>NW_026042325.1:169729-1389098 GCF_023856365.1 Brienomyrus brachyistius | reverse complement strand
GTGCTTCGCTTTCCTTTCATCTGCCTGATCACATCTCCAGACAGTTTTTGTCTGAAGTGCTTTGAACACCCCCCGCCTACCAGAGTGGGGAGGGGGCAGGGACAATGAGGTGAAGGCAGTAAATCACGGCAGGCAGCTGGAGCTGGGTCCTTTGGACCCCCCCGTGGCACTGCGTCTGTTCCGGCTCCTGGCTCCTGCCAGTGAAGCTAGCACTCACGGTCGCCACGACCACGGCGAGAGTGTGAAAACCCCCCCACAGCAGGAGAAGCGAGGGGAGATTAAAACATAAACAGACAAAGGCAGAGCTGGAAGTCATGTGTTTTTATAATTGTTGAGCAGAGACAGAAAACGAATTCGGACTGTTTCTCTCCTGTTCCCGTCGGGGGTGGCTAGGATATGGGTGACGGGGGGGGATAAGGCTATGAGTAGGATAGGGGTGACGGGGGGGGGAGGAGGCTATGAGTAGGATAGGGGGGGGAGGAGGCTATGAGTAGGATAGGGGTGACGGGGGGGGAGGAGGCTATGAGTAGGATAGGGGTGACGGGGGGGGAGGAGGCTATGAGTAGGATAGGGGTGACGGGGGGGGAGGAGGCTATGAGTAGGATAGGGGTGACGGGGGGGGAGGAGGCTATGAGTAGGATAGGGGTGACGGGGGGGGAGGAGGCTATGAGTAGGATAGGGGTGACGGGGGGGGAGGAGGCTATGAGTAGGATAGGGGTGACGGGGGGGGAGGAGGCTATGAGTAGGATAGGGGTGACGGGGGGGGGAGGAGGCTATGAGTAGGATAGGGGTGACGGGGGGGGGAGGAGGCTATGAGTAGGATAGGGGTGACGGGGGGGGGGGAGGCTATGAGTAGGATAGGGGTGACGGGGGGGGAGGAGGCTATGAGTAGGATAGGGGTGACGGGGGGGGGAGGAGGCTATGAGTAGGATAGGGGTGACGGGGGGGGGGGAGGCTATGAGTAGGATAGGGGTGACGGGGGGGGAGGAGGCTATGAGTAGGATAGGGGTGACGGGGGGGGGGGCTATGAGTAGGATAGGGGTGACGGGGGGGGGGGAGGCTATGAGTAGGATAGGGGTGACGGGGGGGGGAGGAGGCTATGAGTAGGATAGGGGTGACGGGGGGGGGGAGGCTATGAGTAGGATAGGGGTGACGGGGGGGGGAGGAGGCTATGAGTAGGATAGGGGTGACGGGGGGGGGGGAGGCTATGAGTAGGATAGGGGTGACGGGGGGGGAGGAGGCTATGAGTAGGATAGGGGTGACGGGGGGGGAGGAGGCTATGAGTAGGATAGGGGTGACGGGGGGGGAGGAGGCTATGAGTAGGATAGGGGTGACGGGGGGGGGGGGCTATGAGTAGGATAGGGGTGACGGGGGGGGAGGAGGCTATGAGTAGGATAGGGGTGACGGGGGGAGGAGGCTCATGAGTAGGATAGGGGTGACGGGGGGGGAGGAGGCTATGAGTAGGATAGGGGTGACGGGGGGGGAGGAGGCTATGAGTAGGATAGGGGTGACGGGGGGGGGAGGAGGCTATGAGTAGGATAGGGGTGACGGGGGGGGAGGAGGCTATGAGTAGGATAGGGGTGACGGGGGGGGGAGGAGGCTATGAGTAGGATAGGGGTGCCGGGGGGGGGGAGGCTATGAGTAGGATAGGGTGACGGGGGGGGGGAGGCTATGAGTAGGATAGGGGTGACGGGGGGGGAGGAGGCTATGAGTAGGATAGGGGTGACGGGGGGGGGCGGCTATGAGTAGGATAGGGGTGACGGGGGGGGAGGAGGCTATGAGTAGGATAGGGGTGACGGGGGGGGGAGGCTATGAGTAGGATAGGGGTGACGGGGGGGGAGGAGGCTATGAGTAGGATAGGGGTGACGGGGGGGGGAGGAGGCTATGAGTAGGATAGGGGTGACGGGGGGGAGGAGGCTATGACTAGGATAGGGGTGACGGGGGGGGGGAGGCTCTGAGTAGGATAGGGGTGACGGGGGGGGCGGAGGCTATGAGTAGGCTAGGGGTGACGGGGGGGGGAGGAGGCTATGAGTAGGATCGGGGTGACGGGGGGGGAGGAGGCTATGCGTAGGATAGGGGTGACGGGGGGGGGAGGAGGCTATGAGTAGGATAGGGGTGACGGGGGGGGAGGAGGCTATGAGTAGGATAGGGGTGACGGGGGGGGGAGGAGGCTATGAGTAGGCTAGGGGTGACGGGGGGGGGAGGCTATGAGTAGGATAGGGGTGACGGGGGGGGGGAGGCTATGAGTAGGATAGGGGTGACGGGGGGGGAGGAGGCTATGAGTAGGATAGGGGTGACGGGGGGGGGAGGCTATGAGTAGGATAGGGGTGACGGGGGGGGAGGAGGCTATGAGTAGGATAGGGGTGACGGGGGGGGGAGGCTATGAGTAGGATAGGGGTGACGGGGGGGGAGGAGGCTATGAGTAGGATAGGGGTGACGGGGGGGAGGAGGCTATGAGTAGGATAGGGGTGACGGGGGGGGAGGAGGCTATGAGTAGGATAGGGGTGACGGGGGGGAGGAGGCTATGCGTAGGATAGGGGTGACGGGGGGGGAGGAGGCTATGAGTAGGATCGGGGTGACGGGGGGGGGAGGAGGCTATGAGTAGGATAGGGGTGACGGGGGGGGGGGGAGGCTATGAGTAGGATAGGGGTGACCGGGGGGGGAGGAGGCTATGAGTAGGATAGGGGTGACGGGGGGGGGCCGCTTTCGTTGGCTTTCCTGTGACAGTTTCCATTTCCCTGAAACGGAGAGTGGGGCAAGTCCATTTCTGCTAATGGGAGAAGCTGCATCCCAGTCACAGGAGCCCCCCACCCCCATGCCTCTGTCCCCCCCAGCCCCTCTGCTCCCCATATTACACCCCCCCCCATCCCCTCCTCCTTGGTATATGTAACTTCATCAGCGCCTCTCAGAACAAACAGCTGGAACTGCTTATACGAGGAACATGAGCTCAGCAAAAGGCACCTTGTGGAAATATTCCCAGAATTCCCGTAAATCGCGGACGGGGTTCTGGCTCTGCAGCCAACTTTCCTTTGTTGAAATCCGGCTGCCTGCTTCCAGGTAGCCCCCCCCCCCCCCCAATTTTTTTCTGTCTCCTTTTGTCATCTGGTATCTCAGCCTTATGTCTGCATGTGTGCCTTTGTCTGCCTGCATGTCTGCATGTGTGCCTTTCTGTACTTGTCTATCTCTGCGTCGCTCCCGTCTTTCTCTTTGTCTGTCTACGTGTGTCTGTGTTTGTATGTTTTATGTCTGTTATCGGTCTCCCTCTGTCTGCATGTGGCAGCGTGTGTCTGTGTCTGTACGTATGTGTCTGTGTCTGTACGTATGTGTCTGTGTCTGTACGTCTGTGTCTGTGTCTGTACGTCTGTGTCTGTCTCTGTACGTCTGTGTCTGTCTCTGTACGTCTGCATGTCTACATAGATGCGTACATCTCATTAAAAGAGCAGAGATGTTAGTGGAGGGAGGGGCGTGATGCACGGGTGCTCGGCGTATCTGACTCCTTGTGAGAGAGACTGGAGACAGCTGGACAAACACGCTGCCTCTCTGGGGGGGGGGGGGGGGGGCAGCCTAAATCCCACAGCCACGCCCTCTATCCCACCAATGTGCCACCCCCTCAGACTGGAGAAAGACGGCCATTGTTAGAGCGTGGCCCAGCACTCTGCTGTTTGCACCGGTGTGACTCTGGGAGACTCACCAGGTGAGAGGGCTTGCAGAGGCCCTGCGGATGTACTTTTGGGCCTGAATTTTTAATAAACGGGGGGCCCCTCTGACATTGGCATTTCTTTTATAAGCCCCCCTCAGCCAGGCTGCCCTGCTCACGTGTGGAAGCAGATGATTGACAGGAAGATGACCAAGTGAGTGAAAATGTGGGGGGGGGGTGACCAGTACATGACACCAACAGAGTGTCCCTGTAAGCATTTACTCAGTGATGAATCTCACAGGGAAGTGACTCACTCGGCTCACATCTGGATTCGGTAATAATTACATTTTCTGTAACTATGCTTTTTAATTGCTTCCCGTCACACTCTGGCCGCGTCAGTCACGTCCTTTTCTGCGTGTCCATTCATTGGCTGCACATCTTTCCTTCAGAATGCATGTTATTTTTCCAGAGTGTTCTGGGCGTCTGTGTACAGACCAGATGGGGACTGTGCCTTTATTGGGTCGGGTGTGTCGAGTGGAGTGCGTTCCTCTTGCAGTGTGTTTTGTTTATGACTCTTTATCGCAAGCGGGTCACAGCGTGGGAGTTTGCTGGAGCGTCAGGGAGTAACAGCTGGAAGATGATCTTTAAGGTTTCTTTACCTCCTTTGTTGTGGTGTGTTTTTCCTGAGACCCCCCACCCCCAGGGATCGCCCTCCTCTCCCACGATTCTCCAGCCGGTGTTTTGCCTGCTGTTTGGCAGAGGTTTGCTGGGAAGGCCTGACCGCCATGTTGCCAGGCTGTGCCTATGGGCGTGGTGTCTGGCTGGGGATCGCTCTGTAAGCAGGGAACAGGACCGGCGGCAATGGGGGGGTGAGGGGGGGCGGCAGCAATGGGGGGGTGAGGGGGGGCGGCAGCCCTTCGTGTCGTTCCTCAATTTGGACCAGATCATTGCCTTGTGATGGTGACTCACCCGCCACATCCCCTTTCTGTGCTATTCTCAGGGAGCCCACCCCCCCACCCTGTTCCAGTGGTACAGCCTGGTGGGTCAGCGTCCTTAGGCTGTATCTGTGCTTTCGGAGCAGTGTCCTGTAATGAAATGGTCTATTAGCTTCTGACATGGGGAGGACTGTGATTTCACTATCTAGTGGTAGCGGCGTCGCTAACGCTGCTGGACGGCCCACCCAACGTTAGCTTGGCTGTTAGTGTCGTGCTAATTAATTTCTCTTATGAATATTTAGCTGCTTTCCGCTGCTTTGCGTTTAAGAGCTGGGCCCTAGGTCATGATGATTTTGGTCCCCTGATGTCACACAATGCACCTGGCGTGGTGTCACTTCCCACGTGGTGTCACTTCCCACGTAGAGGAGGCTGACACTCATCAGTACCCTGCACTCTCTCCTCTCCTCTCCTCTCCTGGACGGAGGGTGAACACGCCCAGGCTGTAAGTAACGTCAGGCTCCTTTGGTCTGTGCAGACGTGGAGCAGATGGCCATCGACTGGCTGACGGGGAACTTCTACTTCGTGGACGACGTTGATGACCGCATCTTCGTCTGTGACAAGGACGGTGCCACCTGCGTCACGCTGCTGGACCTGGAACTCTATAACCCCAAGGGCATTGCCCTGGATCCCACCATGGGGTAAGCCCCCCCCTCAGGTCCCCCCTCCTGCACCTCTTGGTGTCCTGTCCAGGATCCTGGCACACATCTCCATCATAGAACTGCTGCATCTTCTCAGTCAGGTGATGCAGTGATACTGAAATAGTTAGCAATTAATGGTCAAAATCTTATAAGAAAATATCATTTGTTGCCCAATCAAAGGTGAAACCATTCACATTTCTGCTTTGTTTTCAGTTCATTTTCATGAAAGAATTTAACAGACGAGTGGAGAGGATCGAACACCATTTCCTGTACAGATTTGGTGGCTGTTTGGTGCCACAGGTGACTAAAGTCACATGTACAAGGGAACTTAAGCCGACTTAAAAGCTTAAGAGTGAATCAGATGACCTGAGGTTTTTATGTCCCTGACTTATCCAGATCAGTGATTTGCGCTGCTCATGACTTGGTTTGGTTTAGGACACTGTTTGCTCAAGCTGTGATTGGATAGGGGGTTTGTTATGAATGAATGAATAAATGAATGAATGAAGTACTGGCAAGACTTTAAGGTCTTTAAGCTGGTCTCTTCTTCCCCGTTTCAGTGTCAGGGGTGAAAACTGACGGTTCCCATATTTTGCAATGAATCATTTTTTTTCCTAGTCATAAAATCTGATTGTTTAATCAAGGAGAAGCTCTCATTGTCTGATTTTGGAAATGAGGCTTTGAAACCAGTGGGCAGCGGTCCATCTTTGTCTGGTCTGTGCTCCCATTGGCTACTTTAGTTGGTTCATGTGAGGTTACACCAGGCACTGGTTGGACATACAGTAGATATGGTTTTTCTCGTTCGCGTGACTTGGCTGGATGCGTAACCACGTAATATGTGTTGTTTAGCTGACGCAGCCAAAATAAAGTTTCGAATGCATTTTAATCAACTGGTTGGTGCCAAGGCAGTAATCATTAGTGCCTTGTCGGTAAATGACATGTATATATAAATCGGCTGTAATTTACTAGCGGTCTTAACTAAGCTGTACACCAGCCAAAACTATATTTTAATTCATCCTTCTGACAGGCTGGCATAATTTGTTTTGATTTGATTTATTTGGAAGCAAACCTGTGTAAGCTAAGAGGATTCCAGCCCTACCAGACTGAAGTCCTTTTTCACCAGTCAGGGACCCTCCCTCTCTGTCCCTCCAGGAGGGGAGCGCAGGTCATGTGACCCTGTGGGCATTTCCATGTGACTCGCGTTACATTTTTTGGTCTGTTTTCAAGTTATTGTTTTGTGTACCGTCCACACATATACATTTCTATACACCACTTCTTGCATGCATGTGCCAATTGGCAATGGGTGTGAAATGACATAAACAAAAAGTAAGATAAGTCTTTAAGTAGTCTTTTAATTACTTCTAATTACAGTGTGACTCGCGTTACACGAAAAGGAAAGGGCCAAAAACTAAGCCAACATTTAAAAATAGTCTCCTTCAATGGTAAATGACTGGAACAAAGGAATATTTGTAATGCATTAGAAACACATTAGGCTCTTATATTAAGATGGAATAGAAAATACTTCTCTCTAAATATTCTTGGGGACTTGCAGAATTGGTGTGACTCGTGTTACCGTGACTCGCGTTACATTTTTCCTATAACTGGAAAAGTTCACTTGAGTCACCAGATGAAAAGCATTTTCATACCTACTAAATAGATCAAGTCATACATGTACCGCTGATTTCTAAATATAATACTTGTATAAGTATTTATGCAATGCTGAAGTCTACTCTTTTTCTTCAGACGTCTTGCAAGAGACGACTACGAATTAAAATCAGGAAAACCAAAGTGACCGCGGTTGTTAACAGTAACAGGGGCTTCAGTCTTCTCACCAGTTTGTCATGGGTGTAAAATATCTCGTCTGGTTTCACAGGCCATTTCCAAAATTTGCCAGCTTGTGTCATTACAGAAACTTGGTATTCACCATTGTCAATACATTTTACCTCCCCTGGGTAAACCTTCCCATCATATTCTACACCAAACCAGTCACCCACCTAGAACATATACATGTATTTTCAGAATTGGCTTCTCTGACGTTTGTGTCAGCCTTCTCTCCAGAGTCGGTATTTAATCCTCTCTCACTTAGTATTGAATCTGATTCAGCACAAGGTTCAGCAGCATTAAATACTGCATCTGAAGAGAGGGTGTAATAGGTGGCTTTCCCATTAACCAACTTCATGCAGTGAACATTTGCAATGCCAGGAACTGGGGGAGCATTTGTAAATACCTCTTCTATCCCCAGTTCACTGTTGATCCCATCAATGTCGGAGGTCTTCATTTCAATGACTTGGACATTGCTTGCCCTGGCTGCCTCAGTGAAGGTAGAAGCATTTGTGACAATAGCTTTTGTATTTCTCACTGCATTCCGTACCACCTGTTTCACTGCCCCACCAATGCCATCGACAGGGCCCTTCCCATGTGATGTAGCAAAGAAAATCCAGTGTTTTTTAAATAAATTTATCTGTGTTTAAGATAAGTTTAAGATAAGATAAAAACACACAGCCTTATTCTGCAGGCAGTAACAGAATGCATCACTCTGTATTCATGTTCATGTAGATAATGGATGTGTAGTCATACTTAGAGATCTCAATAACAGGCCTTTGTTTACCTTAATTTTCTTTTCTTTAGTATTAAGTAAGTCTATATAGTTTTCAGTATTTAAACTTAAAAGTATACTGTAAAAAATTCCTTAAACATACCTGAAATTCAAGATGAAGTCGGGTTTAATTTCTTTTGCTTTGTTTATGAGGTGTGGCTTCAGAACAAACAGGAAGCAAGATTAATTGTGGGTAAAAGAAAGTGCTTCCATCTGTAGTTTATCTTAGAAACTACTATAAAGCTATTATGATTGAAACAATTAAAGAAATCAGTATGAAGTGCAGTTGAAACATTGTGACTCGCGTTACATGTGACTCGCGTTACAGATATTCAATGCCCAATAACTTATCTAAGAGGGGACACCAGGCCTGCTGCTGGTTTTCCCATAACCAGTAAGGGCTAGGGATGCAGATATATCACTGTCAGCTTGCTACTAGCATAGGCTTCTTTTTTGTGAGAAAACTTGTACTTTTTTGTGACTCGCGTTACAGAATCTTTTACACTCAGTGAAGAAGACTGCCAAACAGAAAGTACATGTTAGAACAAACTTTTACCTCAGAAAATATTAAGAACAAGACCCACTTAAAACGTCATCACAGTGAAAGTTTGAGATTTCTTCAAAAATAGGGCTGCAGAGAATAGCTTAAAATCCTATCTAAAGTGATGAAAAAATTAATGAAAACAGTTGCAATATTCAAACGATGAAATTTTCATGAACAAAACGTGTAACCACCAGAGGTCTTTTGTTTCATGAAAAAATACCTTATTTTCTATCAAAAATACTGAAAATGCAAGTGCAACACAGTTAGAAAAACTTTGCCTAATTTTCCCAATCAGCATGGAAATGCCCCTGTATATACTTGTAGGTTTGGTGTCATCATTGGTAGGGACTATACAGTTCCCACCCCCTAAACACACACGGTGCTCCCCCAACACTGACACGGACATGTCCCTGCTGGCCATGCCCAAACTACGTTCTTGTCCCCAGCCTTCCTTCAGCAGAACTCCTGCTTCTTCTCAGTTGTTGTTGTTCAATCAATTCCTGCAGATTGCATTTATTTGCCCTCGGCACTGAGATGTGGTTTCATCCCTGCCGAGCAGCTGCTAGACGTCTGAATGCGAATTGGTCTTGTCTTGCCATACCTTGGTCATGTCCTGTTTGATGCTCTGCTATAAATACTATCCTCCACTCAAAGTCTGATGCCCTTTTAATGACCTTCAAAGCTGTCTGAGGCTGACCATCTCCTCTCTGTATGCAGCAAGGTGTTCTTCACCGACTACGGGCAAATCCCCAAAGTGGAACGCTGTGACATGGACGGGCAGAACCGCACCAAGCTGGTGGACAGCAAGATCGTGTTCCCACATGGCATCACGCTCGACCTGGTCAGCCGACTGGTGTACTGGGCTGATGCCTACCTGGACTATATCGAGGTGGTGGATTACGAGGGCAAGAACCGGCACACGATCATCCAGGGCCTGCTGGTGAGCAATTGCTCTGGGGTTGATGGGTGTTTTCAGCCGTGTGTGGTCAGCTGCTAAGTGTTTCTGTAGAAAATGCCTCAGGATTGTGCATGGAGGCAACCTTCAGTGAAGACATGCTTGTTCTCATAAAGCATGATGAATTAATACAAACGTAGGCCCATTGGCCAGATATGAGTTGCATAAATTTTTTACCCACAATGCATCTTCAGGTATCCTCTACTTATTGCTCAGTTTTCTTCATATAAAAGTCCAGACACACCTGCTTTTAATGCATTTATGTCTATTTTAGCTTTATTTGCCTGATAGTAAAATGCCTTGAGGCAATGATGTAATGCATATCAAATACCGCAACAATTAAGAGAAATGTTCACCATCTCAGCATTCAGTGCAGCATTGCTGTGCTTCTCCAGTAGCCCTGAAGGAGTTTCCACAAGTTCTGGGCACAAGTTGGTTACCTCGCTCTTCCTCTTTGATCTGACGCGTCCCTGACCAGATGTATGGTATTTAGATGGGGAGATTGTGGGGGCAGGTCATCTGTCTCAGCCCTTCGTCTCAGTCTTTGTTCACTTGATAATACTCACATGACCTCCAGGTATGTTTAGGGTCGTTATCTTGTTGAAAAATAAATGATTCTTAGTAGGTGTGTCCAGATTTTACTGGAACTGTGTTTCTGCGGACTGCATTCCCTCAGTATCCTGTATCCATTAGTGATCCTTCCCAACAGCAAGATGTCAGAGTGCATTGCCATGACCCCCCCCCCTCCCCCACCCCCGTCTCTGTTCAGTTAAGGAGCCCCTCTTATCCTCTTCTCTGGCCTGGCTCCTTGGTGATGCACTTTCCTTGAGCGAATCGGGATTGATTTGCCGTACTTTCTCTCTGTCTGCTTAGGAGTAATGACTTTAATTAAATCATGAACCTGGGGAGGGGAGGGGGGTTCGAGGGGGGAGGAAGAGGACACTCCAAGGTCTCTTCTTTGTCCGCAGATGTGTCTGCAGACTTGCCAGATCTCACATAGATACACATTTCTGTACTTTGGGGCCCATCTAACCAGCTCGTTCATCTGCTTTTCCAGTGCCCCCCCCCCAATTTGGTAGCTGTACTCAGTCACAGCAGCAAAGAGTTAGTGGGGGGTGACAAAAGCATGTCATTAGGTCATGGGGTGTTGGCTGAGTCTCTTACGATATGTCGTGTGAAATTGACCTCGAAATCGACGCATTGCAAGTAAACCTGAAATCATGTCATTTCGAGTGAGTCACAGATCCTCCGCGATGTCTGGGATTGAGATTAAGATTGTTGTTTTGATTTAAGTTCACAGTTGAAGGTTTTAGCACTTGTTGAAGATCTATGAGCAGCGAAGGATCTATGAAGGCTTATTTGGCATTAATGTCATTAAATGTGCATGTGTCACTAAAGACTGAGGGTATTCATGCACGTTTGACGTGGATTTGGTGCATATCTGCCACAGAGACAAATGCATGTCTGGCTCACTGCTCTCTCAATCCTTCTTCCTGTCCTGGGCAGATTGAGCACCTATACAGCTTGACCGTGTTCGAGAACTACCTGTACGCCACCAACTCGGATAATGGCTACGTGCAGCCCAAGACCAGCGTGATCAGGGTGAACCGCTTCAACAGCTCCGACTACCAGGTGGTCACCCGCGTGGACAAGGGAGGGGCCCTGCATGTGTACCACCAGAGGCGGCAGCCCCCAGGTACCCGGGCCCCCATTCGGCGTCTGTCGCATTTCCTTATAGCTTTTGGTGAAACGCCATAGGGTAGCCATCCATTTCTAATGGCTTTGTCCTCCGGGGGGCAGTGCGGAGCCATGCGTGTGAACCGGACCAGTTTGGGAAGGCGGGCGGCTGTTCAGACATCTGCCTGCTAGGAAACAGCCACAAGAGCCGGACCTGCCGCTGCCGATCCGGATTCAGCCTGGGAAGTGATGGCAAGTCCTGCAAGAGTGAGTGTCGGGCAGCGAGGGTCTTCCCTACGCCGGGGCACCCTGCCGGAATGCCAGCTTCCCTGACCCCTCGGGCTCTCCCCCCTCCAGAACCGGAGCACGAGCTCTTCCTGGTGTACGGAAAGGGCCGGCCAGGTATCATCCGTGGCATGGACCTGAACGCCAAAGTACCGGACGAGTACATGATCCCCATCGAGAACCTGATGAACCCTCGTGCTCTCGACTTCCACGCCGAGAGCGAGTTCATCTACTTTGCCGATGCCAACAGCTACCTCATCGGCCGGCAGAAGATTGACGGCACAGAGAGGGACACCATCCTGAAAGAAGGTACGACTAGAGCGTCGTCCGGTGTCTGCGTGGGGCGGGTGTCTGCGTGGGGCGGGTGTCTGCGTGGGGCCGGTGTCTGCGTGGGGCCGGTGTCTGCGTATATTGTATTTCATTAATGTACCACTACAAAGCACCTACCAATCTTTTTGAATGCCCTTTTTGGAGAGGAATGGTCAAACTGGTTGGTTAGTATGATCTAGCTAGACCTTTTTTGGAAACAATGCAAAATGGATGTCTTGGCAGTGGCGAGTGGGACAGATGCTCTGGCTCCGAAATTGAAGGCCCATTTTTAATTGTGTCAGCTACTGTGCCCATCATGCGTAGGGGTCCACACTGTGGAGGGTATCGCTGTGGACTGGATGGCGGACAACCTGTACTGGACAGATGATGGACCAAAGAAGACGATCAGCGTGGCTCGCCTGGAGAAGGCCTCGCAGACACGCAAGACCCTCATTGAGGGGAAGATGACCCATCCCAGAGCCATCGTGGTGGACCCCCACAACGGGTGGGTTGGGTGGGGCCGGGTCGTGGAAGGAGTGGGGTCCTTTAAATCCCTCCCCCCCTTTGTGTGTCTGCTTCCATGTTAATGAGTCGCTTTTGGTATTCAAGCTGAGTACATCCTCCCCCCCCCCGACATCGCTGCCGACAGCCCCGTTAACTGAAATGTCAGCTCGATGATGGGGTACCTGACCCCAGGCGTGTAATCGGAGGCGAGCAGCTGGTCCTCTCTCCGGCCTTCTCGGCATCCCTGGACGTTTGATTCCCCCCCCCCCCCCCCCCCCCCCCCCCGTTGCTTATGTCACACCCCACCGGCACACGCAGTTCTGCATTCCCCTGGCTTTAATCTGATGGCCCCCCCCCTGTGTCCTCCCATCCTTTGTCTCAAGCTTGACAGGAAGAGCGCAGGCTCCCTGTAGCAGGCCTGCAGACGCACACAGCCGTCTGTGTCGCGGCGGACGTCCGCTCAGCCCCTGATCGCCGCCTAAGGGGTCAGAGCCAGTCTAAGGAAGGCAGGCTGATGACTCGTCGTTTTCACTGTGGGCTGGCCGCAGAGACGCTGTGTGTGTGTGTGTGTGTGTGTGTGTGTGTGTGTGTGTGTGTGTGTGTGTGTGTGTGTGTGTGTGTGTGTGTGTGTGTGTGTGTGTGTGTGTGTGTGTGTGTGTGTGTGTGTGTGGGAATGGAAGTATGGAGCTGAATGATTAATGATCTGAGGGTCTGGTGTTGAGCTTCTACTCAGTGGAGGCAGTGACTGTAATCAGTTAAATGCTTTTCAGATTCAGGTTTTTATATTTTCTTTTCTGTATTCATGTTCTTCCTGTCCTTCCCGTGGTTTGCTTTGCTCTACCCCCCCCAAGGTGTTCACCCGCCCTTTATCTTTAGAGGTGGGGGAGGGGGCATTTTGGTGATTATTGGTCACTGGCAGTTGTGAATGAATAATATGTAAGCTCAATGATGAACCTGAGCAGACAAGGGCATCCTGCAGGAGAAAGTGAACCCCCCCCCCCCCCCACCCCCCCCCCCAGGACGTGGAAGCAGCCATCCCACGTGACAGGGCCTGTTTCACGGTTGATGGAGGCTCCTTATTGGCTGTTACTCTGAGTGTGTGGTTCTTAAAGGAGGAATGGAAATCGATGATAAACAATGAAAGAAATGCACGTGAGACTGTAGAGAGACTGTAGACGTTTGCCGATATATAAGCAACTTTTTTTATACTTTGTCCCCTCAAAGACAGAAATACTGGGCCGGTACACAGACGCGCACACACACACACGTGCACACACATCTCACACACACATGCACACACACTTATTTTTAAATACATGTACATTTGTCAGAAGGTAACAAATGGGTGCTTCTGAGAGGGTGTGTGCAGTTCAGCCGGTAACAGGAGCGACGGCACACAGGCATGTCTGTCACACCATGCCGGCCCCGGAGAGCTTTATATGAGAGCTTTGGCTGAAGTCTCCCCGGCCTCCTGTAGGTGGATGTACTGGACGGACTGGGAGGAAGACCCCAAGGACAGCAAGCGGGGCAAGATCGAGAGATCCTGGATGGACGGAACAAACCGGAATGTCTTCCTCACATCCAAGACGGTCCTGTGGCCCAATGGCCTGAGTTTGGACATCCCTCAGGGCATCCTGTACTGGGTGGATGCTTACTATGACCGCATCGAGATGGTGTACCTCAACAATTCAGAGCGCAAGGTATGTGTCTGTCGAGAGGTGTTTGGGTGTGGGGTGTGTGTGTTTGTCACACGCTGACCTGTCCCGTTCTCCGCTGACGTCAGACCGTGTATGAGGGCCAAGAGCTGAACCATGCCTTCGGCCTGTGCCACTACAAACACTTCCTGTTCTGGAACGAGTACCGCAGCGGGAGCATCTACAAGTTGGACCAGCAGACCAAGACTGTCACCCTGCTCCGCAACGAGCGGCCCCCCATCTTCGAGATCCGCACCTACGACGCCCAGCAGCAGCAGGGTAGGATCGGGTCGCAGAATGTGCGCGTCAGTGTAGGAATGTGTTTGATTAGGGGTGTAATGTAGAGGTGTGGTGGGGGGGCGCCTCGTTCGGAGCACTGACCGAGACCCGCTGCGTCTTCCCATGCACCTGCAGGCAGTAATACCTGCCGCGTTAACAACGGGGGCTGCAGCAGTCTATGCCTGGCCATACCGGGGGGTCGCAGCTGCGCATGTGCAGAGGACCAAATTCTGGACGCAGACAACGTCAGCTGCAAGGGTGAGTCTGACTCGCCGCGGGGCTGCAGGGCAGCGGTCACAGTGCAGCCGAAGGCAGGCGGCGCCCTTGGGTTTGGGCTCTTGCCCTGTACCATCCCAATGGGCACCTGGATGTTAATCTCCCTCCCACCCTACTTTCTTCCCACTCCAGCAAACCCCTCCTACATCCCCCCACCTCAGTGTCAGCCCGGTGAATTTGCCTGCAAGAACAACCGCTGCATTCAGGAGCGCTGGAAATGCGACGGGGACAACGACTGCCTGGACAACAGTGACGAAGCATCCGAGCTCTGCTGTGAGTGGGGAGCGCTCTCGGCGCGGCATAGCCTCCCGGGAGGTGTGCGCATGCGTGGTGTGCATGTGCATGCATGCATGCGTCTTTGGGGACACTCACACACATAGAGAAACGTGTATTTTTACACGCAAAGACACCCACTTGGAACAATCTGCCTGATTTCTGGAGGTGTGACTGGGAGAATCTGCAGAGGCCACCCCCCACTCTTGTCCCGCCCCCAGGGTCTCTAAAAATGCAATTGTTCTGTTCTGCCTAGGGGGGCAGTAAGGCAAGGGTGCAAGAGACAGAGCGAGTGTGTGTGTGTGTGTGTGTGTGTGTGTGTGTGTGTGTGTGTGTGTGCGTGTGTGCGTGCACTCACGTGGTCTACCAGCCAAGTTAGTAATAATAGTAGTATAGTTAGTAGTATTAATAGTTAAAATTACTAACTCGCTGTGTTGAGGTGGGAGGTGGTGAGAACTGGGCTTGACGCCCTCCTGGGTTTCCTGAAATATGCACCTGATCCTGCCCCCCCCCACAGACCAGCACACCTGCCCCGCCGACCGCTTCAAGTGCCAGAACAACCGCTGCATCCCGCTGCGCTGGCTGTGCGATGGCGACAACGACTGCGGCAACGACGAGGACGAGTCCAACACCACCTGCTCGGGTACGGCGCCCCCTACCTGTTGTCCCTTTTTGCCCGGTGCTGGGGTATCTCCCAGAAGGTCCCCCAGCCTGCTAACCTCTGAATACACATCTGTGTTTATCTGTAATTAGTGCCATCGTCAGTGCAGGTGTTTTAATGCTGTTTATAACCCCCCCCCCCCCCCCCCCCCCCAGCACGGACCTGCCCTCCCAATCAGTTCTCCTGTGCTAGTGGCCGCTGCATTCCCAACTCCTGGACCTGCGATCTCGACGACGACTGCGGCGATCGCTCAGACGAGCCAGCCTCTTGTGGTGGGCCCCCAGCAGTAATACAGCCCCATTTGTTTAGTGTCTCCCGTTGGTCTTTTCACATAACCGGGGCACCTTTCTCTGTCTGTCACCCTGCGCCCCCCCCCGGCCCCCACACCCTTCCCAAGTCAGGACAGGACAAGGCTGCAAAATATCTAATAAGATCAATATCAATCACAGCTTAGCCTGTTTGCATGATTGATCATTATCTTCTGGTTCCTGGGAAGGGGATGAATGTCAGTTGCTAGTATTTGACATTTATGATGAATCCCCCCCCCTCTCCAGCATACCCCACCTGCTTCCCTCTCACGCAGTTCACCTGCAACAACGGACGCTGCATCAACATCAACTGGCGCTGCGACAATGGTGAGTGACCCCACCCCCCCATTCCATCACTCATCCGCCTCTGCCTCCTCTCTATAGCCCCCCCCCATCCCTTTAACAGTCAGCATCGCTGCTCGTTCCCCTTACTGCTCCTCCTCTATTCTGTTACCTTCTGCACCCCCACCTCCATGTTTGTCAGACACCCACAAAGACACATTTCCGGCAGCGTGGTTATGCTCAGTATGACGAGGGCGTCACTGGGGGCGGCTGTGTTGCGAGGCCCCCTTTGCACTGTCCCTCACGGGTTCAGTGCGCACTGCACTGCACTGCGCACTGCACCAGCCCAGCATCACCTATATCGTCTGGCTGCTCTTCGTCGCTCTGGACACTTAACAGAAAAGCTTCAGCTGTCTGACTCTCACTCGACTGGTCAAGAGTCCAGATCGAAGTTTTTTAAAAATCTATTACTGTACTTTATTTACTCAGATTAATGGGGGGAACCCCCCCCCATATCACATTGTAAGCACTTGTCAGCTGTACACATATAATTATCTATATCCTCCCAGGATGGTGGATAAAACATGGGCAGTCTCCACTCTCCTTTGGGATCGATTACCTCCCCATTTTACTGTATCTGGAATATTACCGTTTTGGGGGTTGGGTGTAGCTAACCCCCCTGCATGATGGAGAAATTCTTCCTGTGAAATGAGTTTTTGACCGTTTAGCGGCCTGCACTGATGCAGGCGGTGTGGCCCCCCCCCCCGTGGACATTGAGCTCTGAAATCCCCCCCCTGTGATTAGGGGGCCCTATGCGTCACACAGCCCTCATTCTGGATTGGTGTCTAATAGAGCTGTACTGCCCACCAGTGGGTGGAGCGACGGTCCGGTCTGCAGGAGACCGTCTGGGAAGCCTTGGAATTTCCAGGTGCATTTTTTTGGGGAGTTTAGTTTCCGCTGGTGAGAAGGAGAAATTAGAGAGCAGTTACCACAGCTGTACGAAGGGTTGGGGTCCCGCAGTGTCTGACTCATTTCTGTTCTGTCCCCTTTGCTGCTGTCCTCTGTCTCCCTGCTGCTGTCCTCTCCCCTGTTCCTACGCCCGCTGCCCTTACCCTCCTGCCCCTGTCCCCTTCCCCTCCCGCTGTGCCCATGTCTGCCCCCACCCACCCGCATTGGCATCGTGCTGTGTGTTGTTGTGCCCGGTGTCTGTCCTCTGTGCCCACTCCCCTTCTCCGGTTCATTCTGTGTTGCAGAAAAGGATTGTGTGGACGGCTCTGATGAAATCAATTGTCCGAACCCAACCGGTTAGTGCATAGATCAACATGCACCATCCTGCAGAGCTGCTGCTTTCGGGAGGGAGGGGTGGAGGGAGGGAGGGGTGGAGGGAGCTGCTTCAGTACTAATGGCAGCTTCAGCTTCCAGCATTCGGTCTACTTATTAATGGATTTCACTCTTCCTGTTAGCGGCCCAACTGGCACCGTCCTGAAGCAGAAAGGTTAAGCGAAACTTGGTTAGGGCTCCTCCTGTAGTCCGGCGCCTGTATGGCGGCGATGTGCTTGACGCTGATGGACCCGTCGTCCAAACAGGGGCCCGATCCACAGGCACGCAGGCATTCGGCATTACAGTGCGACGCCCTGCGTAGCTGCATTCCCAGCCCTCACCCCGTTATCAGAACCTTCCACAGAAAACGCATCTCCACTACTTTTGTCTATTGCTGCTGAGCTTGATGTGTCAGGCCTGAGTTCATCCTCACATGGTGCATGGGTGATCTATGCAGTTTCTGTGATTTTAATTTCTAATCCTTTTTATCCCATATTTCTTTCTCTCTCTCTCTTGCTGTCCCTCTTTTTCTATATCAGCCATAAAATCTGTATCGAGAAATGTTTGTCCATCCGGGGAGGTCGTGCTTTGGGGCTGTAACTTTAATGTTTTTGGAGCAGCATGGTAACTTGTACATTAAGGCTCTTAGTGGGTGGGGGGAGGGCAGGGCATTCAGGGGGGTCCGGGGGGGTTGGTCTGCTCTAACCTTAGAGAGCTGGTCTGCAGTCTCATTCTGAAGCTGATTTTTGGGGGAGCTGGGGGGGTGGCTGTGTGCTTGGTGTCTCCCCCCCCCAGGTTAGCAGGGTCCTGACCATGCTCCCCTTGCAGATAATGACTGCGGGGACAACAGCGACGAGGCAGGCTGCAGTCACTCCTGCTCCAGCGCGCAGTTCAAGTGCAACAGCGGTCGCTGCATCCCTGAGTACTGGACCTGCGATGGCGACAACGACTGCAAGCGACTACAGCGACGAGACGCCACGCCAACTGCACCAACCAGGGTGAGGCGCTGTACTCAGGGAAGGGGGGACTGACTGACATTAACCACAGGGTCCTTGAGCACCTCTACACAGCCTCCGTTTACAAACTTGGATATGTAGGAACAAATAAGTGTAGCAGTTCTTAAATGGTAGCTCTCTCTCTCTCACTTTGTCTTGTAGCATTTCTGCATGGCTTAACCCGTTAGCTTGCCCTGGCACATGCCACTGCCTCTGTCTCGGGGCAGTGTGCTATGGTGACCAGCTCTCCGCTTTTGAGAGTGGCGAGCCGCTTGTCCCGTCTATGGTCTCGCTCCCAGCAGCCGCCGGCCGCATGTAGCCCTGCGGTCCTGTTCTGGCCGTTAATCACCTGATCAGAGAGGCAGATCATGGGCCGCTCTGTGAGGGAAGGTGGGGGCCGTTCCCTGTGCCTGCTGTACGTCATGGCGGATGCAGGGGGGGCCTCGCCTGGTAGCCCATCCCTCCACAGCCCCCCTCAATCTGTGCCATCCCTGCATAGCTTCTTAAAGAACTTTTTTTTTTCTTCTTTGCTGAAAGGCTGGCACTGTTCCACCCATCATGGGGCAAGATGCCCCCACGTTTTGGCCAGGCCTCGACCCGTCCGGCTCCGCTTCCGGGCCGCTGTGTGCCGAGCTGACGGAGCTCATTGTTTTGGGTAGAGGGGCCCTCAGAGCACGCCGGGACTGGCTGGAAGTCATTAATTCAGCGTGGGCTCGAGCCCCCGCCCTGCTCCTGTCTGTCCCCCTTCCCCCGGCAAACAAGCCTCGCTTTTCCCTTCACTCCCCGCCTGCACCTGATCCCCGCCGGACGGCCAGCACTCGGCTTTCTGCCGGGATTTTAATGCCACAGTTAATCGATCTCTTCCCTTCTCTCCACCATCCCTGTGGGACTGCTGTGCTTCTCCATACACACTCATCTCAGTTTTTTGCTAATTTTATCCCTTTACCTTTTCCTCCAGCCCCTGCATTAAGCTCGTGGGAGTTTGCTTTTCTACAGAAATCTTCTGAGGGCAGAAGATATAATGATTGGTTCTCTCTGAACCAATCAGATTGTAGATGAGCTGGGTCCAGCAAGTAGAGGAGGTGGGACCAAGACATCTGATTGATTGATTGATGGATTGATTGATTGATTGGTCCTGCCTCTCTAGTTGCTTCTGGGGAATAACCAATCATTTTCCCTTCTGTCCTCAGGAACATTTTTGTGCAAGTAAAACTCCCATGATTCTGCATTAACCTATTTCCAGATAAATCCAGCTGGGCATGCTGTTAATTTATCGGATTCTCTGCAAAATTTGGCAACCCCTCGATCATTTCTGTATCATCCATCCATCTATCTATCCATCCATCCATCCATCCATCTCCTAAGCACTTATCCCAGACAGGGTCTCCCCGGCTCTGGTCACTAATTAGCATTAATACCATAGCCCTATGGAATTCTCAAATCTGAAAGCTGTTGATTAATTTCCTATAATCGCCACCCTAGTACCGGTCAGGCAAGTCATGGCAGTCAATCAATGTGTGATTGTAATCTTTAATTCTAGAAAATGTAAGTTAACAAACTATAAAAGCAAAGAAATTGCTACAAATCATCTAACCAACAGTGCTTCAGCCTGAGGAGGGGGGTCCGTGTTCAGTGGTTAAACACCAAAATGATTTCCTGATGTACCGGCCTTGTAGTCCAGTCATACTTACAGTCCTGTTAAACCTGCCTAAAGGAGATGGCGTGCAAGTCCGGTTTTAATAATTGGCAAACAGTAAGTACGCCGGATTCAACTCACATGCAGCCGAATACCAGGAGGTACATAAACCTAAATAAATAAATCACTGACTGAATATGTGCATATAATATTTGCAACTCTTTGCCTCCGTAGTCGTGCATTTCAAAATATAATGCGCAGTCCATTAACCCCATTGTACCACGGTTACTGTAATTTTCACTTGCACGTTGTGCATAAAGACTGGCCTGTGGGCTTGGCTGCAGGCAATATCCCACCAAAAACTGTCTTATGGTCTCAGCAACGGGGTATTTTCAGATTAAAGATGGTGCCTTGGTCGTATATGAGCAAAGTGTTAACGGTGGTCGGCTTGGCCAGTTTCTGCTTTCCGTTCCATGCTGACTTTACACTCTGGTATGCGGTATTTCAACAGTATTTTTGAAAAGCAGCACTATTCCAGTATTTAGGAATGTTCCCCCACAATGCAGTTATGGCGAAATGAAATTGCGCAGTACACCAGGCATTGTTTTACTAATAAATGCACTTCTGGTTCGTAAACTTGCAAATAATGTCTTTATGTACAATCCAAGGTATGTAAGCCAGATGTGTGGTATCGGTGTTTCTGGCTGGTTAATGCACGCCACGCTGTGCTTTATGTAGCTCGCTGCTTCTGCGGCCATGCGTTTACAAACGTATAATGCGTGGCTCGTTTTGAATTAATTCTCGCTTAATCCTGGATGCTGTCGTAAGTCCACACAATGACTTTCTCTTTGGCTCTTGGATCTGCATTGTCCTGCCTCGGTTTTAACTTTCTGCCCCCCCCCCCCCCCCCACCTCGCCAGAGTATGACCACCCCCCCCCCACCTATGCACTTAATTCCCTACGTTTGTGGAGTGGGGATTCCCCGTGTGACTCGCGTGACATCGTCTCCTGCCGAATCAGGTCTCCGAGTCAGAGCCGGTTTACTGTCCCCCATCTAACCTTCACACCCCTCCTCCCCCCTTCCCCGTGACCGCAGCCACGCGCCCCCCCGGCGGCTGCCACGACGACGAATTCCAGTGCCGCATGGACAGCCTGTGCATCCCCAAGCGCTGGCGCTGCGACGGCGACACCGACTGCGTTGACCTGAGCGATGAGAAGAACTGCGAGGGCTTTACGCAGTCATGTGACCCCGCTGTCAAGTTCGGCTGCCGGGACTCGGGTGAGTCAAGAGGGCGACTCTTAATGCGGTCAATGTATGTGGAAGTTTCAGGTATTATGATTAAAATTGTGCTATCAGCAGTGAATTAAACCTGCTATCAGAGGAGCTGGGTTTTCTCTGCAGGCAACAAGCTTTTTTTAAAAATATTGCAAGTTAAAAAATTTATTTGTCACACGATTGTAAGTATAATTTGTCGTGAAATGCCTCTCTCATCTCAGCTCCAGGCCGTGGGGAAGAAAAGGGACTTAAATTTAATTGACGAGAGACGAGATATAACGTATTATGAACATTAGACATTATGTAATAATGAAATATCTGTGGTGTACAAAATTGGCACGAAGTGGAAGTAGTTTAAGAGTTTAGAAATAACCGGGTATTTCTATATGTGCGTGTGTGTTGAGTGGGCTGAGAGTGTTGGTGTGCAGGTCCTGAGCACTGTCCTTAGTTGAGATCTGAATTGCTTCTAGAAAGAAGCTGTTTTGGTGCAGTTTGACTCAAAAGGATGCCTGTGTGACCCCCCCCCCTCCCCCCCACAGCTCGCTGCATCAGCCGGGCCTGGGTGTGCGACGGTGACAGCGACTGCGACGACAACTCTGATGAGGTGGGCTGCGAGGCGCTGGTGTGCAAGCTGTCCCACCATGTGTGTGCCAACGACTCCAGCGTGTGTCTGCCCGCCGAGAGGCTCTGTGACGGCACTGACGACTGTCCCGACGGCTCTGACGAGAAGCTCTGCGGTGAGGACCGGCTCCGGGGGGGTCCGCTGTCTGCTCCGGCCCATTTTGGTGTCTATGGGAAGGTCTGGGCTTTCAGTCTCGCGTCTACAGACAGACTCTGCTCCTGCCACTTGTCTTCTCATGGTGTGATCTTCTCGTTTACCGTCTCCCCTCCACCACCGCCGCAGATCTGTGCTCCTTGGACAACGGAGGCTGCAGCCACAACTGCTCGGTGGCCCCCGGTGAGGGTGTCGTCTGCTCCTGCCCCCTGGGGATGGAGCTGAATGTCGACAACAAGACCTGCCAGGTGCAGAGCTTCTGTGCCAAGCACCTGAGATGCAGCCAGCGTTGCGAGCAGGACAAGTTCAGCGTCAAGTGCTCCTGCTACGAGGGCTGGGCCCTGGAGGCAGACTTAGAGAGCTGCAAGAGCACCGGTGAGGGGGGTGGGAGGTCTGCCAGCGGGTGGAGCGACTGGTGGAGCGTGGTGGAGATAAAGTTACATTTACCTGAATTGATTTAGCAGATGGAAAGAAGGGCAGAAAAATCCGCTGATCGTCTCTTGATGGTGGAGTAAGAACAGGTTCCCCCACTGATAAAATGTAAATGAGGGCCCAGTTTTACATATTGAAGGGCCCCTTTGCAGGGCCAGGCCCCCTTGGATCTGCCAGGGCATCCGTGCCCCTGGGGAGGTCCTGGAGTGAGACTCGAGATGAGTGGGAGAGGATTTGATCACGCGTACGGCTGCGACCTCAAAGAAACGGTGTAAGCGAGAGGGAGTATGCACTTCAGCTGGCGATAATACAGCCAGCGTGTGTGCGAGGTTTTTAATTACGGAGCATTGCTCTGCCAATGGGGGTCGGCTTGCCTTGGCCAAGTCCCGGTTTTCAGAGTAACCTGACATAAGCGGCCGTTTTTTGTCTCCTGTGTTGTTTTGAGATTTTGGTTCGCTGGCTTTTCACGTAGCATGTCATCGTCGTCACAGAGACGACGTTGGGGTGTCCCCGACAGCCATTTGTCTGATGATACTTACCACAACCCCCCCCCCCTCCCCGCCCTTCTCCACCCACCAGATCCCTTCAAGCCGTTCATCATCTTCTCCAACCGGCATGAGATCCGGCGCATCGACCTGTACAAGGGCGAGTTCAGTGTTCTGGTTCCGGGCCTTCGCAACACTATCGCCTTGGACTTCCACCTCAACCAGAGTGCCCTCTACTGGACCGACGTAGTTGAGGACAAAATCTACCGCGGCAAACTCTCGGAAAACGGAGGTCAGTGCTGTGCCCTCATGTTGGGGCACATGAGTGTGCATGCCAGCGTTGGCTTATTTGTGTGTCGCACATAGCCATGCCCCCGGTGACTAATTACATGATGTCATTCCCTTTAAATCCAAATTGCAGCCAAAATTAAATCCCAAGGAACAAAGTTTTCTTCTAATTGGTGTTTTCGTCGTTTTCTAGAAGCTTCAATCTTTCATTACCTAAGACGGGTGTCTAATTACATGTTTATGCAGATGTCAACAAGACACAGGTGAGCCCCGGGGCTGTTTGCCTCTTAGCTGCTGTTCTCTGGCCATGGGGGGGGTTATGGCGGTGTTCCACACTCAAACAGCCCGCGTTGCATAATTATGGGGAGGAGAAGTGGCTGGAGCTGGATGGAGGAGTCGGAATAGAAAAGGAATGGAAGGTTCAGTCATGTGGGCAGTGCTCCAGCCATGAGCGTACGGACGTGGAATGAGCGAGGAGTGTTTTCTCTCAGCCGTTTCTTGACCCTGTCTCCACACCGCGTTGGAAGGCTACATGCAGCTGTTTCTCTGGTAGCCTCTCTCTACCCGTTGGTTATGCTTTAACCCCCCGATGGTCTAAGCAATCGATCAGCATTGTGTCTTTGTTTAATACCCAGGAGTGGCATGCAGTACGTATGTTATCCCCACCCCCACTACACACACCCCCTATTACTGCCTAATGAATGTTTTGGGCCGTTCCCAGCCAGGCTAATGAGCAGTTCCCAGTGATGAGACCCTTTGATTCACACAGGAACAAACCAAGTGCAGAAGAAGGCGGAAATCACTGGGTTTTTGCCTTTTTATGTAGGTGTCTGGTTCCCGCGTCCAGATAGGAGCAAATAGCAGTTAGACGAACGTTTACTCTTGAAGTATAAAGGCTCTACCTTCCCATGTGAAGGCAAATCGCGGCATCTGCTGTTCTTGTGTCAGATGCTTAACAGCAGAATCCATTCTCTCCCTGCCTCCCTCAGCCCTGACTAGCCTGGAGGTGGTTATCCAGCATGGGCTGGCTACTCCAGAAGGTTTGGCGGTGGACTGGATCGCCCGGCAATATCTACTGGGTGGAGAGCAACCTGGACCAGATCGAGGTGGCCAAACTGGACGGTACCATGAGGACCACATTGCTGGCTGGGGCGGTGGAGCACCCCCGTGCCATCGCCCTGGACCCCCGCTACGGGTGAGGTCATCGAGGCCACTTTGGGCTGGGTGTTGGACACGTATCATGGAGCTGGTTGACATAGGTTACAAAAGTGAAGTTATCCATCCATCCATCCATCCATCGATTTTCCAGTTGCTTATCCTCATCAGGATCATGGAGAAAATGCAGTTAATCTCAAATTAATAAGAATTCAATATGAAAGATTAAGGGCGACACAAACACTGCCAGCCTGAGTGACCTTGCAGGAGATGGTCCAGAGATGTCCACCTGGTGTGTGTAGGACCTGCATTTCACTTACAACTGGTAACGTCAACCCACATGTTCAACATGGACTAAGACGGAGGAGATGCTGCCTTTTCTGTAGAGCGAGAATCTGTCTCCATGATTTCTGATGTATCGTCTACAGTCAGTATGTTGATTTACATCCACACTGGCTGCTCAGGCGAGACTCATACATTTCTGTGACTCTGATGTGAAGGCGTTCAGCCTCCTCCTCATTAAGGCGCCCGATAAAACATTCATCAGGGGGATGGTGTTTGCCTGCTGTGCCTGGGCTGTGACAGTTAGTTTTGTCAGTTTTTGGGCGGACACCGTGCAGGTGTGACTTTGAGGGAAGTTCTTGCATTTGTTCTTGAGGGAAGTTCTTGCACAAGTTGGGGCTGCTGAGAGTCAGACACAAATGGGAGTCATGTGGCATCACTGCAGACCAGCGTTTCCCAATCCACTCCACAGTGGGAGGGAGCAAAAATGTGGAATATCTGGCAGGGAGCTCGGAGGGAGCAAAACATGGACCGACTGGGGGTACCTGAGGACCAGAATTGGGAAGCGCTGCTGTAGATTCCTGACAGCTGATTCCTGCAGCACAAGCTCTTAAACTGGAATAATGGAGAATGTTCCGGAAGAAGTATGCTTGTGTTTTGACAGATTTTGCAAGTATATTTTGTGTTCTTTCTATAATGTGACGCCTAAGACCTGTCTGTGTTTTCAGAGCGTCTGTGTTTTTTCCGGTTCTCTGCGTCTCCTGACTGCGATTCTCCTGCCCCCCATCAGCATCCTGTTCTGGACGGACTGGGATGCCACCATGCCACGATCGAGGCAGCCTCCATGAGCGGGGAGGGTCGGCGCACCATCCACAAGGAGACGGGCAGCGGGCGGCTGGCCCAACGGGCTGACTGTAGACTATCTGGAGCTGCGCATCCTGTGGATTGACGCCAGGGTGGGTCCCCGCCGTGGCCAAGGGGATAGGCTGGTCAAGTCCAGTCGGACTCCTAAAGAACTTTCTGGCCAGATGGGGGGCAGCACGTGGCTCAGTGGGTCGGGATGCTGTGCTTGTGATCAGAAGGGTTTCGGTTCAAATCCCTAGGTCGGCAGAAAGATTTCACTGTCGGACCCAAGAGCAAGGCCCTACACCTCAACAAGTTGGGCCTTGCGCTGACAATGCAACAGTTGTGGGTTCACATCCCAAGGAGCATGCATAGTTGTAACCCTTTCCTCTACTGTAAACGTCAGGTAAAATGAATTAACCCAAACCCCCGATGTGCGCAGGTCCGACGCCATCTACTCGGCCCGGTACGATGGCTCCCGGCTGATTGAGGTGCTGCGGGGGCATGAGTATCTGTCTCACCCCTTTGCGGTGACCATGTTACGGCGGAGAGGTCTACTGGACGGACTGGCGCACCAACACGCTGGCCAAGGCCAACAAGTGGACGGGCAGCAATGTGACCGTGGTGCAGAGGACCAACACGCAGCCCTTTGACCTGCAGGTGTACCACCCCCTCCAGACAGCCTCAGGGTACGAGCCGCACCTTTACGCTGCCCGCGGGTTCTGGGGCTTCCTGGGCGTAATTCCATCTGGATAACGGAACGTAGCGTCAGTGGTTAACAATCGATTTGTGGGCTTGGTTTTAAATACATCATAAAAGGGCAGGTCTGATAGGGGGATCCCTGACGGGGGCCGGGTGGCATTTCTGTCGCGGCGCAGTGACCTCACTGCCCGCTTTAGCGATGGCTGAGACCCGACCCACGGCCCACACCGGCAGTGCTACCCTGACACCCTCCTCCAGATGTTCTGTGGGGGGGGGGGGACAGTTCTGAAAGCAGTTAATTGTAATTTTACGAACAAAGACAGCAATTTGCAGCTGGAATTATGCATCTAGAAATGTGACTCAGAGAAGGGGGCTGGGTTACTAGTAAATACTGTTCAAACAGTGACGTACGTGTGATAATGTCTCTGTATCGCCTCTTACGCTGCCCCCCCCCCCCCCCCCCCCCAGCTCCAAACCCCTGTGCAGCCAACGGCGGCAAAGGCCCCTGCTCTCACCTCTGCCTGATCAACTACAACCAGACGTTCTCCTGTGCCTGCCCTCACCTCATGAAGCTCGGGTCTGACAGACACACCTGCTACGGTGAGGAGGACCTCCCACGCTGCAGGGGGCGCCGTTTGGAGGCGCCGTTCTACACATTCGCAAATAACTATACTTAAGCATCAAGTGTGTGACACTCATGCCACAATATAGATTTTAATGGTCTAGAATGTATGAGTACAATTACCTAAAATGTAAAAATTAGCTGGATAATTCTGCATTGTTTATAGCAATACAATAGCACTTCTTTTCATTATAGACCAGAAGCATATTTCTGTCGCTGTGAGCTTGACCAGCCTTCTTTAAGCCCACTTTTTCATCCATATTCTGACATACCTCCAAAATGTGGGCTATATTCCCAGATCCCCTAACACCATAAAGCAGGGTAATTAGGTTTGTTTTATCCTGTGATTGGCTGCAGGGACATTTTAGACCACATGGGTTAGGTTTTTGAGTAAATGTACACATTGTGTTGTTTGTAATCATGGTCTGTAGTGAGAGTGACTCTGACTCGTGCAGCCCCCCCATTTGTCTGACATGATATTCCCAGCAGTCTTTCCTCTTCGGGGTGGGGGTGTGAGAGGAGAGTGGGGGCAGCTAGCTAGCTTGGCAGTCAGACACACCGGACCCATTTTTTCCGTGAGGGACCCGCAGTCCAAGATCCAAGCTCTTTGTCTCCTCGAGGTTTTGGACGGACAGCAGTAGCCCCCCCCAGACAAACAGGAACTCAGTCCTGTACCATTACCATTGGGGGGGGGGTACTTAAACTTGCCCTGGAACAGAGTGAGTGCGGTGGGAGGTTCTAGCTGCCCGGCTGCCCCCTCTCCCATCACCCCCCTCTGTCGCCGCCGTCTGGCTCTTTAGTATTCTGGTGCGCGACTTCAATTACCACTCTGCAGATCCGCGGGTAATTCGGGGTGGGGGGGTTTGCCTCGCAGGTGAAGCTGATCTGCGCAGGCCTGGGCCCGGGGGGGGGGGTGTGAAATCAGTGTTATTATTGGGACTTTCCTGTTTTAATGGATCTCTAACCTGATAATTTAATGACCTGTGACCGTCCTCCGTTGCCCTGTTTTGATTTCAACACCGAGTCGCATTAAGCGAAAATGCGGAAACATGCGGAAGCAGAGATTCAATCTTTCTGATTTATGGCCAGATTTGGTATCACCTCCCTGCCCAGGTTCTGTCTTGGGATCTTTGAGGCAGGAGTACGTGAGCTGCTGATGTGTTAAGTCCAGATTGAGTTGGTATTTGTCTAAATGCTCTCCCTCTATCCCTCTATCTCTCTATCCCTGTATCCCTCTCTCCCTCCCTCTCACTGACTCCCCCAACCCCCCCCAGAATCACGGCAGTTCCTGCTGTACGCCCGTCAGATCGAGATCCGTGGAGTCGACCTGGACAACCCCTATTACAATTACATCATCTCCTTCACGGTGCCAGACATCGATAACGTGACAGTGGTGGACTACGATGCACTGGAACACCGCATCTATTGGTCGGACGTGCGCACACAGACCATCAAGCGGGCCTTCATCAACGGCACCGGCGTGGAGACCGTGGTGTCCGCCGGTGAGCGCTCGGCTCACTCGGCTTTCCCGCCGTGTCCCGCTGATATTGTCATGGCTGCCGTAGATGTTTAAGGCACTTGAGAGCTCATTTCCCTCCCTGCTCATATTTTTCCACCAGACCTGCCCAACGCCCACGGTTTGGCGGTGGACTGGGTTTCCCGCAACCTGTTCTGGACCAGCTATGACGCCAACAAGAAGCAGATCAACGTGGCCCGTCTGGACGGCTCCTTCAAGAACGCGGTCATCCAGGGCCTGGACAAGCCGCACTGCCTGGTTGTGCACCCCGTGCTCGGGTGGGTCCGCCCGCTCCGCCCGGCCCTCATGTCTTCCCCAACCTGGGCCCTTCATCAGGAACCCAGCATAGTGATCTGGTTTGATCACACCTGGCAGGTCCCTTGCCTGCAGATGGTCTGTGTCTGATGCCCCCCCCCTCCCCCTTTCTCTGGGGGTCTAACTGTAAGCCCTAAGAGGAGGGACTTTTTGAGAAGGCATGAGCAGCCCGGTGTGCTTTCCAGGGGTTGCGGGGGTGTTGTTTAAAAGTGGTTCTGCTCCCCCCCCCCTTTTTTTCCTTCTCTTTCGTTTTTCGAAGCCTGACTGAGCAGGGTTTCCGGTCAGGGCTGTTTTTCGTGCCGGACGATAAATGAGAAGCAGATGTTTGCCTTGAGGGCTGTAGCCGCTCCAGTCCGCCTCTGCCAAGCTTAGGATGGGGGGGGGGGGGGGGGCATCTCCTCCGAAGTGGGGTGGGATGTGGCTGTGAACGGAAGGTCGTAGGTTGAAATCCCAGGGTTGGCTCAGTAATATCAGCACTGGGGTCTTCAGCAAAGACACTTAACCACAGCTGTGTCAGCGACTTGCTCTCAATTGTACGTCTGCATCTGCGTCGGGGGGGTGGGGGAGGGGGGCATTATTTGTCTTTTTTTTTTTTCTTCCTCCCTTTAAGATAGACTCCCACCCAGCCCTGTGGCTGCATGAAAAGACTGACATTAGGGATTATTTTGTGGGATAGCAGCACTATTTCTGCCTGGAATATCACTGTATAATGTAGAACGTTCCAGTGTCCCTCACCACTCACGGCACCTCTGTTGGGGTGGCCAGCCCCGGGGGGGTGGGGTTGGGGGCGGGTGGGGGCGTGCGGCTGGGTCCTGGCCGATGGCAGTGGGATAACAGTGTCCCTCACCACTCACGGCACCTCTGTTGGGGTGGCCAGCCCCGGGGGGTGGGGTGGGGGTGGGGTGGGGGCGTGCGGCTGGGTCCTGGCCGATGGCAGTGGGATAACAGTGTCCCTCACCACTCACGGCACCTCTGTTGGGGTGGCCAGCCCCGGGGGGGTGGGGTGGGGGCGGGTGGGGTTGGGGCGGGTGGGGGCGGGTGGGGGCGGGTGGGGGCGTGCGGCTGGGTCCTGGCCGATGGCAGTGGGATAACAGTGTCCCTCACCACTCACGGCACCTCTGTTGGGGTGGCCAGCCCCGGGGGGCGGGTGGGGGCGGGTGGGGTTGGGGCGGGTGGGGGCGGGGTGGGGGCGGGTGGGGGTGTGCGGCTGGGTCCTGGCCGATGGCAGTGGGATAACAGTGTCCCTCACCACTCACGGCACCTCTGTTGGGGTGGCCAGCCCCGGGGGGTGGGGTGGGGGCGGGGTGGGGGCGGGTGGGGTTGGGGCGGGTGGGGGCGGGTGGGGGTGGGGCGGGTGGGGGCGGGTGGGGGCGTGCGGCTGGGTCCTGGCCAATGGCAGTGGGATAACAGTGTCCTCCCTGCAGGAAGCTTTACTGGACGGATGGAGACAACAACAGTGTGTCCAACACAGACGGCGGCAACCATAGCCTCCTCTTCACCGGCCAGAAGGGGCCTGTGGGTGAGTCGCCGGACGCCAGACGGGCTCTTCTCACCGCTGGAGAAGCTCTTTAATCATGAGCTGCTCTCCACAGACGCTCTCTTTGCATCCGACCTTTTCACTGCACGACGTTGCCCTGCTGTGGTCAGGACCCACCTTGCTTAATTTCTCTCCTTCTCTCCCCCACTCTCCCTTCCTTCCTCTTTATCCCTCTTTCTATTCCTCTACCTCCCCCTCTCTCTCACGCTGTCCCCCTTCCCCCACCAGGCCTGTCTATCGACTTTGATGCCGAGCAGCTGTACTGGATCAGCTCGGGTAACGGCACCATCAACCGCTGTGAACTGGACGGCAGTGGACTGGAGGTCTTGGAGGGGGTGAAAGGCAAGCTGACCAAAGCCACAGCTCTGGCGATCATGGTGAGTGGCAGCTCGGTGACGTTGCCATGCCGCGATTCGCTTCCCCTGCGGTGTGAGCTGATGGGCTCCGGATGACTGCACCCCCTGCAGGTGACAAGCTGTGGTGGGCCGACCAGGGCACAGATCGCATTGGAACCTGCGACAAGAAGGATGGAGGCAACTGGAAGGTGCTGAGGAACACGACGTCTCCCATGATGCACATGAAGATCTACAATGAGACCGTCCAGAGGGGTAAGCGGTGGGCCACCTAGGCTGGCAGGGGCCCCCTGAGCACCCCCACTCCCCCCCCCAACGCATCATGTCCTGACAGCTACGCATCTGTCGTTGTCAGGCACCAACCTGTGCAGCAACAACAACGGCGACTGCTCGCAGCTCTGCCTCCCCCACCTCGCCGACCACACGGGCCTGCATGTGCACGGCCGGGTACAGCCTGCGGAGCGGCCAGCAGTCCTGCGAAGGTATACCCCCCCCCACCCCCCACTTCTCCCTTAAATGTTAACACAGGATCAGGATGTAATTTCCCCTGAAATGTCGAGTTCGGCCTCTGTGGGGAAACTCGGAGGTCGAACGCATCCATCTGATTCGCCCTGGGGGGCGCTGGGTGTAACAGGCCTACTCTCCTTGTCCACTTCCTGCAGGCGTTGGGTCCTTCCTCCTGTACTCTGTCCACGAGGGCATCCGCGGCATCCCCCTGGAGCCCTCGGACAAGTCTGACGCTCTGGTGCCCGTGTCGGGGACGTCCCTCGCCGTGGGAATCGACTTCCACGCGGGTGGGTTGCGCTGACGGCTTCCTCCTGCCTCCATTTTGGGGTTCTTCGCTGCCTGAGCCGGCGGTAATGTGTCATCTCGCCCCCCCCCCCCCCCCCAGACAACGACACCATTTACTGGGTGGACATGGGACTGAGCACCATCAGCCGTGCCAAGAGGGATCAGACGTGGCGCGAGGATGTGGTGACCAATGGCATCGGACGCGTGGAGGGCATCGCTGTTGACTGGATCGCAGGTGGGGAATCCGGAAACCAGGCAAACACACACACACACACACACACACACACACACACACACACACACACACACACACACACACACACACACACACACACACACACACACACACGCCTTTAGTGGACCTGTACATTTTTAAGAACAGAAATCCTTGAGGGAAACACTATTCGCAAATGAATAGCAGAATGAAAGCATGTGAGTAGAATCTGTGTGTCTGTCGGAATCTGCACAGGAAACATCTACTGGACTGACCAGGGCTTCGATGTGATCGAGGTGGCGAGGCTGAACGGCTCGTTCCGCTACGTGGTCATCTCCCAGGGTCTCGACAAGCCGCGTGCCATCACCGTGCACCCGGAGAAAGGGTGAGCGTGCCGGGTGCGGTCGCAGTCATGGTCGCAGTCAAGGTCATGGTCATGATGGAGGTCCTGTACGTTCGCTGTGAGTAAGTCCTCCTCTCTCGCAGGTACCTGTTTTGGACCGAGTGGGGGCAGTACCCACGGATTGAGCGCTCTCGTCTCGACGGCACCCAGCGGGCAGTGCTGGTGAATGTCAGCATTAGCTGGCCCAATGGCATCTCCATTGACTATCAGGTGCGGCCCGAAACGCCTCCACTTCCAGGTCACTTTCCATGACCTTCTGCATGACGGACTGTATTTCAAAACTGGACTTTCTTCAGGACCATCTCTTGTCCCTCCTGAGTCATCATGGTCCCTTCTAGGCCTTGAACCAATAAACTTTACATTTCTATTTACTTTTATTCAGCCGGCTCTTTTTATCCAGAATGGCTCCGTTTTAAGTGCGACTTTCTTGCTGTAGCTCAGTCTTCCTCGGATGTGAATGGTGGGGGTCGGGCGTCCTTTGATAGCACTGATTTTGTGTGCGTGTAGGACTCCCATGCTGTACTGGTGCGACGCCAGGACCGACAAGATCGAGCGCATTGACCTGGAGACGGGGGAGAACCGGCAGGTGGTGCTGTCCAACAACAACATGGACATGTTCTCCGTCTCTGTCTTCGAGAACTACATCTACTGGAGTGACAGGTGATTGGCTGAGCCCTCCGCCTCTTTCCCACTGTCCTGCCCTCATCTCCGTAACCGGCTGTGGTCCTAATCCTGCCGACCTTGCTTTTGTTTCTAGTACAGTCTGCCATAGCTCAAAAAGTAGGCATTGCTCTAGCAATGCAAAGATCGAGGGATCAAATCCCAAGGAACATGCATACTGTAAGTGGATAAAATTAATAATGGGTGAAATGATGCAGCTTTGCGTTCCCCCCCCCCGGCCTTGTTTTGGGACAGGACTCACGCAAACGGCTCCATAAAGAGGGGCAGCAAGGACAACGCCACTGATGCCATACCCCTGCGGACAGGAATCGGGGTGCAGCTGAAGGACATTAAGGTCTTCAACAGGGACCGACAGCAAGGCAAGACCCCCGTCCTCCCTCGTGGGCCCCAAACTTTACTTTTAATTGCAGCTTTTTTGTAATTATAAACATATTTTTCATGCTTGCTATGAGGCAGTATGTTGGATCCATGTGTAAAATGTCACGGGTACTGAGTCTGATTCTGTTTGACTTTCCTGTCCCCAGACAACGACCACGCGATGTTGGGGGGGGATTTGGGTGCGGATGTTTGCCAAGGTCCCGGCGAAACGTTATTAACGGGCATCAATCTTGCTTCCAGGGACGAATGTCTGCAAGGACAACAATGGCGGCTGCCAGCAGCTGTGCCTGTACCGCGGCAATGGAGAGCGCACGTGTGCGTGTGCCCACGGCATGCTGGCGGAGGACGGGCGCGGTGCCGTGACTACGAGGGCTACCTGCTCTACTCGGAGCGCACCATCCTGAAGAGCGTGCACCTGTCGGACGAGAGCAACCTCAACGCGCCCATCAAGCCGTTTGAGGACCCTGAGCACATGAAGAACGTCATAGCGCTCACCTTCGACTACCGCGGCGGCGGGGGCAAGGGCGCCAACCGCATCTTCTTCAGCGACATTCACTTCGGCAACATCCAGCAGATCAGCGACGACGGATCCGACCGCAGGACCGTGGTGGAGAGTGAGTACCCCCCCCCCCCCCCCAAGTCACCTAGGTACAGACCACCTGACACACAACAATGCAAAGCAGACGTACATATTATTTTCTTACAACGTTATTCCTGTTACATCAACATCCCGTTCAGTTTGCCCGTCTGTGTGCCCGTCTGTGTGCCCGTCTGTGTGCCCGTCTGTGTGCCCGTCTGTGTGCCCGTCTGTGTGCCCGTCTGTGTGCCCGTCCAGTTTGCCCGTCCAGTTTGCCCGTCCAGTTTGCCCGTCTGTGTGCCCGTCCAGTTTGCCCGTCTGTGTGCCCGTCCAGTTTGCCCGTCCAGTTTGCCCGTCTGTGTGCCCGGACATTCTCTGCCATTTTCCGGCATTTTCTCTTGAGCTCGTGGAACATCAAGGCTGCCGAAAACTGTCCTGTGTGAATGGAACACACACACACACGCCAAGAGCCGTTTGGAAGTCGTGACCCAGCACAAAGGGGTGACATTCCTCTCACAGGCCCCTAACCCCCCCCCCCTCCCCCCGCACGTCTGGGTCGGCCATTTTGTTCCCCTTGTGTAGGGAGCTGAAACGCTGCCTGTCTGCAGAGCAGCATCCCCAAACGCCCCTGACCACGACTGCATTCCTCCTCTGCCGCCCCCTCCTTCCTCCCCGGTGCCCCCCTCCCATTGTGCTGGGCCTCAATCAGGCGCCCCCGACCCCTTAAAGAAGCACCCCCTTCCGTGAGCCGACATCTGGGCCGTGCAGAGGCGCGTGGTCCTGATCACCCTCAGCTGCTGCTTCTTTGAACCCAGAGGTTCTTTGAACCTCTTATCTGCTCCAGCCGGGAAACCAAAACAGTGCTTTTGATGGGACAGTCAAGATAAAAGCAGGAATTCTTTTTATATTGAACGAAAAAAGGCAAGATAAATACTGCAAGAAATGAGTCTAACACACATACGGAAAGGCTTTGGGTTTCCTGTTACTCATGTGCTCGTCGACGTGCAGGATTGTTCAGGGTTTAGTCCGTCCTCTGCGTGCCCCCCATGGCTCCCTGCTTTCCCCGGACTCGCGCCCTCTGCAGACAGAACTGGTTCTTGGTCCTGAACAGCAGGACCCGTGACGTCCGAAGCGCGTTAGGTCTGCGTTTCCACACCTGCTTCAGGGGGACGTTTTCCAGAGGCAGAAGGAGGGGACAGTTTACTGGGATCGTTGTGTTTCCCCGTGTCAGCGGAGCAGCCTAGACAGCAGCATCCCTGGGAAGGACCCCCCCTGCAAGAGGCCCCTCGGCCCACCCGCAACAGGTCCTTGCGGAACTTGTGCGACATGAAGACGTAGAGATGGGGTTGGCTACGGTGGAGGAGATGGCGAGGAGGCGGCCACGATGGCCAGAGGGCCGTGGCGGGGCATGTGCTGCAGACCCCGGCCAAGCAGGCTGTACATGAGCACGTAGGAGGGCAGCCAGCACAGCGTGAAGGCGAGCACCAGCAGCCTGAGGTCCGCGTCACCTGGTTCTGGTAGCGCTCCAGCTGGGGTGCCTGGCCTGTGCGCCTCCTCGTCCTCAGGAACCAGTAAATCCGAGAGTACATGAGGATGATGACAGCAGGGGGAGAGCAAAGGGCCATCAGGAAGAAGGCGATACTGTAGACCAGCTGGCTGATGTCGGACAGGAACGCGAAGCAGTACAGCTGGCTGGATGGATCCATGGCGCGGAAGGCAAAACTGCGGGGCAGCTAGGGCGACGGCAGGGAGCCAGAGTGCGGCGGCCAGCAGCCGGAGGTGGCGGTGGGCGTGGGCACGCAGCGCCGACGTGGGCCGCACTACTGTCAGGTAGCGGGAGACGGCCAGTGCGGCCAGGGGTGAAGGCGCTGGCGCAGGAGCAGGCTGTGCCCAGGAAGCTGACCGCCTTGCAGAGGAGGAACCAAAGGGGCCCAGCAGCCCAGCGCTGCTGCCGCCGTGTGGAACGGTAGGCAAGCCAGCAACAGGCAGGTCGGCGCCACTGAGCGCCAGGAGAGCGTGTCCGTGCCGTGGGCCCCCCCCCCCCGCCGCTGCCCGCCGCCGCCCCATCAGGATCACCACCACCAGTGAGTGGCCCAGCAGTCTGTCATCGTGATCAGGGCCTCCAGCACTGGCAGGAGCACCCTCTCCACGTTGGTGCCCTCCAGCGAGGTGCCATTAGCCTGCAGGTTCTCCGCGTTCTCCATGGGGAACCCGGCAGTGAAGTTCCCCCTCAGGGGCAGATCGGTCACGGCTTATTAAGACGGCACAGATGAGCGGTACCGGCGATGCTGATGGCTATAACGACCCCGGCTTCGTTTGGAGGAAGGTGTCCGATTCAGGCGCGGGGTCCTCTCTGCCTCGTGGAGATAAAAAGCTCATCGTTCTTGCAAGTCAGTCTCCTCGGTCTCTGACCCTTCAGTAAGCGACTCTCTCTGCCTCTGCCTGTTAATTTCTGAAGGGGAGGAGGGGGGCGAGTCAGGGTTACACGAGGCTATTCTCATTTGTGAGATAATGACAAAATGTAAATCTGTCCCCGGGGACTGTAGGGAGGGGTGCATGTTCTCACCAGTCTCACAATGCCGAAATAGACGTCCCCATCAGAGCTGGGTTAGTTTCTTCCGGTCCCTGCTGGCCGCAGAAGCCTCTACGCCGGTTGTTGTGTGTCCGTGGCCGACGGCTGCAGCAGAGGACCTGCCTGGGCTCCGGTCTCGTCGTTGGCGCTCGTTCAGTCACCCGCTCCACTCAGAGTAAAGGGTGCGAGTTGATTATATAAGCTTCTGCGATAGCGACACCACCAGTTCACTCCCGAAGTTCGCCCGCCGCAGCCACAACTGGGGGAGCATCTGTACCTGGCTGGGTGAGGGATGGTGGGGGGGGGGTGTCCGGTCGCTGGTGGTCTCGGCACCTATCGGATCTCCGGATCTGGGCTAGGCAGGTCGTCGCTGCTCTTTGCGTCTGCCCCACTCCTCTCAAATAAAACCTCTGTTTGTTTCCGTGTCGTCCTCCCCAGTCTTACTTATTAACCACTATTTGATTTCATTTGTTTTGTCCGTTTTTTTTCATTAGCCCCCGTCGTGACGTCAGCTTCATTCGTCTCATGCTAATCAGTCCAGCAGCACAGCTTTTTAAATCAGTCGCTCCTGATTTTAAAAAAGAAATAATAATTAATTGGATTAAATAAAGATTTGGACCAGTTTTAACGCCTCGCCACGCAGCCCTGCGCACCGTCCCGGCTGCCACCTATTCTTCCCCAGCCTCGTCTGTTCTCTGAAGTTCTGAGAGAAGGTAATTACTGAACTTTTACCCACAAACCTATCTGGAGGGCCCCCGCCTTATATCACGGAGATTGCGGCTATAAAATTACTCAACTGCGATGAAAACCGTAGAGAGAGAAGGAGTGGAAGTCTTTCAAGAGGTCATAAATATAACTGTATACATCGTTGCTAGATTGGAGGCCTAACATGATATATATGGGAGGGTGGTGGGGCGGGTGGGGGGTCATTTGGGAACATGTTCTCAGGCCAGTTTGCTCAAAAGGTCTTGCCGTTCAGGAACTGTTCCGTTGTAAATGGCTGCTCACCCTTGCCGTGATTTATTGAGGCTCTTGGCATAAAATTCTCTAGAGGTCCTGGCCTCAGGTGGAGAATGGGTGAAAGTTGCATGTACCTCACCCTGTAACAGTTACTTATTTTTTTTTCTTTTCTTCTTGCACTTGATGTCTGAACATGGCTCTGCCACCCCCAGGGGACTGAATCATCCCAGAGATATGACTCACAGCAGTGAAAACGCCCACTCTGTACACACTGCCTGTCAGGCCGCTCGCCGTAGACGGGTCCGAGCCACAAATGGGGCCGCTGTCCCAGCGATGCCCGTCAGCCGCTCGCCCAAGACGGGTCCGAGCCACAAATGGGCCGCTGTCCCGGTGCTGTCCTGTGAGCCACTCGCCGTAGACGGGTCGGTGCCTCACAAATGGGCCGCTGTCCCGGTGCTGCCGTCAGCCGCTCGGCCGTAGACGGGTCCGTGCCACAAATGGGCCGCTGTCCCGGTGCTGTCTGTGAGCCACTCGCCCAAGACGGGGTCCGCGCCACAAATGGGCCGCTGTCCCGGTGCTGCCCGTCAGCCGCTTCGCCGTAGACGGGTCCCGTGCCACAAATGGGCCGCTGTCCCGGTGCTGCCCGTCAGTCCGCTCGCCCTAGACGGGTCCGAGCCACAAATGGGCCGCTGTCCCGTTGCTGCCCGTCAGCCTCTCGCCCTAGACGGGTCCGAGCCACAAATGGGCCGCTGTCCCGGTGCTGCCCGTCAGCCGCTCGCCCTAGACGGGTCCGAGCCACAAATGGGCCGCTGTCCCGTTGCTGCCCGTCAGCCTCTCGCCCTAGACGGGTCCGAGCCACAAATGGGCCGCTGTCCCGGTGCTGCCCGTCAGCCGCTCGCCGTAGACGGGTCCGAGCCACAAATGGGCCGCTGTCCCGTTGCTGCCCGTCAGCCTCTCGCCCTAGACGGGGTCCGCGCCACAAATGGGCCGCTGTCCCGGCGCTGCCCGTCAGCCACTCGCCCTAGACGGGTCCGCGCCACAAATGGGCCGCTGTCCCGGCGCTGCCCGTCAGCCGCTCGCCCTAGACGGGTCCACGCCACAAAATGGGCCGCTGTCCCGGCGCTGCCCGTCAGCCGCTCGCCCTAGACGGGTCCGCGCCACAAATGGGCCGCTGTCCCAGAGGTGCCTGTACTCAGCAGCTTGTATCAGATCTAGCCGCGATTAACATTAAGCACAAGTTGCCGACTGCAGATAATTGAGATCCCAGGCGATTCTGAAAAGCGCTTTAGGGTCAGACTCTCGCTTCTCAATCCTTCTGGGGTCAGGCGGCTTAATTGAGAATTCGAAAATCCTTTTATTCTGAGGGAAAAGATAATGAGAATCCCCTATCCTGCCAGACATTTCTGATCTCTCGCTTTGGTTGCTCTTTTTTCTTTCAGTCCCCATGTGTAAAGGTGCAGAAGCTGACTGGATTTCAAAATCTCCGCCACTGGCTATGGTAGATGCACCATGTTACTGCCGATTGATATCCTCTCTGAGTTCGTTAGCGCCGTTGGTTAATTTAGACCAGACCTCACTCCATCTCTTTCTTTTTCGAACTTGCCACGTTTTACCCTAACTATGATTGCTTTAAATTAGTATGAGGTATAGAAATAGCATAGTTAAAGTTTATTTCCCTTGAATTCATGTGCCATTTCATCTGTTTGTGGGAAGCAGACCTTCATGACGGATGCATTTTCATGCCATGCAGGGAGCCTGCAGTGTGGACAGTGGCACTCTGTCAGAAGTGTTACGCTCTCCATTTGCCACTGAAATATCTGATAAGATCCAGTTTTTAAATCTCGTACCGATGTGAAATACGTTTGAGGTTAATTTAGTGGTTCGCGAATGTTAATTTCTTTAGAATGTGAATTCTGGAAGCAATTAAACAAAGTTGATCCTTGAAAGGGATTCAGCACCGAGAACATAAAATATCCTTAAAAAACACAAAATGAAGGGATTATCCTTAGGCTGGAATCTCTGGCTAAGCTTGCTGTCCAATCTCTGCAGATGTTTTTTGGTTGCTAAGGTTCCACTAAAGCTATTGTGAAGGACTTAACCATTTTCTCCTGCCGTATAAATGGAGTGACCCTTTGACACTCCGGTTAAGTGTCAGCTCGAATCGGAGAGGAAATGTAATTAGTGAGAAAGCAGGCGAGACAACGTCACACCTATGGGGATGTCAGTGTCCACCTGCTGGAACCGGGGGCCCACCGCATTCCCCATGGTGGGTGGGGGCTATGCGTGACGGCTGCATATCCAGCTACACGTGGGCCCTCTGGTTCAGCCTCTCCTCCGTTCCACTCCCCCATGACTACGGACACTTATATTACTGGGTGTGCTATCTTGAGAGCCGAAAATGAGACACTGTGTTCTGTCTGTGCATATTTTTTTCCATAATGGTTTGCATTGTTTATCAGTTAAACAATTTTTTCCAGACGCCTGTTTTATTTATTTATTTTTTTAGGGCCTCTCAGAAGCTAATAATACCTCCAGCAGGGGGGTTAGCCCACTGGCTGGGCACTTTCAGTGACCCCTGGGTGGGTCTGTTACGTTTAAGATGTAAGGGGGAGGAGATCTTTGTTTTGTTGATCGTCCTGGTCTCTGGTTTCTCTCAACAGATGTGGGTTCTGTGGAGGGCCTGGCCTACCACCGAGCCTGGGACACGCTGTACTGGACCAGCTACACCACCTCCACCATCACACGGCACACTGTGGACCAGAACCGCTGGGGTGCCTTTGACCGTGACACTGTGGTCACCATGTCCGGAGATGATCACCCCCGTGCTTTTGTGCTGGACGAGTGTCAGGGGTGAGCGCGGCCCGACTGAACCTTTGACTGCGCTAGAGAATGAATTTAGTCGAAATTGGTCCGGTCTGACTGAACCTGGGTTGTTGGTGCGCTGCTGCCCCCTACAGGCTGATGTTCTGGACCAACTGGAACGAGCAGTCACCGAGCATCATGCGGGCCACACTGTCGGGTGGGAACGTCCTGGCCGTTATCAGCAGCCACATACGCACCCCCAACGGTCTGGCCATCGACCACCGCGCGGAAAAGATCTACTTCTCCGACGCCACCCTCGACAAGATCGAGCGCTGCGAGTATGACGGGAGCAGACGCCACGTGAGTCTCTCTCTCTCTCTCTCTCTGTCTCCCCCCCCCCCCCCCATTCCCCCCCAGCCAGTTAACATTCCGGTTTCATTCCCATGTCATCACAATACCCTTTCGCCCCCTACAGGTGGTCCTGAAGAATGAGCCAGTGCACCCATTTGGCCTGGCCGTCTATGGTGACTACATCTTCTGGACAGACTGGGTGCGGAGGGCCGTGCTCCGTGCTGACAAGTATGTAGGTGGAGACATGAAGGTGCTACGCGCAGACATCCCCCAGCAGCCAATGGGCATCATCGCCGTGGCCAATGACACCAATAGCTGTGAGTTTCATCGCCCAGAGGGGGAGGGTTTGTAAGTGACTCCTTATTGGCCGACGGGCTGCTTGGTGTTTGGTTTGGGGCGGAGCCAATCACCACTGCAGACAAACACTTCCTAGCTAGTATTGCTCTCCTTGGAAAGGTTGCTGAAAGATTTATAGCAGCTTGATGTCCCCTCCCCCCCCAGCAGTTCTTGAGCGGATGTGGCAGATTTGTGTGCTAACAGAGGCCAAATTGCCTTTTTGTCACAGCCCCTCCCATTCTGCTCCGTGTCCTGAGGGGGGAGATTCAGTAATTAGGTGACAGACGCAGTCTGGCTGCGCCCAGGAGCTGGAATGAGCTGCTCACACCTGGGGGGTCTGAGACAATCTTCACATCCACACACACACACACACACACACACAGACACACACACACACACACACAGACACACACACACAGACAGGCACACACCAGATGTCTTCCTTTCATAATCTCTTTGTCTTATGACTTTCACAAAGTGAGTCTCCAGTGCTCATTGACGGCAGATAAAATACAAGAATCTGACACGAGAGAATCCAGCCGTTGTGTTGGGGGGACATTAGTCTCAGAGTGTGGCTTGGCTGCACTTGGGAAATGCTCTCTTGGATGGAAGTCAGGCTCATTTTGGCAGACTTTGTGGTAAGGGCTGCCTTGGTATCACGGGGGTGGGGGGGGGGGGGTATTTGTGCAGACTGCAGCCACTCAGTGGTCCTTCAAAAGGGCGTCCGTCCCGAAAGCCAAACCTGCCGCCCCTCTGTCCTCCATCCACTAACCATGGATCGGTGGAGATGCAGATTGGGAGTTTAAGTGCAGCATTGCTTTTGCAGTTTCAGTTTGAGAAGCACATTATTTCTGATGTGATCCACAAGTCACTCGCGTCGTCTCTGGATCCGACGCAGGAGTGTTTCAGCCTAAAATGTCAAACCTCGGCGTGAAGGAATCGCAGACGAGTTTTTTTCAGCCGGCTGTACTTTAATCCGCTCTAAACCGGTCTTCCTGGGGCGAGGCGTCTTTCTGAGCCGCTGCCCATCGTGTTCCATGGGATCTGATTTAAAGTGGGGGCATGTTTTTCAGGGTCTGCTATTAATTATTCCCTGCCCCCCCTCCCCCACCCACGCAGGCGAGTTTTCCCCCTGCCGCGTGAACAATGGCGGCTGCCAGGACCTTTGCTTGCTGACCTCTGAAGGCCGGGTTAACTGCAGCTGCCGGGGGGACCGCAGGCTCATGGAAGACAACACCTGTACAGGTGAGGGGGGTGGGGGGGCGAAGGCGAGCCAGTCAGCGGGTTCAGGGGGTCAGAGGTGTTTTAGATGCAGAGATAAATGGTAAGATGCTGTGCACCCCCACCAGCTCTGAACACCACGTGCAACAGCATTGACGAGTTTGAATGTGGCAACGGTGACTGCATCAACTACAGCCTGACCTGCGACGGCATGGTGCACTGCAAGGACAAATCTGACGAGAAGCAGTCCTACTGTGGTAAGAGGGGGGGTCTCCCTGGGGGCTTGTGACAGGGTCCCCGGGGACCAGCAGTGATCGGCGCTTGTTATTTTAGACGGAGACATATCTGAGCTCATTTCCATTTGGGGTCTGTATCTGATGGCTGTAAGCTTTTCTGCTCTGTGAACTGTGTTTTTAAGCACAGAGCAGGTCCAGATGTGGGGGCCTTAATTTCCAACCTCTCCCTCCCCCACAGCCCACCGCACGTGTAAGAAGGGTTATTGGCGCTGCCTCAACGGACGTTGCATTGGTCATGGATTCTGGTGCAACGGGGTTGACGACTGCGGGGACAACTCTGACGAAGTGCCCTGCAATGGTGAGGGCGTCAGACGGCTCCACGCCGCCTCACTGCATTGGTGCTGTTTTGCTCAGTGGAACAGCTGTGGCAGCACGTTCATTACACTCCTCCTCTCCTGCAGCGACCCTGTGCCGCACAGCGGACGAGTTCCAGTGCCGGGATGGAGCCTGCATCACCAACTCCAGCCGCTGCAACCAGGTAGTGGACTGCGAGGATGCCAGCGACGAGATGAACTGCTGTAAGTCCTCCTGGCAGGAGAAGACAGTCTGCCCTGTGCCGCAGCTTCATTTCAGCCTGTTTTCTCTGTTAAAGTATAGAAAGACTCATACCCCAAATTCTCCCAAACATTTTGCCACATTTTTAATTTTATGTACAATTTTATTGTTTACTGACATTCCACTTCAGATTACATTTTCGCACATTTGGTCAGCAACATCTGGGTTAGTTTAATGTTCTTTGTCTGTGTTCCCCCGGCATCCATTCGGACCCTGAGATTCTGACGAGTGTTCACACATTTCACAGCTGCCCACTGAAATATACGTTCACTCCTGGCGCTAAGTTTACGCTGAAATCACGGAAGGTTGAGGCTGATCCGACCTGCTGTTTGCACCCCCTAGCTGCCACCGACTGCTCCAGTTACTTCCGTCTTGGGGTGAAGGGCGTGACGTTCCAGAAGTGTGAGATGACCACCTTGTGCTACGCTGCTTCCTGGGTGTGCGACGGCTCCAATGACTGTGGCGATTATTCAGACGAGAGGAACTGCCCGGGTAAGGAAGGCCGCAGGCCTGTCCCTCCCCGACAGCAACCCTACCCAGAATCCCCTCTGCCTGTGCATGGAGCGAGTCCTCATTTATACGAAGTTAACATATGAAGTGCGATGATTATTGAAGATGTGGCAGGATTTTAATGCCTGTTTCTCGGCAGCTACTTGTTTTATTCAAAAGTACATGAAATTTCCTGGACTGGGGCTTTGATGTGTGCAGCTGATCAGGGTGTCGGCATAGAGAACGTTCTGGAAGCGCGGCTGTCCCCCTCATTGCCTGGCTGTGTTGCCTCCCTCGACAGACAAGCGGAAGAGCAAGTGCCCGGTGAATTTCTTCGCCTGTCCCAGCGGCCGCTGCATTCCCATGAGCTGGACCTGCGACAAGGAGTATGACTGCGAGAATGGAGCAGATGAGGCGCAGTGCGGTGAGGCCTATGGCCACGCCCCCACACCTCCTCCCCACCGCGTCTTTCTCTCCCCCTCTGTGCTCACCCAGATGACGGCCTCTGTCTGGGCTCTCCTGACTGCTCTTCCTGACTGCCCCCCCGTCTCTGTGCGCCTCCTGACTGCCCCCCCGTCTCTGTGCGCCTCCTGACTGCCCCCCCATTTCTGTGCGCCTCCTCACTGCCCCCCCATTTCTGTGCGCCTCCTCACTGCCCCCCCATTTCTGTGCGCCTCCTCACTGCCCCCCCATTTCTGTGCGCCTCCTCACTGCCCCCCCATTTCTGTGCGCCTCCTCACTGCCCCCCCATTTCTGTGCGCCTCCTCACTGCCCCCCCATTTCTGTGCGCCTCCTGACTGCCCCCCCGTCTCTGTTCCTCTCCCCTCTCTCTCTAGACAAGTTCTGCTCCCCATCACAGTTTGAATGCGCCAACCACCGATGCATCTCCTACACCTGGCTGTGTGACGGTACCGACGACTGTGGGGACGGCACCGACGAGGACAGACGTGGGTGCAGTAAGTCTCACCCCCCCGGCCGTGGGCATGGGGACACACTCCTGGGCTGCGGAGGACATGGGGCTCTGGAAGCTGGAGTTGGTTACCTTAAACTGAACTGTTTTTGTTTTTGAAAACATCTGGATATTTCTCATGCAAATCCTCCTGGACGCCTTTGAAGCACTGCAGGTGCATGGGGGCGTATCTCAACCTTACCTTGCATCTGCCTACAGAAAACAAGACCTGCAGCCCCGAAGCCTTCCAGTGCCCCGACTCGCACGTGTGTGTCCCACAGCGCTGGAAGTGTGACGGGGACAAGGACTGCCCCGACGGCTCTGACGAGAGCGTCAAGGCCGGTTGCGGTAAGTCTGCAGAGCTCCTGGGTCCAGTGTCTGTGCTGCTGTTTGTTGTTACTGAACAGAGATGATTCAGTATCACTGCTCAGGAACAGAACGTTCAGCAGAGTCTGAACAGTCAGGGGAGTGTCTCTTAACGACCAAATCTGCTGCCGGAAAGTGATGATGTGAGTAATTAAATCCCCACCTCCCCCCTAGTACTCAACAACACCTGTGATGAGGCGGAGTTTCTTTGTCAGAACCGGCAGTGCATCCCTAAACACTTTGTGTGTGACCATGACAACGACTGTGGCGATGGCAGCGATGAATCCCCAGAGTGTGGTGAGTGGGGCGGGGCAGGGCAGGGGTGGGGGCCGGCCGAGGCGGGGGGTGGGTCAGGGGCGGGGCAGGGGGGGGGGGGGGCGGCCGAGGTGGGGGTGGGTCAGGGGCCGGCCGAGGCGGGGGGTGGGTCAGGGGCGGGCTGGGGGTGGGTCAGGGGCGGGCAGGGGTGGGGGCCGGCTGAGGCGGGGGTGGGTCAGGGGCGGGCAGGGGTGGTGCAGGGGTGGGTCAGGGGCGCAGCTAGTGGGCTGACGGACTCCGCCTCCTTACAGAATACCCCACCTGTGGGCCCAACCAGTTCCGCTGTGCAAACGGCCGCTGCCTCATCGACAAGAGCTGGGAGTGCGATGGGGAATTCGACTGCCATGACCGGTCTGACGAGGCTCCCAGCAACCCCCGCTGCAGCGGCCCAGGTTAGAGCCCCTGCTGGCGTCTGGGCTCCCATGCAGGGGTCCTGCCACTCTGCTTCTTCTTCTTGTGCCCACAATTAGCCTTTAGCATGTAGTATTTGTTGTGTTTTTCCTGCCCTGGTCTGTGTCGCCATGGGGTTTCCTCCAGGTTCATTAGTCGCCCCCCCCCCCCGACAAATGTCACTTCCTGAAGGTACAGTGAAAATGGGAAGTGCTGGTCGGTTACAGCAGCTCTGTAGATGTTCTGACAGATGCACCTGGCTGTTGAAGTCTAGCTCACGCTGAAGAAGAGCGACCTTGTGTTACCCTCTGCTGAGCTGGTAATAGATGAGTAACAGGAGGATTTTGCACTGTTAATGTCATTCTTATAGCAGCGTAGACGACCAGAATCTGTCTTTGAGGAGCCAGTGCAGTTTTAGTGGAAAGACGTTCAAGATGACAGCCTGTGGTTTTTAATTGGCAAAGTTCAGGGGTGTAACAGAGAGCAGGATGGATAAAAGAATAATTTCTGGTTTGTGGAGGAGAAGGAGCTAAAAGGGCATCTGGTAGGATGTTATAATGCTCAGCAAGGGCATCAACGGAAGGAGCAGGATCGGGACGTGAGCCTGAAATTAGATAAACCTTATTATGAAAAGTAATGGTCTGTTCAGCTATAACTTTGGTCAATGGAAAATGGGCATCAAATCAACCAACCTTATTGCCAGAAATGGGAAATTCAATAGCAGAGAAATTAGATGGTGCGATGTCCGAGCAACAGGCTAAATTTAAGATTTGTCCTTTGTTGTGTGGGAGGATTCAGAAACTGACAGAGATCTAAGCGTTCCAGAGGAGAAATAAAATCATTAGCAGAAATATTATTGGAATTATCAGAATGAATATTAAAATCTCGAACTCAAATTGTATTACAAGACAGTGGACCGATGAGTCAGTATAGATGAGAATTCATTGATGAAAGCAGCTGATTTTTTTCCCAGTGGTCTGTACACGACCACAGCTACGAGAGACTTATTCATGTAAACAAACCCGGGTACAATTGTTTGGTTTAACTGTGGAAAGTCCTAAGGCTGCTTCCATGACATAGAAAGTCGGTCTTGTGGTCTTCATTGAATTTGTATGGTGTTGGACTAGAGTTAGTAAGGCACTGAATGTTGAATAAAGTTAATGTTAGACGCAAAGCTTCTACTACTTGTCTAAGTTGGACAGGCTTCGATCGTCGTGATCCACTTTGAATGCACCTTGGCCACCCAAGAATGTAATGATGGGGAAGCAGGCAGGGCTCAAATGCACGTGGCTGCACAGGAGCTGCATTGCAGTACACCTCAGCATGAAAGTGTTCATGATCGAGGCGGAGAAAATGGCCCAGCTATCAGTGTGAGGATCCGCATCCTGGAGATCAGGAACGTTGGTCTGGTCGATGACATAGAGCAGATTTAATAATATCAGCAGATAATTCTGAAACCAGGATTATCGAACTGTGGTGCCCAGTCGAAAATGGAAAAACTACAGACTTAAAAATAGACACAAAAACCACTATATTAAACTACTCTATTAAGTAAAAATTCCTGGAGCAGAGGCAGCCAGATACACCAGCGTTCACTCTAAATTAGTTAACTTTGTTTTAGAAAGCATTCCTCAACCTTAAAGACAGCTGGTAGCGAATTTGTCTTGAGAAATCAGAAGTGCGCTAGTTTGAGTCTGTCTCATAACTGAAATTTGCAAAAATGGGATCCATATTTGCGTAGCCTTTGGAAATCGTCTTGGCTGCTCCGAATGCCGAGACCGATGACGACTAGCGCTCTCCCCCTGCACTGTGTTTCCCGGAGCAGAGAAGAAGTGCAATGACACGGCGTACATGTGCAAGAACGGCAACTGCGTCAACGAGACCCTACTGTGCAACTATAACGACGACTGTGGCGATGGTTCCGACGAGCTCAATTGCTTCATAAACGAGTGTCTGAACAGCAAACTCAGTGGCTGCTCCCAGATGTGCGAGGACCTCAAGATCGGATACAAGGTAGGGCCCCCCCCCCGGGGGCAGCCGGGCTCTGACAGAAGCGGAGGTGTTCGCGGATGAGGAGCCTCCTGCAGTGAGGACACAAGGCACCACGGTATTTTAGGGATGAGTGACCTGGGCCAGAGATATTTTAGTCTGACTTCCGTCTAAGCATGGATAGGGTTTATGCAGTCTGTTGTTTTAAGGATGTGGCTGATTGGCTGAGTGTGTTGAAAGATTTGATTCGCAGTAAAGCAGTTAAATCCTTTTAAGTAGCTCATCTCTGTGACAATCACTACATCACCTATGCTGAAGGATTCCTGACTGTAATGGAAAAGGTGCCTGAATTAATTAACTGAATTAAATGTCAAGCTGGACTAAATTAAATATAAATCATTTCATTAAGCAAAATAATCTCCATCAAGGAGCTTAATTTTTCATCCAAACAGGTGGTGGCAGAAGGACAGCCGGTGTGACGGGTCTCTCTCTCGCCCCCCCTGCAGTGCAGATGCCATCCTGGGTTCCAGCTAAAGGAGGACGGCAAGACCTGCATGGACATCGACGAGTGCCGTTCCTCCTACCCTTGCTCCCAGCGCTGCATCAACACCTACGGCAGCTTCCACTGCCAGTGTGTGGAGGGCTTTGAGCGCCGGACCAACGACCCCACGGCCTGCAAGTCGACCTCGGGTAAGGACGGCCCCCGCCAGCAGGGGGTGCCACCCACCAAAGGGGCTTTTCAAGTTTCCATATCTGTAACTGCCAGTGGGCTGCTTAGGATGCAGCTACGATTGTGTCTGTGCCGCAGTGCCTGCAGTGGCACTACAATGAAACATCCAGGTGAGGGCGCTCTCCAGCACACTCAGCAGAGAGCGTCTCCTCTACAGTGAAGCACTCCTCCACACCTCGATGAGTCTCTGGTGACTCAAGAGCTGTCCTTGGTAGCTGTCTGTTCGTTCCGACCATCTGGTTCACCACGCTTGGCTCTGTTCTCCTTCTCCTCTCTCCTGTCAGCGGAAGAACCCTTCCTGATATTTGCCAACCGCTACTACCTGCGTAAGCTGAACCTGGACGGCTCCAACTACACCCTCCTGAAGCAGGTGAGGCCCAATGAATGTTAATTAGTGAAAGCAACCTACGGCCAACCTGGCGTGAGCCATTGAACTACGATCAGCGTTCGCTTCCTCATTTTTTAGTGGTGCACTTCGCTCTTTATGGTGTTTGAAGTTGCAGTTTCTGCGATGGACTGAATCATTGTGCATTTCTGTGGGGGTGCAGGGCCTGAACAACGCGGTGGCCTTGGACTTTGACTACAGAGAACAGATGATCTACTGGACGGATGTGACGACGCAGGGTAGCATGATCCGACGCATGCACATCAATGGCAGCAACGTGCAGGTCAGTGACGGCCGCCTCGTCTTGCCTCTGACCACGCCCCCACTGCATACTCACTTTCTGATTGGCTCTCTGGCCAGGTGCTGCACCGGACCTCCCTCAGCAACCCGGACGGCTTGGCCGTCGACTGGGTGGGTGGGAATCTTTACTGGTGCGATAAGGGCAGAGACACCATCGAAGTGTCCAGGCTGGACGGGGCCTTTCGGACGGTGCTGGTGAGCACGGGCCTGCGGGAGCCGCGAGCGGTGGCGGTGGACGTGCGTAACGGGTGAGGCTCCGCCCCTTCAGATCCGACGTCTTATCTCCTATTGATCGATGTGATTTTTATGCCCTTTATTATAGGTCACTTCCTATTTTTTCGATGAGTACTGCAATATCAAGCATATTACCTTATTAACCAGCCCAATCTCCTACATTGCCCAGGTACCTGTACTGGTCAGACTGGGGTGATAATCCCCATATTGGGAGGATCGGAATGGACGGCACCAACCGCAGCGTCATCGTTCAGCAGCGCATCACCTGGCCCAACGGCCTGACGTTGGACTTCATCAACGACCGCATCTACTGGGCCGATGCGCGGGAGGATTACATCGAGTTTGCCAGCCTGGATGGCACCAGCCGACACACAGGTCAGGCATCTTCGAGACCAGCTGGGTTGGGACTCTGGGCCCAGTGGCATACAAACCTGTCCGCCCAACATACTCAACGTGACACACCAGTGGGCATGGTCTTCCCTGGGCCAGAACTTAGATGTCAAAGTCAAAAGCAAAAACCCGCCTACTATAGGTGAGTCAGTCAGTAGATGTGGTTCTGCTCGTGCACCGTTGCCTCCATAGGGAGCTGCCCTGTATGTCTGTCCTCCTTGAGGACTTTGGTCCCCAGGTGCCGCCGCTGCTCTGCAGGCCTTGATGCGACCCCCTCCGCTTTCTCAGAAACTGTGAAGACAGCGAGTTAGCAGGCTGCCTCAGGCTCGTACATCAGCATAATGAAATGACTAACGAGGGGAGCTGTGGGCGTCCACAAGCTGCCAGCTTGGCGTCGGCTCCTGTTCGGCTGACAGGGGCATGGGGTTTGCTCCCAAATTATCAAGCACATAGAGATGCAGACAGAGGAAAAAATAAATATGTATCTGAAGTCACATTTTCTGTTAGGAGAACGGCTGGAATAAAGAAAGATGTGTATAATATTATAATATTATAATAATAGCAGACCATGGAGGACGGGTGTAGAAAAGCCCTGCACTAGTCAGAGAGGGTTCATTTCTATGGGTCTCACCAGGAGACTCACCCTGCATTCCCTGGTCCTTTTGTGTCCCCAGTACTGAGCCAAGACATTCCCCACATCTTTGCCATGACCCTGTTTGAGGAATATATCTACTGGACCGACTGGGAGACCAAGTCCATCAACAGGGCCCACAAGACGCTGGGCACCAATAAGACCATGCTGATCAGCACCCTCCACCGGCCGATGGACATCCACATCTTCCACCCATCCCGGCAGCCTGAGGGTAAGTGCGGCGGGGGGCACCAATCCTGGTCCCGTGTTTATCGGCAGTAACTAGCTTTAAGTGCCATTGGTGAGATGAGAGCTGTAGCATTTGCATCAGAACAATGCAGCACTGGGATGGGAGGAAGGAACCGGAATTTTATTCAGGGGTAGCGATGTTTAACGGCTTTAACGACACGGAGGGGGAGGGATGCGGACAGGAAGTCGCGCTGAACACCCGCTCCCCCGTCCTGCTGCAGTGACTAACCACCCATGCCAGACGAACAACGGTGGCTGTTCCAACCTCTGCCTCTTGTCGCCGGGCGGGGGCTATAAGTGCGCCTGTCCCACCAACTTCTACCTGGGCCATGATGGGCACCGCTGCTTGTCCAACTGCACAGCCAGCCAGGTAGGGGGCGCTGGTCCGTGTCGAACCTGGGGCCAGACCCGTTAGTCAGCCCTGTAGATCTGTACTCATGGATCTCTTGCTGTCCATACAGTTTGTGTGTAAAAACGACAAGTGCATCCCCTTCTGGTGGAAGTGTGACACTGAGGACGACTGCGGGGACCGGTCCGACGAGCCCACCGACTGCCGTGAGTGTGACCTTTCCGGGAACCAACACCAGGCTGCAACATTCACTCAGACTGAATGTTTGATCTGGTGATAATGAATTAGAGTAGAACTGAAGTTCAAAGGTAACTCACTAGGTAGAATAAGGGAACAGTGGCTGGAGCAGTGGTATCCAGTACAGCACGGTGGTATCCCCTACTGGAGCAGTGGTATCCAGTACAGCACGGTGGTATCCCCTACTGGAGCAGTGGTATCCAGTACAGCACAGTGGTATCCCCTACTGGAGCAGTGGTATCCAGTACAGCACGGTGGTATCCCCTACTGGAGCAGTGGTATCCAGTACAGAACGGTGGTATCCCCTACTGGAGCAGTTACAGGTAGCACCAGTCCATGACTGCCTGAAGAACAAGGTCACCTTCAGTCTCCAAGCATCTTCAGAATGAATCCTTAGCCTCCCATCAGTCCAGTAACCACTTCGGCTTTGTGTTTTCGCCCCAACAGCCGAGTTCAAATGCCGACCAGGCCAGTTCCAGTGTGGCACTGGGATCTGCACCAACCCGGCCTACATCTGTGATGGAGACAACGACTGTCAGGACAACTCTGACGAGGCCAACTGTGGTACGACGGCGTCTCCCCCCACCCAGCTTCTCCCTTGTCCTTCCCCAGTCGCCCCCTTACTGGCAGACTGAGGCCTCGTGGGTCCGGGTCATTCTGGCGGAGAATGAAGGCCAGGGAACTCACCTTAGCACGATTCACATTGAAGTACCAGATCCGAAATGGGGATGCGGCCCTTTAATGGAGATAGACATCGGCCAGTTATGCCGGCGGCCCCTCACTGCCAGGAGCAGGATGATGAGGATGATGATGATGATGAGGATGATTATCAGACTCCTCTCCCGGCTCCATGTCTCCCATCCAGACATCCACGTTTGCCTGCCTAGCCAGTTTAAATGCACCCAGCCCAGCCGCTGCATCCCCGGAATCTTCCGCTGCAACGGGCAGGACAACTGCGGGGATGGCGAGGACGAGAAGGACTGCCGTGAGTCTCCGCCCCCGCTGCCCTGTCTCGCGTTTTCTTCCTCCTCTGCCTGCCGAGCGGAGCTTTCCGGTTTAGCGTGATCCGCGCACAGCGGCCTTTGTCCTGCTGTGTCCTGGGACGTCTTTCGTCGGTCACACGCTGGATCTCCAGATGTGGCTCTCTGTGTCGGCACTGTTCCCCACCCTCCCGCCTCTAGTCCCGCTGCGTGTAGGTACCTCCTCCCCCGTGACATTGCCTCCTGTCTCACCCCCACAGCCGAGGTCACATGTGCTCCCAACCAGTTCCAGTGCTCCGTCACCAAGCGCTGCATCCCCCGCGTGTGGGTGTGCGACCGCGACAACGACTGCGTGGACGGATCCGATGAGCCCGCCAACTGCAGTAAGGCTGCCCCCTGCTGTCCCTCTCCTGCTCTCGCCTCCCCTCTCCGTATATAACCTCCTCCCGGCGTCTCCCTCCAGCCCAGATGATCTGCGGCGTGGACGAGTTCCGCTGTAAGGACTCGGGCCGCTGCATCCCAGCGCGCTGGAAGTGTGATGGGGAGGACGACTGTGGGGACTCCTCCGACGAGCCCAAGGAGGAGTGTGGTGAGCAGGAGCACAGGGTCCTGGGGGGGAGGGGTCAGGGCGGGGTAAAGGTGTTAGTGTCCATCCCAGCTTCTCTGTTCACTCTGTCCGTCAGTGTCTCCCATCTGCCACGCTTAAGAGAAACCGGGCGACTTAACTGTAACCTGTGGTCACTGCCGGGTCTGAACCGCCACAGTCATACGACCCGATTGTCGACAGAGGGACTCCATGGAGTATGGAAGGGTGGTGCGGCGTCAGAGCCGGAGGGCTCAGAGGGCGGAAAGAGCCGGCAAACTGGGGACAAGTTACTGGGGAAAACCTAATGCAGAGTGGTGCTAAGATGCTGTCCCCCCCCCAGATGAGAGGACCTGTGAGCCATACCAATTCCGCTGTAAAAACAACCGGTGCGTTCCAGGCCGCTGGCAGTGCGACTATGACAACGACTGTGGTGACAACTCTGACGAGGACAAGTGCGGTAAGGGTCCGGCCACCCCCCCCCCCCACACACAGTGACGCAGTGACAGCATGCTCGTCACACCGACACCCGGACCTCATGTATGCTCCTCACTCGTCTTACTGTCCCCATCCTTCACCATTCGCCTCATGCTGTAGCTGCTACATGACAGATCTCCTGGAGTTGCCGTCTTGCGGCCGCCGAGTCTCTCGTACCACCTGAAGCTGCTTTTCCTTTCCTTTCTCGTGACCATCGGCTCATCTCCACTCATGTTCTGTTTTTGCTTTATTTCACACTGACCTGCTGGCATGAGTCAGAGGTAGGTGCCACTTTCAACAATCCCATCCACCCTGTCTGCAGTCAGCCCTACCCCTGCCACCAGCAAATCTAATCACCCCTTCCCAGCCCCCCCCCACCCAAAAAATAGTTGTGTGCGTGGTCCCTAGAGACAGTTAATTAGTGGGATGAGTGAAGTTTGGCATAGTGCTGCCTCCGACTCCCTCCCATCAGACGGTCTTCCACCTGCTCTTTGCCTTCGTCTGATCATCTGCCTCCTGCTAGGATTTGACTGCTTGCCTTGTTGATCTCGCGCCTGACCTCACCTCGTCTGACCTCTGACCTCACCTCGTCTGACCTCTGACCTCACCTCGTCTGGCATTTGACCTCCTGTCCGCTTTCTGACCACACCCTTCCTCATCTTTGATCTCTCGTCTGGTTTTTTGGAACTTGGCCTCTTCCCTCATCATACGTAAATATACATGTACTGTGTGAAGTCGTCGTCTTAGTGGGGATTGTATTCTCCCAGACAAGAAGTACTGCGCTCTTTATTTTTAGTGGAACCACTAGTGTATTGTTGGAAAAACATTTTGGATTTAGACTTTAGGATTTGCTGTTTTCAACACTAGAGGGCAGTATTCTGTATACTCAGATTGTAATGGCTTTAGGCGACTTTTCATTGCGAATTCTTAAGCATCATGAGCTGAAACAGTGCAGAGTGATGTCTGCACATAGACCTGTTACAGGCCGTCGCCGTCGTGTGCTTTTGGCCGTGGGACTGGTACCAGTATGAAGCTGGCGTTGGCAGAGGTGTGATGGTGTGATAGCAGAATGGGGCACGTTGGCTCCGCTAATGAATGACCGGATGTATGGTGGATTAATTATGCATGCAGCCTCCCCCCCCCCCTTTCTGTCCTCCAACGTCCTGACCCTTCTTGCATGATGAATCCCTGTTGCAGTGCTGTGACCTCCTGCCGTGGATCTGTCTGGGCTGTGGGGGACGTTCTGCCAGTCTCTCAGCATCACCCAGCCCTGCTGTTTCTCGTCCGTTGCCAGATCAGGGCTCCCGTTCTGGGAGTCTGTACGTCTATGTGCTCTTTGAAAGTCAAAAGTAATTCAATACATCGTGGCAGAAACAGCTGACGAATTAAAAATGCATTCACATATGCAGGATATAGATGCGGAACAGCTTTGGGTACAAATAGATTTCAAAGCACGGCCATGGATAGAAAGATGATAGGTGTAAATTAACAGATGCGTTTAAAATAGCATAAGAGCTTATTCACGAACATGGGAAGTCCGTACAAAAATGGAAGACTCCGCTGAGTCACGCTTAGCTTTGACTCGGGCGTTTAGCACCTTTGTTGATGTCGTAGATTTGGGGAGTGTTGTTGATTTTCATTGGTCAATTTCATGGTCGCATGTGACTCTGTGTTACATGGACTGCTGACCCCCCCCCCCCCACACACACACACACACACACACCCCAAGCCAGCTGCCCCTTGTTTCCTTGATGACTTTTTAGCTCTACAGGGAGGGGGCAGAACAAGGCCGGCACGCTAATATTTGGCATCGTTCAGACTTGAGAAAGCACCAAATGAAAAAGCCCACTCAACTGGGCATGAATTCTGCCCCAGCTGCCCACCACTGGCCTTTGCAGAACAATGTCTGGTTCTACTCCAAGACCAAACCTGGCTTGTGCCAAAATCTCAGTACCAGCTGTTCGGTGTAATAATGTTTGTTTGCATATGCCAGCATTTTATTGCTGCATGTGTCTAACGTGCCCAAAGTCAATTAACGGTGACTCTAATTACGGTATGAAGGCGAGAGAATGTCCCTGCATTGCAGTTCACCTCTGCGTGCTGTAGGTCGTCTCAGTGTCACCCCACGTCCCATCAGGGCTGAGAAGGTAGTTCTCTAGGAGATGGAGGTACATCTGTGGTCTGAAAAATAGGGAAGCTGCAGCGTCGACCAGCCTCATTCAGTATGCGTGCGTGTGCGTGTGGGTTCAAGGCCCCCCTCCCTCAATGCTTGCTCTCCCCCCATTTTCAGTTCCCCGCCAGTGCTCCGAAAGCGAATTCGCCTGTACCAACGGCCGCTGCATCGCTGGCAGGTGGAAGTGTGACGGAGACCATGACTGTGCTGACGGGTCCGATGAGGTAGGGGCTGGCGGGTGGTGCTGTGGGTACGATGAGGTAGGGGCCGGCGGGTGGTGCTGTGGGTCCGATGAGGTGGGGGCCGGCGGGTGGTGCTGTGGGTCCGATGAGGTGGGGGCCGGCGGGTGGTGCTGTGGGTCCGATGAGGTAGGGGCCGGCGGGTGGTGCTGTGGGTCCGATGAGGTAGGGGCCGGCGGGTGGTGCTGTGGGTCCGATGAGGTAGGGGCCGGCGGGTGGTGCTGTGGGTCCGATGAGGTAGGGGCCGGCGGGTGGTGCTGTGGGTCCGATGAGGTAGGGGCCGGCGGGTGGTGCTGTGGGTCCGATGAGGTGGGGGCCGGCGGGTGGTGCTGTGGGTCCGAGAGAGGGAGGTGACAACTTTCACAGATGGGTCAGCAGGCCGCTGCTCGCTGGAGCAGAGCTGGGTCCCTAATAATTGAAATGCTTCTCTCGTCCTCTGGACCCGGCCGAACAGAAAACTCATTTAAATTGTTAATGAAGGATCCAGTGAACCAACACAGGGGGAAATTGCCTCTCTTGCTCTTGTTAGGACAGAATTAAGAGTCTACACAGAAACTGGTGCTGAATTTGTATTTGTGGCTTGTTCATGTTCCATGTGAACTTTCCACGCACGTCCCTCGTAAATAAATCATGACTCCAGCTCTCTTGTGTCCCGGCTATCAGAACGGCTGTGACCTGAAATGTGACAGCGACCAGTTCCAGTGTAAGAATGGCCACTGCATTCCCATCCGGTGGCGCTGTGACGCCGACGCCGACTGCCTGGATGGCAGTGATGAGGAGAAGTGTGACAGTGGAGGTGAGGGGCACTGCTGGCCCGTGGGCCCCCCAGCCTGGCCTCACACCTGCCATTCTAATTGTTGTTCCTTTAGCCTAATCACTAATCTATTAGCCTAGCCAGTAGCTTTGTTAGCCTAGTCGCTAATCCTGTTAGCCTAACCACTAGCCAGTGGTTTCGCAGAGTCGTTGATCAGACTGTATGTGTGCCAGAAACTATAGCATGCAGTCAAATTATCCAGTCATACATTTATGCATAAACTGGATTTTGCACGTATAATTAAAACCTGTTCCTTTCTCCTACATTCTACCACCCCGGCTGCCCCAGTGGGTCGACACTGCCCCCTGGATGAATTTCAGTGTAACAACACGCTGTGTAAGCCGCTGGCTTGGAAGTGTGATGGCGAGGACGACTGCGGGGACAACTCTGATGAGAACCCAGAGGAGTGCAGTGAGTTTCTGCCTGTCTGCCAGGGGGCGCTATGGGATTTTCCTGCCTCTATTTCTAACGGCGCCCTTTGTTTCCCAGAAAAGTTCCAGTGTCCGCCGACCAGGCAGTTCCGGTGCCGAAATGACCGCGTGTGCCTCTGGATCGGCAAGCAGTGCAATGGCGTTGACAACTGTGGGGACAACACGGATGAGCTGAACTGCCGTGAGTGTCCGCAGTGCCTCTTCTGTGGCCAGAGTGTCTCTGGGTCCTTCCTGAAGCCTGATCACCGGACCACCAGAGCTCCTTATTTGTCTAACATATAGCAGACTCTTTTATCCAAAAGAGGTTAAGGGCTAAGCTCCAGGGCCCCATGGTGACATCACTCTGCCATTCCTGGGATTTGAACCAACAACCTTCCAATCACTGGCGCAGTGTCCTAACGTAATGATTCCCAACCTGGTCCCACAACCCCCTCCCCCCCATGCTGACCCCAGTGTCCCCTCGTAGACCATTTTCAGGCTCGTACGTTTCTCCACACTACCCTAGTATCTAGCTGTTTGTCTCAGTGTGATTCCTCATCCCACCAGCAGAGGTGCCCTCGGGCACCCCCACCTGTGGGAAGGACGAGTTCCAGTGCAGCAACGGTCAGTGCATCAGCTCAAGCCTGCGCTGCAACTTCTTCAATGACTGCGAAGACTACGGCTCTGACGAGATCGACTGCAAGCGAGGTGCTGCGGGGGGGCCGACCCCACGGGAAACATCATACCTCAAAACGTCATTCGCTGACCCCCCGATGCCTCCCTGTTTTCCCTGTAGACACGCCGCTGAACGGCTGCCGCCACGGTGCCCAGTCGTGTGCGGACGAGGCGCACTGCGTCACCAACAGCAGTGACTCATTCTGCACCTGTAAACCTGGCTTCCAGAAGGTCGGCAAGAACAGCTGTGAAGGTACATCGTCATTCAGGTGTTGCGTGTGGCTGTGGAGCTTCAGAAGTCCCACGGTCCTCCGGATCAGGGCAGGGTTTACGAGATACATTCCTGAATGCAGTGATCTTTGGCGTAGATATCGACTTTTTGGTGACATCTTCACCTAACTGTACCCTCATTCTGATGTTCTTCCAGATAAAAATGAATGCAAGCAGTTTGGCCTGTGCTCCCACATCTGCAACAACACGAAGGGCTCGTACAAGTGCACCTGCCACAAGCACTTCACCAAGATCAACGACACATGCAAAGCTGATAGTGAGTTTGTGCCCCTCTTGGCCCCGTGCAGCCTTGGTGCCTTCATTGCCAATGAAAATTCATGATCTTTCACACCTCTCCCCCAGACTTAAACAGCAACGGACAGGTGCTCTACATCGCCGACGACAATGAGATCCGTAGCCTGGACCCCAGCACGCCCAACTGGGTGTATGAGCAGACGTTCCAGGGTGATGCCAATGTGCGCATCGACGCCATGGACCTGCACGTGAAATCCAACAAGATCTTCTGGACGAACTGGCACACGGGCCGCATCTCCTCCTATGAGCTGCCCGCTTCGGGATCCTCATCCTCACCCAACTCCAACTCTCACCGCAACCGGAGACAGACTGATGCACGTGTCACCGACCTGGAGGTACGAGACCCGCACGGGCACCTGCTCCAACTTGGGGCTGCGGTCGTGTTCTCCAGCACCAACATCCTTACTGATGGCCCACACAGCTGCTCCTAGAACAAGGCAGACAGGGCACTCGTGGGAATTTTACTTGCATAAAAACGTTCAGAGAGAGAACCAATAAGATTGTGGAGGAGGTGGGTTCAAGTGCACCTGATTGGTTAGTCCTGCCTCCTCCACTTCCTCTACAATCTAATTGGTTTCCACAATTTTGGCCACTAGTGCAGACTGCATCTAACTTTTGTCAGATAGTTAGCCTGCTTTTGTCTTACAGTAGAACAAAGCCGTTGTGTTGCGGTAGTGAGGATGATCTCTTAACATGCTCTTCTGATCGCATTTGTATGCCGCATGTCACTCCCATCCAGATCCCACATCTAAAGATGCCGCGTGGCATCGCGGTGGACTGGGTCGCCGGCAACCTCTATTGGACTGACTCTGGCCGGGATGTGATTGAGGTGGCCCAGATCAACGGACGGCACCGCAAGACCCTCATCTCCGGCATGATCGACGAGCCCTACGCCATTGTGGTCGATCCCCAAAGAGGGTGAGTAAAACCCATCGGAGGACTCAAAGACCTGCAGTTTGCTCGTTTGAGTAAGATTGGATAGATTTGGTGTTTCACACACCTCTACCTCCCAAGCAAACATGGAGGGGTGGGAAACGCGAGAAGGCAGGAAATTAATTGCTCAAACATTTTCAGTTATTCAGTTAGTTATCTGACATTAGTGACAAACAGAAGTGCTGAATTTCAGCTTAACCGCCTTTTATCTCATGCTCCGGAATACAACTAACCTTCGCTCACAGGCATGTTAATATGGGCGTTTAGAATGATTTCGCTGTTCGGTTAATGTCTTAAACCTAAAGCTGACACTGTCCAAACAAATCTAGCTGTAGTCCTTGCACAACTAAGGAAATCAGCTGCTGTTTGCCTCCCAATCAGGAAAATGTACTGGGCAGACTGGGGAAATCACCCAAAGATTGAGACAGCAGCCATGGATGGGACTATGAGAGAGACGCTGGTTCAGGACAGCATCCAGTGGCCCACAGGTCTGTGCCTCGCCTCCAGTGCAAACTGACCAGCAACTGACCCTTTTAGTGGAACATAATCACTCGCGTCAGGAAATAAGTCACTGGCCCATTTTCACAGGTCTGGCTGTGGACTACTTCAACGAGCGACTCTACTGGGCCGACGCCAAGATGTCTGTGATTGGCAGCGTGCGACTCAACGGCAGTGACCCCGTGGTGGCCGTCAGCAGCCTCAAGAACAGTTCAGTGTCCTCCTTTCGGCTGTTTCCGGGCTCCTGGCCTCCCACTGCCCTGCATCTCCCCTTGAAATGATGACGTTTTTTGAGATGTTAAGCCTGAACGTCTCCCCTCTGCAGACCTGCACCACCCCTTCAGCATCGACATCTTCGAGGACTATATCTACGGCGTCACCTACGTGAATAACTTCGTGTTCCGGGTGAACAAGTTTGGCAAGGGGCCCATGGAGAACCTCACCACAGCCATCAACCATGCCACTGACATTGCCCTCTACCACCGCTACAAACAGCCAGAGAGTGAGTGTTCCTGGGCCAGAGGAGCAGTTGAATAGAATATAAGCTTTCTGCAAATGGGCAATCGGATCTTTATTCCTGCTCGCTTGTGTTTTCCGAGATGTTTGGCTTTAGCACCTGACCTGCAACTTGTACCTGCAACATAACCCAGGATATATACCTGGTAAATGGCGGGCAGTGATAAATGCATTGAAATCAGTTAATGACCCCAATACCACCCACTTTGTTCCCCAGTGACCAACCCATGTGACAGGAAGAAATGCGAGTGGCTTTGTTTGCTGAGTCCCAGTGGTCCGGTTTGCACGTGTCCCAACGGGCACCAGCTGGACGATGGCACTTGTGTGGAGGTGCCCTCTCCTACACTCTCCCCTGCTCGTAAGTGCCACTCTTCAGCACAGAATGCCTCCATTTTACCTGCCGGAGACCCTCCTGCTGACATGGGTTCGATTCCCTCCTTATCCTACCAGCGCCCTCTCCTGGCACCTGCACCCTGCAGTGTCTGAACGGTGGGCAGTGTTTCCTCAATGCCCACAAGCAGCCCAAGTGCCGCTGTCAGCCCAACTACCGCGGTGAGAAATGCGAGGTGGATCAGTGCCGAGACCATTGTCAGAATGGGGGCACATGCACGGCCTCCGCCACAGGTAACACCTGCCCACCTCCCTCATTCCATCACCCCCCTAACCCACCTGGAAGCTGACCCTGACCCCTGGCTCTTCCTTCTAGGCTCCCCTGCCTGCCGCTGCGTCCCCGGCTTCACGGGCCCCGTGTGTAATCAGCACACCTGCCGGGATTACTGCCAAAACGGCGGCACCTGCTCGGTCAGCCAGGGCAACCAGCCCAAGTGCCAGTGTCCCGTGGACTTCCTGGGCGACCAGTGCCAGTACCGTGAGTGTCCCTCGGAGCCGTGCTCAGCACAGCAGCCCTCTGTCTGCATATGGGTGACATGTGATATCTGTCCCTTCCCAGGTAAGTGTGACGGGCACTGTGAAAACGGAGGCACGTGTCTGCAGGTCTCCAGCGGGAGCATTCAGTGCCGCTGCCCGCCGCAGTACAGCGGTGCAAACTGCGAGGTAGACAGGTGCCATTACTGCAAGGACGGCAAGTGCATCCCCACCAACAGCCACAAACCTACAGGAGAAGTCACCTGCAGGTGCGTTACCCCATCCAGCAGGGGGCGCCAAGATCTAAGGACTGCAGAAAAAGAAATATTGACAACCCAACAGGGTGATGAATGTGATGGATGGATGGATGGATGGATGGATGGATGGATGGATGGAAAATCAAAAAACTTTAAATTTTTATAAAAATTTAAAAGGCACAGAGGAGCAGCGCACACACATAACAGCTGTAACATTTGACAGAACAGATGACACACAATGAACTATGAACAATAATAAATGACTTTAAATGCAGCGGCAATAAGGTGCACGATGTTGAAAGTGAAAAAATGAGAAGTGAGAGAGACTCAGATCTGAGGAGGTCTGGATTGTAGGGGGAGGTGGGAGTGTGAGAGGCGATAATGGTGGGTTTGGGGGGAGGGTGTCAGGAGCTCAAAAGGCCAGCTTTAGGAACAAAGGTGGTCCTCCTCTGTGTCCTGCAACCGGGACATCGGAGCCGGCGTTTGGAGGGGAGCCACTCAAAGGCAGAGTTCAGTGGGGAGGGATGGATGGATGGATGGATGGATGGATGGATGGATGGATGGATGGAGGGATGGAGGGATGGAGGGATATCTTTATTTCCATTTGTACTGGTCAGTACAAGTACATTGGAATTCTTGTGCGTAATTATTTTATAAAATACAGGGACACAGGAGAAAAGACAATTAAAAAATATATAAAATAAAAGCACAGCAGGTGGCTCAGTGTTTGTGGCTCATATGATGTTTGATCTTTGGTCAGGTGCCCCAACGGAAAGATTCAGCCAAGTTGCTATACGTGCAGCGAGTACTGTGTGAACGGACAGTGTTCAGTGAACCCCCAGACACAGCAGCCCCAGTGCAGGTGGGATGGCGGCGGACGTCGGACACACGCACACGCACACAAACACGCACACACACACACACAAACACACACACGCGCACAGAAAATGCACACGCACAAACGCACACACACACACAAACACACACACAAACACACACAAAAACACACACACAAACACACACACAAACACACGCACGCACACACACGCACACAAACACGCACACACAAACACACACACAAACACACGCACACAAACACGCACACACAAACACACACACACGCGCACAGAAAACGCACTCGCACACACGCACACGCGCACACACACAAACACGCGCACACAAACACGCGCACACAAACACGCGCACACAAACACGCGCACACAAACACGCGCACACACACAAACACGCGCACACACACAAACGCACACACACAAACGCACACACACAAACGCACACACACAAACGCACACACACAAACGCACACACACAAACGCACACACACAAGCACACACACAAGCACACACAAGCACACAAACGCACGCACGCACGCACGCACGCACAAACGCACGCACGCACACACAAACGCACGCACGCACACACAAACGCACGCACGCACACACAAACGCACGCACGCACACACAAACGCACGCACGCACACACAAACGCACGCACACACAAACGCACGCACACACAAACGCACGCACACACAAACGCACGCACAAACACACACACGCACAAACACACACACAAACACACACACACACAAACACACACACAAACACACACACACACACAAACACATTCTGTAAGGCGTCTTAATGAACTCACTCTTCCTCTTGTCCTCACACTCCTCCAACCTCTCTTCCTTCTCCATCCTTCCTTCCCTCCCTCTTCCCACAGATGTTCCGCAGGTTGGTCTGGCCAGCGCTGCTCAGTAAATACCTCCACCATAAACTCCTCTGACCCCAGCAGCCGTAAGTGAAAGCCCCCTCCTCATCTCTCCAACCAGCTGCCACTGTCACACCCGGCAGCTGATGGTGGGACTGGGTAGCAGGGTCCTCAGGGTCTGTCCGTCTCATTGCCTGCAGGAACCGCGTCGATTGTCATCCCAGTGCTTCTGCTGTTGCTCGTTGCCCTGCTGGTTGTTGGCGCCATCTTGTGGTACCGGAAGAGAATGAGTGGGTGAGTTTGCGGCAGGAGTTCTGTTGGACTTGCTCATCCATCCTTCCCTTTGTGGTCACTCTAGAAGTCTCTCTTCTTTAGCCTGTATCTGCCAGCCCCTCTCCCCATAATCGCCTCCCTCTGGTCATGCCAAAGCTCTGTCCTCACTCTGCTCTGGGTAACTGCATCTCTTCTGTCCCCCAGGTCTGTAAGACCAGGCAAATCCTGCTCCAGACGCTCGCGGTAACAGTTGTCAGGGTTACATTCCCCACCTTCCCTCCATGTCCATGTCCATGTCCCCGCCCCTGCCCGCTCCTCCCCGCCCCTCCCCACGCCTCCCGCCCCCTGCCCCAGCCCGCCACCCCTCCCCATATGAATCCACATCCTGTTCCTGTTGACTTTTGCTCAGTGTACCTCGGTCTGTCCGGTGGTCTATGTTTGCTGGTCTCCCAGAGTGTGTTAAGTAGCATTCCGCTTGCCCCCATGCCCCCCCCTCCCTTTTGCCCCATACTCCTGTTCGGGGGGGGCTATTGCCCTTTTGGGTGCCCCTCCAGGAGAACGGGCTTTGATGAGGGAGAGTTGGCCGCACGTTGGGTGGTGTGAAATGTTTGTTCAGCCCCCTCCCATCCTCCTGCCAGTGAGAGGCACTGATGGAGCTGCACTGCCCAAGTCTCCAGCCCCCCCCTACCCCCCCAAGGCTGATGTCCAGCAGCCCAGGCTCCCTAAAGGAGCTCCACCCCTCAGTCGCCCAATGTCATGTGACCTGTAGGACACGTGACCCGAGGTTATAGGCGTCCACAGCGCCTCCCCCCCATTCAGCCCCATGCGGCTGTGCTGGGTGTTGGAAGCATGGAGACGCCATGTGGGTACAGGTGGAGGGGGCCGTGTGTTGGGCTGTGCTGGGTTCACCCTGGATGCCTGTGCCTGGCTTCAGTCCTGGCTTCCCTCGGTACCGTCACTGTGGCTGTGTAGCCGTGCTGTGCTCCTGTCCTCTCTGCCGCCCCCTGGAGTGCTGGCGCTCATGGTGCATCTTCTGCGTCACAGGGCCAAGGGCTTCCAGCACCAGAGGATGACCAACGGGGCCCTCAATGTGGAGATCGGGAACCCGGCATACAAGACCTACGAAGGGGAGCCCGATGATGACGCCGGGGAACTCCTGGATGCCGACTTTACCCTGGACCCGGATAAGGTACCTTCCCCTCAGGGCTTAACCCCCCCCCCCCCCACAACAGACAGAGACACTAATCCCTGAAGTCAGAAATGGGAAAATCTGTTTGGGCCACCATACTGTGCTGTATGATGTCATACGGCATTAAAATTGGTTAGGATCATGAAAGAACTTTCTTACTAACTTAGGTTCCAAAGACTCTTTTCTTTTGTTGGGGATGGGTGGGTGGGGGGGGTGGCGGCATTGATTTCTGAACCTTAGCCTACTGTAAATTCAGTGTTTCTTTTATGATGTAAAGCTGCACCTTATGACATAAGCAAAGACAAACTACTGACGTGTAAAAAGAAAGGTTTGGCTTCCACTAACCAGTTGAGCACAAAGAGTCAGTTACACAGAGTCACAGTTACACAGAGTCACAGTACTCAGCTGATTGGTTGAAACAAAACCCTAGTCTAGATTTCTACTTTCTAGGCCTGAACTTCCTACCTTTTGTTTAATGAATTACTCTTGTGAGTAACTCCCCCAGCACTGCTTGTGTTTTACACATGTGCTCTGTGCCCCCCCCCCCCCACTGTAGCCCACCAACTTCACCAACCCCGTGTACGCCACCCTCTACATGGGGGCTCATAACAGCCGAAACTCGCTGGCCAGCACAGACGAGAAGAAGGAGCTTCTGTCTCGAGGGGAGGAGGACATGGGAGACCCACTGGCATAGACTGATCAACCCCCCGCTCCCCCGCCCCCACCCCAGCATTAGCATAGCGCCACCACTCAACAGCATCCCCCCCCCCACCCCGGTTTTGCCTTTTGAGAGCAGAAAAAAAACACAGCAGAAATGCCTGAACACTGTATAAAATGTACAAAATGAAGGACTACTTTTGTATGTGACTGCAGTATTATATTTTGTTCTTTTACATTCTTCTGCTCTAAAAGAAAACAATTTTGTATAAGATTTTTTTTTGCCCTCCCCCCCTGCCCTTTACCCGAGTTGCCACTACCTCTGTGCAAAATGAAATGGGGGGGGAAGAAACGACAAAAAAGGAACAGTGGAACAATTTAATTTTTTATTTTTGTATGAATTGTATAGAAAAATCGTTCCATTCAAGTGGAGTGTTGTTTGACGTGGGAGAGGTCAAAGGCGAGGCCCGGGCCCCGGGCCCCGGTGGGGCCTCGCATGTGCGGGACTGGCGAGCGTGTGTGGAGGGCGAGCAAGGGACTGTCTGGAATGGCACATGTCATTGGCGGAAGCCCACCTACAGTATTTCTGTTGTTTTCTCAGAGAATGATTGTGTTTTCATCCTTGCACAGACTAAAATGATATATAAATATATATAACTTTATTGACAGAGTTTTGAAAGTATCCAGAGGTACACAAAACACACACCTTAATATAGCAAAATGTACGTTTGTGTGTGTGTGTTTTTTATTTTTTAATTTTTAAGCATTCCAGGGTGTAAATCTGGCTGTGTGTGAGAGGCCTTGTGGGGGGGGGGCGCTTGTAACAGGAGGGCGTGGCCCACTGACAGAAAGGCTCCACCCCCGGCTCGCTGGCCGCAGCCAATCGGAAGTGTCGCTCACCTACACGGTGACCTATGTGTGCATGGGTGGCACCTTGGTAGGGGGGAGGAGTGGGGGAGGGGAGGTTGGATTTTAGCAGGAAGCTGTCTCCAGGATACCGGTGTGATGATCTTGAGTGGAGCTTCCGCCGTTATTCCCTAACCTGTCCGCTTTGGGCTGGGTGAGTGTCACATTCCTCTTTAGGGTTGATTTATTTCATTGTATTTTTTTTCTTAAACACCTTGTGCTTCTCCGTTTGTGCGCCGGTGCCCATGTCCATGTGCGTGTTTATTGCCCCGTTCGTCTCCCGGCTCTCGGCTCTTGCCCTCTGGTTCCCTCCTTTTGCCTGCCCCTATCGCTGCCATCTATCCACCGATGACTCCTCAAACTCAGACACTTTCTCGTTTCTTCAGATGCTGCTTCTTTTGGAGGTGAGCAGCCATATTTTAATGCATGTTCAATGGAAAAAAGAAAATACTTAGCGTAAGACGTCCTTTCGCTTAGCCCACACAGCACATCAGCTCACGCAGTGGATTCTGACTTTCATTTCAGCTCAGTGTTTTTTTTTTTTTGATTGAGAGAAAAGTACAATCATTTTACTTAAACTTTTTCAAAATCATACACTTTGGATTTGTTTAAATTTTTTTTTTTCCATTTTATTTTTTAATAAAAAAAATGACAAATAGCTTTTATAGTAGAAAATGCATGGTGGCTCAGCCTTTCTGGAAAGAATAATGTTTAATTTTTTTTGCTGGAATACTTTACAAACTAAATAACAAATATTGTTATAAATAAACTTTTTAAAAATGTACAGGAAGAAGTGGTCTATTCAGTTTGTTTTGCTGATGTTCCCAGGCTAAATGACTGGATATAACAAACCCTAAGGACGTTTAGGGATAGAGGCCCAAAGGTTATAGTATGTTTATATGCAGCATGACGTATGGTGATAATCTGTTGTTCTTCCATGACTGAAGATTTCACATGTATCATATCTATGTTGATAGGGTTGTGGTTACCAACAACCTTCCCCCCCCTCCCCAACACACACACACACACACACACACACACACACACGTATTTAATTAAATGTCTCCCAAAAATTAATTTCCAACCATGTCCCCTAATGGCTTATCAGAAGTCACACAAAGCTTGGATCTAATTCAAAACTGGACGGGCTTACGGCGGGGGCCGTTCTGGACGGGCTTACGGCGGGGGCCAGACTGGACGGGCTTACGGCGGGGGCCAGACTGGACAGGGTTACGGCGGGGGCCATTCTGGACAGCAAGCCAGTCCATCACAGGCTGCAAACACAAACACACACTGCATACCTATCTAAATGGAGACCTTCCATTAATTTATACAGGAAATACCCTGATCCCAGTCACGACACCCTAACCCCCACCCAGCCCTGACCGTAACCATAAGTAATCAAACAAAATACAAGACTTTTGACATTTTTACTTTTTTTTATTGCACTCACAGATATTTATAAAACTGAGGATTTCCAAATGTGGACCTGAAAAACGTCCCCAAGAGTGAGGAGGTTTGGTCCCCAAACATGACACAGTCACACTAAGGGCTGTTTACAGACACACTGAAACTGCACATCTCTGGACCATGAGCAGACTACAACTGTGTGCTTAGACAAAAAATACACTCGGGGAGGAAGTCCTCCTGGGAGGCAAACATGGTGATGTGCAAGCCTTAAGTTTTTATTGGGGGGGTGGGGGGGGCAGTCCATTGTACAAGAACTTTTACACCGGTAAAATGCTCCCCTTTCCCTTTAAATGCAAAAGCTGTGATTCCTCCCTGAATGCAGTGCTTATGATCATCTGCAGTGAAGCAGTGGCTCCCTTCCCTGCTGTGAAGCACGGGGACACTGTGTGAACAGTCGGCCTCTGGCTCCAGGACTCTGCGCACAAGGAGCCCCGTGTTTAAAATGGACTCGCAAAGCATTAGAGCAAGTGTGTCGGCATGAAGTCCCAGAATCCAGCTAAAGACAGGATAGCTGTGGAAAAAACAACTTGCCAACATGACCAAGCGTCCAGTGGTCTGTCCTGGTCCACTTCTACACATGAAGACATTCTGGTAACATTTTACTTGAGGGGACACAAATACTTTAGCAAAACACACTCACTTGATGCATTAATTAGCCATTAACTGAGTGGAGTTAGCTGTTAATTAATATAGTTCCTGAATGGGATGAATGAACCCTCATGATTGATTAATGATGAACATGCACGGGATCTGTACATAACTAACACTTAGTTACTGGTTAGTTAATGCATTAAGTAAGCATGTGCTTATATCTCCTCCAACAAAGTGTGACTGACATTTTGTTACCAGGTTTTGCCGTCCAGTTTAGTGCATCCCATGTTATAGCAGAGGAATGCGCAGACCGACCTGATGGAATGTTCCTCGTAAAATCATGTGTCCTCGACCCCATTCTCAAGGTCTTCCACAATAACAGTTTCACTTACCTTCTTAAATAACCGTTTTGTGATTTTTAAAGCCAGAATATGCTCACCATTCTATTTTTACAGTATTAAATATTTTAGGACATGTTAAACAAAAGGAGTACGAAAATATTGCTTCAGAAGATTCTAGATGGAAACACAACTTTGGCAGTACTTGTCAAGGTGCTTGCCTTGCGGGAAATGCAAGAAGGTGGCACGTCGGTGAAAGAGGAGAATCTCTGAAGTTGTGCAGCGCAGTCTGCAGGAACATAGCATTGGGAGAGCAGTGCGTGTCCTCCGCACAAACCGCATCGCAGCGGCGCAGCATCGCAGCATCGCAGCATGCCCGTGCAGCCATTTCAGGGTTAAGCTTGCTTTCCATTGCACGCGGAAAACATCATCGAGTCACATGTTAATACAAAACCAATAGTCCATCGTGGTCTGTGTTCTGGTTCAGTCTCAGTCTCAGTCCCATCCGCTTCACTCTGCATGTGGGCCAGAGTGTCCGGAAACTGGACTAACAGACACGTTCCGACTAGGCAGGAGGATGGGTCCCTTTGGGGTGGGGCCTTGAGCCCGATGCAGGGGGTTTTAAGGACGTTTCCAGCCACTCCTGATGACGGCGTCAGCCCGCCGGAAGGGCTGGCTCCTGAGATCTGTCGGGGGGGGGGGGGGGGGGAGAGGCAGGCTCAAAAGAGTCCAAGAACACATGCTCCAGTGCTGCAACAAGGTAGGTCCTGTCAGTGCAGTGCACTTAAAAAAACTGTTAAGATTTCACCATTATCGGATTGTTAATTATTATTTAGCTTATCTTGTCCTTAACAGGGCTGCCCATAACGGGGGGGAGGTGAAGGGGAAGACGTTTAGGGGCCTAGACACCGTCTTTGAGCAGCCTTAGTCCTTAATTTAAACCACAGAATTGTTTTTGCCTTACAGCTGTGACATGGCAACAGCGTTTCCATGGTTTCCAGGATGCTGAAAGGACTGCTTTACGGCAGTTCAGTTTCTGTACGATTTACTACGCCAACCAAACTGGAAATGTAGAAACAAATGACTGGAAAGATTAATCCGAGCCCAGAAAACTGAAGTCCAAATATGGTCACACTGTTAATCGAGAAGTTATAGGGAGAACAACAGCACGTCTGATGGAAGCAGAAGCAGACACCAAGCCTCTGGTAGCCATTTGGATGCGACACTGTGGACCGTCAGGCTCCAGCAGGCATCTTGTGTGGCTGACTTGGTGGAAAGCTTTCGTTTCCAGCTGCCAAATTCTCCGTATAATTTGTCGATCACAGTGCAGCTCCACAAGTTACATGTGAGTGACAGTCACAGACGTCTCACACGGGTCAGGAGAATGTGATTGACGGTGAATAGATGGGTAAAGGCTCATGTGCTACGGGGGGGTGACGAGGACTAAGAAACAATCTTTCATAGCTCTCCTTTTTCTTCAGGACCAAACGTTCCGTTTTAGCCGAATGAAGTGCCTGAATATGGTGGGTGTGACGTGTTTTACAATAAACTAAAACACTGTTGATCTGTTAACTTCCTCCTGTCAATAGTGATCGCAAGCAGTGACTCTTAAATGCACAGGAAAAGCTATAGTGTGATGTAATGTGATTTCTAGCATGTCTGACATGACAAATATGACCATTTGGGGGGCAGGCAAAAGACAAACATCTTTCATAAAATGCCTGAAAACACATATGTGGTAGAAGACATCTAACTGCAATGGTCAGAGCCCACATACGGTTGGGGATCTTAAAAGAACCATTACTGCAAATAAGTTAAAGATGTAAGCAAGACATCAGCACTCCCCATAAAGATCACCCTGATAAACTGGTATGGACTGGTGGAGACGGAAGCCCCCTCTATAAAGTAAAGGCATCAAACATGTTAGTGCTCCAGGCCCAGTGCAGCACATGCAGGGCATGCAAGTGGGTGCAGGCACACGCGCAGAAGAATCAGGGTTTCTCAAAGAACCTTGACTGGGACTGGGTAGGCTGCCATGGGCCTGGGGGGAGGGGCAGGATTATCAGGCGCTGTCGTCACAGAAGAAACGCAAACCCCGCTTGGCAGTTCGGGCTGTAAAGGGGACACTCTTCAACACTGGGGGGGTGGAGGTGTCACAGAGAGAGAGAGGACAGGTCAAGCCCAAAGCTTTCCTCTTGGCCGGGTACCAGTTCTGTCCTGGTTCACCTCCTTCTGTCATGAGACAGCTTTACCTGAAATTACACCCTACAAAGAACTTCACTATGGACCAGGATCAACAGCCTAGCAGGTAAAATGACATTTAAAGACAGAAACTCATAATGGAGGCTTGCTGGGTCAAGGGGAGCAACCAAATTGCAAAGGTCCTCGGTGCAATTGCCCGTAGTGACACATCCAGCTATAACTATAATCCAGCTGTATAACTAGGTAAAATTTCTTAGTTGCTTTGTCTCTGACTGTTTTACCCAAGACGATGCCTGTGTAAGATTAGTCTGGACCTAAGTTTGGGTGCAAGTATGGTAAGAAGGTTGTAAAGCAGCGAAAGAGGCACTAATATCGAGAAGGATCACATGCTGACATTTATTTGGATGAATGAGGAACTGGGGGTTTCCCTATCAAAAGATCAGCCGTCGTCATGTATTTTGACTGAAGGTTGGATGGGTCTCACGAGGACTGGGTGGACCTTGCAATGTCCGAAATGGTTCGTGCTCATGGCTTCCCCCCCAAACACGACAGAGGATGCGAAAGGTAAAGCCGCACCTGTGATGATGTCCTCGATGGTCCCGTCTTTGCCCTCGTACATGGGCCTGTGGTCCCTGGCCTGTCTTCTGCGAAGCTCTACGATTAGGTCCTGCTGCTGCTGCCTCTTCTTCTGAGCCTGTACCTGTTGGTCCCCAAGTGAGTGTCAGCTGATCACACAAAAAATATAAAAGACAGGACTGCAAAAAAATATCTATTTCAGACTAAACAGGTGCACCCTCAGAGCTGGAACACTAGGCAGGTTTATGGCATTTTAAGAGTCTATCCCTACCACTGGTCATAAAAAAATCATTAATCATTAATCTTCATTAATCTTAGCTTTAACCCAACAACAAAGCCTAGCCTGAACTCTGATGTTATACTTGGTCATGTGACTAGAACAACACCTCAGCACAATCACACCCCTACTTCGAACCCCACTAAATCAAACATCAAGCTAAGCCCTGAAGTTATCTCTGAACTAAATCCTCAAATGAAAACACCCTCAGTGCTAACCTTAATGTCAAACCAAACCCTAATACGGACCACGAAAAAAATGTACGATGGCCTGTGTACTCGCTTCTCCTGGGGCTCTCTCAAAATTTTTTAAATAAGTCGTCTTCGCGTAAGCTAATGGCAAACTTAACCCTAACCCTAACCCTACTTTTAATCACAAAAGAAACCCTAACCTTAGCTCAAACGAACATGGAATGTTTCATTCTCCACAGAGAATAAAAAACAATGCCATTCTGGATTTTAGCCCCGCCCCCACTTGCGGTTGACTGACACAATTTCATTTTTATTCTCTCTCGTTTCTCCTTCTGCTAATAAAAAGCTCACGTAACGCAGATCAGCTGAAGCCCTCCTAGCCCGTCACCCCCACGCTGACAGGGAAATATTGCTAAGACCAGCTTGTCTGACGCCTCACCCCCAAGCCCCACGCGAAACGTAATACACACACGCCATTGAATATCAATAATGGCACCGAAATTACTTTTTAGTGTCTGAATAAGTTTCCATTTTTTAAGGCCAATGCACTGCTGGGATTAAAACCAGAATGTATTCTTTCAAATTTCCAGCGCTGGATCTATAAAGCACAGGTTCCGCCCCCTACCCTCACTCTCTACCACGAGGAGAATAAGCAGGAAAATTATATATGGAATAAAGCATATCCTTTTGTGTATGGGGGGCTTACTTTGGTCTCCTGTTCCTGGGTCTCCTGAGCTAGAAGCTTCACTCGTAGAGCCTCCTCCTGCTTCTTCCTTTGCTCGTTGTCTTCTACTGCATCCTGTGAAAGTGAACATCACAGCCAGAGTCTCCATATGAAGGTGATTTATTCCCAGAAAAGCAAAAGTTAAAGAAATAAAAAGCCATAAGCCGGAGAAGCCCTGCTTTGGGACTTGATCCTTTAACCTCTACATTTTGTTCAGGTGGCTCTTGGAGAAAGAAATGGGACTCGTGCAATTCGCTGTGGACACTGTTGGGGAAGTTACTCACCACAGTAATCCATTAAAGACAGAGGGAGAGGTCAGGTTTAGAGAGTACAGATCCAGACCAGGATTTTGTTTCAACCAGCCAACCGAGTATAAAGAGTCACAGTCACAGAGAATTCGACAGGTTGGTTGAAACAAAACCCTGGTCTGGATCTGCACTTTCTGGACCTGAACTTCCCACCTCTGTCTGTAATTACTTTTGTGAGAAATTTTGCCGACACTGGCTGTGGATACAATGACATTTTCAAAACAAATTATTCTGAATGAAACCAACCGGGGGGGGGGTGTTTAAGGACACTACAGTCATAAATCATAAATCTGACTCCCAAACAATCTTAGGAAGGACAGAGCTGACAGCAAATTACGCCAAGCTGTTAATGGTTGGAATAGAGTCAGCTGACCTTTCCTGTCCATGAGAGTCTGACATCCTGGCCACATAAGCATCACATCACCATCACATCACCATCACATTCCCACAGAATAAAAGCAGGAAAGAACTCAAATACGAGAATAAGAGAAGCCAAATATGAAATCTGAGGTTCTACTGGACGGGGGAGATGGACACAGCTTCTGCACGGAGGAGCGAAGAGGGACCGGCAGGGATGTTCTGAATAATCTCACCTTGTAAGCCTTAATGAAGCGTACAAACACAGGGAAGAAAACGGAGGGAGGGGTAGTCTTCGGGTTCTCCCCAAAGTAGTGAACCACACTGCCAAAGGCCTCCTGCAAGGTGGTGAAAAGTAAGGAGAAATTATGGAGAGCAAAATATGCCTTTAAGAAGGCGTCGTGTTGCAAGACAGCGCTTGCTGAATGTTTAATACCAGCTATCTCCTTAATCTCCACAACTCTGGGTTAGACATACAGTTAAGGGTCTTTGTGCCATCAAAAGTGAAAATGTATATATTTAGTAGAAGCTGGTCTTTGAGGTCTTGCACAGGGTCAAGGTCTTGACGCTCGCATTACATCGCCGGGGGAGCACCTCCGCCATCTTAGCATCCTTCTGCAGTTTCTCCATCCGTCCTTCATTGATCTGTAGGAAGTTCTTGAGCACCGCATGGTCATGAAGGCTGCTCTCTTTACGGATCATCTCCATGCCTTTAGCCAGCTCCCGCACGTCCAGCAGCACATTCTCCAGGGAAACTGCACCACACAGTAAAAGAGAAGCCAGGGGAACACTTACATAGCAGACTCGATCATACACTCACCCACAGAGTCATTATCACATGTACATTCAATTTAAAATAAAGCAACAACAAGCCTACCACTGGCTGCTTTGTCCACAAAGTGTAGCTCACTGGGGAAAACGGCCAGCTCAGGGTACTTCTCCTTCACGATGAGAGCAATGTAGTGAAGAAGAGTCATCTTCCTGTCCGTGGATTTTGTGTCCAACAGCTGAAGGCAGAAAAGGCATCAGAATCACTCACTGAGCACAGTTTGCCCCAGGGGTGGCCATGCTGTATAGCTGCAATGGGTTTGTGTACCTGTCTGAAACTAATAACGCATGAAGCTGCTATTATTGCGGAAGGCAGGTTGTGGCTGTGAGCTCATAAAGAACGATGGTCTGGATTCATAGTCAAAATGACTATATATACAGTTACAAAGCTCAACTAGAAATAACATATCACATTTACATTCTTCATGACTCACCAAATCCAGGCTCTGCAGTTTGAACCCATACACCGAGCCTCTTTTCCCACTGTTCATGTAGTTCCCCAGGGCTAAAATAATCTATAGGAAGAAGACAGTTCACTGCTCGGATACATTTTTCAGAATGTGAGAGAGCTACTGTCTACATAGCAATTGAAGAAATTGGGCTCTTAACATGCACTATTAATTATGACCTGGTTTAATGCCAAAGGAATGAATAACGTAAGAAATCAGTCAGGCTGTTCCAACAGCTAATTACTAATAATCTGCTGAGTACTCAAAAGATCTAAGTCTCGTGCTGGAAAGTGACACAGCTGAGGACAACGTGCTAATCTTTGGTTTGGCAGCAGAAGCAGCATCACAGATACCAGGTGGACAGAGCTGGCTCACCTCTAGCATTCTCTTCAACTTCGGGGATGATTTCATCGACGCAGATGCTGCGATTATGGCATTGAGTTGCTGAATGCGGGAGACATTAACACATGAGCAGAGCTTCTCTTAGATGGCAACCATGACACAGAAAAAATATTATACAGGCAGTGCTCGAGTCACGAACAAGTTCCATTCCCTAAGTCTGTCTTTAAGTCTAATTGCAAGTATGTTGGAATAAGTACATACTGTCCTTACTTAGTATCAGTTAAATGCTTGTCTTAGTATATAGTACTTACACTATATGGTCAAAAGTATTGGGACACACCTCTTAATCATTAAACTCAGGCGTTTCATTCAGACCCACTGCCACAGGTGCTTCAGAAAAAGACATTTTGGACAATTCTATGAATCAAGTTTTGTTGGAACGGTTTGATGAAGGTCCTTTTCTGTTCCAGCATGACTGTGCCCCAGTGCACAAAGCAAGGTCCATAAAGACATGGCTGGGTGAGTTTGGTGTTTAAGAATTTGACCTTGCCTGCACAGAGCCCAGACCACAACCCCGTCGAACACCTTTGTTGTGATGAACCAGAATGCAGATTGCAAGCCAGGCCTTCATGTCCAACATCAGTATCTGACCTCACAAATGTTCTTCTGGATGAATGGGCAAAAATTCCCACAGACACACTGCAAAATATTGTGGGAAAACCTTCCCAGAAGAGTGGCAGCTGTTACTGCTGCAAGGGGGAGACCAACACCATATGGATTTAGAATGTGATGTCATAAAAGTTCCTGTAGGTGTAAGGACTAGACGTCCCAATACTTCGGTCCAGATAATGTATTCGACCTTTGTAGGCATATTTAAGAAACACTTCCAAATACCCTAAAACATCTTAAGAATAATAATGCAGTTTCATAATAATAATAACAATAAAATAATACAATAATAACAGAAGTAGCTACATGCAGTACTGAACTGTACCTTGAGCTAACGAATCACAAAGCAGTCTGTACATTATCAACCAATGTATTTAACATTTTTTTATATAAGAGGCTTCATGGCAGTCAGTCTACAAGCAGGAGTTGTTTTTAAGCCAGGCGGTCTAACCCAGGGCCTGCCTATGTGAGCTGGGCACAGGGATGAAGACTGAGGCACAGAGGAGATGTGAAAATGGACCAGATATAAATATGAGCATAACTTTAAATGTGGAAAAAAAAGGGTCTCTTCCTGCGGACTAAGGAAAAGCTTTGGTAGCACCAAAGTCGCATAATGTAATAGAAAATCACATTAAAGTCTATACATACCTTCATAATACTGTACAAAGCATCCTTAATTATTACACTGACCATCATAATGCATTATAAAGGTATGAATAGTGCATTATAGATAAGAACTTCATAGAGCATTCATAATGCATAATACACATGGCTATAATGTTATGCCTTTTATAAATAGTTATAGCCAGAAATGTTTATAACACTTTATAAATGCATTACAATGCATTATGAAGGTATCTATAATGCATTAAGATGACTGCTTTAAGTAAAGTGTTACCAAAGCTTTCTTAATATATAATTAAAATATATATATAATATTAATGTATAATATGCAGGCAGGCAGGCGGGCGGGCAAGTGGGCAGGCAGGCGGGCAAGTGGGCGGGCGGGCAAGTGGGCAGGCGGGCGAGCAGGCGGGCGAGCAGGCGGGCGAGCAGGCGGGTAAGTGGGCAGGCGGGCAGGCAGCTGAAATACCGGCATTAGCATGTTGAAGTTGTCGTCGAAGTTGCCCATGAACGCCATCATGTTCATCCTCTGAGTGAGCCTCTCGATCTTGCCGATGTGCAACATGAAGCGGTCCTCCTCGGCCAGCTGATCCAGGGAACGTCTCTCACGCTCGTACTGCCGGAGCAGCTTGCTCTCTGCCTCCGTGGGCAGAATCCGCATTAAGCACTCCACCAAATCTACCGGCAGGGCCTTCAGGTCAAACCTGAAGGTGTCAGACATGACATCATGTTAGAAGAAACTTTCCACAGCACTCAGTAACCCGTGTAGTGCCCCAAAACTTTAAAGTGGTCTGTTTTCCCGAAAAGGACTGTTCTGGCTGCGTAGTAAGCGCTTGAATAAACATTGCATTCTGGGATACCATCAAGCAGTGACCAACGTTACACCAACAGAACAAGCACTTCCATTCCATTCCTGAGTGTGACTGCGGAGGTTTTATAGGGGTGACACTCACAGCTGGACTGCCTTACAGATCTCCTCTGTGCTTTTGCCAGCTTTGCGCAGTGTGATCGCTAAGTTCTTGGAGCGGTTGACATCTAGAAGCGTAACTTTGTTGGCAGCTTTCTGGGACACCTTGCCCTTGGGACAGGTAAGGTCCATCATGGGGCCTTGTGCTTTGGTTTTAAAAAGCTCTTCAAACCTGTTCAGGTCCAGCTCCTAGGAGGAAGAAAACAGCAGGAATCTGCATTTGAAGTTGGGCGACCCAACAAAACGAGAGCAGAGACTGTACACGACATGGGGCTGGGATGCATTGTGTTGCTGGGGCTTCCCCACGTGTGTGACACAGAAAAGGGGAGGGAGATTGTAATAGGAAAAGTGACACAGGAAGATTCTGTCTCACCTCCAGAACTCGCTCATCATCAATCTCATTAAACACGGTGCCCTTGATCTGATGGGGCTTGAGAGCCGTCCAGTTGAACACAGGAAGTCGGAATTTAGTCTTGATGGGTTTCTTGATTCGAATGGCTGCAAAGCAATAGGACGGTCCATCAAACAGCAAGTGCTATCACACTCGCACATGCCGATGAAGACGCACTGCAATCTCACAGGCGGCCAGATATCTCGCTCCTCTCACCTGATAGGCCGGCACTGAGGATGACGGAGGGTGATGTTCCCGGTAGTGGCGGCGCTGGTGGTGGAGGACCCAAAATCATGGGACCCTCCCCTGTGGGCAGTAGAGGGGAAGAGTCACAGCTGCATGATCATTTTCATTATATCAGCTTTAAGATCTCACCTACTGGGGCTTTTTAGTGTCTAAGATAATGTCTCTCCTATCTGCCCGATCATTACCTAACTATTACAATAACTCTAGTGTTACAGCTGCATGGAATATGCTTATGAGTGGTGCAGAATAACAAGAAGACAGTGTCTCTCCAGCGCCCCCTATCTGTCAGGAAGGTGAAGGACAATACCTGAGGTGGAAGGTAAGGGTGGAGGTGGTGGAGGAGGTGGTGGTGGGGGTGGAGCTTGAGGCTGTGGTTCCACAGTGGTGGGGCAGTTGCTCCCTGGAGCCCTGGGCTCCGCACCCCCTCTGAGGTCGTCACTCCCTCCCGCTGGGGCACATTCGGGGGCATTTCCCTGTGGCTGTGGGCACAGGTGGAGCGTCCTAAGCTGCCCACTCTCCTGTAGGCTCTTCTCCACATTGGCCTGCTGGAAGGCGACGTCCTGCTCCTCAATCATGCGTCTCAGCGTGGTGACCTGGGAACTCGCCGCCTCACACGTCTCCTTATAGGCCAGAAGAAGACAATCAGCGTGAATAAAATCTTAAGTATTCAAGAGTCTTAGAACACGCAGTATTATTATATTATTTTATATATTATAAATATTTATAATATAGTATTATAGTAATATAGTATAGTATTTATAATATTATCGTATTACTTTATATTGTAGCCTATGTGATTCTGTGCCAGGGCACCTACACTGAATGAGTATGAGAACTGTTAACCGTAATCATTTAATCTAATAATGTTTGCTGTGGCTATAAATTTTAGTTTCACTTTCTGTTCTACTACCGTTGTACTGGAAGGTACCGCTGATCTTACACACAGCCAATCCCAAACATTTTGTCACTAGTTAACACTAAAAGAACTCAGGAAACATTAAGATGCCCCCCCCCCAACCAAGGCCCCTGTTATGCCAGAATGAACCAGATGACAAATGAGAATAAACCAGTGACTGACAGCACAGTAACATCCTGAGATCTTACCTTGACGGAAGACAGATCTTTGTCTTTCTGGAGGAGCTGCTTCTCCAGGTCTGCCACCTTCATGATGGTCTCATTCTCCACCTCTTGCAGCTTCTCTGTCACCTGCCAGGAAGATGAAGAAGAAGAAGAAGGAGGAGAAGGAGGAGAAATAGCGAATATTCACTGGGGTCGCACGTGGGGCTCGGACGCAGAAGTAGGTATGAAAAAGTAGGGAGGACACAGAATGCAAAAAGGGAGACTTCGAACGAAAGCAATCGATCTGAAGAGCAGAAATGCCAGCAGATCTCTCAGATCCACACCCTCCGATTCTCGCTCTCCCTCCCCCCCCCCTCCCTTTATCAGCCGCATCAATAAGAAATGAGAGATGCCTGGCAGGATGACGCAGCAGAGGAAGCTCGAGCTGCGCTTTCTGTACTGGAATCCAAGTGGCTGCAAATGTCAGCCAGTCGAGGAGGGCAGTGTTTTGCCTCACCTCCCTCGTAATTCCACAGCTCTGAGAATGGTGGCGTTGGGTGACCTTTCCAGCAAGAGGACACGGGACGTCCCGAGCGAGAAAACAGGCAACGAGAGAACGACAGGCGTTGTTTCTGTCAACAAAATGACACAAGGAGACAGACTGGAGGATGAGGAATAAGGCAGAGGGCCCGATGTTGGTGGTGGTCCTCGTGCCTGTATTCCCTCGGGTAAAGGAGTGTTGAATTAGGGCTTATTGTTGCCATTCATTTATAAAAGGCTGTAAAATAGGGTTCCCCAAAAAGGCGATCATGATCGACAGGGAGATCTTTAAATCATTCCCAGTCAACAGATAATCAGTATCACCTTCACTCAGAATATTATCTTGGCAACAAAATATATCAGTGGGAACCTCCCCGTCCCCCCCAGGGTCAGCAAAATCTACTGAGGGAGAGTCCCACCCCCCCAAAATATAATGTTGTGACTCCGAGATCAAATTTTCTTTGTATAAGTAGCTCTCACTACTAAAAATGTCGGAGACCATTGCTTTAAAGAGTTCCACCCAGGACACTCGGTAGAATTTCCGGTGGGCCACTTAGCTGTTGTGCCACTCAGAAACGAAATAATTTGACTGGTTTAAAATTGTACAACAATGCTTCATAATATTAACCAGCGCAAGATCACAATTGCTCTGCATAGGAAAATCCGCAAAAACGCAGCACGATCTTTCGTCCGATCACCACAACCTTTTGTGCGATCGGTGTGATCACGGTGAGCAGTGAGCGTCGTGGCAGCTGTGCCACAGCTAGTCGCTTGCTGTTGATTCTCACTGGAAGTTTCTCAAAGGATGGATGTTAGAAAGACCAGCAGGAGCCGAAAAAGTCAGACTTGACCAGTTCAATATGCTTCTTATTTTTTCCTTCGTAAAATGTCAGTAAAATTTTTTATCACGATATTAATTTCAACTGTGGCATCATTTATCAAGTTTCCCCAGAATGCACTTGGCTTGGACGTAAATCTCCCAGGATGAAAATTAGCCCCATTCCGTGCCTGCAGGAGTCTATCCCAGGCAGTGCAGGGATGGGAATCACACCGTGGGAAATAAGTCCATTGCAGGGTGCATATTCTCACACGCTTGGTATTCTAGGGGTAATTTAGAGACACCAATTAGCCTAAGTTAGGGTCTGCACTGCGGGAGCAAGCTGACGTGCCTATAGGAGACCTGCGTGACGGGGGATGGACATGCAAACATAAACAGCAGAGGTGGAATTCAAACCCATAACCCTGGAAGTGTGAATTAACAAGGCTGCTGGCTGAGCCCCCGTGCCCCCCCGGATGAGCCCCACACTGTAATACTTTGGCAGTTCCCATTCAAGCTGTCCCCTGTCCCATACGGTCCTATAGGTTCTCAGATAAGTTCCAAGCTCATGTGACACTACTGGATGAAATGTTATAGAAAATGGATGGATGGGTATTAAGTAAAAGCGGAATCAGGAGTGGCCACATGGTGGCAGTAGATAGCAGTTTGCGGTTCAGAACTGCAGAACTGGGTTTTCCTAATGGACCTTCCTTGCCGGAAGCTTTCAAAGTTGGGTCATGTTACTTTGAAAGAGGGATACCTTTTCTGCCCATCGCTGCATACTTGTTGCTATTTAGCTTTCACCTTTTCAATACTGAGTCAGCACACAACTCAGGTGAGGGGAAGCTATCGGTCAAATAACGCAGCAGTATTAAGAGAGATGCTGAGGGAAACCTTACATGGGAGAGCTGCTCCTGCAGGTCCACCACCTTCTCAAGAGCCACGTTCTTGGTCTCAGCATCTTCCAGTAAGCCTCCCACATCAAACATGTTCTCCAGGTAAGCTTGAATCTGCACCGAGAGCTTGTCGCTCTCTGTGTTCCTGCATTTCTGCATGGAGGAGAAGAACAGCCAGTGACCAGCCGAAACAAGGATTCTGCACTGAGTGAGACGGGAGCCTGAGATAAGCTGGACATGCTGAGGGCTGAGCACCGCAGCGCCTGCTGCCCATACAAGCACTTCCCACGATCCAGCAGATAGCATCATGCATCTCAAATGGTTCTTTCAGCTGATTTCAAGTAATTCTCCTGTGACAATTAGGGAGGAGTTATGTGATGTATCCTAATGAAACAAAGCAGCGTGTAGATAAAGGAATGATGAAATCTGATGATACAATATGGAAAAAAACACATATGCAGAGAAAATTTCCAAAACTCGCTCGGCCCATGAGATACATTTTTGGGAAAATTTCAAGGGACTTAGGGAGTTTTGGATATTCAACAAAAGTTCTTTGTTGGATTGCATGAGGACGGAGTGAGTTCTGGTCCCAGATACTATAAAGTACAATGAGGAAGCCTGTATTTAGCTCACTGGCGGTCACATCTCAGAAACAGCTACAAAGTCAGTGAGTTCTGTAATGCTGATATAGATGAATGGGTAACACTTCACTTAATACACATCATGAACAAACACAGTAACTTCATAAAATACATGAATCTTTATAATCGATTAATGATGAACGAACTTGGTATCAGCATGTAATTAACACTTAATGTATTAATTAAGCAGAAACTAAGTCAGAATGTACTACTGCATCCCCCTCAAGTAATGTGTCACCATGTAATATACAACCCAAAAGAGGGCATGGAGGGGGGACGTGATGGTCGGCACACTGCATACCTGTCAAGTTTTGGATCTGAAAATAAGGGGAATTTTCCAGCGCCCGCCGCGAGCCAGCCCACCTCCCCAACCAGGCTCCAGTATCTTACATTTTAAGACAGGCAGGTATACGACAAATCTAACCACTTGTCATTTACATTTTATTGTCATTACACATTTTCTTTTAATTTCTCATGTTCACTCATGTGCCGGATGTTTCATGCCGCCTGACATCGTTCCCTCCCCTATGGGAGACACTAAAATCGCATTTACAAATCTTACCGGACACGTGACTGTGCCCCATCCTGCTCCTCTTTAGAAAAGTAAATTCACTGTCCCGTTTTCCGATATATTTACACGACTTCTTTGTTTCTTGGCAGGAGTGCCCTTCTCCTTCTGCACATCCATCCATCTCTCTCCTTTCTTTTCCGGATTTGTTCCCGCTGTCGGCACTAATCTCGCGATAACTGGCACCCAGGCTACTGCAGGTGGCAGTTCTCGCGAGGCTACTGACAGAGTTCAGTTTGGAGATGCAGAGGAATTAAAAAAAAAAACTATATTATAATACGGGAGATTTACAGGACAATACTAATCCGGGAGGACGGCTGGAAAGAGGGATAAAATACGGTATTTCCCGGCCCAAACGGAGACTCGACAGCTATGGCACACCGTGCTAATGTAGTTGAACCCAAGCTCAGGTAAGAAGTCACCCACCTCCAGAAATTCGTCCAGGCCCAGTTTGGTGAACTCATACTGCAGGTGCACCCGGAAGTTCATGTCCTCCACGGAGTGCACCACAATGTTGATGAACTGCATGCAGGCCACCTGCGTGACACGTTTGAGTTATGAACCTGCGATACTGTAATTCGTAATAACTACATACCTTCATTATGTGGTTTTCATGCCTTGCTGACTGAGGATTTCATTTAAACTTCATCTCTCCTAGGAATCAATCCATACAGGTAATGACTGTTACATTGGCTTGGTCATGACTCTGCTGTATATGGAAATACATTTAAACACTTTGTGGGAAGGTATGGGGGGGGGGTTCCTGTCTAATCTGCACCTGGACCCTGAGCACCTGTAGGGCTGTGATTGGCCATCGTGGTTTCACCTGAAGTCCTAGATACGGACAGGTCACCCCCCCACCCCCTACATGTAACACGGCATTTCAATGGAACACACTCCGACTTCTGCTCACCATGAAGTCGATGTTTCCATCCTCGCTGCGGAAATAGTCCATGAGCTTCTCGAAGCGCTGTTTCTCCCGGCACACCTGGGGGCGGGGCCACACGTGTCAGGATGCCCCCCCCCAAGGCCCCTGTGACCAGCCAGGCCACAGCGACAAAAGCGTCTCACCACGGCCAGGCGCTCCCAGCACACGGTCTGGTTGCTATGGTACGGCGGCAAACCCTCTGATTACAATCTGCCCTCGTAACACCCCTATAAGGAGTCGACGCGCTGTTTAGAAAGCAATTTATTCCTAATTATAGGAGTTTGTGGAATGGGAAGATGACAGAAAAGGGAATGGGAGAGAGCCGGCAACAGCCAAACTCCCACACACTGCAAGAGGACAGAAAATAAACAGAAGATGTTTTTCCTCGCAGTCCATACTCAGGGCGGCCATTTTGTGTAGGCAGGACACAGAATGTCCATGTTCTTAGCAATTATTCCTGAGAAATATGCCTCCGCTGAGCCTGCCCTTTTCACTCCTGCGGGGTGGGGAGTGTAGTTGTCATCCTTACTGACCCAGCCCTCACTTTCCTTGCTGCACAATCTTTGTAAAATCCACTAAGCTCTCCGTCAGACATGCACCGCCACCCTGAACTTTTATAGACATTACTGGGAGGGGGGGGGCTGTATGTGTGAATGAAATGTCCAAATCAGTCAATAGCGGACATTAAACGGACCGCTAGCTCCCTATTACGAGGTGCCTCTACGTGAGTGAGAGGTGCTTTGGTGACATTTCTGTCGAGAGAATAACGCGAAAATGAAAGAAAAGAAACATTCGAGGGCAGAGAAGAAGCGTCACTGACACTAAGAAGAAGCAACAAACATGGCTGACTGGAGAGACGACTAGATTCAAAAACTTCTGCCAGTATTGCTGTTAACAAAACAATGCGATTTCCGTACTGTTCTGAAGGATCTTCCAAATTAATTTGTAGTTATTGAAGTTATTTTTATTTAGTTCACTCATTTATTGCCTTTCCATTTCTTCCATTTCATATTTCTGTTCTTACAACTTGCCTGCTCACATCATGTTCTTTGCCTCTCATGCAGCTCAGTGTCACCAAGGCCGTCTAACCTTCCGGCCCCATAATTCTGGACGAAGACCATAGATAAAGGGCCTGCATCCCTCAGACACTGAACCGGCCGTGTGAAACATCTCTCTGTAACGTCTTCATTCTGTCTTAATAAACTGCTTAAGCTTAAGCTTAAGGAACCGGCCTCATCGTTCGACTCTGAAGGAGCCTGAGGTTTCACTGGAGGAATCTGTCAGTACTTTCTGCACCATGTCCTGCCTCCTGCATGCTCTACCCAAGAACCACCCCTCATTTCTATACCTACCAGAGTATTTCTAGTAGGTGTGGACACATGTGACACAGACATCCTCCGGCTGTGTGCCACATGTGTAGAAGGACAAGTCTGGAAAAGTCCGGATCTGACTCTCCAGACAATGCCTGGAGTTCATGTGTGAAAATGGCTTAAGATGAGGGTCATTGATTATATTTTTGCTTAAAACGTTTACATCTATTTCCCAATGTAATAAATAACATCGGGCTGCAGCTCACTAACACTAAGATTTGATTGGCTAAAATCAAGGGCCTGAATTGCGAGGCAATTAACATCTCCGTTTATGGTCATGCCTGAACGGTAGTCTTTCGTGTAGTGGTCTGGATCTTTATCGCTGCACAAATTAGGACCACCCTCAGTACGGTCAAGCGCTTACAGAATGAAATCAATCACATGTGCCATTAACATTTTTTCTCTTTAGCTTTCTCAGCTTGGGAAAATCCCACGTTCACGAGGACCCCCAAGCAGCCGAGGAAGGCGGGACGCTGTGGGGTCAGTGTCAGCAGAGACTGCCTGGGCGCCTTACCTCTTTGAAGTGGTCGAAGGCGGACAGGATGATCTCGTGACCCCCTCTGACCAGGCACACGGCAGCCAGGAGTTCCAGCACCAGAGCCTTTGTTCTGGAATGCAGGCAGGCAGCAGCTTCAGCAGCTCGACACTGAGGTTTTGGTAAAAAGCAACGATTCCTCCGCCCAAGCTGTTCTCCTACAGCTACTGAACAAGCCACCAGAATGGTTAGCTGTGAAAAATAGGCCGCGGTCATCTCATACACTATGTCATTATTTTAACCATTATTTTAGCAGGATACGGCCTGGCACGTGGCAGAAAGCACTTGTGAAGCAAAAATGAAAAAAGTATGACAAAATAATTAAACATAATTAAAACATTCGCAAGTATCATTAAAATGTCTGTAAATAGGCATGAAGGGGACACTGTGAATTTATAAAACGTGGTTTTCCTGATTGGGGGGGACACTGCTTTATATGACTTCTACTCCAGTCCAGTATTAACGGACAACAAATCTCACAGTGAATAAACTGTCATAACACGTCATGACATTATGCATTCTGGGTGTAATACGACAATATTTACTAAAAATATTCAAGATTATGCTCCATATGCAAAACCTTGTCGCTCTGGGTTTTCGTACCTTGATTTTCTCTGAGTGACCCGTGGTGGAACAGTGCTTAACAACACCCCAGGACACATTTCAAATAACTGAGGAAACCAGCTCATGCCTGTTGAAAGACCTGCCTGTAAACAGGAGCCGGCAGAGCTACCAGCCGAAGTGAAGGTGCACCCTCCACGAAGCAGACACTCACCTGGAGTTCTTGTTGTTCAGACTAAGTGCGATTTCATTGACAGCGCGTGAGTGGGACATGACGAGGTTAAAGCCATACTGAAAGGAGCAGAACAGGCAGATTAATACACATCTAATCATCATCACTTGCTCATATGGTTATTTTACTTAAAATATATAAAGACTCTACAGTAACATACAGGTTAAAATATACACTACATGAACAAAAGCACTGGGACACCTGGCCATTACACCTACAGGAACCTTTATGACACCCCATTCTAAATCCACAGGCATCCATATGGTGTTGGTCCACCCCTTGCAGCAGTAACAGCTGCCACTCTTCTGGGAAGGTTTTCCACAACATTTTGCAGTGTGTCTGTGGGAATTTTTGCCCATCCATCCAGAAGAGCATTTGTGAGGTCAGATACTGATGTTGGACATGAAGGCCTGGCTTGCAATCTGCATTCTGGTTCATCACAACAAAGGTGTTCGACGGGGTTGTGGTCTGGGCTCTGTGCAGGCAGGGTCAAATTCTTAAACACCAAACTCACCCAGCCATGTCTTTATGGACCTTGCTTTGTGCACTGGGGCACAGTCATGCTGGAACAGAAAAGGGCCTTCATCAAACTGGTCCCATAACGTTGTGAAAACTGGAATTGTCTAAACTATCTTGGTATGCTGAAGCATTAAGAGTTCCCTTCAATGGAATTAAGGTGACAAGCCCAACCACTGAATAACAACCCCATACCATTATCCTCCTCCATCAACCTTTACAGTTGGCACAGTTGGCAGTCAGGCAGGTAACGTTCTTCTGGCATCTGTCAATATCAAGACCTGTCCATCAGACTGCCAGACAGAGAAGTCGTGCTTCGACACTCATTCCACAGAACACGTTTCCACTATTCCAGATTCCAGTGGCTTGACATCACTCCATCCAGTATTTGCCATTGCACTTGGTGATGTGAGACTTGCATGCAGCTGCTCAGCCATGGAAGCCCATTGCATGAAGCTGCCAGTGCACAGTTTTTGCACTGGGGTTAATGCCTGAGGAGGTTTGGAACTCTGCAGGTATGGAGTGAACAGAATGTTGGTGATTTTTACGCACTATGCGTCTCAGCACTCGGCGACCGCACTCTCTTACTGTGATCTGTGAGTTTCGGTTGTTCCTAAACACTCCTACTTTGTAATAACACCATTTACAGTTGACCTTAGAATATCTAACAGGGAAGAAATTCCACAAACTGACATATTGCAAAGGTGACATCCTATGACAGCACCATGCTTGAATTCCTGGGCTCTTCATCATGACCCGTTCTTTCACAAATGTTTGTAAACCTGACAGCATGGTTGGGTGCTTGATTTTATACACCTGTGGCAGTGGATCTGAATGAAACACCTGAATTCAATGATATAGAGGTGTGTCCCAATATTTTTATCCATGTAGTGTAACTTAAATGTTTGAGTTGAATTTCCGGGGTGATTTTAGATAACATGCAGTACAGCTTTTATTCACTAGAGGGAGCTTTTTAAACATAACCCCAGAGCAGCATGTTTCCAAGAGCTAAAATGAGTGCGGTTTACCTGGTAGTTCATTACGGCTCGCAGACACATGATGCAGACGTGCACGTCGTCCTTTTGGGCTACATGCCGGGGGTTCTTCATGATCTTACTGGCTAACTCACTGTGGCTGCAACACAGCACAAACATCTCCAGCAGAAGAGCTTTGCCAGAAAGCAGAGGACTCTCTGACATCCCCGCATCACTGTTTAGCATTTAGCAACTTTGACGGAGAGCAGGAAGCCCTGAGTTCTTCTGACGTGCACAGGTACACCCATATGAATGTGTCAAAGCACAGAGCCGCTCCCGTGTCACCCCCCCCCCCCCACACACACACACACACACACACACACACACACACACACACACCATAGATCCTCTTTCCCAGTTTAATTGGAGCCACCAGACTTCTTCTTTGTCCAGTGGCTGAAAAATTCTACTGTCAAATTCTTCTAAATTAAAGTACGGATTTCTCATACCATGGCGATCCAGTGGTCGGCACATAATCCAGCCGTCTGTCACTGACCCCTTGTTGGCTTATTTTATGTTGAATTAAACTCGCATGTTTGTTTTTGATAGCCATGACAAATGTGCGATTTAATCTCCAGTAAGAGGAGAAAAGGCCCAAGAGGCAGCTGGGACTGATCTGGAAGGAGGCAGGGCACAGCAGCGTCAAGAAAGCATGGAGCACCGTCCCCGCAAATCCCACTACAAAAGGACTGGGGCCCTAAGCGGACCCAGAGCCGGATCCAGCACCTGCGGAGAACAGCAGCGGCTGGCCTTAGTTTCAGCTTCCAGATGAGGATCTGAAACCAATCAGGGCAGCTTCAGACTGTGGAAATGAGCCCCCCCCCCCACAATCCCCCCACCACCACCCCAGCCCCACATCCCCCATTATACGCCAAACACAAAATGTCAACCAGACTTTCCTTCAGTCCTGATTCACAAGTGCATTTTGGCTGCCTGCTACCATGCAGCAACTTGGCGAGTCTTTAAGGAATATTAAAATATTTTCATATCAGCATAAAGAGCAGCACATATTCAATAAATTTCCTCCATAATTCAACAAAAAAATCCCTTTGCACACATCAAGACCTGATAGAGGTTCTCAGAAGGTTCCTCCAAGGAACTGTCTGAGAACATCGCTGGCCAGAGAGCACAGCCACTGAGAAGCTGACTTTTGTTTACCATACTTTCCCTTTTTCGGGGTTAAGGTGCGGCTGATATGACACAAACGGAAATACCAGCAAAAGGAGCTGAGTTCACAGATTTGAAGAAACAAAACATATGCAGGAGCTGAATGCTGAAGAGGGGGGGGGGTGGCAGCAATCAATAAAAATACTCCCGCAGTCACACACAGAAGGTTGGTGTACTGGCACACAGCAGAGTGAGGGTGGGCGGGGTGGAGGGCTCTGCTTCAGAGCTACAATGGCACCCAAACAGGCGAATGCAGACAGACACGGACAGGAAAGGCGGGCATGCAGGAGGGGTTAGCCAGAAATGTGTAAAGCAGGAATCAAGGTAGCTTAGCACTTGGCAGAATTCAGTTTAATACAGCTTAGCACAGACAGGCTCAGAATAATACAGTTAGGCCCAGCCCAGCTTAGACAGGTTCATGATGGCAGTTAGGCCCAGCCCAGGCTTAGTATGGCACAGTTAGACCCAGCCCAGCATAGACAGGCTCAGTACGGGACAGTTAGACCCAGCCCAGAATAGACAGGCTCAGTATGGCACAGTTAGGCCCAGCCCAGCATAGACAGGCTCAGTATGGCACAGTTAGACCCAGCCCAGAATAGACAGGCTCAGTATGACACAGTTAGGCCCAGCCCAGAATAGACAGGCTCAGTATGACACAGTTAGACCCAGCCCAGACTCAGTATAGCACAGTTACTTTAGGCCCAGCCCAGCATAGACAGGCTCAGTTTGGCCATCTAGCATACTGGGCATTTTTCTGGGTGGCTGATGGGTTTGTGGGCAGGCAATATTTATGCTGGGGAATCCCCCCTCCCTCCACCCCAAGATTCAAGGTTTATTTTTAATCCCAGTCCAGACCTGGGCTCAACTCAGCTCAGACAGGCTCAGTACGGCACAGTTAGGCCCAGCCCAGCTCAGACATGCTCAGTACGGCACAGTTAGGCCCAGCCCAGCTCAGACATGCTCAGTACGGCACAGTTAGGCCCAGCCCAGCTCAGACAGGCTCAGTACGGCACAGAGACCCCTCTCTGGGACATCCAGCCACACGACAGTCCCGTTCTTTGCTGATTCTCAGGCAGGTGGGATCTTAAAGTCCAGCTCTTTCACAAGACGGAATGTCAAACCTTTCCACACACCAACCAGTCGCATGAGCATCAAGCAAATGTCCTGTTTCATTTTAAAAGTGACGCTGGGAGAGGGGGAGGAGTGTGATACTCACATGACAGCACTCTGGGCGAAGGACAGGTACTCCACGAGGACGTCCAGGCCCCGGTTATCGTCACTGAGGAACTCCCTGACCCACCTGTAATGAGCACATAGCATGAGCGTGAAAACCACTCAGTACGGTCAGCTAGAGATGGCTGTGGGGGGGCGGCACGACAACACAGCGGCGTCACAGTCACAGTGACACGGGGGCAGTGCGCAGGCTGACCGAGGGTCATGCTGTCCTTTCAGACGCCGCGGTCTGGATGTCATGGAGAGTCTGGCACACAGAGCAGGCAGAGATATAAGGCGGGAGGAAGGAGCCACGCTCTACATTTCTTCCATTTTACTGAAAGCTTGGAAAAGAACCAAAACTGGGGAGGCGGGAAGGCAGATGGGGGGGCCAAAATGCTGAGCATTTACTCATCTTTCCCAAATGAACTCCCCCCCCAGGGGCCCCAGTGGGGCACTTCTTAAAATGACCTCGTCTTCTCATTGATGCTGCTGTTCACCAGCCACACATGACCCTGACACACAGAGCAGGAAAGAACACCCTGAGATGGGGAGTTTGTAGGGGGAGAGGGGGTGGCAACCCACAAATAAAGGGGAGTTGGTCTCAGGAATAGAACAAGATGAAAATGTGTGAGAAATGCTGAGTTTTGGTGGGGGGTGGAGGGTGTGCTTTCACTTGATCATCAGTTTCCTGTCTAACACCCCCCCCACTTTTTTCCTGTCTGACCAGATGCTATTTCAGGTCCTCTTGGCAACCCAAGGAATAACAATTCGCCAGAAGTCAGAGTTAAGGCACATTTAAGATAAACCATTCTGTGACCACATTTTATTTAGCCACAGAAAAGCCTGCGCTCACTGTAGCATGGAAAATCCCTGGAGATGGCCTTTGCTCACAGTCCAGCCAGAAAATCACCAGAGCAAACAAATAAAGGGTCAATCTTGCAAGAAAGGCTTTAATATTTAAGTGCTGGGAGCAGTGAGTGAGACAGCCTTTGGCAATGGGGTGCGCTGCCTTGTGTTGCAGGGAGAACAAGGCTGTGGCCACATGCCACACATAGGGTGTGCACCAATGCCCCGAAATAATCCAAAACGCAGGCTAACTGTCACCAGCAAGCCACAGGATGGGCGAACCTTTGAGCCTAGCCAGATAAGACATGGACTAAACAGAATTCTGCCCGATTAGGCACTGACCCAATGTGATTGGTCCTGAGGGAAATCTCCAGTTCACGCAGCACCTTTGTAGATTCATGAATTCGTCGCCGAAATTTCTGAAACAAAATAAAAGAGTGAGACAGCCATTTTAGAGAGGGATAATCAGGGAGAAATCATAGGTGGGGGGACTCAATGAGACAGTTACCATGAGGAAACTCAACGAGACAGTCATCATAGGGTGGGGGACTCAATGAGACAGTCATCATAGGATGGGGGGACCCAATGAGAGAGTCATCATAGGGTGGGGGACTCAATGAGACAGTCATCATAGGATGGGGGGACCCAATGAGAGAGTCATCATAGGGTGGGGGACTCAAACAGACAGTTACCATGGGGAAACTCATACGAGACAGTCACCATAGGGTGGGGGAATCAATGAGACAATCATAGGGTGGGGGACTCAATGATACAGTCATAGGGTGGGGGACTCAAAGAGACAGTTACCAAGGGGAAACTCAATGAGACAGTCATCATAGGGTTGGGGGCTTAATTGAGACAGTCGTCATATGGTGGGGGACTCAATGAGACAGTCATCATAGGGTGGGGAACTCAATGAGACAGTCATCATAGGGTGGGGGACTCAATGAGACAGTCATCATAGGGTGGGGGACTCAATGAGACAGTCATCATAGGGTGGGGGACTCAAAGAGACAGTCATCATAGGGTGGGGGACTCAAAGAGACAGTCATCATAGGGTGGGGGACTCAATGAGACAGTCATCATAGGGTGGGGGACTCAATGAGACAGTCATCATAGGGTGGGGGACTCAAAGAGACAGTCATCATAGGGTGGGGGACTCAATGAGACAGTCATCATAGGGTGGGGGACTCAAAGAGACAGTCATCATAGGGTGGGGGGACTCAATGAGACAGTCATCATAGGGAGGGGACTCAATGAGACAGTCATCATAGGGTGGGGGACTCAATGAGACAGTCATCATAGGGTGGGGAAACTCAATGAGACAGTCATCATAGGGTGGGGGACTCAATGAGACAGTCATCATATGGTGGGGGACTCAATGAGACAGTCATCATAGGGTGGGGGACTCAATGAGACAGTCATCATATGGTGGGGGACTCAATGAGACAGTTACCATGGGGAAACTCAACGAGACAGTCATCATAGGGTGGGGGACTCAATGAGACAGTCATCATAGGGTGGGGGGACTCAATGAGACAGTCATCATAGGATGGGGGGACCCAATGAGAGAGTCATCATAGGGTGGGGGACTCAAACAGACAGTTACCATGGGGAAACTCATACGAGACAGTCACCATAGGGTGGGGGAATCAATGAGACAATCATAGGGTGGGGGACTCAATGATACAGTCATAGGGTGGGGGACTCAAAGAGACAGTTACCAAGGGGAAACTCAATGAGACAGTCATCATAGGGTTGGGGGCTTAATTGAGACAGTCGTCATATGGTGGGGGACTCAATGAGACAGTCATCATAGGGTGGGGAACTCAATGAGACAGTCATCATAGGGTGGGGGACTCAAAGAGACAGTCATCATAGGGTGGGGGACTCAATGAGACAGTCATCATAGGGTGGGGGACTCAAAGAGACAGTCATCATAGGGTGGGGGACTCAAAGAGACAGTCATCATAGGGTGGGGGACTCAATGAGACAGTCATCATAGGGTGGGGGACTCAAAGAGACAGTCATCATAGGGTGGGGGACTCAAAGAGACAGTCATCATAGGGTGGGGGACTCAATGAGACAGTCATCATAGGGTGGGGGACTCAATGAGACAGTCATCATAGGGTGGGGGACTCAAAGAGACAGTCATCATAGGGTGGGGGACTCAATGAGACAGTCATCATAGGGTGGGGGACTCAAAGAGACAGTCATCATAGGGTGGGGGGACTCAATGAGACAGTCATCATAGGGAGGGGACTCAATGAGACAGTCATCATAGGGTGGGGGACTCAATGAGACAGTCATCATAGGGTGGGGAAACTCAATGAGACAGTCATCATAGGGTGGGGGACTCAATGAGACAGTCATCATATGGTGGGGGACTCAATGAGACAGTCATCATAGGGTGGGGGGACTCAATGAGACAGTCATCATATGGTGGGGGACTCAATGAGACAGTCATCATAGGGTGGGGGACTCAATGAGACAGTCATCATAGGGTGGGGGACCCAATGAGACAGTCATCATATGGTGGGGGACTCAATGAGACAGTCATCATAGGGTGGGGGGACTCAATGAGACAGTCATCATAGGATGGGGGGACCCAATGAGAGAGTCATCATAGGGTGGGGGACTCAAACAGACAGTTACCATGGGGAAACTCATACGAGACAGTCACCATAGGGTGGGGGAATCAATGAGACAATCATAGGGTGGGGGACTCAAAGAGACAGTCATCATAGGGTGGGGAAACTCAATGAGACAGTCATCATAGGGTGGGGGACTCAATGAGACAGTCATCATATGGTGGGGGACTCAATGAGACAGTCATCATAGGGTGGGGGACTCAATGAGACAGTCATCATATGGTGGGGGACTCAATGAGACAGTCATCATATGGTGGGGGACTCAATGAGACAGTCATCATAGGGTGGGGGACTCAATGAGACAGTCATCATATGGTGGGGGACTCAATGAGACAGTCATCATAGGGTGGGGGGACTCAATGAGACAGTCATCATAGGATGGGGGGACCCAATGAGAGAGTCATCATAGGGTGGGGGACTCAAACAGACAGTTACCATGGGGAAACTCATACGAGACAGTCACCATAGGGTGGGGGAATCAATGAGACAATCATAGGGTGGGGGACTCAAAGAGACAGTCATCATATGGTGGGGGACTCAATGATACAGTCATAGGGTGGGGGACTCAAAGAGACAGTTACCAAGGGGAAACTCAATGAGACAGTCATCATAGGGTTGGGGGCTTAATTGAGACAGTCGTCATATGGTGGGGGACTCAATGAGACAGTCATCATAGGGTGGGGAACTCAATGAGACAGTCATCATAGGGTGGGGGACTCAAAGAGACAGTCATCATAGGGTGGGGGACTCAATGAGACAGTCATCATAGGGTGGGGGACTCAAAGAGACAGTCATCATAGGGTGGGGGACTCAAAGAGACAGTCATCATAGGGTGGGGGACTCAATGAGACAGTCATCATAGGGTGGGGGACTCAATGAGACAGTCATCATAGGGTGGGGGACTCAAAGAGACAGTCATCATAGGGTGGGGGACTCAATGAGACAGTCATCATAGGGTGGGGGACTCAAAGAGACAGTCATCATAGGGTGGGGGGACTCAATGAGACAGTCATCATAGGGTGGGGGGACTCAATGAGACAGTCATCATAGGGAGGGGACTCAATGAGACAGTCATCATAGGGTGGGGGACTCAATGAGACAGTCATCATAGGGTGGGGAAACTCAATGAGACAGTCATCATAGGGTGGGGGACTCAATGAGACAGTCATCATATGGTGGGGGACTCAATGAGACAGTCATCATAGGGTGGGGGACTCAATGAGACAGTCATCATATGGTGGGGGACTCAATGAGACAGTCATCATAGGGTGGGGGACTCAATGAGACAGTCATCATAGGGTGGGGGACCCAATGAGACAGTCATCATATGGTGGGGGACTCAATGAGACAGTCATCATAGGGTGGGGGACCCAATGAGACAGTCATCATAGGGTGGAGGGACTCAATGAGACAGTCATCATAGGGAGGGGACTCAATGAGACAGTCATCATAGGGTGGGGGACTCAATGAGACAGTCATCATAGGGTGGGGGACTCAATGAGACAGTCATCATAGGGTGGGGGACTCAATGAGACAGTCATCATAGGGTGGGGGACTCAAAGAGACAGTCATCATAGGGTGGGGGACTCAATGAGACAGTCATCTTAAGAACAGGAATGCAGTTAGACAATCCGTCTGGCCAGAACATGACTGAGACGATCCTGAAAAACATTGCACTGACTAAGATCTCGTACTAAAATACACATAACCAATGAGAAAATTAGGATATGGGGAATGTAACTCGAAAACTTAGTATCGTGCACCAAATGAAATGAATTGAATAATATAACCAGTCATACCAGTACCCAAAAATGTAATTATATACATTTATATAAAAATAATACTAATATATTAATAAATTATACTATAAACATCTCCTATTGGTATTATAAGTCTCCTGAGACTTGGCAAGTATCCACCAAACTCGTCAATTGCTGAGAGTTGGGAGTAGTGATGACCAAAACGACGCTTAATGAATCATTGCTGTATTTTCTGACCCCACTAGATGGTGCTCTTGGTTTACTTTGCTGCATGCTTTGGGCAGAGAGCGCCATCTAGTGGGCTCAGCAAATATAACAAATGGTTCATGAAGCATTGCTTTCGCCATCATTAAATCGAGAGGAGTGAGCCGCAGCCACCAGTGCTGCCGGTCATGCACACAGCATAAATGCAACGGGTTACGGTATGCAGAGGGGCAATGAAGGCAACATCACTAGGGACCGTCTACTAAACGCAAATGCAAGTTTAATAAAAAAAAAATGTTGCTGTTTATATGATAAACTGTCATGCTTTATGTTTATATGTTTTATAAATAGTATTTCTCGCTACGACCGTATCACGTTGATACGACTGAAAATTATGAAAAAGTAATTCCGCATTGATTTGGACTACTGGGTACCAATATATTAATTACATTGGAACAGATTCGTGGTGTGATATCACGCAATATAGCAGGACTAACTGTACTCAAAATAAATAAATGAGCAGATAATGGTGCCCTGGATGTCATGTGAAACTTTAACTCATTAGGTCGTGGCCAACAACGTGGCCGAGATACACACATATGTTCTTTATTCTGTGTCTTAGGTTAACTGACACACATGGTGAATTACGAACGAAAAAAAACATGACTGGAAAGACAACATAAGCAATCTCAACATCTGAAGATCGCACAGCCAAACTGACCTTTCCAGCAACTCCAGAAGCAAGGTATCCGCGCAGCTTCTCGATGTAGGTGTGAGGGGGATTTTTCACCTGAAACCGCTCCTGCAAGAAAGAGCCAGCGAATGACACTCGGTTTCAGGCCTTCGGCCAGCAGAATTTGCTGACAGAGATCAGCACATGACAGTGAAGGACAAGCACCTGGTCACAGATGAGGTCCCACTTCTTCTCGCTGTCATACTGCCGAAGGAGCCTGGCTTTGTCTGGAGGCAGGTTCATGGAACTCTGGGGAAGAAAAAAACAATGCGTTCAAAATTAGGACATAATAGTCACAAATTTACATCATATTCCAACATACTAAACAAATCTAGGTGGAAAGTACAGGAGACCAGGTGCTGACCAGGTTGCCTGGGTGAGCATGTCAGTATGGATATCCTTCCCTTTGATTTCTCCCATACTTCTCCTTTCAACCTGCTTGTCACTCCTTTACACATCTCTGACCATTTTTTTGTTCAGTTCACCATGTTCCTCCCTACCCTGCTTTTGGCTTCCCCTCCTTGAACTTCCTTCCATTACAACCTTCACTCTTTCTTCCCCACCGGCTTCTCTGCCTCAGTCTCCTTCTCTCTGTCATCTTCTCAGGACTTCTCCTCTCTTGACACTGATGGAGCGATACACTCTGCTGTGCTTACCTCATGACTTGACCCGTTCTGTTCGCTCTCCTCCAGACCAGCACGCTCACAGCCCTATCATCCCCAGCTCTCCAGCATGATCCATGCCCAACAAGTAAACTTCAGGACAGCTAGGAGGAATCTGCGTCAAACTTGACATCCTATAGACCTAATAGGTCAGGTCACACCACTGCATAAAAAAACCCTCACTTGATCATTCATGGAATGAGAATTTTCGGCCAGTCTTCCTCTCATTCTTGCCCAAAACCCTTGACCGTGCTGTCCTCAGCTAATCCTTTCAATGTTTCATGAAAAACAGTCACATTTCTCATGTCTTCTCCGACCACTATTACACAAATGACATCCATGTTTACTTGACCTTCTCGCCTTTGATGACATCATGGTCTCTGCTCAAACCTCTGCATGCCTGGCTGACATCACAGCTTGGATTAAGGACCATCACCTCTAGCTTAATCTCTCCAAGACTGAACTTCCTGTTTTCCCTGCCAGTCCTTCCATCCATCATGACATCATAGTTCAGCTTGGATCATCCACACTGTCTTATTCACACAGTCAGGCTGTTAGAAACCTAGACGACAGATGACCAGCTGTCCTTTGCTGAGCATATAACAGCAGTCAACATCTTGCAGGTTTACCCTATATACCATTACAAAGATCAGACCTTTTCAGTCCCAGCAGGCATATCACCTTCTAGTCCAGCCCCTTGATACCTCATGACTTGACTACTGGAACTCTCTCCTGCCAGGGTCTATCAATTGTGCTGTCAGACCACTACAGATGATTCAAAATGTTGAAGCACATCTGATATTCATTCAGCCTAAACATTCTCATGTCACACCCCTCCTTGGCTCCCTGTTGGCGCTCACATCAAGTTCAAGTTATCGGTGCTGGCTTATAGCTCCATACATGGAGAGGCACCCATCTCCACAAACAGCCTCCTCAAGACCTTTGTCCCTTCTTGTTCCCTTCAGTCAAACAAACCAAAGCCACTTGGAGCTTCCCAGGCTCCCTCTCCACCTTCAGGAAACACCTCAAGACTCACCCATCCCATGAATTCCTCTGCTAACTTGATGCTTCTTTATGTTCTTTGAATCCTCATATGTTGCACTTCTGGTCCTTGAATATTCTTATTAGGTTCTTACTTTGACAGCTGCACCTAGGTCTTCATTGGAAGCTCAGCCTAGCTACACTTATACCTAATTACCTCCTTGACGGCACGATTGTTTGCAATATGCTATTTTCCTTGCTTGTACGTCACATTGGATAAAGGGTCTGCTAAATATGCAAATGAAATTGAAATTCATGACCTCACTTCCTTATTCAGAAAGTTGTCCAGTGATTGCTCCATATCAAAGCTCTCACGATCTATTCAGTAGACATCGCAGTGATTTACAATGGCAGCAGATGTTTAAATCACTGCATTGTTACAGGCAGTGCAGACTAATTCTTCACCATAACATCACTGTCAGTAAATGACTGTCTGACTTCAAGAGCAGAGTGGCACTTCTCAAATGTCTGTCTGTGTTCATTCTCCAGCTCAGTTTCAGATACTCAGACATTATGTCACTATGAACCCTCGCTAGTAGAATTTATTTAATTCAATTTTTGTTACAGAGATATTCATGATAAAACTTTCTCTGTCCTATTTTGTACTCACGTTGTATTTTCACGGAGACTAGACCAATTTCTTATTCATCTACGGTAAGAACCATCCAGGAAAGCGAATCCCACGGTGATCTGCTTTTCTTCCCTTACCAGCAAAATAATTTTAAGCATCTGAGCAAATGAATACCAAGTCAGACCCTTTAGTTCAATGTATTTTGCCGAATTTTGCTCATTTTTGCTGAAAAACAAAAACATCCAATCAGCCTGTATAGCTAGATGAACACCGCTTCAGTTTCCAAACCTCTTCTCAGAGGCACCCCAGCTATTCCATGTGTTTGTCATATTTCACAACCAGCTCACTTAATTAAATAACTTAATTGACTTGATGATGTATTGATTAGCCAAACATGGTATACTAATGGTACACAAAACAAATACATAGGTACAATGGATGGTTACTGCAAAGATTAGGGTAACTTTAGCAGAGGTTTTGAAATGACTAAGCTAACGCACTTTGACAAAAAAAGAAATAGTTTTACATCAATATAAAGATAATTTAAACATTATTTTCTTTGGCAGTCTAAGATTGTTTTTTCAGTACTGTATGTATTATTAAAGAGTTCTAAATTTGCTCTAAGTAGTTAAAAGAGAAAAAGCTACATGTCTGAAGCAATGAGGTTCGGCCCAGTCTTCTTAGAAAACTGGACCCTGCTGTTATTGTCCACCATAAGCAGCCGCTGGCAACATGAAGAAAGTAAATTATACACTGGAACAGACAGGACAGATTAACGTCTGAGGAACCAGCGAGCCAACAGCACAGGACTCTGAAAAAGGAAGGATGCCCTCGAGGGACAATCAGAGCTCATGTGCCTCAAGCAATGGCGAAAAAGTCAGGGGTGAACATAAGACTGACAGGCGGCAAGTGAAGTTTTCTTGCAGAGAACCGAGGCGGAAAGTTCAGGTCTTGAAAGTAAAAATCTAGACTAAGGTTTCGTTTCAACCAACCAGCTGAGCTTAAAGAGTCACAGTCACAGAGTACTGAAGTGGTTGGTTGAAAGAAAATCGTGGTCTGGATTTGTACTTTCTGGACCTGAACTTTCCATCTCTGCAGAGAAGAGTCAAGTTCAGCCAGAGCCCAAAGAAATACGCAGAGGGTTGCCATATTTTGCAGGTAAAATAGACAGAGGTAAGGAGTGCACACTGATTACTGCGCCTTGCTGCACTCACCACCTGACAAACCACGTCAGGGATGAGAGCCTCACTGCAGCTGTGCAGTGGGAGATACCTCAGCACCACACTAGTCCGAATGGACCGGTGTGGGTTTTTTCCAATAGCTGGAGTGCCAATCCTGCCACCAACCCCCACATTTTCCCTGTAAGTTGGAGGACCTCCTTGCAAGGCTGGATGTAAATTAATGCCATACAGGATGAAGCAATTACAGGTTAAGAGCATTGCTGAACGGCCCAATGGAGCAGGATTCAAACCAGCAACTTTCCAATTGCTGGTGCAGATCCCTAACCTCAGGGCCACGACTCCCCCAAAAATAGGCTTATGTTAAAAATTGAGAGTACTGGATGAGCAAAATCTAATGTCGTGGGAAATGACAGGGCCCAATCTTGAGCTTGTTTTGTACAGTAGGATCTTAAATTATTGCATTATAAAATATTTGCTTCCTTAGCAGGAAGTGAAGAGTGACTGGGTGTAAGATCCAACCACAAAAACCTGGATGACCATTACTTTTTGGAATATGATTTCCTAAAAGCACCATAGGAAGGTTCAGCCACAAGACTCAACTCATCAGCCTGGCCTTACTACATCCACTTTCCTGTCCATTGGAGCTCAAACAATGACTTGGGTCTGTCAAGATGAAGCCTTCAAAGGTGTAGGAACAAGAGTTGGAAAAGAGGTATAGGAACTGTGATTCTGACTGTGGCAGAATAACGGCCAACTCTTTGGACTTCCAACCTATTTATGGTCTACAATTTACAGTTTACACACCAGTCCAGCCACTATGAAATCATGCAGAGACAGAATTCCAGTTGAGCCAAAATGACAAATCCTCAACACAGACACACATTTACACGTATGATTATGCATGGGTACAACAGAGTAGGACAAAGACAGATGGATGCAGACATGGACATATCTTCTAGCCAAAAAGAGAACTGTGCACACAAAAGGGGGATTTGAAGAGAGGCGAGAAACAGTATGGGAGTTAGTCAGGGCAGAAACGCACGGAATGCCACTGCAGACAAAGGGAGATAGATGCATGTCCACAGTGTGCAGTGGGAGACTGGCTCGTGCGAGTGTTTGGAGCTATGAGAGAGGAATGTGTGGGGCAGCCCACTCAGCCCACTCCCTTCGAGGAGAATGACCCAGAGGACAAGGAGGTGGGACAAATAGGGCTGGTCTGCCAGCATACAGTAGTTCAAGTGATTTAAGATCTTTGGGGGGGGGGGGCAGAGGAAGGCTGGGAACCCAAAGATAACGAGAGGTTGACACTAAAAAACTTGAGAATGGGATACTGGAAGTAATTTTGTGTGGTACACAGGGGACCATGCAAGCCCAGCTAGCAGGGAGTCCACATAAGGCCTGTGGACATCTTTGACTGAGTTCTCAGTTTTGAAAGCAATACACTGAAGACTTTTATTCTCCTATCACACCAACAGCAAATGAAGTCTAACATAAATCATTAAAAAGAACAGCTTCCCCAAGGATTGTCTGACCTTGCTTTCTCTCAAGAAATGTACGATGCTTTGGGTAAAAACATCTGCTAAATACATAAAATGTAAATGTAATGTTTTATCAGGGTTTACAGCATGATTTACTTGAAATGAAACTATTTTCTTTACCAGACCAAGCATTCACAGACTATGCTTAGCACTTCTAGCAGTGTAATGCTGATCTTCCTCGCTTGTTTTCAAATTGGCTCTGACCTTCCAGCCCAGTGAGACCAGCCCAGAATATTTTGGCAGGGCTGGGGCCTGCAGGGCTGGGAGTCTGAGCGGCCGTCCCGCCCGTATGGGCCAGGGGGTGGCGCTGGTGTCCAGAGCCAAGGTGTGGACGACGCTCACTGGCTACTGGCAGCTTTGCTATTAATTTTGGTGCCACTTCCACATCAAAAGATTCGTATAAAGCGAAACATCCTTCGAAAAACAAATGTCATACTTTCCGTGCGACCATCCAAAACTGTCACAAATAATTCTAAAGCCGACGGCGCCTCCCATCCAGGAAAAATGTGCAACTAAGCGCAGAATATGTTTCCTAATGACTTAAACACCGTTTGGGAGTTTATCATACTAAATGCAAAAGTGCTGTTTTTCTAACAATACCCTGGAATTTTTTTTTTAAGTGAGTCGTTGATTAATATATCAGCGAAATCTGTGGACAGCCCAGTGTCATCATCTCACACTGAGAGAAGATGACCACTCTCCTCACCTTCCGTACTCACGAGTTGACCTTATGAACCCACAAACCGCCTTGGCTCATCTCTGGCCATCCTGTAAGCAGGGTGTGGCTGTCAGGCTGAGGCCAGTGACTCATGCCCCCCCCCCCACTGATCTATTCCAGGCTCAGGCTGCACGCTGGACTCAGCCAGCACTGTTAACACAAAAAGCTGCACTCCAAGTATACATCACGTAGAACGTATCACTGCTGTAAGACTTCGCCAGCATGAACGTAACGCACAGAGCCTGAATTAGGGGAAACTGGGAGACCACAACCTGGTCAGTGCCTGAACTGCAGCAGGCCGTAAGCAGACAGCAGCGTCTGATCCCTTGAAGAACACAGCTGCAAACCAAAGAGGCAAAGTAAAACAAAATGAGAGCGAGAGATGTGCAACAAAGATATTTTACAGACCAGAATTATTTTATGAGTAAGTCTTTCCATCTATTTTCTCATTTCCCGACGGAATATAAACAAACAGAGTAGCCATACTTTCAAACCGCCTTCGTGCATCTTGGTACATTTATTAAAGCATAAGAGACAGATATATGGAAGGAGCCTGGACCGTTTTTTAAGCTTGTGCAGGATGCAGTGAGAAGTGTGTATTTCCCACTGCAGAAGCTTCTAGACAAAAGCCGAGTGGGCAATGTAGCATTCTCTGCACATTGTGGAGAGCCTGCTCCCCTTTACGTGGCATTTGGGAGTTCCTAGGTGTTCATTTATCCTTTACTGGAATTCATATCCTTCGTCTATCATGATTTCCGGGATCTGGTCCACTGGTCCATTTCCTGTTTGGTCCTGGCACTACAGACCAGAGCCAGAAGCTGTGTAGGAATTTCCATGCAAGAGCAGCAAAAACGTGCTTCACACCTCAGAAAACAGAGTCTATCCAGTCCCATGGTCACTCGGCCCCATTGCCCTTAGGGATCCCTTTTTTGTTGATAGTTCACTTCAAGATGGCAGGAGGAAGAAACGTGTCACAATCTCCCGAAAAACAGCAGCGCATCTTTCGAGATGCTCTTCGTTTCAACTGCAACCTCAGGTCTCCACTGCAAAAGGATTCCAGTACACCCAATCCCACATTCAGTGCCCAATCAGCTTCAAGTAACGATGTGATAAAGGTTCTCTCCCGTCCATTGTCCCGATAACAATGATCATGTTGGTGTCACACACAATTAGCCACCAGCCTGATATGTCACCAGCATTACATGCTAAGAAACTGAATTACTCCTGAAGAATGACATTTTTATTTTGGGTTGGATGAGTACAATGTCCATCCCAAGAGAAAAATTACACAATTTAGAATAAATTACACAATTTAATTATACCATCAAAATGTTGGTTTTATGATCTTACTATTTCATAAAATAAAATGACGCTGTGATGAAGGACATTACATCTCTCTTATTACACTAAGAACCAGCTATTAAAGTGAGTCTCCAAACTCAGTTTGAGATGTTTGTATTTTCAGTAAAACTGTTTGGAATGTTTCTGAACTTTTCTGCAGAGGGCAAATTCTTTGGATTAAATACCATCCACAAAAAGTAATGGTGGGAGAAGTTAGGCTTGAGGAGTCTGGCCGGGAAGCTGTCATTCACTGCTCTGCTTCCAGTCCCTGGGAGTCGGCAATATGGGGGACCCAGCAGGGACTCACCCTCACCTCACTGACAGCAAGGGTCACTCTGCATGTTCACTTGCAGCAAGCGACTCCTAACATGCAGACATTTATGTGTTATGTTTATGAGAAAACACAGAACTTACAATGTGAGAGAACTTGTCAAAATCATCCTCCTTCCATTCTCATCTCCAGAGCACCTCAGATGCATATTATGGCTGAAGATTCAAACATTTGTTTTGTATGCAAAGACGAAAGGCAGACAACCGAAATTCTGATAAACTATAAACCGTTGTTTTGAGGCAAATCCATTGAGAAAAGCGCCATAAAAATGTTACACTGAAAGACTTCCTAGTGCTATATCAGGTTATAAGGTCCAGTTTGAGTTGCGTTTGTCGGTAGTATAAAATTTCATCGTCTTGCTGTTTTTTTATTCCATATGGTTTTAACAGATGACACCCCGGTAACTTCGTCTGAACTCCCTATTCTTTAAGCTTTAGGAATTTTGGAAACGACATGATCTATCCTGTAAGAAATGTCGTTATGGGTAGAACAGCTAGATACATAGATCAGCAGACGTGAACGAAACTGTCAAAATTAGGGTTTATATTAAATGAGATTGTCTCTAAGGACTGCGTACTCTGTTGGAGGTTATATTTAACCCGATTTAGCCCTGTTTTTTAAAAATCAATAAAACCGTCTAAAATATTTAGTTTCTTTTTATTAAGTCCAAATGAATAGTCTAAAAGTGGAAATAGCGGAATTTAGGATATATATATATATATTTGTCGGTGTTTGTTATATATAAGCATACTTAAAGGTGTATTTAAGGTCGAGTAATTCAATTAAAATGTCATTTAAACGGGTATTTTCCATTAAAAGGGACAGACAATTTCGATCTAGCAAACGTGTATACACTGTTAAAAAGATTCTGACAGTAAGATGAAGCCACGCGTTTGCTTACCAAGACCAGGGCAAAGCGCTCCTCCAGCTCTCCGCTGTCGGGCATCGGCACTCTGAACTGCACGACGTGAGGCTTTGCATCTCCCTGGCCGTCCACACTTTCAGCATTCCCCATTTTCAGAAACTCTCCTTCAGTTTGGACCGAAAAACAAATTCGGGGCTCTTCTTTCAGTCTCAGGCAAAAGTGATGTCTCAGGAAACTGACCGAAACCCCACGAAAATAAAAATACACGAATCCATCCAATTTTTAAACATTTTTAATCTCACTTAGTTCATTTATATTAAGGCAATTTAATAATTTCCTGCATAGTTTCTCAGTGTTATGTATGAAGACATTTAAATGAGTAATCCCTTTAGATTTTACATATATTCCATCTTCCAAAGCCAAATATCTTCAGACTCTCCCATGTTTTGCAATGAGTTTTGGTCCTTTTTACCAAAATGCCGCGCTGTTAGTTTCTCCAAACTTCGTGGAAATCCAAATTCCCATTCATTACTGTTGTGGGAACGACTCTTCCTTGGATTTCCCGTCCACCGTAAGTGCGCACTCAGCCCCACGGACCCGCCCCCATTCCGAATAACTTCTCGTTTTTAGTAGCTGCGTGTCCATCGCGCGCAAGTCAGAGTAAAGCGGAAAAAAAACACGCGCTTTCGCCATCTGCTGGTCGTTTGTTTAATGGTCGCCTTTTAACATTTCCGATCGTAACATTTCTTTCCTCTAAACTTGACTTTTAACCAGCTTTCGAAATAAATGATTAAGAGAAAAAAAAATGACAAAATGTATATATAATCTATGATTCTAAAAAAAATACATTGATTTCGTACAATGATTTAAATACACCCGCCAATCCATACAATCCAATTTAATCTGCTAAAGTCTAAGCACTGTAAAAGAAAACGGATTATATTATGGTCAGAATAATTGGTGAAGGGCTCCATTCTCTATGTGATCTTTGTACATGTGCCTCCATCTCAGTCCCAGAACTTCATTACTTGATGCCCTTGGATTTCAGCTCCTCTCTCACCCTTTGAAGGTACCCATCGTCAGGATAACCGAAACTAAGGGAGGGGACAACAAATGCGAATATTAGAGAGACAAACCAAGAAGATGGACAGCAGTGACAGGTAAACACAGTGCACAAGGACAGTCTCGGATCCTAAATGTGTAGCACCTGGTTGGTCCTCCACCTTGACTGGTCTTATGGTGAATGTCATTCCAGATGACGGTGTCTGACTGCCCAGTGGTCCTGGACACCCCAACTGTGAAGATCAACTTCTGCTTAAATGCCTTTTTCAGCAGCTCCAGAACCTCTTTCCCTTCGCGGTTGTTTGGCAAATAAGCGTATCTGCTGGTCCCACTGAACCACTTCCCAGGATTTGGGTGCCTTTCCTACAGCCAGATTTCAAACAGAGATTACAAAAGGACAATTATGTTACACTACAGGAATTATACAAGCATACTTCTGAACTGTATAGCTATTTTCAAAGCCCAGACGGCAAAGGGCATGAGACAGAAGAGACCGTGAGCAGGATACTAGTCCACACACACTGAGCAACTTAGAATCAATTTAAATAACTATATGTACAACATACATGACAACTTCACATGCAGCATGGGGCAGTAGCGTTGGAAGTAGAGGTGCTGAGTGTGCTTCAGCGCCCCCTCTGGTTGTTGGTAGTAATGCAATGTCGCAATACTGTAGGGCAGGATGCCCAAGCCTATAGTTTAAAACTGCATTTTCATGCTTGTTATCTTGTTGTTAGCTGCTGACAACTGCCAACAAAAGATCTCCAGTCAGATCTGACTTTCAGCACCCTGAGCTCAAAACATCTCTCCACCCCTGCCGCTTGGGGGCAGGATTCAAACCCATCAACCAAACCACTTGGAGACTACAGACATAACCATTGAGCAACCATGCTGTCTGGAAATCAACATGTTTATGCTGTAGAACTTGAAAGTTATATGATAACCCTGTTTCTTACCGTCTGTATACCAGAAGGAATCGAATAATAAATTTCAATTGTGTCGCATTTCGGAAATCCTGGAAGTTTGCCGCGTATGACATTGTAAGTCATCATTCCTTCAGGCTGGTCTCCCACCACCTGTCCAAATATTTGTTTACACACTGGACACTGTGGTCCCATACTTTTCACTGCATTATCCAAACAAGACGAACAAAACGTATGTGTACAACGCAATTTCTTCTTATTCGTGAATTCATCCAAGCATATTGGACATTTATCTTCATCATCAGCTGCTCGTAGACCCCTACTGGCTCCTGCAGCTCTCGGATTTTGCACCTGAAGTTCCTCAGGTTCATCTGTGTTTTCCCTGAGACGCAAGGACTTTGACCTAGAAGACATCGCAGCGATCCTTTCCATAAATTCCTCGATGCTCTCTCTCGGACCACTCAGACGGTATCCCTGCGCTGACACGCTCAATTCGAGCCCGGCCTTTTCATCCTTTTGAATTTCTTTTAGCATCTCTGTCAGGATGCCTGGTTCCTGGTCGGCCTTGGGGACGGTAACAATCTCAAAGTTTAGACAACGCTTCTGGACAAGCTCAGTAAACGCCTGATTGGCCAGCTCCTTGTTCTTCCGATCATTTGCTTCAATCGAAACTAAAACAGCATCTTTAAATTCTACTCCAAACTTCTTCTGAATGTTATCCATTTCCGTTCTGTAGGCGCTGGACAGATGACTGTAGTGGCAGACAGGAACGCGACATTCCATTAAATCTTCCTGAATGGGCCTATTGCTATATTTAGCATTGTGTGTTTCCTCGTCACTGTCTTCCCCAGACTTCCAGTGAGCACTCCCAGCATTCTGAGTATTCCCAGTGGAGCCTGCACTGAAGGGTGGACCGTTCACTGCTTGGTGTTGTTCAGGCTTTTTCATGACGGCACCCTGCTCTTGTGGGTTGGAGTCTCTGGGTTCTGTCGGTGCACTGGCCGGCACTGGCATCTTTTTCTGAACAAGAAAATAAAAAGAGCACCAGTCACATATGCGAAGGATACTGCACTTGCATCTTAAAGACTGAGGAAAGTTTACAGCAAAATTTTACCCTGGAAAATGTCACCTATTGATGTAATAATTAAAAAAATGTCAGCCACACTGTCTTACTTGTTTAGCTGCTAAATAAGTATTTTAAGAATTTTATCTAATGCCAACATGAATTAATCAGAACATAAATACATAAATGCTAGGAAATTTTTATAACCCCCCAATTTATTTATTTGTCCGTCTGTCTGTCTGAGAACATGGTTTTCATTGTTTTGCTCTAAACTGGACCTGAATTAGTTTCCAATCAGAGCTCCTATGGCACGTGGTCTGCAGTTTTCGGGTCTTGGTAACATATTGTGATGCTCTTCCGGACAGAATGACTGTGGCTCATCAGTCATGGAAAGCTTATAAAACCAGAGGAAGCCGTTCGCCTGAATGAACCACGAGGCACCAGCAATAACATCCTCCAGGCAGATCAGACCAAGATGGATTTCTTTGGCCGTGGAGGATAATCAGCACACTTAGTAAAAGCCAAACACTGCATATCATAAGAAGAACCTCACGCCGACTATTAGCTACACCACTGCACCCAAAGGATTTGTGCTGCCTTCTGATTCAAAGCTCCACTGATCCTGTAAAAACTGTATTATACATTACTTCATGCAAGAAAGAAAGAACAAAGTTAAAAATGAAATATTAAGCCTTCTCTTCTGTAATTTTTTGGTTTGTAACAAATTACAATAAATCTCTTATATGGTGTAGATTATAATAATCTATATCAAAACTATAATAAATGGGGGCTATAGTGTTCAGGCTACATCATGCCCTTATTAATGAATTCATGTCATATTAGCTATATAATCCCCATCTGGGGGGTATTATACTGTCTCAAACAGGCACATTCCAAGCACTGACAAATACATACAGAAAGACACCGACAAACACCGACCTGATTCCCGTTGTTAACTGGGCTTCCAGGCCGGGAGAAAGAAACACTGATCCGTTTATTCTCTTTCTTCAGCATCAAATCTGTTGATTTTATCTTCAGCAGCCAGTTTAACCCTCTGGGGTCTAGGGGGAGGGGACACACTTTCACTGACTGGGACATGGTCACACATTGCATTCAATATCATAAACTTATGCAAATTATGGCAACATGGCAAATTATTTCTTATATATTTGTTTTGGCATTAAACTCATCTTAATTTTAATGTACTTCGTAAATATGCCATGATTAATGTTAAGTTTATAATTTGACACCAAAGTATAGACATTGCAAAATGCAGTTTGGAACACTTGCAGACACATTTTAAAAGTACATAGTAAGCAATGATGGCAGTTTGTTTTTGATCCCAGATATCTGATCAGCAAAGTCTTGGCTGCATGAAGATGACTAAATGGCGTAGTTGCAACATTCCATCCATCCATCCATCCATCCATCATCTCCCGCTTAATCCGAAGTCGGGTCGCGGGGGCAGCAGCCTCAGCAGGGAGACCCAGACTTCCCTCTCCCCGGCCACTTCGTCTAGCTCTTCTGGGGGGACCCCGAGGCGTTCCCAGGCCAGCCAAGAGACATAGTCTCTCCAGCGTGTCCTGGGTCTTCCCCGGGGCCTCCTCCCAGTGGGACATGCCCGGAATACCTCCCCAGGGAGGCGTCCCGGAGGCATCCTGATCAGATGCCCGAGCCACCTCATCTGGCTCCTCTCGATGCGGAGGAGCAGCGGCTCTACTCTGAGTCCCTCCCGAATGACTGAGCTCCTCACCCTATCTCTAAGGGAGAGCCCAGCCACCCTGCGGAGGAAACTCATTTCGGCCGCTTGTACTCGCGATCTCGTTCTTTCGGTCACTACCCAAAGCTCATGACCATAGGTGAGGGTAGGAACGTAGATCGACTGGTAAATCGAGAGCTTCGCCTTTTGGCTCAGCTCTCTCTTCACCATGACAGACCGATGCAGCGCCCGCATGACTGCTGACGCCGCACCGATCCGCCTGTCGATCTCCCGCTTCATCGTTCCCCCACTCGTGAACAAGATCCCGAGATACTTAAACTCCTCCACTTGGGGGAGGACCCCATCCCCAACCCGGAGAGAGCACTCTACCCTTTTCCGGCTGAGAACCATGGTCTCGGATTTGGAGGTGCTGATTCTCATCCCAGCCGCTTCGCACTCGGCTGCGAACTGCTCCAGTGAGAGCTGAAGGTCACGGCTCGATGAGGCCAACAGAACCACATCATCCGCAAAAAGCAGAGACCTAATCCTGAGGTCACCGAACCGGACGCCCTCAACGCCCTGGCTGCGCCTAGAAATTCTGTCCATAAAAACTATGAACAGAATCGGTGACAAAGGGCAGCCCTGACGGAGTCCAACCCTCACCGGAAACGAGTCCGACTTATTGCCGCCCATGCGGACCAAACTCTGGCACCGGTCATACAGGGACCGAACCGCCCTTAAAAGGGAGCCCGGTACCCCATACTCCCGGAGCACTCCCCACAGGACCCCACGAGGGACACGGTCGAATGCCTTTTCCAAGTCCACAAAACACATGTAGACTGGTCGGGCAAACTCCCATGAACCCTCCAGAACCCTGCTGAGAGTATAGAGCTGGTCCACTGTTGCAACATTCAGTTGGATAAATAAATAAGAGAAACCGAACTCATGTCACTATTTCTGGTTCCTTCCATTGAATATGTAGCAACTCTCATGTGTATGAATGAGCCATTCACACCTGGCCACATCCCCCCCCCCTTTTATGGCGCTGATATGGGGATGTATCTGGATCACGTTTCACGGTTGCATTGTTCATCAAATTACCATGTGAATGCGATTTGAATACACGGAAATGCGGCTATTTAGAAAACGAATAGTGATCTTCAGGTGAGGGCGGTACTATACGCCCCCGATGCAGGTAAAACAAAGGTTTACTTTTTTAACTTTAATACTTCCGACAATGGACGTTTTGAAAAGAAGACAGATTACGGATTTAGTCAGCGTTTTTTTTCATGTTTCTACAATAAGATTTCAGCGAGATATAAATTGAAATACACAAGAAAAATACACTGCATCACCGACAATGTACTCAACCCCAGAGGGTTAAGACTGAAGAAAGTAACACTCACTGGTTAATTACTAAACATTGTACACCAAATAAGGAGAACATTCTTTTTAGCCTAGTAAATTATTTAAATGACTATAGAAATGACCCTTTTTAACAAAGCATGGTGTAGTGACTCACCTGATGCAGATGATATCTTCACCAACACAGAAAGTGGTTCGTCCAAGACATCTACACTGTGTACCTCACATGGGCTCTGACAACTGTTGAACATAGTCTGCAGGGCCTTCTGTAGGATACATGGCCACCTCTCAGGAACGTGCTCATCAGGCCAAACGATGTCAACTTGGACCACTGCAGTATCAGCAGGTGGCTATAAAGATAAAAAGATCCCAAAAGCCAATTTACATGCAGCAGTAAAGGAACAAAGTGCACAGATACAAATGCAGCGCAATGCAACGTCAGGCAAAGTGCAGCCAGTAAACATACTATTACAAAAATGTGCAGAGCAACATCTGCATTTTTGTATTTATCTGGGAGTGCATGTGAATTTGACATAGTTAGGTACAGAGCTGTCTGTCTTTTTAAACATAAAGAAATACTGTGGGGGGGGGGGGGGGGGCATGTCGGGAGGAGGTGCTGCAGCCAGCAGGACGGATCCCCAGTATCGCTTCTTTGCCCATCGTGGTGCAGTAAGCTGGTGCCTGACGGGGCACCAAGATACCATCTCACAGGGTGGATGGACAGAACAGTTCATGATATCCTCCAACTTTGCCACCATCCTCTTCTCCGCTGTGCCCCTCGGGTGATGCTGCTGCCCCAGCAGACCGCTGTGCCAGCTGTGATGGGGGGTGGCGTCTCTGGGTGTAGAGAGGGTTCTCACTATGGGACGCCCGTAGCAGTGCCCTGTAGGGCAGCCCAGCACGAAGCTCTCCCGCTGGTCTCCCGCTGGTCTCCCGCCAGCTGTGATGGGGGGGTGGCGTCTCTGGGCGTAGAGAGGGTTCTCACTATGGGACGCCCGTGGCAGTGCCCTGTAGGACAGCCCAGCACGAAGCTCTCCCGCTGGTCTCCCGCCAGCTGTGATGGGGGGTGGCGTCTCTGGGTGTAGAGAGGGTTCTCACTATGGGATGCCTGTGGCAGTGCCCTGTAGGACAGCCCAGCACTAAGCTCTCCCGCTGGTCTCCCGCTGGTCCCCCGCTGGTCCCCCGCTGGTCTCCCGCTGGTCCCCCGCTGGTCTCCCGTCAGCTGTGATGGGGGGTGGCGTCTCTGGGTGTAGAGAGGGTTCTCACTATGGGACGCCCGTGGCAGTGCCCTGTAGGGCAGCCCAGCACGAAGCTCTCCTGCTGGTCTCCCACTGGTCTCCCGCTGGTCTCCCGCTGGTCTCCTGCCAGCTGTGATGGGGGGTGGCGTCTCTGGGTGTAGAGAGGGTTCTCACTATGGGACGCCCGTGGCAGTGCCCTGTAGGGCAGCCCAGCACGAAGCTCTCCCGCTGGTCTCCCGCTGGTCTCCCGCTGGTCTCCCGCTGGTCTCCCGCTGGTCTCCCGCTGGTCTCCCGCCAGCTGTGATGGGGGGTGGCATCTCTGGGTGTAGAGAGGGTTCCCACTATGGGATGCCCGTGGCAGTGCCCTGTAGGGCAGCCCAGCACGAAGCTCTCCCACTGGTCTCCCGCTGGTCTCCCGCTGGTCTCCTGCCAGCTGTGATGGGGGGTGGCGTCTCTGGGTGTAGAGAGGGTTCTCACTATGGGACGCCCGTAGCAGTGCCCTGTAGGGCAGCCCAGCACGAAGCTCTCCCGCTGGTCTCCCGCTGGTCTCCCGCCAGCTGTGATGGGGGGGTGGCGTCTCTGGGCGTAGAGAGGGTTCTCACTATGGGACGCCCGTGGCAGTGCCCTGTAGGACAGCCCAGCACGAAGCTCTCCCGCTGGTCTCCCGCTGGTCTCCCGCCAGCTGTGATGGGGGGTGGCGTCTCTGGGTGTAGAGAGGGTTCTCACTATGGGATGCCTGTGGCAGTGCCCTGTAGGACAGCCCAGCACTAAGCTCTCCCGCTGGTCTCCCGCTGGTCTCCCGCTGGTCCCCCGCTGGTCTCCCGCTGGTCTCCCGCTGGTCCCCCGCTGGTCTCCCGCTGGTCCCCCGCTGGTCTCCCGCTGGTCTCCCGCTGGTCTCCCGCCAGCTGTGATGGGGGGGTGGCGTCTCTGGGTGTAGAGAGGGTTCTCACTATGGGACGCCCGTGGCAGTGCCCTGTAGGGCAGCCCAGCACGAAGCTCTCCTGCTGGTCTCCCACTGGTCTCCCGCTGGTCTCCCGCTGGTCTCCTGCCAGCTGTGATGGGGGTGGCGTCTCTGGGTGTAGAGAGGGTTCTCACTATGGGACGCCCGTGGCAGTGCCCTGTAGGGCAGCCCAGCACGAAGCTCTCCCACTGGTCTCCCGCTGGTCTCCCGCTGGTCTCCCGCCAGCTGTGATGGGGGGGTGGCGTCTCTGGGTGTAGAGAGGGTTCCCACTATGGGATGCCCGTGGCAGTGCCCTGTAGGGCAGCCCAGCACGAAGCTCTCCCACTGGTCTCCCGCTGGTCTCCCGCTGGTCTCCCGCTGGTCTCCCGCTGGTCTCCTGCCAGCTGTGATGGGGGGTGGCGTCTCTGGGTGTAGAGAGGGTTCTCACTATGGGACGCCCGTGGCAGTGCCCTGTAGGACAGCCCAGCACGAAGCTCACCCGCTGGTCTCCCGCTGGTCTCCCGCTGGTCTCCCGCTGGTCTCCTGCCAGCTGTGATGGGGGTGGCGTCTCTGGGTGTAGAGAGGGTTCTCACTATGGGACGCCCGTGGCAGTGCCCTGTAGGACAGCCCAGCACGAAGCTCACCCGCTGGTCTCCCGCTGGTCTCCCGCTGGTCTCCCGCTGGTCTCCTGCCAGCTCCAGCATAAGCCCTTAATCAGATTAGCTCTCATTCTGATCTTTTCACATTTTGGTGTAAAATCACAGCTTTCCTGGCATGCATTCTGGAGATATCAACCGGGCCAGTAAATCAGGTGGAAACGGGTCTGAATAAGAACCAGTGGATCCTCTGCCCAGCCTGGCAGTACATTCTGACGTATCAGTTTAGGCCCCCAGTAGACTGTCATCCAAGCACAGATGCTGAACAGCATTTTGTTTGCTGCTTACTTAATTAGTCCTTTTGCCTTTGGAATCTGGGGTTTCAAGCTTCAGTACATGAGAAGACGAAGCGCGCAGGTTCAGCACATCCTGCTACCTGTAGATGTCAGTAAACCCCAATCCAGCCTTACAGGTTCTGCCGGCCGTCACTGGAAACAAATACACGGGCAGCTAGAACACATTCCTGCTCCACACCATAGATGTCAACCACTGGTGCTGAAAGTCTAGCTAATCCGAGATTGCGATCGCTCAAATAAAGGTTCCGAAATAGTTTATTTTTATGGCAGTCAATAAGAAGGAGCTGTCCGTAAATTGGACGTTCTTAACCCAGGAACTGCTTGTAATTATGTGGTTAATTAGACATCATAGCAGACATCCCACCTTTGGGATACTGATTTCAGGGACGCAGATGAGGGGGGTTGGCCAGGGCTGGGCTGGTATTATGGTAATGCTGTACATATACTGCCGACTGGGGTGGGGGCCTGTGGGCGGCCAAAATCTCCTGACCGCAGCTATTGGGTGGCTGGTAAATTTGTGGTGAGTTTGCAGCAGTAATACCTCTTGCCAGCTAATTTCACCACCACTGAATGTCACTGAACCTCAGATATTGCATTGCGCATCATTTGCAGGAAACTCCTGGAAATTCTGGAACAGGTGCGATGTCTGATATAGGATTCATATCCTATAAAACTTATCCTGTACTGCAAGTTTTCACTGGCCAATGCACTGTGCACTGGGGAAAGTCCATGGCCTGTGGCTCCTTACCCCATCCACGTCCATATCTTCCACAGTATCCCACGGTAAACCTGATTCTGCCATGTTGTTATCTTGCAGCTTCTTTGCCACTTCGCCTTCGTATCACATCAGACCGATAACCTGTTAACAGTGTTACAACAGCATACACAGCGACAATACGCATGTTGTTAAAACTCGAGTGATTTCGACAAAATCCAGCAATTAATCTAAATATTATAAACACTGATGTTCTCCAGACACAGATATTAAATTCATTTTTTAATGAAGATTAAAAATACATTTGTAAATAGGAAAATTACTTTAGTTTTACTTTCGAACTAACAAGAATGCAAGCGGCAAGTTTCATGCGCAATATAATTCACATATTTTTCAAACAAAATATCTTTCGTGACCAGAGAAGAAAACAGATCATATAAGAAATGGATGTCCAGCTACACCTGTATATTAAGGCTAAAGTAGTAGTAAGGTATAGTGACTATGCGATTTGACGATACACAACGCAGAAACAACTACACCGTTGCCTACTCAGGGCGTATTTACAACATCTTACCTGACCTTAAGAATTTTTTAAAGCTAAAAGTTTTTAAAGTTACCAGTATAAGTTATATTTGTCGTTCCCGTTTGCTTTCAAAATAAACAAACTGAAGTGGTGCCAGGCAGCGACTTACGCAGCGAAGGAACAGAAACGAAAATGAAAGCAGTTCCAGCTGAAAAATGGACGCTTCTTAAAGGAGAAACAGCTTTTTCTGACACTAAATAACAAGTTAAAACCTTCATACAGAAACAGATGTTATAAAGGCTCTTCCTGTGTCTTTTCCGGTAACTGACTTTTATTGCAATGTCATTTATGATTCATATGACTATGGGTTTATAACAGCCTTTTCCGCATCCCGACCCTGACTTCCAAAGCCGAGGGTCAGTTACATACTTAGTATAACATGACACGAGTCACGCGGCTAACAGCAGCGTCCCATAATGCATTTCATCCTTTTGTTCCCCCATAGTGCGACTAGGAAACAATAAAAGCGTATTTAATGTACAGTAATGTACGATACATGTTATAACATGTGCACCACTGCAGTTTTGAATGCGTTCACTCAGAATTCAGGTTAAAAGCTGCCGGCGCCAGTAGCTCCAAAAATGAAATATTACAGCATATTTAATGTATACTAACATTTAATTACAGTTACAATAATAACATTCCTCTTCGTATTTTTTGAATCACTGGCTGCTGGCTCCTTTCAATTGCAGAAAAATACATAGAGGACTGTGACTATTGTAATTGTAATTAAATATTAGTTCATGTTAAATATTCTATTTCTCATCTCTGGGCCTGGAAGCACTGAGTTACCACTTTTCGTTATACTTTACGGGATTGACACTATATACGGCTTTATCACTGTTTACCTTTTTGTTTTTCTTAGATCTTCAACAACAGATCAGCGGAATGTATATATTATATTGATCCATTTTCATGCAATAAACAGCATAAGGCCGCACATGAAGGTACTACACATCATCGAATTTATTGTAAGTTTAACACACTTAAACTGCCGTTCAGTACAGACAAACAGTCGTAATTATGAGAAACAATGGCAGTAATAACAGTGGGGAAAAAACGGATGCGTAACACAGAGGAGACGGTGCCAACAGGGTTTATTTTATGAAGTAATTCAGCCTTTCTGTGCGCATACATGTTTAAAATCTGTTTGCGAGTTCCAATGAGTTAGCAATAAAGCTGAATTCAGGGTAACTTCAAACCCTGATTGTTGTCTAGCGTGCTTCTACATAAACCCACACAGACACATAGAATTACAGTAAATGAGAAGGCTTTAAAACAACAAATTACATATATTGGACAAAGCTAACGTCACAGTGCTTCACAAAGGCAATAAACAACAAAACGTATAAAATATTTCTGACTGTATAATTTGAACCATTATAAAATGCATTTAATACTCAAGGTATAAAGAAACAGAAAAATAACATAAAAATGAAGCGATAAAATAAAGTTTCGGGAATTCAACAGCTACAGATCAGTAATATGCTGAACAATTTTTACTTTAAAATACTGAAACTTGGATTGAGATTGAACTTTGGTCTGATTTTTATGGCAAAGAAGACTGATTGTGCAGCTCAAAGTCACAATTCCTGTCCTATCAGCAAAAGCCCTGAGGACGAGTGACGTAAACATGCAGCATTTAGATCAAAGCAGTAAATTTTGACAGTCAACTGTAACATACAAGATATCTAAGTCACCATTCAGAGCAGCCTGTTTGTATGCAGCAAAACATAATCAATGCATTTCTATGCTTATCATATAAAAATACCGACATCCAGCAATACGTCTGCTGAATAAAACGAATTCCATCAATTAATACAGATTTTACTAAGAACAGTTAAGGCAAGTGATGATCAAACATCACACACATACAGCCTGGACCCAACCTCATACCGGTACACGAACATAACACCACTTTCCCTTCATTGTTCCCATTCTGTGTCTTCTTATACTCACTTCAACTATCTTCGCATCTATCGATCACATACATCTTCCATTCTTCTCCATTCTGAAGGTTCTCCACCTTCTGTAGTTCTCACCACGGGAGATGGGACTCACCCGTCTCACTTAAGTCTGACACACTTTAGCCGCAGACATTTTGACTTCCTGTCTTCCTCTCTTTATGGCCTCCTGACATATATCCTTCGCACAGAATTCTGGGGAATATCAATCCTTCCACAGATGCAAAAAACTTAACTGGGAGATGCAGACAAATATACATTCAACTGAAAAGCATGTCTGTGAAGTGACTGCGATGGGCAGAAGGTGTGTTGCTGTTGGTACAGACCATTGCATTATGGTTATGGACTAACACTTCAGCAAACATTAGCGATATTTCAGCAGTCAGCCTTGGCTTTACGTGCATGGAACGGACACGAGCTGCGGAAAGGATGTGCGGAGCAGTAGACTAACTTTCTTCTTTCAAATCAAACCTGAAAATAACAGAAATTACAGTTCAATGTCATGCCACAGTTAACGCCATTAAAACATTATTGAAATGTTTGATATCATTATGGATATTAACGATATCCAAAAGCAGTCTGCTTCACATTCACTGATTTGCCTCATTGACAGTTTTAAATGTATTATTGTAAAAGGCTTTAAAATCACATTTGCCATTTAGCAGATATTCGTTCCGACACAATACAATTTCAATCAGAGTACATCATTTTGTTTGAAAACACTGAATTGTGACTCAGTGTGACTTACCACTGTGTGACCCCCGAGGCAAGGTCAACAGAGGACAGGTCTATCTGTACCTAGAAAAGTCAAGCAAAGATAAGCTGTCAGAGATGTGTGAGCAGTCACAGGGACAGCAGATGAGAGGAATGTAACTGCAGGTCATTTGCAGTAGATGATGCCTTTCTCTTTACTGCCTGCAGCATTAAATTTTCACAATATTTTTCCAGCATTTTGTTTTTTTTTTAGTATTTTAAATTGTTCTCTGATGTTTACATAGAAGGTATGTGAACTTGGTTCGGTCAAAAAATGCCCAGAAGTGGTTTTACGGGCCAATTTACAACCTTATTATTTGGCCCTAAAATGAAACAGACCGTTTTCCCATTTTTTGGTCAGTTCATTAATATGTTGATGTACTCCGCTCTGATTGGCTGAATTCCAGTGAACCACTGTGATAGCTCACACAGAACTAACATCTCTACAGTCATGTGCCACATCATAACGTTTCCCTCAACAACGGACCACATATACAACCGTGGCCCCATAAGATTATAACGGAGCTGAAAAATTCCTCTCGCCAAGTGACGTCATAACGCAACACATGACATGTGGTGATGTAAACAAACTCCTGTGCTGTCAGTTGTGTAAAAGTATAGCAAATACAATTTTGTACAGTACATAATACTTGATAATGACTATAACTTTGTTATTGGTTTATGTGTTTATCGTACTACACTTTTTATCGTTATTTACGTACTTAAGTTACACCATCTTGGTTTGTGTAAGTACATTCTATGATGTTCATACCGACATAATCGGCAAACGCATTTTTCAGAATGTATCTCCATCGTTAAGTGACGCATGGCTGTAAATTGATCACTGCAGGTGCAGTGAAACATGGAGCATTTAGGCATCCGACCGAATGCGTCTGAGCCTCTATCAGAAAAGGAATCGGATGTTGAGGAACAACCAGTTCCCCTCCGGAGATTGGAAATGAACGCTGCTAAGGGGTACGTTCTGTGATTTAGTGCTTCCCGGAACAGGCTGTGCAGGTCCACTGGGTTTGGAAGTGGGCTGGTCTTACGTTTAGGGCTGTAGTTAAGACTGGTACATAACAGTCCAGGATTATTGAATCAGCCCATTTTACTACGTCTTACATTTGCAGGATTTGTGTCTGAAAGTGGGAACAATGGTGTTTCAGATTCACGATTCATCAGTTCCATGTACTGAACGCTCTTTATGGAACTATGTTGAAATAAAGTCAGATTTTCATTCTATGCCACTTTTATTTAAAAGTGAAAGTAAACTTGACATGAGAATTCCTTGATATATGATGTGAGGAGATCTTCCGCATCTTAATTTATTTCTTTTAAATAAAGACTATCCAGGAAGGTCAATGATAACAGAATCGTGATTTTAACACAACGCTGAGATACCAAAACGAGCAGAGTAACAGAAGACTGACCTTGCCAATCACCTCTTTCTCACGACTCATGAAGGATGTGCTGTTCTTCACGGTCAAATCCAACTGCTTCTGTCGCGCTTCATCCATAGAAATATTAAAATCAAACCTGGATATTGGAAAAGCGCAGAGAAAGGGTTAGACAGCTAACACTCGCCCTCCGCTCTCTTCAGGTCTGGGAACGGGTGACTGACCTCTCATTGAACTCAGGGTTGGCATCTTTCTTCTTGATGCCGGTTTTCCTTTTGGTGACCTTGTTCTTGTCTGGCAGCAGGATGAAGGACACGTAGGGGTCTGAGGAGCCTGTCAGATGCCTGGATGCAGATTCAGAGCATCGTGAAAGTAGAGGCAGATTACGCAGGTATATAGACCACTCCATCACCCACAAACACTAAGACATCCCACGAACAGCGCAGACCTGGACTCAGACAGACCTGCAAGCATGAACTGTGATGAGCAACTTTTTGTCATCCTTGGGGTAAGAGAGGGACAGCTTGACCTGCCCACTGTGCCCAGGGGCATCGGACGGCGTGCTGGCGGAGACCGTGGGCAGGCCTCTATCCCCAGCCTGCACTTTCATTGGTTCCAGAATCTGATGGAGAACAGAGTGCAAGTCTGGACACTGTGTGTGACATGCAAAGCCAGAACGGCCCAGTATCCACTGGCCAGGAACCTGTTAGCGCCCTACAGAGAGAGGAAACCTGCTGTTTGCTATCCGAGATTCTACATCAACAGGAAGGATCAATTGCACCTTAAGTTAAAGCATCTCTCTGCTGATACCTTGTTACCTTTTGAAGGTACTTTTCCATGCTTTGTGATTTTTTTTCCAGCATGACAATGTCACAGAATAGTAAAGTTACCCAAAGATTTATGCAAACAAACACTAATTACTGAGTGTTTTTTATGTAAGTCTTACTGAACACTGATCATCAGTCACTGTTTCAGTCCCATGATTAATTTAGGCAGGAGGTGAAGGCGTTGCTGTGACGTTTACCTTGAGCTCCGCCCTCAGCAGTATCTGACTCTCAGCGGGAACTCCATCCAGACTCAGCCAGCGGTCCAGCACCAGCCCTGGTTCTGAAAGCAGCTCTCTGACAGGCAGAACCAGCGAGCCAGTGGGCTGATCCCCAGTGTGGTACAGCTGTAACACAGAGCAAGGTGGAGACCTATCATCATATTTTAATTCTTTACTTAACCTGTCTACAAACAACACAGCCATGACGACAGCACAGCCATGCTGATTTCCGACAACAAAAGAATTTTACTCTAAATAAATGCAAACAGGTGAGTGCTGTAATATAATGTACTGTAATATATTATTCAGTAATATATTCACTGACTACCTCAAGAACTGTTTGCATTCATACGTTTCCGCTGCTAATTTGAATTTGACTTGTATGAATCCTACCATTTGCACTCTATTGTTCACCACCGTCTACCATTTGCAAAACTACCTTCACTATTATTACCCTTTGCACAACCGCCTCTTCTATTGTTACTATTTGCACAATTGACTTATATATTGTTGCCATTTGCACTTTGTCGGTATGTCCCTGGCCTTGTCAGTTTGTCCTGTGTCCTGTTGTCTGTCTTTCTGTATAGAATGTCTATAAGTTTGTAACTGGAGGGCACGCACACCCTCCCATATCTGTGACCCTTTGATCATTGTTTTAACATTCAGCTCACCTTCAGGATGAGGGTGTCCTTTTTCGGATCATGGAGCAGGAAGTGATATCCTTCACCCCAGTGTGGTGCAGTGGACCGATCGCACACCTTCGCAGTACAGAATGCAGAGGTATGAGACCTTCATAAAGCCAGCCTGTTAACTCAGTCTCCTTCTTGGCTGATACCTCTTAGGATTGGTCCATATTTCTGTCACTTAACACACGGGGGCGGGACTTACCTTCGTTTTGTAGGACGTCGCTCCGAGGTCGAGCTCTGCCCCCACCTTAGGCTCCTTCCCACTCTTCTTCAGCTAAGAAAAATGGGTTTTGGTGGGTAACAAAGACTACTGCCTGAGAAGTCAGGAGCCAGCGGAGGGGGGGTGTACTTACCGGGAGGCCGTGGGCACGGTCCACGTACACAAAGAGCAGAGCAGCTGAGGGCACAGCCTTGTTCTGGTACGACTGCTGGGCCTGGAACCTCAGCACCTACAGATTAACATTATTAAGACACACTGTATACAAACTGCTACAGAAGCAGGGGGAGGGTCACTGGACGGGGAATCAGACTGACCTGATCCAGTCTGACAGGGTCTGACACAGTGGAAACCCACTCCAGAACCAGGTGGATACGGCCCGACTTCACGTCAGTCAGCGTGTACCACTGTCACGGGACCATGCAGAACATTGTGAAATGGTTTACACACACACACACAGGTTTGTAATTATTTCTTTGTGGGGACTCTCCATTCATTTCTAAAATTCTAATCCCAACATGACGACCTTAACCCTAACCCTAACCCTAACCCTAACCCTAACCCCTACCCAGCCCTAACCTTAACCATATATAACCAAAAAAGATATTTTCACTTTTTTTTAATAGCATTCACGGATCTTTGTGGGGACCTGAAAAATGGTCCCCACAACTTAAAAAAATCCCCACAATGTAATATAAACCTAATCCCACCCACACCCATTAAATAAAGAAGGCTCACAGTGACACTAAAGCAGACCTCACCTTATCACTGTACCGGGAGCTGATGATGTCACTCAGGCTGACCTTTAACCTGCAGACAGTGATACCAAATGAAATCTATGTCTGGAAAACAGCACTGACATACTTTTAAAGCAAAGCAATCAAATAAACTATTAGATTTTTTTTTTTTAACTAAAACAGTATAGAAGTATTACAAAGGGAGACAAATTCATTGCTCTGTGGTGTCAGTCAGGTGTTAATAACAAAATATCAAACTTTAAGACTACTTCAATATACTGTATTTATATTATATTAATGACATGGTTGGCATACTTTTATTCTAGATGAATTGTAATGTCATCATTCTGTGCACTATATTCATTATGTTATACTTTCATCAAAAATAGGATTGAAAGCCAGCAGTCTCACCTCCCCAGGAAGTCATCAGAATCCAGGTCCTTGTCAAACAGCTCAAACTGGATCTCCTGTCCTGGTGCTTTGGTCAGGACCACCTGGGTAGAAGAATTTTAACATTCACAAAGCTCATTAACCGATAACGTTAAAAAATGTTTCTCATTATTTTAACCACAAGGGGGCAGCAATGCAATAACAAAAAACCGACAATGACTAACAGAAGAATAATAAACATGAGATGATCTTGACACTAAGCTCGTAAATTTAGTCTTTTCAATAAATCAGAAGAAATGTCTTTAGAGCATTGTTAGATAATCAGTCAATTTAAATTCAATGTGAGATTATTCCCTAATATCCGGAACCCCAAAGCAAAAAATTGTGCAATACCTCATACAACTCATTCCAGGTTGGGTTGAGGTTCTCCTTGATCACATGACTACGGAACTTGATATTCCCAACACAGATCTTGACATAAGGGTCACTCTTCCCCCCAGCCATGAAGCCATCCATGGCTATCAAATGCTGAGCCTCCACCAGGTGAATACGTAGCAGCCCCTAGAGAATACAAAGCATTGTCACTTAATCATTGCACAGATGGTTTATAAGGTGCACCTACTTACTACTGGCTAAGACCCCCTTTGCCTCCAGAATGACTCGAATTCCTTACAACATGGATTCAAATCTGCGTTGGAGATTCTTCATAGGGATTTTGGTCCATGTTGACTCAATGTGGAGACCGAATGGTGTGGGATGTGCACTTGTAATTTAAAGATTGCAGGTTCGAATCCCCGACCAGCAAGGCACCACTGAGGTACCCTGAGCAAGGTGCCGCCCCCAAGCACTGCTCCCTGGGTACTGGATTAGCTGCCCCCTGCTGTCATGACGTCACACATGCGTTCAATGCAGAGACACATTTCATTGTTGTGCACTGTGTGCTGTGGTGTGTTAACAATGACCACTGATCACCAACCATGCATTTTCACCCAAAGAACTGCTTCTCATTGCATGATTTCACTGGATGATTTATTCACTGATATTCATTCCATTCTCTGTAATCTCTACAAACTGCAGTACATGCAAAGCCCAGGAGGCAAGCGGTTTGTGACGTGCTGGAACCCCTACATCCGATCTCAACAATTACTCCACATTTAATTTGCCTTACATTAAGTATCTTTCCCACTATAAAACTAATTTAAATAATATCTAGTGAAACAACAACTAAACCTCTTGACCACATCAGCATGATTTGCTGTTTGACTGTTTGTATGAACGGGCAGTGTCCCTAATAACGTGGCACATCAGATACTGCATGTAGCTCTATACATCAATTCTACATTACAAACTGATCAATTGTTTGGTGCATGACTTGTGAACACAACTGAAGAACAGTGATAGGCTCCGGACACCCAGAGCAGACTGATCAATAGGTGAGGCAGGGTTGATGACTCACCTCTGTAGCAAAGCTGGGGTCAGGAGATGTCCGACTGGGCTTAGTGGACACTGGGCTGGGAACGATGGAGACTTCCTGAGGTTCTACCTTGGCTGCTGCACCTTCCTTGACCTTCTCAGGTGTAGGAGACACTGGTGCCCTAGCAGGGTGTGGCCCCTCATCCCTAAGTGTATCAGGAACAAAGACAGGCACCATCCATCAGTGTGTGTCAAAGCCAGGTACCAACTGTACATGTGCAGCAACAAACGTGCTGTGACTGTCTTCACAGCCTCAAGGAAATCCATGACCACCAACACCTGTGTCTCCAAATCTCACTCACCCTTTGGTAAGGGCAGCTTTATGTATCACCTCCTGACTGGGTGGGGTGATGGTGTCTTTGGGCGGGACTACAGTTTTCTCCACCTCCTTGGCAGATGGGGTGCTGGCAGGAACACTGACTGTGCCAGTCTGATCCGCACCTCCCACTGCAGTCTTGGACAGAAAAACATGTTTGTACTTCATAAAAACTGTTAACAGTAACTCAGCAATCTGCACTGTTCCATCCTTCCAAAAACCGGATGCCAGTTCTCCGCATTAAGCTTCATCCGCAACCTCAGAACCAAAACAGAATTTTCAAATGAAATTTCTTTAGGGTGAGAAAGGTTAAGATCCACTGTACTTGTCTGATATAATTACATTTTTATTTAGCTATATTAAGAGTCTACAAAGTCACTGCAGTATTTGCTTAATGACTCCAAACTCTGGAGATGCTACCTCAAGATGCTTCTCCTCCTTGATCTTCTCAGGTTTGGGAGACACTGGTGAACTACCAGGATGTGGCCTGAGTATAACAGAGACACACGGGCACCACCTTTAATGTCAGTCACCATCAGTAAGGCTCCTTCATCCAACCGGCCCCGACTGTTTTAAAATCCACAGCCATCAATACCTGCTTCTCTAAAACTCACTCACCCCTTGGCAGCCTCAGCTTCATGTATTAGTCCCTGATTGGATAAGCTGACTGTGTCTTTGGGTGGAGTTAGACTTCGCTGCACCTCCTCAGGTGATGCAGGAGCACCAGCTTGAACTGGAGCAACCTTGAGTATCTTTGAATCTAAGATCTGTTGGCCGGAATATATATAATTAATTCGCAGAGAGCTTTAGTGTACAGCAGTGATGGCAAAACTGGTGCAGTCATGGTTTGATAAGTCAAACCTTAAAGTGCCAATACTGAGCTTTACCTTGAGCTCCGCCCTCAGCAGTATCTGACTCTCAGCGGGAACTCCATCCAGACTCAGCCAGCGGTCCAGCACCAGCCCTGGTTCTGAAAGCAGCTCTCTGACAGGCAGAACCAGCGAGCCAGTGGGCTGATCCCCAGTGTGGTACAGCTGTAACACAGAGAAAGGTGGAGACCTATCAGTACAGATTATATCAATCCAGCACAGGAAGTGTTAGCCATTTTGCTAATGACACCGCAGTTTGTCTGGATGAGAACTTGACAGAAGGTTCTTTTATAAGATGAGTTTGAAATGTAATGTGCATATAAAGTGGAAGCCGTCTGGTAACAGCAGCATTTATAATTCTCCAAATGGGATATTAAAATACAGTTTGTTATAGAAAAAAAATATAGAATCTGTGTTACCCTTGGATCTGCAACCCTGACCAGGATACCATGCTGGAATACGAATGAATGCATGGATGGATGGATGGATGGATGGATGGATGGATGTTACCATCAAGAAACTATTACTACAATCCCTACAATTCAACAGTATTACACATGGATCAAGAATCATGGGAATTTGTATAACAAACAGCTTAAGAATATTCTGTCTGCCAAAAAAATGAGAAAATAATTCAGATCAGATCTTCATTGAATGATTCTACTCTGCCACCTCCATGGTCCTGGAGATGTTGGCTGTAACACATGCAGCACAAACACTGCTTAAGGCCACTTCAGCTGGTTTACCTTCACTTTCAGGATGTCCTCCTTGGGGTCCGGAACCAGAAAGTGAACCGCCTCATCCCACTGGGGCGAAGTAGAACGATCGCACACCTGGAAACAGGAACAGCCGGCGCCATGCTCTTCACTTCCACACGTAAAAGCAGCAGAACCAGCATCCACATACATACTGAGGCCATATTTACTGGAAATCCAGTCACACTCTGACATCAGCTCGTCACCATGGCTACTGCAGGGATGAAGCAGCCATCTCACCTTGGTCTTGTGGGTAGTTTCTCTGAAGATGATCTCGGCCCCCACCTTCGGCTCCTTGCCGCTCTTCTTTATCTGGACGGGAGGAAGCGAGTGAACGGACATGAATAACTATTCCCATCCATAGTGATCCTTTCCTTTAGTTTCTCACATGGAAATAATTCATCCCATGTCAGAAGAACTACATTTTCAGAGTCTACAGAAATAGAAGCCTATTATACTCCTGGCTGGAACCAAAAGAAGGCCTGAAATGTATCGTAGCAGAGAGATCAAACTATACGCACCACTGGAGATTCACAGCCACCATCATCAGAAGTGACTCCTGCACTGCACTCAGCTGTATAACATGCAGTGACACCCCTGGCTCTCTGGAGGGGGGGTACTTACGGGCAGGGCGTGGGCGCGCTCCACGTACACAAAGAGCAGAGCAGCCGTTGGCACAGCCTTGTTCTGGTACGACTTCTGGGTCCGGAGCTGCAGGACCTGGGGATTCAGTAGATTCACACTCTCAGGGTACGGAATACTGACATAACACCTGCCGTCGGCTCCAGGCTGCAGTTACACTCTGTATCACCACAGGAGCACAGTAGACAGGTGTAAAGTGGATGAACCAAGGCTTCCACTGACCTGATCCAGTCTGGTCCGGTCTTGAACCTTAGGAACCCACTCCAGAACCAGGTGGACATGGCCTGACTTCACCTCACTCAGAGTGTACCACTGGAACCGGATCACGCCATGCAGAAAGGTTAACGAAACAAAAACACACACTCACACACACTCACACACACTTACACACACACACACGACACACACACGACACACACAAGGTCCACAGCGAGGTTCGAGGGCAGACCTCACCTCATCCATGTACTGGGAGCTGATGATGTCACTCAGGCTGACATTGAACCTGCAAACACAAATTATCATCACTTATATCTATTCTGGATATAATATTCTTCCAGCTTTAAGCTTAATAATGGTACACACCCATATAAAAGCACAAGCGTCATTCAAATATCATCACCGTGAAAACTCACCTCCCCAGGAAGTCGTCTGTGCCCACATCTTTATCATACACTTCAAACTGGACCTCCTGCTCTGCCTGCTGGTTCAAGACCACCTGGAACACCACAACACGGCAAGAGCCCAAATCCTCAGAATGCATTCTAACAGCTACCAGCTTGAAGCTGGCGGTTTTATATAAAATACCAGAGTGATGAACTGTGGTACCTCGTACAGCTCATTCCAGATGGGATTCAGGTTCTCCTTGATCACTTGACTGCAGAACTTCACAGCCCCGATATGTATCTTGACATAAGGGTCACTCTTCCCCTTCACCATGCCCCCCATGTGGTTATCCTTTGCGATCAGATTCTGGGCCTCTACCAGGTGAATGCGTAGCACCCCCTACAGGAAGAACGTCATTATTACCGTATTATCTTACACTCTTCCACAGAATGATTAGCAGGACCCTGAATGTCTAACATGTTTAATAATTTATGCTCTATCCTCCAAAGTAATATTTCCAGAACAAAGCAGATAATATGTTTTTCATAGTAATAATTTCACCTCTGTAGCAAAGCTGGGGTCAGGAGATGTCCGACTGGGCTTAGTGGACACTGGGCTGGGAACGATGGAGACTTCCTGAGGTTCTACCTTGGCTGCTGCTCCTTCCTTGACCTTCTCAGGTGTAGGAGACACTGGTGCCCTAGCAGGGTGTGGCCCCTCATCCCTAAGTGTATCAGGAACAAAGACAGGCACCATCCATCAGTGTGTGTCAAAGCCAGGGACCAACTGTACATGTGCAGCAACAAACGTGCTGTGACTGTCTTCACAGCCTCAAGGAAATCCATGACCACCAACACCCGTGTCTCCAAATCTCACTCACCCTTTGGTAAGGGCAGCTTTATGTATCACCTCCTGACTGGGTGGGGTGATGGTGTCTTTGGGCGGGACTACAGTTTGCTGCACCTCCATGGCTGAAGGGGAGCTAGGAGGAACACCAGCGTGACTTGGGCCTACTTTGAGTATCTTTGAATCCAAGATCTGTTGACAAAAATATGAATAAATCCTCATAGAGCTTTAGTGCAGAGCAGTGATGCCCTGGCGTTATCTATGAGCTTCGTCACATTAGCTGATCATTTAAAAACCAAAATTAAGATTCCTTCAAAGTGCACCATTGTTTGTACCTTCCATTCATGAACAAGCAAAAAATTTTACTGGAGATTTTAAGACAGAACTTAACAGCACAATCTCTGTAAACTTTATAGTGAGCATTCGGTGTGTGAAGATGACCCTAATCAGTGTGCAGTATAACAGTGTTCTAATAAGCACCTGCACAGTCTGTACTGGAAACAGAACACAGAACCCTCACCTTAAGTGTGTAACAATGGGGAACCTTAAAGTGCCAATACTGAGCTTTACCTTGAGCTCCGCCCTCAGCAGTATCTGACTCTCAGCGGGAACTCCATCCAGACTCAGCCAGCGGTCCAGCACCAGCCCCGGTTCTGAAAGCAGCTCTCTGACAGGCAGAACCAGCGAGCCAGTGGGCTGATCCCCAGTGTGGTACAGCTGTAACACAGAGAAAGGTGGAGACCTATCAGTACAGATCATATCAATCCAGCACAGGAAGTGTTAGCCATTTTGCTAATGACACCGCAGTTTGTCTGGATGAGAACTTGACAGAAGGTTCTTTTATAAGATGAGTTTGAAATGTAATGTGCATATAAAATGGAAGCCGTCTGGTAACAGTAGCATTTATAATTCTCCAAATTGGATATTAAAATACAGTTTGTTGTAGAAAAAAAAATATAGAATCTGTGTTACCCTTGGTTCTGCAACCCTGACCAGGATACCGTGTTGGAATACGAATGAATGCATGGATGGATGGATGGATGGATGGATGCTACCATACAGAAACTATTACTACAATCCCTAAAATTCAACAGTATTACACATGGATCAAGAATCATGGGAATTTCTATAACAAACAGCTTAAGAATATTCTGTCCGCCAAAAAAATGAGAAAATAATTCAGATCAGATCTTCATTGAATGATTCTACTCTGCCACCTCCATGGTCCTGGAGATGTTGGCTGTAACACATGCAGCACAAACACTGCTTAAGGCCACTTCAGCTGGTTTACCTTCACTTTCAGGATGTCCTCCTTGGGGTCCGGAACCAGAAAGTGAACCGCCTCATCCCACTGGGGCGAAGTAGAACGATCGCACACCTGGAAACAGGAACAGCCGGCGCCATGCTCTTCACTTCCACACGTAAAAGCAGCAGAACCAGCATCCGCATACATAATGAGGCCATATTTACTGGAAATCCAGTCACACTCTGACATCAGCTCGTCACCATGACTACTGCAGGGATGAAGCAGCCATCTCACCTTGGTCTTGTGGGTAGTTTCTCTGAAGATGATCTCGGCCCCCACCTTCGGCTCCTTGCCGCTCTTCTTTATCTGGACGGGAGGAAGCGAGTGAACGGACATGAATAACTATTCCCATCCATAGTGATCCTTTACTTTAGGTTCTCACATGGATATAATTCATCCCATGTCAGAAGAACTAAATTTTCAGAGTCTACAGAAATAGAAGCCTATTATACTCCTGGCTGGAACCAAAAGAAGGCCTGAAATGTATCGGAGCAGAGAGATCAAACTATACGCACCACTGGAGATTCACGGCCACCATCATCAGAAGTGACTCCTGCACTGCACTCAGCTGTATAACATGCAGTGACACCCCCGGCTCTCTGGAGGGGGGGTACTTACGGGCAGGGCGTGGGCGCGCTCCACGTACACAAAGAGCAGAGCAGCAGTTGGCACAGCCTTGTTCTGGTACAACTTCTGGGTCCGGAGCTGCAGGACCTGGGGATTCAGTAGATTCACACTCTCAGGGTACGGAATACTGACATAACACCTGCCGTCGGCTCCAGGCTGCAGTTACACTCTGTATCACCACAGGAGCACAGTAGACAGGTGTAAAGTGGATGAACCAAGGCTTCCACTGACCTGATCCAGTCTGGTCCGGTCTTGAACCTTAGGAACCCACTCCAGAACCAGGTGGACATGGCCTGACTTCACCTCACTCAGAGTGTACCACTGGAACCGGATCACGCCATGCAGAAAGGTTAACGAAACAAAAACACACACTCACACACACTCACACACACACACACACGACACACACAAGGTCCACAGCGAGGTTCGAGGGCAGACCTCACCTCATCCATGTACTGGGAGCTGATGATGTCACTCAGGCTGACATTGAACCTGCAAACACAAATTATCATCACTTATATCTATTCTGGATATAATATTCTTCCAGCTTTAAGCTTAATAATGGTACACACCCATATAAAAGCACAAGCGTCATTCAAATATCTTCACCGTGAAAACTCACCTCCCCAGGAAGTCGTCTGTGCCCACATCTTTATCATACACTTCAAACTGGACCTCCTGCTCTGCCTGCTGGTTCAGGACCACCTGGAACACCACAACACGGCAAGAGCCCAAATCCTCAGAATGCATTCTAACAGCTACCAGCTTGAAGCTGGCGGTTTTATATAAAATACCAGAGTGATGAACTGTGGTACCTCGTACAGCTCATTCCAGATGGGATTCAGGTTCTCCTTGATCACTTGACTGCAGAACTTCACAGCCCCGATATGTATCTTGACATAAGGGTCACTCTTCCCCTTCACCATGCCCCCCATGTGGTTATCCTTTGCGATCAGATTCTGGGCCTCTACCAGGTGAATGCGTAGCACCCCCTACAGGAAGAACGTCATTACTGCACATTAACCCTACTCATCTATAGTATGTAGAATTTGAACAAGACACAAATTACATGACTGTTTTGGTGAATCCTTATCTTATGTCTTACCTCAGTAGCAAAGCTGGAGTTGGGGGTAGTCTGGCAGGGTCGTTTGCCCACACTGTCCTCAGGTGATTCTTCTTTATGCCCTGGTCCAGTCGGGGAGAGTGGGGGCAGTGACCCGGCACTAACAGAGTCACTCACTTTATTTCTAAAAGCACACAGAAGAATGAGGAACTTAGAGTGAACCTGGGTCTTCCTGTCTCCAATGCTGTCCTACCATGGAGACGTCGCAGCATAATATGTTACCCAGAATCCCCTGCTTTCTGCTGAAGCCCCTCTTTGGCTGTGGGGAATGTCCCCTTGTTTGGGTCGATGACATCACTCTTAGTCTTCGAGCTGGGGGTATCCGGCATGCTGGGTGCATCTGCTTGCCCCCCACTGCCGTCTACGGCACCGGAACACAGGAGCTGGGGGTGTGATGGCGTGTCAGTAAGAATCTGGTCACAACTTTACAGCTCATCAGAAATTCCACGCATGGAGCGTGAAGGTGCCTCGTTTGTTTTGCTTGTACATGCTGTTCTATTACGTCTGTATAATGTTATTGACCAAAGCACAATTAATCCCCATATGTCTTACATCCCGGAAATAATGTATTGGAGTTCAGTTCCTTCCCTCTCCATTCTGTGCACCATGCAGCTGGGAGCCAGCAAACCTTCCAATTTGCTACAGCTTCCCTACTTTGTAACAATCTCTGCAACAACCACGAAAAAAAACAGGAACTTCGTAGTTGTTCTAACCACAGGCTTTGGCACATAGGGGGGCTGCTTACATGTAGCTATGTGAAGCCAAATTCTCACCTTCAGTTCAGCCCTCAGTAGAATCTCACTGTCAGCTGAGGCCCCATCAACACTGAGCCAGCTGTCCAGCGCCAGGCCCGGTACCGACAGCAGGTCTTTGACTCGCAGAAAGAGAGAACCCAGAGCCAGGCCCCAGTTATGGGACAGCTGTTCCGAGAGAAAGACACTCATTACTATCCCACTGTACAGAGATATCATTTTCCTGCAGGTATGTGACCCAGAGCCGGACCGGAAGGTTACCAGTTCACATTCCAAGAAACCACAGCTGCTGCGGCTCTTTCAACAAGCTGGAGATCCTAGACCCAGTACAAATTCCCAGTTGCGATCATCACACACTGTGAAGTCGCCACATGCATCAGGCCCCCTGACCTGCAGCCTGCGTTATATTCAGCACTCAGACCCAATCAATTATAATTATTAGGTTGTTTGGTGGTGGAACAGAATGAATATGTAGGATGGAGAGAGAAAAGCGACACAGAGCACAGGGTGAATGACGACCACAACAGCAACAACAGCAATCATAATAACAATAACAATTATAACAATAATAATAATAATGTTACATTTATATAGCACCTTTCACAATCCCAAGGTTGGGGGGGAGGCATCAGTAATTAGTAAAGGAGGAAGAGGCAATAGAGAGATGTTCATGGAAGAGAAAGAAGAGACTCTGGAAGAGAGTTGCATAGTTTGGGGACCATGAGACGCCCCTTAACATCTGTCCAATAATCAACCACTGGGAAAACAGAGAAATAACTGAACACTTTAAAGACAGACGTTGGAGAGAAATGTTAATTTGCAATACCACCAGTAGGCGAAAATACAGTGTGTTAAATATCACACCACTGCACTTAATTTGAGTTCGCTGATAGTCAATAAACTGTTGATATGTGTCACCACACCCTGGTTCCTCAGCGTTGGCCATATAACTTTAAGTTGACAACACGACTATCTGCATGTAACTAAGGTGGGTCTATAAAGACCAGAAACCGGTTTCTGACTTGAAGTCAAACGTACATATAGACACCAAGAAAGCGTGAGAAGCTGGGTCCCTCACCTTCACTGTGAGGATATCCTCTGGGGGGTCACGTACAAGAAAGGAGAATGACTCGTTCCACTTAGGAGAGCAGGAGCGATCACACACCTTAAGATGAAAAACAGATGAATAGAGGTCACTGGAGAAAGCTGTCTTACATACAGCAGGACATCGTTTCACGGTCTGTAATGAAGGCGAATGAAGGTTCTAAGTGCTGAATGAATTAAACGGGAGCATATCATGTTTAATACTGAATTACGTCTTTTTTTAAATACAAACTCAAAATAGATGAAATAGTAATTCTGGATTTCAATCACACAAATTAATATGGAATTTACAGCAGTAATATAGCACCCTGAAATTAAATTCTGTTTTTAACAGACTAATGTCACACCACAGACATATTCCTGTTTCCAGTATTGAATGAAAGCAGTGACATTTGCACAGTCAGAGGCCAGTGACCACAGCAGCAGAAGTTGCATTTATTTATAAAGCAGAATTAAAAACAACATTTGTTGACCAAAGTGCTGTACAGGAACACCAAAAATGAAAGGAAAAAGGAAAAAATATATAACAATAATAGCAATAAATAAACACTGGGAAAAGGAATATAAGAAACTGTTAATCCGACTTAAATGCTGGAGAATGAAAAAGTGTTTTAAGACGGGATTTATAAACGGAGGGAGCCGATCTGCTGGCCAGGGGAGGCTGTGAACGTTCACCTTCGAGCTTCCGTTTGAAGCGAGGGATTATCAGCATTTCCGATGACCCGTGAATCCTGGCGGTTATGTAGGGACGTATATGAGAGGGCTAAGCCACTCCAAACAGGAATCCTAAGGTGGACTGGGACAGTCTGGGTAAGGACAGGTATTATGTTATCCCTTTCTAGCTTGTGAGAAGTCTCGCTGCATCGTCCTGAACCAGCTGACAGTGGGCCAGGGACAACTGGGTAATTCCAGTATACAGGGAGTTACAGTAATCAAGCCTTGTGGAGATGGATGTATGTGTGACTATTTCAAGGTCACTTAAAGAGACGAACAGTTTAAGCTCTGAGATGGTTCTAAGCTGGAAGAAACTGGATTTGACAACCACATTAACCTGTCTGCCAAACTTGGGAGCAGAGTCAAACATCATGAGGGACGTACCTTGGTCTTGTAGGACACGCCTCCCAGGATAAGCTCCGCCCCCACCATGGGCTCCTTTCCACTCTTCTTTAACTGCTCACAAGATGCAGAAGGAGGGCAAGTAAAACAATGAGCGGAGGAGGGCACACAACAATATCAACATACTGCCAACATCAGTTGTCCCCCCCCCATCCCAAGGCCCCACTGTTAACGGGCACCTGTCAGATGCTCACTGGATGCAGTGTGGAGACCTACCTACGCGTCTACAGAAATCCTCCAGAGAAATGGAGGCCATCACTCACACTTCACTTTTCTTGTACTGTTTTTATTGTGCAGGAATCATTTACGGTCATTTAACTGATGATTGATCTAATACTTCATGAATCCCATGTCCTGCCTGAACGGGACCGATCCCATAAACATGCCGACGTGATTCTGATATCTTCCGAAAGTCAGTGAGCGTGAAGTGAAGTCACACTCCTGTCCGCATAGTTTGTGTGTTCAGTGCTTCCTCCTGCACTAGTGACACCTGCGTCCTGTCCTGTTCCTCGGTATCACAACAGCCCACAAGATGGAGCGACCTCAACAATGCAGTTAATCTAACACACTGGCGCAGCTCAGATGTCTGCTGGCACAACAGGAAGCGAGAGCAAACTGCAGATGGGGCCGGAAATCAGAGTTTTGAGGTCTGTCATGTAATATATCAGGTAGAAAGGCAGTAACGGTACAGAGAAATGATACCGAACAGGATCTCAGTGAGGTTGAGGTTTTATCTTGGACTTTTTCCAAACTGTTTTCACCCATTCAGCAGATCTGCTGATTGTTACATTGAATTCTGTTTTTCTCAGAAGCCCTGAAATGATGCGTAATAGAGGCTAATTCCAGTGACACCGTTAACATTAGGCAAGAAAACAACTCAGAGGCTGTAAGAAAGGAGCTCAAGGTCGACTTTACGGCTACAAGGAGACCAAGTGTCTTGGCTGAGAAACATTCCCAAAGCGTCGCCCCTCCTCCACCGCGCCGCCTGTCGTGATTCACCACTGCGGTGATTCATCGTCTTTGTTCCAGAAACCTTGAAATCCCATCAGATGCATCTTTGCAGATCTGAACCGTACTGCCATGATCTTTTCGGAATGAAGGCTTTTTCCTGACCCGTCCATAAGTCAGGCTTGTTTTTGATCACAAAGTCACGAACTCTAAGATTTAATTGTTGCATTGAATATTCTCAGTTAGTGAATAATCCCTGTTGCTGCAGAATGATGGCTGTATAACTGGTAGGAAATGGCCTTACAGCCCCTCCCAGCCTGATGAGCAGACAACAAAAATCTGCAATCATTGCTGATGCAAAGACAAACCTCAGACTCCACCGCACTTCCCGATGATCAGCCAGTCAAGATGATGTCATTAAAAGCACCTGACTGCTAATTCACCTCCTAATTCCTAAGGGTCTAAGTTTCTGGAATGTATTGATGAGTGAATAATGATATTCTACAATGTTTCTGTTATCTGACCGTACAGTTAGTGATGCTGGGATGCACCGACACAGACAGGACAGGCGGCCATGCGCTCGCTGCGGCACCCTGGACAGTGGCTACCTGTCAGGATTCCGGACAGCTGTTTGGAGCAGACGGTGAGCCAGGGCCCAAACCCCAAAGATACGGGGTTGGGACCGATTGAGCAGCCCAGGTGCCACCATAGTCCTGGCAGCCAGGCTCCCGTGAAGGAGTCTGACTCCCAAAGGATCACAGCCAGCGACTCGTGGAGCAACTGAAGCTCCCATTTGCTCCCATTCTCCTTTTCTCTAAACCCCCTCAGCTTGTGAGCCAACATCATACTCCCCCCACCTCCCCCTCTCCTCCCCCTCACCCCCCACCTCCCTCTCTCCTCCTCCCCACCCCCCACCTTCCTCTTACTTCACTCCACCTCCCTCTCTTCTCCCCCTCACTCCCCACCTCCCACTCATTTCCTCCTCACCCCCACCTCCCTCTCACTTCCCCCTCACCCCCCCACCTCCCTCTCACTTCTCCCTCACCTCCTCCTCACTTCCCACTCTCATAACATTCACCTCCTCAGTCCAGCAGGATCCATCTTGAAACACCAGAATCCGATCACCTCCAGTCACCCATGACTCCCTGACTGCTCTTTCCCCATTTCCTTCTTTTTCCAACTAAATTCCATCTTACGGGGGGGGGGCCCTGCTTGGCCACCAGCCTTCGCCTCTGTGTTCTTGTCCTTGCTCATGCCTACCCCTCCCCACAGCCCCAAAATGTAGAATTCAATTTTTCATCTTCTTCACATCACTTGAACACCAGTTACTTCGGATTGCCTTCAAATTTAACCCTCAATATTTAAATTACCAGCGGCAGTAGCAGGTACGAATGCTCACTTCAAAAAAGGAATTAACGAGTGGTACATATTTCTAAGCATGTCTGTACTTGTATTCTACAGACACCCAAAAGACCTTGCAGAAAACAATACCATCCTTCTCTTAAAGGCAAACCACAATTAAACTGCAGTTACTTAATATTTACTGTACAATGCTGGCTGGTTAGATCTCATACTTGATGCATATAATCACATACCTACACAAATATATCTGACTCATCAAAGCTAAAGAAAGCAGACAACAAACTTTGGGAATTCTGGGAACCTGGGAAAGGTGTACCTACAGGCAGGGCGTGGGCGCGCTCCACGAACACGACGAGCAGGGCGGCAGAGGGTACGGTCTTGTTATGGTACGACTTCTGGGCTTGGAGCTTCAGGGCCTGAGGGTTTGGTGAATTCGCAGAGCGCAGTAAGATCATTCAGTCTCCCCCTTCACACAATTGCCGGTAAAGGATTATGGAGAGCTTTGCTTAGTCTGACCTCATCCAGCCGAGCAGGATCCACAACAGTAGGCATCCAGTCCAGGACCAGGTGGACGCTGCCGGATTTCACATCATTCAGTGTGTACCACTGAAGCAGACCCCCACAGGAAAAGACACGCAATGAGTCATCACTAAGGCAACCCTCCATACTGTGCCGACAAAACTCCACAAAAAACTGCACTATATATGCAGTATATATGGACACCATCACAGCACCTTCTGACACACCCTCACCTGGTCAACATGCTGTGAGCGGATAATGTCACTCAAGCCGACCTTAAACCTGCCCACACAGGAGGACATTATAATTAACCAGGCCGTTCATAACAGTTCAAAATCAAAATACAATATATCTAAATTAAAGTGCTAACCCACCTCCCCAGGAATTCATCCGTGCCAACATCATCATCGTACAAGTCAAACTGGACCTCCTGCCCAGGCACTCGGGTCAGAATCACCTGGAAACACAGCAAATGGGCCCCGACCATGTCCTCAGCTCATTCTTAGCAACGGGTGTGCAGTGTACCCTGGGCAGGTGGGCCGGACCAATCAGTACCTCATACAGCTCGTTCCAGGTGGGGTTCAGATTCTTGTTGACCACATGACTCCGGAAGGTCTTCCCCCCGACGCGCGTCTTCACATAGGGATCGCTCTTCCCCTTCACCATGCCGCCCATGAGATTATCCTTGGCGATCAGATTCCGCGCCTCCACCAGCTGAATCCGCAGCACCCCCTAGAGGACGGAAAGTGCAGCATCTGAGTGAGGCGGTACGGCGGACTGCAGACCATCGTAGAATAGAGTGCATACACCTGCGACCTGCCACTCACCTCGGTAGCAAAGCCGTCACTAGGGGATGTGTGCTGGGGTCTCTCCGTGCCCTCAGACGCAGGACCGGAGACCCAGACCTTCGGCGCGTGGAGGGCGGCTTCCTCATCCAGCCAGAGCACCTAGGAAACGGAAGAGGGTGGCATTTTGAGACTCCTGATAACTGAGACAATGGTGAGTGGATGAAAGAAAGCGCCATTGTTAGCGCAGCCATTGTTAGCGTAGCCATTGTTAGCGTAGCCATTGTTAGCGTAGCCATTGTTAGCATTTTGACATTTGTCCATCAAGGACTGCAGGACTGATCTCTCATTCATTAAGGAACCTCACTATGGATGTAGACCATAATGTGAAAGTGGTCTCACCCTTAGGACGGCCCGAAGAGAGATGCGACTGGTAGCCTTGGCATCAGCCAGTGGAAACCAGTCATCCACAGAAAGGTCATGGTTGGCCAGCAGGCGAGACAACGGGATGGACAGGCTGCCGAGCAACTGGACCCGGTCACTGTCCTTCACCTGGGAGGAAGAACCGGAATGGGACAGAGAGGAGTGGACAGACATCAGAGGGGCTTACAGAATCGGCAGGGTGTGCTGGGATAGTACCCAGAAAACTGGACAGCACGTTCGCTGAGGACAGCAGCAGGACAATGAGACCAAACAAGATGAAATTTGCGAATATTAATACATTAATCTCGCAAAATTTGGCTGCTTGAACAATCGGACAGAAAGCAACTGGGTAGCAGGCGACCTCACAGAATCTGGCGTGATACCTGGATGACGATGTTCTGCTGATTGGGGACGTGAAGGAAGAAGGTGAAGGCGTCCTCCCACACGGGGTTCGTGGTCTCAGCGCACATCTGACAAGAGGAGGACAGTGACTGTGAAAGGCAGAGACTGGTGTATCTGACGGCACAGTGTGCAGAATGCAGGCGTCTGAGATCATGAAGTAGCCAATCAATGCGACTCACCCTGCTCTCCCGAGCGACGCCCTGCACAGACAGCTGCACCAACGGGCTGGGCTCTTTGTTGCCCTTCTTCATCTGCAATGCATTTTACCAAAAGAAAACCAGTTAGCAACACAGCAAAGGCTAAAAGGAGGACAGAAATCCCAAGCATCTGAGGAATGGCCAAGGGCGTGTGCAGCTGTTTTTGCCCCATTGTCCCCCTCCCTGTGGTCCTGATAACAGCCAAATCCCATGGCAACGTGACAAATGGCAGGAGCATGTGAGTAGAAGCAGCTGAAGACCACCGATCTTCTTGAGGGGGGAGTTTACAGCCATACTGGTTCACTTGGCTGGGATTGGTTTCGACATGCCCACAAAAAACCACACCCAAAAGTGCGGATGGCGCTGTTATTGTGCCCAAGGCCCACCCCCCACCCACAGGAAGTGGCCGGGTCCCATGGAAACAGGAAGCAGGTATGTGACTCACAGGAAGTTCCTCAGCGCGGTCCAAGTACACGGCCAGGATGGCGGCGGAGGGCCGGCTGCTTGCTTTCACAGCTACTGTCTTATTCCTCTCAATCACCTGAAACAAGGAGGAGGGGATGTGGCGTCAGTAACGGGCTCCAGTTTAACGCAGCAGCACAGGCGACTCGACGTCGCACTGAAGGCCTTCTGTAAGCTAACCTGCTCTAGCTTGTCACTAGAGGGCAGCAGTGAGAGCCATTCCATTTTCAGATGGAGACGCCCTGTATCAATGTCCTTCAGTGGGAACCACTGTAATGAAAGAGAAGGGGGAGCTTTTAAAAGCACGCATAATTACAGCAGCACCTTACATGTGAACAATATCTTCATTTTTAGTGTGTTTTTTATGCGGCACTGTTTGATTTGACTTATGTCCTGATAACTGATACGAATAATGAAGAAACCAATCAAGATCAGGCTTAAATTGACAAACCATCCAAACGAGACATAAACGAGATTACTGGTCTGTAACGTCAGAGACGGGACGAGGGGAAAGTGCGGAATACAGTCGGCCAGCATGAACTTAGAAACTGAAACACAACCGTCAAATTCATGGCATCTAAATAATAACAATGATATCATTTTAAACAAATAAGATCCTACCTACAGGATTAAGAATTTTAAAATCAATATTAAAATCTGCTCATTGCTTCAGGGGTCACGCCCCAAAGGCGCACTCCACACACACCTCGTCCAGAACGTGAGCCTGCTTCACCATGCCGAGGTCTATCGTCACCCTGCAGACAACCACAAGAGGGGGGAGGCTTTAAAATAGGGGGCGAGAAAAAGCCCACTGTCCTGTGTTTCTGTCATGATGATGGTGGTGATGGTGGTGATGGTGACGACCTGATGGGGGTGATGGGAGATGAGAGACAGGGGACAAGTACCTCCCCAGGAAATCATCCTGGTCTGGGTCTTTGTCATACACCTCCACCTCCAGCTCCTGACCAGGCACCTCATGGACAATCACCTGACACACAGTCACACACAGAGCCGGCATGACTGCAACGTACAAATGTCCGATGTGCAGACAGACACACAGCATGGACACTGCAAGCACGATGATTTAACATCACTGTGTTAAATCACTCATTAATAAAGTCATTAAAACAGACATTTACATAAACCACACTGATGATCTAGTAATATACACAAAAAAGGAAATTTATTTATTATGTGTTTCATTCATTTTAGATACATAGCTGCCGGACAGGCTTGTGCTGTAACATTCAAAATATTGGCAAATGTTAGACAAAAGACATTAAACTGGCCTGGTTTGCATAATAAACAGGCTGATGCATATTTCATTACATGACTCCCCCCCCCAGTTACCCTTAACTATCCAGTGCCACTGCCTGAAGGTCTGCTTCCAGGCCCCCCCCCCTCTATCTTGGTCCCATTAAAGGCACACAGCAGCTCCCAGTCCAGTCCACGATGCTCTGCCCGCCCCCCCATCCTACCTCATACATCTCCCCCCACTGAGGATTGAGGTTGTTGTCCACATGATGCGAGGTGAAGCTCTGTGGTCCCACGCGGAGCACGGCGTAGGGGTCTGAGATGCCCGCTGTCACGCCCTTCACGTAGCTGTCCTTGGCAGCAAGATCCTGAGCTTCCACGAGGTGGATGCGCACCACACCCTAAACACAACCCAGATGGCAGCTTGAAGGCAGGCGGGCAAGAGCAACAATACAGACAATGTCAACATATTTTGTTTTAGCCTAATGCAGTGTTCCCCAACCCAGTCCTCGGGGAACCCCGGACAGTCCACGTTTTCGCTTCCCCTCAGCTCCCAGTGCACCTGTACCAGGTATTCGGTGTTCCCGATTGGCTGGGAGCTGGGAGGGAGCAAAAATGTGGACAGTCCCAGGTTCCCTCGAGGACTGGGTTGGGAAACACTGGTCTAATGGGTCTAGCAGAGGTCCTCGCGCATGGCAAGACTGCGTTCTATTTACTGTGCAGACACATTTATCCAGGGAGACGTAGAACTGAGAAGGCCGTCTCAGCCAGTTCCTGGGGCAGTGGCCTTGTTCAAGAGCCCTTCAGTAACATCACTGCGTTGCCATGGGATGTGAACCGACAACCTTACGGTGTCCGGCACAACATCCCAAGCCGCTGAGCCACACACCACAGTTAACTTTCTCAATCAAATCTGCCTGCTTGTTATGCTTCTGCAGAAAACATGGGCATGGCAGTCCACATATCGAAGGCGTTACCCTTGGAAGGGGAGATCGCAGCTGAGCGACGGGCAGGCCGGCCACCAGGGGCACTGTCAGACGGTTGGGCAGCACCAGGAACGAGGCGATGGCATCCATTATCATCTTATCCGACATGACACTACAGGGAACGATCGAAGCTTGAAAATTAGAACAGTGTTTGTACTGACATGCTGCTTTAAAGCCATTAGCTGTACATTTTAAGTGACAACATGTCAAACAGAACCTTCGGCAGCTGCGCGGGAATTTTCAGTGCTACCTGAATTCTCCTTAAGAAGCGCCAAGGCATTTTTAGCTAGATAACCAAGAATTCTGAATCTAATTAGGCATTGAGAAGAAAAAATTAATTCTCAGCAAGGCCAAAAGATTCTGCTGCGGCTAATTCAGATCACATTAGAGATAAATGGTAATTGCAGTCCTCTTGAGGACCAGCACTAAAAATACTCCACTCACTTCAGCCCTGGAACGTCCAGTAGGTTCGTCAGGCCAGTCCAGTTGATGTCCAGTTTCTGGGTAAGACAGGAGCCAGCAGAGTGCAGGGTGACTCACGGCCACATTAGAGAACATCATGTTGGTGGATGTATACTGACACTGTGAGCTACTTACGGGCCTTTGGATGAAGAACATGGTCACCGCAGCAGCTATGGGGACGTCGCCAATCAGGGGCTCCAGGATCACCCTCATCATGCCCTTAAGCTGGCAGCGGAGAAGGAGAGAGAGCGTGAGCTGGGGGCCCATCGAGCCGCGATGAAGCCGTGACCAGAGGCAGCCCCATGCTCCTATACCTGTATCCCCTTCACTCCGGCTTTGCAGAAATACCTCTTGACTTCCACATCAATCTCAACATCTCCTACATAACTAAATGCAAAAAAAGAGAATTATTATAGAAATCATGCCCAATATGATCAACATTTGCATCTGAGGCAAACCTAGTGAGAGAAGCAGACTCACTTGATATAGAGATCCAGCAGGATTTGCCCCTTGTCATTCTCTGTGTGGACCTTCACACCGACCACCTTCATAGGCTGCAGACCACCATCGCCATGGAGACAAATAAACACAGAGAACACCAATGTCACCATGCACCAGCAATCAGGCCAAAACAGGAAACCCGTCCCCACAGAGCCCCCATCAGCAGGGAGGCTCTGGCTCCTAGATCATGCCGACGCATGACGTTACCTTGCATCCCATGTCAATCTTGGTGAAGCTGAGAGTCTGCAGGTGAGTGCTGCTGGAGCGGATGGAGGGTGCGATGCTCTCCACCAGCAGCTTCTCCAGGTACTGGCCCACAAACGGCCAGGCTTGCTGCAGGACCTGCATGGGGGTGAAGCCGCGAGAGATGGAGAGGCACCTTCGGAGCTTCCTGATACAACAGACGCTGAGCACACCGACGTCTGGCTGAGACGAGGGCTGATGGGCTCCTCTAGGGGGACATGCATCACTGACCCAGCATGAGACCTGCTCTGCACTCAGGATCTGACCAGAAATGTTTGCTTGACATTTAAATGTCAAGCATTTCTAAAAACCTCCTCAAACGCCGATTCTTTATATTCCATTCCATAATGAGGTTTCGACCGACGACAGACCGCATAAATCACAGTGGTCTCATCCATAAAGTTATATTGGAATTTAAAGTTCCTACCACCTAGTGATGACGTCATAACGTTATAGCATCGCGATGCCTTGCATTACTCCCATGTTTGTGGTGATGTTGGTGTAAAGAAGCCGACCGCACTGCTGGTAGCACTTTTACACTTACTTAAGATAATAAACAACTACGTCATTGGTTTATGTTTTCACTATACCATACTTTTTATCGCTATTTTAGAGAGTACTCTTTCTACAGTAAAACAGTTTACTGCAGCCTAGGTTTGTGTGTGCACAGTCTATGATGTTCGCACAAGAGAAAAATCACTTAACGATGTCTTTCTCAGCACAAATCCCAGTCATCAAGCAACACAAGACTGTAGTCAGTATTATTACATTCACCATGCATTATGGATACAACTCTTATCCAATAAAGACGATCTGGTGCCTATCCTGGGTAGCTAAATATAGCGTACACCATGGACAGGACACCAGAAGTAAGCATTTTATACCATGCATGATTATAAGATATCTAGCAGTAATGTTAAAATATAGGCTAGCAGTATTGTAAGCTACTAGTAATGTCCAAAGTTATGGTACCGGTTACGTCAATATGGAAGCCAGCTGAAATGCTAAAATGGAGACTAGCTGAAATGCTAAAATGGAGACTAGCTGAAATGCTAAAATGGAGACTAGCTGAAATGCTAAAATGGAGACTAGCTGAAATGCAATAACTGCCTAGTTCCTGCTGGTCTGACTGCTGTAACAATTTATAAGTGCTTAGAACTAGGAATGCAGCATTTGTGCAATCACTGTGCAACTCCAACTTGGCTAATGCAAAATTAATCATGCAAAAAGGACTCAGTGCAAACAAAATAACTGTACAGTCATGCAGACTGATGCAAGCTCTGCAGCAGAAGGAGACGACGTGGCCCTTTTTGTCTGAAGAGAAGAACGGAAACTCATTTTGTATCGACACCTAAATGGCAGATCTACAGGTTAGGGGCAGGAAGCCATCTTGTGCTAAACCAGGCAGCAGCTCTTATGGTACAGATGAAGACTTCCTGAAAGACTCCTTGATTTAGAAAACCACAGCTGGTTAATGTTTGGCGAGCCTGAGGGGTGAGTCATAGGCCCCAGATCAAAAATAGGCAGCGGGCAACTGGCTCTTTGGAAATAACATCAGCGGCAGTCATGCAAGATCATTGTTCTTTTTTTAACGTCTTATTCTCCCAACAGGCCAGAACAGATCTGTAGTTATTACTAAGACCGGGATTCGCTTAAGTTAAGACACAGTTACTGTAGCTAATGCTTTAGAATACACACAGAAAGAAGCTGGGGCAGATTAAGTCCAGAAGGAGACATAGAGCAGAATCTGCAGCCTGCTGAGTTATTCCTCTGTCCCGTGGTCATCACAGGATACCAGGGTGACGGGGGCTGAAGATCGTCAGAAGTGGTACTTTTCCACAAACATTAACAGCCACTGGTCTTACTTGGATGGGGTGAATTTTTCTTACATTTAATGGCAACTGAAGGTCTGATTGGATGTGAAAATATCACCCCCTATATCGACCCCAACCAGGGATAAGAAAGGTTTTGTGTGACTCGTGCGTAATCGACGCACAAACCGATCTCCTTTATGTTCGTCTGTTGCCTGGGTTTTGTTGAAAAGCGAATCTATGAGGGTGACGGTCATTAAGCTTCACTGCAGCACTGGGCAGTGTTTCATGAAGGGTCTGGCATCACGGCAAACAGACGTCAGACAGCAAAACAATGCAGTACCTTGTTCAGCCACTCGACTTTCTCCAAATCTGGAATGTGAATCTAGCAAGAAAAGGAAAACAGAAACAGTAAGATAAAGTGTTACGTGACTAAACCGTCATATTCGGTTGATCTGGACACACCCCCAACCACAAATGGGCACTGGCCAATCAGTGTACTTTAAATTATAATAAAAGCTAAAACTCCCCTATCCCCCTAACATCAGGTAGTTACACCAATCAGAGATGACCTGAAAATAGTACATACAAATACTGCGTGTGAGTCAGCTGATGCACTCAGACACTTAACATTAGTGTGTCCTCTGTAAGGATTGTGGGTAGAGACATTTAGGAACACACCCTGTAATACAACAAGGTGCACATGACAGACCCCAGCAACGCCGCCCCGACTGGCAGCTGCAAACTCCCTGAGCACATGCGTGTCAATGCTGATGGGGGGGTCAGCCTGCGTGAGCAGGTTGGTTTCAGGGGGAGAATGGCTGCTTTCACAATGAGTCAGCGTTGGCATCTGAGCACCCCGCAGCATGTGCTGTGTCTGACTCCTCGCGGTAACAGGAGTGATGGGAGTGCCCCAGCCAAAAAGCAGAAGCGGTATCTCACTAGTAGCACCCAGCGCCACGCTCCACGTGCTAACTGATAATGACCGTCTCTAGCAGCTCCAAAACCCTCCCTAACATCCAGCCACTTTCCATTTATTTACTCTCTTTTCCTCCACTTTGTTTGACTCCCCGCCCCTCCAAATTCTGCCGGAGGGCCTGTATCAAGGATTGCCTAATATAGACAAAGATTTAATTAGTAGGGTGTTTTTCACCCAGCCCGCTCTTGTTAGAGTATACCGGGAATATTTCAAATTTTGTCTGTCATCCGTAGCTTGCTACATTCTAATAACAAAAGTGTTTCCTTCATACTGCATAATTAATAGTTTCTATAACAGGGATCACGAATTCACGTATTAATGTTTTATATTTACCAATATATCTCTGCTCATTAGTTTAATTTTTCTCTCTTTTTTAGCTCTGGGTTTTACATGATGTTCTGGTCCATATCCAGTTGGCATATATTCTAGATCCTCAAAGCTTTTCACTTTTTTCCATGGATGGTTTACAGAACTTCTTCAGGTCATTTTATTTACAGTTTGTAGACTGCAATTTAATTTAAAATGTAAAACAAAAACCACGGGAAAAGCCTGAATTCACAAATCGATACACATTAACGGCTCCTTTCATTAAATAAATGACTGCAAAAATAATTTTTGTAGCAGTGCGTTTGAAAAGCAAGTACATCAATGGCAGCACAATGATTCACCTTGGCTGGACAAACAGAGCGATAACTGGACATAAAAAAACGCAGCGATGCGGCTTTGGACGCGTACCGATCCTGGGAAACGCTGCGAACCGCGCAGGGCTCTTCCGTCCTGGGATCCCTCTCCGTCTTCCAGCGACTGCATGGCGGAGCGCAGGCGAGCCTCCTTCGCATCCCGAGCATGTTTCCAGCCTGTGTAGAACGTCAGCCCGAAGACTAGCAGGCCAGTGCTTATCCTGTAATACCCAGCCAGGTACACGGGCAACAGGGCGGACAGACACCTCCCGAAGGTCCAAAGGACCGACTTAAAGTTGAACCGGCTGGAAACGGGGAGCTGCGCTCCTGCGACTTTCGTGTCGCTCTTCTCGGGCTGGACCGCGTCCGTGGACTCGGAGCCTTTACGCTCGGCCGGCCCTGCTTCCTCGCCAGGCATCGCAGTGGCTTTTTTCCTCCAGCAACCTCAGCCGAAACTCTTCTCAGATAGCGGATGTACCAAAAACACTAGGCTCCTGCTTAAAATGGCATGCAGCGCAAAAGTCGTGCGACTTTAAAACGTGGCATAGGAGCCGAGCGCAGTAGGAGCGAAACAGGGAAGGACGGACGTGTGGCTGGCAGTGGGATTGTGAACATCTGCACACCTTCCCGCACCGACTTCTGGCTGACAGCCTCCGATCGCGGTCCAGTTACGGGACCCCAGCGGAAACACGCCCAGTGCGTATTGCTGCGTAGACCGGCCACTGGCGCAGCTGAACAGCGGGATCCTTTCTTCCGGATCCGCGCTTTTTGGCTGTGATGACACGCCCGTAAGAAGCAGCAAAGGGCTCCAGTCCATCCACTTTGAAGGAGTTTTATAACAGCCGAAATACTAAAAATTGTCTATAGCCGTCTTCCAGTAAGAATACCTAACAGAGATGCGCAGTAACTGCTGCAGATAGACAATCTCACTTTACCATGAAAGCAGTTAGAAAAATAATCAGAGAGGAAAACTCCGTGATGTCTGGGGAGGATTCCCAAGTCTAATAAAATGTATGTACTACGTTCAGAATCCAAGTTAATTTACTCTCACGTTTGAAGAGCAAGTAGTTCCGATTAACTAATTTCTCTAAACTGTCTTTTTATGTGCAGTAAAGAGGGTGTTTTCCCTGATTTACGATTCAGATACAGATTACTCAGTTATTATAATACGGAATAGTTAATGTAAAAACACTCTTGGAGAACTGTACGGAGGTTCACATAATCAAACATTTGACTTAGGTGGAATCGTTTCACTTAAATATCTGCATTCTCCTCTATAAATTTACGAAGGCCGGATATAGCTTCATAAAAAGTGAGTGTAGAAAGTCATTTCTCGGTAGCCTACTTACTGGTTAGTCTAACTTCCATTGTTGATTCAATAGCAGCACCGTCACCTCTCACCTCCATGGTTGAGAGATCAATTTCTGCCGCTGGCCACATGTGACTGTGTCACTATTGTTTACGTGTTCTCTTCAGCAAAGGTGACTTTAGGCTATTCTCCCAGATCGTGAAAAGTGAGAGAGCCCAACCATGCTCTTCAGGTTAATGCATGTTTGCTACCACAGTCTTACCACAAACATGTAGTTAATAGTCACGTGAGCAAGTCTGCTCTTTAAACGGATGGTAAGAGCCGGCTAGTGGGTCTAAGCCACTGTGGTTATATCGACATGAGTGCAGAAGGACAACATGACGGGTCCCAAACATGGCAGCATTTGGACACATTTTAACAACTTCGGCAATGCAAAAGCCGAGTACAGAATTCTAAGTCTAAAATTTTACATTGAGGAGAGTCAACTCGTAATCTCCATAGACAATTAACAATGACGCATTCAACAGTACTGTTGATATTTGCACGCTGTGGGGGGGGGAATTAGCTGCCGCCTCCATGTTATCAGGCTCATCACCGATTTCACAACTTTCCAGGCTTCTATGAGGCAGTTTATCTCAAAGCTTTGACCCCCCACAAGGCAGAAGATGATTAATGAGATACTGGAAAAAATTACTGCCAACGAACCTGCAGTCATTCTCAATAGTAGAGGACAAGGGATTTAGGAAGTATTGCCATTCTCTCAATTCAATGCCTGTGAAACGAATACGGAAAACCTTCTCGGCAACATCAATTCCAGGAATGTATGGTGAAGCAAGGTCTTCACTGTGAGAAAGGGGTGGAGATGTGTCTGGTTTGCCTAACGATAGACTGCTGAACATCCAAAACCACCATCCAATTTATATCAGTAACTTGCCACTTCAATGAACAATTCAAAAGGTTGATGATGAAGTGACTCGTTGACTTAGTGATACTGCAGCAAATGTAATCAAAGCCATCCGGACATCGAAGTGGACTCATCATTCATGTCTAGCTCACGCAATCAACTTGATTGTGAAAAATAAACTGTTGAGAAAGTGAAGGTCAGTGTGAGATTCTTCCATAGGAGCACTATAGCTGCAGGAAAGCTTGTCTACACAACAGCAGAGGGGTTTGCCTTCTCCCAGACCCAAACAAGACCGTGTGACTTTTGGGAATCAATGGATGCAATCACACCAGCAACCTTCCAGTCACTGACCCCTACTGGTAGTAGAAGAATGGGATGTAGTGCAGGAAGCATGCACTGTTCTGGAACCCATTAAGCAAGTGACTGTGGAAATCAGAAATGTATGCTGGTGGTATGATGATGACAGTATAGTGAAATATTTCAGTGATTTATTCCATCCATTTTCCAAACTGCTTATCCATTCACTCACACATGCACACCTATGGGCAAATTAGTAACTCCAATTAGCCTAAGCATGTTTTTGGACTGTGGGGGGAAACTGGAGTACCCAGGGGAAACCCCATGGGGAGAACATGCAAACTCCACACACAAGTAACCCAGGCAGAGAGTCGAACCCGGGTCCCAGAGGTGTGAGGCAACAGTGCTAACCACTGCACCACCATGCTGCCCATGATTTAATTCAGTCCTCTGGGAGAGGATTGCTGACCCTCTTAGCTGGTGGAAGGGCAAGGCCGTAATCTCCCCCCTCCCCCCCCCGGATTACTGAGGTTACGAAAGCAAGATTGCGTGTAGCTGCAACCTCAGTCCCATCTGAGAGTTTGGAATCCAAGACTGGACAAATTTTCACAAACAGAAAAAGCCAACTCGAAAGAGTGAGACCATTCGTTTTTATCATATCAAATCTGCCTTAAATATGAATATTTATTAATATTTGAAATTTAATGTAAAACCATAGCCTTTATTGTAATTGTTCAAATTGTTATACTGTACACTTTTTATAGTAAAGAACACAGATCCAACAGTCTTCCTTGTGTTTTCAAATGAACACATTTAAATTCCTGACAGTATAGTAAATGTTTTCCTAATGACAGCTTTAAGGAGGACGATGCTGAGAATGAATTCATTTTGCAAATGTAAGCCATGTGTCACTCAAAGAGCCATTTAAGAGCTGAGAGACGCTCATTCAATGAGCCCAGCGCCTGGAGACGGGCCAGAACGCCCATTATCAGTGGTTAAGTGAAAAACTCTCTGAATTGCTGGTGTGTGGATACGTGCCTCAGTCCGTCGGAAGGGCGGTGCACCAAGCTTATGACACTGCATTTAATAAGCAGAAGGAAATCGAGTTTTATTAAAAGGAGACTGAACACCGAGCACTGTCCTGAAAACATCCAGTAAAATAATACACTAGTTTAGGCTGTTTTGTCGGGTAGTAATTTATAGTGACATTCTCAAAGTCAGGTTGGGGGGGGGGATTAGTTCTCCTTGTTGACACACCATAACACACAGTGCACAAGGAAATGTGTCCTCTGCATTGAACCCATATGTGACGTCATGACAGCAGGGGGCAGCTAATCCAGTACCCAGGGAGCAGTGCTTGGGGCCGGCGCCTTGCTCAGGGTACTTCAGTGGTGCCTTGCTGGTCGGGGATTCGAACCTGCAATCTTTCAATTGTTCAATTATAGACCACTGATATCTAGCGATAAAATTCATCAGAAATGCCTTAAAAAATGTATGCTTTCATTTAAATATTCATCCATCCGTTTTCTGCTGCTTTTCCGGGGTCAGTGGTTGCAGTCTGAGCAGAGATGCCCAGACCTCCCTCTCACCAGCCAGCTCCTGCAGCTCCTCCAGGAGAACACCAAGACGTTCCCAAGCCAGCCAAGAGATATAATCTCTCCAGTATGTCCTGGGTCTGCCCCAGGGCCCCCTCCTGGTTGGACATACCCCAAACACCTCCCCAGGGAGCTGTGCAGGAGGCATCCTAGACAGACCACCTCAACCAGCTTCTTTAGATGTGGAGGAGCAGTGGCTTTACTTTGAGCCCCTCCTGAATGTCTGAGCTCCTCACTCCTTCTCTAAAGGTAAGTCCAGACACCGTGCGGAGGAAACTCATTTCGGCTGCGTGTATCCAGGCCCTCACTCTTTTGGTCGCTGCCCTCCAGGGGGAGCTGTGGGGTTGGGTGCAATATAAATCGGTGGCAAGTTGAAGTCAGGGGCCTCGGTGAGTGGATCGTCAGCCACCAAAAAAGGCAGCATTCAAATATTCGCTGCTAAGAAATCCGATTCCCTTTGGGTTTCTGTTGCAACTCATTACCTCAATTTTAAAACACCAAGCTATAAATATTACTGCAGGCTCAGCATCACCACGTGAACCAGAATATATAGATTTTAAAGGTTCTTCAGAAGTTAGATATTTTAAAACAAATTTTATCACATCAAGCTTTTAAATCAGGGAGATCGTCAAGCTATGCACAGACAAACATTTGTTGATTGAGAAAAAAAGAACTGGCGTAAGCTACGTTTTTACATTTTTTTAAATGCCATGTCCATGGTAAAATTTGCCCTTTCATCAAAATGTCTATCAGAATTAACCATGACAATGACCCCCGTCGTAAATGTACATCCAGTAAGCAAGAGGTTCACCTCCTCTGAAAGGCTAAAAGATACCTGTCACTTAACACCGTATCAGAAGTATTTGAGCTTTTAAAATAGTTGTAACAGGCAGAATATGTCTGTGTGCACAGAGGATTCCTCTGTGACTGGATTAGTGTCAGGCTACTGTGTAAGGGGCGCTGTGGGGGGGCACTGTGTGGGGGGGGGGTGCTGAGCATGAAGGAGTGCAAGAAACAGCAGGTTTAAGTATGAAAAACTCGTGTTTTCAAGAAATACAGCAGCCTCACAATAGAGACTTTTCATCAACTTATTGCCACATGACAAAAGTCTGTGATCTTTTTATACATCATTGGGTAAAACTGAACCTGCTACCAAACAATATCAATATCAGCAAGCGAGAATGTCCATGTGGTTATTTCGCGTCTGTGCAAAACTCCCTGTTTTAGAGCAAATCAACAATAAAACGAAACAAAAAAAAATACACATTAAAAGGATCCATCGCTCGCTGAAGCGCCACTTCCGGCCTCCTTTTTGTTTAAATCTGCTTCAGTCGCCGTTCTGGTGCCACTGGTCCAGAATCCCTTAGAATGGGGAAGCAGTCAGGCTGCTCTGGCATAAGTCTGGACACATCAGCTATACCACCCTGGGAGGGGCTTCACCTAGCAACTGTCCCCCCCCCCCCCCGGGGGCTCGTCGCAGTGGTCCATCAGTGAGGGATGGTGGTGATTCTCATGCTCTGGCTGGCGATGGGGTACGAGACCATGGGGGTGGTGGCATGACTCATGGTGATGCCAGGCAGGGGCTGGGCCATGGACACCGCCACAGGGGCCACAGACACGGCTACGGGGGCCATGGACACCGGCGGGGCCATGCCCTGGGCTATAGTCTGGGCCAAGGCTGCGGAGAGCGGGGTGATTTCGGGGTTGAGGTGGGGCGCGGTAGGCGGGGCGGCATTGGACGGAGGCGCGGTGGGGGCCCCCGCCGGGGCCACCAGGTCCTGCTGGGTGACGGGGCGCGGCTGCAGGCCTGCGCTGCTCAGCGTAGTGTGGGTCTGTGCGATGCCGTGGTTGTAGGAGCTGACGGAGCCCACCGGGGGCGCCAGGCTCTGCTCGGAGGGCGTGGGGGTGGAGGACAGTGTCAGCACCTTGGTCTGGCTGCGGAACTGGGCGTTTTGCTCCAACAGAACTTCGTTGGTGGCAATGAGGTTTGAGACCTGAAGACCCAAACATATTCATAAGAAACTTCTCATATTAAACGCAGAAGAAATAGTGATAAAAATAAGCTGCCTGTCAGAAAATACAGCAACCATTCAAGAGGTTGGGGTCCCTTAGAAATCCCCTTGTTTCCAAAATAAAAGCATTTTTTTTTGCCAATTAAAATTATATCTGGTTGATGAGAAATAAAGTCTAGACATTGTTAATGCTGTAAATGACTATTACATACGACATAATATTTACATTGGCATACAGAGGCCCTTTATCAGCAACCATCATTCCAGTGTGTCAGTGGCACGCTGCGTTTGTCACTTCAAAAGGCAAATTTGATCACTGGAAATCCCTTTTGGAACTACGTTGGCACAGCTGAAAACTGCTGTGCCGATTAAAACGGCAATAAAACTGCCCTCCTCTACATTAGCTGAGTATCTGGAGCATCAGCAGTTGTGGGTTTGATTAAAGACGCCAAACGGCCAGAAATGTAGAACTTTCTTTTGAAACTGATCCATCTATTCTCGTTCTGAGAAATGAAGGCCGTTCCACGGGAAATTTCCAAGTGACCCAAACTTTCGAATGGTAGCATAAATCCCATCCCTGGAGCTTTGTGTCTCTATGGCTGAACCCGAGAAGCTCACTCAGTGTCATGTCTGTGCGTGTGCGTGTGCGCACACACACACACACACACACACACACACAGCCCCCCATCGAGTCACCTGTTTTTTCAGCTCCTCCACTCTCTTCCTCAGCAGCGCATTCTCCTCCTCCAGAAACCTGTACTCCAGGGGGCGGGGGGCGAGGGCAGCCTGGACTCCTAGCTCGTAGTGGGCCGCGCTGCCACCGTCCGCCAGACGCAGCCCCTCCAGCCTGCGCCTCTTGAGCTGCAGGGCCGTGTGGTCCACAGGGGCCTCGAAGACGCCGGCTTCAAACAGGCCGCTCTCGAACAGGGGGTCGTACACGGAGCACGGGCCCCTGTCAAAACGTCGCGGCCCCACTGGTCCCATGGACATGCAGCCGCCCAGACTGCTGCCGCCACTGCCCCCCCCGCCGGACACACCTTGATCCCTGCAGCCGCCCAAACTCGGGCACCCCATGCCCATCATATTACCACCCCCACCCACCAACCCCGACATGCCACCGCCCACACCTACCCCACCCCCCCCAACACCACCCACACTCACCATCCCGCTGACTCCCGTGCCCATGACACCCCCAACCCCTCCCCGGGATGCATCATACTCATAGTCCTTCTTGACGTGCCGGAATTTACATTTATTCCCTCGCTGGCACTCGCCCTTGAGAAAGTCCCGGCAAATGGGCACCTCCCCGCGGCTCAGCGGCAGGTCCGTGGGGGAGAGGCCCAGGCCGGCCGCCACCTTCCCGCGCAGACGCAGGGGCAGCTCGCCCGTCTTCTTGTAGTAGTCCTCGTCCTCCTTGGAGCCGTGCACAAAGCGGCAGTTGGAGCGCACACACTCCTTGTTCTGGTGGTCGTGGCAGAAGATGAACTCGTTCTTCTGCACGCCGAGGTCGGGCACCTCGCTGAAGTCCGGGTGCCGGAAGCGGCAGCGCTTCCCCCGCTTGCACACATTCCGCAGGAAGTCCCGGCAGACGCCGTCCAAGCCCACCCCCGAGCCCAGGCCGCCATTGCTCCCGGCCCCACAGCTAGTCCCATTCCCTAGTGCCCCGCCTCCTCCCATACCCCCAACCCCAGCACCTCCCCCTCCACAACCCCCAGTGCCTCCCCCGCTTGCACCTCTGCCTTCTCCCGCCCCCCCAACCAGTCCTGCCCCTGCCCCTTCCTCCCCCACACCAAGCCCAACTCCAGCCCCGCTGCCTCCTCCACCACCGCCTGACAGGTAGGCACTGTCCCGGTCAGGCATGGCGCTTGGCCAGGTGTGGGGGGCACACAGCACACATGGGTGAGTGTGGGTTACGGTTCGCCTGTCTGCTCCTGAAACCAGTCACGCATATGTGAGGTTGCCCCTTGCGAATCCGGGGCTATACGGTCCACCGTCACCTCTGCTCGAGCACCTGCCGAGAGGATAAAGATACATCAGAGGGCCACCAAGAAACTGCCGCGCACACACACACGTCCCCCCCCTATACACAAAGGGACTAAACAGTGCAAACCCAGTGCTTTGAGTGAGATGTTTCAGACACGCATGAAATTCGACCATTTTACTCATAACCAACGAGAGACGCCGTAGTGAAAACACCACACAGACATGAACCGCACGAAAAGAACAGCATTAACAACGCATAGGGACCGGGGGCTATTTCTGGACGATAAACGGTCAGCGCCGACGCCGGGACGACACCTGGGCCCGCACCTCGGGCGGTGAACGCTGGTTACTCCTCACCCGGCCGCGGTTTAAACATCCAACAATCCGCCTTACCGTGGGGCTCTCGCCAGTCGTCCAGAGGGGAGGCAAGAGTTACTTTTGCGGGCGCATGGTTATTTCATTATTATTATATTATTGTTAGATTTATGAAACAAATATAACCATCATTCCCAATAAACAGACTATACTGGACGTCCTCCAAGCCCAACGACGCTCTTTATGCAAGACGTAGAAAAACACCTCAACTAGGCCGCGTCGTTCGCCGTAACAGCTAAAGATAAATCTGCTGCCCCCAGGCGTTGCACTCCGGTACTGCATATTGCAAAATGGCGTAGAAGCTGAATATTTGCAGCTGTACGAGTACAATTTGATGACGTTTGGATCCTTCTATAGAAGCCTCAATAAAGGCCGTACAAGCTAAAGAAAGTTTCAGGGAAAAAAATGAATATAGATGAAAAATAAACACATACACGGTGTAAAAGTATAGGAGGAATATTACACATGAATTACCAGAGATAAATTACTGCAGCTGAGAAAAGCCTGTCGATACTGCAGGAAATTATCACAAGCAGTAATATTGCCAGGTATAATGGATTACAGGGACGGTAAAGGAGGTACTGAGATAAGTGGGAAAGTGGAATTGTCACACTGTTAACATGGGTGAAGGGCATGTGTAGTACCTGATGTAGAGTGTGGATGAGTCTGTTTAGTGATGTTGAGAGGGGGGAGTGGCCCAGGGTGTTTAACAGTGCGATAGCTTTGGGGTAGAAGGCAGTCAGGGCTCTAATGCTTGCCAGACGGCAGAAGAGTGAAAAGCTTGTGTCCACAGTGGGCTGGATCACTGCAGATATGATTGGGCTACAGGGGCTTCACGCCGGCTCATAGGTAAAGGCTGGAAAATGAGCAGCACTCAGACTTTTGACTACTGCGGTGCAATACCCACCTGTCCTGTGCAGGGTCAGGGGTCTCTGGAGCAAATCCCAGAAGGAACAAGCCAGTACATTAACCCAAACTCAGAGCACTCACAATTTGGTAACTCCAATTAACCTCTGCTTGTTAAAACAGTGGGAGGGGGAACCAGAGCACCCACAGGAAACCCGACAATGACACAGGTAGAATATACAAAACATCTTGTACCATTGATTAATGTTTGTACCTTGCAGATATTCCTCGGCCCATTTCTGTAATTTGAAAGGTACAATTACTCATACGCAGTGTACAATTGGCAGACCCTTGAGGGCACAGACCCAGTGACAAGCAAGGGTACAAACTGGTACACCATTTGACAGTGCAGATATGCCACTCCCACATTGTGATGTGGAAGAAAAACGCAAAAAGAAACATGCAAAATGGTTCACAAACCAAAACATTTTATTGGGATTTCTCCATACAAAGCAACTGATGAATATCTGGCCAGAGTCCAGGGTGGCAAAAGGTGAGTGACATCGCTCAGGTCCTTCAGTGGGTCGCCGAGGTCCTCATTCTGTGCAGGTATGCAGCACTGTGGCATCAAGGGCCCTGGAATTCCACGGGCACACGGCTGGTCGGCAGCGTTCAGGCACTGCTGGGCTCCACGAAGACCGAGGATATGGGGATAGGAAGGCCACAGCTGCAACGGAGGGGCCAGTTTACTTGGACCTCTGCCTCATCTTTCTCCTTTTGCGCTTCAGCCTGCAAGGAAAAAGAAGGTTAAGTGCACATCCACTCAGAGGGGCAGCTTCACAAATGACTTTAGTTAATAGTGGCAACACAAATTGCAATCTACTACATTTTGAAGATTACAGGTGTAAGTATCTACCTATGCAGGCTCACAGAAGTCCGGAGCCAATAATAGTTCTTGATAATGATAAACCCTTTGATTTATTGTAATAAAAAAAACTTGGGTAGTTTATCCACCACTGTAAACTTGAGGAAAAAGCAGAAAGCATAGAGAATCGGTTGCTTACCTGCGCATGCGCTTCTTTCTCCACTGAAACAGAAAGCGTTAAATTAGATGCCACTGGTGCACATTTTAACAAAAGTGTTTAGTTCAGTCTGGCATTAAAGCAATATACACCTTTATGCTTGTAACACTTAAGGCCATCTGATACACGTGCGAGCCTACGGTGCACGCGGAGACCGGCATGGCGCGGCAGGCCGCGCGGACAGTGCTGTGCTCCGAGTCCGCCGTCGCGTGCAAACGGACCCAGACTACTAGTCCGCGGATAAGGAATCGGAACATGCACGACGCCGCATATAGATTATTCGCAATGGCGAATGCAAGGCCTACAGTAAAGATCGGCCTCAGGTGAGGCGCTTCCATTACTCTACCAATGTACACAACGGCGACACATCGGGACCCCGGTAAACAGCGCAAGATACATTCGAAAGACTATTCACGCAAAATATACCTTACGCGTTTTCTATGGAGTTCAAATATAGCAATATTTAAAAGTGAGAAGTATGACATCGTAAGCAAAAGCCCCTGAGGCTAAACCGAGAAATCTTTTAAGGACAACCATACACAATAAAACTCGTATTTTACCTTCGCTCGCATGTCGTGGAGATGGGTCTGTAAAGGAAAAAAGCAATTTAGTTGAAAAATACAATGGATGGCGTTTAATTTAACAGGATTGTTTCGGATACATTTAGAAACGGGATAAATTCCTCACCTTCCTAAGATGGCACCAACTCCAAGAGGACGTAATTATTGCAGGCGACAGCTTTTAACGCGCGATTTAAGTCACATGGCCAGATATGGGGCATTCTGGGAAATGTAGTTCGCAACATTGAACACGTGGAGAATACTTGAAATAATCTTTTGCCCAATTATTTACGCAACAGAGTGGCTTTGTGGGAGATAGACTTGTCTTTCACCTCCTGGACTGAATGTTTGATTCTATTCTTAGGTTTGTTTGAGGAGTCGTATGTTCTCCCAGTAGTCCACGAGTTTCTTCCAGCAGTCCAAAGCATTAGGTGAAGTGGCGTCTTTAAATATGTACGTAATATATAAAGACTGTGTGTTTAAGTGTGTGAGTATTTGACCTGATATCTTATCCAGTATGTAACCCTCCGTTGTGTTCTATTCTGCCTGGAGTCGGCTCCAGCACCTGAACAGGAAAAATCGATGGGAATAGAGATGGTATATTATGCGTTTAGCATTTACTTAAATATGATGTGATGCTTATTTTAAACTGTCAGAATACAACTATCGCCATTGTGTGGTTGCATACGTTTGCAAAGATCAAGAAACAATCCACCGACAAAAACTGAAAGAACGCCACTCTTCCGTCTACCCGGTTTCCATAATCGTCTCAGACCTCTTCACATTAGCAAGGTATTCACCATTTCTTTTTTACTTACTTTAAATTTGGTTGTAATAATTCCTTGACATCCATCCCTCATTTTTTTTACCATGCAGACAGCCTTGAATCCACGAAAAATTAACATACCATATTTCATCTTGTAACCACTAACCACCCCTTGCATAACTCGCTTCCAGTGTCCAAACCATTAATAACACCTTTATGCCAGTAAATAAACCACACGTGTACGCAGGATACTTTTGTTATTAAAAAGTTTATTACTTTTCCAATTGTCAGTCAAGACCGAAAAGAACCTATAAAACTAACAAAACACAAAGACAGGGTTGTTGTTACTTTTTTAAAATCTTCCAAGACACAACAGCTTCAAAATAGCCCACTTCCCCTAATAAAAATAAAATGTTAATTAATTTTTTTGAGGACATTAAATAAGCTCTACCGTACAGAACACGGGAAAACCGGAGGTAAGAGAAAACACCCAAGAAATTGCGCACGTTTCCAGACACCATGAATTTCATTCAAAGCGATCTTAAATCTCAGTTGCTTTTATTTCTACTTCATTTACTCCCACATACTTCTTGGACATTATAGGACAGGTAATAAATCCCCACCTTTACTGGAAAATGTGCATGAACATACGTGACGCCAATTATCTGTCCACTGGTAGGTTTTAGTAAATTATATGTGAATCACATTCTGGGGTTGTCAGTCCGTGGCATTCCTATGAACTAATACATAACAGATGTGGAAAACAGGTCTGAAGCAACAGTGTGCCTGTCCAAATTATGTATCTGCAGGGCTGATATTTACCGGTTATAGGATTTTGAGCGAAAATACATGCGTTTGTGGTATGACACTGGACACAGCACAAATAAACCACATAAATTTACCAAAAGGCATAAAACAAAATCCATTTTGCAAACGAACACGTCATTAACAAATGCTGTATTTCTATCCAAAGAAAAGAGAACACAATAGGATTTCACAAATCTGGGGCTTTATGATAGTTACATTTGTAAGAGACAATGACGGCAAGTGAGGTTTTCCCTTAAGAAAATAAGGGACAGATACTGCTCAACATGTTTCAGTAAAGGGGGGGGGGGGGGGGTCCCAATCAACAGAAAGAAATGTCTAGTCTGGGATTTGATGGCAGTGAGTCACAGTCCCGTTGTGTAGTTCACCTTCAGAGGGTCCGTGCTGCTGTGGTGTCTTGGGTGAGGGCAATTAATTTCAGCATCCACAATGCCTGAAATGTCAGGGGCCACCTTATACAACATAATTTTATAAGCTAGAGACATCTGCTCTCCATACGTCTTACATTACTAGTCATTTTTTCTGGATTATAAATTGTTTCAGTCATTAAGTTAAATTCAAGCACTTATGGCATAGGGTTGAACTTGTAAAAGTTTTTTTTTCTAAAAAAAAAAAAAAAACAAACATAATGTAGGTTTTGTTGTTCAATTACACTGTTATTCACCCCAAAAGCATTGCTTTATCAAGGAGGCAAAGCAGCGGCGTGGAAGGTTTTTACGAACCAAAAAAAAATTTAAAAAAAAAATAGCAATGTAATTTAAATCCGTTTTATTGATAAAATTTGATTAGGAAAAATGACTGATGTCAGAGGCTTAAGAACATTCTAGGAAAACTCAAACTGTCTCAAGCTTAATTATGTAGCGGTGGCTAACAAATATAATGCAATAGGGTTAAAGAACTTTGCGATGGGGCAGATAGGATTTCTCAGTTCTTTGGAAAGTGTGTGTGTGTGTGTGTGTGTGTGTGTGAGGGGGGCGAGCGAGGCACAGCGGATTACGCAGCCTCGTTCTCCTCAGCCGGTTGTCCGGTAGCATTCTCTGCGTTCTTGGAAGCCTGGGAGGGATAAAAAGATGGAGATCAAGCCATGAAAAGGGCGAGAAGAGCAGGGCAGCAGAAAGCACTACGTTCTGGTGCCGAAGGCTCGGTTCTGAGTGTGGGAGCTCACAAAGCAATACCTTCTTTTTCTTCTTCTTCTGCGTCTTGCGACTGGCCGAGCTCTGCAGCAAGGCCTGAAAGGTAGGAGGTGGTTTTGTAAATGGTGAACCTGTTCTAAAATGTGGTAACGGAGACACGTATTAATTCAGAGACAGTCATAATTCAACTAAAATGGGAGGTACAGACAGCATCTGCAGCACTTTTAACCTTAATATCTATGAAGGAAGGAACATTGTTCATGAAGAAAAACTGCCTTTAGTGGTGCAGGAGATACTGAAGGAAGACATGCAGCTCCAAGTGTGTGGTAGGTGGGACTGAATTAGACCGGCTTAACCCATTTTCCTTTATCGGTTGGCATCAGTTAAAAGTGGGTGTTACTGACAGTGTAAGGGATCCCCAGCCACCAACATCACCGAAGCCTTAATTCTGCCCCCTTTGGGCATATTATACAATTCTGCATGGAAACTATGCAGCAAGCAGCAGCTTAGCCATGTAGCCTGCGCTCTAGCCTAACACACACCTCCCCAAAATGTAAGGTACAGGCGTCAGGCTGAGGTGCGCTATTGATGGCATAGATTCTATGCAGGAATGTAAAGCTCCCTTTAGTAAGTGACGACAGCGCTGTGAGGGCGGATGGCCGCTCCAAACGGGCTCCCCGCGTGGCGCCCCATGTCCTCACCTTCAGGTCTGGGTCCTGGACCTCGTGCTCAGACTTGTAGAGCTCGGGTTCGAAGGGCCCACTGGTGATCCTCAAGGGCCCGTTGGCCATCAGAAGCACCGTGAACTTGAACTGGGCCACGTACTCTCCTAGATGCAGGGCAAGACAGTCACACAACCTGCAGGAGGTCCTACGGCAGAGTCAGCTTGTCCCAGTTCTTAAGCAGATGTTGAAGCGTATTAAAATCAAAATTAGTACGGATACTTATGAAAGCACAGCTGCCCAGAACTGAAAGCTGCTGGCCTCCCCTGCTTCTAATGAGGGTTGTGCTGGGTCTGGGCAACACAAGCTTCCTGAATTTAGGGCTACTCTGTTATTCAAGCTCCCAGTGATCCCAGCCATTTTAATTCCGTCTAGTAACAGTCCTGATTTTATGTCAGGTTCAAAGCCACCTAACATCACTAACCTCTCCAACACCCCAGACCCACGGTACCCCAACAGCCCAGGACGCCCGTCACGTTTTTAATGGAACTAACATCAACATGGTACAGGCATCTACATCGCGACCACGTTTTACTGCCGCATGATTATCACGCTACGCATTCCTCCAGGAGCAGAACATTTCGGACCCTTTCCTCAACACCAAAGGCTGTGTCTTCAGTCAACAAATGCCATCTGGGGTGGTCCAACAAAAAGAAGCCCCCCAGAGGAACCACTACGAATGATACTACAAACACCTTCCCGCACTGAAATTATCAAGCTGTATTTAAGCCCCATAAAACTGATAATCCAGCCTGAGACAATGCACCGGTTGTGAGGTGACCCTGGATGGAAACGCCTGGTTAATAATTGCCTGTAAGACACCCTACACTAGACTCATATTTCAGCTTGAGAAACAGTGATTGTTTGATGTGAGATTCCCTCTGACAGCAAGGTGCCGCCCCCTTGTACGCACAGCAGTGCACCTCACCTTCCTTCTCATGGAGCACGTTAAAGGGCTGCAGAAGTTCATGCTTGGCACACTCCACCACACCCAGCCTGGCCTTGCCCTCATCCTCAAACGCCCTGGGAGTGGGAGGCGCAAGAGCAAAGGCAAATCAAGACCTATTTTTGGGGCAGGGGAGTGCGAGTTGGACCTGAACGGGTAATGATGAGTGAGCGCACCGGAGAGTGAAGGGCATGGCGTCAAACCGGCGCTCCACCTCGCTGAAGAACACGCGAGATGTCTTCATCTTCAGCCCATACTGCTTGGTGGGGTCGCGCTTGTAGATGGTGGTTCGCTGCCCGCCATCCCGCGCCTGAGGAAGTCAGCCAGAGGAAAAAGGGTTCAGCATCCCTGTCTGCATGCCATGGCGAATGGAGAGATGTGCACCGCGTCTCACCTTCCCCTCGCCGGTGCTGATCAGGACATCGATAGCATATACTTCATGGACCTCAAACTCCGCCTTCTCGTGGTCCTTTCTGAAGACGGACGGCGACATCAGCCAATTAGAGTAACTCAACACGAGACTGTAGCAACAGGCCTATAGTACTATTCACACGGCAGCCGTCTCAAGCCAAACCCCCCAGCATCACCTTTGTTGGTCTGTGGGATTCTGAATAATGGTTTTCTCGCCGTCGATAACATGCTGCTTGAGCTGATGGGACAGCATTCCTGGAAAAGGGGAAAAGCGGGCAGTGTTTATCAAGTAGCTGCAGTAGCCAGTCTGCGATAAGGCAGCACTCTGCAACACACACCTTCGATGGGGGTGCACTTGAAGGACTGGGCAATCTTGTTCCAGGCCTCAGTCACCTGCGTGTTCTGGGAGAGGAAAAAAATTAACATAAGAAAAAAAAAATCAATCAACATACACCAAAAAAAAAAAAACAAACATAGAAAGAGAATCTGGACAACATACAATCAGGACAGAGATCTCAGTCACGGGTGGCTCACAGTTACCCAGCATCCCGCCCTGAATCTACCTGGTTTCCAGGTTTGACCAGGCGCAGTGCAGCCTCTGCACAGAGGTAGGCCGCCTTGATCACGTCAGCTTTCCGGCCTGTCACTGGGGCCTCCTACAGAAAAGGCATTGAGGTATGATTTAGGAGATCGAAGTATAGACCACAATGCAACAGGAGCAGTGGGGACAGGCCACTCAGAGAAGGCCCCTCCCTCACGCAAATCCCTGTGGCCTACCTTGGTCACCCCAACAACGAAACTGTGAGCCACATTAGAGATAAATCCATCAACGTGGACCCCGAGGTCGCTGAGGAGACAAAGTGGGAGAGAAAAGCATGTTTTTATGCCATGTCAGACAAGCGCAATTCAATGGCTACAGACACTTGGGTGAATTAAAGATGGATAGTAAATAGTATTAAATAACCTGACTGAAGTGTACAGATTGGAAGAGAATTAAAATGCCACATACCATAATAACCATCCTTCTCACCATCAACAGCACAAGTGTTAAAATCTGCACTGTGGAGGTGCACTGCAGGGGTCCCCAACTCCCGTCCTGCAGACATACTGTCTCACGGGTTTTCAGTCCTACCAGGCTTCTGATTAGTCTCACCTGTTATCAGGCAAATGGCAGGAACCGGTGTGGCTCCTCAGAAGCCAAGTAGCATAGAAAACCTACTGCAGATTAGCTCTCCAGGAGCGGAGCTGGAGACCCCTGGTATACTGTGATGACCCAGACTGTGCAACAGCAGGGCACATGCGGATAAGCGCAAGAATGTGTGAAAGGAGCACACTAAGGCTAGGCCATGCATGACGGCTGGAATCAACACAGAGTCCACAGCTCAGGTGACGACCAAGAGGGAGCGTAAAGCGACTGCTTACATTTTGACCAAGTCTCCATCCTTCAGCACGTAGTCGGGGTCACTCTTCAAAGGGGAGAAGTGGCATACAGAGTTATTGACAGACACGCTGGTGGGGAAGGCGATGCCTGCAGAGAGGGAGGGGGGGGACACACCAGAAGGAGGCCCAAGTTATTGTCACAAAGCATTCGGAGCAGACACAGGCAGAGACAGCAGCGCTCCGCGCTCCACCCCAAAGAAGCACACCTGTTGCCATAGGGACCCCAAGCATGTAACCATCCCATGATTACCTAGGTCCCCATGTGTGCTGCTCACCTTTCTTCATATCTTTCTCCTTCTTAAAGACCTTCCCAGTCTCTGCCATGATGAGGGAGTCTCCCTTCTCGCACAAACTGAGCACGGACACCCCAGCCTTGGCTGCCTCCACCACAGCACGCAAGACCTCTAGACAGGGACAGCAAAGGCACAAGTCAGAACGACCGGTAAAAATGTTTCTACTCAAATTTAATGTTATGCATCATGCGGAGTATAAATCAAACTCCACTATTTACTAATATACATTAAAACATACCTGGTGTGCATTTAATGTCTCAAAACATTTTCCAGAGTCATCTATACTTCTTTATAACCTAGTTCAAGTAACAAACTTTGCCTAAAGATACGGCAGAGGAATGCATTCTGGAAACCTGGTCCCAAGAACACCACTATGGCCCACGTCTCTGTACACGAGACACCAACAATAAACTGTCATGTGATCAAAATCTCCAGAATTATACGGATAAGTTACAGGAAAAAAATGCTCTTGAAAAGGCACGCGATCATTAAATGATAACTTGATATGAGGAAGAGTGAACAGTTGGGAGGTTTCTCAGTGGTATGAAGTGAGCACCAGCGTTACCCGGTAAGATTAAAGTTAACAACCCGCCACCCCCACCCATCAAACTGCGACCTGGTGTCATTGCTGGTAACTGTATTATTTACCCGTTTAAAGTACTGAAGCGCCAGAGAAACAAACGCGCTCAGTGGGGCCCGCGTGCAGCCCTGCCGAACCACGTGTCTCTCCGCAGCGCGAGGCTGCCGGTTAGCGCAGCTTACAGGAGTCCGATGCGCCTCATTCACCGCCATGTGCCTGAAAGCCCGGTAGTGGATCATGTGCGGCATGGACGGCGCAGTATGTCGTCTAGGTTACGCTCCCGTCCCGCCGGTCGCCGTGGGCAGCTTTCTCAGCGCCATTTCTGCGGCCGAATTCGGCAGGGTTCACATCTGCCCGGCCGCCGACTAGCAAGGCGAAAACCGGCCGCACTAAACCCGGCTTCAATAAAGCAGCAGTCATACGTCGACCGAACTTATTGTGCGCCACTGGAGCTAACGGATCGGCGACGGCCTGTGCAGGTGAACAAGCGCCAGGCGGGCGGCCTCCTCCACCAGCCCGCCGGCAATAACGCGCCTATCTGGCGGATCTGACGGGTAGCGCCACCTGTCTAACAGGAGCTCGGCCGTCAGAGTGCGCCCCGCACGCCTTGCGCCGTCACAGCTAGGTGGCTCCGCGCGTCCCCCCCGTCGTGGCACATGGCCGCGGCAGGGTCCGGCAGCTCGCCTACGGGTCACCTCGCACCGGGAGAAACGCCACCACCGTCCTCCCGGTCAAACTCAGCTGGCATTAACTTACGGTTGGCGATGTCGCCGCCCATTTTATACTTGGTAACAACCAAGTCCTCGGCGATGGTCTGCTCTTGCTGCTCGTCGTCGGACATGTTTCCGAATCGTTCTCTCGAGCAACTTTCTATCAACGCTTCGGCCGCGGGATCAATCGGGAGAGGCAGGCTCAACTCCGCTGTTTCGGCCCAGCCTCCTCCGCCCAGAGTTGGTCACGCCCACAGCGTGCCTACGCACGGTGCGTCCCGATAGTCAACCGCCAAAAGGAGCATGGCATTTTGGGAACGATTGTAGTTTTTAAGCTTGCAACGGTATTCATGTTATCATAAGTTCTCGGAACCGAGAAGTCGTGGAACCGAGAATCGGATGAGAAATATTATTATTATTATTATTCCATTTGTTTTATTATGATTATTATTATAATCATAATTGGGATGGCACTGTGGTGCTGTGGTTAACACGATTACTTCACGCCTCTTGGACATGGGTTCAAGTCTCCACTATAGCTCCATGTATGTGGAGTTTGCATGTTCTCCCTGTGTCATTGTGGGGTTTTCTCTGGGTATTCCAGTGTGTCCCCACAGACTAAAAACATAGTGAAGTTAATTGGCATTGCCAAATTGCCCGCGTGTGTAAATGGTGAATGAGTGTGCCCACCAGCAGTGCTAGGTTGGTGCCCCATACTGGGTTTTCCCTGCCTTGTACTGAATCACACCACATGTTAAGAAAAGCGGTCATTTCAGGTGTTTGATCACATTAGCACTATAACTCAAAAAGTACTTGACAAATGGTGGTGCAGCGGTTAGCACTGTTGCCTCACACCTCTGGGACCCGGGTTCGAGTCTCCGCCTGGGTCACATGTGTGCGGAGTTTGCATGTTCTCCCCGTGTCGTCGTGGGGTTTCCTCCGGTTTCCCCCCCACAGTCCAAAAACATGCTGAGGCTAATTGGAGTTGCTAAATTGCCCGTAGGTGTGCATGTGTGTGAATGGTGTGTGAGTGTGTCCTGTGGGGGCTGGCCCCCCATCCTGGGTTGTTCCCTGCCTCGTGTCCATTGCTTCCGGGATAGGCTCCGGACCCCCAGCCACCAAGAAGGATAAGCGGTTTGGAATATGGATGGATGGAATTTGTCTGTCTTCAAACTAATTGCAATAGAGAAAATTGTTAATATGTTACATATTAGAGAAATATGTTACAGTAATGATTTTTTTCTAAAAATTTTATGTGACTTTCAATTTTAGGTGTGATTAATCATGATTAATTAAAGAAAACTGTGCGATTTTTGTGAGTTTTTTAATCAGTTCACAGCCCTGGTGTAAAACACTGACACATACTGTCACAGCAGCAGATGTCCATGAACTTTCCCGGTTGTACAGGCAGCACAGAACTCACAGAACTGAAAAATCCAAACGTGTAGCAGCTTTGATTCCATAGAAAAGTAATTTATTTATTGATCATGATAAAAACCTCAAATACAACATAATTAAGCAATTACAAAAAGTGTAAAACGTAATTTTACAATTTGTTCATTGGGGAAAACATACTATGCTCTTCGACTGGCCATGAGCTCTCCCTGAGCTTTTCATGCTGTGAAGCACTTCATCAAAAAGCACCTGCATCGGTCCCAGTTAGTGATTAAAACCTGCTGAAGCAGATGAAAATGAGAACACAGACGCTGACCTTCTCCCGGGACTGATACCAGTAACAGCACGTCTGATTTGTGTGTTCCCCTGCGTCCTTCATCAGCTTCAGAAGCACGAATAAAGCACAAATATCTTTGGTGTCCTTCATTTAATGCCTCGCAGGTTGACTTGATGTGTCTGAACAATACAGGAGCTGCTGGTTTAGCTCCGCCTCCGCTGCCTTTCGGCTGTTTCTTTGGCACTAGGTCCGCACGGCGTCCGGCTTCAGGAACATTCTGCTGTGCCAGTAGTTGGGATTGTTAAAGGACCGGTCTGCCCCGGGTTCGCCCACTCCAGCACGCACCTTCACAAACCCCCCCAGCTCCGAGCTCTGGCTGTCCCTAGGCCTGAGAGAGCCCTTGTCCTCCTTGTGGATGTTCTGGTATTCCACCTGGTCCCCCGCCATCCTTACAGAACCCATTTCTTCATACTCACACCCATCCAGATCCCTACTCCCCCTGCTTTTTAAGGTTCTGCTCAGTCTGGGCTGTTGGTTCATATACTGGTACTCTTCATCCTCGTCTTGTGCAATATCCTGTCCTTCTACACCATTCTCCACCGGTGTCCTGTCTCCTGCCTCTGTCCCTGTTGTACTGCTGTTCCTCTTCGAGGATGGGGCCGTGCCCTCACTTCTGCCCGCCCCCACATCACAGATGTCCATGTATTCATATTCCACAGCTTCTGGCTCCTGCCTGCGATGCCATTTCCCCCTTTTGCCAAGGTCGGCTTCAGGGACACTGGCCCCCCTGTTCCTTTTCATTGGCAGGAACTCTGCTGTACAGGCTACCCCCTCAATGGACAGCGTCCTGTGTCGCCTGGCAACGCTTCTGTCTGAGAAGAGAGGCTCTCTACAAACTTGCTCGTCGTCTCCCTCTGCTGGGGAGATGCTCACATTGCAGGTCGGGGAGAGAAAAGCGGAGAGCTGTCTCCTGCCTTTGCCATGCATCAGTAATCCGGCATCGAGATCATCAGCGGAATGGCTGATGGACCCGGGAAGCAGACAGGCCTGATTGTTCATGTATTCGTACTCCTCAGAGTGCTCCCCATCTCCAGCCATCCCAAGCAAGGCGGAGGCACAGCGGGAGCCCCGTCGGGGGACCTGATTGGTTTGGGAAGCTGGGAGCAACAGGAGACCCTCTGAGGAAAAGAACAAGAAAATAAACATGGATCAGTAAAATATTCTTCAGCACTGAATCCATTTTGCAGCCGAATTATGCGGTTTCAGTGATCCGCTTTGGAACTGAAAGATTCTCGTTCAGAGTTCCTTGGTGTAATGAGCCCTGACTATCTGTTCTGCACTATATGTATCTTCATTTGTGCTCTATGTGCACGAGAATTTCCACCCTGGTGGCAATGAAGTTTACCTTAATTTTAATTAATCTTAAAATTCCTAAACACGAACATGCGTGGCTCGTTACAGGTTAGAAACAGCACAAAAACCACACAGCAAAACCATTGAGGCATGGAAGATGGGGCCTTAAGGGTACCTCGCTCCAGGCTGTCTGCTCCCCCTGGCAACACATATCCGTTATGGTCCTCCTCCCCTTCTGTTTGGGGGGAGGGAGTCTCCGGGGCCCCAGATATGTAGGCGCTGTCCGTGCGGCAGCGGCTGACCACCATGGAGAAATCGTCGCTCAGCTCTGCCTCCAGAAGGGTGCCACGCCCCTCCGAACACTCCGACACGGTCCGCGCAGAGTTCAACCTCGAACGGGACGGCCAAAGCTGCACGGGGGAGAGAGGAGGGAGAGCGCACCCCATAAGCGAGAGCCTGGTCATTAACAAACAGGACTGGGACCAGGGGGTATTCCACAAAGCAAATGTAAGGATTGTCCAACAGGAATGTCACTTTACTCTCTTCCTATTGGACAGCCTTCAAGCTTGGCTTAAGCTATCCAGCTAACTGGGAAATTCTGTTTTGTGGAATATCCGCTGGAGGCCTGTATCACGAAGCAGGATTACCTGCTTAGCTGGATAGATAACTTGTCAGATTTAAGATGGTCTGGGCTAAATGGAACAGAACATAGACAGTGCATTTTAACTGGCGTACCTTCAATTTGACAAGTTATCTCGCTAAGCAACAAATCTTGCTTCATGATACAGGCCCCAGCTGTTTATAAACAGCATGGCTGGGTTTCCTAGCAAACCAAACTCTTCGATGAGGACTGTGCGGTTAGACTGTGCAGTTCATACTGCAAAGTATTTTTTGAACCGCTACACTAGTACCAGTTAGTATTATTCCCATTATTATTATTGTTACTGCAGAAATGTGGACACAGAGGTGAACACAGCATCACATTCACACTGACCTGTCTGGCACTTTCACCAGCACCAGGTGTCATGGGCAAGTAGCCCGTCTGTCCCGACTGAAAGAGAAACAGAGAGCAGAAGGTTTGCACTGAGGACAGAAAGATCAAGGGTAAATGTCACTTAGGGATGCAGACACTCATTGTCTTTGTGATCTAAGGCATTTCTTCCCAATCTAGTCCCTGGAGACTCACAGGGAGTCCACGCTTGCTCTGGGAGGGAGCAAAAATGAGGGAAGGAGCAAAACTGCGGACCATCTGTGGGTCCTCGAGGACCGGGATTGGAAACACTGGTCTAGGCAGTCGGACTCTCTGCTGGTACGTGATTTTCTTGGGTCAGGAAGCCTCACCCTGTTGGTGTCGACACGCAGCTGGGAGCGACACCGGGACGGCGGTGGGAATGGGAAGGGGGGGGCTTCATCATTCAGCCGGTCGTTGGGGTTCTCCAGTGCCACGTCCAGGTCCTCCAGCGTGCAGCTCTTGTGGTAGTGCGGCTCCTCCATGGTCAGATCAGCTGTCCCCCCGTCTGCCTGCATTGGCACAGAGCAGGAAATGGTAACCTAGGGCTCCGCCCCTTCCTGTTGGCAAGGTTGGATCTACCTATTCAGGGGTCCAGGGGGCCCCATACCCAGAAGTAGACAGCTATATACTACTGAGATTTTGCTGGGCCCCCTTCCGGTGACCTGGCCCCCTTCTGCCCATCTGGGCTTCCTTTGACCACGTATGTCTCACTGCGACTGGCATCAAGGCGGGACTGGATATCCAAGCCGGCCTACTGTACGTCGCCTCACCAGCTTGTCAATCAAGAAGCATTTTGCAGCGCAAAAAATGCCACAATTCTTGTAAATTGTTCGGTTACTTATGGTTAAGGTTGGGTAGGGTTAGAGGTTAGGTGTTAGGTTAGTGTACTTACACACTATGAGTGACACAGCATATTGTTTTACAATACACCTTTTCCTTTATATTAAGTGAAAAGAGTACACTCCAAAATGGTGATCAAAAGTACTGTACTGTAAATACATAAACCACTATCATAGTTGTTTATTATTATTACCCCCATCTGTGCAATAAATTATACGCCAGCTCAGCGAGTTTGCTTTGGCTCACGCTTCTTCTTCCGTTTGTCGACGTGGTGGACTTGGGCTCGGCTACAAAAGGACCAAGCAGGAAGTCCATCCTCGCCTTGCTGTAGGTCTCAGCCGCAGGCTGCTCCCTTTGGCCGATCTGGCCGCTAGGCAGCTGCCTACAGGAGTTTGCCTTTGCCCAGATCCAGCCCTGCCCGTCGAGCTTTAAGCGTCTACAAGTGACCTTCACCAGGTCCAACCTTCACCAAAAGAACACGCACAGCTTGGGTGTGTCAGGGCATCAGAGAAATGGCGTCACACGTCATCAGCTCCCGTATGGTTTAATCCATGGTCAACAAAAGTGGTCAGTGACCAACAGCTCAGGCCAATGCGCTCGTGGTCCAGACACGCTGGCGATGCCGCACTTGGCCTTTCTGCTGCCAGTCTGTCTACAGCAGCACAGACGCAACACGGCAGCCAGCCTTTGTGGTGCTGTGCTCCAAGATGTCTGCTTTGTTGAATATTCCATGTATTCATTACCATACGATCCAACATAAAAAAACAAAACTGTCCACTTTCTGATTTCGTGAAATGACCCACATGCACGCTGGCCAGGCCCAGGTCAAAGGAAATGTTTAAAACTATTTATCTGGGTAGTAAGTGTATATTTGCTCAGAACAAAAAATACAATTTAACATTAGAAGATATGCAAATTTACAGTAACTCAGTAAAAACTGACAAGAGTTTCTTCTGTTCTCCAAAAAACTGATATCTTGCTCAATTTCTCAAAGAGTTTCAGCTCACAAACGTCTCCTCAGGGACACCACAGCCATTCCAAGTATTTGTTAAATTTCACCACCAGCTCACTTAATTCATTAATTTCATTAGTTTAAAAAGTCAATGAAGCATTGATTAATCATATGAGGTGAGGTGTATAGGATGGTCTCTGCCAGTTCTGGGGTGAATACGTTCGAAAACCAACCTGCCACCAGATTTACTTTCTGTTTCCATTCCCCGTGACCCTACATCCCTACCAGTAGAATCCTAGTGCAGTGATCGATATACCAGGTACCCCAACATATTATCCAAAGATGATTTGGCAGCAATTCATCCATTTTCTATACCTGCTTGTCCTATGCAGGGTCAAGGGGGGGTCTGGAGCCTACTCAAGAAGCTACAGGCACAAGGCAGGGAATAACCCAGGATGGGGTGCCGACCCACTGCAAGACACACACACCGTTCACACCTACAAGCAGTTTGGCAACTCCACTTCATCTCAGCATGTTTTTGGTCTGTGGGGGGGGGGGGGGGGGACTGGAGAACCCAGAGCAAACCCCACAACAACAGGAGAACATGCAAACTCCACAGACACGGAGCCAGGGTGGGGTCTCAAACCCCCAACTCAGAGGTGTGAGGCAATAGTCCTAACAACCGCTCTAACCCATTTGGCAATAATGTACAATAATACTTGAACCATTAACAGAAAACAAAGCCATTGAGTGTGGCTCTACAGTCTGGCTCGGTCAGTCCATCCTTACCTTGATGACGAGGTAACGCTGTGGGTCCCTCGCCATGCGCGTGAACTCACTGGCCAGCTCCTTAAATGTGGGCCGTACGCTCTCGTCGATCATCCAGCCTGGGGGAGACGTGGCCGTGTGAGGGGGGGGGGACGCCACAGGAGAGGGCACGAGTGCGAGACCAGGCCGGGTGGCACGGGACACTCACATTTGACCATGACCATGTAGACGTCGATGGTGCAGATGGCAGGCTGAGAGAGCCGCTCGCCCTTCTCCAGCAGGTCTGGCACATCCTGGGGGCGCATCGCCGCATATGGCTCCGCCCCAAACGACATCATCTCCCACACGGTCACCCCTGCGTGCGAACGATGGCTAAGCATAAGCTGCCAAGCAGAATCCCTCTGAGTTCACACCTTAGTGCTGGATTTGTGCTGCAGTTGTAATCATATCTACAGAGATCTGCGGTGCTCTGGGGGAGTTTGGGCTTTCGTCATGCCGTTAGGTAATTACTCAGTAATTACTCACAATTGTCAGTCCCTCCCACAGCAAGCACGCAGGGAGTGGCACGGGGGCATGTCAGCACACACACCAACTCACCGTAGCTCCAGACGTCGCTCTGGTGCGAATACCTTCGGAAAAAGATGCTCTCCAGAGCCATCCATTTGATGGGGGTCTGGAAGAGAAGACAGGGAAGTCTGCGATTACAGCAAAAAGCTCTGATGCAATGTCCTGCGTCACACGCCATCAGCCTGTCCACAGAGACTCACCTTGGCCTCGTTGTACAGGTACTTCTTGTCATCAGGGTACAGCAGGTCAGCGATGCCATAGTCAGAGATCTGCACGATGAAGTCGCTCTTGAGAAGCACGTTGCGGGCAGCCAGGTTCCTGTGCACCATGCAGTGCTCCTCCAGGTAATACATGCCCTGTGGGGGGGGGCACACATATGCAAGGTGACATGCGTTACTGGGCGGGTAAGGCTGCACTGGCATACACACAGTGTACAGGTACATACACACATAAACAGTGTACAGGTATATACATACATATACAGATACACCACGCACAGGTATATACATACATATGCAGATACACCACGCACAGGTATATACATACATATGCAGATACACCACGCACAGGTATATACATACATATGCAGATACACCACGCACAGGTATATACATACATATGCAGATACACCACGCACAGGTATATACATACATATGCAGATACACCACGCACAGGTATATACATACATATGCAGATACACCACGCACAGGTATATACATACATATACAGATACACCACGCACAGGTATATACATACATATGCAGATACACCACGCACAGGTATATACATACATATACAGATACACCACGCACAGGTATATACATACATATACAGATACACCACGCACAGGTATATACATACATATGCAGATACACCACGCACAGGTATATACATACATATACATATACACCACGCACAGGTATATACATACATATACAGATACACCACGCACAGGTATATACATACATATACAGATACACCACGCACAGGTATATACGGTGGTACTTCAGTTCTTGAACTCATTAGAACTCAAATTTCTTAAAAGTCGAACCAACCAGTTAGAAAAAAATGACCTAGAACTCGATCTGAATCTCAGAAGTCGAACCGTGAACGGCGATAAGATAACTCGTACGTGCGAGGAAATGAGTCACGCGGCACGTCTCAGCGGAAACAAAGGGTGACGCTTCAGCATTCGCTGTCATAGCATTGTCTGCTGGTGATTGTGCTTTTTTATTGAAAATATCATATCAGGTAATACACTGTACTTTATATCATTTTGGTAGTCATTGCTCACCAAAAGCTTAAGCAATAGTTGTACAAATGATACAACCGAAAAGTTTTAGATTTACAAACAAATTAACGAATACAGAGTAATAATAAAAATAAATAATGGTCGCATGGCATAGTCTAGTGTTATTGGGGCATGGCGAAGCTGGCGCAGTGTTGGGACATGGCGAAGCTGGCGTAGTGTTGGGACATGGCGAATCTGGCGCAGTGTTGGGACATGGCGAAGCTGGCGCAGTGTTGGGGCATGGCGAAGCTGGCGCAGTGTTGGGGCATGGCGAAGCTGGCGCAGTGTTGGGGCATGGCGAAGCTGGCGCAGTGTTGGGACATGGCGAAGCTGGCGCAGTGTTGGGGCATGGCAAAGCTGGCGCAGTGTTGGGACATGGCGAAGCTGGCGCAGTGCTGGGATATGGCGAAGCTGGCGCAGTGTTGGGGCAGGGCGAAGCTGGCGCAGTGTTGGGATATGGTGAAGCTGGCGCAGTGTTGGGGCATGGCGAAGCTGGTGTAGTGTTGGGACATGGCAAAGCTGGCGCAGTGTTGGAACATGGCGAAGCTGGCACAGTGTTGGCGCATGGCGAAGCTGGCGCAGTGTTGGGACATGGCGAAGCTGGCGCAGTGTTGGGGCATAGCGAAGCTGGCGCAGTGTTGGAACATGGCGAAGCTGGCGCAGTGTTGGGGCATGGCAAAGCTGGCGCAGTGTTGGAACATGGCGAAGCTGGCGCAGTGTTGGGGCATGGCGAAGCTGGCGCAGTGTTGGGACATGGCGAAGCTGGCGCAGTGTTGGGATATGGCGAAGCTGGCGCAGTGTTGGGGCATGGCGAAGCTGGCGCAGTGTTGGGGCATGGCTTGGGGCTGTCATGATCTGCTGAGCGATGGAAGCAGGAACAGGACTCAAGCGATTGGGAAACACAGGGTTTAATTGAGGACAGGCAGAACAACACAATGACATTACAATGACCGGATTGGGGAAACGAAACGTGGATTAAATACAGAGGATTAATGACAACAACCAGAAATAGCTGATGACATGGGGTTTCCACACGAGGTTAACGAGGGGGCGTGGCACACGGGAGGAGCAGACGATCGGGGCAGGACAGGGGTAGTATTGGGGTACATTACTTATCGTTTTGGAAGCCATTAAGAAAAAATGCTATTCTTGTTTTATCCTGTTCGTTTTGTGTTTAATTAATTGGTTTTCCATTATTTCTCATGGGGAAAATTCGATCTAAACTCGACTTTTTAGGATTTGAACCCAAGTTCTGAACGGATTAAGTTTAAGTTCTGAGGTACCACTGTATATACCAAAACATTACATGTACAGCTGGCATACAACAGCATAATCATGGTTCTGCTGGCAGGAGGCTACGCTGAGCAGCAGGTCGCTTCCAGGTTCAAAATTTCTAAGACAGCAGTACAGAGGAATAAGGTGAAGCAGGAGACACTGGGATTGGCCAGAGAAGCCAGGCAGAGGGCAGAAGGGACTTTCCAGTGCTCAAGGTCACCATTAACATATCTGACAATTTCTCATGAATCGCGGAAGTGAGCTTCAAAAGGAAGGCAAAACATTAAGTGCGGGTGTGAGGTGCACTGTTAGGACAGTTCATATCAGGCTCCTAGAAGCAGGACTGAAGTCCCATAAAACAAGGAAGAAGCCCTTCATTAATGAGAAACAGGGAAGAAACAGGCTGAAGTTTACAAAAAAAATTATTATTCACAGATGCTCAGCCATAAATTGAGAAATGAGTGAAACAAAAAAAAGCTGCTGTTAATTTTTTCTAGAACTGTACATAAACACTTATACCCACATTCCTCCAGCTGTGTTAATTTCCCTGCATGTCAGGTGTTCTTCCATAGCTTTAAGTGATTTTCCAGAGTTCCTCATTCCTCCCTGACTTTAACCAGCCCGCGCCCTTTTGCCGTTCTGCGACCTGCGTGTGCGTGTGTGTGCATGTGTGTGCCTGTGAGTATGCACCCCCACGCCCTGGGGCCCTGGCACGTGGCGACACTCACCTTGGCGATCTGCACACACCAGTTGAGCAGCCGTTGAGGGTTGAGGCTGTCCTTCCGCTGCCTGATATATTCCAGCAAGGACCCCTGGGAGCTCAGTGAGGTGACCAGCAGCAGGCAGGAGCCGGGGCACACCCCCAGCAGACGCACTATGTACGGGTTGTCCAGGCTGCCCATCGCCAGCATGTGCTGCGGACGGAATAAAGGAGAAGTAACAGTACATTAAAAAACCTGCCATGGAGCCATGCAGACATAGTGGAGTGTAAATTCTATCGCTGCAAACTCCATCAGTGTAAACTGCATCACTGCAAACTCCAGCAGTGTCAATTCCATCACTGCAAACTAAATCAGTGTCAATTCCATCACTGCAAACTAAATCAGTGAAAATTCCATCAATGTAAATTCCATCACTGCAACACCCCATCAGTGTAAACTGCATCACTGCAAACTCCAGCAGTGTCAATTCCATCACTGCAAACTAAATCAGTGTCAATTCCATCACTGCAAACTAAATCAGTGAAAATTCCATCAATGTAAATTCCATCACTGCAACACCCCATCAGTGTAAATTCATCACTGCAAACTCCACCAGTGTAAATTCCATCAGTGTAAACTTCAGCAATGTAAAACTCTGTGACATCACTGACTCCATGTGTTGGGCTATGAAAATGAAATCCACCGAATTAATACATAACGTGCTGCGATATGCAGTGACGTGAATGCGATCTGCCTTCTGTTAGGACCCAATGGGAACCTGCTGCTGTCCCATAGGAAGCTGATGTTACTCCTATCATCTCCCCCCTCAAGCTACTAGGCCAGGTGACCAGCAAGCCCTTTCAGTCATAATGAGCCGTTGTTTGAACTGCATCTGTGAATTTTTACATTTCGGGAAACATTCAGTCAATAGTCTTACAAAAGATTTCAATCACCTTCTTCTGGGTGGTCAGCTGGATTTTTCCACACTGGCAATTTGGGAATGTCTGTTCTTATAATTCCCTCAAAAACCCACAGTGAGAATCTATTAGTCCTTTGCAACCGCTTTGTAAGAATGTCATTTTAAATTTGGTGGAAAAACTGCAGCATTATGTCATTATGGATCTGCAGGGGCATGTGAAATTCCACCAGTGAAACTGGGAACTGTGGAACTACGGGTGAGAGGGGGCTTCAGATGTCCCAACATGACATGTCTGTCTGTTGAGGAACCATCAGTTAGATCCACGTTCTAGGTATGATGAGAATGAGACCAAGCCAACATTGAGCCAGTATCTGTGAGTGTGTGTGTGTGTCTCTGTGTGTGTGTATGTGCACAGATCTCACGTCAGTGATCTCAGTGAAGGTCTGCCGGCCAGTTCTGTCCTGGATGGTTTTAATGGCCACTGGAATCTTGATGGTGTCACCTTCAGGAATCCAGACTCCCTACAAAGCAGAGTCAGAAATGAGAACCTCAAGAGGAGGCCTGAGGTTTGAGGCCTGACCCAGCCGTCTGGATCAGTCAGGACCAGTAAGAGACCTTCCTAGCCTTTAACATCTTGTTTTTAATTTCTGCAGGATTGTGTCACTTAACTCAGGTCTGATGAAACCAAGTGTTTTATGCTCAGTGATTCAGTAGCTGTGAAGCGCCGGACAGCCTGGCCAGCTCTTCACACACCTCATGACACATAAAACATGAGCCTCCTGGAACCTGGAAGTGATTTGTTTGGCCAGGAAAATTCAACAGACACACACACACACACACATACACACGCACACACACACACACACACACACACACAGGGAGGGGCTGGTGTACCAACCTTGTGCACCGTTCCAAAGATGCCAGATCCTAGAAGTTTGATCTTGCGCAGTTCTGAGAACTTCAGGATGCGAGCGTGAACCTTGGTCCCCTTCTCCCCCGGCTCCAGGGGCTCAAACGTCTGTCAGAGACACGCACAATCGGAACACTTCTCCGACACCCTGCCCCTAATGCACGTCTGATCAAGCACTGCTTTGCCAAAGCCTCTCCTCTTCCTCACGCAAATACTCCCCGCACCAATAGGGGGCACTCACCTCCCCACTCTCCAGGTACCTCCTCATAGCACGCTTGCGGCGGATGGCCCTGTCGCGGTGGTACAGCATGCCAAGCACGACGACGGCGAAGCACGCCAACACACCCAGAAGCACGCCGACAACGATGGCGGTGGTGGACGGGCTGTGGGGTGCGGACACATCTTAGGGCATCAGCAAGGTGGCCAGTAATGGCAACAAAAGTCTGCCGTAAGTTGTACAGCAGGAAAAATTACTGAAATTAATTTTTTACCACTTTATCAGAAGGTACGAAAGACTAAGGTCAGTTCCCTCATGAACTGGTACCCAAACTGTGAAGTGACGCTGGGACAGAGATGTTTACATGTGATGGTTTATGTTCTGACTAATACATCGTAAGTTGACATATTAGCTGAATCTCAAAATGCATACTTAACCGTACTGTTCTCATTTACCCGGTTTATGTCATCTTCCCTTCCCAAAGATAACTTCCAATACTAAGCACACAAGTACATGAGGTTGGAAAAAATCCATGAATGTTGGTCTTGCTCTGCCCTAAATATCAAGGCTACATGGGTTGCGTCCTCGCCGAATGAAACCAATCCCATGATGCACTGTGCCTCAAGTTTTTTCTTGAAAGGCAAGTTAGCGAGACCAGTCTTGCCAAGACCACAGATACGGTCTTTGCATTCTTGGTACTGAGATCCATGAATAGTAAGTCGAATATGATGGGACACACTTGGGCAATTGGTAGATTTAAATTTTGTTGAATTGGTGGTGCAGTGGTTAGCACTGGGGGCGGCATGGTGGTGCAGTGGTTAGCACAGTTGCCTCACACCTCTGGGACCCGGGTTCGAGTCTCTGCCTGGGTCACATGTGTGTGGAGTTTGCATGTTCTCTCCATGTCGTCGTGGGGTTTTCTCCGCGTACTCCGGTTTCCCCCCACAGTCCAAAGACATGCTGAGGCTAATTGGACTAAAATTGCCCATAGGTGTGCATGTGTGAGTGACTGGTGTGTGAGTGTGCCCTGCGATGGGCTGGCCCCCTATCCTGGGTTGCTCCCTGCCTCGTGCCCATTGCTTCCGGGATAGGCTCCGGACCTCCCGCGACCCAGTAGGATAAGTGGTTTTGAAAATGGATGGATGGATAACTACTGAATGTGCATCGCTCTTGTACCATCGTAAAGTCGATATATTGTAAGTGGGACCATTGTAAAGCACGGAGCATCACAAACAGGTAAATGACAGTCACAGTACTGTAGGAAGACAGCATAGCCCACGTTCCTGATAGGGCAGGGCTCTTTAAATATGGACCTCGATTCCAAATCACGGCTGAATGTGCATCGCTGGTTTCAGTCCTTCCAGGCAGTTAGCTTCATAATTACTGATTGGCCAGATAATTACGCCTGGCTCACAGTTGAAGGAAGGCTGGAAAATCAGCAGTACTCAGACCTGGAGGACTGTGATTTGAATGGCCCTGTGATAAGGTAATGCTTATGGTGGCTGGCCAGCAGAGGGAGACACTGACCTGGAGTTGTTCCTTATTCCTATGCAGTCATCCAGACCCGGACCTGTGCACCTGAAATGCCATTACAGACAGTCAAAAACTACTGCACAGCTGCAAGCTTCTCCACAACCCACAGACTGTAAAGGGGAAATACAGAAAAATATCACTGTAGCATTGAAATCAACATTTGCATTTAATGAGTGATGCTCTGGGGGGGGGGGGGGAAACCCATAAAGGAACAAGCGTCATGTTGAGCAGCCACTTAGTACAACAACAAACTGGGAAAAGGTATGAGTACAGTGTCCCGCCAGGCAGAGATTAGGGAGCATGTGGATAAACACATGTGAGAATTTCCCAATGAGTCACGCTGCTCCCCAGGGCGAATGGACTCATTCGTCTGATGCCCCGAGGCTGTCCACTCACCCCTGTGTGCAGTTGGAGTGGCAGGGCTCGCAAACCTTCTTGGCATTGGGGTATTTAAAGATGAGCCCCTTTTCCCCCATCACCCCGTCGGGACAAGAGGACACGCAGTGGGGACCATCTTTGAGGCTGGTGCAGGACACACAGCTGTCAGCTCCCTGGACAGGAAAGGAGGACAGAGTGGATGAGGTGGATGGACCGAGTGTGCATGCATGCAGGTGCGTGTGTGTGTGTGCATGCAGGTGCGTGTGTGTGTGTGCGTGCCTATGGAACTGTTGTCATTGGTAACACGCACTCGCTGACGTGTTACATTTCACATCCGGATCTCTGGAGAGGATCAGCAGGATGAACCTGCTCCGTGCCACTGCGATCAGGGACTTTACAGTGACTCTTTCCATATTTACCTGCACCACTGTACACTGTATCAGTTTTTTTCAGGCCGGTCCTTTTCACTGGCCAACTTTAGATGCAGCTCCGTTCATAATTAATTAGGTTTGTCCGAGCTGTTATTTCGCAGCACAAAAATGTCCCTGAAACATGTCAACTTACGATTCCCTTAAATTCTCTGGGGATTTTATTTTTCAGGGATAATCATAACGATAAAAAATGACTCCCAGTTTCATCTGATTACTTGGTCCAGCCTCCTCTAGCTGTGTAGACCCTCCCCCTCTACAATCCGATTGATTATCGCTCTGAACCAATCAGTCTTTGCTCTGCCTTTGAAACACTTTTGTGTAAGTAAAACTCCCACGAGTGAAGAATCTACATGTCCCACACCGATGGTTCAGAGCCAAGAGGTTTTACAAAGACATGCCTTCACTGCCAGGCGTCAGCTCTGTTTCTGTCCAAACTTTAGCACTTCAAACAAGAGAGATGCATGGGAAGCAGGTTTCTACCCTGGTGGTGTGAGCAGGAGGAGACAGATTAAGAAAAGGTACCGGTCCAATGCAGCTGGCCTTCCCGTGCTGAACCTGGCACTCTGAGTGGCAGGGGAGACACTCGCGACTGGAGCTGGCAAACTCCCGCGGCGCTCTGGGGGAAAGATGAGGTCAGAGAAACCGTGATTAGTGGGCGGGGCCTCACTGGAATGGGAGGAGACAATACAGGCAGTATGGCGCTGATACAGCTTGTGCCGAGAGGACTGACCCTGTGTAGAAATTGCAATCAGCAACACAGGTGCCCCCGCGGCTGTAGTTCCTGCAAGAGAGACACTGGCTGGGCCCCGGGCCCCAGCACCCCGCTGCGGAGCACAGGGGGTCACACACACGTCCCCCTGTAACAGACCATAAGAGGCGCGTGTCAGCACAATGCATGCAGAGTTGCGGCTTTCAGGAATGTATGTGATCTAAAGCTCATCTGTGCACCCTGGGCACAGTGTTCCCCCACTGCAGGGCACAGACACACAGCACAGACACCAGTCAGTAGCTCAGGCTGAGGGAGGGACCCACACTGCGTGTTACACCTCATCCATATCACACCGAACGCTGCGCATCTGCCCACACAGTCCAGCCCAGACGCCAGAAGGCTGCTTCCTCACTTACCGCAGTTTTGTTCCGACTGGTTGTTCTTGTTGTCCCGCACGATCTGCCGCTGGTTCGCATGGCCGCTCGTGAACAGCTGGGTCCAGTTCACTGTGTGGTGGTAGCATAATTTGTCGTTGCCGCTGATGTAGATGCTGCCGGCGCTGATCTCACGCAGGGACCTCAGGCCCAGGGAGGTGATGAAAGGCAGCTTCATCACCAGGAGGGAGTAGCCCCTGAGGAACCGGGCCAGCAGAAGCAGGGAGCACGGGGAGGGGGGTGTCATAAATGTGGGGGGTGTGGCGATTGGGGAAAGGAGTGGGGTTTGAGGGGTGGGGGGAGGATATACGATTTGGGCAAAATGGGGAATTGGTTGAAATAAAAAGGTGATGGGTCATGGAGGAGAGTGGGTGGGATTGGGAGTGGCAGGGGGAAGGAATGCAGTTGGCAGAAGGAGTGGGGGGGGGGTGGCAGGAGTTGAGGGTTAATGAGAATGAAAGAATCTTTAAGACTATAAACCAAAAAGCTCAGAAGCAACCAGAACAGATAGCAGCATTAACACAACTCAAGTGACCCTCAATAGAGCACCTATGTTGTGAGGCAACACTTTCACAGCCGTGTACTAAAGCTAACACCCCCTCCACCGTGTTAGCCGTCCCTGAAGAGAGCAGTCTATGCCTTTCAGTGTAGATGCCCAGGGTACTGTTAGTCAGACTAAGTACAGATTGTACAGACTAAGTACGGCATACCTCTTAGATCTGACACCTCTGGGGGGGGGGGGGACAAAATAAAGAGATACAAATGTAAGTGTGATGCTTGTGCGAGAGCCAGGTTTACGACATCATTGGACAAGCCAGCGATCAGGTAGGGATACTTCAGGGTTAGGGTGAGGGTCACAAACAGAGGACATGAGGAGAGAAAGGCAGGGAGAGGGGAAGATGGGGAGGGGCAGCGGTCTGGGGGTCTCAGCCTTACTTGTAGAGTGCCCTGCCCTGGATGGTGGTGAGGCTGGAGAACACTGACAGGTCAGTGAGCACTGGGGGCCACGACTGGATGCTCAGGATTTCTGTGGGGAGACGAGACAAGATCAGGAAGGATTTCCATAGACACACATGCGCGTCCCCCGGCCTGCATACACACCTGCGCACAGACACACATGCGCGTGCACCCCGGCCCGCATACACACCTGCGCACAGACACACATGCGCGTGCACCCCGGCCTGCATACACACCTGCGCACAGACACACATGCGCGTGCACCCCGGCCCGCATACACACATGCGCACAGACACACATGCGCGTGCACCCCGGCCCGCATACACACCTGCGCACAGACACACATGCGCGTGCACCTCGGCCTGCATACACACCTGCGCACAGACACACATGCGCGTGCACCCCGGCCCGCATACACACCTGCGCAAAGACACACATGCGCGTGCACCCCGGCCTGCATACACACCTGCGCACAGACACACATGCGCGTGCACCCCGGCCTGCATACACACCTGCGCACAGACACACATGCGCGTGCACCCCGGCCTGCATACACACATGCGCACAGACACACATGCGCGTGCACCCCAGCCCGCATACACACGTGCGCACAGACACACATGCGCGGCCCCAGCCCGCATACACACCTGCGCACAGACACACATGTGCGGCCCCAGACTGCATACAGACGTGCGCCTGCACCCCGCCGGCCCGCATACACATGTGCGCGCACGCGACCCGGCCCGCATACACATGTGCGCCTGCACCCCGCCGGCCCGCATACACATGTGCGCGCACGCGACCCGGCCCGCATACACACGTGCGCCTGCACCCCGCCGGCCCGCATACACATGTGCGCGCACGCGACCCGGCCCGCATACACACATGCGCGTCCCCCGGCCTGCATACACACCTGCGCACAGACACACATGCGCGTGCACCCCGGCCCGCATACACACCTGCGCACAGACACACATGCGCGTGCACCCCGGCCTGCATACACACCTGCGCACAGACACACATGCGCGTGCACCCCGGCCCGCATACACACATGCGCACAGACACACATGCGCGTGCACCCCGGCCCGCATACACACCTGCGCACAGACACACATGCGCGTGCACCCCGGCCTGCATACACACCTGCGCACAGACACACATGCGCGTGCACCCCGGCCCGCATACACACCTGCGCACAGACACACATGCGCGTGCACCCCGGCCTGCATACACACCTGCGCACAGACACACATGCGCGTGCACCCCGGCCTGCATACACACCTGCGCACAGACACACATGCGCGTGCACCCCGGCCTGCATACACACATGCGCACAGACACACATGCGCGTGCACCCCAGCCCGCATACACACGTGCGCACAGACACACATGCGCGGCCCCAGCCCGCATACACACCTGCGCACAGACACACATGTGCGGCCCCAGCCTGCATACACACGTGCGCCTGCACCCCGCCGGCCCGCATACACATGTGCGCGCACGCGACCCGGCCCGCATACACATGTGCGCCTGCACCCCGCCGGCCCGCATACACATGTGCGCGCACGCGACCCGGCCCGCATACACACGTGCGCCTGCACCCCGCCGGCCCGCATACACATGTGCGCGCACGCGACCCGGCCCGCATACACACATGCGCGTGCCCCAGCCCGCATACACACGTGCGCCTGCACCCCGCCGGCCCGCATACACACGTGCGCGCGCGACCCAGCCCGCATACACACATGCGCGTGCCCCAGCCCGCATACACACATGCACATACCCGTGATTTCCTGGACGGTGCGGAACACGTTCAGCTTTTCAGGGTTTAGGGCCGAAATGTTGTGATATGGGTCACTGTTGGAAGACATCATTTTAAAAAGTAAGCGTGGGAGTGGGAGGGGGGCGGTGTTTGTCCTGATGCCCACTGTGGAGGGAGGGAACTCACCCCAAGATCCCTGTGGTGAGGAAGTGCAGGCTGCCCTGGATCTTGGTGCAGTTGATGAAGCTGTCGATATTCGTGGCGTCCACGGTCTGCCTGTTACTGGAACCAGTGCCCACACAGGCTGGCAGGGGTGGGGGGTCAAATAAGTCATCAAAATGCTCACCTAACTGCACAGTGCCATTATTACTCTAATCCCTGATATTATTTTGCTTAAAGTAATTGATTTTCTCTATGTCTTACTGTTTTGTTTCCCAGCTAATGCTTATAAACTGCCCGGGTAAGACCTGATGGAGGCTGCTATTCTCGAAGAACACCACTGGATTCAAGGTTAATTCAAAGAGCGTTCCCAAATGATGATGTCATATCAACATCCAATTCAGCTTTGATTATAATCATTACCTTTAGTTAAAAAGGTACTTTTGTGTCAGTGAACTGGCATTCAGAAATATTACAACAAGAACAAGAAGAACAATGATGATTTACAACAATAAGAGTTTAATCAGCCTATAGAAGAATGAGATTGCCATGGCGGTACCTTTGGGACACAGGCCTTCACAGGGCTCACATTGTTTCAACCCATTCTTCTCCACCTCTTTCTTGTCCGAAGGGCAGCCGCTCACACAGGAGCTGCCGTCCACCACAAAGTTTGCTGGGAGAGGAAGGCGAGAAGGGGCAATGCAAGGTGCACAAGTTGGGTGGGGCATCTGTTTGGATGTGTTTCCCTTTAGTCATTAGATTTGGTGAACAACCAACCAGCAATTCAGAAATCAAACATGTGACAAGCTCAGGGTTGACATCCATACATAGGCGTACATGCGCATCATTAAAGCAGGGCACTCACCAGGACACTGGGACACGCAGATGGAGCCGTACTGGTACTTGGCATTGGGGTTGGGCTCCAGCTGGAACGTGTGCTTGTTGTAAATGAGGGTCTGGGGGCATTGTGGGACGCAGGAGCCTGCATCACTGAAGCGGCCGCACGCCTGCAGGGGCGAGAGGGGGGGGGGGGACGATAGGAACATGCCACACGTAAAATACCAGACACTCCAAACATGCCACACCTATCCTACAAAAGACTGCATTTCAGATGCTTAAAATGTGTTTAATTACTACCAGTGTCTTTTCATATAAATGAAAATAAATGAATGGATAGATTCATTCATAAAAACTTCTTTCGTTTTGCTCTTATTTGCTGTCATGTGAGCAGCTCGTCATGTACAGTAAAATGCAGGCATGAGTGGAAAAAATTGTTTTATTCAAGTGTTCCTAATTGAAGAGTAGCAAGAGCGTGCAGAGAATGTGCCGAGAGTGCACAGAGAGTGCACAGAGAGTGCGCAGAGAGTGCGCAGAGAGCATAGACACTGCATATAGAGTGCAGAGAGCAAACAAAGATGTGTGCAGAGAGCGTACAGAGAGGAGAGTGCACAGAGAGAGTACAAAGAGTGTGTGAAGAGTGTTCAGAGAGTGTACAGATTGTATATGGAGAGTGCACAGAGAGAGTACAAAGACTGCATGAAGAGTGTGCAAAGAGCATTCAGAGAGTGCATACAGAGAGAGTACAGAGTGTGGAGAGTGTGTAGACCGAGTACAGAAAATATACAGAGAATGTATATAGAGTGTGCAGACAGAGTACAGAGAGTATGTAGAGTACATAGAGAGACCGTGCAGAGAGAGTATAGAGTACAGAAAGAGTACAGAGAACACAGAGAGTGCACTGATACCGAGAGTGTACAGAGAGCACACAAAGAGTGTGCAGAGACTGTGCAGAGCGCGTACAGAGAGCATGCAGAGCGCGTACAGAGAGCATGTAGAGAGCGTACAGAGAACATGTAGAGAGCGTACAGAGAGCATGCAGTGAGCGTACAGAGAGCATGCAGAGAGCGTACAGAGAGCATGCAGAGCGCGTACAGAGAGCAAGCAGAGAGCGTACAGAGAGCATGCAGAGAGCATGCAGAGAGCGTACAGAGAGCATGCAGAGAGCGTACAGAGAGCATGCAGAGCGCGTACAGAGAGCATGCAGAGAGCGTACAGAGAACATGCAGAGAGCATGCAGTGAGCGCACAGAGAGCGTACAGAGAGCATGCAGTGAGCGCACAGAGAGCGTACAGAGAGCATGCAGAGAGCGTACAGAGAGCATGCAGAGCGCGTACAGAGAGCATGCAGAGAGCGTACAGAGAGCATGCAGAGCGCGTACAGAGAGCATGCAGAGAGCGTACAGAGAGCATGCAGAGCGCGTACAGAGAGCATGCAGAGAGCGTACAGAGAGCATGCAGAGCGCGTACAGAGAGCATGCAGAGAGGGTACAGAGAGCATGCAGAGAGCGTACAGAGAGCATGCAGAGAGCATGCAGTGAGCGCACAGAGAGCGTACAGAGAGCATGCAGTGAGCGCACAGAGAGCGTACAGAGAGCATGCAGAGAGCGTACAGAGAGCATGCAGGGAGCGTACAGAGAGCATACAGAGAGCGTACAGAGAGCATGCAGAGAGCGTACAGAGAGCATGCAGAGAGCGTACAGAGAGCATGCAGAGAGGGTACAGAGGGCATACAGAGAGCGTACAGAGAGCATGCAGAGAGGGTACAGAGAGCATGCAGAGAGCGTACAGAGAGCATGCAGAGAGGGTACAGAGAGCATGCAGAGCGCGTACAGAGAGCATGCAGAAAGCGTACAGAGAGCATGCAGAGAGCGTACAGAGAGCATGCAGAGCGCGTACAGAGAGCATGCAGAGCGCGTACAGAGAGCATGCAGAGAGCGTACAGAGGGCATACAGAGAGCGTACAGAGAGCATGCAGAGCGCGTACAGAGAGCATGCAGAGAGCGTACAGAGGGCATACAGAGAGCGTACAGAGAGCATGCAGAGAGCGTACAGAGGGCATACAGAGAGTGTACAGAGAGCATGCAGAGAGCGTACAGAGGGCATACAGAGAGCGTACAGAGAGCATGCAGAGAGCGTACAGAGGGCATACAGAGAGCGTACAGAGAGCATGCAGAGAGCGTACAGAGGGCATACAGAGAGCGTACAGAGAGCATGCAGAGCGCGTACAGAGAGCATGCAGAGAGCGTACAGAGGGCATACAGAGAGCGTACAGAGAGCATGCAGAGCGCGTACAGAGAGCATGCAGAGAGCGTACAGAGGGCATACAGAGAGCGTACAGAGAGCATGCAGAGCGCGTACAGAGAGCATGCAGAGAGCGTACAGAGGGCATACAGAGAGCGTACAGAGAGCATGCAGAGAGCGTACAGAGGGCATACAGAGAGCGTACAGAGAGCATGCAGAGAGCGTACAGAGGGCATACAGAGAGCGTACAGAGAGCATGCAGAGAGCGTACAGAGGGCATACAGAGAGCGTACAGAGAGCATGCAGAGAGCGTACAGAGGGCATACAGAGAGCGTACAGAGAGCATGCAGAGCGCGTACAGAGAGCATGCAGAGAGCGTACAGAGGGCATACAGAGAGCGTACAGAGAGCATGCAGAGCGCGTACAGAGAGCATGCAGAGAGCGTACAGAGGGCATACAGAGAGCGTACAGAGAGCATGCAGAGAGAGTACAGAGGGCATACAGAGAGCGTACAGAGAGCATGCAGAGAGCGTACAGAGGGCATACAGAGAGCGTACAGAGAGCATGCAGAGAGCGTACAGAGGGCATATAGAGAGCGTACAGAGAGCATGCAGAGAGCGTACAGAGGGCATACAGAGAGCGTACAGAGAGCATGCAGAGAGCGTACAGAGGGCATACAGAGAGCGTACAGAGAGCATGCAGAGCGCGTACAGAGAGCATGCAGAGAGCATACAGAGGGCATACAGAGAGCGTACAGAGAGCATGCAGAGCGCGTACAGAGAGCATGCAGAGAGCGTACAGAGGGCATGCAGAGAGCGTACAGAGAGCATGTAGAGAGCGTACAGAGAGCATGCAGAGAGCATGCAGAGAGCGTACAGAGAGCATGTAGAGAGCGTACGGAGAGCATGCAGAGAGCATACAGAGGGCATGCAGAGCGCGTACAGAGAGCATGCAGAGAGCATACAGAGGGCATACAGAGCGCGTACAGAGAGCATACAGAGAGCGTACAGAGGGCATACAGAGAGCGTACAGAGGGCATGCAGAGCGCGTACAGAGAGCATACAGAGAGCGTACAGAGAGCATGCAGAGAGCGTACAGAGGGCATACAGAGAGCGTACAGAGAGCATGCAGAGAGCGTACAGAGGGCATACAGAGAGCGTACAGAGAGCATGCAGAGCGCGTACAGAGAGCATGCAGAGAGCGTACAGAGGGCATACAGAGAGCGTACAGAGAGCATGCAGAGCGCGTACAGAGAGCATGCAGAGAGCGTACAGAGGGCATACAGAGAGCGTACAGAGAGCATGCAGAGCGCGTACAGAGAGCATGCAGAGAGCGTACAGAGGGCATACAGAGAGCGTACAGAGAGCATGCAGAGAGCGTACAGAGGGCATACAGAGAGCGTACAGAGAGCATGCAGAGAGCGTACAGAGGGCATACAGAGAGCGTACAGAGAGCATGCAGAGAGCGTACAGAGGGCATACAGAGAGCGTACAGAGAGCATGCAGAGAGCGTACAGAGGGCATACAGAGAGCGTACAGAGAGCATGCAGAGCGCGTACAGAGAGCATGCAGAGAGCGTACAGAGGGCATACAGAGAGCGTACAGAGAGCATGCAGAGCGCGTACAGAGAGCATGCAGAGAGCGTACAGAGGGCATACAGAGAGCGTACAGAGAGCATGCAGAGAGCGTACAGAGGGCATACAGAGAGCGTACAGAGAGCATGCAGAGAGCGTACAGAGGGCATACAGAGAGCGTACAGAGAGCATGCAGAGAGCGTACAGAGGGCATACAGAGAGCGTACAGAGAGCATGCAGAGAGCGTACAGAGGGCATACAGAGAGCGTACAGAGAGCATGCAGAGAGCGTACAGAGGGCATACAGAGAGCGTACAGAGAGCATGCAGAGCGCGTACAGAGAGCATGCAGAGAGCGTACAGAGGGCATACAGAGAGCGTACAGAGAGCATGCAGAGCGCGTACAGAGAGCATGCAGAGAGCGTACAGAGGGCATGCAGAGAGCGTACAGAGAGCATGTAGAGAGCGTACAGAGAGCATGCAGAGAGCATGCAGAGAGCGTACAGAGAGCATGTAGAGAGCGTACGGAGAGCATGCAGAGAGCATACAGAGGGCATGCAGAGCGCGTACAGAGAGCATGCAGAGAGCATACAGAGGGCATACAGAGCGCGTACAGAGAGCATACAGAGAGCGTACAGAGGGCATACAGAGAGCGTACAGAGGGCATGCAGAGCGCGTACAGAGAGCATACAGAGAGCGTACAGAGAGCATGCAGAGAGCGTACAGAGGGCATACAGAGAGCGTACAGAGAGCATGCAGAGCGCGTACAGAGAGCATGCAGAGAGCGTACAGAGGGCATACAGAGAGCGTACAGAGAGCATGCAGAGCGCGTACAGAGAGCATGCAGAGAGCGTACAGAGGGCATGCAGAGAGCGTACAGAGAGCATGTAGAGAGCATGCAGAGAGCGTACAGAGAGCATGTAGAGAGCGTACGGAGAGCATGCAGAGAGCATACAGAGGGCATGCAGAGAGCGTACAGAGGGCATGCAGAGAGCGTACAGAGAGCATGTAGAGAGCGTACAGAGAGCATGCAGAGAGCGTACAGAGGGCATGCAGAGAGCGTACAGAGAGCATGTAGAGAGCATGCAGAGAGCGTACAGAGAGCATGTAGAGAGCGTACGGAGAGCATGCAGAGAGCATACAGAGGGCATGCAGAGAGCGTACAGAGGGCATGCAGAGAGCGTACAGAGAGCATGTAGAGAGCGTACAGAGAGCATGCAGAGAGCATGCAGAGAGCGTACAGAGAGCATGTAGAGAGCGTACGGAGAGCATGCAGAGAGCATACAGAGGGCATGCAGAGAGCGTACAGAGGGCATGCAGAGAGCGTACAGAGAGCATGTAGAGAGCGTACAGAGAGCATGCAGAGAGCATGCAGAGAGCGTACAGAGAGCATGTAGAGAGCGTACGGAGAGCATGCAGAGAGCATACAGAGGGCATGCAGAGAGCGTACAGAGGGCATGCAGAGAGCGTACAGAGAGCATGTAGAGAGCGTACAGAGAGCATGCAGAGAGCATGCAGAGAGCGTACAGAGAGCATGTAGAGAGCGTACGGAGAGCATGCAGAGAGCATACAGAGGGCATGCAGAGCGCGTACAGAGAGCGTACAGAGAGCATGCAGAGAGCATACAGAGAGCGTACAGAGAGCATGCAGAGCGCGTACAGAGAGCATGCAGAGAGCGTACAGAGAGCGTACAGAGAGCATGCAGAGAGCGTACAGAGGGCATACAGAGGGCATACAGAGAGCGTACAGAGAGCATACAGAGAGCGTACAGAGGGCATACAGAGGGCATACAGAGAGCGTACAGAGAGCATGCAGAGAGCGTACAGAGGGCATACAGAGAGCGTACAGAGAGCATGCAGAGAGCATGCAGTGAGCATGTGCATGTGCAGTGGGTATGTGTGATGTGTGCGTGAGCCTGGCGACTGACTCACGAAGCAGTCGGTGTCATGCGGCCCCGTGCACCCGCCCGCACACTCCATGTGGCAGCACTCGTTGGGCTTCGTCCCAAAACAGCGGCCATTGCACTGGGGAGCGCAGATCGTCTTAGTCACTGCAGGGGGCAATAAGGAGACGGCGTGAGTGTGAGGACGAGAGACTGGCATTAATCTCCTCTGGAAGTGGAGGCGTGGAGAAGGAGGGAGTAGAGAAGACGGCAAACTCACAGATCTGGCACTTGTGTTCACCAGGACCCCAGCAGTAGCCATTACAGGCTGGGTGACACAGCTCTGAAAAACAGGGGGTTGTGTCGTCAGCACACAGCGAATGCATTACGGCAAGAACTTCGCTTATAGACCAAGACGGGGAGGGGGGGGGTCCAATCTTTGCTCCAGCATTGAATAAAGTATATAAGAAATCACACTTTATATATTCTTTTCCAAAACCATATCCCTACAGGAACCTTCAGACCAAAACCAGCAGGTTTAGGAGCAGCTTCTTCCCCACAGCTGTCACCCTGCTGGACCCCCGCTGAACCTCCCCATCCACACTCACAACTAACCCTCTACACTTTGGAGATCTGCTTACTACACATCTGTACATCTGGATATACGTGGCACATCTGTATCTGAATACTTGTCCATAGTACACCTGTATATTTGTCCTTCTGCATAGTAATATAGAATATCTGTATATCTGTATATTACTAATGCTAATTTATCCCATCGTTTACACTGCCCTTATCTGCTCACTTAACTTATTCGTACATAATCTGTACATAACTATTCCCACCTCTGTACATACTCTCCTAACTATACAAACTCCCCTAACTGTACAAACTCCCCTAACTGTACAAATTCCCCTAACTGTACATACTCTCCTAACTGTACAAATTGTACATACTGCACTTACTGCACTTGTTACTCTCTGCACTTCTGATCAGATGCCAAACTGTATTTCGTTGCCCTGTACTTATACATGTGTAATGAGAATAAAGTTGAATCTAATCTAATCTAATCTAATCTAATCTAATCTAATCTAATCTAATCTAATCTAATCTACGCAAGGGTGTCAGAGGGGCATTTATACCCTGGCAGACTCAGGGGCCCAGCATTTGACAGGGGCCCTTAAATACATATATTTTTTCAGGTGGGGGGGGGGGGGGGGTTAGGTTCTCCCCTTTTCCTAAGAGAACAAAGACAGAACAAACAAAAAATCCCATCGATGTTTCTGGCTCTTTGCCAGTTTTCTTCTACTTCCCTGAAATAGTTACCAATTAGTTTCTTGAATAATAAGCTTTCAGTCCAAGTAAATATATCCCACACTTGAACTTGCACAACCCATCACCAGTCTATTTTCTCCACAATCCTGCACACGAAAGCGTACGACTGATTGACGGTGTCTGTGAAACAGGCCGCTTCGCACGGCTCCCTCTAATCTTTTTGCAAGCAGTGCCGCGGATAAGGGGTCCTTCTGAAATGCTCAGTCTTGCTCTGTAGCCTGCTGTACCTATCAAGGGACCCCCCCACCCCCATCCCTGCCCTCCCCTCCCTGTTCTTCCCTCTCACTCACCGCTGGAATTGTTGTCCTCGATGCTGATCTCGGCCGAACTGTCCTTCACGATGTCTGCCCAGTGCACCTTGGGAGCATAGTTCAGGAACTTGTTGCTTAAGATTTGAACACCTCCCTCCAGGATCTCTGTTGTACACAGGGGATGGGAGGGAGGAGGCCATGCGGACACAGACGCACAGACAGACACAGATGCAGAGAAACTGGTGAGGAGAGTGTTAAGGTCAATGAAAGACACCCGGAATGGGAATTCATGCACAGGCTGCATGTCAGTGGTATATCAGACATAGGCCTGATATATTTGTCCTCACCAAACACACACACACACACACACACACATACAAACACACACACATGCACACACACACACACACACACACACACACACACATACACACACTGACCTGGTGTCTCTTTATTTATTTTAATCATATTTAATTGTTGTCATGCTGGCCCCCCGTCCTGGGTTGTTTCCCGCCTCTAGGCTCCGGACCCCCCCGCGACCCGGAAGGATAAGCGGGTTGGAAAATGGATGGATGGATGGATGGATGGATGGATGGATAATTGTTGTCATCATATAATGTGCACAAATTTCTAAGGGTTGTAATTTTAAAATAGGTTCTCAGATTTTTTTCCTCCCTCACCTGTGCCACCCCCCCCCCCCCACAGACTTCCTTCATTCCCCACTAGGGGGCTCACCCCATAATTTGAATATCTCTGCTGTACGTAAAAGCAGAGACACTGCGTATTTGGGGCTAATCCTAAAGAGCAGCTTTTTACATCAAAGACACCCATAAAAGGTAAGCATTTCATGCAGTGCACGCAGTGCAGTTGACAGGAGGCCCCCCGGCCCATCCCTCACCAGTGAGACGCGTGAATCCCAGCTCCTGCAGGCCCTGCTGCCCATCCTTCTGGTAATTGACCAGCACAGCCAGGGCCCAGCGATCCTCGTACAGCGTCGTGCCCCTGATCACCCGCAGCTGCTCCAGTGGCAGGTACGAGAACTGGTTGATGGCGATGAGGATGTAGCCGGTCACTTCCCGGATGGACTGAGGAGACAGCATGTTACAGTGCTCAACCACTGCCAACAAGAATGCGGATGAACCCCCATCTTCTTGCAGAGAGGCAGCAACAAAGGAAGGGAGGCATTGGGCACTTTATTTTTAGTATCAGTGAAACCGCAGATGACCGTGGTCAGTAATGGCGGGCCGATATAACAGGGGTGTCTTTATGTTAGTGGAAGTTTTATTTACACAAGAATATTCTGACAGCGGAATGAAAAATGATTGGGTCAGAGAAATAACCAATCAGACTGTAGAGGAGGTGGGTCCAAGACATCTGATTGGTTGAGTTTTTATAGCGCTGGATATAGGCGGGCTCAAGGAAATGGGGCACCTGCGTGCCGATGATTCGCTGCTGTGGTCACCAGCAATCACACACTCAGCAGCACCGTACATTAGGGGGGTCAGAGGCCCTTCCCATCTGGACATAAGTATCAAATCAGCAGATATGTGCAAGTCTTGGGGATGGGGGAGTACATTTTGTATAACAGGCAAAATTTGAAGATGGAAGAAATGAGTCAGAAGATCATAACATTAAGTAAACTGTTTGTGGCCATCTGCCTTTCACCAGGACACTGAGGTCAATGTGATGTGGTGATGTCACCTGTGTCCACCTCCCCCCACATTCAAAGGTGTGTCATGTAACCCCCACTCACCTGAAGGAAGGAGAAGTCGCGATTGTGCTCCATGTGTGTGATCTCTAGGTTGCCCATAACGATCTCGCAGTTACTGTACATGATCTTCATGATTCCGTACTGCACTTCGGAGCTCCCTGTCATGCTCAGGGAATTCTGGGTACCAGTGCATACTGAGGAAAGGTGAGGTGGGAAGTTCATTTACACAGCACATTGCGCACATGCAGACAATTCAAGGTGCTTTACAGAGTAAAAAGAAATTTAAACGGAACAGGAGCCTTCAGACCACAGCCCCCAAAACATGTGGTGTACATGCACATGTCCGACTAGCTGGGCATCAAAGCATCCAATGAGGTAGCAGAGCCAATGATACTGGGTCCCCCTCCAGAGGCCCTGATTTTCATTGGCTATGGGTGATGTTGATCACAGAACACAGAACATGGTTTTCTCAAACAGACGTATGTGTATAATTTTATACACAGAACTGCATGAATATACATACATCATAGCCATAATTATTGTGCAGTTATATAAATTATGAAGTTTTTCATTTTGTGTGGAAAAGGAAAATGGAGAAAAAGAGAAGTTGATAAAAGCCTTTATTTTCCCCCTTCAGAAGGCACCCCCCCCCCCCCCCCCCCCATTTAACTGTTGCCCCCCACCCATGCCCCTCCGCAAAAAAATAATCTGGACCTGCCACTGCTGCGTTGTCCTAACAATGCCGTCCTGCTTACTGGTTTGTTCTGCCAGTGTAGTGGTGGGCGATATAGCGGTACTTTATCGTGACGATAGCGACTGTATCTGTGATAAGTGTTTCAAAACGAACACACAGTCCACGGACGTGCTGGCTACGTTGTCAAGTAAACAGAGTGCGGCTCACAGGGAAGAACTGCTTCCAAAAAAGGCGTAACACTGCACTTCACGGGGCACAAATAATACAGTATTGTGCTATTTCTTATTAATTAACCGCAAACTAAGTCTTAGTTATATACTGATCTGTTAATTCATCATTAATGAATCGTGTTGCATGTTTTATCTCAGGCAGTTATTATATGTTACTATATCTGTTAATTCTGTAAACCTGTGTGAACTACTAAAGGAACAAGTAATGAATGAAGTCAAAAGCTGATGTCATGTTTGTTTGTCATTAATGAATTGATGGCCAGCCTCAGCTGGTTATTTTCTGTGGATTAACGTTTGTTATTTTCCGTTCTCCTTGTTCATTATGTGTATGTCTTCCGGTTATTCTCCCTGCTCCTCGTTGTCCCTAGTTCTTCATAGCCCACACCTGCCCCTTGTTAGTCCTTCTTATCTATGTATTTAAGTGCCTGCCTTTGTTCTGTCCCTCAGTTAGTCATTGTAGTTGTTACTTTGTGTTTGTAGGTGTGGTTGGTTCCCAGTTTTATGCTGGTCCCTGATTGTCTTGCTTTGTGGTCACCATTAGTTGGTTCTTTTTTTTCCTGTTTTGTTTCACACTGCTTGTGGTCACCCTTCATTTTCTGGTTCCCCTTTGTGTTCTTGAGTTTAACAAACTTTTGTGTTTGTTGCGAGCCTCCTGTGGATCGTCCCTCATTTCCTTCCCCATGCTCTAAGGGTTTATGTTTCATCAAGAAAGGTCTTGGCAAAAGAGGTTCTGCTTTGTGTGGAAATGGTTTGGATTTGTGAAATTATTATTAATACTTCGTTCATCCCCATGGGGAAATTCTCTTTACACCTCCCTGGTCTTGCTCTCTGTAGATGAGAGCAGGCTGGCCATGAAGGGTCATAGCAGCACCCAGGGAGCTGGGGGATTTGTTGAGGCTGGGCTCAAGCCAGTGACCTTCTGATCACAGACACAGAGGCTTAGCCCACTGAGCCACACGTCTGCCCCCCTCTGCTCCAATCTGCTATAATTTGGAAACTTTAGAAAGATGCCGTTTGTAAAACAGTTGCCAACACACACGCAATCTGGCTCTGCATACATGTTGTGGCTGAGCATGTCATGCTTGTACATCTTCCATGTGTTCTTAAGTAACCAAACAGAAGCAAGCATGCCTTATGGACGCACGTGAGACTCAACACGCATATGTTCGCTCCAGCAAATGCTACCCAAAAACAGCCCCAATGAAAATGATTGAAAACCAGTGATTTGAAACACTTATTCAGAACGCTGATTCGAGTGACAACAAATGAATGAAAAAACATGATCTATATTGTTGATCGTGATTTTAAGCAAAAATATGCAGTGTGTTGCCCACCCCCACACCAGTGTCTACCCTCAGTGGCAGATTAGGGGTAACACATGGAACACCACCATTGCAATACTGTCTCTGAACATCCACAATGCTGCTTTGTTCTGGTAGCATATGCACCGAGTGGAGGGTTATGGGTAATATACGGAATAACAGCATTGTAAAGGCAGGCAACTAAGCTGTTCCAAAAAGGTGAGTAAAGGCACCAGATCAGCTGGGTGTGGAGCGCTCAGAATCTGGTGAGGCGAAAAATAACTCCTCAAGGAGAGGCAGGCAGTGCTCCTTTTAATAAATTCAGTTATCACACGGTTATTAAAACTGACGGGTGTATTCGCCCTCCTTTTCTGGCAGTTGGATAACTTCCTTATTGCTTCTGGAAAAATACAACAGACACACATACACACGCACACTGGCTTAGCCACGGGGAAAAGGTTATGAAGGAGTTTTACAAGCCGTGATGCACTTTTTTATTAGAGGTCTTTGGAATAAAGGACAGAGGTCTGAAGGCTGGAAGCTCTGAGCCGCAGGCCGGGGTTCCTGCGTAAACAGAGGCACTGATTCGGTGCTTAGTCTGCTGCTTTGGGCCAACTGTCATAGGGACAAAAATCTGACAAATCCATCCAGTGATCTCCACAGTCCATTTCTGAGAAAAATTTAGTAAAACTCACGAAAAGGGAATAAATCATTAAAAAATAAACTCTGATTCCAGTGGGGTCGTGGTATATTTTTGCTCTCATATCGGGGGCACGATTTCATAACCTGAATAAGCTGATATTGCTATACAAAAATAAAAGCACTTTATAACAAAAACCCTAATCTACAGTTAAAGTCCCGCAACTTGCCAAATGCTGAACAAATACTTGCAACGTGAAACTGTGCACAGCTGAAGCAGGAATTAGCGTCCTTAACCCTAACCCTAACCCTAAGCCTAAGCCTAACCCTAACCTGCCGTAACTAACTGGTCTTGGGCTCACGCCCACAAGCACGTAACAATCGGAGCAGCGCCGCGCGACGCACTGACACAAAGAGCTGTGGAATGTGTTGTTGTTCGGGACCCGCTGGTCAGGTATGATGGGTGTCACCCGGAATAATGAGCCTCCGATTCACTCCCGTCCCGTGGCCAAACGCAGAACGCACTATATTTACATTCTTACTTTCAACAGAAATGCTCACTGCATGTGACTAACAAAGGGGGGGGGGGGGGACAAAAACAGCAAATTGTGCAATTTTTGGGGTAAGATGTTATTGTAGCTCGACAATGATGCCTTTTGCAATGCAGATGGTCACAACATACACTTTACTCATTAACTAGTGTATGTATTCATTCAAGCTGTATAATGTAACATGTACTACATCATATACTGAGCATTTTCAGAACATTACAAACTACTTTTCAAGGCAGCTGGTTCCCTTGGAGTCTCACAGGCATACAGGACATTTCTGTTCAGTTCCTCCAGCAGGGCTTGGTGACTAACAAGGTGGCTGAGGGAAGGTGGCTGAGGGAAGAGTGTTTTCATGCGGGACGGGGGCCGATTCTGCTGGGCACTCAGCGCCGTGACTGTAAGCCGACGCCAACGGTGGGGCTATCTAATGTTGAATTTCACATGTGCTCTGCTCCAGGCAGACCCAACCGTGATGCTGTTTCCTGTTGTCTTAGCTCACTTGGTCTTGGTCTTGGGGGAAATTCAAGACAATGGAAGCAATGAAAGGTGTCAAAATTTCCCGTAATGTGTGTGTTTGCCCTTTGACGGACTGGTTCCCTGCACAAGATCCCTCATCTCAGCTGACTGAGTTTAACGAGCAGAAATCAAGCTGAAGGATGTCACGTTCCTACACTGTTGGCATGGACGCCTTCCGGATTACACCAAGCCCTGGAGACACGATCAAGGCTCTACGCCACCATTCTCGAAGACCATGTTAACATGCTGCCACTTTGGGAGGAAGAAAGGAATTAAAGAATTCTCCTTGACAAAAGCTTGGTCTGTCTGCAGCTGTGTGAAAAGAGGTTAATTTAGGAAGGAGTCTTCCTAGGGCCCAGGGGGTAAGTGGCTCTGGATAGGAAGCACGGATCTTTCGGCCGAAACACAAAAATGCCATTGTGGCATGTCTGTCTAATGCATGTACAAGCATTGGCTGCAGTGGGGGGGGGGCACTCGGGAGGGGGGGCTCAAAAATGTCTGTGGTTCATTGTGTCCTTACTGTGTGGCTTCAAAGACAATGGAGCAAGTGTGATGAGGCCAAGCTATCTGACGGAGAAGGGTGAGGGGGAGGACCCACACAGCACTCACACTCACACGCACACCAACAGACTGATCACGACGCTTCGCTCTGTCCTGCAGAATGGCGCCAAGCCCATGCCAACGCGCTGGCACATTCCAACCATGGCGTACACCGCTGCGGTCTTACGGCCCGAGATGTTTTTAATACACACTCACGTGAGTGTGTAAACAAGCGGACCACTGTTGGGACGCCAATGTCCTGAAACACCCACTGACCCTACATACCCGCTCCATTTTGTCTCCTCAAGCACTCTTCAGACATCATTGTCTCAACAATGGAAAGACAACAACCATTCGCCTTTACATGTTTGGTTTAAGTGATCTGTTTGTGGAAGCCTTCAATTCAATTCAGTTCAATTTGTTTTCATATAGCGCCTCTTCCTGCACCTTGCCCCTAAGGCGGTTTACATGGGTGTGTTGTGATACAATCGCTAGTCAACCTTTGCTGGGAAATCCTCCACACACCTATATACAGTAATACACTCAAATGCAGACACAGGTCCTAATACATTCCAAGACACTTCAAAATACTGAAACCGAAGCCAATAAGGACGTGTTCACAGTCTGCAGATGGTGAGTAGGGTGACATCGTAGGGGGACAGATGGGAGGAGGACTATGAGGAATCAGAGTAAGGAAAGGAAGTCAGGCTCAGACTGGGCTTCACACAATGACTCCATTCTGAAAGAGCAGAAAACAACCACCAGCCACCCCTCCTTCTGGTTACCTCATCTTCCCATCTGTTTCCCTCGTTCCGTCCTCCCTGTCTGTCTCCCTCTGTCTATCTCTCCCTCCCTGTCTGTCTCCCTCTGCCTCTGTCTATCTCTCCCTCCCTGTCTGTCTCCCTCTGCCTCTGTCTATCTCTCCCTCCCTGTCTGTCTCCCTCTGCCTCTGTCTATCTCTCCCTCTCTGTTTGTCTTCCTTATTACTTCTCTCTCTGTCTTCCGTTTCCGGTCTTGTTCTCTCTCTCTGTCTCACTCTCCTTGTCCTCCTCTCTGTTCTCTATCCCCCTCTGTCTGCTTCGTTTTGTCTGTACTGTCTCTGTCTTACTCTCTCTGAGTCTCCATTCCTCACTTCTGTCTTTCTCTCCGCATCTCTCCTCTCATCCTCGCTCTGTCCATTTCTCGTTCTTCGTCCAGCACTGTCTTTCACCCTCTTTCATTCTGCCTTCCTCTCTATCTGTCTCACTCTTTGTCATTCTGTCTGTCTCTCTTTGATTTCCCTCCCTCCCTGTCTTTCTCTTTCTCTCTCTGTCTTTCTCTCCATTCCAACTTCTTTTCGGCGCCAACTACAGTTATGCCACAAACGTAAAGACAGCACTGCACACTGGGGGGCTAACTGAGGGCACAGAGCCAGTACAGGGGCGTACCAGTGCCACACCAAAAGCTCATTCACTCTGATACAGGTGGTTCAAGGTGTTTCATAGCGAACAAAAGGAAAAGAAAAGAAAGGAAAAGGGGAGGAGACGAAAAATCCCGCCGAAGAAGCAATTGAAACAGCAAGTCGAGTAAACAGAAACTTGGCTCGGGCCACCAAGAGATTACTACATACCTGTAAGAACATTCTCACAGTCGAGTTCATTATGCTGAACGCCAAGCACACATGTGCGTAAACAATAAGTCACTCTTCAGCAACGCCAGAAAACAGGTGTACATTTAACGAACCATCCAGCAATTAAAAAAAATAAGAAGCAGAGATGGTGTGTCTTGTGATTAAATGTTATTTTACCTGGTTTGACATTTGGCTCCTAGTTGTTTTTCCTTCAAGTAATCTGAGTAACGCAAGCAGCAAGACTAACTGGTTGTTGTATTTCTGAGATGCACCAGAGATCCAGGTAAAAAAAAAAAAACTACATACTTTCCATATCCACAGTGTCTTGTAGATTTTCAGTGCTTGACTCACAGATAGGAATAGAGATTAACATCATATACTAAGAATGTTTTACAAGAAATCACTTGGAAGCCTATTTTGAGTCATACACTTACATTTATCAATTTTTTCGCATGAAGTAATTATATGTGGTATTATTATAATATACACTGATTATATTAAATGTATCCTTCAGACTATTTTAAGCCAAGTGTTGAATTTCTAAATGCTAACCACTATAAGAATTCGGTGGTACTTTTAAAAATGATTTCAGAGGAAATTGGATTGTTGGATTGTTCATCTGGGATGTCAAGCCCAACAAACCAATGACAATAACTGGGACACCTGAAAAAGAATCTGATTTGTCCACGACTGGAGGGTCGGCCCACTTGCCCTTTCATTTCCTGTTAGGACAAGGATGCACAGAATCCCAGGACAAGACGTCTTTGTACAAAATATAGGTTTTAACCCATCAGTAGAATATTCATTGTTCTTTGAGAACTTTGATCCTATTTTTATTGTGCGAAATTAATTGGAATTGAGGTCTTTACACTGCAGTCCTTCTATCAATTCACATATATGTTAGAAAGACCAGAAAAAGTCAATGGTGTGATTTAGGGCAAGTTAACTTCTTCTAAGTAAACAGACCCCCGGTTTGGGGTGTTTGATTAATGGGTGGGTCAAAGTTTGATTTAATTTAAGGTCAGACACATCACGCCTTCCTGTCCCTCATAGCTGATGGTACCTTCTTTCACTGGTGGTTTTAAGTCAGCTGTTTGCTCAACTTTTCCTGTTTCCTGGAGCCAGTGACCTTTGAGTCCAGTCGCTGATCAGCCAAGTAGATGTGCTTTTTATTTATTTAACTGCTGTGTACCTTGGTATTTGTTAATGGCTCTGTTGACAGCAGTCATGACAAAGTTCAGCGAGCACGTTGTTGGCTGTGATTGGTTTCCGTCCCACACATAATGACTATTCCCTGATGTGGACCAGGTTCCTCTCTAGTGAGCCCTGCGAGATAAGCTCAGGCACACCTTTCCAAAAGAGAACTTTCCAGTTACATAGGGAGGTAAACTAGTCATAACACCATTAGAAATGTGATTCAGAAGTAAGTCACAGAAAGCTCTGACTGAAGGCGGCTGGGGAAAAACAAGCATTGACAATACAGATCCACTTTAAAAAGCGAATTATTTAGCCGGTCTCCCTATAATGTGTTACAATTTTAATTCCGTTTAGACTGAGTCTTGGTCGTGCTTAAAGTCAGTCTTACTCTTGTGCAAAACTAATGCGTTGTAAGTAAAGACAAACCGGACGGGCCACTTTTCTGAGTTTCATTGCATAGGATGTAATGAATGAAGTTTAACTAACTTTTTATCAAAATGATACGCAAAAAGTCCAGGTCCTTCTGTGAACAATCTATCATTACCAGCTACAGTTTGGCATTATCCCCCGTTTCATTACGCATGGTTTCCACACCTATGGGTGGGTTGCTATTACAGTGAGAGGGCAAAGGGTGGAAGTGGTGCAGTTTCTTATCGTGATACTGAAATATAAATCCCCATGAATATCAGACACATAGAAAATACAGCAAACTTACAAAGAAGCGCAAACCAAATCGTATAGGACAATCCCGTATGAAGCGCGCTTTTAAAACATCTGAGTGATTTATTTGCCCGCTGATGTAACGTACCTTTCTCGGCTTGGGAGGTGGCTGCCCACAGGAAGCACAGCAGCCCGATCCACACAGCGAACACCTGCCAACGCGTAACCATCCTGAGTGCGATGCAGCCGACGCGCCAACGCGATCAGGGGACCATGACCTGGGCCCCTACGGAGATCCTGCTTTGCTTTTATATCAGTCTTTTTCAACCAGATATTTCCTGCATGTCGTTTAAACTCACTGGGAAAAAATGAAGTGTCCGCGCAGGCTTTCCGGTCCTTATGGCATTTGTCTGTCCTCTGTAAACCTCCCGGTACTCACACTTGTGATTTTTGACAATGAGCTTTCCTTCTTAATCAATCCTTTTCCAAACTGGTTTAGATAAAAATGTATCAACATATTAAAGTATTTCCCAGTGTCGCTCACCGCAGAGCACCCATATCCTGTATTTATGACACTGGCAAGTAAAAGCATGAAGGAAATTACACCATGAAAAAAACAAGTATATATATAAGACTGGTGAGCTGTGTTTAAAAACGCGGACGGACCTGTGAATCCGCACCACCGCGTCTCCTGACGCCCTTTCCCCACTCCTACGATGAAAGGCAGACGAGCCCCGCTGATTGGTCCCCAGTCGGCACTTCTCACCAATCAAAGCGGCCTCTGGACGAGCTCGTAAATACTTAAGCTCCCTGGAATGCGGTCTTTCTCTCGCGCTGTCATATTTATAATAAACGATGTCAAAACGAGCCTATAGCTTCTATTAATGGACGAAATAGAACTGGTAATAGAGCAGTAATTAGAAGGGCTATACACGGCCCCGGTGTGATGCAGTACATGTGCTGTCCGTTTTCGGGTAAAAACCAGATTTATGTCTAAATTATGACATGGTAATTATTTGGTTATGGTAATTTGAAATTGCAATCAGTCATCAAAACAAGCACCAACGCGACCAACAGCTACGTGATCTATTATAAAGTAATGTAGGGTGAGCTGTTGTTATTATGTTTGGATTACGTTCCGACTTATTTTAATTTTATATACTCCAAGCACTGTGTTTTCACCAGTGAAAATCAGTGGTCGTTGATGGGCAAGAGGCTGAGGGTCTTCACTGTTCCCTGTAAAGAGCTGTATTGTGCCTCGGCGCTGTCAACTGGTTAATCACCCTTTCTTTGATGCAGCAGGACCCAGCTGTCACAATGGGGACATTGTACAAGTAGTGAACTGACGGCTGAACGGCGCACAAGGGCTCATCAGTCAAGAAGGACTCGCCGTTCCGTCCTGTGCGTCATTGAAAAATGTGACGACCAATAAAGCAGATTTTAATAACAGTAGTGTTTTAACATTCATTCTGTATTCTGTTTCCGCAGTCAATATAGAAAAAGAATTCAGATATGCAGAATTCGGAAACTACAAGGAGGCCCACAGAGCGCCACTACAGGCTCTGCACAGTGTAGGCGCATCAGCCAGTTTTCAGTCCGCTTCTCTCGTCCCCAGTTTTGCATCTGCATCTGGCGGCGAGACTCCCGGTGAATATCGTCATACTGCTTTAGACTTTGTCTGCTTCGGGTCACAAGAGATGCACGAAACATGCTGCACCGAACTGAAGTGCAGAGACAATCTGAACCTACGGGCACCGGACAGCCGACGGGAAACGCTTATGTTGTTGGCAGATACCGTAACAGAGTCATTTGGAAATTACTGGGTTACATACACAAAGTATTATGTTTCTCGTACGCATTCACAGACATACACACATAAATACACATACAAACACAATCCTAAGGGCTGTTTAATTGACTGATGCTGTCAGTTCCATCCTTCTTTGATTAGCTGTTGCATGTATTAAATACTTTAAACCTTTAATTTTTGAACATGGACTTCAAGTCGGAAACCACAATATTAAATTTACGAGAAAGGCAGTTTAGCACTGAAATGAACGTACTTTAATGCTGAATTCGGTGTTCATTGCTTAAAGAAACTGATTACTTTCATTTCTTTCCTGAACATCTTTTAAATTCACATTACAGAGCTAATCAGACTGAATCTTATGTTTGGAGGCCTAATTTAAATTTGTATCGTAAGAACATATCTTCACTTTCACTTTAAAGTAAAATTTGTCTGTGTTTAATGTTTACATAGTCCCTAGGTTTTTTTTCTGGAAATATGCTCAGTTGATGGAAATGTTAGGGCGTACACTTTCGTATAAATTGCGAATTAGCCAAAAAGGTCGTGGATACATGCCAGCTGCCTTTTCGTTGTTTGCTGGTTCCAGGAAAACACTTATTTACCCATTCAAATGTAACACTTGGCAAATTATGCTGGCCGACAGCCTTAAGCACATCGACTGAATAACTGAATACGGCACTAAACGCAGAAGCTGAGATTGAAGCAGCGCGCCGCGGAAACGCGCCCTTCCGCTTTGCCGGAGCGAAAAATGGGATCGCGGTTAAAAACAGGCGTGTTCGTCATTTACCATAATACTGCTCTTTGCCAAAGGCTCGTACAGGAACCGCCACAGAGTTTAACATACATTTTTTCGAGGTATATAAAAATCACTGACGGACACTCGACGTCGTAGTGTTTACACAAATGAGCTCAAAGCACTATAAATATATCTATGTATTTGAACAACCAGATGTTAGATACAGTCACACAAAACGGCACTATAGTGTCGTTTTTAGGTAAGCAGAAATACAGGTTTGGCAGGAGAAAGACAAAGAGTCATCCGCTTCTCACTCTGCATCTTGACAATGTACTACCACGGATCGTGCGATTGTTCGCAGAACCGGTTTTAAGAAACTGGCTGTTCCTGTAACTCAAGCCAACTAGAGGCACTGATTGGAGAGGCGAACTCCAGTTTGTGCTTTGATCGAATCGGTGGAAAAGCATAAAACTGAGGCTGTTTCACAAAGGAAATATTTACTGAACCCTGCTTTTGCGTAGCCTGCGCGTAGGAAAGTTAAGAGTCTTAAAACGTTATGAACTAGACCTATAGTTAAAGGCTATATTCTAGTAAAAAGCAATAATTGCAATTGCAATTAGGTACAATAATTGAGTTTATATTATTATAAAAAGGGCCAGCACTACCATTTCAGGGACCAAGGGCAAGCTTAACTTGGGAGCCCCCCCCATCAAAAAATAAAAACTGATGGTCATTTAATTTCCTGCTCGATACAGGTAATGCGGGGGGCGGGGGCGGACAACAACTGCCTATATCTAGAGCCGGTCCTGACAGCATTTCAGCTTCAGTACCCCGCTCAGGTCTCTATCAACAGGTTTCTTGGTTGGGCTTTGATCGCTGTGCCTGAGCAACAGCACCACCTACTGCAGAAAATGTGAACTGAAAAACTCCGGCTGAATAAACTAATGCGGGGAAATCACTTTGGTAATCAAATTTATCGACCGTCAATGCATAGAATATTCAATATAACGGAATATTTTTTCGCACCTTAGAAACACAAGACTGTTGGGTTATTCAACTCTTTTTGACATCCCGTATACTTCTTCCTATTTCCTTTAATGAATAAAAGTAAAATCCAACATGCAGGAACCATTGTGACAATTTTTTAATACACCCTCGTGGCGAGAATGTGGAGTACATAGTATATTATGTGGTGTAGAAGCAAAATAAATGTAACATAATTCATTTAAAAATATTATCATGTAACTCTCACTTCAGACAGTAGAGGGCATTAATTACAGAGCCCTTCTATCTGCCCATTTACTGAAACAGATGGTCCTATTAAGGGTTAGGGGGTCGCAGGACGTCAAGAGCGAACCCAGGATGGGGCCCCAACCAATTGCAGGGTGTCTCACACACCATTCAATGCTGAATTCGTTGACCATTGCTTGGGGGGGGGGGGGACCAGAGCAGGACCGGAACCTCATTACCGCACAGAGAGGACATGCAAACACACAGCAGAGACTCAAACCCTGGTCCCAAAGGTGTGAGGCAACAGTGCTAAACACTGCACCACCATCCACCACTCAGAGACCTTCCTCAATCTGAAACCCATTACAGTCTAATGCAGGCAGGGTCTCGTTTGTTGGGAGGTGATCCCACCTTGTCTCTCTTGCCTAGTGCCTTAGTCTGACACATCTAGGTGACGAAGAACAGATGTGAGGCCAAAAGAGGCCGTTACCTACCGAACAATGATGAAAATAGACCACACTCATTCAAATAAACATGAGCTCTTTCATGTGATTTTCAATAAGACCCTCCCATCCCCTCAAAAGACAATGATAAAAACATACAGGATGAAACAGTTCAGCATACTACACCGAGTGAACCGGTCCTTCCAACCCAGGGACATATTATTGTATAGAATAGAATGCTAAATGGAAACATATGGAATCAATAAATGTCATATTGGATTTCTTTTTAAATTCGTATTGGAAGCCACCAAACAGAATTTATCAATGGTAAAACCCAGAAGGACAGCGGGATCAGAGATATCCCCCACGCTGGAGAACTGACTTAAATATTTCACCCCTTTCACTGATATCCTGGCAGTGATTTGGTCAGTGGCAGACTATATTTATAAGTCCGTAATGACATTTTAAATACATAAAATACAATCTCTCAAAGTATTTTATTACAACTTACACCTGATTGCTGTCTCTTCAGCAAAATACAAATTGCAAAATACTTAAATAATTAAATATGTATTTTAAATACATTTAATTGAAATACTGCCTGTATCCGCTTGGTTGATGAAGTTTTAGAGGGTGACGACTGTTGCTTAACGGTTTGGGGAAAACAGGATAAGGCATCATGGGATCCTCAATGGATCTGCGACCAAAATCATGTTAAATAATTTTACAACTGGCTCTACACCCATCAATCTTAAGTTGTATCAGTGTTTAAGAAGAAAAATGCAAATGTATTCATTCATGAACTCATGAACATGAAAACCAATTTTTCCATTATTTGCATGTAGATAATAATTTGCATCTTTAAGAAACAGATACAAAGTAAGAACAGTTACTTTGCATTTTAGTATATTGGGACAAAAAGACTTTAATCCCGCATATTAAAATCTGATTAAAAACAGAGGCTAATGCTCGCCTTCTCCGCTTTAGTCTGTGTCCCTTTTCTTTGCCACATGATCTTTTCAGACGGGGCTGAAACAGCTACCTGACCAATAGAAAATATACCCTTTGAATCCACAAGTTTCCATATCATATTGAAAACACAAAGTATTCTTGCTATAGTTATGCTGAATTTTATTCGTTTTTCTTTACTAATGCAGAGATTTTTTTTTTCTTTGTATTAATCTTCATAATTGTTCTATGGGCTCTCCCAGTGACTGTAGGCGTTCATATTGTGGAGATGACATCTCTATAGACGGTAATTAATAAGGTGTGGCTTAAATATCACCTTCTTACATCCAACAATCCCGACAAATAGTTCATACAGCACAGCCCCCTCTTGCGCTGTTATTATGCGCTAAGTAAGGGCGTCCTGAAGATGACGCCCCTCCCAGCTTGCTAGTGCTGCTCTCTCCCACCCTAACATACTATAGATTCCCTTTGACACACATGGGGGAATCTGTGGATGCACGACTGGCTCAATTGTACATTTTGACAACAAGACCAGTTAATAACGAATGATGTGTGCCAGAGTGACCTGGGAAACGCGGCATTATGAGGAACGTGAGAACAGCAGAACTAAGTGTGAGAGAATGTGCAGAGATGATGTGTCATACAGGCACCATAAAGACACCCTGCCCCTCCTTAATCTGCTACTTTCCCCTGCTGAGTAACAGTGAGGTCATTCGTGGATGTGACTCAGAACCATCATAGCATCGAGTCCCATCCTGTCATTCACTGTGGATGGTGGCCATGACAACTCCGGCTTCGGTGATTGCTTGCCTGTGATTCAGCCATGTTCACCAGTGGAGGACGGGGTACTGCAGCTTGAGCTCAGATTGCGCATGTTACCGTTGCTAACCCTGTATCTTTAACATAGGGTCGCGTTAGTTACGCCACTATGGCAGTTTTGGTTCAGCAAATGGTCAACGCAGGTGCACAGTACATTACATTTTGAGACACAAAGTCTACAAAACAGCACATTGTCACCAGCTTGATTTCCGGGAAATTACAATTGCTGTGACGGTGGTCTGTCTATCCATCACTGGAGTGTGCCATGTGGGAAGCTGGTAGGCTGGCAGTAAAGGCTGGCAACCCGGGGCATCACTACCTCCAGGGGAAGCAGGGAGTCTCCACCATTAGACTGTAACTGGCACAGTGAGGGCTGTCCTTTCCCTGATTCTCTCACCAAAACGGGAAGCTCGTGTTTCAAGAGAGGAGAACAGGTTCTGGCAGAATCAGAGGAATGAAGTGAACTTCACAGCATCTAGACGTCACACGGACAGAGATCCTCCCCATCTGGTCTTCAGCTGCCCACAAACCAACACCTCCCTGCCCCCACAGAAGCCACATGGAGCCGGAATGACAGGTCAAACAGAAAACAGGTTTATTTTCCAGCACAGTACTTTTTAAACTGTCACAGGATCAAGCTGACCCCAAGGATTCACATTTTATTAACTATTTTTCTTCAGTATGTTACTGAGGATTTCATCATCAGCAGTGTTTTTTTTTACATAATCAGTTTTTCCACAAACAATTTCTATCCATCAAAATTGGACCCAAAACATCGAATCTACAACCAGAAAATCAAGCACACTCTTAAAATACAGGAGCCCACAAGTTGTATATGAAGACCGTGCAGACTAGTCTCTCGCTAAGGAACAAACACAAACATGTAAACAGGGAAACATGTATGTTAATTAAAAGCAGCAATATATTTTGCGACAATCAAATGACCCGGCAAAATGGCGCATAAGGAATTTGATTACACTCCATACCCCACAGTTTGATTTGCAAAACGATGAAAGAAGAACACAACCACCATTAATATAAGGCCACAAAAATGATACAGCTCAACAGATCTGTTGTACTAAGGGGAAGCTGAGTGTCTGTGTGAATACAATCAGTGTACAGGAACTGACTGGCGTAATCACTGGGTCTAGCCTCAGTTGGTGATGGAATGTAACGTTACTGGTTGAAATTGCAGTTTTTCCTCTGTCAGTCGGCAATGTTTTGTTTGAATAAAAAAAGACATTTTCCCTCAAACATCTACTAATGTAACAGTTCTATAACACATTAAAAAAACATGGAATGTCAGTTCTCTCCATTTTATCTAATAACTTGTCACTCATTTTACTCCATCCCGCTATTCTGTGAAACACAATACAAGCCTCTTCTGCCTGACAGGACAGTATTTTCATCTGACTAACTCACTCAAGTCTAAAGGAATAACAGACTTACTACTACAGAGGAATCAGGCTTGTGTGCTCCCCTCAATTCTTGTACAGAAATAAATACATCTAATAAATAATAAAAATTTTCACTTTACCATAGCAAAAGTAACGAAGGTAAATAAACGCTTATTTCCAGGTTTTCCAGACCACTTCATAAATCACTGTTATGCAGCCCTGGCCCCAGGCCACACAGAGCATCATCTGTGCCTAGGACTGTGCTGGACGGACCTCAGCTCCACCCAAAGCACCCTGGCCCCCATCCAGCCAGTGTTCTCGTCCTGCTGGTGAACGGCAGCGTGAGAAAAGGTGGATTCAGGTGCTTCAGTGCAGCTCAGGCTCTCTATGCAGCCGCATATCTCTCCATTCAAGCTGTGAGACCAGCAGTACAGGCACTGCTGATGCGCCCTCAGTACATGCAGCCATGGTACGACACGAGGGTCTGGAGCCATGGAAGCGTGTCAGGTTCTGCATAATTGCAGTGCAGGCTTTGGTAAGAAATATAAACCATCAAAGTATGTGTTCTGGCTACTCTAACTGTCTGTCTAACCAAGAGGTCAGTGGGTACAGGTGCAGCACAGAGGAGGGATCAGTGCTCGTTAGACAATGGGTTAATTTACATGCTTCCAAATTCACGGAAATGACCCATGAAAGTATGAAAAAATTCCACAACACACAGAAAAACATTTTAAATAATAAAAATGTAAACCAATAGCTTTACACGACACCAGAGCTCTTTCTGGCAAATTCGATATATTTTTAGTGTCCCTCTCATCCAGAACAAGAACCATCAATTCATCAGAGCTGATATTGAATATCACTGACTTCTGTACTTTTTATCTGAGGTTTCAAGAAGTTTACCACAGCAGAGAACAAGCCAAAATAAAGCACACAGCCGGCATGTCCACAGGCTGCGTGAATACCTGCCGAGATCAGACCCAAAGCTGAGAGCACACATAACACTGCCAGACATTATTGGTATTAGACAGGGATGCAACACTGCCTACAATCACTGGACACATGAAGAATCTGCAGAGCCGCATGGCCAGAGCCGTGTGACCTATGAACCCAGCCCTACCCTTCATGAAAGGTCTACTCTCCAGTGACAACCCTTAGGCTTAGGCCTGAAGAGGAAGTATATCTGATTGAAAAATAATGAGAAAATAAAAACAGGCATGCCCACAAATCCATGACATTTTCCCATTTCCCAATGAACTGGCTCTAATGGTTCTGCGGTCAAAATAATGGAAGTATCAGTAGAGTGTTTTCATTGGCAGATGAAGCAGGAGACGCGGATTGCACATGTGCATACGCTAAAGCTAACGAGAGCGACTGTGGCGAACAAACACTTACACAAGTGTCGTCAGGGGGACGTGTGGCCTAACAGAGGGTCTTCCTGGGCCTGGTCCCAGAGGCGCACTGATCAATTACCATCTGCCAGCCCCTCTCAAAGATATCCATCAATATCAATTGCTGCTGACAGTACAATTCAATCAAAAGATCCGTTACTTTGTTTTTATATCTACAGTAGATTTATGCCAGATTCGACACACAGGGAAGCCCAGTACCTGTTTTATTTTCAAGATAGACAAAAATAACAGGCCTGTAGGGTAAGGAGAGGAAAAGAATGATATTTTAGTGTGAGTGTTGGTGGGGGGGTGTTGAGACCCTCAATCCAAAACCCACCCCAGTGCCCTTAAAAACATAAAGGAAAAAATAAGAAGACCTGACAAATTTAAGTCCCGCCCTCCCCCTTTGCCCAGCCCCTCCCATGGCACCAAGGCCAGCCTCACTTCTTGTTCTTGAGCTGGTTGGCCAGCCAGTCCAGGCCCTCATAGAGACCATCCCCACTGGTGGCACAGGTGGCCTGGATGTACCAGTTGCGGTGGCGCAAGGAGTGCAGGCCTAGCTTGTCTGTGATCTCAGCCGCATTCATAGCGTTGGGGAGGTCCTGTGGGGGGGGGGGGGGTGACAGAGGGACACAGGGGGAGGGGCATTGGTGCATACATAGGAGAAGATGGAGAAATAGACATAAAAATGAAAATCAGAACAGCCATCAAGGATTATATTACCAATGAATCTTCACAAACAGCCCCTGCAAGGATGAAATGGCAGGGGCTTGCGTGATCGAGAATGACTCAGCAATCTTTTAGATAATGACTCGGCAATCTATTATAAGGGTGGGAACTGGGGTCCTTTCAGTAGCCTGGCGATGCCGATGAAAAATTACAAACAAAAATGGAAACCTCACCGAATAAAAATGGTTAAAAGAGCTTGTAGGAGCCCGTTTCCTCTAAAAGGCCAGTAATCTGGTGACTCTCAGTGATGTCAGACTGTAAATATCATTTCATCCATTTTCAAAACCTAAAACCCACTGTTCTCTCTCATTACTGATCTGCCTACAAATATTAAATTGCGTCTTCAGTCTCCCGGCACACTTGGGAAAAAAATTATCTGTACCATTGTTTCCTCTGGACGGCTCTGGAAATCTGATAAGAGCACATTGAGGTGTCAGCATGGGCACCTTAGACCCACAGTCACATTCATTTTGCGTAGACAAAACAAAGCAAGCAGAGGGATAGTTACGGAAGTTTTTCATGAAATAATGACACCACTGCCGACAGTCTTAATACCCAGACAAATGTCCACGCTCCCAGCTTGTTAACCGCTTATCTTTCACCATTATGTTTTAATGGCTGACAGACAGAGGGGGAGCCACCGCAGTTCACGTGCCTGCTTGTTGGCGAAGACGAGCAGCACGGCATCCCGCAGTTCATCCTCGGCCAGCATCCTCATCAGCTCCTCCCGAGCTTCGTTGACGCGCTCGCGGTCGTTGCTGTCCACCACGAAGATGAGGCCTGCCAAGAAAGCAGTCCGAGGTCAGGGTGCGAGTGCACGGCAGCTCGTGGTGGAGGCTCCTGACAAAGCACGGGGACCCTGTCACCTTTGGCAAAATGGGATGGCCCTTTCGTTCTGAGCAGGTTCATGTTAAAATGGACAAGAATGGCCCTAGTAGCAGTTTTGAATGAATCTGGGACTAGACAAGGGCTGGGTATTGCCAGCAACCTCACGATATGATGCGTATCACAATTCGGGACAACGATACGATACGTATCACGATACATTCCGAATAATGCCTAAATGACACAGCCCTAATAACACAAATAACACAGGGGTGAGTGGAAATGTGCGGTACAGCTTCAATATGCATGTACTTAACTTATTGAAAACCTTAATAATTAATAAAAGGCTGTGTGAAATGGTGGAATTTAATGGTCTCATGTTGATTAAGTTTCATAAAGATTATCTTATTTGATTGTAGTTTGGTTAGTTAACAGCATTAACATAAATAGCAAGGCTTATAATGCAGCAGTAAATAGCGTTTGTGTCATAATTCTCATCCCACTGTGTTTGCTGTTAGGGCGTAAGAAAGTGTCAGAAGCCCATTAAAAACGGGGCAGATCGATCTGGCATATATGCTGAAAACGCCACAGAGTCAGTTACTGAGTTACCAGAAACTCTGAATCATTTACTTCATAAATAGTGCTGACAGAAAGGAGATATCTTCAAGTCGCTGTTCTATGTGTGTTTCTTTCCAGAAAGTTAGGTTTGTTTGTGAGAGATACAGGGTGCAGGAGAGTGACAGGGGCATTTAATGATTCCCGCAAATCCAGCGTTCATAATGCGGAACTTAATGTACTTAAACGACCATATTAGTAAAAATGAATAACAGGAAAATGGAAAGATACATTTCACTTTATATATTGTAAGTATAATAGCAATAGGAAAAAAAACTAACTGTACACAGCATGACCACTGAATGGGCTTATAAGGCGACGTGACGTCACACCTCTGACCCCGATATACCCGACCCCCCCAATGCTTATATAAAACCTACACTCCTGACTGGCACCCTGTGACTGCACTGCGCACTGCACTTTCACAACTGCCATTCCACCATTGGATAGCCTGCCTAATAAAAGTTCTTAAACTGGCCGTATGGATACAGCATGTCTGTATTGGTGTGTGTATCGTCTAAGGCTATATCACGATATTTTGCCATATCGATTTTTTGAGCACAGCCCTAGACTGGACTGTATAGCAGGCTTTAGGACATCCTGGCCATAACTGTGAGGGAATGGGCTTAAATGACAGACCAACTTGACACATGCTACTCTGTTAGCAGGTGAAATGGAGGCAACTGAGACTGTCGCAGTTAATTATCTTGCACATCTCCAACAGTCCTAATTGTGCAAAAATTTGACAACTAAGACACAAACCTCATTCAACACATGGTTTCCAGTTTAGCCTGCAGCTTTAACAAGATGCGGGTGTTTGACTGGCTGGCACAAGCAAGACAATTTAGTCAGAAAAAATACCTAATTTCACTGGAGATACCAGAGTGGTACAAATGGAGTCATTCAGAATAGAGGTTTTAAGCTCTGGAACCAATGTGTGAGTTCCTTAGTAATGCGCTCACTTGTCTGCCTGTATCCTGGAGTGACAGTCGCAAACTCCACTTCCTGTGTTTAACAAACACAATCCACAATAAAAGAGCAGCTTTCAGCACACAAATAGCACTGTTACCCGCAGTTTATGAAACTTCACCTCCATTTCAGGGCCAAGACCTCTGAAGAAGCAGACATGAACAATGAGCTGGACACTCCGACAAGGCTGGGACTGGGAAGCTACAGCATCCTCAAGTGCCCAGGGGTCGGCTCACCCTGCGTGTTCTGGAAATAATGTCTCCAAAGAGGCCGAATCTTGTCCTGGCCGCCCACATCCCACACCGTGAAGCTGATGTTCTTGTACTCCACAGTCTCCACATTGAATCCTGGAAGGATGAACACAGCTCAGTTATTGGATGCCTACATGACAAGGTGCATCTCTCTATGTGCCATGCATTGGGTTTAAGCTTTATACATGTACGTAAAATACAGCATTCTAAAACAAATTACATAGTTATGCTGTTTTTTTTTTAATTTTTTGTTTGTTTTTTACATACAAAATCTGAAATACATCCATATTTCCTGAATGCAGCTGACGTGAACTGGGAACCCTCTGTACAATTTCTCATTATGCTATAACGAGTGTTCCCACTATGCTAACAGGACATCACACAAAGAACAAAGAGGGCATTTATGCAAGTGGCCTTTCTGAAAAATCATTCTTACTGGTGTGGCAATAAGCCAGGCCCTGCCCAGGCAGGCCTACTGCATGCGAAGGGAGCGCGTCCTCGCTGGGCCCTAAGCCCGTCACAGCGTGCACAGGCTCGCACACAGTTACTTATACCTGCGGCCGTTTACACACACTACTTAGCAAGCACTGCCTGCATTTGAAAAGCGAGGCCTGAAGCGGGAATGCCACACTACCCACTGTGCTGGCTCCTGCTCTGTAATTAAACAGCCTAAGATAGCACACGAAAGATTAAAAATACTTTAACCGGCACAGAGAGACAGGCAAGTCCCCTAAGATCCCAGCAAATCTGATCTCCTAAGTTCACGTGCCTGGTTTTATACTGTGATTTTTGAAAAGAGAAAAACAAACAGACTGGTATTATTATACAACAACTTATGACTTGCTTTTCAAACCACATTTTCAGTCAAAAAATGTAAATCACCGTAAATTAAAACTGGCATCCATCTATTTACTTAGTCACTTGTTCGAACTGAGGAAATATATCTATGTTAAATATACACGTATGCATGCATGTATCTATGAATGTGTACAGACGAGGCAGACGACCATACCGATAGTAGGAATAGTGGTGACAATCTCTCCAAGTTTAAGCTTGTACAGGATGGTGGTTTTCCCTGCCGCGTCCAGCCCCACCATCAGAATACGCATCTCCTTCTTCCCAATCAAGCTTTTCAGCAGGTTCCCAAAAATATTTCCCATGGTGCCGTTGGTTCTGACTTGTCGGCAGCTCCCAGCAAAGACGAGCAGTTCCTAGCAGGGCCGTGCTCGACCAATGAGCATACAAACTGAAGAGAGACAGGGGGCCGACCTTAAATGCGGAATCAACACATCCAGCAGCAGTACTGATAACATTTAATTAGAGTACTTATATCAAGAAGTCTCACTTCAGTAGTTGAACAGTTGGTCAAAAATTAGTACAAAGGGAACAAATGATTTTTATGAAAGTGTAAGATGGCAGAAAAAAGATATAACTAAGGGAAGAATGTTGTTTCTTAATCATTTGTCTGTATGACCCACAGCACAAATGGCAGATCTCATCACAGTCATTTCCTCCTAAATGTGACTCCCTGTAATCGATCACATTCTGCATTCCTGAAAGGGCAGTGAAAGGCTCCTTGCTGGCACCGGGGACAGACGGACACATTGTGTGCTTCATTAACACGGCTCCCCATCCGCTTTCAAGCCAACGTTTACCCACAGATTTTCGCAAGTGAACAGTCTGACACCTACATGCATCAGCAATGGTCCATCCATTCTGGAATTGGTCGGTCTTTCTCACACACAGACTGGTGAAACCGCCAATGCTCCCTGCAATCTGTTTAACACGCCCGGTTTGACACACCTCCTGACACAAACATGCGCGGTACAAATGCAGTGCAAACCTCTACATTTTCACATGGATGGGTCACATGATACCAGCTTCCTATAAAAACAGCTAAAACATTATCCTCTGCTCCAATGGACATATTACAGGTAAAAACTGTACAAATTAAAAGTGGATATTTCTCTGAATAAATGTAATAGTATAATCTTGCAGTAAGTTATCCCCACTTTGGAGATAAACAGATATCTCAGTTTTTGTTAACAACAACGCTATGGTTTAATATGTAGATGCATGCATATTATCCACCAAACATGCCTGATTTTTGTCTTTATCTTTCAGCTAACAGTTTCTGCCACAAATGTTTGCTTGCTGTGATTCATACCACCAGTTAAATTACAACTACCTTGCAGCAGGTTTAAATGCTTTTCAGAAAAACATTCTACTACTGTTATTCCTAATGGAACAAAACCACGTGGAACAGCACCTGAACCCACGACCTCCTGAAATATTATTGGCACAGGAAGCTCATCTGACTGAACTGCTGAAGTCAGATGCTGAAAACGGTGCCCATATTATAGATTAATGTCTCAGAATAAAAGAGAAATTATATTTCCTCATTCCAGGTTTAATATTTTCACCTATCAGGGTTTCCTCGTTTGACAAACCAAGACAAAAACACACAGAAGCGTTCAGGTTTTCAAAAGATCCCGCGTGCAACACACAAAATGTGATGTCCTGTGCCTTTCACTGTCCACTCCAGATTTAATTCCCCAGTCACGACTTCAAAATAACGGGTCGTGATGGTTAACGTGTGAAACCCATTAGTACTGTCCATGGTACTGACACTTCCTCTGACGCGTCCTTTAAACATTACGAATGACCGTGAATTTAAAAAGGCACAAAAAAAGCCGAAACAATTTTCCTTGTTCGTGTATTAAATCGCAGTAAACTGGGAGCTACGGCCATGAAGCACGGCGCTGTTTTCCAGCTTACTGTGGCCAGTTCCGAGTCGTACTGGGCATCACTCAGCCGGTTCAGCGGCGCTTAACTAACCAGCCCACCCACGGCTTTAGAGGGCGACGCGCCCCATCCAGCCGGCTCGGACAGCCGAAAAGCCAAAGAGGCAGTTGCCGAACTCGGCAGAAACACAGAACGTCCGCCGGCGGTCGGACGACTGGACGGGCGCGCTGAAACGAGCCGTACACTGACGGACACCACGCCCGCCCCGCCGCCGCCGCTTTACTCGCGGAAGGTGTGGTGTGGCTTATAAGCGCCGTCTGTCTCCGCAGAGAGAGCGCCGGTGACCGGCAAACCGAAGCAGGGACCCCGACCCCCCCCCCCCCCCCCTCCGCATCTTCCCAAAGACGGTTAGCCAGCTAACCCGCGGCTATGCTAACCAAAGCACTGAAGCCTCGCTGTTTAACTGCGGAATCTCCGAACCTTTACGCTTCATAACCACTATCGCCCGTGAAGTATATCAAAATAATGTAATAATAATCATAATATTTATTATTGTTATTATCGTTACATTTTCTATTCATTATGACCCGCTTCCTCACTTACCTCCAACGGCGACACTACTCAATCTCGAGCTTGCGGGGCTCATAAATCTCGCGATATTTCAGAGTTGGGCGCCTCGGCAGTTGCAGCGTCATCGGCGCAGCTTTCCAAGGCCGAGAGCCTGACGGCGCGAGGTGAGGATCCCGTTCTGCTGGCCGTGTACCTGTGTGTGTTGCCACTCTGAAGACATTAAGCTGAAGGTGTTATTTACGGCCGGCAGCCATAGGTACACATGAAATGCAGGCAATACCTGTGCCAGATGGACCCTCAAATAAGTTATTCCATTAATTAATAATATATAATATATAAATAAACTGGAGATAGACATGCAGCCACCTGGGACAAATTATCCATAAGAATCCCACACAGGAGAGTGGGATACAGTAAGGAAATGAATGTTTACCTGTGAAACATGGAAAGGAGAAGGAGAAAAGAAAACACTGGAATATTAGTGATTGGCAGTGCATGCTATCCATCCCCAGGGGTGTGGTTAAAGATTTTGGACCCCATGAAAGTATATCATACTGGGCCCCCAACCGAGACCAATGAAATTATGTTCCAAGTTATTTAGGAATCGTCCTAACTACCCCGGCACCCCTGCCCACCCCTCCTTTCAGCAAGATGGAGTTCCCTCTCCACCCCCTTTTCAACCTGCTTCTTTAATGATTCATTTGACTTGGAGTATTTACACGGATGAGAAGCAGGTTTCCATCAGGCTCTCGGGTAGCCAGGTGTTGACTTTTACATGATTTAAAACACGTTCCTGTGCGGAGCTGACATTTGTTAGAGGAAGACCAAATGATGTCCATAAATTCATTAGATGAAGCAGTAAAAGAATCAGCACTGCAGATGTTTGCTGCGGTGGACCAGATTCTGGGGTGGAGTGTGGATTGTGGGAGCCAATGGGGGTCATGGAGGGGGTCACAGTGGGCTGGGGTGGTAGCTGCAGAACGGGGGAGTTATAATTGAAGGACGCCTGTTTCTCAGAAGCATCTGCCAGGGGGCAGAGACATGAGCCCCAGTAACACACAATCACAGGTCCTCTTGGGCCGCGCTGGCAGAAATAATGAGAGCTTGTGGGAGGTGGAGAGTCCTTTGAAGGGCCAGGGAGCTGGCTGCTCGCAGCCTGTTCTCCCTCGCTCCGGCTCCCGCTCCGTCCCACATCAGAGCTGGAGTGGCGAGGAACAGGGCAGTATGCAGGATTGGGGAGTGACCCACCAGCATATGTTCCCAGCTGTTTATTTACATTGATTGCATTGCACCAGCCCCACCTCCCAGCCCTGTCACATGCGCTGACGGACACATGCACACACACAGATGTTTGCGGCCGCTGTGCGCTAAAGTGCCAGTTTAATTTTGCCTTTACTTATCGGTATGACTCTTCATAAGCATCTATTTAAACATCTGTCTTTTCTTCTGCATCCATCCATCTATCTGCCCACATAGCAGATCTTGCCCGTGACGTACACAAACTCCGCAGGTCAGCAGGACAGCTCTCTCTCTCACACCCGGCCATTTCTGTCCTCCCTCTCATTGGCAACGACGTCTGCTTCCAATTACGCAGACAGCGGCGAACTGGCGTCACTGTAGGGGAGAGCAAAAGAGAGAAGGGATTGAAAGAGGAGGAGAGGAAGATGAGAGAGAAAGCCTCGGAGCTCGGCTCCCCCGTGTCACACACAAGAGCAGGAAAATCTGTGTCCCTGCAACGTTCAGGAATGACAGTGTGAAATAATTAAATGATGAAACAGATGGAAAGATAAAGAAATGGGAACTCAGACACAACCCTCCTTTAAATTTAATTCCCTGCCCTCTGGTTCTTCTGCCTTTTAAATAAATAATATTCCACAAAGAGCTGATATCAGCCAGGCTTTTCCTCTATACTAAAATATTGTATAATAAAAGAACATTCTGGGGAAAAACCAGAATACTTATACGTGCCTTAATAACTGAAATGTAGTTGCAGCCAATTGGTTAAACTGGTTTATTGGCTTATAATAAACATTATAAGACATAGTCAATGTAATCTAAGAACCTTACAGAATGGAGAGCCAGTGCACAGTGTAGTAAAGGTCCGCTTGCCCGGAATGTTCTCTACATGGATGGAAAAGCAGGCATGTCAGTCTGAGAGCGACAGGCACACGAAACTCCCAGGATGCATTGCACCGCCTCACTTTTAGAGCCACTTAATAAAGATCAGACTTGGAAAGCAATGTCCTCTCAGGAGATGCACCCACATTCTAATTTTTTAAATCATTGATTTCCAGCAGAAGTACTTCATACTCTCACTTTGCCCTAACTGACCGTACTCACGCTTGTCAGATTCTAGCCATTAACAGGTGAATTATATTGCATTTTGCTGAAAAAGTATGCAAAATGCAGCCTGCCTTGGCTTGTAAGAACAGAAGGGTGAATGTAATTTGGCGTGAAAGACGCCGATGCACAGGTTAGGGGGAATGGACTGGATTCTTGGTATCAGTAAAAAGCTTCAAGTAATGCATGGTGTACAATCTGCCCAATCAGAAGACTCTACATATAAATATCTTTTTAATAAACACAAATACCAACATAATGGGAAAGATTTCCTTCATATTCGATATACATATGAAGTCTTAAGTACTATTAATTATAACTGAGAAAAGTGACATTTTACACAAATCAATTAGTGCAAAAATGAGATTAATGGTGAAGCTGTGAATGGAACACAGGCAGGAGGACGGCTGTGGGGACGGTCCTCTGCTCAGGCTGTCGTGTGATCGACGGCTGTGGGGGGGGGGGGGGGGGGGTCACACAGGGTTCATGGGGCAGAGCTGTTTGGAAAATGTGCCGCAGGGAACAAACCTGCATACGCAGACCTTCATCTTCAGGGCCTCCATGCTGTATCCCTACAAACGCCAAACCCTCCGACATCGCCTGGCATGTTCCATCTGAACCCCCCCCCCCCCCCCCCGTTTAGAAGGGAAGGCTCCCCTTCCATCCACCTCCCACCAGATTCCAGAAGCAGAAACATTCTGCTGCACCCACAGCTTGCCGTTCCAGCAGTTTTCCATCATCACCGGCGGGGGGGGGGGGGGGGTGTGTTTCTGTGTTGGGGCATTTTGCCATGACTCTCCGCTGAGGAGCAGCTGCTAACACTGAGGAGGATGACATCATGTCAGGGCTGTACCAGCTATACACAGGCTCTGCTTAGGGGTGGGGGGAACACAAGCTGGGCATTCAAAATACTGCCTTTCTGAAGGTGCGGAGGTTTGAACACCTGTACCCTTCTTTTTGTCTCCTCCTAAAAGGTCCACATTTAATCTTCCATCTTCAGAGTTCTGGCTGTAAGGCCAAAGGAGAGAAGGGCTTAGACCCTCATATGACCCAATCTGAGCCGCATACATTAATGATAGCCACACATGGCATGGGCATATTCACAGGGAACTCAGCGGAACTGCCCATCGACGCTGTCAGAAAGTCAGTCAGTCAATGAGCCAATTGATCACATTACACTTAGCATAGCCCATTGCTACAGGACGGTAAATAAGCCCCTTAGAGTGTCTGGTCACGCACGCCCGACCCTCCTGTCTCCTCCCTGACGTGGCCTTGATCAGCTGAGCCGCATTTGATGCTTGTTGCCCCTCGTTAGTCTTTGTATAGAAGACCCTGTTTGTTCATCAGTCCGAGTCCGGTCATTGATTTTGAACCTTCATGTTGCCTGTGCCCTTCCTTGATCCACTCCTGCGGTTTTGATCCCTCACAATCTTATTTATTCAATGTGTCTGTTCTTGGACTTCAAGAAACTCCCTTTGTGTTTCATTTTTGGGAAAAATCAAAATTGCGGAAATTCGCTGACTGCTTCAAAGACAGCGATCAGGTGTTGTCACTGGCAAATGGTGTCAGTCAAAAGCACAAATAAAAACTGTATGTCTTTGGATTGCAGTTGGAGTTGGAGGAGACCTGCGTGGTCCTGGGAGAAGGATTCACACTCCCAAAGAGGGTGACAGTACCACCCAATGAGCTGCCATACTGTCTTTTCATGTAGAATGAAGGTTTGAGAACTTTAAATATATCATAATATGATTGGCAATGGCCCAACAGACACGCTATTCGTAATCCAGTTCTGTTGTACTGTAATATCCATCCATGCAGCTGAACACGTCACTGAAGCTATTCAGTTCTGGCTATTGAGATCTTTGCTCTTACATGGGACTCCTACTGAATTTTGGACCAGTTACCGTGATTACAGGACTTCGCTTCTGAATGCTGTGCCATCATACTGGGTAATGATTATCCACAGCTGTTGTATATCTTTGCATTGCTTACACACACACACACACACCCAAAGCTGTCATCTGTAAAGACTTTCTCACAGATCTCCTGGGTTCTCTCTCAGGAGGAGTTAGTATATTTAGCTGCCTGTCATATTCTACATTTTTTCCTGAAATGTCAGGTCACAACACCAGACTTACATGAAGTTGTAAAAGAACATGGCACCATTAATTTGATAAACCGTTATATGTACTAGAGGAGAAATTGCTCTCATGGCCTGATTTCAGTGCCTGCCAATGTTCTGCACATCTGTCACAGCTGTGCAGTGTGGGTTGACCTCCTACTGCAGTGTAGCGAAGGCCACACTGTCAGTCACTGTATGACTATCCCCACTTGGGTTGGCCTATTTAAGCCCTGCCTCTGCTTACCGCGACCTCTGAGTCATGAACAGATCTCTGCCAAGACTGAGGTGTTTATTTAAAGCTGTGCTTCAGTGGCCCTTGTTGTTTCTTCCAGTCCATGTCTTTGTAAACCTTCTCACTCCTGTTTTCTTGGGTGTCTCACATAACAAGCCCTTGAAATATTCCGAGCCCTAGTTCTGATTGCGCTTTCCTCCATGCAGTGTGAGCCTAACGATGTCTGACTGAGGACACGCTGTTGACCTTTAACCGAAGGACACCTCAGATGTTGGAACACAGCCCCAGAGCAGGTTAGTGGGTGATAAACGTGGCATGTGAGGGATTGTGAGTTCCGCAGCCCCGAGCTCCTGCTATGGTATGAAGCACATAATGAAACTGGGATTCAGCCCCAAGCAGTGAGCAGATTGGGGCTGGAAGGCGATGAGACACTCATTTAGCCTCGGTGTCATCTGAGAGGTGCATCGCTGCTTGGAAATGAGGCCACATGTGTGCACCGCATATGCAAACCTGTACTCACACATTCCAGCTTAACAGATGTGTTGAATTACATACAAAAAAACCATTGTTTTGTGGACAAAAAAACATGCCCTTTGTCACCACTGCCGAGACAGTCACAAAACTCGATTTGGTCACAATAGCTGGCTAGTTAAACTTCTACCACATGGGGGAGCTTTTCCAGTATCTTTGTCTAAAATACGCTATATTATTTAAAGATTATTCTGTGCTTCTTTTTTCTTCTTCGTGCATCAGAAGTGTGGCTCAGCACTTGACTTTTGAGTGAGGGGGCTGAGGGGTTGGTGTCACATAAATTTGCGCAACTGTTCGAAAGGACCCTCAAAAAAAATGAATCGAGTAAATGTTTATGAATCCACAGACCTTGGGGTAATGCAGTCAGCTAATGCAGTCGTCAGTGATAAAGCATGGAAGTGTTTTCTTGCCGATATAAGCCTCATTTCAGATATCTGTAAATAATTTGTTTATTTGTATAGCTGAACCTTGAATATTTCAGATGGATTTGGCAGCGCTCTCCTGCCCCCCCCCCCTTTTTCTTCACCTGTCCCTCTGAGTCTCCCCACCCTTTGCTTTTGTTTTATTGCTCATCTGTTTTTTTCTCACACTGGGTGGTGTGGGGGGGGGTATCTTTGTTGAGTGTCACCTTGCTGAACGGAGCTGTCTGACAAAGAGATATTGGGAGGAACTGGAGGATTTCCAGAACCATGTAGGGCAACTTCACCAGAGTAAATACATCATCCCCATTTATGCAACTGCAGTCTCGCGCATTGACAAGTGAGGCCTGTTTTATCAGCTGATGAAACTGGCCTTAAATCTTCACCAAGAGAATGACATTGATGTGGAGGTGAGGAGCTCAGGCGCTTGCAGAATGTTTCTGGGCACATTTCTATGTGAGAGGAGAGGATTCGCGTGCAACGGGCTCCTCTGTGTCGGACGGCATCAGCCTAGGAAGCTCGTTTTACACATGAGGAAGACTGGAGAATGAAACCCCAGGAAAAAGACACAGCTTCCTTCTCTGAGATTCCGGTTTCCGCTCCCGTCCCGGACCGCCTGCATTTGCTGCTTTCTGTTCCAGGCAGCCTTTTTATTAATGAGGTTTTACTGGGCTCTTCTGAAATAATGACACAGAAGCTGCAAATAACATATTGTAGGCAATCCACAGGGGACTGAGCGTGGCGAGTGACTCATGCCAGCGGCCCTGACCACACCACCACCCGGCCCCTGTACAAGGCTGCTGAGATTGCTGCAGTACGTTATAGGCGGCACATTCTTTCAGTTGTTATAGCTATGCTTGCATGCGGAAATCTTTAAACTTTAATCAAAACTCCATCAGTTCATTTGGAGACTGTGGGCAATAGTCCAAACTAGTATTCATCATAATAAATATGGATCAGTCAAGTACTTAATTTAAAATATATATATATATATATTAATTGTAATCATCCATCCTGCCATCTTCCAGCTACTCATCCTGGTCACGGGGAATCACATTCACCACTGTATAATTATTTTAGGAAATGAAATGTCTTTTTGTGGCTTCCAAAAATATGCTTTAGAAACCATATTGTGTCATTTAACAGTTTAAACAGATTAAGTCATGTTAAATACATGGTTTAATGCAAAACTTTTACATTAAAAATGAAAGCATCCATTGCTGTTGAATAAGCTGAATTGAATATGAAGTTCTTTCACAGTTCGTTCTTGATTAGTACTTATATTTAAATGTCTTTCCTTGTGCAGATATTACCATCTTTTTCTGTAAATAAGTGTTCTATTTACTTGACTCAGAGAGCTCCGCACAAGAATTCCAATGTGCCTGGAATGTTGGTTTTATGCACAAATGGCAAATAAAAATCTTGTATCTCGTATTTCGAAGAGAGAGCGTAAGAAAATAATTTATGATATGTGATAGCTTATATATGTAGTTCATATATTAAGTTTTAAATTAAAGGGATACTTGATCTTTTTTGGAAACAGAATAGGCTGCTCCTTCCTGTTATAACAACACGTCACGAACACCTCTGCAAAGAGAACAGAGGATTTATTCCGGAAATCCACACGTCACACTGATGTTGAGCAAGATGTCTCATATGAAAAGTGTCACTACACACCTGCCACACTCCAGCGCTCCGCAGTTGTCTTTTAAATGTCTCTGAAATTCTGGACAACTAATTAAAAGCGTTGCTTTGTCAAACATTCATCAAACCCAATGTATGAAAAACATGTTCACATTTACTTTTTTGGTACTGAGTAGCAGTTATGTGGGCTTCGGAGAGAATTACGCATTACGGAGTTCGCGATTCTGCGCACCCGTACGTTTCGCACGATGCTGTTTGCCTTAATTTATCATTTTAATGAAGTCGTTGTCTTGGATGTTATATCAAGAGTTAACAGAAGAATATGTGTAACGGGAAACGCTTTCGCTATTGGCTGGCAAGCCGCTATTTGAAAGGATAAGGCGCATAAATTATGAAGCGGTGCAGATCCGAGAAGCAGCGTAATGAAGATGTTGGGTGTGGGGACCACTGCGTGCCGCGGTTCGGCTCCGGATCGGTGTCTTTGCGCACGGCTTTGGTGATACTTTCTGCCTGGGAAACCCACTGTTATTTTAACTTAAGACAAAATGGGAACCAAACCTCGTGAATCTAACTGGGAATATCAGTCGATGGAGTAGTGGCATGTGGAGTTAGACGAACCGCACTGATCTTTGCTACTCTCCCCAGCGCATCTTCTACTCTGTTCATATCTACCAGATGGGTTAATTGTACAATTTTCCCAGCAGTTTGCGTCATTCTTGGTATCTTGCACGCTTTGAAGTGAAATATCCCTCCCGTTGATTTAAATGGAATGTTGGAAAAGATCAATAAGTCCCTTTTTGAGTTCTCTCGCTGCCTGAGCTCTATAAATAAATCTTTTTCGGACCGCGTCCGCCTCTGGGCAAAGCGATTCTCAATGGCAAACTCAAGTGCATGTCACCCGCCATCGAATTTACTGGAAATACAACTTATTTGCCTTTCTGTTTATTTATATGTATATATTTTTCCTGATCGTGAAGTTTGTAGGCTAATTCGCGGAAAAGTCTAAACACGGATCGACATGCAAACTAAAGATCTCTACTGACATCTTCCTGGCGATGCAGAATAAAGTTTCAAATCAAATCAAATTATTTTGACATGTCAAATGGGCTTCCTAGTCAGGTCTACAGTAAGCATATCGTCCAAACTAAAGCGTACCTCAAAGGCAAAAAAGCTATCTAGTGCACATATGTTTTTATGAGAGCACCAAGAAGAGATGTTCGGGAAAAAATAGTCTAGAACTATTCTACTGTGGACTGATCATTCCCAAAATTACGCGCCTTTTGCGAAGTTGGTTATAACTCTGACACATGGTGGGGTGACATTTTAGTGCGTTTTGGTGCCGAAGGCCGTACCCAACTGCCTCACTGACTGCACCATGCGGACCATAGTGCTGCTGATGGGGGCGAAGGCAGCCTGTCTGCTCTTGGCAGCAGCGCTCGCTGGCACCGGGGCGGACGTCAGTAGCGGCCGGTGGTGGTGAGTTCAGCGGTTAACTGTTCATATAATACTGGGGTGGTATGGCGATACTGGGCATGAAGCGATGGCATTTTTATTTCCACTTTTCTAGCAAATTGACTTAGGTCTATCTGCTTATACCCTATCATGATGCATTAAATAGTGGTCGCAAGTTTCTGAAGAAATCTGGAAAACATTGTGCAGACTACTACTCGCAACCTCCGCTTTAACGATTGTGTATTCTAGCATAGCTACTTTAATAAATTCGTTGTGGAAATTCGGACTGAACATACCGCAGGACGTGTTTAGTTTTCTGGACAGTGCAAATTTAGCCGAGTTTTATAACATGTACAGATAAACACAGAGCTGTTACTTAAACTGGCACGTCGTACTAGCGGGGGATGTGGTGCAAAGCTGAGTTCAGATCCTTCCACAGTGCGGTTTGAACACAAGACAGCACCATAATCATTACAAATTTAAGAATTTATTCCTTGGGGTGAATGTAATTTGTAACTGAATGTAATTTGTAATTAAAATTATTAATCGAAAAATCGTTCTGTAATATGTATCGGGTTAATGATTCAGGTCATTAAATCTTGGGATTGTGGGCAGTAGTTGCTATTAGTATTCCTCATACAGGCTACCGAAAGAATGTCGGGATTTAACTGTAAGTAAGATGCTCAAAATTCAAATATGTTTTTTTTCAATTTCTTATTTATTGTATACTAAAACATAGACGAGAAAGTCTCGTTTTATGTTACGATTGATGCAAATCAGAACACCATGCAATGCAAGCAAATGAATATGAAACTAGGCGATATCCCTGTAATGGCTTCACCGAAATGGATCTTAAATGTTGTGTATGAAGTAAATCAAACAGAGGCAACATCTGTCACATGTTTGGGGACCTTCTTGAGTTTCAGAATGACCGGCCATACTAATCTATGGGTCTGAACCTTCGGTAATACCTTAAATATAAACTGAGAAGGAAGGTGTTTATAGTTGGAAAAAACACTGAAAAGGGCTCTACAGTGGTACTTTGAGAAATTGAGTTTCCTCTGGTGTGAATCACAAAAATGTTCCCCACAATGTGAAAATAAGAGGTTTTTGTCCAATGTACCAACAATTTAACATATACATGATCCCGCCCTCCACACACACACACACACACACACACACACACACACACACACACACACACACACACACACACACACACAATCTCATACTATAGGCAATGTATAGACAGCATTTGTCTGTTGATTAAACCCTGACTAATATAGAGGAAACCTGCATGTTCCATACAAAAAAGAGCGTGACAGTGCTGCCCTGGTTTAAGCTATTTTTGGGATAATTATTTTCTGTGACTTTTTAAACTAGTCTGCAACTCACAAGAGCGTTCTGGCTTTTTAACATCAAATGTTGTAAAAGAAAATACAACCTAATATGATTTATTTGATTTGTAACTTGTTTTACACTGCTGATAGATCAGTTATCCTGTTTACAGCTTATATACAGCCTGATAGATCAGTTATCCTGTTTACAGCTTATACACTATCTGATAGATCAATTATCCTGTTTACAGCTTATATACAGCCTGATAGATCAGTTATCCTGTTTACAGCTTATACAATATCTGATAGATCAGTTATTCTGTTTATAGCATATATACAGCCTGATAGATCAGTTATCCTGTTTACAGCTTATATACAGCCTGATAGATCAGTTATCCTGTTTACAGCTTATACAATATCTGATAGATCAGTTATTCTGTTTACAGCTTATATACAGCCTGATAGATCAGTTATCCTGTTTACAGCTTATACACTATCTGATAGATCAGTTATCCTGTTTACAGCTTATATACAGCCTGATAGATTAGTTATCCTGTTTACAGCTTATACACTATCTGATAGATCAGTTATCCTGTTTACAGCTTATATACAGCCTGATAGATCAGTTATCCTGTTTACAGCTTATACACTATCTGATAGATCAGTTATCCTGTTTACAGCTTATATACAGCCTGATAGATCAGTTATCCTGTTTACAGCTTATACACTATCTGATAGATCAATTATCCTGTTTACAGCTTATATACAGCCTGATAGATCAGTTATCCTGTTTACAGCTTATACAATATCTGATAGATCAGTTATTCTGTTTATAGCATATATACAGCCTGATAGATCAGTTATCCTGTTTACAGCTTATATACAGCCTGATAGATCAGTTATCCTGTTTACAGCTTATACAATATCTGATAGATCAGTTATTCTGTTTACAGCTTATATACAGCCTGATAGATCAGTTATCCTGTTTACAGCTTATACACTATCTGATAGATCAGTTATCCTGTTTACAGCTTATATACAGCCTGATAGATCAGTTATCCTGTTTACAGCTTATACACTATCTGATAGATCAGTTATCCTGTTTACAGCTTATATACAGCCTGATAGATCAGTTATCCTGTTTACAGCTTATACACTATCTGATAGATCAGTTATCCTGTTTACAGCTTATATACAGCCTGATAGATCAGTTATCCTGTTTACAGCTTATACACTATCTGATAGATCAGTTATCTTGTGTACAGCTTATATACAGCCTGATAGATCAGTTATCCAGTTTACAGCTTATACACTATCTGATAGATCAATTATCCTGTTTACAGCTTATATACAGCCTGATAGATCAGTTATCCTGTTTACAGCTTATACAATATCTGATAGATCAGTTATTCTGTTTATAGCTTATATACAGCCTGATAGATCAGTTATCCTGTTTACAGCTTATATACAGCCTGATAGATCAGTTATCCTGTTTACAGCTTATACAATATCTGATAGATCAGTTATTCTGTTTACAGCTTATATACAGCCTGATAGATCAGTTATCCTGTTTACAGCTTATACACTATCTGATAGATCAATTATCCTGTTTACAGCTTATATACAGCCTGATAGATCAGTTATCCTGTTTACAGCTTATACACTATCTGATAGATCAGTTATTTTGTGTACAGCTTATATACAGCCTGATAGATCAGTTATCCTGTTTACAGCTTATACAATATCTGATAGATCAGTTATTCTGTTTACAGCTTATATACAGCCTGATAGATCAGTTATCCTGTTTACAGCTTATACACTATCTGATAGATCAGTTATCTTGTGTACAGCTTATATACAGCCTGATAGATCAGTTATCCTGTTTACAGCTTATACACTATCTGATAGATCAGTTATCCTGTTTACAGCTTATATACAGCCTGATAGATCAGTTATCCTGTTTACAGCTTATACACTATCTGATAGATCAGTTATCTTGTGTACAGCTTATATACAGCCTGATAGATCAGTTATCCTGTTTACAGCTTATACAATATCTGATAGATCAGTTATTCTGTTTATAGCTTATATACAGCCTGATAGATCAGTTATCCTGTTTACAGCTTATATACAGCCTGATAGATCAGTTATCCTGTTTACAGCTTATATACAGCCTGATAGATCATTTATCCTGTTTACAGCTTATACACTATCTGATAGATCAGTTATCTTGTGTACAGCTTATATACAGCCTGATAGATCAGTTATCCTGTTTACAGCTTATACACTATCTGATAGATCAGTTATCTTGTTTACAGCTTATATACAGCCTGATAGATCAGTTATCCTGTTTACAGCTTATACAGTATTTGATAGATGTTATCCTGTTTACAGCTTATACACTATCTGATAGATCAGTTATCCTGTTTACAGCTTATACACTATTTGATAGATGTTATCCTGTTTACAGCTTATACACTATCTGATAGATCAGTTATCCTGTTTACAGCCTATATACAGCCTGATAGATCAGTTATCCTGTTTACAGCTTATATACAGCCTGATAGATCAGTTATCCTGTTTACAGCTTATATACAGCCTGATAGATCAGTTATCCTGTTTACAGCTTATACACTATCTGATAGATCAGTTATCTTGTGTACAGCTTATATACAGCCTGATAGATCAGTTATCCTGTTTACAGCTTATACAATATCTGATAGATCAGTTATCCTGTTTACAGCTCATATACAGCCTGATAGATCAGTTATCCTGTTTACATGAATTGCATCAACTGCTCCCGATGTTGGGCGAAACTTATGTGTGTCTGATTCTGATGACCTTTCAGGGGAATCATTAACATGGCTTCCTCTGCTAACCACCTCGCTAATTCAAAGAGTGGACAGATGTTTCTGGACCCCAGCTTAGCGCTGCTGAACCGTCGGCAGCGGCGTCTGATCCGGCAGAACCCCGGCGTGCTCCCCTCCATCGTGGCCGGCTTGCAGACCGCCATCAAGGAGTGCCAGTGGCAGTTTCGTAATCGGCGGTGGAACTGCCCAACCACGCAGGGCCCTGCTATCTTCGGCAAAATCGTCAGCCGTGGTGAGCCCATATGGACAAATCTAATCGCTGTTCTTGATCTCCCAGAGTGCAGAGGGTGTGAGATAGGATAGATGGTGGGGTGGTCTCCCTCTCACTCATACACACACACACACACACACACACACACACACACAATTGGGAAGTCATCATCTCAGCAGGGCAGCTTGTCTTTTGGATAGAATGAATGAAGTGACGTCCCCCTGTGGGAAACCATAAAATCACAAAGAATCATGAAGCATGCATAGCCTGAGCCGCAGCCGGCGCTGAATTCAGGGCCAAGACGCTGCCAGGGGCAGCAATGCCACCGGAGCAGAGGCACAGATAACGGCCACAAAGAGCCTCCAGAACCGTTACGGGGGCAAAAATACAAACAGAATTTTCTTTTTTTTTTCCAAAATTAATCTCAAAGCCTTTTCTAATTTCAATAATATATATTTAAGTGGTTAGATGCAACATGGTGGAGTTCAGACAAGGGTTAGCCGAAGGAAAAAAGCCACTAAAATCTGAGAATTTTAAAAGACTTTTAATGTATCCCTTCGCTTGTAAATTAACTGAATGGACTTCATAAGAAATGGAAAAGTTTTCATCCACCCATCCAACTTCTAACCACTTATACTGGTCAGGCTACTTCTGACTTGGCGTAAAACCCTGTGCTTCATGGCCCTGTCGCCAAAGCATACTCCATTTTTTAATGTGAAATCCATACACCCGTGTAATGGCTTATCAGGATATTGGGGTGGGGGGGTGGACTAGGCTGAGGACGCATGCCGGATTCATTGCTACAGGGTACATGCCCCTACAGAACAGATGCAGGATTCAAACCCCCAACCCTGAAAGAAACAGCCAACAATGTGACTGCCTGAGTCACCCCACTACAGCAGCCAACACCCCCACAGAGCATTTTCACACTAACAAATTACAAATGCATAAAAATGTCCTTTTATTTATGTCAGGTTGTCGGGAGACGGCATTTATCTTTGCGATCAGCAGTGCGGGGGTCATGCACGCAGTGGCACGGGCCTGCTCAGAGGGGGCCATCGAGACCTGCACATGCGACCATCGCTGGCCCGGCCCCGGGGGCCCAGATTGGCACTGGGGCGGCTGCAGCGACAACGTGGAATTCGGCCGCGCTTTCAGCCGGGAGCTGGCAGACTCCAGCGAGAGAGGCAGTGACCTGCGCTACCTCACCAACCTACACAACAATGAGGCGGGGAGGGCGGTAAGAGGCGCTGCACACCTGCCGGGTCTTCGTGGGGGGCGTCTTTGTGGGGTCAGCATCAGACAAAGGAAGCTTCCAGAAATAAACAGATTTCCTGTTAATGAAGGAGAATTTATTTACACTAGTGACCAAAACTGTGGAAACACAATTTTTTTTTTTTAAATTTCAGAACTTTATTCCAGCTACTCCTGTTACTTATTCATCCAGTGTATATTTGCAAACATTCTTTGACTGTTTATAAACATTACCGCTAGTATTCGTGTAGTACTTTTTATAGTGTAATACCAATTTTGGCCACAAGTGTATACGTAACATGAAGTTCATATAATTTATAGATTATTGGAGCATCCAAATATAAGCGATATCTATGGATGCAGTTATTTCGTTCCTTTTTGCCCTCATAGCGTAATTTTCATCTGTAGCATCAACATGGTCATGTGACACAGAATGCGCGTAACATGCTCCCTGCAGACGGTGGCATCCGGGATGCGGCGGGAATGTAAATGCCACGGCATGTCGGGCTCCTGCTCACTGCGAACGTGCTGGATGCGGCTTCCCAGCCTCCGCACAGTCAGCGACCTGCTGAAGGACCGATTCGATGGAGCCTCGTGCGTCGTCTACGCCAACCGCGGCAGCAACCGGGCCTCCAACCGGGCCGGCCCGCACCACCTGGAGCCCGAGGACCCCGCCCACAAGCCTCCCTCAGTTGGGGACCTGGTCTACTTCGAGAAGTCGCCCAGTTTCTGCTCGCGTAACAGGAAAACAGGCAGCCTGGGCACTCTGGGGCGGAGCTGCAACAGCTCGTCGGCAGGGCTGGAAGGGTGCGAGCTGCTGTGCTGTGGGCGGGGCTACAGGGCACACGCTGAGAGCGTGGTAGAAAGGTGCCACTGCACATTCCACTGGTGCTGCCATGTCAGCTGCCTGAACTGCACCAGCACGCGGATCTCGCACCAGTGTCTCTGAGAGGTGATGAGAGAGAGCCAATGAAACAGCGGAGGGGGGGTTGGGCTGGAAGCAAGAAAGTACAGAAGTGGGACACAGGGAGCAGAGGGAAAAGGAGGACCTTAAAGGAGGAAAGGAGTCATGGAGGAGGTGCTGAAATGGGAGGGGAACAGAGAGATGGTCTGGGACTTAGTGACGCATGAAGTGGCAGATTTCTGGAGAAGGATTAAAAAGGGAATAAAGACATGAAAGGGAGAGATAAGACCACAAAGGATTGATTTCCACTATGGACTCCTGGCAAAGGGTTCAATCCTTATAAGGAGCATGTTTGCCCCTGTTTCTCTGACTTTCCTCTCTACACGCTTTCGTCATCGCCATCTCCATCTCCATCCTTCCATCCCCCTGTATCCAACGCCCAACAATTTGGGGAGCGCAGTTGTAACTGGACACGTTGTCTGACAGATGTTTCTGCGGCTGGGGAACCACAAGCATGCCTCTTCAAACTGGTGGTGAACGCCTCTCTCGCTCACATGCGCGCCTCCTTTAACCGTCTGGTTTCCCGACACTCCCTTTCTGCCGTGACGGCTGCTGTTTGGATCGCGTCCTGGCGTGCATCTCATGGGACTCTTTCCGGAGCTTTCCTCCTGCAGCCACCACGATGGAGCCCCAACAAAAGCAGGCCGCCCGTGGGTCTCCTCTCTAATTTACCGCATTTTCCTCTTTGATTCTGGGTTTTGCTGTAATCTGGTCCTTAACCAGCATCTGCTACTGTGTACTTTACTGCACTATGAAGTATTATTTGACTGCATGTTAATTCTTACTAGCACCAGGCAGTGTTTGTATACCAACTCAAAAGTGTTAGCATGTAGCTACATATTTAAATGCATCGGGTTTATTTTTTAACGTATTTATGTATGTGCCCAGGGGCGTCAGAAATAGGGGGGACAGGACCACGGGCTCCCCCCCCCCCGATATCAGTTCCTTGTGAAACTGCACCTTAAACAGTATTAGTCTTATTTTAAATGAAATCTTAATTATTTTAAATGTCTTCTCACATCACATTCTATCCTGACTATTGCATGTGTGTCCAAGGCGATGTTACGACATACACACCCCCCCCCCCCCCCCCCAAATGTCTAACTCCTTCCGATGCCACTATATGTGCTATGTAATAATCATCAAGCCTCTCCTCTTCTACAGTAGCCATATTCTGATGAACACATTAGTCCAAGGCCGGCAGATAAGGCAGAGCAAACCTGCTTGCATCTTTACACGCTCAAGTGAATTCCAGCATTTCCGGTGACTCTCTCTGTAAGCCAAAACCCCAGGATGTCTGTAGGTCGGTGACAGGTGATGTCACACTGAGTCCCAAGATAAAAATCGAACTGGGAATATGGGAGAAACAACAAGTGCGTCTTATAAACCCTGAAGACAGTGAATTTGTGGTGCTGTCGCGCGACGTCGACTCCTGTTCACTGGGCTGTACCCTGTCTGTTATGAACACTGGATAACCCTGTTTTATGTGTAAATGTATTTATTGTGAGTTTCCTTTTAGAATGTCTTATGGCTTCCTTTTTAAGATGTAGAGAAAGTTGTTTTCTTTTATAGTATTACAGATTAATTTTAAAAAGTCTATATTTTCAATAAAGATTTTCTTCTTAGTTATAATGTGATTTTCTAGGATGATCTTGTCTTGACTCTTGACTTGACTTTCGTTTGTTACTCGATTTGGTTTCTCTTCGACACCTTTGTCTTTACCTCCATCCTTCCTAATTTCTGCTCCCCCATTTTTGTTAGCTTAATTCACACACCCTCCCCCAGTCCTGCTACAGAATCAGCACCAAGCCAGGGAAACCACAGCGAAATCCCAGTCCGCCTATGTTCATAGTTTCTATTGTACATTTGTTTTCACAACACTGAGTGCTTTGCTTCATTTATTTAACCTCAGTAAGAAAAATTAAAGAAATAATGAATGAAATAATGGAGGGCTGTGCCCCCCCCCCCCCTTCCTCCACCCCTGCTCCACACTGACCACAGTAGTCAGGAAGTGGCCAGCTGCTTCTTCCTGGCCAAACACAGGGTGGCGCTAGAGAGGCTGAGGGTCAGCCAGCCTACACTCTCACACCCAAACTGGGCCAGAGATGGGGGTGAGATAAGAGGGGAAGCGCGGATTGACTGGTTAGAGGAGCAAAAAGAGACGATGAGCGAGGTGTGGTTTTCAGGTATTTATTTACACAGCTAGGGTTTGTGTTATTTGGTGTGTCGACATAATGGTTTTGAGAGCAGACTGGTATGCAAGTCAGGGGTTTCCAGGCCTTGGTGAGTGCGGATGAGCTTGGCTGAACAAATCTAATTAAGAGTGAAACGCGTTATTAATAATAAATCAAATGAAAAATGATAGTGCAGATACTTCAACTGGAGAAAGGAAGTGGTGATGTTAAAAACGTTTTAGATTCTGGGTGGAAAACTTGCAAAATGGATCCAGAGATGGAGATAAATTGTGAGAAACAGAAGTTAAGATCTTGGTTCGCACTCTGAAATCATGTTGTCGTGCCAAAATAAGCATTTCTTTTTGCCGTTTCGGTGCGAGTCTCGCCCTAATTGCTCTGTGTCGAGAGCTCCCAAGATGCAATGGAGCCAGGGAGAGCGATTCAGGGACAGGGCAAGAAAGGAAGGGAAAGAGACTGAAAGAACAAGGAGAGATGGATGGCGGCAAAAGAAGAGGAAATCCAGCGGAAATTGAGGAGGGAATGAGCTGGTGCAAAAAAATAGCTGAAAGAGAGGAGACAAATGAAATGAGAACAGAAGGTGTGACAGGGGTGGGGGGCGCTGTGTGAGCTGCGGGTAATGAGCTCAATTAGTGATTAATAAATAGTGACTCTGGGCACCAGTTGCCCTGACCCTGCACTGACCACCAAAACACCCCAGTCTGATGGACGTTTCGTTGGGCAAACAAAACATCACTCCGCCTACGCATGACGCGGCAACTTCGCCCCCTGCTGGCTGGCCTCACTGTTGCCATCACGTGGGTTGGGGTTATTCTCTGAGCCCTTTGTCTGCCCTCACTGCTCCATCTCAGAAATAAAAAAGAATGTTAATTCCTCCCGCATGGTTGCCAGATTGAGAAAAATGCATTTCTCTCACTTGGAAGATTCAGGGAAACGGGGTTGTCATTTATTCTAGGCTGGATGGGAAAATGAGTGTCAGTTGGTGAGTCGAGGGCAAACAGTCAAGCCAGGATCTGCAATGAGTGTGTGTGTGTGTCTGTGTGTATCTGTGTGTGTCTGCATGTGTGTGTGTGTGAGTGTCTGTGTGTGTGTAAGTGTGTCTGTGTGTGTCTGCATGTGTGTGTGTGTAAGTGTGTCTGTGTGTGTCTGCATGTGTGTGTGTGTGTGTAAGTGTGTCTGTGTGTGTGACTATGTGTGTGTGTGTCTGCATGTGTGTGTGTGTGTGTGTGTAGACTCACGGTCTGTGTGTCTGTGTGCATGAGTTGCTCTCACCATGAATACATACACAACCATCTTTAACACGTTTTCCCAAAATCATGGTGGGGGGGCAGTTGCTGCAATAAATTATAAATCCATCGACATTCTGAAAGCAAGTAAGAAGCAGCTGCTGGGGGAATGAGAATGGGGGGTGAGACAGGGGGGCGGACAGGCCTGGGATGAAATCAGAATTTTAAATCAAACACCCATTAATCAAACATTACAAACATTATGCAATTATTTACTTGTCCGATGGCAAGTGATTCAACCCTCGACTGAAACCGCTAATGACACTGGCTTTGTAATTAGCATCTAATCTGTGGTCGCAGGGCTGTTTTGGACCGTGGGATTCTTAAGAACATTCACTTAAAACCCAGTACAAATTCCAAAAGGAGGGTAAAAATCTGGGCACATTCTAAATACACAAAATACAACTTGCAAAACACACTTTAAGGTGCGTTTTTAGCTATAGTTGTTTACATTTCCTGCCAGAAATAACAGATGGAATGCGTTCAAATATGAAAAACACACATAAGAATTAAAAGACAGAGATACCGGTACCAAACCTGAACTCATTTGTGATCCCAGATCACCAGTGACTTCTCAGGCACTGTGGCTGACAGCAGTAGGTGTGGTGATGCCCTGACAGCACTCAGAATTATACTGCTGGAACCAAATTTCTTTCAGTGCTTATATTCTTCCCTTTGTAATTGCAGTGTTGCTGTAGAAGGACAGCAGGTGGCAGCAAACCGAATCTTCCTACAGAATTAAAAAATGTTTTTTTTTTTTTTTTAAAACTGTCAAAAAATGATCTGTGATTTCGGGGGGGAAAACTGGAACTGTCCCAGTCCAAGGCGCTCAGGGACCAGTGATCTACATTGTCCTATAAGTGTGAGTACGCTGTTCCCCTCAGTGGAAATTGCTACAGACCACAGAGGGGAGGACCTGAACCTCTCTGTGGGAGCAGGTTAGCCGAAGACAGGGATACGCTTTCATTCAAAACATGAAAGCTGAACTTAGACATTTAGATCAAATTTATACTTTGTAGGAAATGTGATGGCTGAGAAAAATACGTTTGGAAAGTATGCTATCTTGTTCTGTTTTTCACAATAATTTAATATTATCACAGAAGGAAAGAAATAAGCACATAGGTGGAAAGTGATATTAAATGTGATAAGATTCACTCTATTTGACCAAAAAATGTTGCTAGTCAAGTACGTGCTAGAGTGACTGACCTACACGGGCCTGTTCTTAAGAACGATACACTATGTACAGATAGATTGAAAAAGCAGGATTTATCTGATGGTCTGTGATGAAAAGATAAGAGCATAACTGTGCTGATTTCGGACGGGTCTGCTTTGTCATTTTGCCTTTTCTTGTGAAGAAACTGCTGCCAACTGCTAAGGTTTTACTCACGAGGAAGGGAATGACGCACTCCTGAAATGTCCTGCGAACTCTCGCCATTCCCAGCCCTCGAAACCAATATAATGCAGACATTAGCAGTAATGAGTTCAGCAAGTCTAGGAACCCAAACTATTTGGTTCCATTTATGATGCAACATTTTACCTTAATTTGCCGTAAAATTTAATTATAAACCGAGAACTAACTAAATACAAAAGGTGTGCAATACAGAAAAAGTAAGAATGAAGAGGAAATGACCAAACAAACCACATCAATGTCGCAATGCAGATCCTGTATTTTCAAGGATTTATTAAATGAGCCAAATTAATTATTTTCTGCAGAGGACAGAGCAGTCTGAGGAATATTAGGTCAAACGCTGACAAACGAAGCTGGTAAACTGACGCGACGCAGATCGAAAAACAACAACGGCAGTCAGGCTGGGTGAGGATATTGTTTCATTAAAAATGAAACATGCACTCGTTGTGGCCCTTCCTCACCATTTCCAATTACTGACCTGCGTTGCTCACACATTCTGCATATTTTTAATTCCAGATACAGCGTCTCGTCTTAATTACGTTTGTTCTACCAGTACAAGAAACTGCTGGGTAGAGAAGCTGTGTACTAATTCTATATTTCCATATTGCATACCAATTACATACTTATATGTAGTGTACTAATTCCATATTTCCGTACTGTGTACTAATTCCATACTTATATGTAGTGTACTAATTCCATATTTCCATACTGTGTACTAATTCCGGGGCGGCATGGTGGTGCAGTGGTTAGCACTGTCGCCTCACACCTCTGGGACCCGGGTTCGAGTCTCCGCCTGGGTCACATGTGTGCGGAGTTTGCATGTTCTCCCCGTGTCGTCGTGGGGTTTCCTCCGGGTACTCCGGTTTCCCCCCACAGTCCAAAAACATGCTGAGGCTAATTGGAGTTGCTGAATTGCCCGTAGGTGTGCATGTGTGAGTGAATGGTGTGTGAGTGTGCCCTGTCATGGGCTGGCCCCCCATCCTGGGTTGTTCCCTGCCTCGTGCCCATTGATTCCGGGATAGGCTCCGGACCCCCCGCGACCCAATAGGATAAGCGGTTTGGAAAATGGATGGATGGATGGATGTACTAATTCCACACTTATATGTAGTGTACTAATTCCATATTTCCATACTGTGTACTAATTCCATACTTATATGTAGTGTACTAATTCCATACTTCTGTACTGTGTACTAATTCCATACTTCCGTACAGTGAACTAATTCCATTTATCAATAATTCTAGGCCCAGTGTTGATTTAAGATTATAAATCAGAAAAATGTCTCAAAGAAGTCTACCAAACAATTTTCCAAAAGAGGGGAGGAACTTGTCCGCCTCTTGGCTTTAATTGCCAGTTGTGTTTTACAGAGAGAGGGGCTGGGGTTTCGCTTCTGACACATGGGGAGAGGAATGTTATGTGATGCAGTTTGTGGGCAGATCGGTTTGTAGGAGCACGCGTGGAGGCCACCGGCTCGCACACACATACACACAGGGCTCAGCAGCCAGAATCCGAACATAAGGCAAACAGAGGCACACAGACAGGTGACAGGGAACCCCAAGTTACACGCCAAGTCATTTTGCTCCCCATTGTGCGAAGGTGCCAAGCCAGACCACCCAAGAATCTGCACATGTGGAGTGTGTGAATTAAAAGTGTGGTCACCTTTCCCATTAGAGCGCTCCTCCGCCAGGGCTGCCGAATGCTCCTCAGAAGTGCAGGCTGCCAAACCCTGTCAGAAACACATTCCATTGTCCCACCTCTTCCCCCTGCTCAGCGACACGGAGGACGGCCAACCACAGGAGCCACTGGCACCACCAGTCAGCCGGCGCTCCGGATAGGGCAGCTTATGTCTGCCGCCCCAACACCCAGAGCCATAATCGCTTCCAGAACAGAACTTCCCTAGTGCCTTCAGTGGCCTGTCCTCAACCCCAAGTTCTCATGCAGAGCTCCCAGCACAACACACCCCTTAGCCCCCCTGTGCCTCCCTGAGTGCTGGTTTATTGTTGCACCAGAAGTGATTTTAGGTACTCTGAGGGCTCTCCAGTTCACCCCCCCGCCCCGGCACAATTATTACCATTCTGCTAGCACAAAGTCAATCCACCCATTTTCTTTGCCTGCTTGTCCTATTCAAGGTCCGGGGTCTGAAACATATCCTGGAAGCTATGGAAAGGCAGGGAACAACCCAGGATGGGGTGTCAACCTATCCCAGGGCACACTCACACACCAGTCACAAACACACCACTCACAAACACACCAGTCACTCACACACCACTCACAAACACACCGGTCACTCACACATGGACACCTACAGGAAATTTGACAAATCCGGAGCCTATCCCAGAAGCAATGGGCACGAGGCAGGGAACAACCCAGGATGGGGGGCCACTCGCAGGGCACACTCACACACCAGTCACTCTCACATGCACTTCTACGGGCAATTTAGCAAGTCCAATTAGCCTCAACATGTTTTTGGACTGTGGGGGGAAACCGGAGTACCAGGAGGAAACCCCACAATGACATGGGGAGAACATGCAAACTCCACACACATGTGACCCAGCCGGAGACTCGAACCCGGGTCCCAGAGGTGTGAGGCAACAGTGCTAACCACTGCACCACCATGCCACCACAATTAATAATAACAACAAGGTTAATAATAACAATTAATAATAACAACAAGAATTTAATAAACATAAGAGCTTTGTTTTTGTTTTTGTGGAAGACAGAATATAGAACACAGTCCAGAAAAAAGGGTACAGCTCTGGTACAGATTTGTTCCCCAAGGTACAAACAACACTGATATACCCCCAATGATACAAAAATGTTCCATTTCTGTCTTAAAAGGTACATTTACCTACAGCTAGGGTACAGTGACAAGTAATTGTTCTCTCAAAAGGTACAAATTGGTGCCTTTTTTTCAAACAGCGCATGCAATTGCCTGCCTTGCCTGTCCTGCCACTTTGACTTGCGGTCTGCATTCGCAATACAAAGAAAAGATACTGTACCCATGTTTAAACTTGAAGGTCTTTTCACAGTTCCATGACCTATAAGAACTCTGTTTGTGACATTCAGTACTCCGTGTGATTTGTATGAATTTTGTAGTTTAAAATGCACTTATTCGTTTAAGAGCTTCGGGCTCCAGACGACCGATAGCGCATATTGAAAAAGACTCAGGTACAAAACCCGAGTATCTGCTGGCACCTAGTGGCGATGTGTTGTTATTAAACCGCAAGCTAAAGAAAACAGAAACAGTACCCAACAGAAAATAGGAACAATTAACAGATAATACAATGGGATTCGTACATTTAAATAGGATTCTTATCATATTTTAAATGTACCAAATTAGAGGTATATATAGTATACAAGGTCATTAGTTTGTGCAATAATGATTAGTGTTCGCGTCATGATTATGCCAAAAAGCCGATATGAACAATGGGCGAACTTTTGACCGTTAAATCAAGCAGCAACTTTCAACGGTGAAGGCTTGTATAATCGAGCTGGAACAACACCATTTGGTTAACGTACCTCATTCAGATCAATTCAGTGGAATTTTCAGCATTGCAGAAAAAAAACACCCAAATAGGCCTAAATAATTTTGGAAAAGTTGGCCATGTTCATTTTATTTAGATGGCCCAATGTTAACGATCGTAATACACTGGTTTGTAACTAATTGTTATAGTGTGTGATTTTATATTTTTGTTGTCTTGTTATTTATTCATTTTAAGCATTTATAGTTATTTCTGTCTTTAACATTTTATCTCGACATATTGCCTATGCCTTTATCCTGCATTTCAATCCTAAACACGGGTACATTTTACCATATATTTATATGTATTTATGTAGGCTATTTTTACCTTTTACTTGGGGAAGATGCGTCAATCAATCCCTCGATAGCGTGCAGGCGAAGGGCGCCCCCTGACGGTGCATTGGGAACTGCAGTCGGGAGGGGCTTGTGGGCCGCTGGCGGAATGTCCGGGCGGGACTCCGGGATCCAGGTGTGGGGGGCGCTCATGTGGCGGCTGCCCCGTTATCGTCCTGCTATAATAACACATCAGCTTTAACCACCGTCGCCTGCTTTGGCCACATCAGTTTCACCTGGACCTTTGTATGCGCCTCGCTGAGCCATTGCTTGGCTCAGCTAATACTCAAAATATTCCTAGAAAGGCTTGCTTAACTTCCTGAAAGTTTTTTTTTCTGAATATATATATACATAAAAATTAAAATGAAGACTTGGGTTTTCCTAGTGTGGCTGGTTGCTGCAGCCTTAGTCGCAGCCGAAGACTCAGGGCAGGAGCAAAATGCAATTGAGGAGCTTATGGTGGACACCTTGGTAAGAAATCCCAAGTTATCTTTTTGTTTTAAGTTTAAAGCCGATGGCCGAAATGACCGGGCAACACTGTACACGTAAGCTCTTTGCAAACGTGGGTAACAGACGGGACACCCAGTAACCACCCACAAGGGAAAAACGTGTTCAGAAGCTTATATTTTAAACCATATATATTTAGGGAAAAATTAGTTTTTCCATCTTAATTTCCAAGCATATACAGAATATCCATGAGGTTTCTTTGACGGAATAAATTGTTTAAATGTTTAATTCCCTGTGATTTAAATGTTTTAAAGGAGATGCCAGAAAGCTGTGACAGAGTGTCGGAGATGGGGGACACGCTGCAGATCCATTACACCGTGAGACAAATCTGCCCGAAGATGAAACACAGCTTGGCTGCTTCCTGTCGCTCGCCCGCTGTCTGTCTGTCTGCGGCGCCGTCGCCCACACGCCACCATTCGTGTCATCCGTCGCTAACTTGCACCGTTCATTTAGACCAGGGGACATCGTCAAAATCACACAAATGTAATATTGGTTGGAAGCATTTTAATGCATTTATGACGCATTTGTAATTCGATGGTATGGAAGGAGATCGGAGTCTATTTGACACTCGGCTCCTGCGAAAGGCATGTCCGCTCCGGTACACGCAGCTTCACCTTTCCAGCCTGTTCTTGCAAAAAAATAACGGGCAACGCTTACAGTTCCTGCAGATGTTTTTTGCCATTGCCAGATTTATTCAGAATGGCAGCTTTGGAAATGTAAGGATGTTAGGTTTAAAACCTGTTGAGCCGAAATAGACACATCGTGCACTTTGCAGCACTTTGTCGGAGGCGGAGCAACACGTCAGCAGTCGCGGCGTGCGGGCGGTGTCTCACACAATGTCCCGCTCTTCGGCATGTACGGCACACAATAAAATATACCTTATATACATATCACTAGCCGAAATGAGCCGCCATTGCACAAAGCACATCTATTATTACTTTGAGACAGTTAAGCTGTGGCTCCTGTGGTATGTGCGGTGAATGGCGCTCATGCCTGCTCGGTGTTCGGCTGTCCCCCCAGGGCAGGCTCCTCGATGGAAAGGTGATCGATTCCTCTCTGTCCCGGGACCCGTTGCTTGTGGAATTGGGGAAAAGGACGGTTATTGCAGGTATATGAATTGTGCTAATCTCACAAAGTTATTTTCTGCTTAATTCACATCACTAACTCGACTGGTAAACACATTTTAAGTGCAGATTTTACATTTCATCGCCACAGGTCTGGAGCAGAGTCTTATCGGTGTTTGCGTCGGGTGAGTTCAGATTTCACCGTAACTCTTCCGATGCTTCAGTGGGTAGTACTGTTGGCAAGCACCTCTATGTTTGGGAATGTGAGTCCACCAATGTGGAAGTTTTTTTTTATGCTGTGCAGGTTTCTCCTGGGCACTCCAGTTAACTCCTGCAGTCCAGAGTCATACATTTGGGTGAATTAGTGTCTGTAAATTACATAGTGTGTGATTGTGTGTGTGCTCAGTGATAGACTGGCATCCTGCTTACAGCCTTGTGTATAGAGTTAAAGGAAAAAATAACGGACTTCCTTTGAATATGCATTATTTATTTAAGTTTTTTTCTCCCTAAGACAAAAAATTAAGGCCACAATACCAGCTTATCTTGCTTATGGGAAGCGTGGCTATCCTCCAACCATCCCAGGTAATCTTGTACTTGTTGTCATGCTACATATGGTACAGCAGGGGGCGGTAGTGGACAAGGGCAGCTGCCAAATGCATGTCTCAGTTTAAAGTGGGCGCATATAACACAAGCATGTTCCTACATGCACGCGTCCAATTAAAAAATGCATTCTGAGCACCTGTGCCTTGGCCACAGGTGATGCGCCGCTGGAATTCGAGGTGGAGGTGGTGTCTCTGAGCCAGCAGACGCCCTGGCAGAAGCTGGTGAACGACGTGTTCCCGCTGGTGTGCCTCGCACTGGTGCCCTCACTGCTCGGCCTGGTGGGACTCTACCTCTACAACAAGGCTGGTGCCCAGCAATCCGGCAAGAAGAAAGTGAAGGACAAGAAGGGCAAGCAGAAGAAGAAATAAAGTGGGGTTGAGAAGCTTGGAGGCCGTGTGTTTACTGATGACTCGTGGTCTTGGATGGATGTGGGGCGCAGTGCGTCTGAGGGCTGTGTGCCGTACGGGCTGCTGGGTGCCGTAAGGGCTGCTGGGTGCCGTAAGGGCTGCTGGGTGCCGTAAGGGCTGCTGTGTGCCGTACGGGCTGCTGGGTGCCGTAAGTGTGCCGTAAGGGCTGCTGTGTGCCGTACGGGCTGCTGGGTGCCGTAAGGGCTGCTGTGGCACATAAGGGCTGCTGGGTGCCGTAAGGGCTGCTGTTGCACATAAGGGCTGCTGGGTGCCGTAAGGGCTGCTGGGTGCCGTACGGGCTGCTGGGTGCCGTAAGGGCTGCCGGGTGCAGTACGGGCTGCTGGGTGCCGTAAGGGCTGCCGGGTGCAGTACGGGCTGCTGGGTGCCGTAAGGGCTGCTGTGTGCCGTAAGGGCTGCTGGGTGCCGTAAGGGCTGCTGGGTGCTGTACGGGCTGCTGTGTGCGGTAAGGGCTGCTGTGTGCGGTAAGGGCTGCTGGGTGCCGTAAGGGCTGCTGGGTGCCGTACGGGCTGCTGGGTGCCGTACGGGCTGCTGTGTGCGGTAAGGGCTGCTGTGTGCGGTAAGGGCTGCTGGGTGCCATAAGGGCTGCTGGGTGCCGTAAGGGCTGCTGGGTGCCGTAAGGGCTGCTGGGTGCCGTACGGGCTGCTGGGTGCCGTACGGGCTGCTGGGTGCCGTAAGGGCTGCCGTGTGCGGTAAGGGCTGCCGGGTGCAGTACGGGCTGCTGGGTGCCGTAAGGGCTGCTGGGTGCTGTGTTATTTATGTGTGAGCTGTAACGTGCTGCTTTAGTGCCCAGCTGTTGTCATGCTGTAAAATGCGAGTGGGCCCTTAATTCCTCCGGGGGCTGCGTCAAATGGGATCTGGGCAGCTGAACCACGCCCCCTGGTGGTTCACAGTGTGTGCTTCATGGCATGGGCTGCCTCGACAACGGTGTGCCGCTTCCCACGGCTGTCGCCGACGATGGCAAGCGCGGGCTGGCGGACCACCAGGAGGGGGCGCTGTTGAAGATGGAGCTCGTCGTTGACGGAGATGCTGTCTAGGTACTGGCGCAGGAGCAGCCGTAGGCGCTGGTTCTCCTGGCTCAGCTCAGCCCGCTCGCGCTCCAAGCACAGGCGCTCCAACTGGGCCTTGTTGTAGCGCTGCCAGAAGTGCTCCAGGGCCGAATGATCCTGCATGGCCTGGGCCACAGGGGGCTGTGGGGGCAACCATGGAAGAAAAGAGTACTTTATTATTAGATTAGGCGTAAGTAAGTAAATGTAAGTGAATACATTTTGGGCAGTCGTATGCCCGGAAGCTGTACGCTACCTAGTACACACTATATGCCATGCAGTAGTATATAGCAGCACTGTCCCAGCCTGACACGCATCTCCCTGTCACATTCTCACCTAAAAATGTGATTATCGTATTCCGACATGCTTCCACAGCAAAGGGTCCATTTCCCGCCTCAGTGTGTAGAGAGATACATTGTCCCCATGTGATGTGTGTCCTGCCTTTTAAATCAGCACAACCCTCAGTGGCCAAACAGTCTTTGAAAACCGACCTAAGATGCTACTCCTGACCACCACGGTTCCTATTGTATGTGTTTCTTTGACCACACAGGGAATATAAACAAGGTCCTGCTTCTTGGTAAAAAGGGATGAGACCTAAAACAAAGCAGGCAAAGGGCAGATGCCGAATCACCTTGGCGAGCTCCTCTGTGAGCACCTCCACGGTGCCACATGCTCCCAGGCTCTTCTCCTCAGCGCTCAGGGAGCAGCTGTAGAAGGGCAGCACCTTCTCCTGCTCCGTCTCCAGCTTGCGACACATCTCCGACAGACGCAGGAGCTTCTCCCCCTGAAGCAGACACACGCTGTGTCCGCCCCATCTTATGCTTTTGAAACAGGTCTGGGACTCAACAGAACTATTTACAGCAGCGTTTCTTATCCTGGTCCTCGGGGTCCCCCAGACAGCCCACGTTTTTGTTGACTTTCAGGTCCCAACACCAGTCGCACCAGGTATTCGACATTATTAACTGGATGGATTCAAAAATGTGGACTGACTCGGGGATCCTGAGGTCTGGGTTGGGAAACCATGAATTACAGCAATTGGAGTAATGAACTTCCTCTCATCCAGATCACATGAGTTAGGACAAAGTAAATTAAAACCAACTCATTTTTAAATATCACCTTTCCCAAGATTGATGTATCAAGGGTCTAAGCAAAAGTGTAACTACATTTACAGCCATTTATCGCATTTTATCCAAAGTGACTTGCGGTAGTGGAGAGGGTCACATGTGCTCCCTGTGATTTGAACCCATGACCTTTGTGTTGTTAATGCAATGCTCTATTTATTGATCTACAGCTATACGACTGTGGCGTGGATTTTCTCTCATTAATGTAACATCAGAGAGACAAGCAGGGCTTTACCTTCTCTATGACGCCCCGTAAGGTCTTGGCTGCAGCATTGCTGCGCACGGTGAGGTCAGTGAGGCGCCGCCGCTCTGTGGCACGGGTGCAGCCCAGCTCTGTCATTAGCTGCTGGGTCTGCAGGAGGACGTCTGTCTTGGCTGCCCGCAGGTCCTGTGCCATCAGTGTGCTTTCCCCCTGTCTGGAGTTCAGCTGCGCCCGCAGTTTTGCGATTTTGGTCTGGAGGGTCAGAGCAGCATGAAGCACGCTGTCAGGCAGACCTGAAACTGCACATCATCAGTGACCAAGATGGTTGATCTAGGGCAGGGGTTCACAAACGACTAAACTGAAGCTGAAGGCAACACTGGAATAGTTTGACCATGGCAGTCGCAGCCCCCCTGACGGAACCCCACCACGGACCTGTATCATGCGCAGTTTCCTCATCTGCTCCTCTATTTCCTGGGCACTCTGCTGGTCGCTGGCCTGCAGTGCATTGCATGCGACCTGCTGGTTCTCCGTGGCCTTTAAATATCTATGGTGCTCCTGCTCGAGCTCTTCCATCCGTTTCTGCACAGTGCCTTTCTGCTGATCCTGGATCATCTGCATCTCCTCTGCATTCTAGGGTAAGTTTAATTATGTGGCTTTAGTCACTGAATGAATTTAGTCACTTAACACTGGGAGCGCGGACCTATGGCCGTCGACACACATGCTCCTTACTCTCCTCCTCCGGCTGGGTGTACCTGGTTCCGGACGTCATCACGGGTGCTATAGAAGTCATCTTGGACTTCTCGGTACACATTGCGGTAGTGATCATCCATGGCAAAGTTGACATCCTGAAGATATGTGGACTCTGCCTGGTGCTGAGATGTGAGCAGCACCCTACAGAACAGGGCATAGGGATGTTCAGTGATTCTCCACCACAGACCAGGAGGATCCTGCTAACGATTTTGTTTCATCTCATCTTTTCCAAGCAGCTGGCTGTTTGCTGAACACATCTGTTGATTGAGATACCTTTTATTTACATATTTTAATCTAACATTTTTGGACATGTGCATATTCTAATAAGAAAAAAAATGAAAAGGTATTTATCCAAAGTGTCGGCCTTTAGATGATTATTACAGTGGTTAATGAATTTAAAATAGAATTGTTTGAATACTGTTATATACCCTGAAAAACGGCACTATTTAGATAGAATGTGATCAGAGGCTTTGGAACCGAGGGGACATGTACCGCCCCCCAATACACAAACCTAGTTATTTAAATTATTAAGTTTTGTGTCCCCCCCCCAATATGAAGCCTTTCAATTAAGTGGGAGGTTGGAAAAAAACACCAAATTTCACAGCGTTTCACCAGGGTCAGGGGCACAGAACAACCTTTACCAAAGTGTTTATGCACATAAACAGCAGGAATGTTCAGTAACATCCATCCATCCATTTTCCAAACCGCTTATCCTACTGGGTCGCGGGGGGTCCGGAGCCTATCCTGGAAGCAATGGGCATGAGGCAGGGAACAACCCAGGATGGGGGGCCAGCCCATCGCAGGGCACACTCACACACCAGTCACTCACACATGCACTCCTACTGGCAATTCAGTAACTCCAATTAGCCTCAGACTGTGGGGGGAAACCGGAGTACCCGGAGGAAACCCCACAACGACATGGGGAGAACATGCAAACTCAACACACATGTAACCCAGTCGGAGACTCGAACCCGGGTCCCAGAGGTAGAAGTGCTAACCACTGCACCAACATGCCACTCGATGTTTAGTAATATGATTAGTGATATGATCAGGTCATGTGACACAGCATTCCTCAGTAAGCCCTACTGCCCATGCAGAGCAAAGAACAGGGCGACACCTCTCTGCGTTAAACTCCTTGCTGAGCTCTTCAAGCTCATTGGCCCAGGTCTGTTGCAGCGACTCCAGCCTGGCCTTGTGCAGATCCAGAAGCCGGTCCACAAACTGCAGGTGAGAGCTCACTGCCAAGGACGACTGCTGCTCCGCCTCCATCAGGTCGCTCACCAGGGACTGCGTGACACGCAGAGAGCTTGTCAGCATCCCCGCAGCGCCTAAGCGCATGCACAGGCAGAGCCGACAGGCTCCGTGCACCATCTCCCTGACCTTGATGATGCTGTCCTTGTGATCCAGGATCCTCTCGAAGGTCTGGCTGAGCACGGCCACATCGCGGTGCAGCTCCTCGACACGGGCTTTCCTCAGCACCGTCCTCCACTGCTGGGTCAGCTTGAGCCGGTTCACTGTACTGTTTCTTTCCTCCTTCTGCAGCTTGTCCTGAGAGGTGTTGTGAAGGAAAACTGACTGGGTGACATGTAATAGTCCAGCAACCTACAGAAGCACATTTTATGGGACAAACTCCTTCAAAATAATTCAAATCTTTAAAAAAATTAATAAAATATTAGGAAAAGCAGGTACAGAAATTGGATGGAAGGATGGATTTATTAATCTCATACATCTGAAGTACGTCTGATCCTTCCCTGTATTTGACTTGTGCATCAGTAATAACGCTGCCCACCTTAAGGAACTGGGTCAACATGTCCTCTTTCCTTTTTTCCATGTCCTCCTCTGCCAAAGCTCTCTGCTGCATGAAAAGGATCTTTTCTTCCTCCGTCATCGCTGCCTTCTTCCCCTTGGTTACTCTTTTTGCTCCTTTCGACATGGCTCCACTACCTGAGGTCCACTGTCCACTACTTCTCTTTCCTTTTTAATGGATACTTTCAGGATCCTAAAACAGACTTAGTTAAATGTCCATAAACTACCTGAAATCAAAGCATTATCTTACATAAAAAGTGTTGCATTTTTAACTAATACATTTGCCAATAAAATCTCTATTGGATTTATTACAGCCGCATTTGGAAACATTCCAATGTCCTAAACGTCTAGTCCTCTCTTACAAGATAGTACATTAACTTATGTTCTCAAATCCAAGCAAATAGTCACGGCTAAAATGAAATTTTCACGAAATCCGAATACACTCGAAAATTGGTGGGTTTCTGACTGCTTACCGTAAAAACAGGCAGTCGCTCGCTGCTGTTTACACCACGTCTCTTAGCAACGAGCATCATATGGTTAAAGGAAACCTTTCTTACTGGTGTAGTGGCAAATTCCCGATTATATGAGTTGCGAGTGCAAGCTAACTCACTTTAAATACCCGTTTTGTAGACTTTAGAATGTATATACAACGCCGCTCTAGATAATTGTAAAAACTGTAAAAAATAATAATAATAATAACTATTAAGTATTATTAAGTGACAGTAATTTTCCAGACCATATATTTCTGGAGTTCTGTGTGTAATTTAGCCCAATTTCATACACTTTCATATGAAACCTGAAATAAATTTGTTAGATCTACTTTATATTTCTTTCATCTATAAGTGAATTCTATGGTAAAAGGTCGCACGCAGTGTACTGTGGGGTAGCTAAAGGTTGTAGTAATCCATCCGCGATAAAATAGTCCTTCTACTTATTGTTGTGAGCGAAATGTATTTTTGAGAATAAATAAAATTTATACAGAAATCGTATAAATATATCTGAAATTTTTTTTATGAAGCTGATTGTATTTTCTTGATTATTTAAGGCTAGATTTCGTCGGCGGAAGAATAGCAGTATAAGAAGGTCGGTGCTGCGGTTTACGGTCCTCTTTCCAGCCTCCTGTTCAAGATGGTGAGTGTGGGGCAGTCTTGTACAGGAGTGTCGAAAGTGGCCTCATATTGTTGATCAGACATATACGTTACTTTCCCATTCTCATTTTTAACAAAATAAAACCTAATAGCACCCATGCATGAGGTTTCCAATACTTCAGGGGTGACAGAATGTTAATTCTAAGATAGCTCCTTGGCTACTCGTCAGGTAGCACGCGTGTGGGGAGTGTGTTAGTTTGGCCTCAGCGGGATAACTCACGTTAGCTTCAGTAATTACTCTGCTGCATCCTAATCAGACTGTAAATGTGACTGTGCTTCATATGCAAGCGAACGTCGCGCTTTATGTGACATTCGTGTGTAAAGCCCATCCACCGCTGTTCGTAGAAATACGCGTGTTTGCTCATTGCGGGCGATGCTAACGCCAGCGGGCCGCCGCCTGCGCCGCGTTTGTCTCCTCAGACCAAGAAGAGAAGGAACAACGGACGTGCTAAGAAGGGCCGCGGCCACGTCCAGCCCATCCGCTGCACCAACTGCGCCCGCTGTGTCCCGAAGGACAAGGCCATCAAGAAGTTCGTTATCCGGAACATCGTGGAGGCTGCGGCCGTCAGAGATATCTCCGAGGCCAGTGTCTTTGACTGTAAGTGCGGGGAGTTGCGACTGTCCGGCTACTCTGAAGATTAAAGTTTAATGAATCACTTTTGAGATTTTGTTTTTGCTGTGGGGTCTGCATTATGACGTTTAGATGACTAATTAAGCAGTACCAGTTACCTGATGGCATCAGCATTTTTGGTGGTGGATGGATTAAACTTGCAGATACTGACTTGTAACCATAAGGTTGCAGGTTCTGTTCCCAAAAATGTCTGTCGTATGCAGACCCTCCTGTTCTTTGTGACCTCTTGATGCTGATGGCCTTGTAACGCACTGTTTCTTCCGTCTCTGTTCCCGCGCAGCCTATGTTTTGCCGAAGTTGTATGTGAAGCTGCACTACTGTGTAAGCTGTGCTATTCACAGCAAGGTGGTGAGGAACCGCTCCCGAGAGGCTCGGAAGGACCGTACCCCACCTCCGCGCTTCCGGCCCACTGTGAGTTCAGCTGGCCCTAGCTGGCCCTTCTGCGCACGTTCACTTGAAATACATTTGTGCCTATCGGGAGGTGCATGTTAAACCGTATTGATGAAATTGAAAGGCAAGCTTTTTTTTTTTCTGACAAAGAAAATTAGAATTTTTCTTTCTAGAATGAGTGCTTCTGCAGTGAAATGTGCGACCGCTCAGCTGTAGGGGTACTGACTCCTTGTCTCTGTCCTTACGCAGGGTGTCGCACCAAGAGCTCCTCCAAAGCCAATGTGATGCTGATTTTTTCTCGAAGATCCTGAGCACATTTACAGGAAACCTTGAGAATAAATGACACCTAGACCTTGAAGCTGTTTGTTCTGACCAAATTATTGGGAGTGTTTTGCACTGTTTTGCATCAGTGTTGTCTGAGTACAGTGATATCTGGGGTGTGTATAGGGTCATGTTCATTTCTGGACAAAAGAACTGAACTTCCCATTTTCTAGTGCTCATCTTGAAATGGCACTAATGGAGTTGACGAGATGCCCCTGTGCCAATTTAATCTACACATGAGGGAGTTGCTGATCCTTTGGTTTGATTACAGTCTGATTAATTTGATTACTAATGGCTGGCTAAGACCTGAGGCCAGAGAAGATGTGTAGCAGCCAGTAATGTCTGCCAATAACATTGTTTCTTAATGTAATAACTTACCAATGATATTTCTGAATCCAAAACATTACTTTTTATGCATAATGTCATAACTTATTACATTATTGGCTGGTAGCAGCCAATGTAATTACCATTAATGTATTAAAAACATTACATTATTGGCTATTACACTATTGGCTGCGAGTTTGGGCGCTTTACTAAAAAAAATTTGAACTAGTTAGAAATATTAATCACACTAAGAGTTTTTATGGCTTGAATGAATAAGTCACAGTAATTGACACAAAACTTTGCTGTCGTTTAAATTTTGCTCATGGTTTGTCAGCAACAGCTCTTTCAAAAACCACCGATGAGCCTCATGACCGTAGATTCCTGAGGCACCCAAAGGAAGGAGGGCAGCTAGTGGAATGAACACAGTGTAACAAAAAGTAAAGCTGATTTATATTTATTTGGAATAGACTTTCTGCCATACAGTACAAAACTTACAGTAGTTTCTTGTTACACAAATATATCTAATTACAATATAGTACATATACAAAGGCTCTGCAGTAGTTTTTTATACTTTAAATGTATTTAAAGCAATTCATACCAGTCACAGAAAGGAATTCATTAATGATGATAAGAGCATAACACAAATATACTTAGCAATACAGAACAAGAAATCTGGGAGAAAACAAACCACAAAATGGTAGAGGATATATTGCACTTTGGAATTGTATACATCTGTAACAAAATATCTTCTGTACACGGTATTCTGAAAAGGAGAATATGGAGTCTACTTAACATTTTAAAGACCTACACTGCAAATCCAAAGTAAAGACAAAGGTGATCATTGTGCAACAAAATGTTAGCACATGCAACAAAGCAACATAAAACCCTTTCTGTGTCCCATGTCAAACACACAGAGTTCACATTGCTAACCAAACTTGACCTTCTCCAAAGCTGACTTGCCATATTTTTGCTGTAGAAGTTTACGGGGCTGAGATGGTTGAGATGCTGGAGGCCCAGTGGTGAGAGTTAGCATTCAGAATTTGTCTTCATCTAGGTTGCCTACAGCCCAGAACCTGCGTCACTACATAGTAGAGAAAGCCTATGAAACTGGGTCTGCTTGCATAAAACGCCATGAATCTCACAGCTAAGAGCTAACCCCCCCACCCAGGTAGGATAGTGCAATTTGTTCAGCCATCTCAATAAAAAATCCTTAGAATTGTTTGTAAATATGTAACACGTAGCTTTAACAGTTTTTATTGGTACCTCATTAAAGTAGATTAGCCATAAAATCAATCAGACTATTAACTCATTCTTGCTACAGCGTAACAGTGTTACGTTTTACACTGACCTAACTGAACACCTCTGCTTTCACAATGTTGCACACAAATAGCCAAGAAGCTTGTGAGGAGGAACATGGAGTGACTCGGATCTCATCTGATCCAAACGTGTCACGTGTTGTGTGCAAACATGCTTTTATACTCCACTAATCATTTTTTAAACTAACATGTAAATCAAAGGGTCATCTGAAAAGAATCATTAGCCCTTGTTCCAAGAGGAAAACTGAACAAAGGTGATCATGCTTCTATGAACAATAAAACATTTTTTCTATGGGAAAAAAATAAAAATAATTCTTTAATTTAATGGCCAATGTTTAAATTTGAAGTGTTAGAAGGTATCTTATTTAAGTAGTCAGTTTGAATTAGTATCAGTTATATTGAGTCAGATGCACCAATCAACCCATCTGCAGCAACCACAGTGACCTTGTTTAGATGCCTGAAGATAACATCAATTCACTATTGTCTTTGTCTTTCAGGCTCAATCGTACGTCAAAACTCAGGAAAAAAGAAACTTTCATCCAAGCCACAGAAAATTCTCACAACTCGGGTTTACGAGATACAGATTTCCGTTGAGGTAGAAGCAAGAAACCTATTTCAGGAGAGAGGGGTAAGTGCGACTCACTGCGGCACGTATGTTCCGATAGCAAACTCCAGTCTTTGGCAGTTTGTGCATTAACTATACATGCCATTTGGTTTAGCCAAGTACAATCTTTCTGCTATCCAGCTGTATCAGAACTGAGCATATTTACAGGCACATGTTTAAGAAGAATGCAGAATGACTGCTAAAACATCAGGAAATATTCATAAAAGCCACAGGTACCACACAGGGAGACTCCATGCACATTGACCAGCCTCTGATTTGGAGCAGTAGTTTAGCTGGGACAGGGACTCAAACAAGAACACTTGTGCTAATCCCTGTTAGCTCTGTGCAATCTAGAGGATTTTTAAACATACTGGCTGTTATGTTTAAGGGGTGAAAAATTCTAATTTGAACCCATCTCATTACCGTAACCTCAACAACCATCATGTTAAAGCAGGAATATTTTGGGAATATTCTTCATATCACACTGAAGTGAAATGTACTCTTCGTATATTTACTGTGATAATTTAACAAAAAACTACCTTAAAAGGTTCAAAACATGCTACGGTACTGAAATAAATTACAAAATTAAAGCATGTATTTTCTAGGCCTGTTTGTGGATTTAGAAATATGCTCATTTAAAAAGCTCCATAAATATTTTAGTCTACATCTTTGAACACTTTAGTTACAGTAATGAGATTGTTTGACAGTTTACTCAACAGCAGTTAAAATACTAATCATATCTACATTGAATTTTCAAACCATATTCTGAAGAACACAAAAGGAAAAAAAAAAACGGGTATGAATTTGGTGAGACTGACCCAATTATACAGCCATACTGCAGTTTCATATGGGAATAAAATGTTTATGTGACTGAGTCACTAGTCCATGTTTTAGCTGTCAGTCACCAGGGGAAAAAAATCCTCTAAGGCAAGGGCACAATAGCACCATTATATAAGAAAAACGCTATTCCTGTGTATATTATATATAGAGTGATGCTAGAATTTAGAAGAAATGCATTTTGAATCAGCCCTTCCTCCATTCATAATCACAAAGCCTTAATACATTTTTCACACAATATTACGATATTCAAACGAAAGGCATTTTTTTGGGACAGAAGTGCTACAGCTTTTTAAATGAATAGTGACGTCAGAGAGGGGGGTGGGCCACACCCTGCAGTGTAAACAAGCTGCTAGCACTGCTCTGGATCTGCCCCCCCCGTCTTTCCTCTTTGTATCGAGACTCTTCATTTCAAATGGAAAACTGCAAGTGCAGCAGAGGGTTCCAGTGAATCTCTAAGCACGGCCAGAACTCCTCCACTTCCTTCAAGGGAGTCAGTGTCCCCCGAGACCGAAACAGCGAGTCCCCACATCCTCCCCACACACAACGAGAGGGTTTTCCCAGCTGAGGTAAACAGTACTCTTATCTAACACATGAAACCTGGAAGTCTGCGCGGGCATGGAAGGACTCCTGCTCCGCTCTTCTCCACCTTTCAGGCTTAATTCACAGCTCATTCACTTTAATATGATTTGTTTTCCTTTGAGCAGGTAAAAAATTAGATTTACAAATACAGAAAGAAACACAACAAAATCACTGATTGGATAAAGAGAGAAGAGCTTTAACACCCAAAATGAAGCTGGGTATCCTTTCTAGTCTTTATCTCGTACCCTAATCCACATATTTAAGCACCGAAAGCGCATCCAAACCTCATTCACTGTTACACAAGCACACACATCCAAACCTCATTCACTGTTACACAAGCACACACATCCAAACCTCATTCACTGTTACACAAGCACACACATCCAAACCTCATTCACTGTTACACAAGCACACACATCCAAACCTCATTCACTGTTACACAAGCACACACATCCAAACCTCATTCACTGTTACACAAGCACACACATCCAAACCTCATTCACTGTTACACAAGCACACACATCCAAACCTCATTCACTGTTACACAAGCACACACATCCAAACCTCATTCACTGTTACACAAGCACACACATCCAAACCTCATTCACTGTTACACAAGCACACACATCACCACTTAGCCTTCTCCCATACACCTGGCAGAAAATCTGACAATTTAACAGTTTACCTGTGATAACCTGACCATATCCCAGGGGTGCTAAATTGAAGTAGGCCTCTCAGGGGGATAATCTTGATTGTATAAATCATACAAAAACTGAGGTTAAATGTGGGGTCTGACATACAATGAGGGACCTTGGTGTCTCTCTGAGGTTCAGCAGGTAGACATCTAGACGCACACACTCACAAGTCTTCTCAAACTACAGAATCCTTTAAAGAAGTATTCTTTCTTGGATTTTTACATTTCATTGTCTTCATCCTGCTTATTTAAAAGGTGAAAAACTAGATTCAAGTGAAAATTGACATATCAGTGCAACATTTTTCTCCATGAATTTAAACTGCTGAAACCATCCCATGGTGCTGGGTGCTGGATTCACTGCAGTTTGATATAGGAATATATGACTCTTGTGGAGGGAGGGTGGGGGGGCTGGAAACATCAGTTTGTTTTGTCTTTTGCTCCTCAAAGCCTAGGAGCCGATCATCAGAAGGCTGGTCTGAAAAAGAGAAGCGAAGCGAACGAAACCACTCAAAGGTACTGAAAGTCTGCCTCCTCGCCACGAGGCAGTGACTGCCACCGAGATTTTAAGATCTCTTTAAAAGCAACACTATTTGTCAGTAAATTGTTCATCTCCATTACAACGTATTGATATTTTTAAAATTACAACAGATACCTGTGAAGCAGGAACGATAGATTTTATAAAGACTAACCCACCGCGGCACGTAATGCACACATAATTCTACACTCCCTGTTAAGAAAGTCGGGTGCGTACACATTCACGCTCACATACACACACACACTTGATTCAGAAAGTGCAATAGTCCGCATTAGTTACCCCCCCCCCACACCCACACACCTCCTCCCACCAAAGTCACTTGAGATGGGTCTGTCTGTCTGATCTGCACCAACACGTCAGGAAATTCTCAGAAACATTCGTCCCATTTTACTCCACTTTCCCCTCCAGTGGATGAAGCCCGAATGGGCCCAGCTTGGTTCGTAGAACTTACTGTGCAAACTCTACTCTACTGGACAGTGTGGCTGTCAGCAGACACCAAGCTGGCCTGAATGTCTGTATGGGGCAAATGCGCTTTGATCGAAGCCTGTCTGTCCACTTCTCAAAAGCAGCCATTACATTTTCTCGATACAAGATCAAAATATATATAGATACATCATTTTGGCTTAATCTTTTTTCTTTTGCTGCACTGGAGAAAAACACAAATGAAGAAGGTAGATCTCCGGTACTAAGCCACAGAAGAAATGGATCAAGGTTTTTGGAAAGTTGGAAAAAATATATAGTGTGTATAGTTTTGGTTTGTTGTCTTTTTGGTGCATGTTGAAATAAGCAGCTGATCTAAGATATTCTACAGACCGACTTTCCACATTTTACGGTGTCTTGAGATGCAAGACTGTTTCTGTCACTGTAATTTTCTGCAGAGTAAATAGCTTCTATTAAGGCAACGTGTGTGTTTGATTTCTGCTCACCTGTGGCTTTGACGTGACCCCCCCCCCCCCGCCTAGATCCTCATCAGTAACATCATCAGGCTTCATTCAAGTTTCTCCATCCAGCCTAAACATTTTAAAAAAACTACATTTCATTGGATAAAAATATCATTACTCTGTTTATAAATAAATACCCCCAACTAAACTTGTATTACAAGTCTAGCAGTGTAAAACCAAACAAGTCGTTTCTCTGAGAAATCTTATATGAACAATACTTTCCAGTCCCTTTTTTTAAACTTTTTTTAAGTCGCTTTCTACCACACAAAAGGTAGTAGAGAGGAAGATGGAGGAAGATGAGCTGCACCTCCCCTGATCTGGGCCCTGCCGCTCTCGTCCTGGCCACGCGGCGAACAGACAGAGAAGGTAACACCAAAGACTGACATTCATGGCCCAACTCACTATGACATTTAAATGTTAAACCTGTGTGCATCTCGCAACCTCTGTTTTCGGGCTGATCGTGTGTTTCTGCGGCTCACACCCGAGGTAAACAGCACCGGGGAAAGGCACTTCCGGGGCAGAACAGTGCCGTTCTGCCCGCTAAATCTCTCAGGGGGGTGTCCCGTCCCTCTGTCCTCGCTCCCCCGCGTTCCATGTAATGGTTCTGCAGAAATAACGGCCCGGTGCAGACCAAACCCAACTTGCCCACGTCTCAAAGACAAGCGTCACAAACACGACCACGGTAGAAGCGCCCCTCGCCAGCCCGCCAACCTGACCCCCCCCACCCCCACCCCCGCTGCCCTCAGCCCACCGTGTGCTCCCCGCGGACGATGTGTGAGGAGAACTCGTAGCGGTCCTGGCTGCGGTGGCCGCAGATGTTGCACTCGAATGGCTGCCGGAAGCCGTGGCAGCCCATGTGGATGGTGAACATGACGTGGTCCAGGAAGAGGACGCGGCAGTGATCGCAGCGGAAGGAGCGCACAGGGTCCCCGTCCTTGTCGATCACCCGCAGGGAGCTCAGCCGCTCCCGCTCGCTCTCCCTCTCCTTGGCCTTGCCAGGGCTCTGTCTCTCCCGGTCCCTCTCCAGGCTGCGGGACGGCGGCAGGCCGGGGTGGTGGTTGGAGTTGTGACCTGGGGTGGTGGCCGCCACGTTCGCCTGCTCCTCCGGAGTGCTCTCCGTATCCGTGGAGTCATGGCAGCCATTGCTGGGCGAGGGGGCTCGGCTCCGCGCTGGGGCCTGGTCCTCATGGCCCTCGACCCCCTCCTGGCCGGTGACCCCGCCCCCCGCGCCATCTAGCCGCGACCCGATCTGGGTGTAGACGGAGCTGATGACTGGGGTGAGTTCGGACAGGCAGGTGGAATGGGGGGTCGGCAGCCGAAGGAGCCGAAAGGAGTCCGGGCCCCCGGCCCCGCCAGCTGGCCCCCCAAGGTAGCCTCCTCCGACCCCCGGGAAGCCTCCTGGCTCTGAGGCCACTTGCTGAGTGCCGAGCATGTCCCCTTCTCTGTCGAAGCCTGCGTTCAGCTCATACGGCGCATCTGCCAGGGTGAGGCGGAGGTGCTTGTCACCTGCGGGACACACAAGGCGGCTCTAGTCACACAGCCTCATGGGAGAACGCAGCGGCACCGGGACGCTCACTCCATTGGCTTCAAAATACAACAATTAACCGATAGAGGGATATCAGCAAATTGTTCATCAACATTAAACTCAATTCCTCATGGAACAATGTTCCAGTGTATTCACGCAGATTATTCAGATGCAGGAACGGATCATTGGGTCGGCAAATAAACTGCAATAAATCTCAACAATAAAACCAACATGTGGAATCCCTGGTTCTACCGATTCACCTTGCAACAAAATGAAAAATGCAAAAATTACCAAAATAAATAAGAAGGGCCACAGGAAGCACTGCTTCACTGCACTGCGCGGTGAACACAGTGATGCTGGCTTCACTGACTCTTTGGTGTATTCAGCTGACCGCTGCAGCCTCCAAGTGCGTCTCGGTGATACACTAAGCTGGCATCAGATTTAACCCTGTATTCGCTGTCGCTGGTCATCCTCAGGAGGCTGATACTGTTATGCAACGTGGTGCCGATACATCGAAGGGACATCTGGTTATTCTACGCGGACAATTAAGCCTTTTCTAATTTCTAATTAATTGGCTTTAAACTGGGTAGGCATTCTCATTTAACCTGGCCCCTGACGTCATGTGGGAAGCATTAGGCGCTCTGTGTGTCTCGCAGGGTCTTGTGAGCAAGCTGTGACGAGGGGACTGTGAGACGCGGATGCACCGGCATGCTCACCTACAAACTTCTGGGGTGTGGACCTCTTGCGCTTGGTGATGCTGTTGGCCAACCGGTCAATGAAGGACATCTTATCTGAGGATTGCTGGACCAAGGAGTCAGGCATAGATTCCACGTCGTGCAAGTCGTCACCTGCACGGGGAAGGTGTCAGACAACGTCAGCGCAGAAGAAAAAAGACAATTACACTGGAACTGTGTGGGGTGCGGGGGGCAGCGGGGCGCAGTGCGGTGGAGGCACTACCCTGGGCGTGGGTGCTGTGCGTGGCCTGGGCCTCCAGGCTCTGCAGGTAGCCGTGGCAGCGCTCCCGGTGCTCCTCCAGCGTGCTCTGCTGCTTGTAGCTGCGGCCGCAGTAACTGCACTTGTAGGGCTTCCCCACCACTGGAGAGGATACTGAGGGGCACAGAAAAAGTGAGGGGTTGAAATGAAGAATCAGAGATGCTGGAGGATGCTCAGCTTTCCTACTATATATGGTAGAGTGTTTCCAGTCTGCACATTTGCCATTTATGATAACCAGGTTGGTGTTGAATATCTAAAGAGGTCTGTTAATAGGCCTTACTGTATGCACACACACACACACACACACACACACACACACACACACACACACACACACACACACACACACACACACACACGCACACACACACACACACACACACACACAGCCTTTTCTTGCCTACGATGTAACTTTTATACCCCTACTGTCACTATGTCACCCAGCGGTACCCTGGGCTACAGCAGCATCACACAGCATTGAACTTGCGCTGAATTCCCGCCATTTATCTAATGACGCACTGGGGAGGTCACGGCGGTTTTAGCATCGGCATGCTGCCAGACAAAAGACATTATTCCTGAGAAAGGGGCGATCCGCTCGTTATCTCATTCCTTCCGATTTCCGCTGCGATGCGGATTTTCCCCGTCACGTTAACGGTTCTCCGAAACGGCCCCACGCTGCTCGCCTGTGACGTCGCGAAGCCCCTCCCTCCCTTGCCAAAAGCTCGTCACCCGATTCTGCCGAGCCCCCGGTGGACGGCCATCACCTGAGAAGGAATGCACTTGCACTCACAGATTATTTTTTTCTGCTACATTAATGAACTTTGGCGATCTTCCTCTCTGTTAGCCACGGTGAAAGCTGTTCTCACCCTGTCTTCACCACCACGCCATTAATTCTTGAAAATTTTGTATCTATGAATTGAAAAACATCAACAGGATTTCCTGTTTTGTTACCGTCTAAATGTCATTGAGCACTCAGTGTGCTTGGTGTGCGGTAGCTGGAGCGACTAGCTGACAGCTGCATGCTCTCACTGTGCACCCCAGTCTTGCTGCTGCCTCATCTATCCGCACGCCACTTGTGGGAGCCTCCTCATTCCCAGGGGCGCCGTGATGAGATGCTCCAGCACCGCGGTTTCCGTTCGTAATTAATAACACGGCCGCTCACACTACCCTTCCCAGGGGTGTCAGATAATCCCCATCCAGTGTTAATCAGGCCATCCTGCATCCTCCACCTCCTCCTCCTCGCCATCTTCCCCTGACTCACCGGAGTGTGTGCGGAGGTGTCCCGTCAGGGCATCCCGCCGTCGGCACGCATAGCTGCAGAAGGGACATTTGAAGGGCTTCTCACCAGAGTGCAGCTTGATGTGCCGCAGCAAGTTGCCCTTCTGGGTGAAGGAGGCACCACACTGGATGCAATGGAAGGGGCGCTCACCTGGCGGTACAGGCCATCACACTGGCGTTACTTGTGGCCCTCACTCCTGTCCCCCCCATGCTTCATCACATGGCCCAGTCCGCCCCTGTCCTCCTAACTTGGGCTGAAATGGCTTGTATCCCTGACCGTTGCTTTTACCGCTGAAACGCTTTTACCGCTGAAACGCTTTTACCGCTAAAGCTGCCAAGTGTCGGCCTGGTCACCTGTGTGGCTCCTCTTGTGCACCATAAGCACGTTGGGCCCGATGCAGATCATGCCGCAGATGTCACACTTCAGCTTGCCGTTGGGCAGGCGGATGGCGCCCAGAGAGGCTGGCTCGGGACTGGCCAGCTCCCCGTAAGCACAGCCCGCCCCCACAGCTGGCTCCGGACCCCCATCGTCCGTTCGATGGGCGCGCTCATCCTTCCAGGCCTCGTCCTGGTCGCCAGGCTTTGCTGTGCGCGCTGGGCGGCCCAACTCGTCGTCGCTGTACTGCTCCACCTTGATGGAGTTCGCTGGAAAGTGACAGGTGGCAGCACAGAAAAGGATGTGTGTGTTAAACGTGTTCAGCTGATACGGATTGTGTGTGGGGGGGGGGGGGGTCACTTACCGCTGAGGGAGCGGCTGGGAGATGTCTGCTGGCTGTCAGGGGTCCCCGCGGTTAGCGCGCCTGATCCCGCAGGGAAGTCTCTCTCCGCGGATGAATCACCACTGCCTGAAAGCACAGAGTGCGCCCTTCATAGGAGCCACGTCCATATAAACGTGACGAGCCAGACTCTCCCCCCCCCCACCCACCCAAAATACCCAGCGCCCACCCTTACCGGACGCGCAGGCACGGCTGCTGCAGTCCTCAGCGTCCATCGTCGTCCCGGCTGACTGCAGGACAGAGACACAAACAGAAGCACACAGAGATGCTCAATTATCTGCATCTCCTGCAGCACTTCACATATTTCTGTTAAATTCTATACCTGAATGAGCTTCCTGTTGTAACAAAGCAGGCTGCTCTTTGATAATACTCACTCTAGAGGGCTGAACATAGTCCATGGCGGTCGATGCTCTATCTCTTGTCAGACTCAAAGCCTAAACCTGAACCTCAGTGACACCCCTACGTTCTGAACCTGTCTTCTTTCCTTCCTCCTTAAGACCAAATCACTTTTAAAGGTTTCTGTCTGGTGTTTAGTCCCTCCCTTCTACATCCATACCATAACCCCTAACCATTCTGAAACTCTTCTGAAACTTTCTTCCTACCCACCTCTGGGCAGAAAATACTAAAATGGGGGGGGGGGGGGGGGGGGGGGGTAAAAGAAAAAAAAGGCACTATCTAGTTGGCCAAGGTATCCTTTGAAGGTGGACCAATCAGGACCCCTTCCTAGATGGTTTTCACCAATCAAAACTCTTTCTTGTTAACTGAAATAATTGAACTTCTCCAGCAAGAAGACAGTCCCAACCTTTTGGGGTTTCACATAATAATTTCCTGTTTGTCAACACCTCAGTCTCCCCACGTCAATTTTCATGAGCACTCCTCCAGCTTACCCCCATACATTCCTATCACACTGCAAATTAACTAGCTTAACTAGCATCAAGTGGGAGAGCTGAGAACCAAGAGGAGCAAAGCGACCCATTCCACTGCACTCACAGTTGACTGACAGTGGCTTCACAGCCCAGTGAAGCTGCATATCCAGAGCATTTTGCTTTACTGCTAGCGGCCTGATACTGCTGATCATAATGGACAAACACCAGAGCTCAGCTTCACAAAAGTATGTAGGGTTTCAAAGTGTATATGAAGGGAGAGTCCCACTGAATGGCGAAGCTCTCAGAAGCTCCCTGCTCAGCTAGCCAACGCAGAGACTGAACAGAAACGGGAAATACAGCAGACTGGGGGGAAAGGGGGAACTCAGGCATCTATAGAATAGGAAAGAAAGAGGCAGAGGTTGTGAAACCAATGAGATAGCAGCTATGAAGAAAGGAGGCACAAAGACTGTTTCCATGTTTGAGGGTACTCTCAGAAAGCCAGTCATTCAGGGGGCTGGAAACTCTGAGGCAAACATCCCTCTCCACCCCCCCCAGATGGGGGCAGTGAGCAGAAAAAAAGGCCAAGTACAACCACAGCCCTCCTCTGTGGGAAAAACACCCCCACTGAGTTGAAGGCATCACAGGAGGAACATTCTGAAGCGTACACTACACTACAGCAATGTTGCAATGGTTATCTGCCATTGTTCTGCCTCAGTGTGTCTGAGTGTGAATCTGATTCAGCAACAGGAACAAGTATTTATGCAGCCTGTAAACTATACATACAATACAAGAATTAAACAGTCATTGTTGTTTTTTTTTCTTGAAGAACATTCAATATGTTTACAGGGCAGAAAATGATGCATTAATACTGAAACATATAAGAATATACAGGAAAAGTCATAAATACTGACAATCATGGCAATTACTTGTCTATTATGGTCTATTACTAGAGGTAATGTTACCCGAGTAACTGTAAGATGGAGTCTCACTTTAAAATGTGCAGTATGCAGAGTGACAAAAAGGGCAATGAAACTCAGCACAGATTTGGGTCCAATGAAATAAAGACATATCTACAGTCTCACTCTAGGACCCATGGTGTTTATGTACAGGACTGAACTGATGTCCCTTTGATATTGATCTATGTATAACTGAGCATGCTGGGATTGTTTATATCTGTATCCCATTGTGCTTCCCTAGGCTGTCAATGATCATGCCATACATTTATATAAATGACAGTTCAACTAAGCTAGTCAGAGTAATCACTTCTGTAAGGAGGCGCTGACCACCAGATGATTAAAATAAACAGAACTGCTGTATGTCAACTTCCGTTTGCCAACAGTGTTTTTTGGATCCGACAGTATTGTGCATTGCGTAACACAAGATTTTCAGAGCTATATTTCTGTTTAAAGAAATGCACATTAATTACAATAACAAACTGCGAACGGACCGGGGCGGGGGAGGCTAAACCCTGCAACCCAACTGGAGGAGACTTCGGCATCTGCTAAATGCAGACACCGCTGCTTAAACACAGGACCCCTCGACACCCCGAAGTACAAAACAAAAGCTGACAGGTCCGTGACATCAAGCCGCATCACTATTGACCGTCCTAACTGAGTGAAGCGGGTTGCTGGGGTGTTCCCAGGGCCTTATAGTGAAACACTGCCGTCCGTCATCCGGTGCATAACGTTTCTTTAGCGCCGTTGCTATGGCAGCCCGTCTAGCCAGACCCGCTGGCTAATGTCGTCGGCTGCGATACACTGACACTTGTGCCCCCTCCCCTCCCCTCCCCTCCCCCGGGCGCCCCCCCCCCCCTTCCCGCCCCCACAGGCCTCCGCTTCCCCACTTTCGTCAGCCCCACGGTTTTACCTGCCACGACAGGCAACAGGCCGGTGGTTTGGATTTATATATCTGGCTGCTGGCTTCGGTTATCAGGCGACGGCAGCATCTCCGGGAACGTTTACCAGTGAGCGCGGACAACTTCCGGTCCCGCACGGGGATACAGACCGGACTAATCCACCCTGACGATCGATGATCGACAGCCGATGTCTGGAAACCTGGCGTGGTGCAATTCAAACACTGTGCGCACATCTTAAATATCCATACATCGATCCATCTTCTAACGGCTTATCCGCATCAGTGTAATAATAATAATAATAATAATAATAATAATAATAATAATAATAATAATAATAATGTATTCCAAAAACACGTGAAGTGGTTAGGACTATCTTGAGCTGAAATTAATAAAATAATCATTACCATAATCATTATTTTAAATTTAAGTCAGGTAATGAATGAATAAATTAAATGAATGTACAAGATACACAACTGACGTGCATGACTTTATAAAAATAAAGTGATTTGAAAATTAAGTCTTAAACAAGCAACATAATAATAATAATAATAATAATAATAATTTTTAAGCGTTACTCTGTGCGTACTTTTAAAAAGACAGGTATACGTATACATCACACAGCAAAAAATCCATGCTGATAACATCACTCAGTAAACGGCTAATACTTTTTTTCAAAAAGGATTATGAAATCAATACTTAATTAAATCTTACTCTCATTACTATATTATGGCGCTTGCATATTTACAATACACTGTTAATAGATTACATATATTACATATATTATTTTATGCTATAATATATTAATTATGAAATATAATGGTGCATTAGTTTGCTATGCCTCTGATCTGAAGGTCGCCGATTCATAGACTAGCGTTTTGACTTTCAGGGTTTGAAACAATTTAAAGTATATTTTATAAATGTATACTTAGAGCATTTATATACAATTAAGTGACAGTATAGCAAAATCATTTATAAAATAAAACCGTCTGTAGGCCCATTACTATACCTGCTACGAATGTAATCAAGTCACAATCTAATTTAATGTGAAATATGTACAACTGTCAAACATTCGCAAAACCTCGCATAAGTTATATTTGAAGCATGTTCTGGTAAGATAATCAGAGAGTCACATATATTTCAGCAATCAGAATTGTTATTGATAAATATTGTTGTGTTTTGAAATGTGAAACACTGGAATATTGTACTATTACTATTTTGTCATTCGGAGCTTCTATTTAAAATGAATAGTTTTTCTATGAAATAGTAAAATTTAGGAGTATGTGAAATTATATATGTTTAACTGCGCTCAATTTCTTCGGCAACGGTGAAAAGCAAATATGTTTTTAAGAATTAAAACCAACCAGTGCAGTGGTACATCTCTGATGCATACAATTTTTATCGGTTTCCTTATTTTGGAGTAAAGAAAGAAAAACATACACAGAAATAATTAAATGCCATCCATGATATCGTTTTACCCAAATGAAGCTTTTTATGTTTAATTTCTTTTTCTCCACTACATGGAAATTCATGTTATTAAAAGACTGTAGCCTAACATATGCTTTTTCTCTGGGATCCCTCTTAAACATGTAAAGTACAATGTTTTTATTATTGCATTCAGTAATAACATACTACATTTTTAGAATATTGGTCATTATACATTTCTTCTGACACGTTTTGCGTTGTAAACTTAATTTCATATATATTCTGAGCAACGCAAAAACATTATTAATGCAAACTGTTCCTATATTTAGTTAAAATACTCCAAGTTGGTAGAAACATTATTACGCGCAGTGCTACTTTGGTAAACAACACAGAAAAATGCATAAACATCTGTAATAACATTTCAAAGTATAAACAGGCTCAGTGTTTACATACAGGCTCAGTGTTTTGGTCACGTAATTGCATATTTACACACTTATAAACGCTTTATATATTAAGGATCCAGAAAGTATTCCAAGTAAGCGCGTCCAGCAGACGCTAATCATAAGCTACCTTTTTGAGTGTGAATCTCGCTGAAAATTATTCTAGATCAGTCGGATTTAGGAATAACCGAGTCAGGTTTATGAAAAATAAGACCATATTAAGGACATCTTAATTTTCGTTTAAATTTAACATCCCGTTAAATGTCCCGCTGTCCCAAAAGTGAAAACGATGTTTAATTAAATGAACTTAAATTCTATAAACTATAAAGTCACAAATAAATAAGTTAGTTGAATGTGCAAGATAATTAGCTGACATAAAAGGCTTCAGAAATACAAAGCGATTTTAATAAAATGAAAATCCTCAGTTAAGTAACATAATAATAATCATCATCATCATCACCACCGCTACCGCCACCACTACCATCATTATAGTAGCAGTTGTGGTAATCCATCTAAAGACGATTAACGTCCAAGAATGCATTTTCTGTCACATGAATAAACATCGCTACAGTTGGGTATAGAATCCCTGGACTATATACATTGAGGTTAATACCGTTTTCAGGAAGACATGCTTATTTCTCCCGTCTACAGAATATCGAAAAAAAATCTATGTGTTTTAAACATCTAGCAGTATCAATTACCCGCTGTATTGTGTAACCATATTTTCAATTCACACTGCATTTTTTTCCCTCTCAATTTGGTTTATTATTTTTGTGTTTTTCTTAAATAAGACGCTTATCTCCAACAGTGTGGAGTTTCTACCTCAATCACCACACGGTGGCAGCCTGCGGTGAACAATACCATCCATCCATTTCCTGAAACCGCTTGTCCTATTCAGGGTCGGTGGGGGTGCACGGCAAGGAGCAGCCCAGGCTGGGGCGCAAACCCATTACATGGCACACTCATCCATGCACACTCACGAGCAATTCAGCAAAACCAATTAACCTCAACAAGTTTTTGGACTAGGGGGCGGGATGGTCGTGCAGTGGTTAGCACTGTTGCCTCACACCTCTGGGACCCGAGTTCGAGTCTCCGCCTGGGTTACATGTGTGCGGAGTTTGCATGTTCTCCCCATGTCGTCATGGGGTTTCCTCCGGGTACTCTGGTTTCCCCCCACAGTCCAAAAACATGCTGAGGCTGATTGGACTTGCTAAATTGCCTGTAGGTGTGCATGTGTGAGTGTGCCCTGCAATGGGCTGGCCCCCCATCCCGAGTTGTTCCCTGCCTCGTACCCATTGCTTCCGGGATAGGCTCCGGACCCCCCGCGACCCAGTAGGATAAGCGGTTTGGAAAATGGATGGATGGATGTTTTTGGACTATGGGTGGAAATCGGAGCACCTAGAAGAAACCCCACACCGCTACAGGTAGACCTACATGCAAACTCCACTATGAAGCTATGGTGGAGACCTGGAGATTCGAACGCTGCTCACAGCAGTAGGATGTAACAGTGCTGACCACTGCACCACTGCAAGGAAATACTTCTGGCCATTGAACTTCGGACACCCCTGTATTGTATCCAATGCAATAAAATATGCGTTTTAATGCCTAGTTGAAAATTCAAGATGAATACTCCAATCGCTTATGGTACTTGGACCCCTACAAATGTCAAAATGGTTCCAAAGAAAATAGATGTGCAAGAGCAACTCATTGTCCTTGCGAGGAATCTCTAGACTGAATAAAGAAGCACCAGTCCGGATGGAATGAAGAGAAACTATCAGGTTCCAGATTAAGTTAACCAAATTGTATGCTATCACCCCAAACTATTCACCTGTACACTTAACACATATACCCAATGAGAGAAGCTGAGCTAGAAGAGGACAAATGTGGAGTCTAGATTAGTGGAAAAAACATCAACGATAATTCTAACGATATTCTAATGATATCATACATATAGCAGAAAATTAAGATCTTAAGATATTTTAAAGAAAAGTTAAGACTGGAGTATGGTTTAATGTAAACAAAACAGTAGTCAACTCAAATCTGGAAAAGGGCTGTCAGTTATACGACTGCGTCAGCTACTTGACTTGAGATGCGCGGGTTGGTCTGGACGAAAATGTACAGCGAGACTGACAGATAAGTACCGGGAGGCAGCTTTGAAACGTGAAACTGAACTGAAATACAACGATGTTCATGCTCCCCGAACTTTGATTTTATTCTTCGAGGAGGTTTTTACCTGAGAAGGAGAAAATGAATTCTTCATCCACCTTGGGCGATCTTTCGTCAGACATCCTGATTCAGAAAACTTAGAAATGGTAGATACATCATGAAGAGTATCTTAACACATGCAAGACACAAACCATTAGGATCTTCCGAACACGTACGTATAACCCTAAAATTGAATTAGATGATGCAAAAAAGATTCGGAGTCGGTTTTCCTTTAATATATTTCTACTTTTACTGCAGTCTAATCTCTCTAGACATTTAACATGCGCATACATTTAAATGCGTTCAACTTCGTCATAGTTACAACTTGCATATAATTTAAAGTAAATGAAAGTATTTACATAAATGTACCTTGCTGTGACTTCGCTTTCCACGAGTTCCGGGGCCACGCCCATAGTCACGCCCCTCCCCTTAACCACGCCCCGCACCTTAAATAAGTCTTTTCGGTCACCTACGGCACCATGGTGTCTGTTTAGTAAAAGTGCGGGGTTGCCATGAGTCAGTGGGCATCGCCAGCAAAGACCTTATAGGTTGGAAGTCTCGGACTGTAGGAGCCGCTCGAAGCGCCGACGGCCGGATCAGGATGCCGGGGCTGCGGTGATTCCCTGAAGGCGTGCACAGGCGGAACATGGTGTCGGAGGATGGAAGCGGACGACGTGTCGGTTAGAGAGCAGCTCTTCCACGACCGTGTTCGAGAGACCATAGTAAGTCATCGGAACTCTGAAGTTACCTTGTAAACTCACTGTTCTGCTTCTGGTGAAGCTCTTAACGCGTCATCTGCGCTCGGAGTGTTCTGCCGAATACCTTCCATATTCTCTCACATACAACCCATCCGTCTACCTTATTATCTAGCTGGTGCGTTGAAATGCATCGTATCGCCTTACCCATTTTATGTTTCACCATATGAAGAAATACGTATGTTAAGATGTTATTTGAGGGTCATATATACGTTACCGGAAGTTACAGTTTTACTGTTGGTGGTTCGATTAGAGTTGATCGTTGATGTATTTCACACCATGTTAGCTTGCACAGCTACGCTAAATAAATTCAGTCTCAGACACATGAATCTCAGCTGGTAAGCTGAGCAGCAATGTGGAAAGTAACTCCTTAATTTTTATGGGAATTCAGTTGCATCTCATGTTATGGTGTACAATGGGCCACATCACATGATAAACAGAAAGTTAAAGGACTGTATAGGACAATGACCTACAGATAGCGTCCGGATGAAGAGACACTTAAACATTTGAGCAATGAGCTGTCAGGTGATTGAAAAAAGCAAGCATGCAGCATTCTGAAGAGAATAATAATAGCGTTGAGCAGATAGCCTGTTTGTTTAGGCTAAGTTACTCATGAGGGCAGAGTTTATTTGCCTTTGGTGAGATTCTGGGAGGTTCTGTCTGTAACTGTCTGAAGATCTGCCTTTTGACTCTTCTAGAACGGAAAGCACTCGAGGGGGTGCCTTACTACCTGATTATATACCATGCCCACCTTGTTACAAACCATCTTTTGGCTGGCAGTTTTCCAGGGGGGTTGATGTCCACTTTCTTAGCCAGTTAGGATATTGGGTGGACCTAATCAAGTTTAGTCATGCTGGTATTCCCAAATGTTTAACCAGTGATAGGAAACAAGAATCATCAGAGAATGTCCTCTTCCTGTCCTCTTCCTCAGTTTTCCAAAAGACTGGTTCATTTAACTGGTTAATCAGTGTCAAGAGAAAGTACCAAAATTTGACAAGGCTGAAGCTCTTTTGTTTTTAACCAAAAGTTAAACATGCAAAAGATCGATATCAGTGCATCATTCAGTGCGGTTTTGTTTCTGCCACAATGCATTGAAGTTCCTCTTTATCCCCCTGCTGAGCCTGTTTCAGTTCTGCATGCATGCATGCATTCGCATGCATTCGCATTCCTTGACACACACGCCGGTGACGTAGCCGGTGCCATTGTCAGTAAGGGCGTGCTGCTTTGCACACGCCTGCGTTCAGGTGCCACGGAGCGAGCGTCGGCTTGTGTCGTCGATACCCGCGTCCAGTGAAGTAGATGGGTGCTTCAGCTGTGAGCTTCTGTCAGCTGAACGTTTTTGTTAAAAATGTAAACTGATTTTCTGAAATTGACTTTCTCTGCCTCAGAAGTGTATACGTGTATAAAAAGCTGGATCAGAATGAAGGGATGCTGGATATAATTTGTTCATAAGGGGGGGAAGTTTGTAGTTTTCAGTAGATTGCTTGCTAAAATAAATATACCATAATATATTATGAAATCGGCTTCTTCATTGAGGTTGGACCAGTGTGACGTGTTTCAGACTGTGAATTGGAATTATGTTTGTTCCTCGTCTGAATGATCTTCTGTCTTGTATATAATCAAGTAACCTTACAGGGTGTGGTTGAATAATTTGTTAGCTGGTGGATATTTAAGTGTTTAAGAGTTTTTATGGCTGTGGGTGGCTGTGTGAAGAAGTTTAAACACTGGAGTTTGGATTCAGAGTTTGGAAGAAGTCTAGTGCTATGAAGCCAATAGTTATATCAGCACCAAGGAATTCGGAGACATTGTGTAATTTTAAATGTGACCCCACCAATATGAAAATGCTGCTGTCCCCAAAACAGCTTAGGGTTTTACTGCAGCCGTTAGCGTTTATATGATCAAAAATTAAATGGATGCTATCAGCGTTTTACTGACTGGTATGATTATGTCAATTTCTCAATCTTGATCTAAGAGCCAAAACTCAAATTCCTAATATAAAAATAAAAATTATGACTTTTAAGTAACATTACAGCCTGTCACTAGAAATTTTGGCTAAACAAACTAGTAAGTTGAGACTCGTATTGTTATGTTATTATGCAGGAAGCATCACGGCTTAGTGTTCTCTTCCGTGAGAGAGCTGCTTTTTACATAATGCATGTTTACATTTAGGGGGCTTTATTGGAGGGTTTACCACAGATGCCAGTAAGTTTGCGGAACCAAAATACTGACCAATTTTATCGCCTGACTGATGTGTCAGTTGAGCTCTACTCGCCACCTTTGTCGTGTGGCTCTGCGCATGCATATCCAAGCTTTTCCTCCAATTAATTATCGGCACTCTCTTCACGCTTATCATCCGCCAGTACTGCCCATCTGCGCAGGCCCACACTTTAGCTTCTGCTTTCAGAACACGGATGTGTGTTTTCCAGTGTACTTCACAGGAACCTGAAACCCCAAAGAATGTCCAAATGGCACAGCAGCAAACAGAGAAGGTGCCTTTCGGTGATGTGATAAGGACGGGGAAAATGCCTGCCGGAGTTATAAATGGATTAGCGAGACGCCCTGGGTTCCTGGTCTGTTCCACACCGTCCACTGTGATCCGAGTGGCGATGTGAAGGTGCCGCAGGAGTCAGATATGACCAGACCGGCTCCCTGCTCCTTGCACTCTCTCTACATTAAGACAGATGCTTTTTCTGACTGGGCAGATTCTTACTGTATGCATTTAATCCTCAGTGCTTCATTGCTGAAGCTGAACGTGGTTTGTACCATCCAGCATCGTGGTTTGAATCCTACCTTCCTTTTGCGAGCCAGACTATACCAACTGTGGCCTGCGGGGGGAGTGAAAATGTGTATTCTGCCCCCAGTTATCCTTGTGCTGGACCACACTGGTGTGCAGTACCGGCTTCGCCTGAGATATTTATACTGACGGGGCATTGTGCCTGGCATCCAGCCAGGATGGGCTGGCAGTCTGCCATGTTGGCTTGGATGCAGAGAAGCACTTTATTTAGGGTACTGGCTCATCCTCCCCAGCCCCTCTGCCCCCCTCCCTGCTTTTTTTACGTCAGGCCCAGGTTTGTGTACTTGAAACACATGCCTGAACCCTAATCCCCAGCTGAAAGCCTATCTGGGGTGAACATGATGTTCCACTTCTGCTTGCTCACTCACCCACTCACTCACTCTCCCACTGTGCTGGGCTTCCCCTACGATGAATGAATGAGGGCTTTTAAAAAGCAGCTTCACTGGATAAAGGAAGAAAAAAGACATTCGTCGGTAACACGATGATTTGTTTTAGAGGTGCTTTCTCCTTGTAGCTGGCATGGACAGAGATGGTGTCAGCACAGCAGGGATTAACGAGTGAAGTTAATTAGGCAGGCAGACACTTAGCCGTGGGGTTCTGTGCTGTGTAATCCCAGTAAGTACCCAGTATAAATCTCCGAGGTATGTATACTTACAGAACGCTGTTAGTCTGCTTGAAAGGAATCACAAAATTAAGCAGGATGGAAAAGTGAAAAGAGAATTTCCCCACAAGGATGCATGAATTGTCACTTTTCTGTTATAATTTATGTCGTGTCGTTTGTGTTTTGGGGATGACGTTAAATAGTAGTACTATTATTTATTATGCTGGCACATCAATCGGCAAGTTCGCCCCAAAAACTGAAAATCCACCATCACAGTGCAGAAGACATCGTGGGGGTGCTCGTGGGGGTGCTCGTGGGGGTGCTCGTGGGGGTGCTCGTGTGCGTATCGTCTGTGCAGTGGTATGACTGGTGTGTAGACTTCAGTCAAAGAAAATACTTACTAAAACTAAAATGCTTACTAAAACGTCTGTGGATTAGCTTGGATAACCGGGTCATGATTTCTGCTAAGAGACGTGGCTGTTGGATGTTTCAAATGTGTTTTTCTGCCGCTTTAATCACCCCAAAATGAATGCCATTCACTGCCATTATATTCGAGAGAAGCCCGACATTTCTACAGCCAACATCTCCAAAATGTGCAAAATCACAGGAATCCAGAGCCTATGCTGGAGTCTAAAGGCATGGAATAACTCGGGTCGGCGCCCCCCCCCCCCCATCACAGGGCACACACATCCACACCTACCTGCACGCACAAATTCCACACACACAGCCAAGGCAGAGACTTCACCGCTGGTCCTAGAGGTGTGAGGCGACAGTGCTGATCGCTGAGCCAACATAACCCCCCACACTCGCCATCTTGCTAAGGTAATTCATTTTATTGCAATTATTTGTAACATGGACACTTCTTTTCCCTCAGATCTTCGTCCTCTTCTTCGTTTGTCTCTACATCTTTTCCTACCTCGTCATCACTCACTATAAGAGGAATGCAGAGTTTATGGCAGGTATGTACATCCGGCCCACTGCCTTCCCCAGGCTGCCGACTCTCTGTCTCTGCACAGGAGTTTGTCTCGCCTTGGTACACCTGCTGACGGTTAGGGTTTGTGCAAAGGTCCCAGGATGCACCACTGCCAGACGGGTGCCCTGACATTTACATGTACATACTTATATGCTGCGCATGTAGGTCACACGTTAATAAAGTCAGCTGTGGTTACAAATATGAGAATTTTCAGGAAAAGCAGCATTTATGAAGCAGAAATGTTTACTATATTCAGTTTGTTAGTTTTTGATCGTGCATTAATGTGTCCATCCATTTTCCAGCCCTTTATCTAGCACTAGGTGACAGTGGGGCTGGGGGTCTGTCACACAGTAAGGTGCCAGTTAACTTGTCTGCATGTTTGGGTTTCGGTGGGGGGGGGGGGAGGTCACTATGCCCCCCCCCCACGTTTCCCCAGCTGGGGACTTTAGTGCACAGTCCCTGATCACAGACGGAGTGTCTGTTATGTAATTCACCTTGGCCCATCGGGGGATATGGGGGAATGTTCCCTGTGATAATAATACCCAGTGTACAGTTCTATGACCCCCCCACCTCCTTGGGGTTAACAGCACAGCAAGAGGCCTCCCCGGTATCAGGATCCATGCCAGCTTCACGTTTTCGGCTGCTTGGCGCCTCCTGTCTCTGCTTCTGGGGGAACATTCCGAGCCTTGAACTTATACCCTGCTAAAACGTTTCTCTGAAATGTCACCGAAACCATATGTAGTGCCATCCATTTCTGTGTTTTCTTTCTTCTGACAGCTTGTTAAAATACCACAAAAAGCTAAAGGTTATGATGTTTGTAACACTGTATAGTCGCAGCACGGTGAAACTCTTACGTCACGGAAACAGAACCCACAAAATTCAGCACATGTCCTACGTACATTTTAAAATTCAACATTCTTGTCATCTTTCATACATGTGGTTTATCTGTGGAAATGTTCAGAATTTCACCTCTGTGAAACTGACCCCCTGTGACCCCCATTGTACTGCGACGCCCAGAGATACGTGTCCAACAGCTGCAGGCTCGAGGGGGGGGGCTTAGATGCAGTGCGGTTTCTGGGGATTTTTTTCTCTACAGGCATGTGGGAAACTATGCAAAAAAACTAATGGCGATATTCTGTGAAGCGTTGTCATGCTGGCAGAATGTTGCACATTCATATGTGTTTGGTACTGTGTCTGCTGCTTAAATGATGAAGGGTCTTTGGCAGGAGGGGAGTTTGGGTAACAATGAGCCTGTTCTCGGTGTGTGGGCACGAGTCGGCTCAGGGACCCCCGACACGCTCAGACTCTAATGCAGAGAGCCCCCTCCCTTACAGGGTTTCCCATTCTCCGCTCACCTTCCTTGGTGCTTTAATGCACATCCAGAGAAACATGGCTGCATGACGCATTAACTTCTACTCTCTCGGTGTTTCAGACGACAACGAAGATGCAACGGTGAACAGAATTTCGTAAGTGAACCATAAACCCGCTTTTTCTATCCACAAATGTGACCCTTTGTGTTGCCAGCGGACCAGAAGTTCTGCCAAATTGTTCTGACAGATTCCAGAATGACAGTGAGGCGGTGACACTGTACAGACGGTGTACCGAATGTCTATAGTCTGTTTGTGACGTGGTTTCCACGGTGACCTAATCCCAGTGCAGGTGTGTCTCTGGTTTCGTGTCGGTCTTCCCACCACTCAGTTCTCCTTTACTGTGTCTAAGAGGCATGGATTGCGGGACAATGGTCATGCAGACCCCTTCTGTTTATAAACCTTGTACTCTTCTCCTTTGGCACTATATGTATGTTCATTCATGCAGTCTGTTCTTGCTGCTGTATGCACCAGAATTTCCTCCTCGGATCAGTAAAATCCATTAGCTTTAAGGTAAACAGCAGGTTTATGCTGAACTTACACAGGTGGCCTGTTGGGTGCAAGTCCAGGCTCCTAGCAGCTGTGCCCCCCGCTGACTGTTTATATGATGGTTGAATGCTGGAGATCTGCCCAGCAGAATGGCTGTGGTGACCAGGACCCCAGTGAAGCTGCAGTATTGGTCAACATCAGCAAGTTCTCTGGCTTCATTTCACCTGCAGCACCTAGAAGGTGTTAACAGGAAAGTTCCTAAATGACACATTTGAAAAATGGCATTTGTGTCTGTGGCTGTCTGACCATCCTGAGCTAAAACTGTGTAAACGCTCTGTAAACTGTAAGCACACTGAGGTCCTGATTCAAGCAGGGGAAGTTGCTCACAAATGTAATCCGTTGCAGACAGAGGTGGATAGTTCAGGTCCAGAAAGTACAAATCCAGGTGAAGATTTTGTTTCAGTCAACCAGTCACAGTCACAGAGAACTCGGATGGTTGGCTGAAACAAAACCCTGGTCTGGATCTGTACTTGCTGGACCTGGACTTCCCACCTCTGTCTGTAATGGATTACTGTGGTGCGTAACTCGCCTAACACTGGATATGATATTTTGCTGTAAGACAGCTGATTGTGCACGATTTTTGTCAGATAGCAACAATTTGAAGTCTCTCTGATTTATTATAGACGTCCATTTTTCTAGGAGCAATACTACAGAAAGCATGGTAATAAAGCCAGTGTGACCGGCTTCGTGCTTTATTGTCCTCGAGGTTCAGTGCAGACTCCTCTTCTGCCTGCAGGCTGTGGCTATGCACCTTCTCGCTCTCCGTGTCAGTGGGTGCCGTCCTCCTGCTGCCCCTCTCCATCCTGTCCAATGAGGTCTTGCTCTTTGTCCCTGACAGCTGCTACATACAGTGGCTAAATGGCTCCCTTGTGCATGGTAAGCTCATCTGCCCTCCCAGCGGTGGTGCCATCATTTGCCCCCTGCCCTTCCCCCCCCCCCCCCCCCCACAGAAGATTGCGCCCTGCGTAACTCCCCATCTTGCCCTTGTCAGGATTCCCCACTGCCTTCCAGATCCCTGCCTGCCATTTTGCTTCACTGCTCCGGCATGCGAATATCACGACTGACGTATCGCATTCTCTCATCGTGTCCGTCTTTCTCAAGATTTTTATGCCAAGCGTCACCACAGAAGGCTCAACTTACCAACACTTAAGATATTTGTAATATTTAAAACCTTTGGCATACAGATTCTTTTATCCGGACAAATTTTTACATCTAAGTTTTATCATTAGGTTTTTGCCCGGAGTAGTTTTCCGTCTTGTGTTGAGTTTATTGAATATTTTCATTCCGATCTGTTCCAATCTGCTCCATGCTCCTAGACGTTCAGTGAGGTTTTGTTGGCTGTTTGTTTCAGCCTCCTTCCATCTTACAGCACAATAGGTTTCAACATTTCTTTCCTACTGTGTAAACATTCACACCCCAATAACCTGTTTCTCTCGTTCTACTGACAAACACCAAGCCATAAGTTGGCTGGAATCTCCATTATAGCCTCCTGGGCTTCCTCAGGTACAGGAGGCCGACTAAATCATCCTCATTCTTATTTCTTTCCTTTTTCGATATAGTTTTGTTTACTAACAAAAAATAATTTGTTCAGATGGCTTCTCCCTCTGGTGGAGGACCTGTGAAACTACTGCTGCCATCTCCAGTTTACAAATCATACTTATTGTGCCATTTTATGCCCCAAACCACCAACACTTCACTCTTCCATTATGCTGTCATAGTGATGTATATGTGGGTTTTCAAATGTAAACATTCTTTGTGAACCTACTGTTACCTTCTACAGGACTGTGGAATCTCATCTTCCTCTTCTCCAACCTCTCCCTGGTGTTTCTCCTGCCCTTCGCCTACTTCTTTACCGAGTCTGAGGGATTTGTAGGCTCCAAGAAGGTACTTTTGTAGATGCCTGGGATTACAGGTTGTTTTAGTCTTTCCCAAAGTTCTCTGTCATGCTGTGCTATGCGAGTAATTCAGGATATCTATGTATAATAACTCATGCATACATACAGTCATTCATACCGACATGTAGATTTTTGTGGTTTCACAAGCAGATGTAGGTTAGGGTTGTTCAGTTTGAGTAGTATGAGTCTTGAACAAAGCAGTTAGGGGGACCTTCTTGAGGTCTCTGTGAAGGTACATGCATGCTGCTGTACTGGGATTTGACCCCTAAACATGGCGGAGCTGTGGTGTAACCGGGGTCCTGGCCGTGACACGCGCAGGGTGTGATGAGCCGTGTCTACGAGAGCACGGTGGTGCTTCTGCTTCTCAGTCTGCTGGTCCTGGGTTTGCTGTGGCTGGTGTCTGCTCTCACCCACCACGACGCGGCCAGGGAGAGCCTCAATGGTGAGTGTCCGTCCTCTCTGTCCGCAGCACGTACAGTACTTTACCCTCTGGTTAGCCTGGCTGCCTTAGTAACTGCCTGCTTTCTCCCTGTGCAGCGAACTTTCTGGTCAGTCTGTCTGTCTATCTCAAGGACTTTGTGTTTTTGATATTTTACTGTGCAATGTCCCTCTAACGTATCAAAAAACTTTAGAATTGTAGCGTATTTTCTCGCTGATAGCAATTCTAGTAACTGCCAAATACAGTGTGTGTGTGTGGGGGGGGGGTTTGCATAGATCATATTTGGGGACCAAAATGTCTCCAAACGGGGTAAAACCTGAAATTTCCCTACTTTTGGGGGCACTTCTTCAGGTCCCCATTTGGATAACCTCAGTTTTATAAGAATCTGTGAATGCAATCAAAACAGTAAAAGTGCCGAAAGTCTTGTATTTTGGTTGGTTACTTATGGTTAAGGTTAGGGCTGGGTGGGGGTTAAGGGTGTCGTGATTGGGATCAGGGTTTTTCCCATAGACGTGAATGTGTGTGTGTAATATAACGTAGTTATGGCGCCTTTGTCCCTGTCTGACTTTCTCTCGCAGACCTGTGGGAGCGCTACCTGCCCTACCTGTACTCCTGCATATCTTTGGTCGGAGTCCTGCTGCTGTTGTGTGAGTACATCTGCACAGCCCCTCCATTTCATCCTCAGTGTAGCCAGTCTGATTGTGTACCAGCCTCCGGTGTCCACGGCCAACCAACCATAAGCCATAATGTTTTCCCGGGGGTGTGCACTGCTCTGTCCTCCCGCAGAGGTGGACGCTTGTGTCCAGTAGGTGCTGGGAGAACCCAGGAGGCCCAGTCCGTCATGATGAAATCGGCAGTTCTGTTATATAGTGTAGTGAATGGATCAGAGTTTAGCGTTAAATTGAAAAATAGTCATTTATGTATGTGCAGAGTCCCCCATATCCGGTGGTGTTTTGTCATCACAGTGCCCAGGTCACATGTTATTAATGGCACTGTTACATTTTCACTTCATTATGAGTAACATTGCTTTTTGCTGGTTAGCATTGCTGTGTAGGAAGTTGGCTGGTGACGGCTGAGCTGTCAGTTGTCTCTCTGTCTGTCCTGCAGTGTGCACGCCCCTTGGGCTGTCCCGGGTCTTCAGCGTCACGGAGAGCATCCTGGTGAAGCCCCGGGTGAGTGTCGACTCGAGCTGCAGTGGGTCTGTCTGGGATGTTTGGCACACCGACGTTCTCAGAGAACATGTCCTGTTCACTGCCCCCCCTTCCAGCTGCTGGAGAACATTGATGAAACTGCGAGCTGCGTGGCATTTGAGGAAGCCTGTCTTTCCAAGAAGCTGGCAGGTTAGTGGCCTGGTGTCCAGGAAGGGGGATGGACCCTGGGTTTGAGCTACCTGTCTGTTAGGAGCCACTGTCTTGTTTCGATCAGGCAAATCTTCTTGCTGGATCAGCCTCAACCTGGATGTTCTCAAGAATCAGTTTCTCTCCATACAAGCCAGGCGGGTGTCTCTAGGTAAGACAGACCATTCAGGAGGTCAGCAGAAGGGCTGAGGAAGCCCTCGATAAAGCCTGAAGTGGAATGTACCATCATCTTATTCCCTGTTTTTGCTCAGAGCTGAAGAGGAAAGCATCTCCCTGGCAACGTAACGTGGGCTACCCACTGGCCTTACTGCTCTTGCTGGCACTGACGGTGAGGCTGACTGACTCCCCCAGGCAGCTTGACATGACATCAGAGGACACTTCCGTAGATGTTTGTATGATTAAGCAGCTGATCAGGTCCAGTCTGTCTGGTAACAAACAGTCCACTTGTATAAAACGGGTTACTCTGGATTTATGAAGTGAATGTGCTCATGAGACGGACCTCTACAGGTCAGTGTGTCTCCAAGCCGTCCGTAGGGACCCACACCTGGTGCAAATTTTTGCTCTTTCCCAGTTCCTTGGGATTTTTGAGAGAGCAAAAAAGGTGGACCGTCTGGAGGTCCCTGAGGATTGGTTTGCGAAACACTGCTGTAGATGACACACTTCAACCATAGTTGTTGCAAAAACAGAAAGTCGGAAACAGACACGAGTTTGAGTGTCTGTCCCCCATCAGCCTGCACCCTGTCTCCCTCAGGTACTCTGTGTTCTGATAGTTAGCTTCCATGTGCTAGAGCTGCTTTTCGACGATACGGCCATGCCCCGAGGAATGGAGGTGAGGAACAACCCGGCAAGTTCTCTGCGGACGCATCTGGGTTACCTGTAGGAAGAAATGCCCCTCGTTAATATCTTTGCCCCCCCCCCCCTTCTCCACCAGGACCCCCTCTTAGGGGCGGCCTCATTCTCCATGTTCGGCTCGTTCGGTGCTGCTGTGCAGGTCATCCTTATCCTGTATCCTTTCTCGCACGCGTCAGCCCCACACAGGGGAACATGGCCGGTATTTGGCTCTGCGGGTTGGAGGCCTGTGCCGGTGACCTTGAACAAGGCCCCAACCCCAGGCGGTCTGTGATTGGTGACGCTGCTTCCAGCGAAGCGTCTGCCTGCCAGGTGTCGCTCGGCGTGTTCTGCTGTCATGCAGTTGCCACGCTGCAGTGTCTCTTCCTTATCGAGGCTTTTCAGATACCTGATGGCATCGTCGGTGGTCGGCTTCTACAGCCTGCCCCTCTTCACCACCCTGCTGCCCCGTGTTCAGGACACCACCCTGACGCAGGCATGTGGGGCAGCCCCCACCCTCCTACATTTCTGCATCAGTCGGCCAATACGGCGCCTGTGGTCCGGCTGAATCCTAACCTCTCTCTGTCCTCAGATCATTGGGAACTGCGTCTCCCTGCTTATGCTCAGCTCGGCCTTGCCGGTCTTTTCCCGCACCCTGGGTAAGCCAGTGCAGCAGTTCAGTTAGAAACCAGCATTCGCTCCAGTGCTGTACTGGTGTTCACTACCAGTCAGAAGTCTTTGCAGACACTGAGATTTCTACATCTGCAGGTTACTCTCAACATTTACTAAAAAATACACTCACTATTCTTTGCTAACAAATTTACATTGAGTTCACCATTTCAGTACCTTTATTACCAAGAAAATGCCATATCTTTGATTCATCGAAGTCACCTCGTCTAGCAGTTATAACAGCAGAGAAAATTCGAGGCTTTCCTTCCTACAAGGGACATTAAATACTGCTCAGTTTCAGGGGATGTAACCGCTAACTAGAGCATTTAAAGTTAGACAGCCTGGAATTTAACTATGGCATCATCACACAAGAAGTTAATAGGGTGTCAGACGTACCGTTACATACTCTGTCCGTGTTATAAAGGAAACTTGTTTTATTTGACTTGTTTTTTCATTTTGAAATTTGCTCACTCAACTTTCCAATGCTTAACGGGAATAAACAATCTGCAGTTCATGAATTAAATGGAAAAGTGATTAAAAACCAGTGGCTGCAAAAACCTTTGACTGGTAGTGTATGTAGGAGTTAGGTAATGAATTGGGTATGCTGGTCTATTGCTATTCTGCAGTGAATGGTGTTGTGCTTGAGAATGGTGTAGTAGCTTGGATATTAACGCTTAGTCCATATTGTCACTATGCAGTGAAATCAGGGTATGGTCACTTGAACAAAGGTCAAAGTGAACTTTATTGTCATCCCACCTATATACAGTGTATACAGTTAGATGAGACGACGTGGCTGCAGTTCTTGCAAAGTAGAACTTTTTGGCAGTTTTGCTACAGTTGGAATGGACCCGTTCTTCTCCGTCTACTGATAGCATTTGACATCTGATTGACCAATGAAAAGATTATTTGTGAAGTGTCTAACTAGTATTTATTTTGTACTACTTCCCCATCATGAATACAAATGTTATTTGTATGGATTATTTCATATTTCAATTTTTGAAAATATTGATACCTAACTAGCTAATATCATTGTTTATATTACTGTTGAATATAAAGAGAGTTTGTATCTTCTTGACACTAACATACACCTTGCTGACAACAATCCACAAAAGATCATTTAAAACATTGAACTGTTCACTGACAGCTGTGTAAAGATGGGTTTCTCTTTGTGGCGCTAAGGGTGTCTCTTTGCATTGTTTTGGGTTTATTTTGTAGAGCAGTTTCTAAGAAAAAGATTGTTTTTCATGTTCCTGAAATAATGGATGCTTGGAGATTCATGTTTTTCAAAGGACAGTGGTGATGTTAAATGTTCTGAAATAGAGCCAGAGAGGATGGGTGGAAGGATTTAACACTGTAGTCTTCCCATGTCAGGAATCACACATTTTGACCTGCCTGGGGACTTCGGACGGTATGATTGGCTGGGGAACTTCTACATCATCTTCATGTACAACATGCTGTTTGCGGGGCTGACATCAGCCTGCCTCATGAAGTCCATCACCCGGGCTATGCAGCGGGAACTCATCTGCGCTGTGGGTGAGCATCGTTTCATGGGCACAGAGCTGTCGGTGCACTTCATCGTTAAGGGAGCAGGGTTCTGTTACATATCATAATACAGGGGCTCATAAAGTAAACATTTAAATTCAAATATTTCATATGTTCTGGTGCTGCTCCTTCCCCCACTTTGATTCCCTGTGTGTCCCTATGATGCTCCCCTTCTTACCACTTCTTAACCCCTATTTCTCTTCTTCTCAGGGCTACACAAGCTACCTTTGAAAGTGACTCGTCCTAAAGTCTCCTTCAAGGTACTGGCTCATGGACTTTCAAAAATCCAGTGATACATCGCTGACCTTTACACCCATCTCTCATTGCAAGCCTTTCACTGTCTGGACTTTTTTCTTTTTACCTTCCTTTGACAACATCCTTCTGACTTGGACAGCGTCTCTTAGCCAGAATGAACGTTCATCATTCTGCTACCACAGCTGTGACAGTTGTGGAGCTCAGTAAGCAGTGACGTTAAACCAGACTTGTGAGATGGAGGCGCAGATGGACAGTGCAGACCTGGGACAGGGACCAAGTGCATCTGCTTTCTTCACATCACAGCAGATTATTTGAAAGATGGATGGGATCAAAGGAAACTATTGTACAATATTGAATGTTTAGTGTAGTGAAGCTTGTTTGATCGGTGGTACACTTCATGCATTGGAACAATACCTTTGTCGTTGGGTATATTCGTGATTTGGTTCCTTCCTCTCTGAATGGATTCTCTTGACCTTGGTGAGAAGCCAGTGTTGCATCACCTGCACTCACCTGGATACAGTTTGATGTCATTGCCATTTTTGGTGTTTAATGTGTGAGCTAATTTTACTCTTGTGGGGATCATTTCAGGCTTCTTTCTACTGCTGTGCCTGTTGAATAACTCAGACCTTAAGCATTTTAGGGTTCATCCTCTCTAGTACTTTGGTCTTTGTCTATAAACTTATGAGTGTTTATCAAAATATTTCAGTTATCCTCGTCTGTAATGTGCAGTGTTGTAATACTGGGTTGTGTACCATTAGAAGTTGCTCTTAAACCACCGTTAGAAACCTCACATGTTGAAATTTCCAATCTTCTGTGACTATTTATTCTGTGGTATTCTTATGTACCCCAGTAGTGGGACACTAAAATGCTGTAAAATCAGATCGGTACAAGGCAGCTTGACTTTCCCGGGTCTGTCCTATGCACACATTTTATGCACTTTCGGTGTTTGGAATTTGTTTGCTCAATGAAGTTTGATTTTTGTATTAACTGTGAAAAATAGCTCCTAGTTAGCTTTGACAGCTATGAAGAGGGGAAAATGCTAGTTTAGTGTAAACAAAAAAACTGGAATCAGTGAGGGGAAGTAAGTAGAATTGTGCTATAATATCCAAAAGCATAAAATTCTCAATATTGGAAGATCAGTAAAAAAATGTAATAACAGGTATAAAATTGTGATCCTTTTGTTTAAATTTGTAGTATTAGCTTTGCTTTTAAACTGTAAAAATATGAAAATTATGGACCTTTATTTAATAAAAACATGTATTTTTTTTTCAAAACTCCCCGATGTCTGATCCTTTCTGGTTTTTTTATTAATACATGAGTTTTTGGTGTGATTTCTACGAAAACCGTCGTGTTTCTCCTTTCTGTCTACCGCCATCTCTCTGCAGCACTAGGGCCGCACGATAATTACGAAATCTTTTCTTTTAATCACACGTAAGATGTGACGTTTATGGTCACATGAACAGGGTAAGATGGCGTTCTTCATTGCGGACTCGTTGACATGTTAGCCTTGTGCGTCTGCACTTTTACGACGACGTTCCTTCCCCTCAGCAGTTTACGGCAGCACGACTCGATAGTGCCACCGTCGTTTGGAACTGGCCGTTTCACTTTTTTTTTTAGTTTTCTTGCTTCGATCGCGTCTGAAAGAGCTAACCGAGGTTACGAACAAATCCCGAGGCGAATAGTGATATTCACGAGTGACAGCTTAGATTTTTATTAACGGCGCGCAGCCACCGGGGGGGGGGGGGGACGAGCTTCGGAGGCTTTGAGAGAAAAAAAAAGTTTGTTGTTGTCACGTGACAGGAGACGAATGTGGCGATAAAACTTTTTCTTTTCAAAAATTTAAGCCTTAATTTTTGTTTTATTAAATATTTATTTGAGCTGATAGACTTTTAAAGCCATGCCTCAGCCCAAGTACCGAAAGATTGCCGTGTTGGGATACAGATCTGTAGGTGAGTAGAAGCCCGCCTATTGTTAGGTTGTTCAGCGGGGTTAACTAGTCGGCTTAAGTCTGGTTAGCTAATATCTCCCCTGGGAAATGAAAATCTCGATTTAGTCAATTCTGTGTTTAGTTCGTGACGTCCACGTGCCGTTCCGAATACGTTTCATGCGTGGTTGGTACAAGGTTACCGTCAACTAAAATGAGCAAACTGAAATGAAAATAATATCTATAATTTGAAATGGAAAACGAGATTGAATTCACAAAACGAAACTTCTAGATTTTTTTTTTAAACAATAGGCAAAGTACTATTTTAGTGTAGTGTTATAAGGCATAGTATTGTTCGCGTCTGGTCCAGTAGGGAACATTGTCTATATGTTTTATGATGTATATAAGTACATACATACACACATGTACTTACGCATGTACCGTACAGATGTTTATGCAGAGCGGAAATGCAGAACGCGAAAGTGTGCCACAGTCACGGGTAAAGTTAAAACATGATGCAAAACTAAAGTAATTTAAAAATAACTCAAACATAAAACTGCAATAAAACCCACATAAACGTTCAAACTAAACCGAAGTTCAGTTGGGGGAATTCGTTGTACAATTCTACAGTACTTGTATTGCAACCCACCCCAGACAACTTAGGTTTACATCTAGAAAGCTTAAACTCTTTTATGATGACCTAGAAAGGAAAAAGTCAACCCAGCAGCTGAAGTGTTGAACTTGTGTGACCAAGCTATATGTTATTTGTTACCAATGTGTCAAGCTTCCATTGCAGGCAAATCATCGCTTACAATCCAGTTTGTGGAGGGACAGTTCGTAGACTCTTATGACCCCACCATTGAAAACAGTAGGTATCTTCAGTGGCATCTGGTTACAGAAACACAATCCATCACTGTGTTTTTTGGCCAGTAAATACCTTGAGAATCACAGTAACAGAGTGTGTATGCCTGGGGAGGGAGGTGAATCAAAAAAGACTTATTTGTGTACAGAATGTAGTCTGTTTGGATTGTGGTTATGTCTGTGAATCTTTACTGTAGTGGTAGTTAACCTGTGTATTTACCTCACTTGTAGATCTCCTTTCCCTATTGTGACATTATATCTTCCTGTTTCTTTGTCACTAGCTTTTAATAAAATGGTTTCTGTGAACGGACAGGACTTCAACTTGCAGCTGGTGGACACTGCAGGACAGGTATATATGTTGTTATGGAAGATGCAAAGTGACATTTTTGCCGACTGTTACTGTAGTTTAGATGTGATTTTTCTTTTAGCTCTTGGTCTGTATAAATGCAGTGTTTTGCTTTTGTCATTGATACAAGGTGATTCACGTTTTCTTAATTTTTTTTATGTCTAAATTTGTCTTTATAGAGAAGGTTAAATTAATCTGTGTCCATTCAGTGTGGCACAAAGGTGAAAATGACTTATGTTGAATAAAAACATTCCTTGTAACATTTTTTCTAGAATGTGTGCATCTTTTTATCCTTTTGTTGTTTATCCTTATTTTATGACCATTTTTAATCTTAAAATTAGCAAAAACTGGAGACTCTCCATTGTATCTGCTGAATTTATTTTTGGGTAGCCTTTTTTTAATGCCAAAGAAGCATTTCCAGACATTTACGGCAGCAGAAGGAATCCCATAGGATATGAAACGCATATATTTGCAGCAATGGGACTGAAACACACATCATCAGACTTAAGTGTAGATTTCAGTGTGAATTGCATTGCTGTGAAAGTGTATCTGCTCATGTCTGAACACAGAGGCAGTTACATACATATCATGCTGATAATGGAATGATTCTGCCACAGCAGATGTTACAGTACAGTTTTTATTATATAATCTGTCAGTTGTGAATAAATATCTAGGGAGTTCAAATCACTCTTCAGTTAACTGGTAATTCTGGAAGTAATACTGAGATTCTACAAGTAATGTGTATCATAGCAGCAATTTTGACTAAATTTACCAAATAAGGGGTTTTACAAGGCTTTTTAACTCCTGAAATTGTTATATGTTTGTAGATATGTTGGATATGTTGGAGATATGTTGGTCTGGTGATGCTTTTCACGACGGCTGTGCCTGTTGTCTCTTCACAGGATGAGTACTCGATTTTCCCCCAGTCACACTCAATGGACATCCATGGCTATGTGTTGGTGTACTCAGTCACCTCTATGAAGAGGTGGGTCCCTGTCATTGTCTTTGCATTGATTTGTGTGCTTTGTGGTCTGTGATTTGTCCTTCAGGTCTGACACCTGACAGTGAGTGACAATAACAGTACAACAGGCCGGATGGCAGTTCCCCATGTTTACGCCTCTGTCCATGTTACCATTGCTGTAAAATGTGCCTGCAGTCATGCGCAGTCGTCCTGTTCTCTCTGCAGTTTTGAGGTGGTTCAGATCCTCCATGACAAACTACTGGACATGGTTGGAAAAATCCAGTAGGTTTCACAAGTCAAGTCTTATTAACACTTAGTACAACATTTATAAGGTCAGACTAGTGATTAAATGCTATTTTTTCAGGGTGCCAACTGTTCTTGTTGGGAACAAGAAGGATCTTCACATGGAAAGGTGAGATGTTACTTAAAACTGAGTCAAGAAACTTAACCATATCTGTAGACACAGTGTAGAGAATTACTGCAGGCTACAGGGGGAACTTTATTGGACGCTGGGCCTTGTACATCACGTTGGGCATGTCGCTCCCCCTCAGGGTGATCAAGCCGGAGGAAGGGAAAAAGCTGGCGGACTCTTGGGGGGCCGCATTCATGGAGTCTTCGGCCAAGGAGAATCAGGTATAGGTCAGCTTGTGGGCATTCCCAGGTGCTCTGGGGGTTCAGTATGGAATAAGCGGTACCTCGGTGAGCCTTGGAGATGGGTCAGTTAGCTGTTCGATAGAAATGGTGTGGGAAGCATTAACTTCTGAAACACAGCTGTAATTGGGCTATCATTAATTCTGCAACATTTACATGTCAGGTTAAATATATTAATGTTTTATCAGAATTTTAAGGTTATTTTTGAGTGATTCTTGGTAACAGTGTTTAATTACCCTCATAATTACTCTGGGGGGGGCATGGTGGTGCAGTGGTTAGCACTGTTGCCTCACACCTCTGGGACACGGGTTCAAGTTTCCACCTGGGTCACATGTGTGCGGTGTTTGCATGTTCTCCCATGTCGTCGTGGGGTTTCCTCCGGGTACTCCGGTTTCCCCCCACAGTCCAAATGCATGTGAGAGTGAACGCTACTCTGGGCGCGCCTAGGAAGGGGTGACGGACGGGACAAGGGAAACAGGACCTGGAAAAGAATAACAAAAAGTCAACGAAGGACTGGAAACAGGACTGAAGCACAAAACAAAGCTAGCGACAGGACATAAGACATGACCTGGCAAAGGATGGGGAAGGCGGATAGATTAGGAAGGGTGAAACAGGAGGAACAGGCAGAACAAAAGGACCGGGAGTGCTTGGAGGGAACACCGGGGGACAAGGAGCAGAGAAGGGCGGAACAAAGGGACGAGGAGCAAAGGACAGAGGCACAAACACAGGAGCGTAGGGAGATAAGGAGGGGGAACCACGGGGAGCCCGAGGGAGCCCCAGCGGGCAACGGGAGACAGCCGGAGGGGCTGCAGGCGGCCGGGAGGCCGGAGCAGAAGGAGACCTCGGAGGGGCCGAGGAGGCAGGGCGAGGGACTGACGGAGGGGCCGAGGAAGGAGGTGGAGGGAGACCCAGGGAAGGGGACAAAGGAGCTGGAGGGGACCTAGGCGAGGGCAAGGAGAGGGGGGGAGCCGCAGTAGGCGGCGACGTCTTCCGACGTGCTGAAGATGGGGGACCCGCAGGCGACTGAGGAGCCGCCGTTGGGGAGCCCGCAGGCGACCGACCGGGCACCGGAGTGGGGAGCGAGGCAGGGCGACAAGGCCGTGGAGAGGGACCCACAGGCGACAGCCGACCCGGAGGGCCAGGACCCGCAGGCGCCAACCAAGCCCCAGCGCAGGCGAGGGAGGGCGAGCCAGGGGGCAGGGCGGGAGGGACCCTAGCCTGGCGTCTATGTCCTCTCCCCTTATGGGACACAGACATAAGGACCCGCGGCCGTGGTCGGGCTCGCTGGGGCGAGGGCAGAGGAGCCACTGGGGACACAGTTACTTGAGGCAGAGGGAACGCCCCGGGTTGCGAAGCTGCAGGCTGATGCAGAGGGGGCGCCAGCCCGGGAGCTGCAGGCTGATGCAGAGGGGGCGCCAGCCCGGGAGCTGCAGGCTGATGCAGAGGGGGCGCCAGCCCGGGAGCTGCAGGCTGATGCTCTGGATGCGCGGGCGGCTGCTCTGGATGCGCGGGCGGCAGTGCAGGCGGCTGCACGGGCGGCGGATCCGCTGCTCTCCGGAGCGGGATCAGCCTCCGGAGATCCTCTGCCAATCTCTCCAGGTCGCTTAGAGGCGAGGCGGGAGAGAAAGCGGCGAAATTCCGCCCTAGCTGCACGGCAAGCTGTTCTCCCTCCGGGGAGTCCCCTGTGGCCGGTTCCCCCATCACCCTCCAGTAAAGTCCCTGGAGGGTGAAGAACCGATTGGCGATGGCCAGGGGCTCACTCGGAACCTCCTCCTCGCTCTCAGTAGGGAGCCATAGCCTGGCGAGAGAGCAAGCTCCCAGGCGGATCGTTGATGCCTCCGGGATTCACTTTCCTCTGCCCTTCCTCTTTGTTGGGTCTGTCATTCTGTCATGATCGCTGACCGGGGGTAAGGCAAGCGGGCAAGCAGGAAACAGGCAAGGCAAGCGAAATCGGGGTAAACTGGGGATTTATTGAGGGCAAGGGCAGGACGGAACACTAGCATCAACGAACATCAATGACAGACCAGGGAAACAGGTAAGACCAGGACTTAAAATAGGACAGGACTAATCAAAGTAATCGGACACAGCTGGGTACGATCAGGGAAGCACACGTGTGTAATCGGGGCGTGGCACACATGAGGAGCGGACGAGCCGGGCATGACAGATGAGATTAATGTGAATGAAGGTGAACATCCAGCTTGTGTTTTGTGACAGACGGCTGTGGAGGTATTCAAAAGGATTATTCTGGAGATGGAGAAGGCTGATGGGAATGCGCCTTCGGAGGAGAAGAAGTGTGCTGTGATGTAGATGCCCAGCAGGACGCCAGTGGGCCCATCGGCAGACCCCCGGGGACATGCCAACACCCACTTTCTTGCCCGCCAAACAGTTGCGTGGGATTATGGATGTCTCAAACTGCAAGAGCTAGAGCGCCATCTAGAGGCTGGGCAGAATCTCACTAGTCCTGGCACCAGGTTGTTTACTTGGTTATTTGTACCCGATTTTGAAAACCCCTGAGAGTCTGTATAATGTTACTGCAGTGGATTTGTGATAAAACCAGCTTGGTTCTACTAAACAAAATGAAACGGACTAAACTGGTTTTTTAAAAAGGTTCGGATTAAACCTCAGGAACAAGGACAGATTTTTTTTTTTCTTTTCATAAATGAGCTCAGTTAGTCTTTTATCACATCATGAATTACTCTCTCATGCTGAAGGATATCACAATCAGTTAACTTTGCCCTAGTAAGGTTCTATGCAATGAGCTGGTCACATCATTTACATAATATGTGGCAGCAACATGGCAGGTCCAGGTAATTGTCAGTGGTCCAACCATACATGTGGTTTGTTTTTCACTAGTGTCTTGGTTGCACTGATGAAACACTTTAAGAATACAACAGTATGACAGAGAGCACAAGGTTCCGTATGAGAATCACATGCACACTGGTTACCAGTATAAACTGACCATAGCCTAACCAGTATATGTACTACTTGCTTTCAGCAGATGATATGGTTGACACATACCAGTTCAACTTCTCTGGACTTTTTTGACAGCTAAACTGTAGAGTACATTAATTGTACGAATAAGGTATATATCCTAATAACTGTCTTTTAAATGAACTTGTTTGTGTAATTTTCTTTCCAGTATAATGTTATTTACTATTTCATTTAGCAGAATATTAAAAGGGTTCATTTTACTTTGTGACCGACATCAGCAGCAAACTTTTTGCAGAACAGTTTAGAGATTTACTTGCTCTTCTTTGGAGAACCAGTACTTGTATATTGAATGTGTGTGTATACAATTACACTGCAATTCAGACAGTTATAGTTTACAGTTTTGAGGATTACAAAATGGTATACTATTTGAGAGAATCTACTTGATGTCTTTGATTCCCCCCACCGCCTCCACACTGCTCATTCGCAGAACACGGCCTTACCCTGTGTGTTTTGCCTCAGGCTGAGGTGCTCAGAGTATTTATTAATTTGCCGTGTGTTAGAGTGGGTGTCGGTTTTGCTGGAAGCCGGTGCCTAACCTGGTGATGCTGTATCCCGTGCCTTATCCTGCTTGCCCCTGCCCCCCCCCCCCCCCCCCCCAAATAAAGGTGCTCTCTTGGTTTTCCTCTCTGGTGACTTGAACCTGGGATCTGCTGGTGTTGCGCATCTGAACGCCGACGCCTGCACGTTTGGAGTTGATACCAACATCTTGCTGTAAACAGTATGTATATATGAATAAATCCTTCTGCTCCTTTAAACCTCCCATGTTTTCAAGTGTATTTTTTTCATCTCATGTTTGAAAATAAGCCATAGACATACAAAGTTAGTGTTGGGGCTTCTGGGATATATTTAAGCAGCGGGATCAGAAGAATGCATGAAGAAAATGATTCAAGGCTCCGCTGAAAGGTGTACTACTAATTCCATTGCTGAGAGTGAAATGCGCGAAACCATGAATACATTAAGTAAAAGGCGATATATTTCACAAGCAATCAACAGGAATGAGTCAGGGACTCGATGTGTCAGGATCCTTTTGTTGAAAGAACCGGCAGCACAGCTAGTTAGATTTAAAGGTTTACTGTAAGGAGGTTCATTTACCCTTAATAGAAGCTAAAATTACTGAATGCAACTGCCTAATACATGTTATTATGGAAATTCACTTAAGACCATTTAAAATTCAATTAGGACCATCAAATTTATCAACAGTTTTGGTCTCATTTTTTTGCCCACTGCTTTTACTGGTGAGAGTCACAGTAGCTGTCGATCTGGGCCATCCAGTTCCAAGCCAGCTGGGAAACAAATTCCCCTGGGAGTCCTGGGTCTTCCCCAGGGCCTGGAAGGGGTCCCTTGGGAACGTCCAGGTGGTATCTTTATAAGATGGTCGCATCACCTCGGCTGACTCCCCTCTATCCGAAGGATCAGCTAACTCCAACGCTAGGTACCTCCAGGTCTCCGAACTCCTCATCCGAACACGAAAAGTAGAGAAGAGAGCCAACCTGCGAAGACACCTCATTTCCACCACATGTGACTGTGTTGTTGTTTCTTTGTCCCAAAGGGTTAAATATGCTATTGTCATCTCCATGAGGACACAATGGGACCCAGTTGATCAGACAAGCGAGGTGGCGGGGTTTCTTAGTAGCGTAACATTTCTATTAGGTTCATAAACACCTCCGTCAAAGCCAGCTAGGTAACATGTTTGTGAGAAATAATATAAAAAAGGTCTTTCATCGCTTGGTTTCATAAACTGTTAAGACAGTCTGCTTAAGGGGTTGTATTCTATGCATCACAAAAATTCTTTAAGCTAGCCCACTTTGCGTCTCTTATTTAGGGTAATTAAACGTGTATTTTCTGCGTATAATGTTGCCATATTTTAATAGATTAATAAACAAATAAATATTAAGATGCTATACATTATAACCAAAACGATAAGTTAATTAACAAGTTCGCATTTAATCTATATAGAAGTCACAGCCCAGTACTTTGAGATCAATTCTAGATATTCTAAAATGTGTGTAAGAAAAATACGGAGTGTCTGTAGATAGACTATTGGAAATGGCTTGGCCAAAACATGAGTGCCTCCGGCTTGGCTCACCGACCCCTACGTCGTGGTGCTCGATGTCCGTGCAGAGCTGCTCCGCCTTCGTACGGACTCCTACGGGATTAAAGCCACGTCGAGTAACACACCAATCCCGCAAATATAATATCCTTTCCGAAATTCCCTCACTCACGTCTTTCACCATCTCTAACAATCACTTACTTCCGAATAATATATCAGTCAGAACCGAACAGATCTGCAAACTGCCCCTAATACGACAACGGTCGCTTGTAGTTACACTTATGCACCTGGCCAAGAATATATTTATAGCGTGTCGACATGTGGTGTGTGAAAACAAGTGGCGCCAAGCGAGTTGAGATATCCATTCAGGACTTTCAACCCTTCCTCCATTTCCCATCCAGAAACACCGCCCCCTTCCCCAGTGTGGCGATGCAGCCCAATGCACGCCCCCATGTGGCGGGGCAGAGAGCAACGGCAGCCTTTGCAATTCGCCACTGGATGCCGATAATATTGCGATTCCATGGCTGTAGTTTGTATGTGGGGAGGGGGATTGGCTCTGCAGCGAGCGGAGTATTTTTAGAATGGGAATCGCACTGGGTGCACGGAAAAACACGAAGCGCGAATGAAGTTGGATGTAAAACCAAAAGTATACTCCCCATATTTGGGCGCTCAACACAACGAGAGAGGACGCAATTTTCGTGCGGACTGAAAATAATATGTGGGAGCTCCTTGCATTTGTGTGGTTAGTTAGCAGCGTAGCTAGCTAGCCAGCCGGCTACTGCAACTCGGACGCGGCGTCGTCTGCGACGCATCGGAGCAGAGATTTGCGCCTGAAGTCCGGCCCGAATCAACACCGACAGCCGCTGGAAGCATTATTCTGCCGGGCGGGCCTGCCCACCAGATAGCAGTTCTGACATGTAACCTTTGCTAGCCGGTGAGCTAGAAGAGCGCTTCTCCCCCGGGGTCTCGCACTTTAACAGATGGAAGCTGTAAGCCGGTTATTTCGGAAGGACTGTTCGGATGCGGCTGCCTAGAAGGACCCGAGTGCGTTAGAACCACTCAAATTAAAAAGGTGAGTTGCCTGATAATTCGACAGCTCACTTAAGTAAACAAGTGTAGTCTTAGTATTTACAACGTATCGTATAATTGCTTAAACTGGTTAGTTAACTAGTTGGCTGTTAAGTCTTTTTGTTTTTGAAAGGCGATGGCTATGGACTGCGGGTGGCCGTCGGTTAAACTGCGCACGAGCGACGAATACGTGGAAACCGGGCGCGCGCTGTCGCTGACCGTCACCCGCGCGGCGGCTCCCGGTCACCTAATCCGCCGCGCGACCGGGACGACAGGCTAACCGGCTAGCCAGCTAGCTGGATGCCAACTTAGTGGTTGCGATCAACTTCTGATTTCTTTCTCCCAACCCCCCCCCCGTTCCCACCAGTTCTGGTCGAAGGCAGGCGACATCGGCTGCCTGGTGTCCTTGGTTAGCTGGCTTCGGCTCGAAGCTATTGGTTACTAGGTTAAGCATCGACCGAAGTCGGGCGGCTAACTGGCTGCCCCGAGTCGCTAAAAGCCAGCGGCGCGCTGGAATGCGCAGCCGGGTCCGCTTCGTACCATCAACGGTGATGTCCTGGCGCCTGAGCTCATTTTAACCGAACCGAAACTAACACTCCACAAAAACGTCAGGCCGATCGGCTCTGCCTGCTTTATTTTTAATCTTTTACGCTTGAATTGCCAGTTAGCATTGGCTACAGTGACACTTACACTTAACAGAAATATGCAGTAACTTTGACAATTTCGATTCACGTTTAAGGAGACTTCAAACAACGTTTAGCTGGCTGCTTCGTTACACGCTTGTTTAAGTACCTCTCGCCTGGATTCATTTAATACAGGCCTCTCCGAAATACTGTATCTCCATTTTAATTGGGGGGGGGGGGTTCTTTTGTTTTACGCCAGGCGTTCATGAACCACTAATTAACACTGCCTCGCCAGCTGGTTAAATACCCCTGGGTGGGGGCGTGTCGATGTTGCTGCATAACACTAGTTAACTAGTTAAGTTTTTAAACCCTCTGTCGTTTATTTGCGTTATTGTTAATGCCTTCTAGCACTATGTTCTCGTTAAATGTCGTCCCGCTCCGGCAAAATAGTAAAAGCATAATGTGGCTTCTTTAGTTTTTTGCCTATTGCTTTTGGCCTAAATTTTCAATTAGACGAGAAATGGTTGAAGGGACATTTTTCTCATTAAATTAAGGTCCAGATGGCGGAGTTCCTCGTGCTTTTTAGCCTCTTCTTCGTCCTATTTAATGTATCTTAAATAAGCTAGAGTTTGCATGTTTAATTTACTTCCATCCACTGGGTTTGGAATAAGGACGATAGCCATGCTGAGCAGTTATTCCAACATTAAAACAGCTGTCATTGTTTCTTTGTGCTCTAGTTCCTATACATAATGGGACTGTAACAGACTTTATAATATAAGTTGTTCGATTGGTTTTACGGGATACTCCGATCAGACTGGGGAAGAGGTAATTGTTTGGACTCCATCCTTGGATAATTTAATTTCGTTGTCCATTAATAACTAAGCGCCTACGAGATGTTTTGCTATAATGTATCTCGGGGAAACGAAGCACAACACAGAAATACATTTGATAACCTTTTCTGTCAGACCTGAGAGGTGTTCCTCGAAGCCGGATTTCTCACTTAGTTGGAATAATTTGAACTAGAAGTCATGACTGTCCAATAACAGTTTAGATAAGGAGCATTCATGTTGGACAGTCGCGATTGTGTCCAGTGTTGGAAAAAATATTTAGGGTTTAATTCTTTGGTGTCACGCTGTTTTAATTAAAGCAGCTGCTATATTTTGCTGAAGGTGAAATACATGTATATGACTGTATAAAATACTCTAGATACACTTTAACTGTTGTCGCTACATTTGCTTGCCAGATGCACGTCTCCAAGGCGACGTGCACGTGAGTAAAGCTTGTGGTGAAGAACCAGGGTTCGACTGCACCCAGCGCAATGGGGCCAGTTAAGATTAAGGGCTTTGTTCAAGAGCCCAACAGTGATATGACAACTCTGCGGGTCAAAGGATTCGAACCCATGACCTTCCGCCGCACGGCCACAGATCCATAACCACCCGCTCATTTCCTATGAGATGCTTTGCTATCTACTTAAAGTATATCAGAATCTCTGCGCCATCTAATATGGCATATAAAAATAGACTCATTAGGGATTTGTTTTACTCAGAGGAAATTAATATATAATCAATCTAAATCTAATATTTATATAATACATATAAATGCTTTAAGTATCACAAAGATTTATGTATTGTAAAGTTACCATTCAATACTGATGCTTATCGCTTTACAAATCAAATTTCCTTAAGAAAATATCACGTTAATACCTGTCAGCGGTCTTGGTTTTATACCTGTAGCAGGGAAAGGCGAAACCTGCAAGGGTGGAGAGGGGCGTTTCCTAGCCTGTTTGTTTATCGTAGATGTGTAAAAATTAAACACCGTTGAGTGTAAAATATTAGTTTAGTACTATCAGATGGCATTTTTGAACAAATAAGTAATCGATTTTTTTTTATAAATGTTTCTCCCCGTTACTTTTCGTCATGAAAGGAGCGGTGTTTGACGCGCTTGAGTGAAAGTCTTGCTTTGCCTCGGAACCATAACGCACCTGGTTGTTTCACCACAAATACCCGGACCTCACAGGAAATGACGGACACGGAAGTTGTATTCCCTTTGTATCCGTGTTGTTTGTTTTACTTAAGGAAATTTTGATTTATTATGATATGCACGGGTATGTTGTCTTAAAATTTAATTTGCTGTTGATTATTAGCAAACGGATAACAATTTGTAATGGTATTCCCATGTAGCAGTTTTAAATACCGTTCTCTTTTTTTGTAGTTTCATTTTTTAAAATCTGTTTTGTGACGAGGCAAAGGATTGTAGAGTTCTTTCCTTCAGTTAACAGACGCAGCAGAAGAACGACAAAATGTCTTTAATCAACTTTTATGGTGGTTATACGGCGTGTTATGTATATTAGACGAAGGACGTTAATGGGAGAGGAAGTTGGCGAATTCATGTTATGCTGTGTATGCATTATATAAATATATTGCATTTAAAAGTATAACTGGTTCATATTGAGGGTTTCTTGAAACTGTTCGTCATGGTTGTTAAGTAGATATTTAAAAGAGAGAACAAAATTCTCTTTATGAAACTTTAAGCATATGAACAATGTATATTAAGCCCGAGTATCCAACTTTCAATTGGTGATAATAATTGAAGCATTAAATGGTAATTGTATTTTAAAGAGAGGCCATTAAAATGTATTATTTCGTTTGGTCACCCTAAATAAACTCCAGTCTCATGCGGAGTGATGGTGCTTTTTTCTTTTAGGTCTCTGTGTAGGACAGAGCGGTACCGGGAGAAGGGATGGACAACCAAAAATCCAACTGCGAGGAGAATGATTCCGAATCGGCAGGTAAGCAGTCAGTACAGGTGTTTCTTCAAATGCATAGTGATTGTTTCTATGTGGAAGCAGAAGTATAACAGGTTCCTGTTTACTACACACCTGGGACTAGCCTAGCTTGATAATAGCAATTTTTTTGTACAATAGAGGGTTTCTGTAACACGACTACAGAACATGTCAAACATATTACATATCTGAGGATTTATGAACAAGGTTTCAAATGGCCTTGAAGAGGTCAGCTTATGGGCATTAGAAGTCCTGTGTGAAGTCAAAAGTAAAATTATGAAATTGTGCAGTGCTTAAAGCTGTTATGTGATGTTTTCTTTTTCTTTAATCCCATTTTGCACCCTCCAGCTGACGGCAGCACGCCTCCAGAGAAGCCAGCCCCCCCTGATGGAGACCCAGAGCCCCCAGAAAGAACCACAGAGGCTTCGAGTGCCACTGCGTAAGTACCTGGGTGCCAGATGTTTGGTGAACAAGATTAAGGTGTTTGTTTTGCATTTAGCTGCCTCTATATAATTGAAGTAGTTTTAGATCTCAAATACGTGTTGTCCTAATATCTTAATGGTGAATGGAAATAAAACATCAATAATGCTTGGGTTGTTTTTAGTTTCGTATCTTCATATAAAACAGATTAGGAGGATTCACATTGGCGCGGTATTAGTCTGCCAAGGTATCTCTTTTGGCAGTTGTACAAGGAACCGCAGAAATATTTCTGGGGTTTGCAAGTTGCCAGTTATTGGCACTGGGTCGTGTTTGCTAGTCCAGTCGGCACTAGCTTCTCCAGCTGTGGCTTACGTAACTGATAATGTGTATAGTGGAATGTTTCTGGGCACAGTCAATAGCATTTGATATTACTAGATTGAAGAAAGAACGTGGAAAGTATCATGATGGCAGCAAACACTGAGGCGTCTTTGATTTATGTTTACAGGGATGTCGGCCGGGCCTGTGCACTTTGTAACTGTGATGGGCGGAGCTCGCATGGCCAGCGGGAGCTCCGGCGCTGTGGGCCCTCTCTCCTCTGGTCCCCGCTCGAGAGCCCCGCTGTTACGCCCCTGCCGGTTGGCGATGATGATCTGTCCTCCATCGGTTTCCCTGACCTCATCAGTACCACTTCATTGTTTGATGAAAATGGTCAGTCGGCAGATGAATAACCTTGTGGACCGGTGACTTGGTCCTGCTGTTTGCCTGCCTGTCATTCTATGTGTCTCTATGATCAGGTGCCACCTGAAGGATGTGGGTTTGAACTCCTTTGGTGAAATTCCCTAATTTAACCTGGCTATGAATGTGAATTTCTTCAGTCTATCTGCGTGTCTGCCTCTGTCTGTGTGTCTGCCTCTGTCTGTGTGTCTGCCTCTGTCTGCGTGTCTGCCTCTGTCTGTGTGTCTGCCTCTGTCTGCGTGTCTGCCTCTGTCTGCGTGTCTGCCTCTGTCTGCGTGTCTGCCTCTGTCTGCGTGTCTGCCTCTGTCTGCGTGTCTGCCTCTGTCTGCGTGTCTGCCTCCGTCTGTATGCGTAGTTGCGTATCTAATCTTCAGTGGCTTTTTAATCCATATCACAAGTCTCTTCTCACGTGACAGCTGAGCCTTATTGTTTGTTTATTCCCTTATAAACATTACCTGAAATGTCCTGTATGTACTTTTATGATGTACCGCATTATCACTGCCCATACTCTCCCTGCACCTGCGGACATCACAGGGCACTGCTGGGTGCACTACTGCTGTGCCGTCTGGTCGGAGGAGGTGAAGGTGACAGGCGATCAGCAGCTGGAGGGCGTGGATAGAGCAGTCATCTCAGGGATACAGCAGGTTGGATGGGGGCCATGTGGGGTCTTTCGGGTTTTTTTATTTTTGATAGTGGTACACCTATGAGATCTACTCATTATGCATCGGTACAGTGTTAATGCAGAATGTAAATGCAGCATTAAGGAAGGTAGCATGCGCTGTGTTTGAGACGGATCGAGGGTGATGACGCCGGCTTGCCAAGGCTTTGCTGCTAAGGCTCTGCTCCTTGTTTTTGCAGCGATGTGAATACTGTAAAAGGCTGGGTGCTACCATAAGGTGCAGGGCAGAAGGTTGCTCACGTTCCTACCACTTCCCCTGCTCGGCGGCCAGCGGCTCTTTCCAGTCCATGAAGCTGCTGGCTCTCCTTTGTCCGGAGCACATAGACAAGACGGCCGAATTGGGTAAGTGCGGGGATCTGCTTCGGCTCCCCGCGTGGCCGCTTTTTTCGTTCCCCTCTAACGCATCACCTCTTGGCACCACCCAGTGGGTGAGGAGTCGCGCTGCGCCGTTTGCGACTCTGCGGGGGAGCTGCCCAGCCTGCTCTTCTGCACGGGCTGCGGGCTGCACTACCACGCTGGCTGCCTGGAGATCAGTGCCACCCCGCTGCAGCGTTCGGGTTGGCAGTGCCCTGAGTGCAAGGTGTGCCAGACCTGCAGGTGAGCCCATGTGGCAATGTGCGCATCAACACAGCATGCCTGTTTATCCGGGATGGCATTTAAGGTGGAGCGGCGTTCGAGGCACTTTGTATACAACCACTCCTCGATTAGTGACTGACGTCGATTCCAACAGCCGAGTCGTTAAGTGAAAAGGTTGCTAAATATGCATCACAGTAGCTTAGGCATGACCAGTTTTAGCATCACTTTGTACAGCCTAGTTCAAGGATCTCTCTTACTCTGGTGCGTGTTGCTGTCTGGTGTGTGAAATTTGCCCGTAAATGCACACATTGGTTAGAAAAGTAATTCTTTGTTACCGCCATATTTGCACATGGTCGCTAACTGATTGTCGCTAAACAAAGAGCGATTGTACAGGAAATGCCGAAACGCAGAGATGTGCAGACATGATGCTGGCTGCTTGGTTTATTTCTTCAAGTCATTTTTGGTAAACGGTTCTTTTTTGTGACTTGTCTGGCTCTGCCTGGTGGGAGTGAACGCTCTGTGCGTCGTGCATCCACAGGCAGCCCGGGGAGGACTCCATGATGCTGGTCTGTGACGCCTGTGATAAGGGCTACCACACCTTCTGCCTGCAGCCCGCCATGGAGTCTCTTCCCTCAGACCCTTGGAAGTGCCGGGTCAGTTGCGGTCTGTGCTGCACTCGCCCCCTGTGTTGCGGCAGGCGGCCCGCTGTGGATTTACTGACCCCCGCGCCTGGTGTCTCTCTCCCCCAGAGGTGTCGGGTTTGCAGCGGCTGCGGCTCCCGGGGCTCCACCCTGTCCGGATCGGTGCAGTGGTTCGAAAAGTACAGCGTGTGCGGTGGCTGTCATGTGCGCCGCAGCTTGGCCTGCTGTGTTTGCGACCAGGGCCCCGAGTCCCCGACCGCCCTGCACTCCTGCCAGGCCTGCGGCAGGTCAGTGATCCGTGGGTGCCGCTCGCTCCTCACCCACACGGGTCCAACCCCCCAGTCTCCCTCTGTCGATAAGGCATATTTTACTGGACTGCTCTGCCTGTCGTGCCATTAGACAGTGATTGTTTGATGCTACATTGCAAGTTGTTTCTAATAAAACCCTCCATTGTGACATTATCATTTTTATCTAGCATTAAGCTTGTCCTGTTATTTGTTTATTTATTAAAAACTCTCCAAGTTTACTGGACATTTTGATATTTATTATGTATTTTTTATGTATCTGGTTCCTATTGCTATATGAATAATTATTGACTGACCCTAGTTATTGCCATGAGCTAGTCAGAGATGCTGACATGCCATTAAATATCCAACTGTGACCTACCTACCTACCTTCCTAGCTCCTCTGATCTGTCCTTTACTTTTAGGTCGGTACACATGCGCTGTGCGTCCCAGCCGGACTCTGTGGGGGGGGCGTACACGTGCCACCGCTGCCGGCAGCTGGAACCTGTGGTGGAGGCCAGTGCAGCTTGCGCTCCGCTTGAAGGAGAGTCCGAGGCCGCGATGCCAGCTGAGCCCGTGGATCCAGGTAATTCCCCAGCCTTTTGTCTGTAAGTGTAAAATCAAATGACCGGTGGTCTTCAGCAAAGCCAGAGCTCATTAAGTGGTATTTGGGTCCATTTTTCCCAAGTGCTCTAATGCTGCAGTTGTAATGCTGCAGCAGTTGGATAAGGGGCTGGGTTCTGAGGTTCTACTGTAGCCTCCTGTGGTTCTGAAATGTCCTCCTGTTGGTCTCGGTTGGCATTAATGGGTGATGCATTCGTCTAGCTCTAAAAAAATTTCTTTGAGTGTTAGCCTGTGTTTAAATATAGCACTTTTACTGAGCTGCAAACAACACAGGCTGTTTTTGAGTTGTGATAACCAACATTTATTTCTTTGTCTTGTTTTGCAGGCCTGGAGAACACCGCTGAGGAGGAGCAGCGTGTGGAGCAGCGTGAGGAACAGCTTTCAGCAGAGGAGCCTGAGCATGAGGTGGCAGTGAGCCCCACGGAGCAGCCGTCTGTCTCACCTGAGCCTCCAGGTAAACCAAGGTTCTCTGTTGGGGGAATATGGCCTCAGAACATGGTGGATTACCTAAAGCAGGTAGCGGAGGGGTGTACATGCTGGGGAGGGAGTCTCTCTCCCTTTTACCTCTGATTACTTACTGTCCAGGCACATAGGCTGTTTCTGCTCTCGCTTCAGCAGCCTAATTTGAATTTTCCTTTCCTCTTTATTTAAGTGGAGTTCAGTGGTGAAGAGGTTGGGCACTTGGAGGCCGGGCCTTGTCCTGTCCCTGTGGCTGGTGAAGGAGATGTGGCATCTCAGAGTGAGCTACCCAGTGACTCTCCACCTCCTGCCCTGAGTTCTGCAGCAGAGGTCCAGGCTGAGCCAGGAGCTGAGGGCTTGGTAGAAGAAGGATCTAAGCAACAGGAGGAAACGGAGAACATCACTATGGAACAGCTGTCAGTTGAGGAAAGAGATACAGGTGTCACTGAGGGTTTGACTCCAAATGAGCCTCCTGCTGGGGAATCCCCTCACCCCCAAACCCCTCCTATGGAGCTGGAACACCTTCCAATGGAAGGGGTCGAGTCTGAGCCTCACGCTGTACCTGAGGCAGAACCAAGGACTAGCCCTCTGTCTTTTGTGGATGAGGTCCCTCCATCTGACGCGGTTCCTGAAAATACCCTATCGGAAGAGGCAATGGAGGAGTGTGCGGGGCCCACAGAGGAGGCGCATTGTGAGGTGAAAATTGAGCCGGAGTCCCAGGAAATGGAATCCAAGCAGGAACTCCTCCTGGATGAGATGTCCAACCTGAGCCATGGAGATGGCAGCAGCAGTGGATTTCTGGGCTCCCCTGGAGAGCCTGATTGCCAGTCTCTGTCCACGGAGCTCGGTCTGGGGCAGACGGCAAGGTCCAAGTCAGACTCCTTGCTTACGGAGACGGATGATTCGCTGCCCTTTGATCCCCTGAATTCCGATGGGGACAAAGTCAAACGGAGAGGCTCTCCTGGCCGCTCTCGTGTCAAGCAGGTACTGAATAACAAATTAAGTATTAATATTGATTAATAAGAAGGTATAGAATAGAGACAAAACGGTATGAGCATTTTAAATCACTATTGTAGTGACCAAAATAGGTCACGATAATCCTGGTTATCAGGATTATCGTGGTATTGTTAAGTGCTGAAAATGTTCAAAAACACCTCAAATAAAATTAGCACCAGTATGTAATTTCTGTTAGTTTAAACATTAAAATAACTTTTGTAAATGTGAAAACCATGTCAGATGCACATCACTATCTCTGGAGCTCCGTCACTATCACTGCCTTCCACCCTGTTGTCCCGGACACTGAACAGACCCACGCTGCCTGCTGGCTCTGTCTGCCCGCGTCTGGGAGACTGCGGCTAACTTTGGTTGATGGTGGACAGTATTCAACATGAATTTTCCAAAGTGTAGTAATCAGTCATGGTTTTAATGATAATTAAAAATTGAAACGGTAATACTAGCTGTCGGGGAATTTTACTGGTAACAGGTTCATCCCTAGTACAGAATGGAATCGCAGGTTGAGTTTTGGCTGAGTTTTTATGGTTGGTGTTTGTGTGTATTACCGTATTCTCAGCTTTTAAATGATGGTTTCCCCTCTCGGTTGCTTACGGGGTTTCACTCTGCCCTGTGCTCTATGCCCCCCCCCAGGGCCGTGGCAGCAGTTTCCCAGGGAAACGGCGGCCGCGGGGCAGTGGGAGCGGCCGGGGTCGAGGTCGCTCGCGGCTGAAGGCCATGGCCTCCTGCATTGAGGCCTTCCTGGTGAGCTTATGCATGAATGCGCTGTCTTTGATTGTTATTGAGGTGGTAGTGCGTGTCCATTAGAGGCAATGTGTGCATGGTGATCTATGCATCATAATCATCACATACATGGCAAATTATTATTTCTGTGTCTACAAGTGTTAATCTTAACAATGCATTCACTCGTATAATATTACATTTTGATGCCTTACTTAAGGGTTTGCTGTTGTCAGGTTTCTCTTTTAGCCTTTCCTACTAAACTTTCACTTTCCTTATTCTCCTTTACATCCCTGGGTATATAGGCTGTGGCTTCTGCTGTGGGTTGGCCTTGGTTTTGTTTCATCTTATCTGATTTCATTGTAATAGATTCAGCCCAGATTGGTGGCTCGGTGTTTTTTGCTTTTATCGTGTCCTGATGCGTGGATACGGTAAATCGGAAGCTGATCGAATTCGGCTTGGGGGAAGGGAATAGGCGAAGGCATTGCGTTTCAGAGTGAGGCTGCAGTGCATGCTGTGAGAGTCACCAGGGAGACAGGAGCCGTACCTCTGACTGTGGCCTCCATGTCTCCTCCTTGACAGCCTTACATTAGCTGGAATAACTATGGAGCTGCTGTAACTGTAGCTGTGTATTAACCTGACCAACAGTAGCATAGTGTGGTCAGGGCAGCAGGACCTGAGCTGGTAACCAGAATGCTTTGTGGTTTGAGTGTCGTGGTGAGCTGCTTAACCTGAAGGAGTCCAATACAGCAGTATGAAGGCTTTTCTAATGCAGTACAGATATAATCCTTCCCAATGAGTGCATTATCGTGTGTCGTTCAGTCGTGGAATTTTATGAATCCTATGGTTTCCCAGCAAAGCATGGACACAGACGCTGGCCTGGGTAAAGATGAAGAGGAGGAAGAGGATGACACTATGCAGAACACCGTGGTGCTCTTCTCCAACACGGACAAATTTGTCCTGCAGCAGGTACCCAGTGTAGTCCTCGGACGTCCACTCTGGCCTGGTTTCAGCATAGCTGACGTCATACCTCCCCCCCCCCAGGACATGTGCGTGGTTTGTGGCAGTTTTGGACGTGGAATCGAGGGGCAGCTTCTGGCCTGTGCCCAGTGCGCCCAGTGCTACCATCCCTACTGCGTTAACAGCAAGGTGTGTCGCCGTGGTCCCAGCGTGTCGTCTGTCCGTTGGCCTGAGGTCGTATTCCTCAAGCCGGTCCTCAGGGACCTGCAGACAGTCCGGCAGGGAGCTGGCAGGGGCCGAAATCGTGGATTGGTTGGGGGTCCCCAAGGGCCAAAGGGACCCGGATCCCCTTCCATGTTCCCGTCATTTGGTCAGCATTAATGAACAGACTGTTTTTCCCAGCAGTATGTTTATAGTAAACTCACCTGTCGGTGCTCCTGTTTTATGTAAAAACTTTTTATGGAACTTTTACTTCATAGGTCTTGGTTTAATTGTGTGAGTCTTTCATTAATGTTTTTTTTTTAATCTTGTCGCATGGCTGCATGTGGCGCCCCCTTGTGACATTTATTTGCCCTGTGCAGATCTCCAAGATGATGCTGAGCAAAGGTTGGCGTTGCCTGGAGTGCATCGTGTGCGAGGTGTGCGGCAAGGCCTCGGACCCTGCCCGGCTGCTGCTGTGCGACGACTGTGATGTCAGCTACCACACTTACTGCTTGGACCCCCCGCTGCACACTGTGCCCAAGGGAGGCTGGAAGTGCAAATGGTGCGTGATCAGAGGCGTGAATCCACACCCAGAGTAGCTGCTATGCTAACGGTTCTGTGACGGTCGGCTGTGCTGTGCCCTGTCCCCTGCCTGCAGGTGCGTGTGCTGTATGCAGTGCGGAGCTAGCTCTCCTGGCTTCCACTGTGAGTGGCAGAACAACTACACGCACTGCGGCCCCTGTGCCAGCCTCGTTTCCTGCCCCGTGTGCCGCGAGAACTTCATGGAGGAGGAGTTGCTCATGCAGTGCCAGCACTGCGACCGGTGGGTGGGGGCCTGTCGCGCTAGGGCTCAGGGAATTTACCAGTGAAGGGCTCCCCCCCCTGACTGGCTTTTGCCTTTACGTAGGTGGATGCATGCTGTGTGCGAAGGCCTCTACACCGAGGACGAGGCAGAGCAGGCATCTGACGAGGGATTCGTGTGCACTGCCTGCTCCCCCTACGTCCCTAAACCCCCAGGTAACGCGTTTTCATCTGGGCAGCTACGCTAACGGCTATAAGACGGGACTCATTCTTCTTCATGAGTAATTTTGTCTTTCAAATGAACTCCAATGTTTTTGTCTTCTTCTAAGTCTTGGAGCCACCCCTGGTGACACCAGTGAAAGTGAAGGAAGCAGGTTTGTGGTTTTAAAGGGCTTTTGTTTGACTTATTTGTTTCTCATTCGCTGATGGTGGCGTAGCTTCTCGGCGTCGTCGTTCTGAGCATGTGTGCCGTGCTCCCCTCAGAGCCGCAGTTCTATCGCCTGGAGGGCGTTTGGCTGACTGAGACGGGCATGTCCATGCTGCGCGGCATCGCTCTGTCGCCAGTGACCAAGCGGCGGCAGCGGCGCTCCCGCACTCTGGACGGGCTGGAGCTGAAGGACGGCGAGGGGGATGCGGAGAAGGGGGAGGGTGAGTGTGCGGCTGCAGTTCAGAGGCTCAGCTCCGAGACCTTGCCTGAAGCGTGACCCTGGATGAGGAACCTGCTCCCTACCCTCCCTTGATCAGGTTGTGGGGATCCCATGGAAAGTGAGTCCAAAGCGGCGGCCCCTGGGAGCCCCGACCGGGAGCCTGGGCCTGAGGGGGCAGCAGAAGGAGAGGGAGTGAAGGGGGGAGCGGAAGAGACTGACGACGGGAAGAAGAGGAAGAGGAAGCCCTACAGGCCAGGTAGCCTAGGGGACCCGCACATCACCGCACACCCTAACCCTACAGGCCAGGTAGCCTAGGGGACCCGCACATCACCGCACACCCTAACCCTACAGGCCAGGTAGCCTAGGGGACCCGCACATCACCGCACACCCTAACCCTACAGGCCAGGTAGCCTAGGGGACCCGCACATCACCGCACACCCTAACCCTACAGGCCAGGTAGCCTAGGGGACCCGCACATCACCGCACACCCTAACCCTACAGGCCAGGTAGCCTAGGGGACCCGCACATCACCACACACCCTAACCCTACAGGCCAGGTAGCCTAGGGGACCCGCACATCACCGCACACCCTAACCCTACAGGCCAGGTAGCCTAGGGGACCCGCACATCACCGCACATCCTAACCCTACAGGCCAGGTAGCCTAGGGGACCCGCACATCACCGCACATCCTAACCCTACAGGCCAGGTAGCCTAGGGGACCCGCACATCACCGCACACCCTAACCCTACAGGCCAGGTAGCCTAGGGGACCCGCACATCACCGCACATCCTAACCCTACAGGCCAGGTAGCCTAGGGGACCCGCACATCACCGCACATCCTAACCCTACAGGCCAGGTAGCCTAGGGGACCCGCACATCACCGCACACCCTAACCCTACAGGCCAGGTAGCCTAGGGGACCCGCACATCACCACACACCCTAACCCTACAGGCCAGGTAGCCTAGGGGACCCGCACATCACCGCACACCCTAACCCTACAGGCCAGGTAGCCTAGGGGACTCGCACATCACCGCACATCCTAACCCTACAGGCCAGGTAGCCTAGGGGACTCGCACATCACCGCACATCCTAACCCTACAGGCCAGGTAGCCTAGGGGACTCGCACATCACCGCACATCCTAACCCGAACCCTACAGGCCAGGTAGCCTAGGGGACCCGCACATCACCGCACACCCTAACCCTACAGGCCAGGTAGCCTAGGGGACCCGCACATCACCGCACACCCTAACCCTACAGGCCAGGTAGCCTAGGGGACCCGCACATCACCACACACCCTAACCCTACAGGCCAGGTAGCCTAGGGGACCCGCACATCACCGCACACCCTAACCCTACAGGCCAGGTAGCCTAGGGGACCCGCACATCACCGCACATCCTAACCCTACAGGCCAGGTAGCCTAGGGGACCCGCACATCACCGCACATCCTAACCCTACAGGCCAGGTAGCCTAGGGGACCCGCACATCACCGCACACCCTAACCCTACAGGCCAGGTAGCCTAGGGGACCCGCACATCACCGCACACCCTAACCCTAACCCTACAGGCCAGGTAGCCTACGGGACCCGCACATCACCGCACACCCTAACCCGCACATCACCGTGTTCTGGGGTGGGGTCACCTGGCGTCCCTGAATATGCTTCCTCCCATCGGTTGTAGGGATTGGTGGGTTTATGGTGCGACAGAGGAAGTCTAACCCCCGAGCGAAAAAGGGGCCAGCAGTGCCCCCTGCTGGAGAGTTGGATGGATTGAACGCAGACAAGGCTACTGATGAAGACAAGTTAACTGCAGGTTAAACCGAATGCTTCTGTCTGCTCTATGCTGTTGTCTCACCAGTCCTTCCACTTTGACTGTGTTTGTTGTGAAGTTTGGTCTTCGGTTAGCGGGTTAGCGTTTCCAATGCTAATCGGCACAAAAATAACATCTGGGACATGTGGGCTTTAGATATTCCTGGAGGTCACTGTCTCCTTTATAGTGGGCCTGTAAAATTGAGGATGGTTCATACTTGCTCAGGAGCTCATCCGGATACAGCTGCGATCGCCCCCGACCTTAAGGTGCCCGAGGTAGAAGGGGAGCAGGCCAAGAAGCGCAGGGGCCGGAAGAAGAGTAAGCTGGAGGACGCCTTTCCGGTGTACCTGCAGGTATGTCGCGCGGGCAGATATGCCCGAGCCCGTCCTGTGGACGGTGAATTAGCCGGTGCCCACTGAAGTATGGTTAGACGGTCTCTCTGTCTCTACTAATACAGGAGGCTTTTTTTGGCAAGACCCTCCTGGATCTTAGCAAGAAAGCACTGCTGCCCCCTGCTGGACAGAGGCAGGCTCATGGTCCCCTCCAGCCTCCACCCACTACAGCAATGGCAGCGGCTGAATCAGGTGAGGGCTAAGACGGGTAAGGCTGCTTTTGCACACAGAACGTCTCTAACTAACCTAAAGTGACTGTCCTCATATGGGAAATTTCAGCTGAGGCAAAGGAAGGTGTGACAGCGAAGCTAAAGCAACCGGCTGTTCCAGCGTCGGAGGCTGAAGGAAATACAGACGGTGAGATTCTTTATTTAAAACATTATTTACCATACATGGATATTACTCTTGGCTAATTCGGCAGTGTCTGACCGGCTGTCTTGGTGAACTTTCAGCTGATGCTGGCCCCGCTGGACCGCTGTCTCCCAAGGACCAGACGTCGCGTGTCGCACAGAGCTGTGAGGGTGAGAGGCCCGCCTGAGCTGAGCTGCGGCTTTGAGTGCCCGCACAGCGCTGTCATCGTTTGCCTCCGTCACCAGCCTCCGCTCTCCTCTCACTCGTCTGGTCCTGGCTTTCCCCAAGGTGGCGACAGTCTCAGTTCAGAGCAGTTCTTCCGGAAGGTGCTTGGAGTTCAAGACGGGGCTGTCCTGGGTGATGGTCAGCAGGGGAGTGTGGGAGCCGTGGTGGAGCCGGGTCCGGGTGAGCCCAGCCGAAGTCTTCCTCCAGGTTTGTTTGGGCTTGGGACGTAGGGAGAGAGAATGATGGGCTGACCGGGATGTCAAAGTGTGGTCAGTGAGTGAAGCTTTGTGCTGCTGGTTGGCCTGCATGTCTTGACACAGGGAGTCTTAATGAGGTTGCCGTGTTAATGTGAGAGCCTCACACCGTATCCTCCATGCAGGAGGCTCTTTGTCTAGCTCCCTGCCTTCTGCTGGCATGATGGACTCCTTCCCCGGGCTCTCCCAGTCTCCATTTTTGGACAGCCGGTAAGACCATTTATCCTGCACGGTCCTGGTTGGCCTTCCTAATGATGCTCCCTCTTCCTGCAGTGTTAGCTCACCTCTTGTTCCGGCGTTATCAGGGATCGGCCGGGTTTCTTCAGCCCTGACCATGGAGAGGAGAGTACCTGGGTGACACCATCCACCCCAGCCTTGCCCTCCACGCCCTCCACGCCCCCCACACCCACAGAGCCGGAGGGTGACGGCCTGTCTTACAGCCAGCGCAGCCTGCAGCGCTGGGAGAAGGACGAGGAGCTGGGGGAGTTGTCCACCATCTCCCCGGTGCTCTACGCTAACCTCAACTTCCCCAGTCTCAAGCAGGATTTCCCGGGTTAGCCTGCCGGAAAGCGACACGTGCACAGCTCACAGCACTTCACCTGGAGGCTGGGCTCTGCTTTGGTCTCCCTGTTTATTTCTCCCTTTATTTGCTCTTGACAGACTGGTCCAATCGGTGCAAACAGATAATGAAGATGTGGAGGAAGATTTCCGCTGCAGATAAGGTGCCCTTTCTGGTAAGGTGCAGTTTTCAATGCAGCTTTTCCATCGCATTTGGCTCTGTCTGTATTGCATGGCATCCGTGATATACACGGCAGTGATGTCACATAACCATCCTTCCTACCTTCGCCTCGACAGCAAAAGGCCAAAGACAACCGGGCTGCCCAACGAATCAGCAAGGCACAGAAGGTCAGAAATGCCCTGGGGAGGGGGTGGGGTTGTGTCTCTGGGAGGGGCTTGATATTGGTGCAGCCCTGCTGTGAATGTCTGCTGATGTTCTCTGCTCTGCTACTTGCCCCCCCACAGCAGTCTGAGGTCCAGCTGTGCCGGTCTGTGAAGACGGAGCGTCCTGACCTGCACCTCCACATCCCCCCTCCACTTTCGGGTTCCCTTTCCACTCCGTCGCAGCCCAGCTCTGCGGAGAGCCCCTTCTCCGTCATGCCTGGCACCGGTACCCCAGTGGATCCTTTCTCGTCGCTTACTCCCCAGTCTCCACACCCTCAGTCCTCTGGCAGTCCACTGCAGGCCCTTTCCTCAGGCAAACCCCTTTCAGGCCTGCAGCTCGCCCCCCAGGCTCAGCCGAGCTGCTCCGGCCCACAGGACACGCAGCCCAGCTCCTGCCGGTCTCCAGCAAGCCTGCCCCAGAGCCCTCAGCACAGAGTCCCTGGGGGCTCCCCTCTACTCTCTCCACCACACTCCTCCCCCTTTGGAGACCCTCCATGTAGTCAGAAGGGGGGGGGACGTCAAGAGCACAGTACTGCCTCCCCTCTGTCTGCAGCTTCTCCAGCTGGGATGGGACAGCAGAAGCTTGACCTGGTTGGTATCCCCTCCAGTAGGGCTCCTCCTGCCGGCTGCGCAGACGTTATCTCTGGCTCTGCTGCTGGCTTGCTGGAGTCAGGGGACAGACTGTTCAAGACTCCCATGACACCTCGGGCCCAACAGGGCGACGCCACCAACCCCGCCGGCTGCCCCCTGCCTGGCGCCCCCCCCGGTCACCTTTCTGAAAGCTTCCGCCAGTCTCCCTCGGCCTCGTTTTCGGACAAACACGCTCAGCCTGCTCTCACCTCTCGACCTCAGTCAGGGGACGGCTGCTCTCCTCTGTCCCACAGGCCTCTGCTACCTCAGGCAGACCCCAGCTCCAGAGTGGCTGCCAGCCCCCAGTCACCCCTCAGCACAGGCACTCTTTCCAGTGAAGTGTTTCCTCCGCAGTCCCCTGTCCCCCCCTGCTTCCAGTCTCCTGAACCTTACTCGCGCCCTCCCTCGCGGCCCCAGTCCTGCGATCCCTTTGCATCTCTGCAAAAACCCCCCCGGCCAACCTCAGTTCCCCCACAAGGCAACCTGGGCTTTCCGGCCTCCACTCACCCCGGCCAGCTGCCCCCAGTGGCGCCCCCTTCCATTGGGGATCCTCTTTCAGGAAAGCCCCCTGGACCCCCTGCGGTGAACTGCAGTCCCGGCATGGGCGTGTTTCCAGGGGCAACGACTCAGGTGCATGTGGCTTTTGGAGAATCCCGCCCCCCCCAAGCTCAGCCCCAGCCAGCCCAGCCTCAGGTGCTGAGTGCCGACAGCTTCCCCTCGCGATTACACCTGCCATCGGGGGCATCCGAACCCTTTTCTATGCGAGCCCAAGAGGTGCCTCGCCCCCCTGCAGTACCGGGCTCTCAGGAGCCGCAGGAGCTCCATGTGAGTCAGGACCTGGTGACAGGCAGTCTGAGCCAGTCGGACCTGGAGAAGCACCGACAGGTAAATTTATAGGCAGATGTCAGAAACACCCGTATGACATCTGATATGGGGAAAATGGCTCATTTTTGGACATGCTGTTCATGGAATTGGGTCCACATCATATTCACTTTCTAGAGAAGAGTCAGCCAAAGTTAAAAGAAAAAAATGGAACTGGACTGTGAATCCCTTATTAGATGTGGGTCTCGTATCTCTCACAGCTTTCATTTGAGACGGCTCAGAGCCCCGCTTCCTCTAACAGAAGTCTGTTCCCTGTTTTCCCCTGTTCTTGCCCTTTGCAGAAACAGAGATTGAGAGAGTTGTTAATGCAGAGAAACTCCCTACGACAGGAGAAAGCAGCAGCTGCAGCCAATAACAGCGCCACCCCCTGGCCAGGAGAGAACATGCCACCCTACCAAGCAGATAAGAGTCAACGAGCCCCCCCACCTTACCCCCAGGTACAGGTCTAGCTGCCATCTTGACTGTACCATACTTGTTTCTATAATAGGAAAACTTTCACTGATTGTTTCTGCTATTTTAGGATAGAGCTGCTCTTGTTGCTGCTTATCCAGCTGCAGAGTTGGGTAAGAAGGCTGCTGTAAGCACAATGGCTGAAAAGCTGGGTTGTCCCATTCCTCCTGGGATACCTGCATTAACGGACGCTATTGGCATTAGGTATGAGCATTATTTTATTTATGCTAAGATACATGCAGGAGATGTGTTCTATCAATATTATAATATGCAATATTAAATGGTAACTATGTTTGTTTCTGTGTGCCATATATTATCAGTCATTATCAAATGCTCGCAAATTTTCCTCCCCTGCAGACAAACAGGGCAGAACCCCCATCCCCAGGGCTTTCACCTGCATGGTCAGTTGCCCACGCAGTGGCCAGGACAGAGTGCGACTCCGCGGCGATTTCTGCAGCCAGCTGGGGTGGAGGTGGCAGCAGCTGCGAGACACCACTCGTCTACCTCTGTTGGTGATTCGCTTAACGTTCAGAGGATGCCGGCAATTCCCAGCCCCCTTGCCATGACAACTGGCTCTCCTGCTCAGGCTGTACAGGGAGGCCCTGTGCCTGGAGCCCCTCCACAATTCATCGAGCTGAGACACAACATGCAGAGGGGGCCTCCAGGAGCACAGTTTGTGCCGCGTGGTGTGCAGCCCCGGCCACGTTTGTTCATACCTCAGCAGGGCGTGGGTGCCCCATTTCCACATGCTTCTTTATCTGCTCCTCCAGCTCTGCCGTTGCCTGCTGCCGCCTCCCCTCAGGTGGAGGCAGTCAGAGATCCTGGGCTGGGTTTGCAGCAATGTACCACCATACTGCCTCCGCAAGCCGCTTTGCAGTCACCTCAAACCCAGCAGCAGCAACTCAGCACCTCTACTCCAAACCTAAGTATGTCCAGCATGCACGTTCAGAAATCTCCCCAGACTGGTACTGGACAAGACCGAAAGGCTTCCTCTGTAGACCCAATGGCTATAAGGCCCTGTCACCTAGACATGCCAGAGGCTGAACTTGATGACCCATTTGATGCCAAAGGGTTGGGGGGCACCGGAGGTGATGATGGCACTGAGGATGTTGATGACCTTGCCACACTTGACCTTGACCCTGATAAGGCGGATGATGATTTGGACAATCTGGAAACCACTGACCCACACCTGGATGACCTGCTGAAGTGTGATGAGTTTGACTTGCTGGCCTACACTGACCCTGAGCTTGATCAAGCAGATCCCAAGGACACCTTTTCTGAGCAGCTGCGGCTGGTAGAGGCTGAAAGTGAAGTCCCTGGTGCCTCTTCCACTTCTGTTCCTCATGTTAAGGTGGAAGACAAACCAAAGCTGGATTTGACAGAGCAGAAATCGTTCAAGTCAGCCACGTCAGTCACCGGCCCACAGCCCGTATTGAGTTCCTCAAGCATCCCTCATCCTTCTACACAGAATAGCCAATCATCAGAGGCCCAGAGCCTCCAGACACTTAAGTTGGAGGAGAGCAGCTTGATGCCTGGCCTTGAGGATGAAACCAGACCTAAGCCGAAGCAGCTGCCTTCTGGTGCCATAAAGGATGAGATGGCAGAATCTGTCTCCATGATATTAGGAGGGTCACCAAACACTGCCAAGCCCCACTGTGGGCTTGCTGCTCAGCTGCCAAACACGTCTGCTTCTCTTGGGACTGTTCCTTTGGGAGGTCTACCATTTAATCTCCCTGCAGACACGATTTCGTTTCCCTCAGACAATCTGCATTCAGACCTGGATGAGGACCCACTGGGGCTACCGGATGGAGGGGGGCAGCATTCCCCTGCTGTAGATTTGGACAAAGTTGAAAGTTCTCTGGAAGCCAGTGAGCTACCCCTACTAATCCAGGATCTGCTGGAGCACGAGAAGAAGGAGCTTCAGAAGCAGCAACAACAGCAACAATTGAGTGTCCTTCAGCAGGGAGGGATAACATCACACCTTCATAGCACCCTCCCTCAACAGCAAGCTCCCCTTTCTCAGGGTACCCCACAGGTTTTGCTGGCCCAGCAGCACCACTCACTTCCACAGGAGCTTATAAATCAACAGTTTCAGCCAGGTGTGGTGCCCAGACCCCACTCACTCCCACCCCAGCAGCAGCCGAGGCTTTTGGGAGCAGCCGTGCCCCCGTCACCTAATCTTCCCATGGCTCAGCAGCCAGGAGGACATCAGATGATTGTCAGTCCACATCAGCAGCAACAGCTAGCAAAGCCACCTCTGGCTGGCACCTTCTTCCCAGACACTGGTATCTTAATCCTTAAAATGTATTTTATGTCGTCGTCTAGTTCATTTGTTTACCGGGGAACTGAATTCTTGACCCTCTGACACTTTGTTGCAGATCTGGACAAATTTGCGCCAGATGATATCATGGATCCTATCGCAAAGGCAAAAATGGTGGCACTGAAGGGCATCAAAAGGGTTATGGCTCAAAGTCCCATCGGAGTGCCACCTGGCATCAATAGGTACTTGGTCTTGTTCAAATTAAGGCAATTTTCAGTCTTCGTTTTGTGACTGATGTCAGTGCTTGACTCTCTCTCTCAGACAACAAGTGTCTCTCCTGGCTCAGAGACTGGCCAGGACCCCAGGCGCTACAGATCCCCAAGGCAGGCTCCAGGCAGGGCCTGCAAAGGTACCATTTATTTACTAATCCTTTATTCAGCCACAGATCTGCTGAGATGTGACAACAAAATGACCTCTGCCGTCTGACACTGAATGACCCTTCAGATTCTGTCCTGAGAGTTTGCTGTTGGGAGTTCTAATGGACTGTAGTATGGTGATCTGACATCAGTTTTGCTCTGTTTTCCGCAGGAAGGAGAAACCAGTGACATGACTCAAACCAAACCCAACCCTCCCCAGTTCGTGCAAGGCATTATCAGTACGGGATGATTAATAAATTTTGACATTTTTGAGTGGGGTTTGGGTTCTTTTGGTTTGATGAGATCTGTTCCCAATCCAGATGATACGGAGCAGCACAAGTATGAGGAGTGGCTGCTTCACACTCAGCAGCTCCTGCAGATGCAGCTGAAATTCCTGGAGGAGCAGATCGGCGTGCACCGCAAGTCCCGCAAGGCACTTTGCGCCAAGCAACGCACAGCCAAGAAGGCGGGCCGGGAATTTGCTGAGGCCGACGCCGAGAAGCTTAAGCTGGTCACTGAAGAACAGAGCAAGATACAGAAACAGCTAGATCAGGTAACTGAACTACGGAAGTGACGTGGCAGTATGGATGCAGTGCTGCTGAGTTTGTGCTAAGGCTGGATAAGTAATGATGTTCTGTTTTGTTTGTTCCTTCATTCATTCGAAACGCCCAGGTGCGCAAACAGCAAAAAGAGCACACGAGTCTGATCACAGAATACCGAAACAAACAGCAGCAACATCAACAAAGCTCCGGTCTTCTGACACCTGGCTCTTCTGCACAAGCAACTCGGGTCCTCTCCAAGCTGCCCGGATCAGTGGTAGGGCAGCAGGGTATGCCACTGTCAGGCCAGCCCCCTGTGCATGTTCCTCCTGGGGGGGTCCCGGTAGGATTGCAGCAACCTCCGCCCTTCCTTGGAGCCACTCAACCCCCACATCCTGTTACTATGGCCTCAGGTCCCCATGCAGGATGTTTTCCTCAGAATGCTGGAGATCAGGGCCCAGATGCAAGACTTATGCAGGATCGACAAATGCAGCTTCAGCACAGGATGCAGCTTGTGCAGAAAATGCGGCAGCAAGGACTTATGGGGCAACAAGTAATTCCACCACAAGTCCAGCAATCTGGCTTGACTACTCAGCCAGCAGGTGTTATGGTAACACCGTCCCAGCAAAGGGGGATGAATAATCCGATGATGTCTCAACAGCATGAGCCCCAACAACAAAGCATGATGCAGCTCCAAGATCAGCAGGTGCCTGTGCCAGTGCAAAGTCTGATGGGAAGCCAAACTGGTCCACAACAACAGCAGAACGTTATGGGAGAGCAAGTGATGACCCAAGGCAACAATGCTGTGGGAAAGGAGCAAAGAATAATTGAAAACCAACAGATGTTGGTACAACAGCAGAGAGCCCAGGGTTTGGTGCCTCAGCATGGGCTGGTGGGTCCTCAACAGCATGGCCTTAAGGGACCACATACCCAACTAACCCCACAGCAACAGAATATTCTAGCACAGAGAATGCTTCTTTCCCAACAGCAAAAGAAGGCAGGAAATGACTCGCCACAGCGACCCCAGCAACAAAAGTTGCAGCAGCACCTGCCACAGCAGCAAGGATATATGAACCAGATCAACCTTCAACAAGACCTGGGCAGACCGCTGCAAACAGCACCGACGCAGCTGGAATCGGCTGAAAGTCAGGTCACCCTGGAAACATCTCTCCCAGCAGGAAATGCTCGAGAAGGTCCTCAACAGCAAGGGATAACTGAAGGCCTGCAGCTAGGGGTACAAAATGTTTCACATGATATTCAAAACGCTAAAGACAGTGGAATACTTAACCCAAGGACACCACAGCAGCCACAAGGGTCTGTAATCGCTGTCCATGTACAGCACCCTGGGTCAGCAGGAGAGGCATCAGGAGCGGTGATTCAGCAGCAAACACCAAACACATACATGGCACCACAACCACAACAACTTGCACAATTGCAGCAGCTTTCCAGTTCCCCCTCTTCATCAGGGATCCCACAACAACTTAGTTATCAAAGCAACCAAAGTGTTCTTTCACAGACTGTGCCGAGGCAAAGCAACCTGCAGGGAGAGCAAAACAGTCCTGCACAGCAGGATGGACAACAAGTGTGTCGCGTATCTCAGCTACAGCAGCAGGGTGCAGTTGTTGGTCAGAAGGTTGAGCCGCAGTCCCAGGATGGGATTGGGCAGCTACAGTGTCAGACTGGCCAACAGGCACCTGGTGTGACAACTCACCCAAATCCGCAGCAACAACAGCAAGCCCTCCTCCTCCAACAGCAGAAGCAAGTGATGATGGGACAGTTGGGTATAGTGAGGGGACAGCAAAGTCCAGGGATGGTCCCCAGGCCAGGAATGACTATGGGACATATCCGACCACATATTAACCTTCAAGCATTAATCGCTCAGAATCCCCAGCTCCGCCACTTGTCCCCAAGTCAAATACAAGCTATGATTGCCCAGAGGCATCAGATGCTGAGAATGGCCATGTCTCCGGGGCAGGCACAAGTCCCAGGACAGCAGAGTCAAGCACAGGGATTAGTGGCACAGCGACCACAAGGATTAGTAGCACAGAGACCACAAGGATTGGTAACACAACAGCAGCTCCCCCAAGGAGCAGTGGGGCAACAAGCTGTGGGTGTGTCCCCACAAACCATGATGATGCAGTCCTCAGTAGGGATACCTCTGCAGCAAGGTGTTAGAGGTCCTTCCCAACAGCAACAACAGTTGCAACAGCCTGGTATGATGGTACAGCCACCAATGCAACTTTCCCAACAGCTACAGCAAAGACCTCCGACCCAATATAGTCTTTTGCCTCAGCATCAGCAGAGAATGCAGCAGCAGCAGCAATTGGCTGGAGGACAGATCACAATGGCTTTGGAGACACTGAGAGAGGGTCACCAAAACTCCCCAGGAATTAAGCTTCCTCAGCAGCATAATGTACAGACACAGCAGCAACAGTTGCAGCAACACTTCTTCCCGCACCCTACAGGTGTACATCAGTCATCACCGACACAAGCATTGCAATCTCAACAAGCATCTCATCAACAAACATTTCAACCACGATTGCCAGGAGCTTCTAGCCCATTTCAGGCACCTCAAACGCCAGTTGGCTCAGAAGGCTCCCCAGCACGCTTGATATGTCCTGGCCCCTCAGCAGTAGGCACTACTTCAAGTCCAGCTTCAACCACCAGTCAGGAACAAGGCACACTATCCTCTTATGGCCAAACGGTCTCTGCCACTGCAGTTGAGAATTTTGCTAGAAAAAGCAGTCCATTCAATCAAGTAGACACCAGTAGATCTGTCTCAGGTGAGGTGAATGGGGCTCCAGGGCAGCCAGGGCTAAAGTGTGAACATCTGTCTTCAGAAAAACTACCCAATGAGGTACAAAGTACCACATTGCTAGTGGGCAGGCCACCTCCTCAAATTGAAAGGAATATGCAGCAGCCCCCTTGTGTAGAGAATCAAACATCTCATCACGGGGAAGAATCTCTAAACAAAATGTTTCTTCAGAACATTAAACAGGAGCCGAGGGAGGTAAATTGTGATCCAGAGGCAGGGAATGAGGCCTGTAGTAGGGTTGTAAAGAAGGAGAGCAGTCATGGGCAGGTGGGTCCTTGCCCTGTTGGCAGTGTCACTGGTTCAGTTTATTCCAACACCACAAGCCAGGAAAACACAGCTGGGGCTCCTGGCTTTCAAGCTCAGCAGCCTGGGACAGGACAGCATCTTCTACAGAAACTGTTGCACACTAAAAACCTGCAGCTGGCAGCCCAGCAGCCCTCCGACAACATCCACAGTGAGATTAATGGCCACATCAACAGCAAATTGGCGATGTTGGAGCAGAAGCTGCAGGGAACGCCATGCAACATGGAGGTAGGATCCTCTCGTCCTTGGTTTCTGAAGCAAATATTTGTAATCTGTTCAAGATTCTTTAGATACAACTGTTCATGCTTTTCCTCCTACAGGACTCGCAGTCTGTCAACAAGAAGCCTCAGGCAACCAAGGTGAAACGCACATCTAAGGCTGTGCCCAGTGCCCGAAAGAAGACCAAAAAGGATGAAGTAGGAAAAAGCACAGAGGCTTTGATGAAGCAACTGAAGCAGGTGTGTCAGAGCTGAACATGACCTTCAGGGAACAGTCTGGTTTTCATAACCTTTATTCAAAGGTAATAAAATACGCAATTCTGTTATTCCAGGAGCTGTCTCTCCTTCCTCTAATGGAGCCCTCCATCACTGCCAACCTTGAGTTGTTCACGCCTTTTGGCAGCAGCACAGGCAACGATGAAACAAAGCTGAAGGGTTCTTTCGGCAATGCAGTACTGGACAATATCCCTGACTACTACTCTCAGCTGCTCACTCAGGTAGAATATAGCAGGACGGCGTACAGTGTCTTGTTTGTCTTTGTCAGTCAGGTCCTCATGGTTCCTGTCTCCTCAGAGTCATCTTAGCAATCCACCAACACCACCCTCCTCTCTACCGCCCACTCCCCCGCCGTCGGTGCAGCACAAATTACTGAATGGGGTGACCACCGTGGAGGAGCTGTCTGATGAACAGAAGGAAGCTGACCCTCCTGAAGAGTCCAAGGGTGAGCTGGTGGGAAAAGTGGGTTTTTAGGCTACAGTCTGTGTCGTGTAGAGCCAGTTTGAGTCCCTTTCTCTCTATCTTCAGACACAGAGGGAGAGGGTGTGGAAGTGAAGAATGTTGATTTGCTCGCTGCTCTTCCCACACCTCCACACAATCAAAACGAGGATATCAGGTACTGTTGCATACAAGCACTCCATGGATGATCAGGGTGATTTATTTGAATTGTCACAGATAAACTGGTATGTTTGATCACATAGAAGTGCATTTGTTCTGTAGTGGTATGTACAGGCTGTGACTCTCTCTCCTTCCCACTTTATTTCAGGATGGAGAGCGATGAGGACAGTGATGCTCCAGACAGCATCGTTCCCGCTTCCTCTCCAGAAAGCATTCTGGGGGAAGAAGTCCCTCGCTTTCCTCTGATGGAGGAGACAAAGCTGAGCGGAAGCGAAAGGGCTATATCGCCTGTCATTCCCATCATCCCATGCTCTGCTATCCCTGGTATGAAATGTAATCCTCCCTACTGCCTTAGGCCATTGTGTCATTATTATTTTCACCTGCTCTGCTAGAGAGCCCAGCTGTGTCCTGCTCGATAGACATGCTCCCATTAGTTCACTACAAAGAAAAGGCTTTGGTGCGCCTGTTTCATACACCGTCTCACTGACTTGTCTTTCTGCTTGACCTGCTTTCAGTTTTCCCTGAGACTAGGGCTTTCGAATCCGTGAGCTCGCATTCTGAGCATACTGGCAGAATGGGACCAGGTTCGAGCCAATGGGATAAATCTAAGAGCGACGAGGTGTCTGTCACGCTCATGCTGTCTGCTGCTGCCGCTAAGGTACCGTGGGAGGGGATCCGCAACTCCGTGTCCCTGTACGCAATGTGGTCACACCCACTTTACTGAGCCGTGTTCTCTCTCCTTCCTCTGAGAACAGAATCTGAACGCAGTGATGGTGGCCATGGCTCAGCTTCTACACATGCAGACCCCAGGGTCCTATGAGGTGGCCTTTCCGCCGAGCCCAGGCACAGGGCCTGAAGCGGGCAAACCTCTGGACACACTTGCTCCGGGTACTTTGCTTGGCATAACATTGGAGTAGAAGCGCTAAGAGAGAATGCTCAGTACACTAATGCATGGTTATGTCCCCCTTTCTTGTGTTTGGTGCCATTTGTGTTGATCCAGGTCCTTCAGACCCAGACAGCTCTAGACAAGGAAAGCCAGAGTGGGTAAAGTTTGATGCCTCCTTACCTAGCTGCACTCTTAAGAAGCAGGTGGATATCTTGTCTATTGTCAAACAGGTGAGTAAATGTCCAGCTGGTGTAAATGTTAATACCTTTGTTTGCTTAACCCGTTGAACTTGATCTAAAGAGGATTAAATGGCATGTTTTACTTTCAGGAGTGCCTGGAGACAGAGGACAAAACGGTTCAGCACTGTTACATCACCAATGTGTCTGACCTGGATGTACACCATCTTCCTATATACCCAGTGGACACTTCTTCGCCCCAGTCACCCGCCCCACTAGTCCCTCTGCATCCATCCTGTCCGCCTCCTGCTCAAAGCTCATCTTCTCCACCTTCCAGTCCAGGCAAACCTCCAGTCAAATCTGAACTTGAGCAGGACTCTGCCGTGCTCCCTATGGCTGCCACACCGGCGGACCCCATGGCTTCGGCTGAAGATGCTGCCGCCCTGCTGGATTGCTCCCCCAAGGCCAGCAAGCATCGCAGCCGGTCGCCCTCTGAAGACGAGGATCTACGGCCAAAGATGAAGAAGTGGAAGGGGCTGCGCTGGAAGCGCCTGCAGCTGGTCATCACCATCCGCAAAGGCAGCTCGCGGAAGGAGAGCAGCAGGGAGGTGTCGGAGCTCATGGAGCGGCTGCGCATCACCCTGCGGCCCGACAGAATGCCCCGCGACCTGCGCAAATGCTGCTTCTGCCACGAGGAGGGCGACGGCCCCACCGACGGCCCGGCACGCCTGCTCAACATTGACGTGGACCTATGGGTGCATCTGAATTGCGCGCTATGGTCCACAGAAGTGTACGAGACGCAGGGCGGCGCGCTCATCAACGTGGAGGTGGCTCTGCGCCGGGGGCTGCGCACGCGCTGCGCCTGCTGCCAGAAGACAGGCGCCACCAACAGCTGCAACCGGCTGCGCTGCCCAAACGTGTACCACTTTGCCTGCGCCATCCGCGCGCGCTGCATGTTCTTCAAAGACAAGACTATGTTGTGCACGCAGCACAAGCTCAAGGGCCCCAGTGAAGAGGAGCTCAGCAACTTTGCCGTCTTCCGGCGGGTCTACATTGAGCGCGACGAGGTCAAGCAGATCGCCAGCATTCTGCAGCGTGGCGACCGTGTCCACATGTTTCGTGTCGGCGGTCTCATCTTCCACGCCGTGGGCCAGCTCCTGCCCTCCCAGATGGCTGCCTTCCACTCGCCCACCGCCATCTTCCCTGTGGGCTACGAGGCCACGCGTATCTACTGGAGCACCCGGGTGCCCAACCGCCGCTGCCGCTACCGCTGTCGCATCAGTGAGGTGGACGGCCGGCCGCTCTTCGAGGTGCGTGTGCTGGAGCAGGGGCAGGAGGACCTGCTTCTCCAGGATTCCACCCCTGATGGTACGTCAACCCTGTCGTCTTGCTCTCGACTAGTCAGCAACAGTGAACGGGCTGTTAAAACCCTCAATCTGTCCCCCTTTCTTTTCCTAATGGCTCCTGCAGGGATTTGGGCCCGAATTGTAGAGCAGGTTGCCAACCTTCGCAAGGAGTCCGCCATGCTGAAGCTCTTCACAGAGCATGTGAAGGGCGAGGAAATGTACGGCCTGACCGTGCACGCAGTCCTGCGGATCACCGAGTCTGTGAGTTCTTCCAACCTGCTGTTCACTCAGATCCTATTTAAACCACCTTTTATGGTTTTGTTTTTTTTTTTCTTTTTAATTGAGCTACATTTTGCTCTACACAAAAGTAGATTAACTTGTGACCCTCTACCTCACTCCTCCCCAGCTGCCTGGTGTCGAGAACTGCCAGAACTACGTCTTCCGTTATGGCCGGCATCCACTCATGGAGCTGCCTCTCATGATCAACCCCACTGGCTGTGCCCGGTCTGAGCCCAAGATCCTCACCCACTACAAGAGGTGAGCGCAGCCTTCTCTTCTGTTAGAATTACAGTACAGTGCAATGGTCTTAGGCAGTCAAAATGTTTAAGTTATCATGTTGGTGTAAAACCATATCTAGTCTCCCAACGTGTCAGCCATTTCACAAGCTCTCCTAGAACCCTTTGCAGTAACCATTTAACATACCTAAGTATTTTTTTGTTCACTTGACCAATACTCCACCTTATTTGGCTAATCAATACGTCACTCAGTCACTTTATTAATAAACTCATTGGGAATTGAAGCAGCGTTAATCTAGCCGCCGAACAAGATCAGTAACTTTGTCAGAAGTAGTTCTTGTTATTTTTGTTGTGTTACTGTTAATTTGCATTTTGTTTTTCCCCCAGAGCGAATATACATTTACTATTGGGATAAATAGCTTTATACATTTTCTCTGATTGCCTAAGACCTTTGCACAGTACTGCACGCCTCCATGCATATGAAAGTTGAGCGAGTGCTGTAGTTTCCCACAGCGGTCCTCCTTTTATGAAGCCAGCTTATGCCACAGCATATTGGAAATGGCCAATTCCTTGTTGTATTCTCCAGCATACTGTAATTGGCCTTGGACAGACCTCCCACTCTTTTCCTGGCTAGGCCCCATACCCTGAACAGCACCAGCATGTCCAAGGCTTACCAGAGCACCTTCACCGGTGAGATCAACACACCCTACAGCAAGCAGTTTGTCCACTCCAAGTCCTCGCAGTACCGCCGCCTGAAGACCGAATGGAAGAACAACGTGTACCTGGCCCGCTCTCGCATCCAGGGGCTCGGCCTGTACGCCGCCAAAGACCTGGAGAAGCACACCATGGTCATCGAGTACATCGGCACCATCATCCGCAACGAGGTGGCCAACCGGCGAGAGAAGATCTATGAGGAGCAGGTGGGGGGCTACTGTTGTTGGCATGGAAACCAGCACTGACTCTAATCTGTCATGTTTTCAACTGTGCGTCTGAGCTCTGAGAGACCCAAAGATGAAGGATCTCTGATAGCTCTGAGAGACCCGAAGATGAAGGATCTCTGATAGCTCTGAGAGAATGTTGCAAAAATACTGAGCTGATGAAGTTCCCCTTCATGTGAAGTGGAAGGAAAGCCAGTGTTAACACTATTTTCTAACATGGTGGGCAGATGTGTAATTTAAAATTAAGCTTCCTTTTGCTTTTAATGGAATTATAAATAGCTCTTGGTTGATTTAAAGGTAATGTCGTCTATATTTCGTATGTTCATTAAGATTAGTGAATTCTGGCAGTTTTGTAGCTGCTGTGCTTTCTGGGCTCTGCTGTAGCTTTCTGCTTTCTGGGTACTTTCTACTGTAGATCTATCCTTGAGGAAAGGGGTCTTAATTTTACTAGGCTTCTGAGGAAAGAATGCTCTGGTAATCATTTGTGAGCCACATTGCATATGTTGCAGGTAACCACTGGGCATGCTACTTTAAAATGCTTGGAGGACTGGTTGATTTTGTTGAGCTTAATTTTGTTTGAACTTGAGCTTGATCCTAGCAACTGGGTTGCCATGATAAGCTTTGTTTTGCTGTCTCTTCAGAACCGAGGAATCTACATGTTTCGCATCAACAATGAGCACGTGATCGATGCCACCCTAACTGGCGGCCCGGCCCGGTGAGCCGCCCAATGTGTCCCTTTACTTCTTTGTCTATTAGCCATTTTCACCAGCATGGTTTTACGCCTCATGCATCCTCTCCCCTACAGATATGTCAACCACTCTTGTGCCCCCAATTGTGTGGCGGAGGTTGTTACTTTTGACAAAGAGGACAAGATCATCATCATATCTAGTCGGAGGATTCCTAAGGGAGAGGAGGTAAAACACACCATATTCATTCTAATCTACAGTGTACAGAGAGCTTCCTGAAGTTAGGAAGTGGCATCAGCTACTTGCTTGAAACTGACGATGTGCAGAATTCTAAGCTGACCTTACCTGTTTCCTGTTACCAGCTGACTTATGACTATCAGTTCGACTTTGAAGATGATCAGCACAAGATCCCCTGCCATTGTGGAGCTTGGAACTGCCGTAAGTGGATGAACTGACCAGAGAGAAGAATGGGGTGACAGAATGAATGGAGTAACGCCTCTATGACTAAGCTTGCTGAAATTCGACATCCCACCCAGAGCTGCTTCCAGTGAAGGCGCCTGCGCTTTTTATACATTCTGGCAGTTGCCTCATGGTTTCCTGTCATCGCCGTTCACGCTCTGGGAGCCAAAATGATGAAGGAATAGAACTGGATCTGACATCACTAACCAGCCGCTGCAGCCCCCACCCAACCCTGCTGCCTGGAGAACTAATAACAAACTATGAAATACGAGTCTTAAAGGATCTTCGTGATGCGTTCCAGTTAATGCCACAGTGATGTCGGATTTTACTTTCATGCCTTTTGCTGACTTTTTTATCCCTCAAATGCTTTTCATCGACTCCAAAAGGGATGTGCTGCTGCCCAGTTATGTACAGTGATGACCACTGAAGAGAGAGTAGCATGTGTTTCCCCTGTTTTAGTGTATATTTTCTTCCTTATTCCCCCAAATCATGGTCTCTTCCTGTGCACCAGTGATGATGAAAGATTGTGGATATTGGCTGGACAATCTAAAAATCAATTCGAAGTGTAACAGACCAGAGGCAGTGTGACACAGACGCAGCCACCTGCTCCCTGAAAGCAGACGGTTTGGATGCATTCAGGGTGGTAATTCTGACCCAGTCTACCTCATTTGAGTCAATTAGGACCTGTAGGCTTTGAAAGCTGCAAAGGACTGCTTTGGGGGGGGGGGGGGGTTAGAGGCAGAGGTGGAGACATTAATGGTTAATACTCTTTAAAAAAAAGCTGGGACATTTAAGCTGGTTAGCTGTATAATTTTTATAAATATATGAAATAACATGGAAGTGGTCAAAATAACCCTGATGGTGACCATGCCCAGTCTGGGGAGACCTGTGCATTTGAGAAACTGCATCAGTCAGACACCAGTCCTGAATGGTGAACTCCCACTGTTGTATCCGAGTCTCCATTTGAAGTAAAACACAAGACATTGGATTTTCTGTATATACATATACATGATGCACAACAAAATCCCAAAAGGTTATGGAGGTGTTTGTCTGATGCTCAAGACAAAGGGAACTTCACAACGTTCCTATTGCCAATAGACCATAAGAAAAGCTGACAGTGAGCCTATTGTGATGTGAGCTTCTCCCAGGAGACCCGCTGTATGTTACTGATTACTGTAGTGAGGCCTCCTTAACTTACAGCTGGTGTACTGACCTTTGCACCCCACAGCCAAATCCTCAGCCAATCATGGAAAGGTGATGGCTTTTCATTTTAAGGGCCTTTGGGGAAAAATTCTTAAAGGGCATTTAGTTTTCGGCTTTTTCGTGTGTGAGAGTGGGACTCTCCAAATGCACACATCTCGCCCCCTGATGTAAGCTGCAAGTGTACAAACTGTATATAAACAAGGGGAACAAAAGTTTCACCCCTTTTTAAACAATTAAAGTGAGAGAAATCATCCACTGGATATTGTTTTAATACAAGTATTAAATATATATATGAATATACACACATATAAATAGAACAGTCAAGAGACTATATGTATATGATTTTTTTTTTCCTTTTGCATTTAAGTTTTTTTCTATTAGCATTTTTGCTACGAGCTTGTATACTCCAGCAGTAAATTTTAGCTAAACACAGAAAGACTGTTTTGCCAATGACTTTGGCTAGAAGCAGGGCTGGATCACGTGGAACAGATCTTATGAGAGAATCTCCAATTGGAGAGGCCGTCTGCCTGTTTTTATTTCAATAAAGGAAAAAAAAAAAGATTGCAGGTAATGGTGCAATGATGTGTGATGCGGTTGTGTAGGTTTGTTTTTCCCTTCCTACTTGTACTGTTGTATATGCTACTGGTTGTGAATATGTACCAAAACGAGTCCCTGGGTTGTTCAGAGACTTCCCTGTTATGTGCACTCCTCAGAAGAGAAGAAACTTTGAAGGTCTTTTACTACCCTAGTGTCGTCATAACTATGCTTATTAATACTGGTAACTTTTTCTAGCCTATGGAAGTACAGTGTTGGATTAGTTTGTGTGGAATTACTATATATTCAGCCCGTTTTTATATTGTGTGATTTGACTTCAGCTATGATTTTGCGAGGAATCATGTTCTCAGTCAGTCATGTATTTAATTACAGCCCTGATAGTAACGTGTACACGCACTGTTTTTGACCAACAAACCTTTCGGGGGGGGTTGGTCTTTTCTTTTCTTTTCCTCCTAGGTGACTGACAAAACGTGTTGAATCTATATATACATAAATTATTTTTGACTATCCTGTTCTTCACATAGCTTTTAACTTAAAGATTGCCTATGTTCTTGAAGATTTTGAAAGCATTACCTTCTTTTTAAAGATGTTTAATCTGTACAGCAGAGTTACTTTTAGGAAAAATGCTAAATAAATGATCATTTTGATTCTATGTGGCATGTTTTGTATAATTTTGAATTGTACATATTTTTGACAATATGCCCTTTTTATTCCACTTTTTCCTCTCCCTCTCAATTTACATCTGTCTCCACTTCTGTAAAGAAATAAAGATGCATTTTAAATATAAGATTGAAGGTTTTTCCGTAAGTGTTTCCACGCTGTTTCCAGCTGCATAGGCAGTCACTACAGTTATCGGCAATTACAGAAACGGAAATCCCCCCCCCCCCGTCGGTCGCCTCCAGTGTGCGGCTCACACCTCTGATAGTTCTTAACTTCATTCTAACAAAGACAACATATTGAACGTTTGAAACTGAGAAAAGTTGTTTTATGAAAAATGTATGCTTAGTTTGAAATTGATTCCAGCAACAGGTTTCAGAAAAGTTCAGAAAAGGGAGAGGGGTATGTCAACCACTGTGTTGCATCACTTCTTGTAACAACACTCTAAACATTTGGGAACTGCGGAGACCAGATGCTGGAGTTTCGAAAGTGAAATGTTGGCCCATTATTGCCTGATACAGATTTCAACTGCTCAAGGGTTCAGTCTCCTTTGTCGTATTTTTCGTTTCATGATGAACCAAATGTTTTCAATGTTGCCCAAAAATCTGTATATATCGTTCAGTATTAATGGTGCCTTCCCAGATGTACAAGCTACCCACCCCATGGGCACTAATGCACCCCCCTCCCCTCACGGATGCTGGCTTTTGAACCGTCCACCGATTACAAGCTGGATGGTCCCTCTCCTCTTTAGCCTGGAGGACGCAGCGGCCATGATTTCCAAAAAGAATTTTAAATTTTCATTTGTTAGACCACAGGACAGTTTTCCATTTTGCCTCAGTCCATCTAAAATGAGCTCAGGCTCAGGGAAGTTGGTGGCATTTCTGGACCATGTTTAGATATGGCTTCTTTGCATGGTAACATTTCATCCTGCATTTGTGGATTTAGTGCAGAACTGTGTGCATAGACAATGGTTTTCAGAAGTGTTCCTGAGCCCATGCAGTGATTTACACTGTAGAATTATGTCTGTTTTTAATGCAGTGCCACCTTAGGACCTGAACATCACGGCTATCCGATATTGGTTTTTGGCCTTATCCCTTGAATACAGAGATTTCTCTGCATTCTCTAAATCTTTTGACATATACCGTCAATGATGAAATCCCCAAATTGCAATATTACATTGAGGAATATTATTTTTTTAAATTGTTGCACTATTTGCCCACACAGTCTTTCACAGAGTGGTGAACATCTCCCCAACTTCACTGCACAGAGACTCTGCCTCTCTGGGGGGCTCTTTTTATACCCAATCATCTTAGCAACCTGTTACTGATTAATCTAATGAGTTGTTAGATATTTAACTGGTGATTTGCTGTAACATTACACAACTTTTCCATTTTTTTTTTATTGTCCCTCCCCTAATATTTTTTAAATGCGTTGCATTTTCTCAATTTCAACATCTGATGTGTTGTTTTTGTTGTATTTTCAATTAAATATGGCTTATAAGATTTGCATTGTGTTGTTTTTATTTACTTTTTACGCACCACCCCAACTTTTCTGGAAAGGGGTTGTAAATGATAACTATACGGTAAAACAGCCAAACCTAGTATATTCACCACATATTATGAAACGCAAATGTTTAAAGTTACACTATACTATTTACGAATACACTATGGTACTAGCCCAACTTTCTTCGAGATTGACGTTAATTCGTATCTGAATATTGTCATTTTTACTGTGATGCGTTTCGAGTTACATGGCTCTGAATCTCACACTTTCACTAATTCTGCACTAACATTTAAAACCACTTTGTAATAACAATACTTATACGTGAAATACATGTAATCTGTGCTCCATACAGTCGACGAGTTGAACCACAAAGGGAGGAAATTAAAACGAAAACAACAAATAAGGGGCGACATTTAACAAACACCGTAGCAATGACGGCGGTCATGATGACTATAGCTGCGCATGCGCAGATGGTGTCGATACCGGAAGTAAACAAGGCGGGACGTGGTAGGCAGGTCTGTCAGCGTCAAGGCAAGATTTCAAAACCCGGCTCACCCACCCAATACCCGGCTGGCCGCGCAGCAGCCGCACAAAAGCAGCCGACGTGGAAAGTACGGGTGCTACGAGGTCGTGGGTGGTTAAATGCGCGGACAAAGCGGACCCGGCGAGTTGGACATGGAGAGCGTAAGTAGCGGCGGGTGGGCACGGCTCGTGCGCGAGCGGCCGCGCGGGGTCCGGGAAGCTGTTCTCACAGACAGGGTCAGTATTAGCGTCGCCGCTAAAGTGTGCGTATGCTTATTTATGCTGTTTCATTTGGTGTCCATAGACTCAAACAACAGCCCAGTGCGATATTTTGATAAATATACTTTATATAACACATCACAGATGTATTAAGCACAAAAATGCAGTAATCATATATACACGACATATAGTATGTGCTGTATGGAAGGGTTTTCAATCGCCCGTCCAGTAAGCGCAAGCTCAGTAAATACCAGTATAGTTAATGCTGATAGAGTATAACGTAAAATTCAGCAGGCTGTCTGCGTCTGAAGCGGGTAGCGTGTTCCGTCATCCTGCCACCTGAACCGCTGTGGCTGTCCGATCGGACGCAGTTACCTACTTACCGTGGTCTCATGTCACCCACTGATGGGAAATCTGTGGTTCGTCTTTCGGCCTTCGCCCCTGTCCACCTTCCTGCCCGTATTGATTTACAGGTTCACCTTCACCTAAATCGGCGCGTACTGCTTAATTGATGAACTGAAATGTAGGACTTTGACCCTTCCCGAATGGAACATACGTAATAAGGACGATGCTTTAAATTTGAGGTTCTGTTCCTGTTCTGCTTTATAACTGTTTTGCCGCGGTGATCTGAAAAAACGTTAACCAGTTTAATTATCTCAAGGTTTAGAACATCGAATTAAAACTGAATATGACATCGGGGGATAGACTTTAAGACACGACACTCTCGAGCCTAATGTTCAGTAACACTTTAATCGATGCAGTAGTTACACTTTTACATTTTATTGTGAACCTCTAGACACTTTCCTTAGCTGGTTGACTGACAGGTTGATTTGTTTGGACTGAGGTGGCGTATTTTGGGAAATGTGCCAAAATAAGCGTTTTTAATATCATTGTTTTCTTAAATTACTGAAATTCCAGATTTATTATTAATTGTCTATTAATAATTAACAATAACTTTATTATTAATCTGACCTAGCAGAGGAACGCTTTGCTTACTGGACATCCCATAATATAATTATAAGCTCTAGAAGTGTGTGTGTGACAACGGCTGGAAGCTCATGGTTAATCTGTTTTCAGGTCACTGCTCTTCCTGATGACCTGGAGGGGAAAAAGGAGATGGCAGCCGCAGAGGGTATGAACTCAGCGGAAATGTTCATGAGGGACCTTGACTTATTATTGTTTGTGTGTTGTTTTATTTAACGGGACAATGCATATTGATTACATTGCGGTAAATATACGAGAGTTAGCCGGAAGGCTAGTTTTCATCTGTACTCCCTGGGTTATTCTCCTTGTTAAGAGAAGAGCACATGCAAAGATAAAACCATTCAATGCAATAAAAATCATGAATGAATGATAGTCGTTTCAAAATGTGCAAAGGCAGGGAACTTTAAGCACCTGTCTGAATGGAAGTCTAATATATCACCAAGAACACACTGTGAGTACTGTACCTTTCCTTACAAGAGAGACGAGACTGTTCAGAGTCGGCAGAATCTCTCTCACATTTCCTGTGAGGGCAGCTGGACCATAATAGTCCTTCTGGGGATTTTGTACCAAAACAGGAAAATGCCCCTCTTAAGATCTGCTGTATGTTTATGTGATGATGGCAGCAAATGTGTCTTGTCTTGCGTGTAGATGCAGATAAGAACGTTTACACGCGCTTCATGAAATCCCATCGCTGCTACGACCTGGTGCCCACCAGTTCAAAGCTGGTTGTGTTTGACACCTCGCTGCAGGTGAGATTCTTAATAGCTCTGGTTTATTTGGAACTTTTATATTAAAATGAGTAAATTCAAAACACAAAATCCAGGAAATTGTTTTGTGTAGATAGACAGAAAAACATCTAAAGCTTTTCTATTCTTTTTCTCCTTCAGGTGAAAAAAGCATTTTTCGCTTTGGTGTCCAATGGGGTGAGAGCAGCCCCATTATGGGACAGTAAGAAGCAGTGCTTTGTGGGTAAGGCCTGCTACTGTAACTTTGTAAATGGCCACATTTCACCTGGGTAACTGGCTCCTCTAATGATGTTGCTTTTACAGGCATGCTGACCATCACTGACTTCATCAACATCTTGCATCGCTACTACAAATCCCCTTTGGTAAGATTGCCTTCTGCTGGACTCACTGTTATTGCTCCGTTGCCCCTGAATCCTCAGAACCACCAGGTCAGGATTTCTGTAAAGCCAGTAGGTCACATGTGCCATGTTGAAACAGGGCTGTGGTGTCCATGGTGGTTCATATTCTGCTTCCTTCTGCATGTTTCTGGTGAAATTGCAGGTTCAAATATATGAGCTGGAGGAGCACAAAATAGAGACATGGAGAGGTGAGCATTTTTTTTGCTGTTGTTTCCATCAGTAATATGTACACAAACAAAAGCTGAAAATTGCCTCTCCATTCCCCAGAGGTCTATTTACAAGACTCCTTCAAGCCCCTAGTCAGCATCTCCCCTGATGCCAGGTAAGCACTCCCCAACTCGCTCACCAGCTGCACTAGTCAGAGACCAGAGAACAGGCAGATCTTTTCCTCACACTCCCATAAATAATCTGTCTTATCTGAAATATAATGCGGAGATTTGGGTCTAGTACATCTGGCCGTATGCCCTTCACCCGTGTGTTTTTTTTTTTGGTGCTCTGGGGAGACGCTGTTGGCGTGGTCACCAGGAGTACCAGGGTATTACGATGAGGTTTTGAGTTAAACAGGAGCCCCCCCAGTGTGTCACTGCAGACCTGCCTGGGTGAGACATTGTCTCAGCTGTGCTGTTCTTGCTGCCCTTGAAGTCGGTGACCTTGTGTCACAGGTTTTAGTTTGAGACAGAACATGGTTTTCATCTGGTCAGCGCCACTCGCAGGGTGTCCTGCTCCAGAAATAATAGAATGGTTGCCCACGTTGCCCACGGTTTAGGCAGACGGGTGTGTCACTGGCTGCCTCTCCATTTCTCTGCCCGTCCCCCAGCCTATACGATGCCGTCTCTTCTCTGCTGAAGAACAAGATCCACAGGTTGCCCGTCATCGACCCTCTGACAGGCAACACCCTCTACATCCTGACGCACAAGAGGATCCTCAAGTTTCTTAAGCTCTTCGTGAGTGCCTGTTTCCTGGCTGTGCGGGTGCTGCCGCGCCAGCCTCATTCACCTGAACACCGCCTAGCTGCAGCTCCTGCATCCCCATTCGCTTTCCCTTCCTGATGACCTCATTAACATGCGGAACTCGCACCTCATTTTCAGTGGCTCCGTCCCCCTTGTCCTCTCTTGCTGTAGGTAACACGACATGCCTCCGAACTTGAACAATGCAGATTAGCAGCCCCTCCCCCAGCGAATGTGTGTGTGTGTGTGCTTTTTTTAATCTAGACACCATGTTTGAATAGTGTAGCTCTGATATACATAGACGTAAGTCCCTTTTGTCCTTCACGAATGTCTTTCCCTGTTATTGCTTGGACATAGCTAAACTGGGACCAACCCAGGCATACCTCTGAGGGGTACGTTCTTCTGGAAGGTCACACACTCCCATTTCATTGGTGGTCTTGGTCGACATAATACTCTCCTGGCTTTGGCAACTGGTATGTGAACACGGCCTCTGTCCCCTCCCGTCAGATTTCTGAGATGCACAAACCCACCTTCCTAAGTCAGACACTGGAGGAGCTCAATATCGGCACCTTCCACAAGATCGCCATGGTGCATGCTGACACGCCGCTCTACACAGCGCTGGGCATCTTTGTGGACCAGAGAGTGTCTGCGCTACCGGTGGTGGATGACAAGGGTGAGGGGGGCAGGTGGCAGGAAGGGTCCTCATTAATAAACATGAGGAGATCGTGTGACTGGTCATGTGATAGTGTCTCTGCAGCTGTAGTATGGACAGAGCACAGATTCCCTGTTTGGCTGTACATTTTCAGTGATGTGGATTTATAAAAGTATTAAATCAGTAATTAGTAACGATGTTTAAAAAAGATCTCAGTATTAGTATCACTGTATTATCGTGATGTACAATATAAATAAATATATATATATATATATATATATATATATATATATATATATATATATATATATATATAATATAATTTTTTTTTTTTTTTTTTTACAGGACGAGTGGTAGACATTTACTCCAAGTTTGACGTCATAGTAAGTATTAAGTCGGTGTTTGTATGTCCAACCTTGCTTGTGTTCTGCTTTATTGATGTTCTTTATTTATGCTGGTCATTACGCTGTCGGGGGGGGGGGAGCTGAGCCCCTCTGCAGGTTGATGGGGTTAAATTGGACTGTATGCATATTAACAGGTGTAGAAACTGGGGGGGGGCATGTACCCCCTAATGTTTAATTTGAATGTCATTCATCCTACTCAATAAATTGACCTTTATATTAAAATTATTGAACAGTGTCCCCCCCAATATGAAACCCTCACCTACTCCATTGCATATTAACACTGGGACTCACACACTGACTTGTACTGGAAATCAGACTCTGCATTCTCTACTGAGAGATTGGTCTGAATTTTGAGATGCTTTAAGTTATAATTGCGTAATAAAGAAAATGCCCCCTCTTTCAGTTATATGGTTCTATGGTTTTACAAACCAGGACATAAAAATCATCTGGTACTTACCAGTCTCTAAAATTATTTGTCTAACCTCAGATGCAAAACAACACAACTTAATCCACCGTGTCATTATTTATTTAACAAAAATGAAGCCAAAATGGAGAAGCCATGTGTGGGGAAAAAATAAGTACTAATTAAAAACTTGCTGATGATCAATTAATCAAGTGGATTAGCTCTCTTAATTCCCATGGAAGCACCAGAGGTGTACTTAATTTTTCACACACTGCTTTTGCATTTATGACTTAGATTTTGTTAAATAAATAATGACGGGGTGTAATATGTCATGTGGTATTATTCCTCTGAGGTTGTTTTTACTGTATTTTAGGACCTGGTAAGGATCAGGTTTTTTAATATTATGCCCTGATACTTAAAACCTCAGAACTGAAAGAGGGTGTAGTTTCTTTTTCACATGAATGTACATACATACTGAATTTGTTCAGCACTTAATCGCACAGTGGTTTTCCGAGGAACCGTAACTGAGGCTTGGAGGAAGCCAGTGTCCGGTCCAAAGTGAACGCGCCCTGATTTTGTGGTGTCTGTCCAGAACTTGGCGGCCGAGAAGACCTACAACAACCTGGACCTGTCGGTGACCAAGGCGCTGCAGCACCGTTCCCAGTACTTTGAGGGCGTCCTCACGTGCCACAGGAGTGAGACCCTGGAGACCATCATCAACAGGCTTGTGGAGGCGGAGGTACACACTTCTGCCTGCCCCCTGTGTGGAAAACCTTTAAGTGTCCCGGCTGTGTGAACTTGTCTTGCCCCCCCGCCCCCAGGTCCACAGGTTGGTGGTGGTGGATGAACAGGACGTGGTGAAAGGAATCGTCTCCTTGTCGGACATCTTACAGGCGCTGGTGCTCACTAATGGCGAGGGGGGTGAGTGTGGCAATCCCTCTGCTTTTTAACTGCATGTAGTTACATGGCCCAATGCTATAAATCCATGAGTTCAGTCGGATGTTCAGAAATGGTGCAGTTTAGCTTCTGTTTGTAGGTACCGCCTGAAGGTGGAGTTGAGATGAAGGTCTTCCGGCTCTTCCCTTTCGTTTGTGGAACGGCTGGGAGACAGAAGTGGGTTTGAAAAGTGAGAAGCACCAGCAGCCGTTACCCGTGTTCTACACGCCCCCTTTGAGCCCCGACTCCACCCCCTCCTGATACAAGCGAGCATCCAGCTTTTTGAACAGAGCAATAATCACAAAGGATGATTCACTGAAACCAGGCCACGGGGTCCACTGAGGAGCAGGACCACAGTAATCGCAGGGCAGTCTAGAGCAGATCACATCCCAATAACTACTTTTACCTTTTAGGCATATGAGGAAAAAAAAAATACAATTTAAACATATTTATGCAGTTACTTGAGTTAGGAATGATTGTTTCTCCATTGACAACGCGGTGATTTCACCTGTTTAAAGGCAGACATTGTTTCGTGCTCACTAAGGGATGCCATGTGGGTCAGGCATGGTGAGATGGGGGTCATGACAGCCAGTGACAGAAGCTGACCAGCACTGCAAACCTGCCGTCTGAAGTTTTGCTTTATTATTATACAGTTTATTCTGCAACAGTTTTTTTTTATTTTAATTTGCGAAGGATACAAACCATTTTGTGTTTTATGAGATCAGATTATATAGACTTGTTTGATATTTGACTTAGATATTTGGCATCATTACTGGAACGTTATTTGGGTATACCTTCAGTTTTATCCTTCCCCAGTGACATTTTTATTTTCTGTATTGGATGTAGATACACCATGGATTTATGGATATTTAAATTAACTTTCACAGGGGCTGCAGTCCTCACCCGCCCACTAGGTGTCAGCCTCTGCATTCGCAACCAAGTGCCAGTTAACCTAAATGTGTTTTATGTATCGGGCTCAATAAGCATGAGTACAGAATGTTTTGTAGGGACAGCAGGTCTGCTTGATCCCCAAAGGATTTCATGCAGCGTTCTGCTATTGAGTCAGTCCCTCCTGCATCATTAAAATCGTGGTCAGCGGTGGGATCTGACAAACCAGATACGTCATCAGAAGTAACTTCATGGTGAAGTCAGCCTTCAACACGAGACGAGAGGCTTCTTGAGCGATGCTTAGGAGCTTTCTGCACAAACGCCAATGCAGAACGCATATTTAGGTCATCTCACTGTGATCCAGTGCTTGCAGTGGATAAGGCATGCTGTTTGTTTGACCACAGGAATGCAAGTATGGTTAATAGGAATCTGTCAGAAGAGATTTCTCTGCATTTCAGAGCTTGCAGTTTTATTATATATTCATCTAAATCCAGAACCGTGACACATGTCCATGTTTGTTTAAGGTTACATTGCTCAGATTTCCCTAGTACCTCTTGCTGCATCCTCTCTCCGCGGTCATGGTAGGTTGGGGGGTGGTGTGTGGGAGGTGGCCCAGCCGTGAAGGCATTGGATGGGAAGCCTGGGTAAAAATGCTGGGTCACAGCAGGCTGGATAAATGCCCCCTTCGTTTGCTCAGCCATGCTCACTGAAGCATTTGAAAGACTCCTTAGTCAACCAGACAAACCACAGAGCGCTCAATTTCCCGTCAGACAACTGAACTATCGTCGCATTACCGATGCAGGTCCCGCATTCACAGCAACGTGGTCGGTCTTGACTCTTGATCTGCAGTTAATTAGATTCTGTTTGGTATTTCAATACATGAATAAATGTATGTGTTTATATACAAGTCATAATTATATCCATATTGTTTTTTTCTAATTCTATCAATATTAAGCATGAGCAATAAATTGTGCGTTGTACAGTATGTGGTCTCTCTCCTTGCCCTGGCATTCTGCAGGCTTCTCAGCTGCTTCTCAAACGTACAAGATCAGTATTGACCGTCTCACTGTGTCACAGACAGGCTTTACAATCAGCCTGTTTCTAAAGTATTTCTCATGCAGCAACTGAAGTATAGCTCACTTAAAAAAAAAATGACTAGGAAAAGATGTAGGAAAAAAAAATGCATTTATTTTATTTATCACCTATGTACATGTTTGCAAACTAGTCCTGAAAAGATTCTTTACACACATTTTGTAAAAGTTTTCTTAAGCTGTCCATTCTGGTAGGGATGTAAACCCAGCATCCAGGCCATTCCGCCTTTGGGTGAAGGAAGATGAACACTGAAGAAAGCTCAGTAATACTTCTCTCCGGGAACAAAAGGAGCCAAGCAGGAGAGGACTTCCACTCACGAAGGGAAGACTGAGCACAGACGCCCAGCTGGACGCTTTTGGCTTCTGTGCTTCATCTGAACTTAAAAAGGACTAGATGACACCCCTGCATCTCTGGTTTCCAGCTTCCTGCAATGCAAGCCAGACTCCCAAATACCTGTATACCAAGCAGCAAAATTTTCAGGCAAGTATATACGCCTTCCCTAGGTAGCCTCAAAATTAACATTTTAAAGAATAAATAAATAATATTACCAAGGTCAGACACCGTGGCTGGGAAGATACTCGTCCTCGGCTGATGGCATCGATAAACTTTCAGTAGTGTTTCATTGCCGAAAGGAGTTAAATTGTAGGGTGGCACGCTACAGATGTAAAAAGTGAAGCACCATTTACCCCCCCCCCCAGCCCAGAAGCACGACAGGACCAGGGGCTGGTGATGGGCTGCTGTGGGACGATGCCATCACCTGACACAGCAGACCAGTCACATATCGCCCCTGGTCTAAGATCACGCAGAAGTTTGGAACTGGGCTTGAGAAAGGACTTGGAAACAGCAGAATGGGGAGTGGAAAGATGTCAGATCACAGCTGAAGCATGGACAAAGTGTCCTGACCAACCTCTGGAGGAGGGGGGGGGGAAAGAAGACACCCCCTCCCCCACCGACTGAAAACCCCTGAGTACCATGCTTGTCAGTGACAAAATCAGTAAGATGGCAGCTACACCCACTGAGATCCTCTGAACGTCCTTCTCCCAGCAGCCACTGTGCAGTCAGACCCAGCCCACAACAGTCACCCTCCATGAAATCAAAATTTTTCAAAATAAACACAGATATATACAAAACAAATTCTAATTAAAATGGAAAATAAAAACCAAAGTTCCCCTGATTTCTCCTACCGACCAGCTACCTTCTACATTGAACTCTTTTCTATGGCAGCACTGGGCGTAGTTAATTTTCACGACAGCGCCATCTGTAGAGCATAAACGGGTAGCTCAACAACGCACATTATCATCCTGTACAGGATGCTTGAAACGCGTCCATCCTGCTTAATAGAACGACTGCTTATACTGGGATCCTGAGTTCGGTACTGGACTCAGAATCCAATAAATACAGTAACACCGCAGCCAGCAAGGAAGAGTTCATAAGCGTGAGTCACCCAGGTAGGTTCTTTTCTCTCTCTCTTGACTTTGATGAGCGACGCAGCTCCGTGCACCGCGGCTTCCCCAGCCGGAGGTGACGCATCTCGGAAGGGAAGGCGTTCTGCGCCCTGGTATCGTGCCAAGTACCGAACAGGCTTAATAAATAAACCGCAATCAAGCTACAGAAGCCGTACAGGTTTCAAAGTCCCAGTCCAATCAGCACACAGCCATGTAGTTTATATGAAAGAGGACTGTCTACTGAACCGTGCTATATTAAATATACATAATTTAACACAAAGCACCTCTTTAGGCAAGATAGAGACCTTTTTTGCACAACAGAATAATAGGACAAGATTACAGAGAGGCGAGTCTTATTCCACTGGCATGTGATGATGATCTTTATACCTAAATCTGAATATTCCTGCACTGTTAAAGGAACACAGCTGTAGTTATTGGGATACAGATGCAATATGTTTGGTTTTTAAGCTGTGACTAAACAAGCCTAAAACTGATATTTAAAAAACTAAATGACCACCCCTTGATGGACACACTACATAAAATACAGTATATACAGTTAGAATACACAAGGCAGGTTCAAGTGTCCTAATCACAATCAACTGTGATGGAAAAAATTTTAAAAAAATCAGCAGTACCTTAAGTTTCTAATTCTTAACAGCAAAAAAAATTATACACACAAAATTACAGCAGATCATTTCTAGACAGGAAAAAAATAATTGCAAGTTCAGTTACTTTCCATAGTATTTTAACACAGGAAAAATCGTATGCCTTACGTTGTAAAAACTATTTATAATTTGCATATTGAGGAGGTAAAAACCATTCATAGACCGAGACACTGACGTCCAATAAAAATGCATCATTTCATAAAATAAAGCACAGAATACGAGGCAGGTGCCCCCACACTCGCTCCTGAGCTCAGCCCCATCCCCGATTAAGACCGCAGACTGACCGGGTGCGTTCTGTACCAGCAAACCGCCGTGCATTTTAACCGTCAGATTACAGTCTGAAGTTTCCACAGGACTTATGAGTTTATATACTGTACCGGTCAGCGTCCATAACCAGCATCACTAGTGCTAATACACTTATCACATCACCAGTGAATCTGATATTTAATACATCACATTAATGCTCAGATGAGGATTTCAGGAACCAATACAGCAAATCAGTAAGTGGTCAACATTGTCAGAAAGGGTCACATCCATCCAATTTCCAGGCCACTTGTCCAGCAGAGGGACGGAGGGGGGTGAGCTTCTGCGGGCCACGTTACCGATGATCACCACTGGAGTCGCCCTGCCACTTCAGGTTCCCCTCTGAATCACGCGCCATCGGCACCCGGACCTTAAAGAGCGTAATGATGAATGGGGACTCAATGTGGACCCACCCCAAACCCACATTCGCTGCAGCACTCCTGTTCGCGTCGGATGGCCACTTCCTACAGACAAGCCATTGGCGTCGCAAACCTAAGAAGACAGGGGGCGCCAGTCCCCCCAAGCCCACCCCACAGAAGAATACACACCCCCCCATTTTGATTTAGAAGCTGAAGCCTGACCCCTCAGCTCAGCAGAAATACTCCAGTGTTACTCTGTCCCTCGACGGAGGGAGATTAACTTCCAGCTTTGTTTCATTCTTGGTCTCCACCTCTGTCTGCCATGACCTACACGCAGATGGTCCTTAGCTTAACAGTCTGTGACAAAGAGTTTACAAAGAATCAGGGTCAACCCCCACCCCCCCCTGCACCCCACCCCCGCCTCAACTCTCTGTACAAAGTCAAACACCTTCTGACAAAGACGACAGATCGGAAGAGGGCAGTTTTACACAGACAAGAAGAAATTAAGAAATGTTGGTCTTAGGATGGGGGAAGGAGTTATTTGTCGGGAGATTAAAAAGATTAAATAGAAAAGGTACAGAAACACTGTACAGCAATTCATAAATTAAAAGGGCAGTAAGAGTGTTCATAGTAGTAGAAGAAGTAATAGTAGTAGTACTAGTAGTAGTAATAATAGTGGTAGCGGTAGTAATAGTAGTGGTAGTACTAATAGTAGTAGTAATAGTAATATAGTAGTAGTATTATAGTAGTATAGTAGTAGTATTATAGTAGTAGTCTGCGGCCCACTTCAGTGGGAACAGGGAGGTCACTAAAGGGAGTGTTCAGACGTTTTGGGGCGAGGGTTACTGGGGTGTGGTCTTTCTCAGTAGTTTTGGCTGAAGAGGTGAGGTAGGCCTTGTCACAACGCAGATTGTGGCTTTTCAACTGGCAGGACTTTTCGAAGTTGCTCTGCTTTCAGTGGCGATGACACCTGCCACTCGGCTCAGATTTTGATGTCCTCCTGCACGCTGAGCTGCGACAGCGTCTTCTTGATACGCAGCGCCGTCAGCCGCGCTGCGCCGTTGGCGTACCAGCACTCCCGCATGATCTTCCCCATCACGCGCAGGGCCTGGAGCATGGGGGGGGGCAGGACCTTTAGGGCGCTCTGGAGGGTGTTTGTGTGTGTATGCGCATGTATGCGCGTGTATGCATATGTATGCGCGTGTATGTGCATGTATGCGTGTGTATGTGCATGTATGCGTGTGTATGTGCATGTATGCGTGTGTATGTGCGTGCGCGGCTCCCCGACCTCGTAACTCTGCCACCAGTTGGGCACGTTGGGTCGGAGCTTCTGCTCACACACCACCTTCCTCATGTCTTCAATGGAGGGGTCAGAGGGTACCAGGTCATAGTAGGGCAGCTGGTACTCCTCATGGATACCTGGGAACACCCCCAACTCCTGATCAGCAAGTCATCCACCCGCAGCATATTACACATACACTCAAAGTGATACACTGCACCCTGACTGCATGCTCAGACACACTGTACAGTGATCAATAAATATACAGAGTTCTGCTGAACTCCTTTCACTGCCATCGATCTAATTTTCCTCTCAAGATGCAGTTTCAGTTTCCTGTTGTCTTTTTTTACCCCCATCTCATATTCACCATGTTCATCCCTCTTGCTCTAACATTTCTTCCCCCATCACTGTGTGATGAATACTGCCCCCCCCATCCCATAGAGCCCCACATGGCTAGGCCTTACCCCCCGCGTTGCAGCGACGTGCGATCTCCCAGTACACCAGGCCCAGGGCATAGATGTCGGCGCACTTGAAGGAGTCAAAGTGCCTGGTGTTGATGGTCTCGTCCAGAACCTCGGGGGCCATGTACCTGCAGCACACAGAGCAGGTCCAGAAGTGGTTCTGACCACAGGTCAAGGGTGGGACTTGGCCCAAACCAGGGATGGGCAATCTTATCCAGAAAAGGCAGTGGTGTATGCTGGTTGTTGCTGTGACTCCATTATTAGATTAGCAACTAAAGGGGTGATTGGGTTGCCCTAAAGGTTATTCCAAAAACCAGCACACACAATGGCCCTTCGCGGATAAGACTGCCCACCTCTGGCCCAGATGGTACCTCTTGGTGCCCACGCGCTGGTTGGGCGCGATGTCTATCGTGTCGGTGACCGACTCGTGGCGGACGGCCAGGCCCAGGTCCGCGATAGCGCACGTGCAGTTTTTCTTCACCAAGATATTCTTGGACTTGAGGTCACGGTGGGCAATGCCTGGCTTCCCTGGAGAAGGAGAGAAAGAGAAAGAGGTGAAGAGAGAGAAAGAAGGGGGACAGAGGTGGAAGGGGACAGAGGTGACAGCGTCAGGCAAAAGTGAGAAGAGTTCAGGGTGGAGGGGCAGCACAAAGCCTCTCTACACAATGTGTGTCATTCCTGTCCTACATCCCAGACATGAGCGTCCCTCACACACCACTGAAGAACATCTCCATAAATAAGGGTGATGACTAATTAAACACAGGAATAAACATTCACTAATGTATCCAAAGGCATTCTTTTACAGTAGGTAGGTGAATAAAAGGGATTCTGTCACTTTAAAACAAGTACAGGGAGGAGATCTGCAGCACTGATAATACACAGTATTGACGGAGCCTTCAGCGGGCGGGAATCCTGCAAACTCATGCCAGCTCTCTCCATGTAAATCACCTTGCAATTCATCACATCCAGTCTCACAAACTGCTTCGATCTCAGCTTGACACAGGACTCAGGTCCTTGGTTCTTTTTAACTATGTTGGGTATCTGGGATCTACAAGGTTATGTGGCTCCTGGGTCCTAAAGCCCGCTGGATATAGACCCCACACTCTCACCCTGGGTGCCCAGGATCTCCATGTGCAGGTGGGCCAGGCCGCTGGCAGCCGACAGGGCCAGCTTAATCATCCCCTCGATGGTGACCGAGTAGCGGTTCAGGTAGTCGAACAAGGAGCCGTGCTCGTGGTAATCGGACACCAGCCACAGCTGGGTCCAGGTGCCATTATCTGTGGAGGGGCAGAGCGGAGAAGCGACTCAGCCAGCAGGTGGTGAAGGATTCCAGACTCACATCCCATGAAGGAACCAGCTGTTGTACCCTTGAAATGACTGGTCTGAAATAATCACGGCTTTAAATAAAACACATCCGGGACAGACTGGGAGCAGAGCCAGAGTGTTTATTTCCGCTATTAACGATACGGACTCTGGTTTGTGATTGGTGCATTTACCCTTGTTGTCAGCGGCGATGAAGCCCAGGATGTTCTCGTGCCTCAGCATGATGGTCTGGTAGATCTCGGCCTCACGAAACCAGGAACGTTCCTCACGGGACGAGAAGATCTTGACGGCCACGTCGCCGCCGCGCCACTTGCCCCGCCACACCTCGCCGAAGCGTCCCTTCCCGATGATCTCCTGCAGCACGATGGTCCGCGCCACAGTCCGCTGGACAAAGAGGGGCAGCCCTGAAGTGGAAGGGGGGGGGGACACCACACCTCAGGGCTGGGGCCGTGCACCCGGGGCCCAGCAGGATAGGAGCCGGGGGTGGAAAGATGGCCAGCGAGCAGACGTAGACTCACCGGAGCCAGAACCGGAAGTGGACAGGTCGAAGATGAGGTCCTGCAGGGTCTTGTCCTTGGCCAGGTACAGGTGGTCACAGGAGGGGTCCTCCACGCCCAGCCGCTGCCGGTGGCTGTAGGCGCGCTGGTGGTGCTGGAACAGAAAGACGCCCACGACGAGAAGCAGGCACAGCAGGAAGACGGGGCCCGCGATGACTGCCACCAGCTCCACGGGGCCCCAGGAGGCCCCCGGGCCCGGGTCCTCGCCTGGCTTCGCTGTGACTGAGGATGGGGGTGGGGGTGGGCGGATGTTAACAGGTTAACATGCTGGTGAAGTAAACATGCTTTCAAAAGACCATGAGGTCCATCCCAGAAGCCACTTCACACCTGAACGGCTCCACTGCTCAGCTAATTAGTTCGATTATTCTTATGGTTTTACTGGTTTGTTTCCTTGAATGAAGGACTCATCCAGCTGTTGACCAATCAGCTGTCTGACCAATCAGCACACAGCAAGAACTCAGTGCTTAAGTGAAACCCAGGTACTGTTAATTGAAATGATAGCTCTCAAACTCCGTCCCCTCTGACATGGATTATGTGACCGCCCGACCTGAAGGGGTCACTATTAAAATTTGCTGAGCAGAACGTATACAGAAACACAGGGCAGATCAGTAAATGGATTTAGGAAAATTCTTTTTAGAATGTAGAACCAGCTATGCGGTGGGGGAACGGCGGGTACAGCGCGTCTCACCGGATGGGACCTTGAGGTCGACGCTGTTGCAGTAGTCGGTGTAGCAGCAGTGTGTGTTGAGCAGCCCCTCGGCGCTCAGGCAGTAGAACGGCTGCCCTGGGGGCACCAGCTTCTCGCGCGTGATGCAGATGCGAATGTGGTGCTCCTGGCCCTCGATAAAAGACGTAGACGCCATGCAGGCCCCATCGGTCACGCACTGGTAGCCCGTCTTCTCACACTCCGTGCAGTTGCATCTCAGGGCTGTTGGCGAAGATGGAAAAAGCTCAGCGGCAGGGCCGAAGTGGGGGGGCGATGAGGACAAGGAAACAGAAGAAGAGGAGGAGCATCGGTGCCACCCCATCTCCACCCAGACAGCAGCCGGGGGGGGGGGGGGGAGGGGGGGGGGACGAGGAGCCCGGCAGCGATGTGTCGGAACATAACACAGCCTTTGTTTGCTCAGAATGGAAACGCCTCACGCTGCTCCCCAAGCCTGCCCTCCCCCTAATTCGGGAATCACTTAACGACCAGAAGATGGAGAATATCTGACCCACACTCACTGCCAATGAATGAAAAAAGGAAAAAAAGAAAAAGAAGTCACGTGTGAATATCCACGTCGCCATTATATATGACAAATGAACAGCAGTGGAGCTTGTAAACCAATTACACAGCACTCGGGAGGCAGCGGTACCATCTCATTAAGCACCTCCCCACTGCAGAAGCCAGTCCGCTCCAGTAGAGGAGCACATTCATTTTCAATGGTTAATGGCTGACCTCATCCACACCTCCCCCCCGACTCTGATTATCCGAGGGCCTAAGGATTTAGCAGAAATACGGTAGCCTCTAACTATGGGTCATACTGATGTATGGATCAGTAAGCTAATAATAGGGTTAATATGGGAACAGGTTTAAAAGACTTCAAAGCCTTTTACATTTGTGAACAGAAATGCCAGGTTCACACCAAAAGGGATCCTGTGTGCTAGAAAAGAACTGCATAATAGAGAAGGCAATAAAGCTGTAATTTGGTGTTGAAAACAAAGTGACTGAGTACAAGTAATAATTGCACAGAGTAGGTGCCAATATAAGTGCATAAATGTCCAGCAGAGGGCGCTCACAGTCACTCACAGTGTGTGACAGGGTTTGTTTACGCAATAAGTAACAGCAGCCAGAGGAGAAACTCTGTCGCATGGTTTACTAAACAGATACCAAGCAGATGAACCTGAGACATGCCAATCTGGGCGTGTCAAACAGCATTTCATCACATCGGGATAAACACATCTACAGTAGGTGGGCTTGCCATCGCAGGAATATAAAAGGCCAGGATTTTGTTTCAACCAACCAGTTGAGTCTAAAGAGTCACAGAGTCCTCAACTGGTTGGCTGAAACAAAATTTTGGTCTGGATTTTTACTTTCCGGACCTAAACGCTCCACCCCTGCCCCTAACCCTAACCCTAACCCCTGAACGCTCACTTCTCGGATGCATGTTTAGGGGATGCTCGCGTACTGCTATACTTCTGTATGCGAAGGGTCATCATTTTGGATCATGTGACCATGGGGTCTTAGTTCTCACGCTTCCAGGCCAATGTCAGGTGCTACAATAAAACCCTAAAATCCCCAGAGCTTCTGTGCTTAGAGTCCAGGAGGCAACAGGTAACATGCAGAGCATTCAGGTCGGGAAATACAGACGCTCCTGCTCCCCTGCCCCCCCTCTCAGCACCTAAACATCTCTGACCCAATCAAAACCTCTATTCATTCCCCTTGGTTATTGCAAAACGCACATGTAGTCACCCACGTTCAGATTCCCACAGTACGGAGGTTACACATACTAAGCAGAGTCAGCCATTATCATTTCCTTTGTGACATCGCAGACAAACGTGTAAAAAATTCTGATTCTTTCCAAGTGATTAGAGTGGTAAAATGACTAATTTATAAGGTCACCTTCTCAGAACAGCAGAAGACTGGCCCGAGATCAGCACAACTTTTGCGGAAGGAACTTCCTGCTGATTAAAATGGTGACAAGGCTTTGACAAAACCACGCGTGGTCGCCCTGATAAAATCCCTTCTGTAATCCCCCTCCGAGCAATAAAGGTAATGAATGCGCAGACGCTGCCCCCTTCTACATTTTCATTTATCACCCCGCCTGCCAGGTTCTGCTGCCAGACTCCTAGGCCCACTTTTCCGGGAGAGAATGGAGAAGCACAGCATCCACGTGAGGCATTCTCCATTATCCTGACAACTCATGTTAGGAAACCTGCTGGACTTGAAAACCAAAAATATGGCGTATGACTGCGTCCGGACACGCTGTACTCCCCGCCCTGCCATTTCTACATTTCCCACATTTATCTTCTTCTGGGTCAGGGCTGCAGATAAAAACATTTTACTTTCCCTTATTTTTACTTGATGTGAAAAGTCCCTATCTACAGGTGTGAAGTTTTACTCCGAAATAACTATGGTCAGCCATTAGAGACAGTTTTAGGGCAAAGCTCTGGAAAGGACACCTCTAGATAACTTTACACAGCTTTTTAAAGGCATCTGCAACAGTCAACAGGAATACCTCAAGATCCTAAAAAAAATAACGTTTGTACAGCCGTTTTGGAAGGGTTACAGGTTAGTTCCAGTCATGAGTGACTCAAATAAAGTCAGAATTTTATAGGATATCATAGAAACACTTTCCAAGACCAATGTGACAAAGCATCCAGTGAGTAATAAAGAACCTAACAGCTACAACCAAGGACCGCAACCTTTGCTTGGGGGAGGCTGAAGTTCATGATTCCACCGTCAGAAACACTGTGGACAGAACAGGTTTTCTCCTCGACTCTGTCTTGCTGCTGAACAGAGGATTCAGCTCAAACTCTTTGCCAGTCACCCGAAGTTCCACAGAACATTAAGTCAGCAGGAAGAAGATCATGCAACCATCCAAAACTCATACACACGTCTACTTTGGAATGGCTAAAAGACATTGGTTTAGGTATGAGCCTTGACTAGGACAAACCACGTGGATGTGGCATGATATGAAACAAGCGGATTTTATCGATAAACCAACACGTCCCAGAAGTGAAGGAGATCAACATTGTTCAAACTCTTCCACTGCTCAGAGAGACTGAGCAAGAACTACAGAAAGTTTTAGAGTAATTTCAAAAGTGATGTTTTCAGCCCAGTGTAATAGGGTTAATGCTTTTCCTCAAATGGCGTTTCACACATCCTATAAAATCACAGAAATACATAAAAGAAAGTTTGTTCACTTGGGTTCCCTTTATGTCTAATATTCAGTCTTGGCTGAAGATCAGATAACATTCAGTGTCAAGAAGAAACAAAGACGACCATCACCCAGGGGGCGGATATGCTTTCATGGTACAGTAAGCCGCACAAAACATCATGAAGTTCAAAACCCAGGGGTGAGGGGGTGTCTTCTTATTACAGCACCAGTCGGCTGTCTCTTCTAGCCAACATTCAGCAGTTGTTCGATAAAACGATGGCCACAGAACTCCTGTACAATACCTCACAAAAGCTTCATGAATAGTAGGACAGCCATGCTAAGGCAAACACTCCAGAAATGCACACAATTATACCCCTTTCCAAACACACACCCTACATTTTCATTAAGTTAGCATAAAACGAAAAGCGTAACATAAGGACAAAGACCTAGGCAGAGGAGTTCTGCCCTTGGGGGACGATCCTCGCCTGAAGCGGAGAGGTGCCTCACAAAAGGGAGTGAACCATGGGATTCAATCCATCTCAAGCAAGTGAGATCTTCAAATCCATAAACAAATGTGCATCCAAACCAAAAGACACCAGCAGGTAATGTTTACACTGCAAAACATTCTGCTGGTAAGACACAGACGTTCTGCACACAATACCTAATACATAACAAGGCACATCACATTTTTGTGAACTTAACTATGGAGCAAACCAAAGGAACACAGTGAGGATTCCGGAGGACTGCACATTGTAAAATTTGACTGATGGACTTTTGACTTCATAGAGATGAATACTGACTCATACCGATTCCCGTCCCGATATGAAATTCAGTTCTGACAGAATGCCAAATACGGTATGAGGCATGTCCTCCGTTTGACGTCAATTCTGCATTCTTTAAATATGAAATCATCCCTTAGAATTAAAAACTCTATGATCAATTTAAATTCCACAACGAGAAGTTTCCTGTGAGAATTTCTTTCCACAAAATCCACCAGAACATGACACAGCCTCCCAGGTTTAGTCAGACATCCCCATCAAGCTTAAAATTTTGCTCTTTAAAACCTTTCAAATATGATGATTGTGATAAACACATGGAGCAGGATCACTTCAATGTCAAAGACCTGTTCCTAGTAGTACGGGAAAGGGGCGGGGCCATCCTGACTGGGTAGTACGATAAAGGGGCGGGGCCATCCTGACTGGATAGTACGGTAAAGGGGCGGGGCCATCCTCACTGGATAGTGCGATAAAGGGGCGGGGCCATCCTGACTGGATAGTAGGATAAAGGGGCGGGGCCATCCTGACTGGATAGTAGGATAAAGGGGCAGGGCCATCCTGACTGCGTAGTAGGGAAAGGGCGGGTCCATCCTGACTGGGTAGTAGGGAAAAGGGCGGGTCCATCCTGACTGGATAGTAGGGAAAAGGGCAGGTCCATCCTGACTGGATAGTAGGGAAAAGGGCGGGTCCATCCTGACTGGGTAGTAGGGAAAAGGGCGGGTCCATCCTGACTGGGTAGTAGGGAAAAGGGCGGGGCCATCCTGACTGGGTAGTAGGGAAAAGGGCGGGTCCATCCTGACTGGGTAGTAGGGAAAAGGGCGGGTCCATCCTGACTGGGTAGTACGATAAAGGGGCGGGGCCATCCTGACTGGATAGTAGGATAAAGGGGCGGGGCCATCCTGACTGCATAGTAGGATAAAGGGGCAGGGCCATCCTGACTGCGTAGTAGGGAAAGGGCGGGTCCATCCTGACTGGGTAGTAGGGAAAAGGGCGGGTCCATCCTGACTGGATAGTAGGGAAAAGGGCGGGGCCATCCTGACTGGATAGTAGGGAAAAGGGCGGGGCCATCCTGACTGGGTAGTAGGGAAAAGGGCGGGTCCATCCTGACTGGGTAGTAGGGAAAAGGGCGGGGCCATCCTGACTGGGTAGTAGGGAAAAGGGCGGGTCCATCCTGACTGGGTAGTAGGGAAAAGGGCAGGTCCATCCTGACTGGGTAGTAGGGAAAAGGGCGGGTCCATCCTGACTGGGTAGTAGGGAAAAGGGCGGGTCCATCCTGACTGGGTAGTAGGGAAAAGGGCGGGTCCATCCTGACTGGGTAGTAGGGAAAAGGGCGGGGCCATCCTGACTGGGTAGTAGGGAAAAGGGCGGGTCCATCCTGACTGGGTAGTAGGGAAAAGGGCAGGTCCATCCTGACTGGGTAGTAGGGAAAAGGGCGGGTCCATCCTGACTGGGTAGTAGGGAAAAGGGCAGGTCCATCCTGACTGCACGGAGCCAAACCACTTTCCCAAAAGGTCCCCGATAATACTGTATAACATGGAGAGACCTCATCACCCCCTGTAATTTCAATCCCAACCTACCTACAAAAAGTGAAAGCCTGCTGCCATTAGATTTTCTTTTTAAGTTTTGCACTCCCCTCACTTGCGGTGTTCCGCAAGGTTCACATATTGGTCAATCCCCCCCCCCCCCCCATTTGCCAAAGGTGTGAATTACATCACATCCATTTTGTCAGTTCACTGTTGTATTTTAATTTATACAAAAGTGACTCTTTAAAACGTTTGCACTGCACTATTTTCGAAACCTCACAGACTGACTACCCATTTCCCCGCAAATGAGCTTTAATTCAGATTTCGGAACTAATAATTACTGAACTCCAATGAGTTTCTCTCTCAGTAAGATTAGCAGGAAACTGAGCAATTTAGCTATGATGCAGTAGCTCAACATTCTTAATCATTAATATCATAACTATTGAGTAGATTAAGCTGGCATCTTTCTGCTGTGATTCCTAGATATATTCACTCACACAAACTGATAATGTTCCTAAGAAACTGGACTCCGCTCTTTGCCACCCCCTGCTTTCCACAGCACTTTGTGGGGGGCATGTTCTAGGATTCCATCCTTCACACAGTTTAAACTAAGCTTGGAGAATGTCGTTTTGTTCCAACTCCAGCGCTGAGTCATGCCCAGTACCTCACAGTGATCTGCATTTAATCAGAGACTGGTGACCAGAGGGGTCCAGCTCCAGGTTCCTGATGAAATTCTGATTATGTAAAAAAAAAAACGTATCACATATTAGCAAGACATCCGAACAGCCAAGCGAACTTCGAAGGACGTAAATCACATGACACAGCTCACATTAATGAGCTACATGGTCAGAAGCCCCACAGATGGAGGATAAGAGTCATAAAACGAGCATTTTCATACCCCCCCCCCCAAAAGCAGATTTAAACGGTGAGAAGAAAGTGTCAAAGTGTAAGCAGGCCACCTCTGAAGGGGGTCTAAATTCACTGAAGTCAGAGACAGTTCACAATCATCCCTTACATGACAGACGTGTTACATGACAGACGTGTTACATGACAGACGTGTTACATGACAGACGTGTTACATGACAGACGTGTTACAGCACCGGCATCACCGAGGCGACCAGGCAGATTCACCACAGCTCCTCCACATCTCCATTCCGTCCCGGGAAGATGTGTATGATTCGTGCCCAACTGGCTGCCCAGCAGGAATCAGAAAAGCCCCGATTTGATGTTGTGGGGGGGGGGGGGGGGTTAGGTGGGCTGGCTACACACGGCTCCACCTTCCTTTGTGCCTACGGTGTCCGGTGTCTATCACTGCGTACAGGGAGACGGTGTTCCTCCCCAGGATGAGAAAAATCGGTACGACTGGTGCAGGTTCCCGTGGCTCACGAGCAGTATGTGGTTTTAGAAATGGACTCTACTTGGGTCCACGTGCTCCCAACGGGATCATGCTGCAGAGATAAAGCATGTGTGCATGCGTGTGTGTGTGTGTGTGTGTGTGTGTGTGTGTGTGTGAGGGGGGTAACTCACTGTATTTAAGTACCAGCTGCCCTACCCTACTGAAAGGAGGGGGTAAGTGAGAGTGTTCCTGCACAGGTTCCCAGGTACCACTGGAACCAGTTGAGACCACAACCATACAATGTGAATTTTGTCATACTACAGACATTGGGTGGTGGTTGGTGTGAATCCTCTATAGAAAAGTTCTTTTTAAAACAGAAAATGACCAAATGTACCATGTGACTTTCACCAGAACATCAAGTCTGCTTGAGGTAAGTCAAGCACTGAGAAACTAAAATAGCCACAGTATCAAATAAGCAGAGCGAAGGAAAAGAAAAACAAACTTATCCGACCCTCCTTTTCAGCCCCCAACTTTTCCATGGTCAGGTGACACATAGCTGGCTGTGCAGAAGCCTGATTTGTTCATTTAACAAGGTCCCATAGTGACATCATGGCTCGTAAAGTTCGCCCCTTTGAAGCATATTTTTTTTTGTTGTCGTCTAAATTTCCACATGAAAACTTGAGTGTCACCAGATCTGATGTCTGTCAAAGGCCTCTTATCCCAGGCTGTGAAAGGGATTAGGGCTTTAAAATGACATTAAATAGACGCCTGCTCTGCGGCACATCAGGCTCCCGCAGGCAATTAACAAAAAGTGTGTGTGTGCTGTGTATATGAGTGTGTGCGTGTGTATATGAGTGTGTACTGTGTGCGTGTGCTGTGAGCGTGTACTGTGTGCGTGTACTGTGTGCTGTGTGCGTGTGCTGTGAGCGTGTACTGTGTGCGTGTGCGTGCTGTGTATGAGTGTGTGCGTGTGCTGTGTGTGCGTGTGCTGTGTGTGCGTGTGCTGTGTGTGCGTGTGCTGTGTGTGCGTGTGCTGTGAGTGTGTATGAGTGTGTGCGTGTGCTGTGAGTGTGTATGAGTGTGTGCGTGTGCTGTGAGTGTGTATGAGTGTGTGCGTGTGCTGTGAGTGTGTATGTACTGTGTGCGTGTGTGCATGTGCTGTGTATGCATGTGCTGTGTATGAGTGTGTGTGTGCTGTGTGTGAGTGTGTGCTGTGTATGAGTGTGTGTGTGTGTGTGTATGAGTGTGTGAGTGTGTGTGTGCTGTGTATGAGTGTGTGTGTGTGTGTGTGAGAGTGTGTGAGAGTGTGTGAGTGTGTGTGTATGAGTGTGTGCGTGTGCTGTGAGTGTGTATGAGTGTGTGCGTGTGCTGTGAGTGTGTATGTACTGTGTGCGTGTGTGCATGTGCTGTGTATGCATGTGCTGTGTATGAGTGTGTGTGTGCTGTGTGTGAGTGTGTGCTGTGTATGAGTGTGTGTGTGTGTGTGTGAGAGTGTGTGAGTGTGTGTGCTGTGTGTGTGCTGTGTGTGAGTGTGTGCTGTGTGTGTGCTGAGTGTGTGCTGTGTGTGTGCTGAGTGTGTGCTGAGTGTGTGCTGTGTGTGTGCTGTGTGTGTGCTGTGTGTGAGTATGTGCTGTGTGTGTGCTGTGTGTGAGTATGTGCTGTGTGTGTGCTGTGTGTGTGCTGTGTGTGTGCTGTGTGTGTGCTGTGTGTGTGCGGATTCGCAGAGCGCCCGGATGGCCGCTGCCCTCCACCAGCACAGGTATGCTGCCCATGAATGAAATCCTGGCCTCTGGCACAAAGTGTGGGTCGAAAATACATGTTTGGGGGGGAGGGGGTGCACTTCAGCGCCGTCATCCCAGATGAGGCCTGAAATTAGATCCAGGCAGCATCTAGACATCGAGCCGTCAAAGACAGGCAGACGCCAGTAGATGGGGGCGAGGAATGAATATAAAGAAAAATCTCTGGCAACTGCCCCCACTCTCCTATACAGATCAATGCTGGGGGGGGGGCAAGCCCACCACCCCATCAGCTGCATCACTAACTACACTGATGAGAGTGCAGCGCCCGGGGCCCCGTTTACGCCCAAGCGGCACTCTTCTCGTCATCACCTCCAACACCGGAGCAGCTCCTAGTCCTACAGCCAAACCTTCACCTCTCTCACGCCCCCACCTCCCATAGCCCCCACCTCCCATAGCCCCCACCTCCCCAAAAACTGGAATGTTTATTTGTAATTCAGTGACATACAGTATAGAAATACAAGATCTGTTGTTCGGGGAAGGGAAAGGTGGGGTTGGGATGGAAGGTTGTGTTATATTCACACTGGAAGCTACACAGCTACACCCAGCCCCAAGTGGCCGAGAACACTGGGAGATTCGGCTTCCCAGTGACAAAACTGCCAGCATGAGGTCTACATCACACTGTAGGGCAGTCTGCAGTAGACTGTCTGCTCCTCCCTGATCTGAAGGTTCCCTTATTCCAGTGAGGTGTAACCAGCAGTTCATTACTCCTGAACTCACTGCTACTCTCTGCACCCAAAGAACGAAAAGTTGAGGAAAGTCAGCATGTCCACATGTCAGAACAAAACTTGAGCCCTTTCTGCAGGAAATGCAGGCTCCCTTTGTGGACCCCCCCTAAAAGTGTCTGAAGATTATTCGGGGAGGTGACCCTCTGCATATCCCAGGAATGCAAGAAGCACACATACACTCCACCTGGCTCTGATCCTTGGGCAGATGCGTGCAATGACATCACCACTTCGTTAGAGCCGTCCGGTTTGGGGGGGATGGCAAAGTCCATTTCGATGACAGGGCGCAGACCCAGTGTGGCGCAGACCTCGCTGACACAGCCCTGGGGAGCCAAACGACCCACCTGGCCTTTACGGCGACAGATGGGCCCGCAGCCAGACACGCCCCCCCCACACACCCCCGCCGGGCCCCTCACCGCCTGCCGTACAAACATCCACCACCGACCGTCTCACCCAAAGACGGCAAAACTCGCCAGAGAGGAACGTGTCGGTGCCTGCCTGTGGAACCGGAAATGCCGTCCTGAGGCGCCGCTAGACAGGAATGGCAGCGGCGACGGCGAAATGCCGTGCGGCGTGACACACCGGAAAAACCGGCTCCCGTCAGGGCGACGCGCGGAGCGGCGCCGTCTGACCTACAGGGGAACCACGCACTCCGGTCGGAAGAGGCCGAGCCAGAGCCAGCCAACTGCAAGCGTGGCCCAGGAGAGCCGACTGCCCCCAACTCCAGACTGAAGAGACCGGGAGTGGAGGCCATCTGCAGCACAAGCGCTCATGGGGATCCGAGTCCCCGGTCACAGTCACACCTGCAGCAGTTTGCACAGGAGAACATGTATACCAGCAGGTCTGCTGTGGAAACGCAACACGGAGAAGCCGGCCAAGATCACAGGCCCAAGGCTGAACCTCATACCTGTCACATGATCACCTAACGCGCACGATGGTTAATTCACAATGATTTACGATCAGCTCATAAATACTTAAATACATGTCCTGACAGGGATAATGGGGAGACGTGCACTGAGGCGGGGGGGGGGGGGGGGGGGGGCACGCACACACAAGCAAAATCCATGTACTCGTATGTTTTATATGGGTGGAACTCTAATCTCAACCCTAACCCCCACCCAGCCCAAGCCTTAACCACAAGTAATCAAACTAAATACAAGACTGTTTGGCATTTTTACTTTTTTGATTGTGATCACAGATTTTTCTAAAACTGGGGTTATCCTTGTGGGGACCAAAAATGTTAGGTAAAAAGTTACAAATCTTTATCACAATGTAATAATGACAAACATACATGCGCGTGTGTGTACAGACACAGAGACACACAGACACACAGACAGACACAGACAGAGACACAGAGACACAGAGACACAGAGACACAGAGACACAGACACACAGACACACAGACACACAGACAGACACACAGAGACACACAGAGACACACAGACAGACACAGACACAGACACACAGACCAAAGGGACGAGGCCCAGCTATCCAGACAAACAGCGGCAGTAGCTGAAGAAAGGTCACGTGACAGTGGGCGGAGCCTGAACTTCCAGACATAGGCATGGTGGTGGAGGCTGGGCAGAAAGGGGGGCGGGGCCTGGCAAATGTACACTGCAGGTATTGTTCCATGACAGTTCAGACAGGTCTACACCAGGTGGGGAGGGGGCAGCTTCTGCAGGAGACACTCAGAGACCAACCGCAGACCAGCCGATCCATCCGACTCCCACCAGCATGACTCTGGTCATATGCAGACCCAGATCACAGCAAGACGAGTCAGACGGGCAATGGTAGCGTCAGGGGGGCCGTGTCACAGGGGGGCCGTGTCCTAGGGGGGGCCGTGTCACTGTCGGTCACGGACGCCTGCCGGGTCTAATCGCACCAAATGATGCCAATCGGGGCTCCGCCCCCCCATCCCATCCCACCGGAACTGAGAACGAAAACAAAGGTGGCCAGAGCTCGTTCGACGCTTGGATACGGAGCTGAGGAGGGATTCGCAGTGGGCCCTCAGACACGGAAGCGCGAATGACAGGCATAAATGGGGTCAGGAACTGGGCCAGTACAGACGGCGAGCAGTACAGACAGAATTCAGCGAATCACATCAAGCCCTCTCAGCATCGAGCAGTGAAGCTCACACACAGAATAAAGACTTATTTCAGCGCAGCCCCAATGCCACAGCAATTCACCTAAGAACCACAAGGAGTTAAAGCAGATTCCTACTTTCCTAATACCAAGTAATACAGTGACTAGCGTTGAGTTACATATTTAACACATCAACAACCACAACAACTTAAATTTTAAAAAATGATTAATGTTATAAGCATTAAAGCAAAATGAACGAAAAGTTCTCGGCATCCAAAAATGACTCGGAAATCTGACCTAAATAGGAAAACTGTGCTCCCCCCACCACCAATGTTGAACTATGATTACTGCACTTTCTAGAAATTTCTGAATATTTGCTGTAGCGTTTCAGGACCCTCGTTCAAGGGTCCGATAGCCCCCCCTCCCCCCCAAGGCACAGAGCAGCCGCCTCTGCAATTTAACCCCAGAGCACAAAGACACAGTGGTATTATGTGAACCTTAGACAGGAGGACAGCCCAGGCCTGCCGCGTCCCCAGGCCTGCCGCGCCCCCAGGCCTGCCGCGCCCCCAGGCCTGCCGCGCCCCCAGGCCTGCCGCGTCCGGAGGCTCTGTGGTCTAACCACCGTGGCATTTTGGTTTTGTCATTTGCTCATGCTGTGCTGCAAAACTGTACCTATTCAGTGTGTATTTTGGCAGCCATGATAAGAAAAGCCTGATAATGCGATGCCCCCGTTACCCAAGTGTCGAGAAATGCTCGCTTAATGAGTCCTTTATCGCCGAAAGGAACACACGAGGAAGAGCGCAAGTTAAGATGTTTGGGAATCAAAGCGTGTTATCTCCCCAGCACGAAACGTCACCCGGCCCAGCGTTACGGCAGAGGGGGAAATGTCAGTGTCTGGCCGGCCTCCGCATTCGGAAGCAGAGACCAGCCAGGCTATGAATGGGATGATGTTCACACTGGCTGCCGGAACAGGGTAGGCGTGCGGCCCACCTCCCAGGCAGACCACCTCCCAGGCAGACCACCTCCCAGGCAGACCACCTCCCAGGCAGACCACCTCCCAGGCAGACTCGCTCTGACCCGTCCGTCTACGCTGACAGGACGGCCTCCTGCTGCCATGTGCCTGGCCTCGCATCACCTCCCCCCTTACAGACACCCTACCATCCATTCTCATTATTCACCTTCATTATCTTACCTTATTAACAAGCAAAACTGCCATCAATGACGTCATTACGAAAAATATTACAAAACCCAATCACTCAGCATCTAAAGCAACTCCTGTAGACTGGAATCTCTGCACCAGAATCTACTCTTTGAAGTTCAGTAGGTGCCTGAGGGTTTCTCCAGCAATAATGAAACATGAAATGATGAAGGACGTCCTCGAAAATACAATAAACTGGACAAGTCATCCAGCGGCACGATGGAAACAAGATCCTCCCAAACGGCAGATCAGCTCTGATGAGAATGATGCAGTCTTTCTTCCAGGTAAATAGCAGAAACACCAGTAATAACAATAATTATACTCAGAACATCAATAAGTATTAATATGAGGCTACAGTTAATGGTATAAAACGCAGATGCTATTGCGGTATGTGATCATATGTTTGTTACTGACACAGAAGGCAGGTCAAACAATGTCCACTGATGAACCAACTCTTACGGGTCCAGCAGGAAAGCGGCTGGCTCCTTCCCACACCAGGGCTGCTCATTTTAACTCTACACCCCCAATGAAATCCCCTCACACCTCGGTAATTATGTCTCCTGCCACCCGGGATAGGAGGTAAACTAAAACCAAACTTAGCAGTAGTTAACACCCCTGGCCTGGACAAGGTAGCCATAAGAAACCTTTAAAAGCATTTATTTAAAAAAATAATAATAATAATCCTGACCAGAAGCCGCCCCCAGCTAATCTATATTACAGGAATCCGTCTGTAGTGATTTCCTGACAGTTTCAGAGGCACAGGTCAATCTGCCGTCCAGAATAAAGCAGCCTCTCTGTACATCTCTCTACAAACATCCAAAAACTACATCACAAATAAACTCCTGATCAGGATAACAGGGTATAAAATGGATGTATGAACGCTACACATATAAAGTTCCACCAAGCTGCCTAGCAAGTGCCAACTATTCTTTAAAAAGGGTAGCACTATATAAAGAATGGTATATATAAACGATATAACGCGTACCCCAGTACGAAAACAAGCCCTAGAGATTATTAAAGGATACGGGTCGCACAAATGAGTGTCATATTTAAACAGGTCCCAAGAACTAAATTTGTGCATCCAATCATGCAAACTAATCGCGAGGATTATTGTCTGGGTAGTTTTATGTCTCATGAACGAATCTTATTCCCGGTGAAACAATTAATTTGCCCCATTATACAGAAATTCCAAAAAGGTCAATATAGTCTAGTAATTTGACCTTCCAATTGCCGGATCCTCCACAAGTGCTGGAGGGAGGCTCGGCTTGGACGCGGGACACCGGGCGCCTCCACCTGCGCAAATGCGGGGCACCGGGAGCCCAGCAGCCGCTCCGCAAGCAAGAGCCGCAGTCCGAAGACGCACATCACGCACTTGGCGCAGGGTCTTCGGCTCCAACTCCTATTGCCCACCTTCCGTCGTAATAATACAGTGTTGTTAAAGCGGACTGCCTGCCGCCGATGGCGCGGCGCTTTGAGACCGTGCGGCCGACGGCGCCGAGGGGACGGAGCCGCAAGCCATGCAGACGGCCGGGCGACCCGGGCGGCCGGCGGACCAGCCCCGCTACGCAGGCTGCTGGTAATAAATCCAAGCGCCATGTTGAGAGTCGGGAAATGCCAGATCTAGCCCCAATCCCGATCCCCCCTACGCCGCGATCGCATAAATAAATACACTGGAGCAGATCGCTCAAATGCCCCCAGGGCTGGGGGGGGAAGCAGAAAAGCCACCGGGTACCCACCGTCGCAGCTCGCCAGCGAGCCGAGTAGGATCAGCAGCTTCAGACCGGCGTATCTTTTAGCCATGTTTGAAAGATTCCCATCGCAAGGCATTAATGCATGAGAGGTACGATATTGACAAGGGAAGCGGACCGCCAGGCAGGCAGGCAGGGACGCGTTTAAAGGGATGCGCCTCTTAAAGGCGACGCGCGCCCGCTTAGCAGCATCACCTCGCTTTTTATTGTGGGGCCGTAAAAGAGAAGGACATCCAGATAATAATAATAATAATAATAATAACAACAATAATAATAATAACAATAATAATAATAATAATGATAGAGGTTTGACACAAGTGCAGGGATTTAATTTTTTTATTGAAAGTATAACTATTTGTTGTACGGAAATATTTTGTAAATAACGACTAAAAAATAAAATAAATTATTTAGGTTAAAAGATGCGATAAAAAAATGTGCAATCAATGCGTGTACGATTTTACTGTAAAGAGCATAGGTGGCATTTTTTAAAAGTTAGACAATAGAATTTTGCACCCGGTTAACTGATCTGTCTTTGTGTGACTCGTACAGTGGCCGCAGGACAGATCCTCTTTACATTTTTTATTGTATTAAGTTGCGTTGAAGAGGCACAAAGTTCATCCGATACTTTCTTCCTGCTCCACCTGACTAGACGTAAGTGCATTCACAGACCTGGGCGTGGCGGCCGTTAGGTGTGTTTATCAGAAGGGCCTGTTTGGATCCATACAGAAGAGTGTTAATCACACTCCTGAGAAAAACATCACACGTGTCCACGTTACTACATGTCAGACTTCGCTGTTTTCTCCGCCTAGTGTCCTCCCTGTCATAAGATGACATGAACTCATCCAATCTTGGTTATACAACATTATGCATAAAACTCAATAACATCCCGTGGATTGTACTCTCTTCATTGCTCCACTCTATGTTTTTCAAGTTAAACACACAAACATACAGACGCAGAACGTGAGTGGTCTTCCTACCAGATGGCTTGTTATATATTCAACATATCAAACTGATGTTATCTAGGATTTGGTTTATATTGGCATGACAAATGGAAGCGATTAATTTTCTTATTAAAAGTTACTTTGATACTAAATGGGAAAAAAATCACAGCGAAAAAAGAAAAATCTTACGAGGATTTGTTGGGAATTTTGGTGTCAGCCACAAAAACAAGCTTCAAAGGCTCCCTGGTGAGAGGGGAGAAAATCTATAAGACAGATGGGTCAGTCTGAGCGGCTGGCATGAGACGAGACCGCCAGCTCCGCTCAGACTGGGATGTCGCTCTGCCAGGTGACATCTTGGTGGCCTCTTTGTCTTGCTTCCCAACGGGAACTTTATTCCCCGGTGGCTCCCAGACAAGCCGCCCACCGCCTGCTGACAACGAGCTCGGCACACGGGACACCAAGTGTCGGCCATGCAAATAGATGTTTCTCTTCTTCTTGTATTAAGGTTTCCTCAAGAGGCTGTTGTTGGCTGGGCATAAGCTTGGGTCACTTGTGGACAAACAAAAGCCTTGATGGGATTCATAGAGCACTGTGTGGTGATAAAACCACATCGACAAACAATCAACGATGTCAAGCACACAGGCTATCAGTGGCAGCTATGTACATACTATATACTATGTGTTTGTATGGGGGAGTCTGTGATTTGTGGTGCCTTAAATAGGGGTTTGGAGGAGTGCAATGGGAGCATCCTTGTTTAACCTCCAGTTTGTTTTCCTGACTGGGTGTAAGCTCGCCCCCAGTCCGGGGTCATTCCATAAACCCACGCATCCACTATTCAGCAATACTGTATTGCCCGGCCATTACAGGGCTTTCAGAAATGGTTCAGCTTGTGACAAAATTGAGACGCTCAGCACATATTTGCAGGGAATGTTTTCAAAAAGTCTGGCAAAGCCCTGGCCAGCACCTGTCGAGACCAGTCACGGGCGCTGGAATGTCGGAGCGTGTTTCATCGCTGAGCACTGCCAGTGTGTGCTGGCCCCCTGCAGAATTCCAGGGTGCTGCCCTAGACCTATTGCTGTAAAAAGGAGCCTTTGAATTTTGCCATTCCATGCTAACAATAGCCAGTCTTACGCTGTGGCTTTGGGTACCTGTGAAGTGGCTCATTTGAGCCCCATTTTTCAGCACAGAGATTATCATTAACCCTCTAGGATGGTGTCGGTTTGCCATCCATGCTATTTTGTTTCTCTTTCTGAATTAACTTGCACCAGGTTGCCAGATTGTACTGGCATCACCCAATCCTGGTGTAATTTCAGGGTTGGCTAACGTTAACATTTTTTTCAGTAGTATAGTTTTAGATCATAAGACAAAACCATAAACAAACAAAAAGAAATCAGTGCATAAAGCAAGACATTCATTATGACCATCTTACATTTCAATTAAATTCTCACAAATCATAGAGAGGATAAATCAGTGTATAATCATCAACATCACTTGCCAAAATATTCTTGATAGTTAGGCTGAAGCCGATTTATGTGCCTGAAATACCCCGCTTCAGTATTCTTTAATCCCCGATGGTTCTGCTGAAATGCCTGCGGTCCTGTTTTGTCCTGAAACCCCCTGGTGTGCGAATAGAGGCACTGCACATCTCACAGCTACCGAGCTGTCAGACTGATCGGGGCGGTACAGACGGCGTGCGTCTGCACTCTCCCATCCAGCCCCCCCTCCCCCTCCCCCGTGTGACGTGGGCTCCCGTGGGCAGACTGGACACAGCTCCAGGGCGGAGGGCGCCAAGTGAGGAGGTCACATGTAAGGGCAACGTGCACATACTGAGTAGCAGAACCGGGGATAACACAACTACCCTGTAGCCGGGGGACAAAAGCGTCAGACCAGCAGGGCCGTCCCTCTTCAATATTCGGCGCCCCTCCAGCGCCCCCCCAACCCGATTAGCGGACTTAAGCTTTGAAGCATTACGAGGTCTCGGGTTCTCCAGATCCGCACGCGCATAGTTAGATGCAGGCACACTGCAGACGCGTGCACTTATGCACAAACAAACACACCACCATCACACAGGCATACCGTCATTAAATCCGTTCACAAACAATTAAGCCCTTAAAATATATATATATTTTAAGTTAAAAATAAAGAAAATAAGACAAAAAGATTGCTTCGGCCATGGGAACATGTTTTATGAAGGAAGCACTGACCGACGCAAAACTTAATCAGGTGAAACAGATTCATTTAATTAAAATACCGTTCAAAGTTGTACTTAATCCCATTGCATGTTGCTTTCTGATGGCTGTTAATTTTTTATATAGCATCCCTTGCCAGCATCCCACATCACTAAATATATTCGGCTTGGTATGTGTATGATTTATCTAGCAATTAAATGATGCAATATTTAACAGCCCGACATTTTGCAATAGCGATAAATAATACATTAAACACGAATCAATTGCGAAAGTGTTCCTGAAACTGAAAAAAATAAAAATAAAATAACAATGACTAATTGTACATTTTGACATCTGAGATGCAGCCTGAGTAACAAGCTTCTGGTTACATTTGAGAAAGTGTTCTGGCACCTGGGCGTGGGCTCAGATTAAAACGCACACGCACAGAAGTGGTTCGGAAGGAATCGTGCGCTGCTCTCTCCTACAGGGAGCACGCGGCGAAATTGGTGCCTCACTATTCCTTTAAACTCAGAACATGGACGGAGACGCTGCCAGCTGACGAGAGTAGAGACTGACAGAACGGGTACGTTATATTAAAGGAAAACCACGACCAAAGAGTTACTGAGTGACAGGCAAAGGAGTGCATCGCAGTAAATGTATGTGGTCAGAGTGCCTCTCACCAGCAGAATTCCCTCCAGTGCGTTCCTACCTTTTTCCACTGGTCCTTTACGTCATCAGTGAAACTACAACAGCTATCGCATCAAAGGTGCTCCTGTCTTAATATTAACCATACAGCTGAACATATTCGCAAGAGTTCATACCGCGGTATAGTTTTAATACACTGATGAGGGCCATGGGTAACATAATATGACTGATCTGGGTTGGGTGCCCCAAATCTCAGGCAGTACCCTTCTCATCACACGACAACTTTTATCAGAAAAGGTTGATCGAGGTTTACATTCCATATCTAGTTAAAAGAGCCCTAGTCAACCTGAGAGATACTTGCTGTATTCAATGTAACTTTAAAGTGAAGTAATAATCTATTGAGACAGACCATTACAGATGGAAAAATCCAATTTACAACTGTGACCACGAATAAAGGGTAAAAATGTTCTAAAGTTGAGTATAATATATTTATAAACATATTCCCTGTATATCGTGAATAAAAATATAGCTTCTCAGCAAATCAAATGTTTAAAATCACATAGCATTATACAAAGTGCATTTTAAATAAATCTGCTTGCAAGGGAAACAAGTTTCTGAACTTTCATGGCTGATATGAAATTTCTGTTCTAACATGCAGCGAGTAAAAATCCTTCCAGCGTTACTGACATTAAACGCAGCGCAAACATGTTTCCTTTGGAATGTGGAGCTGATCTGCACGCTTGAGGGACATGCTGAACTCAGTATAAGTGCTTATAGCTGGCCTTTCCTGCAATCTCAGGATCCACTGCACGTCAGGTTTCCGAAGCACAGGCAAAACTCACAACAAGGTCCATAACATCTCAAGCCCCTCTTTGCTCATGTATAAGAGATGAAAGTCAAGATCATTAGTGGAGACCATGGCTACTGACCACACCAACAGTTCACTGTGTGGAGAGACCATGTTTTGTGCAGGGACTTCACTGCATTCAGGGACATCATTTTGTGTAGGGACGTTGCTGTGTGCATGGATCTAACTGCATTCGGCGGCATAGATTTATGCAAGGACGTTGCTGCATACTGGGATCCATCGAAAGGCTGGGAGACATCTTTGCTCACTGCATTCGGAGACATGGTTTTATGCAGGTACATTGCTGTGAGTAGGGACCTCACTGCATTCGGAGACATGATTTTATGCGGGGACGTTTCTGTGAGTAGGGACCTCACTGCATTCAGAGACATGGTTTTATGCGGGGACGTTGCTGTGAGTAGGGACCTCACTGCATTCGGAGACATGATTTTATGCGGGGACGTTTCTGTGAGTAGGGACCTCACTGCATTCGGAGACATGATTTTATGCGGGGACGTTGCTGTGAGTAGGAACCTCACTGCATTCAGAGACGGTTTTATGCAGGGATGTTGCTGTGAGTAGGAACCTCACTGCATTCAGAGACATGGTTTTATGTGGGGACGTTGCTGTGAGTAGGAACCTCACTGCATTCAGAGACATGGTTTTATGTGGGGACGTTGCTGTGAGTAGGAACCTCACTGCATTCAGAGACATGGTTTTATGCGGGGACATTGCTGGCTTCAGGGATCTCATTGGTTTCAGTGACATGGTCTTTACGGGGGTCCTGCTGCATTCATGGACATCATGTTATCTAGAGACATTGCTAAAATCAATGCTGTGAATGGGATTCAGGACTTTGAAGGTGCAGTTCATGATCTGAAGTCTCTGTTAAGTTTCGATGCCCCCGGACAGCTGTTCATAGTTCATCATTTGTCAGGACCTGACACTAAGAAAGCACATGTATATCACATTATTTGATAAATTGTCTCATTGCCCCCCCCCCCCCAAATAATGGACAAGAGCCCAGTTCTGTCCAAAAGCCTGCTCTAGTAGCATCTCCCTTATTGGAGTGCCCACATGAGTGGTGAATTTCTCCAGGTGTGTTACAACCGAAGAGCGGATTTCAGGGAAGCTATAGGTCCAATTTAAGTTTGTGTAACTCATGGTCAATGTCCTGGTCCAACTTGGAGAGGGTCTTGCGTAGACGCAGGGCTGTGGGCCGGGCCTTGGGGTCCTGGAACCAGCATTCCTTCATGACCTTGGTGATGGCTGCAAGAATCTGGACCGAAAAAGTGAAATTCACAGTTTGGTGTTCGCTGCTCAGCTCAGAGATGTGCATCATGTAAAGTAAGTGAAATTAAGCCTTTGAAAAGATGTAAGCAGCAGCAGAGATGCTGAACTGGTGTGAGGGTGGGTGTACAGGTGTTACGTACAGCACCCTGCAAAAGTCATAGGCTGCCAAGGATGTTTAAATGATCTTTATGTTGGTGTAGAACTATGACATTACTTCTGTGAAAGTGCAGCAGTTTGGTCATTTTAAAACCTCTTCTGAAGTCACCCAGTATTTGCAGCGACCGTCCAATATATCTATGTATTCGTTGAGTCAACCATTAATGAGTAACGCATGAAGTAAGTAATTAGGGTTAATAAATTAAGTTAACTGGTAGTGAAATTTAAAAACCACATGTGATGGCCGAGGTGCCCCTGAGTTGAGGTTTGGGAACTGAAGCTCTGTCATCTAGTCATTCAACAAGATATCAGCAATATTTTGAAGAACAGAAGAAATTCTTGCTACTTTTTGTTATATTACTCCTCATTTGCATATATTCTAATATTAAATTGTAATTGCTTTTTTTGTGCAGCTGTTCCTTCTCAGAAAAAAACACACTTACTGCCAGGATAAGTAACTTTAAATATTTTCTTTTTCAGCCTCATATTTTGCATGGTACTATGTAGCTGGTGCTGAGAGAGCAGGTCTGGTGATTAATGACTGAATGTCATTGTTGCCTTTTTTTAGCTAAAACTCTTATTCTGAACCACATCCCTGCATCTTCCACACGGGGTATTGAAACAAACCCCTTTTCCACTCCTGAATTTGTTTGCTGACACGATATTGCATTTCCCTGCAGGTAAGCCGGAAGCTAAACGTGTCAGGCTGGGAAAACGACCCCGGATCTGTCAGCATCTCAAGGCCTCAGCGTAGCGTTCTCACCGGGTGGGAGTGCAGGCGGTTATGGAGGCTGGGAGTCTGCTGGTCCACACACACCACCTTCTTCATCTGCTCGAAGCTGGGATCTGAGGGCACCAGGTCAAAGAAGGGGGGGCGGTACTCCTCAACGATTCCTGAGTGTGGATGAAGACATACCAAGATGGCTCAAAGTCCATCCATCCATCCATCCATCCATCCATCCATCCATCGACCTGCATATCCAGTGCATGGTTAGTCTGGAGCATATCCCAGGATGCAGAGCGCCCAAGACCAGTCCATTGCAGGTCACACATAGGCAGTGCTGAGGAACCTACTCCCAATAGTAATCCATAACAGACGGAGGTGGACAGTTCAGGTCCAGAAAGTCGAAATCTAGACCAAGGTTTTGTTTCAACCAGCCAGTTGAGACTAGAGAGTCACATTCACAGAGAACTCGACTGGTTGGCTGAAACAAAACCTTGGTGTGGATCTGTACTTTCTGGATCTGAACTGTCCACCTCTGCCTGTAATCGGTTACTCTTGGGAGTAGCTTCCCCAGCACGGTATGATTACTACCAGTTTTCACTATCAGTATTTTCACCATGGTCTGCTGCTGCATCCTTAGTTACACATACAAATAATCGCACACAACGGGCAATTTAGAGACATTAATTAGCCTAATTGCATGTTTTTGGATTGTAGGAAGAAACCGATATAAAAACTCATCCACACCCCGCACTCAGAACCAGGGGCTGCATGGTTACCCACTGAACCGGGGTACCACTCAGCATCATCATCTACAGACCAGTTTATTCTACACAACAAGGTCCTCGTTACCAGGCTCAAGGCGGGAACAGCTGTGGGCAACAACAGGGCCACCAAGTTTAGCTGTGTCTCGGTTTCACTGCCGCTGTCCTCCCACGCTCTCCTTCCTTTCCCTCCCGTTTTTCAGTCCAAACTATCCCCTCATAACCTCCAGGGGAAAAAAAAGCCTAAAGTGAACTTTCCACAGACCTAATATTACCCTGCTGTCCTATTTAGAGAGCCTGCAAAAAGGGGCTTCCCAGCCTGCTTCTGTTAGAAAACTCAAATCCTTAATCGTACGTCTGATTCCAGGCAACTTTATCAGAACGTCCTTCCGTACACATGTTACCTGTCTGGCTTGGTAAAGGGCCAAATGCACAGCAGGATGCCATATTTAGGTGCAGGAGTGGAGTCTCTCACCGTTCACCACAGTCCGGCGGGAGATCTCCCACAGTACCAGGCCCAGGGCCCAGATGTCAGTCTGTTTGTAGGAGGCAAACTGGTCAGTCTGTATGGTCTCATCCAGAACCTCGGGGGCCATGTAGCGCTTGGTCCCGACCCGAGGGTTGTTACCGATGTCCAGGTAGTCACCGGTCTCGCATTGCATGACAGCCAAGCCTGAGGGGCAAGAACAGGTGCATCAGATGTACACTGGGTCTGAACGGACAGAGCTATGGGGCGGCAGGTGGCTCTGCACAACAGGGCTCTGAGTCTATGATCAGAAGGTTGTTGGTTCTATTCCCTTCACTGAATGAGTGAGACCCTAACCCAGAAAAATGCTCCAAGGCTGTCAGATAAATGATCCTGTGCCCTGACCCCAAACTTCACTCCCCCCCAAGCCATGCTCGTCCGCCTTGCCTCACCCAGGTCGGCGATGCAGCACTGCCCGTTCTTTTTGACCAGGATGTTGCGGCTCTTCAGGTCCCGGTGTGCGATGGCGGGCTTGCCCTGCATGCCCAGGATGGGCGTGTGGAGGTGCACCAGGCCGCTGGCCGCGGACAGGCACATGGTCAGGCAGCTGTCGGGCGTCAGGCTCCGGTGCTGCAGGACGTCGAAGAGCGAGCCTGGCTCGTGGAAGTGCGTGATCAGCCACAGCTGCGTGCTGGAGTTCTTGGACGTCATGTCTGACCCGATGAAACCTGAGGTTCGATGGGGTACAAACAGAGGGAACCTGATGGCCTCTTCGCCAGAGCAAACAGGTATAAACAGTGTCTCATTTACTCCACTCTATGTGTTTTCTGTGAATACTTTAGTTTTTATGCAGCAAAAATAAACTGAGACCCCACTTTCAATAAATGGACTGCATTTATACAGCGCTTTTCTACTCCTACGAGGACTCAAAGCGCTTTACATTTCATGCCTCACAGTCACCCATCCACACACTCATTCACACACCGGTGGCGGAGGCTGCCATGCAAGGTGCCAACCTGCTTACCGGGAGCAATTAGGGGTTCAGTCTTGGTCAAAGACACTTTGACAGGGTCAAGAGGAACCAGGGCTCGAACCTACAACCCTCCGGTTGCCAAACAATAGCACTACCTCCTGCGCCACCATCTTCCCGTAATACTCTGGCCTGACACACAACATATCTGATAGAACAAGCCTTATAAAAACAAACACCTGTAAAAAGATCGACTATATTCACAGTAAGATTACCTGCTTCACTGGGAGATTACATAACCGTATTCAGTTCACTAGAAGACTATAATTGTATTCAGTTTTCCTGTCTGATTTCTTTACAACAGGGAAAACTCTATAGGATTGTCTACTTTGGTCACTGCGATTTGCGAAGTCTGCACTCAGACACACACACAGACACACACACACACACACACACACACACATTTACAGGTATGTAAGAGTTTTACTACCTTGTAAACAGTCTATACCTCAACGCTTTTGACGCGGCTAACTTTAGTTTTATAATGGAATAATATAGATAAGACCTCTTGTGTGAGCGTGAGAGTCTGAGAGCGTGAGAGTCTGAGAGCGTGAGAGTCTGAGAGCGTGAGAGTCTGAGAGCGTGAGCGTCACGCCTGATGCGCGAGACCTGGCGACCCTGGGGATGGTAGAAGCGTTTCAAAGCTGACCTGGAACATAATAACCCAAATAATATCCAAGCAGTCTGAGGTATTAAGAGCATGTGAAACTGCATGATAGCATGAGTGTGTCAGCCATGTCTGTACTCCTCACATCGGAAGCAGTGCCCCAACAACACCAGGGGGAATGTTACATGTTCTGTGATGTGGAAAAGATGAAAGACTGTCATGCTTCTCTTCATTTACACTCTTTTTTACTCTTTATTACATCTGTTAGACAAAATAAATACCTGCTAAAACTCCAAGGGATTCAGTTACCTGCACATACACAAAATATATTCACCAACGTATCTGTTAGCTGAGCGAAGCCCGACTCAGAACATAGATGCACAGCGCCCTCTGGTGTCTGGGGGCGGGACTGACTCACCTAAGATGTTTTCATGCTGAAGTTGCACAGTGTTGTAGATCTCAGTCTCGCGGAACCAGGACTGCTCGTCCCGGGAGGAGAAGATTTTCACGGCCACATTCTCCCCCATCCAGGTTCCCCGCCACACTTCACCATAGCGTCCTTTTCCTGAAACAGCGCCATGACACGCAGGAGGTGAAACGCGGCTCCTTCCTCCTTGGCAAAGAAAGGCTGCGTCAGATCTGTCCTCATCGATGGATCTAAACTCTTAGGGAGGAGTTTGGGTATCTGTGAGGCAGAGTGCCAGGCCTCTGTGCTGTGAACGTTTTACTGCGTGGCATGGGGTGGGGGGCGATGGGGGCTGTTGCTGAGGAACATGTCGCACCAACGCACTCGACCAGCATGATCTGCCGGGCCACTGTCCTCTGCACCAGGTACGGCAGGCCGGTGCCACTGCCAGACGTGCAGAACTCATCAAACATGTCCTGTGGGAGGCAGACGGAGGCAGCCAGTGAGACACACAGACCTCCCACCTCCTGGCGCCAACGGTCCACGCGCTCATTTTCCTCCTCCCGCGGCCACCCAGAGTCCTACCCCGTACGTGGGCTCGTCCTTGCTGGACGCCTTGGGCACTATGACCCCGTCATCTTCTCGCTGGTACCGCTTGGCCTGCCGCTTCCTCCAGCACCAGATAAACCCGGCGAGTCCGACGGACAGGACGAGCAGCGCCAGCACAGGCATGGTCACCAGCACCGCTGTCCTGTCATCCGCTGGATGTGCAGAGAGAGGGCGTCAGAGGCAGCACGGGCCGAGCTACACAGCTTTCTCCACACTGGCGGGAGCTCTGGAGAATCTCCTGTTGCACTTCACTGATAAACTGTTTATAGAGGATCGCAGTTACTGAACAATTACCCAATTCACCTGCACGAAATTCCCAGTTAACCTGGTTTCCCATATATATAAACCCAGAAGCTGTACTAATAAATAGGTCTCTCATTTACTCGGCGTAATATTGTTGCTACAGTGGGTAGCACTGTGACCTCATATCTTCAGGGTACAGGGTAAGGTTCCCCTAAAGCTGCTTGGTGTCCCTAAATAGCCCATAATGTTTCTGTATTCTGTGACAGACTAAGTTCCCCTACAATATCCCCTGCCTCATGCCCTGTGCTTCTTCAGGGACTCCTGGCGAGCAAATACCCTACATAGAAGCAGCAGCTCTGGAAAATGGATGAACGAAGAGAGACACTCAGCCACACTATTCCCAACCACCACTAGGCGCCAGCGACGTGCCGTTCTCGACCAATGAATTCGTAACGCTACCCTTCCCACCCTCCTCCATGTTCCCTACACCGCTGGCAGATGTGATGTGGCTGACCTGTGTCACCAGGCGCGGTGATGTTGGCGTTACAGTGGTCAGAGGAGCAGCACTTGGTGTAGACCTTGGGCAGACTGACACACTGCAGCTGCTCCCCGTCCAGGTCAAAGCAGCCCCTCCGCTCCTGGCCCTCCGCCACAGTGAAATAGCACAGGTAACCCAGGCAGGTGGCGCTGTCACATTCCATACTCTTGCATGTGCACTGAACTTTCCCCTTAGAGGCCAGGTCTGCATATGGATGGGGTGGAGAGTCAGAAGTCTATTGAGAGTGATCAGTTTTTTGTAACAGATCCGGAATAATCACTCCTGAGTAAACACTGAGTCTCACCTGGTCCACAAACAAGAGCTAACAAAATAAACATGACCTTTAAATACCATTCTATGACATTTTCGCGTCTAATTAGGCAGCCACTACCCCCTTCTCCTATTTGGGGCAATTTCCCTTTAACAGAGCCTGTTTGCAGGAGGGGATCATGGGAATAGAGCCTGGTGCCATGGGGATCCCAGTGCATCATGGGAATAGAGCCTGGTGCCACGGGGATCCCAGTGCATCATGGGAATAGAGCCTGGTACCACGGGGATCCCAGTGCATCATGGGAATAGAGCCTGGTGCCACGGGGATCCCAGTGCATCATGGGAATAGAGCCTGGTGCCACGGGGATCCCAGTGCATCATGGGAATAGAGCCTGGTGCCACGGGGATCCCAGTGCATCATGGGAATAGAGCCTGGTGCCACGGGGATCCCAGTGCATCATGGGAATAGAGCCTGGTGCCACGGGGATCCCAGTGCATCATGGGAATAGAGCCTGGTGCCACGGGGATCCCAGTGCATCATGGGAATAGAGCCTGGTGCCACGGGGATCCCAGTGCATCATGGGAATAGAGCCTGATGCCACGGGGATCCCAGTGCATCATGGGAATAGAGCCTGGTGCCACGGGGATCCCAGTGCATCATGGGAATATAGCCGGGTGCCACGGGGATCCCAGTGCATCATGGGAATAGAGCCTGGTACCATGGGGATCCCAGTGCATCATGGGAATGGAGCAGCGGGCCGGTAGCAGCAGGAAGACACACACGCCCTGCCTCCTATTGTTTCAGGGTGATAAGAGTCCATCTCCAAATATGCGCTTGAGAGTCACACACACACTCATGCACACAGTCCATGTATTCATATCTTTGCGGGGACTCTACATTTATTTCTATAGGTAAAAACATAATCCCAACTATGGTAGCCTTTACCCAGTCCTAAGCTTAACCATAAGTAACCACACAGAAACAAGGTTTCTGGCTATTTTTGTGTTTTGATTGCATTCACAGATTTTTATAAAATTTAGGTTATTCTTGTGGGGACTGAAAAAATGTGTCAGTCAAATGATTTTTATCACATTGTGGGGAAATCTGGTCACCACATACACAAACATACACACACACACACGCACGCACACACATACATACACACACACACACACACGCGCGCACACACACACACACACACACACACACATACACGCGCGCACACACATACATACACACACACACACACACACACACACACACACACGCACGCACACACACACCCACATGCACACACCCATACACATGTGCGCGAACACACACACACACACACACACACACACACACACGCGCACGCACGCACGCACACACATACATACACACACACACACGTGCGCGCACACACATACACACACACGTGCGCGCACACACATCCACACGCACACACATACACACCCACACCCACACGTGTGCGCACACACACACACACACACCCACATACACACACATCCACATATACACACCCACATACACACACACACCCACACATACACACCCACACGCACACATACACATACACACACCCACACCCACAAACACACACAGACACCACACACACACCCACAGACACACCACTGTGTGCATCTATCTATACCTTCATTTATACATTAACATGCTCATAAACACCTGCACAATGAGTTTTTATCCAAAGCTATTTCAAACCGATGCTCTTACGCTTAATGTCTTCAGCTACGTAGCTGGACTGTAGCAGGAGTGTCACTTACCCTGAGGAGCTCCTCTGGAGCGCAGGCCGAGGTGAAGGAGAACCAGGACCACTGCTGAAGGAGTGTACATCTCTGTCGGGAGAGTGAGAGAGCCACCATCAGCGTTAAAGGTATACACACGAAGACGCCCCATCTCACTCTAAGGAGTAGAGTGACAGATCATTATCGGAATGACCTTTAATTAATTCACATTCCACTCCTTGTCACCTATCCTGGCCCTGTTAACTTCACAGGCTGTGATGTGAGCATGTCCCATCCCACACTGCGAGAGTCAGTCTGGGCGTTGATGAAAGTGGGAAGCCGAGTATACAGAACAGGCTGAAAAGAGACTTGGCAGAATCGACCTACAGAGTCCCTCGGACCAGCGCTGCAATGGAAGGAGGAGCTCCAGACGGTGTGTGGATAAGAGGGGACTCCGTACCTGTGATCAGAGGGCCTCGGGTACGAGTCCTGTGGTGGGCTCAGTTATTTTAGCATTGATTTCACCCTTAACCCCAATTGCATCAGGTAATAACTGACCTGACTTTGTGAATTGCACATGGATCAAAGTGTATGTTAAATAAATACACGTTTTCAGATTATTGTAGGTGTCTGTCTCAGGTCCACATGTAAACAGCACTAAAAAACCGTGGACCATGTAACGGCAATAGAAAATATAGAAAATAAATAAGAGCCTCTACAATGCTCTAAAAACAGCTATGAAACCCCCCCAGAAATATTATTGTTTTTTTTTCCTCCTCGTGTATTTTCCTTGTTCTAAGAACCCAGCAGGGCTCCTGTGCAGCCTGGCTGCTGGATATGACACCTTCCTGCCACTGAGACAATACGCCCAGCCGCGCGTTTCACGTGGAGGTCAGTGCATGTCTTTGAGAATAAAAGGAAAGTTTTACAAAAAAAAGAGGTCAAACTTCTCATTCTGCAATGTGCATATCTTATGACAACTCCCACACACAGACAGCACAAGATAAGCGAATACATGCCGTGTTGACCCGCGGTGTCATCTTATATGCGGCATCTAGACAAAAACTGGAATAGGTGGCGCCGAATACGATGTTTGTAAGGAGTGTTTAGCATAATAGAGATTTGCGGTGAGATTTCTCGCGTGAGCGTTAGTCAGAAAGCGGCCTCCGTGCGCGTGGCGCCACCCCCACTGTTACCCTGCCTGTGCCGCTGCTAGTATTAGTGAAATCGATAGTGGTTGTTAATAACGATGGTTATATTAATTTTAAAAGAGCTGTCATATCATTTATTAATATGGCTCAACATTTCTCCGCAGTACGTTTTTTTTACGTTGTTGTGCCAATCTAGGTGTTTTACTACAAAATTTATTTAGTGATAGATTGACCTTGAGCATCATTCATAGTCTTCAAAAGCAAAAATTTACAATATGAAAGTAGGCTACAAATGTTATTTCATGTTTCGTCTGATCCCATCAAGAAATTTGAAATGTATTCGCCTTCAGTTTATACATAAATATGAGCCTGAATTTTATTAAAGTGACGTCCCGCGACCCCAACGAGGTTAATCCGTAAGATACCTTAGCTAGATTGAAGTGATATAAACCAGAGGAACTGCATGGACATAACACAAAAAATATCCCCATCCTTCTCCAACGGTTTACAAACTAATATAATCTGGAACAGAAAATAAAGACGCCGATTAACTACCAGTAGTTTACATTAAGTTGTATAACGAAGCGGGTATGGGCATGAATCCCAGCGCATCCAGATCACATGCATGTCAGCGCCGCCGCAGATCTGCGGAAAGCCGCTAATCTCCAGCAAGGCGGTAACATGCGCACGAATGTACCTTAAAACTTTACAAGCATGTGTAAAAGTAACAGTAAAGAACAGAGACATTAGAACAAAATGAAATTTCCTTTAAATAAATGTACCATGGGCTTATCCTGTTAGGACAGGGGTGCACCTCACTTATCTTCTAGAAACAAGCCTTTAACGTGGGCTGCAAAGCCAAACTTTGAATACGTGTTGAGCTGAATTCAGATGAAATTGCGAAAAGCCACAGTATTTTACCTGGATGTTTTCTCCGTGCCGTTTAGAATGAATTCCTTCCTGTTTTTTTTTTGCGAAATCTTTCAATTCAGATCAGATAGAGAACGAATTAATTTAATCCCATATTCTGCTTTTCTTCGTTGTTTTCCTATTTTAGTTAAAGCACGCATACAGAGCAAATTAACTATTTTGACTTTACATCCTCCTAAGCGCTAAAAAAAAGCTACAAGCATTATGGTGATAGTCTGTGAAATCTGGAGATCCATTCTGGGCGTAATCTCCGGCAGTGATTAGGCCTATCGCGTAAGAAATCTTTCACCGACGAAGCGGCTCCGAATCGCAGCCCCGGCGCTTCTCGGTACTCATACTCCCGATAGCAGCCCGACAAAGCTCCCGTTGCGAAATGCGCTTTCCCAGCTGTTTTCCTGTTCATGGTATTTTATCACGCATTTCCTGAGCTTGTGGTCAGAAAGCCTCGAGTTTTACGCGTTGTCTTTTTGTGTCCCAGCCAACAGAGCCCCATTCCCCTTTAGACGTGTTAACAAAGTAAAAACTTTGCGATATACTGCCAAGATGATGGCAAAGGAGTAAAATGCCAAATTAGGACTAACTTGAGCAAACAGGAAATGCTTCCCATAAATTAATGTTGTGAGAATGTTACTGACAATATCTGTACACTGTTAAAACAATACAAACATATTACCAACAGACTCAGGATTTGCCATTTTGACTTTCACAATTTATACAGAATCGAGGAAAACGAATCACGCGATATGTTTTAAATTTGACAAAACACGTCCTTTCCCACTCTTGAGTAGAAGTGCTAAATATTTTTTTCTTTAGATAGTGATGGTGCAAATGTTTAATAATTGTGCTGAAAATTACTATTTCAACTAATACCCGTGACTATTAAAATGTGTTTTGTCAGACCTAATCCTGTAATTTTCTCTTTTTAACAATTAATGAATAAATAAACCCTATTCTACATAATCATCTATCTTGATGCCAGGTATCCTGGTAAAGGGGCTGACCTTCGGGGTGGGTGGGGGTTATTTACATCGCCCCTCCTGCCCTAATGTTATACGCTTCTCTAAGAGACACATTTGTTCACAGTCATGCAATCTATTCTGCACTATTTTTCCCCACCAAGCGAGTGGTACTAGATCATTTATACATTTATAAATACATCCAGGGTAATTATATATCGTTATTGTTATGCTGATGACAACTGTCCCCCACCACAAAAAAGTTCATAGTCAGTCCTAAAGACTCTATGAGCCTCCGTCATTTACTTAACAAAGTGGAATAGCCGTCTTGTGGCTCTATGGGTTAGATCTGTGTAACTGTGATCAGAAGGTTGCTGGTTCAGATTCCTTGACTGGACTTGTAATTCCATCGTTGGGTTCTTGAATAAGACCCTTGACCACAAATGCTCCAGGTGCACTGGCTGACCATTATGTCTGATCTTCACTTGACAAAAATGTATTTATGTAATATTCTTGTCAGAGGTAGAAAGTTCAGGTCCAGAAAGTAAGAATCCAGACCAAGATTTTGTTTTAACCAACCAGTTGAAGATAAAGAGTCACAGTCACAGAGAACTCAGCTGGTGGGCTGAAACAAAATCTTGGTCTGGATTTCTACTTTATGGACGTGAACTTTCCACCTCTCGTTCTTGTCTCAGGACATGTGTGTAAAACCTTAAACCAGAACTCAACAAAGACTGAGGGTAGTTGGAGTATTTTCATCCAGGACTCTGAGCACTTGTAGACATAGCTGGCATATTAACATGGCAGAACATGAATCACGATGATGAGGGAAACAGAATTCTCTTTGTTTGAGAAGAGCACTGTGGAAGAACCACTTTATTTATCACAAAAGGTAAATAATTCTTCATCCCAACAAAGAGTTCAGTACCAGGGTGACGCGACATCATGACGGCCATCTCTCTTAGAATTTCCCTCTGTAAGGTGTCCAGAAAAGTTTCATATTCAAGTGTTAATAGAAAGCTGAAGTTTGACTTGGCTCACAGAAGGATGGTCGGAAATCGCTGACTATAACTGTTGGGCGGGAGCCCGGAGCCCCAGCTTGACCCCAGACCACAAACAGACAGACGCGGCAAAGGATCCATTTAATTGTTTTGATGAAGGATGAACACTGGGAGTGAAAGAAGCCGGAGACCCACAGACAGATTGACGGCTGATGTCAGACTTGTTTGGTCTTACTTTGGCTTCTTGACATTCACCCTGTCAGATGACTCTTTTTCTCTCTTCTCCATTTCTGGGTTTTCCTTCACCTTCTGTTTGTCCTCCTTAATCTCCCTGTACTTCCACTTGGGTGGCTCCAGGTAGCCCCTGGTCTTCCTCCTCAGCTTCTCCTTCCTGGGCGTGGCCTCTCCTGCCCTGATCACCTTGATTTGGGGGATGCAGCCAGCCGGGAAGACACTGTTGTGGGTGCCGGAGCCCCATGAGATGAAGCGTTGTGCCCTGCTGGAAGCCGCGGAGAACGTGCTGCCCCTGCAGGGTGTGACGGGGCAGCAGGAGGCTAGTGAGGTGCAGGCAGAGGAGGTCACAGAGGGAGGGGATGAGGAGATGGAGCCATTGCTGGACCTTACAGAACATTCCTCCAGCTTGTTCACCGAGAACTGCTGAGCCAGCTCAGACACGGCTAGGCGCCTCTTCCCCAACTCCGGGGGGCTGCTGGGGCAGAGCGGGCGACAACCAGTGACCACCAGTGGGCTGTGGATGCTAGTGGTCATTCGCACCATTTGGTCCAACACGCCATTGTCCCGGGGGTCCTGGGGGAACCGGAAGGAGAAGGTGGAACGTAGGCACCTCGAGATCTGCTCCCCCCTGCTCCTGGCCACTGCAGACTTGTTCACCAGGTACTTCAGCTCTGGCCACTCCAGCACATAGGTCTCACAGAACTGCTGGGCCTTGGGCTGCAAATGAAGTCGCTGGAGCATCTGGAGGGTCTCGAAGCGTCCCGTCTTCTGGGCCCACTCCCGTGCAGACTTGCGGCATGTGGTGTCCACCGCATTCAGATCTGCACCTGGGAGGTTGGTGAGATGGTTGGAAGAAGGGAAGAAAAACAGGATGAGTGCATTATACTGTAATGCGGGAGAAACTACGGAAGCAACTGCTGTGCATAGTGACAGATGCCATCTACTCTCATTTTGCAAGAAAAACAGGAAGTTGGAAAATTACTATGGAGACGGGATGAAAAGGAACCACTGAATTACAGAACATCTGAATTATACAAGCTGCACACGGTGCAGTGAGAAATGTTATACAACTACCACAGCTGCACACTATGCAGTGAGGGATGTTAGAAAAACACCATGGCTTCACACTGCGCAGTGAGGGATGTTATAAGAACACAGAGGCTACACAGTGTGCAGTGAGGGATGTTATAAGAACACAGTGGCTACACAGTGCGCAGTGAGGGATGTTATAAGAACACAGTGGCTACACAGTGCGCAGTGAGGGATGTTATAAGAACACAGTGGCTGCACAGTGCGCAGTGAGGGATGTTACAAGAACACAGTGGCTACAAAGTGCGCAGTGAGGGATGTTATAAGAACACAGTGGCTGCACAGTGCGCAGTGAGGGATGTTATAAGAACACAGTGGCTACACAGTGCGCAGTGAGGGATGTTATAAGAACACAGTGGCTGCACAGTGCACAGTGAGGGATGTTATAAGAACACCACGGCTGACAGATTGTCATGTGGTGTCTTATCCCGTAGCATGACCATGTGACAGCTTCCTTATCTCTTCAGTCTCTGCCAGCTTCTCTCCGAGAAACGGGAGCACGCATGTCGTCACTTCTGGCTTCAAAACTTGGAATCTGGCTCGGAAACCGAGTTCCGAGGGCAAATGGAACGCACCATAATACCCCCACCCTCTACAATGGTGAGCTTGCTGGAGGGTGGAGGTCCTCGTCACGCCTTGTCACTCACCAGCCATGAGCAGTGCAATGACGCAGCCACTGCGTCCCTGAATCGCCGCCTTAATGAGGGCTGTGAAGCCCCGGACATCCCGGATCTCCATGTCTGCCCCGAGGTAATAATTCAGGATGTAGTTCAGAATGGTCACGTGACCTGAAGGAGTTGGGGCACACAGCTCGGAGTCAGCAGTGGGGCCAGCTAGAGGTTCTGCTTTCCTATTTCATTAATTGATCTCATACCATCATGCAAAGTCAGAAAAACACCTGCAGTGCAGGTAAAACTAAACTTGCTGGTGGCAAAACTAAAGATGCCGATTGCAGTGGTTTTAAGGTTTGCATGAAATAGCCATTAACCCAGGGAAGTCATGGATTGATAAATGTCTATGCATTGTCTTTGATGGTGTTATGAAGCTTTACGTTTGGATTTTCATGGTTAGTGCTGTGTGACAGTTATATATAATACATCAATATGTCAATCCTGATTCATATCATGATGTACAGGATACACTAATGAGTTTCTTTAAGTGCTCACTGGCATGAAGGCCTTCAAATACCCTGGAATGCGAGCTGTAAATATCCCCAGCAGTTACACATTCACTGTTATAATCAGAGTATCAGAGCCCCCCTGCATTCCCAGAATTCCAGTGGGCTGATAGTTTCACATGTTGCACATCATCTTTACTGTGTCATCAGTCTACATAAGAGTTCAACATTCAGATATGCAATTTTTTACACAATTCATGGGGTAACTGATCTCTGCCTTAGGCGTCTGTCTGGGGAGTTACTGCCACTAATAAACAGAAAACAAATGGAAATATTGTGTTGAGCGATGACTGATGTCATGCTGATGATTTGCAGAAGTTGTTAATTAATTCTCCGTGGACTTCAGCTACTGCAGATCATATAACAGTCTCCTGATGATTTAAAAAATAAAGTTATCTCCAGTTGTGGTCCACAAAAATGACCTTTATGCCACAGTGCTGAGCAAAGGCCAAAGGTCACCAAAGATAATTATGTTAGAATTATCTTGATGTTTGTGTCTGATTTTACTTCTGTCAAAAAGGAATCTCTCCTAAAGACTCCCGGTATTTCCAATAACCATCCAATATACCCACGTATTTCTTGAAGAAACCACTGGAGCATGTTTGGCTAATCCGTGCCTCGACAAGTTACCTAATTAAGTTAAGTAATTAACTGAGTGAGATAATTATGAAATTTAATGAATAATGGGATGACTTGGGTGCCCCGGAGGAGAAGTTTGGGAGCTGAAGCTCTGTTCTTCTAGTCATCCAACAAGGTGTCTGTGACTCTTTGGACAACAAAGGACAGCTTGTTACTTTGTATTGTGTCACTGGTCATTTGAGCATTTTTTAGATTCTAAATACACACTAATGACCCAGATGATACTTTTAGCCATTTTCTTTGCCCGCTTTAGGCTTTTGTCCATTTCTGTATGTAGCACTTACTGTAAACACTCCAAGTTACCCATTACATCCATCACAGACAACCCCTGCAGCTCACCAAGTAGAGCATTGTGCTAGTGGCACAAAGACCATGGCTTGATGTATATAAAATGTGTGGGGGGTGCCTGTATCTCCCAAGTGAGGCTCCAGGCTCCCTGCTTTATCAGACATGGATATGCACGGTACATCACTGCACTGACAGTTCAGTTTTTATCAGTATAACAATGATTAATTAGAGCAAGTTTAAGTGTGAATGGGTCCAAAGTAGGTTAAGCAGGGTGTTAAAAAGGCGAAGCTGCACTTCACACTGACCTGCTTGAGCAGCAATCATGAGTGCTGTGTTTCCCTCCTTGTCCTGGTGGTTGATGTCCAGATAGGGGCAGCTGTGTAGGGCAAAGACAACCTCCAGAAAGCCCTTATAGGCAGCGACCATCAGGCCATTCTGAGGTCAGAGGCAGGGGAGGCACAGAGGAACCGGCGTCAGCATTAAACCTGAGCTCTGTGTCTGTCTCAGCGGTGCATCCGGTGCTGTGACCATTAGCAGGGATGTTTCTCATAAGCAGAAACTCAATTTATAAAATAATGACCGAAGAGTGAGTTGAGGAGATGGAGAGCGAGAAGGTCACCTACCCAGCTGTTGATGTCCACCTCCATCACCTCCTCACGTGTGGTGCCCCTCTGTAGGATCTCATGGACAACCATGGCTTCATTCCTGGCACAGGCTTGGTACAGCGTCATGGCATGGTCTGCTCCGCTCCTCTGGGACCCAAACACGGAGACGATTGAGTTGTCAGGGCGTACATTCCCTGAGTCGTCGTCGTCTGAAGAATCAGGCACTTTCAAAGTCTCCTTGGTTGGACCGGAGCTGTGCTGGGGGTCTTCCATTCAGGCTCTTTCCACCGTCACTATCTTGTCCCCCCCCCACCCCAATCCCAGGGGTCACGTGCCAAATGAAGGACTCAGCTATTCCTGCATCACAGCTGTTCTCTGGGACGCAGGAGCACTCACAACTCAGAGTCAATGGTGCTGAAACCGTGGCTTGTCAGTTCCTGCAACAGGAAATGATGTAATGATTCTTATAGAACATAAGGAAGCAGATCACGAGTTTCAAACGAGAACATGAAGGAGATATCGCTCATAGGACTGCTGACATGCCACTTACCGAACACCCCAGACTGCAAAGAGCAATGATGAAGCAGCGGGGGGGAGAGGTTTGTTTGGAACTGAAATCCCTGGACACGGACCTGTGGGAACCTGGTTGTCAGGGAGGATGAACTAAGCGTTTTTCCACACCTACCTCCACCTGTGTGACGTGTGTGACACACCCCCACCTCCCTCTGCTTCCAGTGAACGGTGAAGCAGATCGTAGCCGGCAAAGCAGCTGAAATAAGCCTGAGATAAGAGTGCTGACAGGGCTACATGAGCCACTCTGTTGCCAGTCTGGCTGTGGATGTGCTTCCTGGGTTATTTTAAGAGCTCTCTTAGGAGACAGTGTAGGTCCCTGGAGGAGACCAGGAACTACACACAAGAAGAACTGTGCTGGGCCTCACATTCATCACAGAAGGACTTGTGTATTTCAAGAGGGACAAATCAGGCACCGGTTGGAAAATATAACTTAGCTATATATCCGGGAAGGAGAGCAGAACATATTCTCCTGTATTTCTTAAATAATATTTTCAAGGTTCAATGCTAATGTTAATAGAGTCATGCACTCGTTCACCCCCCCCCCCCCCCCCCCAAATGCTCTGGTTTGGTGTTGCTTTGCCAGCATTACTGGCTCTGCACAATTTCATTATTTTTCATTTACCCCTCCGGTTTCCAGTTGAGAATGTGTAGAAGACTCTGAAGACTCTGGTCACCCATCTAGCTGGGTTTCTGAGCTGTGCCTCATGGCTGTTGACTCCTGTTTACCTGTATTGCCCATAGGAGCTTATTTGTTTGTACCATGTTTGGCTTTGGATTGTTCTGTGGAATTCCTACCTTCAGTAAAGAGATTTCCGCAACTGCATCCTGTCTCTGGATGTTGTGTATGACAAATGTAGCCAGGACTTCAAGTGACCTCCTTGATTTCTGAAGACATGAGAAACATGCTGGATCACTGCTCACTGAATTCCTTTACCAGACCATGTCAACACTGACTCGATCCATTGACATTTGTTTAGAAAGCGCCTAAACTTACACGAAAACAAACTTTTTGAATGAGCTAATTTACTTGGGATTCAATGGAAACTGTGGGAACATTATTTACGATTGTCACCAAAAGTAATACAGTCTCTTAAACCCTAAATCTTAGGATTAAGTTCCTAAAAACATGCTTAGAACACTTTCATTGGCCTACAGTTGGGCAAAATAATTAAAATAAAGCCTAATTTAGAAAAAAAGTGTTGAATATGTTATGTAATTTATTGAATAATGTACTGAAACTGACAAACATTTATCGATCGTAAAGTCAAAATATCGTGAACATGAAACTGGGAAGCATCTGTATATCATATGTGTACTACGTGGAAATGTATTTATCCATATTTGGGATGCCTGTGACAATTCAGTCACCTGTCATTTTCTTTAAAGAACAAAACCTCAATGTATCACAGTTCTAGGGTAACCTGCTAACAAAAGCCAGTGACAGATGAACCATTGCTTCTTACACTCACAGACTAGCACCCATGTCTTGGCAGTACCATATATTCCGACCCCCCTGACGCAATGTCACCCCCCCCGCCCATTTTTACGTGCAATGTTACGTATTGAAGGTGAAGTGTTGGGTCGCCTGAATCTGCCCGGATGTCCCTCTGATGTCCCTGCATGTATGCGAGGGGAAGAGGCTGAAAGACCGTTCAGGATGGAGCCCCCACCTCTGTCCGCCGTCTCTCTGTTCCTGATCCCTGCCTTTAACGCTGTCCTGCTGATTGGAGGCTGGAGAAAATAATCTAAATAAACAGAAACTGTCTGTGAAAAAATGACATAACCCCCCCCCCCCCCCACTATAGGATTTTTTTCATTCCATCTCCATGCCACGTTCACATTTAACAGGATGTTGTTTCTGCAGCAGGCGGCCAGACTGAAGCAGCATTGTTATGCAGGACAGTCTGAGCTGGCTGTCACTTTGGCCCCCGGCTTCCTGCTCGGCGCGAGCTGTGGAAGTCAGTCTTATGACGCACAACATGATGGAGACGTACGTCTGAAAAGCAGGGGCATGCAAATCCACAGCTCGTCCTCAGCCTGCACCTTGGTTTTCAATCACAAGGGGGTCAAAGTGTCAATCCTACCAGGCAGAGAACAAACCGGTGCTCAACTGAGAACCTTCAGCAGAGAACCACTAAGACAGACTAGCTGTACCTTCTCTGTTTGGCTAAACTAGTGAGATGGGACTCAATGTCTCCACCACTGTGGTTCCGTCACCTTCGAACTGAAGCACACATGAGAACCTGCTCACGTTTTACCCCCCCTTTCTGTCAGGATACCTTGCTGGATGCTAATGAAGAAGGTCTTAATGCAAACTATACTTTAAAGCAGAAGATTTTTGGGGGGGGGGGGGGTAAAGGGAGGGTATCCTTGCCTGTACGGCCTTTGAGGTCTACGGGAAATGCCTTTCTCTTCTGCTGTCGTCTACACAGAGCCACTCAGGGCTTTCCGGCCGGTGACTCCAAGGCTGCGAGGCTGGGTACAGGAAGGCAGTTTTATGTCTGCAGGAAATTCCCTGTTAATGAAAAAGAGCTTCCTCTTCCCGTACCTGTGATCCAAGGTGGTCAGGGCCATCCTAGGACCAGTGGAAACACGGCTATGTAACGCAAACAAATTTAAATCTACACTGTTGCTTATTTTTATGTTATATGCATTTTAACTAAAGTTTTATAAGTAGATGATTGATAGAACAGATGTTTGGCTAAATGTTTTTGAGCTGGGGCCGGGTGGGGGTGGCCATGCTGAAGAGGGGAGTGTCAGCGGAAAGATAAGAGCAGAAGGAAGCGATCTCTGTAAGTTAAATATGTATCATGGTTTCACAGTGTTTTCCTAAAGGTGGTTTTAAAGGGGCCCCACCTCATATTGTATTAGATTAACCCCCCCGCCAGCCTGCAATTTCCTGTCTCCTGTGTGGGTCTTTCATCTGAAGAATGTCATGCTTTATTCTCTGAGATAGATTTAAACACACAGACACTGAGTGTTAATGGCTGGTCAAGTGTGAAAAATGTACAATTTCAGCTGTGTGTGAACTACAGCTTTTAAACATATCGGTGTAAAAGGTTTGATAGGGAGATTACAAGTAATTGTGCCTCAGCTCATTCCTGATTGGTCTAAAGGGGAACTGTGTAGACCAATACCTTATTAGCTTGCTGACATGTGGCTCTGCAAATGTAATAGTGTTGTAGTTGTGTGTCAGTGACTCCACAATATGTCGTTGAGCCACTAGATGGGAGGTGAGAGCAAGATTGGCGGTGCAGGCCACCAACCACAATGTTTCTAGCAAGTTTTTAAACCAGGGACCTTCAAATCTGGCCCTCGATTCCAAATCCAGACCTTGTTTTCTGTTCTCCCAGGTAATTAGTTTAATAACTGATTGGCCACAGAGGCTTCATACTTGGCTGACAGGTAAAGGAAGCTGCAGATTTCTAATCTCGGGACGCTGCCTTATGGGATGAGATGGAGCATTTCAGGAGACACTGAATCTTGGGAGTAAATGGACATATTTTAACGATGACATCAGTGCCTCCATTTCTTGGTTAAAAACTTTTAACCCAGCAATTGTGTTTTGTCGTTTCCTTCCTGCCTCCATAAATACACAGTCCAAGCCAGTGTGCCCTGCTTTGCTGTCTGTGCCCGCTGGGGCTGGCCTCGTGTTTCTCATCATTAAAAAGGAGGGTTTTAAAGCGCAAGGCTTTCAATAGTCATGTATATTTGATGGTTATTGACCGTACGCTTATTACTGGCAGAAGAGGCTGAGATTAGTAGTCTGCAGAAGGAGTAGCCTTCATCTCCACTCTTACAAGCACTACCACTGCTAATATTTGTGTGTGACACATGATGATCACCATCTCGGTAATCCTGCTGAATTGCAGAAGGTGGCGCTAGCGTGCATGAGACGATAATACATTGTTTTATCTGGTCACAAAAAAACCCCGGGTACCTTCATTTAGCAATTACGCAATTTAGTAATGATTTACTGCGAATGTTTGGATTGTCACTGAAACTCCTTTAGACATAAAAAATTATATTTTGAAGTAAAACTTTCATCTTGGTTGATTTTATGCATTTTTCCGTCATTGTTTCATAAACACTAACTTTTGTCTTAAATCAATCAGATATTAAAATCAATACGTATGAATTGAAATTATATATATATATATAATAATAATAATAATTATTATTTTATTGTGGATTATTGTGGATTTCAATCATTTATTGTGATATTGACCTCTGACAGTTCAATGCCACAAAGTAAAATAAGACTAACCTCTGCATGCACTTAAGTGCTTCAAAAATCATATTTACCCGAATATGCGTCAGCATTTAAGGGAACAGCACTGTATAACACTGTATAGCACTGTATTTGGGTGGTCTAACTGCAGAGTATTTCTGCCACTTCAGCAACAGCTGCTTCACTGTGTCTGTAGCTAACAATGATTATTATTATTTTTATAATAGGGGAATACGCATTATAATGCATTATAATATGTAAGCTCTCATCTATAGCATACTATTGATACCTTCCTAATGCATTAGATATGAGTTATAAGCATTAATGATATTGCATTATGAAGGTATCGATAGTGCATTATGGGTGAGAGATTTATAAAGCATCATTAATGATAATACATGGCTATAATGTGTTATGCCTTTTATGAATATTTCTATCCATGTTTATATTTATCATTTTTATCTCTTTTCGACCTAGTTGTTTCTGAGGAAACAGCCGGCAGATCCTCATGCCTGACAGCCTGGAAGCATCCGCTCCGTGTCCCAGAACCACTCAGGTTCATCGTGGATCTTTCCTTCGCATGTATGTTCCGCTGCAGCTTTGTTTGTATTTTTATCACTTTGATAAATGCTGCAGCTATTGTTTGCTTACATCCCCCTACTGAACAGACAAACACGCAGAAACTGAAACGCTCTGGCGGCAGAACACAGGGAACAGAAGGATTCCCGTTCACACCAGACGCAGTTTTAATCACACTTCCTCCAGTAAGGGACCAGAAAACAGAAAAGTGTGGCCCAGTGGCACATGGTGGAGCTGACCTGACACAGGCCCTCCTGCTCAGGGAGCCGGCTGTTACCAACCCGCCTGGCCGAAGTCAGAAAGGGCTGGAAACATTCTTACTCTGCTGAGGAAGAAAGCTAGAAAAACATGTTTTTATTTCTTCATCCATGTGTGCTGCTCATCCTCTGACCCTTCTGACCCTGATCACCTGAGCAGTAGATGCCTGCTCCGCGGGAGTTGTAGCGGTTAGCTCTACAGTGCTGTTGGTGTTGCTGTGTAAGAGCACCAGACATCATCATTTTGGCACATTTCCATTCTGCTGACAGTTACATGACCAGATCCTGGACTTCTTTGGAGCTATAAGGGTGCCTAGATACAGGAGGACGCAGGATGTTCTCTCGTCCTTTGCATACGTAGTCACTCAGCAGAGAGTGCCCACCATCCAGTACAAACCTGGCCTTCTTTACTTCAAGGACAATAACATATGTCCACTCCTGAAGGAAGCTACCAGCTTCTCACTCATGCCAATCCATCCCAGTGAATTTGATATCATCGGCACAATGGTTCAGTGACATGATACTGGGAGAAGATGGTTCTAGGTTGTCCCCCAAAAGCAGGAGTTTGGTCAGAATTACTTTCTAGACTGTGTAGCTGTATTACGGCATAGATCGGCACAGAAAAGATGGATATTAGAGAACCAATTGAATAAAGAGATAAGTAGATCAAGTGAATGAGTGTGAATTCTAACTTCCTCCTTCCTGATTTAACAGGTCTGGGCTTCTATTCCGTATGGTTAATTTTAGCTGCTGCAGCCAAATGAATCATAAATACTTTTCCTGAACCACAGATCACTCAAGCAGATGCTGTGTTGTCACCTTTCACGCCACCTCGGTCTATGGAAGCGTCATGTGAGCTCTGCTGCTCCAAGGCCATGTAATTGCAACCTATTTTCTTGAAGTAAATGTGACACCTTCCTAATTTTGGGTGTTACAGTGAATAAATCACTTTTTATTGCCCTTTGTGTGTCAGTGTCTTACAGTGAACTGGTGATCAGTCCTAATGGTAACAGCACTGCGACCTCCCTCATCTGTGCTGCTCAGGATTACTTAGGATCATGGTAATCCAGACTGGGCATAGATACAAAAAGAGATGGGGGTGAGATACTAATATTGTCTGTCACGTTGTACAGTAAATGGCTGCCTGTTGGCTTTTGTGGTTTTCTTATTGATTGCCACTTTGGCTGACCTGGAGGGAAGACACATTCGCAGTACAGTTTGTTCCGATCCCTCATGCATTCTAACTGGAAGATGAAGGTCATGTGACAAAGAATAGAGCTGGAGTAGCCAGAATTTAGCAATACCAGTGACTTTCCTGTTCCAGGGAAATACTTTCACTGTTGGCTCTACACACGTGCAACAGGGCTTCATAAATCAGACACGGTGTTTCGGATTTGAGTGCTCAGTCACGGCTCTGTGGTGATGTACAAAGATGAGAATCTGGAGCCAGTAAACTAGGCTACTGGTGTACCTTCCGAGACTGGTCAGACTGGTGTGACAGTGAGATACGACTTCATGGTGGCCAAAGTTTAAACCACCACATATCAACTTGGGGATCCTTTCCAGTCTGTGTGATTTCCCTTGTGTGCTGTGCCTTTAAATGACCTGTGACCCCTGTTTCCACTGCCCCCATCCTGCATAAATACCAAAGTTTCCTGAAAATATGCAGCCCAAAACCAAAACACATGGATCGATGTTACAGCGTGATTTAACCAGCTCTCCAGACTTTATTTGACTATGAATATCAATATCTCATTAACATTTACTTAGTATAACAAATCACTGTAAGAAAGTCACAGGGAAGTGCTTTAATATTTCGATGAGCTCAAAACAAAACCTGGGCTTGGGGGGGGGGGGTAACACTCCATTCTCTGACGACCCAGGGCTGGGGGCCCAGTGCCTGCTGGGGCACAGGTTTATTTATCATGCGTATTCAGATAATACTCCAAAATTCTTGTGCTATATTTCCTCCCCCAGTATAACAAAGTGTAGTATTAGGCTGGGGGTGGGGGCTGAGGTAAATATACTGGAGTTGTGGAAGGTCAGAGCTGGTCATTTTGGAAGCGGCCCTGACTGAACTTTGAAACAGTTTGAGATCCCGGTCTGTCAGATTATCAAACCACACCATGATGCTTCCTGCCAGGATGTTCTCAACAGCACAGGAGTACAGATTAGGACCCTAACTTCCAATCAACCATCTCTGCTGTGCCTTCTTGAGGATGCAGCTCATGTTGAAAAATCAGAGGGAGTCTGCAAGCTGGATGCCAGGAATCTGATGCTGCTGTCAGTTTCCACATGTGAACCTTTGATATCGCGTAGGATGTGACTACCTCTGTTTCTCCTGAAGCTGACGATGATCTCCGTTTCTTGTGAAGTTGTTCACCTGACACCATAATGCCGGACTTTTACCTCCCTCCCGTGGGCATGTTCGTCACCAACACTGTTGCGCTGTCATCTGCAAGCTTGACGATGCTGATGACTCCGAAATGACAGTTTACCTGAAGGTACCTGGGTAGGGCTGATAACATTGTTCCCGAGTGAACACATCTGTTAGCTGAAGCTGATATAGGAAAACATGGCCAGTAAAACCCAGGAGGAACAGGATGAAATCATGCTGTAGGAGGTCCGATGAGGTGTGAAGACTGTTGGCAAGAAGAAGCGCCACTTTCAGGCTTTTTAGCAACTATACGGTCTGGCATAATAATCAAATCTGACATCTGAACCATACATCCTTCTCTAATTTCATGCAAAATAAGACTGTAACTCAGGAAGATATGACATGTATTCACATCTGCTGTATGGCCTCTGCTACTGAAACATCAACAGTGTGATGGTAGACAGACAGGCACAAAGACAGACTGAGAGACACACAGATGAACAGACTGACAGACAGATAAATAGCAATCTGATAATTTAATGATTTGCTGCATAATTGCCCTCAGATAGCTGTTCCAGTGACTTGTATGTTTAGTCTGGTATCTGGTCTGTAGTGATCGAACATTATAAGAGGAGTATTTCAGTGACAGCCAGGTATTCAGATCAGGTATTAATAGCTTTTGCTCTCCGTGAGGTCAGCTACTTCAGGGAGCCCCAAAGGTACATGAACTCCAGATCGTCAAGCTGCCCTGATATTCTGCTAAGCCGGAAGAATCGAAATTCGGAGCAGGAATCAGAGTTTGGTGGCTCTGCTAGACCTGCTTAATGGATCATTTCAGCAACAGCAAACTGAAGAGAGCACATTACGCTCTTGTCGTTTCTCTGGCAAACTGCCAGGCCTCTGGGCACGTGGCATTGCAGAAAGTGACTGTTCTCTTCATCTAGCGCAATATTTCTGGAAGTTTCCTTTGTAAACTGTGTTTTCCTGTATACCGTATTTAAAAAAAAATAACAATGGGAGCTGGTGAGCTTTGCCTAAACTCTACGAGACGAAGCTCAAGGGTTGTTGTGAGAAATCACAGCAGCGACCGCAGAGAGAATGTAAGCTAAACGATGATTGCTGGGATATTTTTCAACAGAACAAAGGGTTTTGTTTCACCAGACCGTTTTTAATAGGTCTATTTATTAATTAAATCTGATTAGTGAATTCCTCATCAGTTTTATGTTCTCAAATGAAAAAAGAAACCTGTTCAAAGCACTATGAGCAGAGAACAATTACAAGTGAAAAAACAATAATACATTTCAGTAAAGCAAAATGTCAGGCTGCAATAACATTTCTAAACATGCAGCCTGTGACACTGGGGCAGGAACAGCCCAGAGTAACACTTGACCTTTGTTGTTATGACTACTGTGGATGTGAGGTGGTGTGTCGCTGATCTGATGCTGTTATTCATTACAGGCAAACACGAGTTAGACACTGTGGAGCTCTTTTGCCGCTCTTTGGGAGCCTCAGCAGGGGAACGCTGATGTGCTCACGGCTCCAACGACGTGTCTGCACGCGGCGTCGATGTCGTCTTTCGCCTCATGTCTACGCTAATTAAACATCAGCCGTATTGACTTATTTATCCACTCCAGCAACTCCTGCCGCAGGCCTTTTGCCTTACTTGAGATTCTGTGACATTATCTGACCTTATATAGTTTGCGTCTTTGACTCTTATTTTGACTTATTTGATTATTTTTTTTCCCAGATCAAAGTATTGTTTAAGTTCGTTACCAGCTAAAGCCCTGAAACAGAAATTCAGGGGAGAACAGTCTGGTTGTCTTAATAAACAACATAAAGTGAACGAAGCCTTTCTTCTTGCTCGTACTTGATGTTTCATCCCTTTCCAAATGTCTTGTGGTTGCTACAGGGAAGTTTAGCTGGACTTTGTCACTACATGGTGGGGGCAGCATGCAGGCCTCTGTGTCGCGTCTGAATAAAAACATCAGACTGGCCCGTGTTCCCTCAGTGCTTCGGGACAACATATGTCAGACAGAAGCTTCTGTTTGGCGGAATAGGGCAGTTTCTGACCATCCAATATTAATAAAAACAGAGACGTGAGCCTTTTACATGCTACAGATGTGGAGCTGAAGCCTTGATGAGACACGAATAAGTCAGAGGATGAATCAGTCCTAGAGACTGCAAGGTCAACTGAGAGAGATCAGCAACGAGAATATGCTTTTGTGCGAGTGGTTTTGTGGCTTCCAATATGGCTGGAGTATTTAAGGAGTTTGCACTGTGGTTTACCGCCACAGTTCCGGAATATTCTGTTCAGATGAACTCCTGGCCACCTAGAGCGAGAGACTGTCATTATGCCCGTCTGGACAGATCTGATGGATGTACTCTGTTACATACTCTGAGGTGGGTCTTGTGACACAGTAAAGTGTAGCATGGTAATGGATTGATTGACTGACATCTCTGTAGCTACCTGCATATTATCTAACACTTAACCAAGAACCCAAAGAAATTTTATAAATTCAAATGCAAAAAGTATGTTGAACCTGATGTCTCTGAGGCAAAATTCAGTGGAAAAACGAATTCATGAAGGGAGTGGTTTTATAGTGGTACGTTTGTCATCCTGTTTCGATACTGAAAAGAAACACAGTTCCAATAATAATGCACAGTGCATTTGAGTGCCACAACAGTGGCCGAGCTGAGAAGTACCCTTGCTGGAAACTAGGGGGCAGTGCAAACTGCCATCTATTAAATGCAGCTGTACCAGATGAGACTGTGAGTCTCCTCTCAGTCAGTCTTGCTTTGTTTTAAATTCCACCACCGGCAGGTCCGTAAACAAGGTGCGATTGCCCCCCCCCAATCAGATCCCCACCCTTTACATTGACTCCAAGTGATGCTGATCATAGAATCATAGATGGAGTTTTCCCTGATGCAACTATAATTTTAGCAGTTCTCAGAAACATGTACATGAATCACAGCCATAGCTGAAGAGCAAATCCCTAAACTCGCTTAATCCATTTTTTGTTACCTACAGTTAGGCTTCCTCATCTTGTGTATTGGCAACCAGAAGTTACTCAGTCCTCGTGTAATCCAACAAACTACATTCGTTAAATGTAATCTAAATGTGTCCCGTGGACTGAGTGAGTTTTCATAACTTACTCTTCAATTAATGTGTAATTTAAGATAATATGGTCTTTTTCGTTTTGTGCACCTACACTTAGTAGACAGAGTTCAGTGACAGCTTTCATTTAACGTCTTCAGAAGATGCCCCCCCCATTTTGGTTCCCCCCCATGCCCCCCCGAAGACAATCTGGAGCTGCTACCTCGCAGACAAGATGGCCTTTTAGCTTCCCCTGGGTAGACCTGTCATAAAAGGCACTTAGCACTGTGGTGGGGGGGGGGGGGGGGGGGGGGCAGTGCAGAAAGGGAAGGCGGGGGATCAGCGCTGAGCCTAGAATCTGGATTCGGTAACAATTTAGAGAAAGAGTAGCAATGAAGGAAATGAGGTGGGGGGGGCATTTCTGTCTCTCTGTTTGCAGCCTTGTCTGTTTGCACGTTAGCTTCTCCTGTAGATCTGCATGCAGGCCTTTTCCTACAGACGCCCCTGCTGTTTTACATGTAGCGACAGGCACTTCAGCATGTGAGCAGTGAGCATGTGCGTCATGTGTGAGATGCTGCTGTGCTTCTCTGTGCACTTTCAGTTAGTGCGGCAGCGAGTGGGAGCAGACATGTGTCTGTGAGTATCTGTGAGCTTTCAGTTAGCGCGTCAGCGAGTGGGAGCAGCCATGTGTCTGTGAGTATCTGTGAGCTTTCAGTTAGCGTGTCAGCGAGTGGGAGCAGACATGTGTCTGTATCTGTGAGCTTTCAGTTAGCGCGTCAGCGAGTGGGAGCAGCCATGTGTCTGTGAGTATCTGTGAGCTTTCAGTTAGCGTGTCAGCGAGTGGGAGCAGACATGTGTCTGTATCTGTGAGCTTTCAGTTAGCGCGTCAGCGAGTGGGAGCAGCCATGTGTCTGTGAGTATCTGTGAGCTTTCAGTTAGCGCGTCAGCGAGTGGGAGCAGCCATGTGTCTGTGAGTATCTGTGAGCTTTCAGTTAGCGCGTCAGCGAGTGGGAGCAGCCATGTGTCTGTGAGTATCTGTGAGCTTTCAGTTAGCGTGTCAGCGAGTGGGAGCAGACATGTGTCTGTGAGTATCTGTGAGCTTTCAGTTAGCGCGTCAGCGAGTGGGAGCAGCCATGTGTCTGTGAGTATCTGTGAGCTTTCAGTTAGCGTGTCAGCGAGTGGGAGCAGACATGTGTCTGTATCTGTGAGCTTTCAGTTAGCGCGTCAGCGAGTGAGAGCAGACATGTGTCTGTGAGTATCTGTGAGCTTTCAGTTAGCGCGTCAGCGAGTGGGAGCAGCCATGTGTCTGTGAGTATCTGTGAGCTTTCAGTTAGCGTGTCAGCGAGTGGGAGCAGACATGTGTCTGTGAGTATCTGTGAGCTTTCAGTTAGCGTGTCAGCGAGTGGGAGCAGACATGTGTCTGTGAGTATCTGTTAGCTATCAGTTAGCGCGTCAGCGAGTGGGAGCAGCCATGTGTCTGTGAGTATCTGTGAGCTTTCAGTTAGCGTGTCAGCGAGTGGGAGCAGACATGTGTCTGTGAGTATCTGTGAGCTTTCAGTTAGCGTGTCAGCGAGTGGGAGCAGACATGTGTCTGTGAGTATCTGTTAGCTATCAGTTAGCGCGTCAGCGAGTGGGAGCAGCCATGTGTCTGTGAGTATCTGTGAGCTTTCAGTTAGCGCGTCAGCGAGTGGGAGCAGACATGTGTCTGTGAGTATCTGTAAGCTTTCAGTTAGCGCGTCAGCGAGTGGGAGCAGCCATGTGTCTGTGAGTATCTGTGAGCTTTCAGTTAGCGCGTCAGCGAGTGGGAGCAGCCATGTGTCTGTGAGTATCTGTGAGCTTTCAGTTAGCGCGTCAGCGAGTGAGAGCAGACATGTGTCTGTGAGTATCTGTGAGCTTTCAGTTAGCGCGTCAGCGAGTGAGAGCAGACATGTGTCTGTGAGTATCTGTGAGCTTTCAGTTAGCGCGTCAGCGAGTGGGAGCAGACATGTGTCTGTGAGTATCTGTTAGCTATCAGTTAGCGCGTCAGCGAGTGGGAGCAGCCATGTGTCTGTGAGTATCTGTGAGCTTTCAGTTAGCGCGTCAGCGAGTGGGAGCAGACATGTGTCTGTGAGTATCTGTAAGCTTTCAGTTAGCGCGTCAGCGAGTGGGAGCAGCCATGTGTCTGTGAGTATCTGTGAGCTTTCAGTTAGCGCGTCAGCAAGTGGGAGCAGCCATGTGTCTGTGAGTATCTGTGAGCTTTCAGTTAGCGCGTCAGCGAGTGAGAGCAGACATGTGTCTGTGAGTATCTGTGAGCTTTCAGTTAGCGCGTCAGCGAGTGAGAGCAGACATGTGTCTGTGAGTATCTGTGAGCTTTAAGTTAGCGCGTCAGCGAGTGGGAGCAGACATGTGTCTGTGAGTATCTGTTAGCTATCAGTTAGCGCGTCAGCGAGTGGGAGCAGCCATGTGTCTGTGAGTATCTGTGAGCTTTCAGTTAGCGCGTCAGCGAGTGGGAGCAGCCATGTGTCTATGAGTATCTGTGAGCTTTCAGTTAGCGCATCAGCGAGTGAGAGCAGCCATGTGTCTGTGAGTATCTGTGAGCTTTCAGTTAGCGCATCAGCGAGTGAGAGCAGCCATGTGTCTGTGAGTATCTGTGAGCTTTCAGTTAGCGCGTCAGCGAGTGGGAGCAGCCATGTGTCTATGAGTATCTGTGAGCTTTCAGTTAGCGCATCAGCGAGTGAGAGCAGCCATGTGTCTGTGAGTATCTGTGAGCTTTCAGTTAGCGCATCAGCGAGTGAGAGCAGCCATGTGTCTGTGAGTATCTGTGAGCTTTCAGTTAGCGCGTCAGCGAGTGGGAGCAGCCATGTGTCTGTGAGTATCTGTGAGCTTTCAGTTAGCGCATCAGCGAGTGAGAGCAGCCATGTGTCTGTGAGTATCTGTGAGCTTTCAGTTAGCGCATCAGCGAGTGGGAGCAGCCATGTGTCTGTGAGTATCTGTGAGCTTTCAGTTAGCGCATCAGCGAGTGGGAGCAGCCATGTGTGTGCGAGATCCTTACAGCATCTGCTGAAAGCCCTAACCGCACTTAAATAACTTTCCTTAAGCAAATTACTCATTGAAATGCAGATGGTTATAATTAATGCGCTAAATTAATTTACAAACCAGCCTGGAGTAAATGTGACTTTTAGCATCATAATGCATAAATAATAACATTCAGTTTTACCTGTGACCATGAACAGAATAAGCAGGAATATAGATGGATGGATGGATGGATGGATGGATAAAGTTTCATGGTTAAGCTGCAGGAAAAGAGATTTTTACTGTTCCATGAAAGGAACAGAGTAGCATTAATTTTGAAGAGAAAAAAAAATTGACTAGATGTATAGCTGTGACTCATACGCAGGAGCATGTTTAGACTTACACATGGTTTCGCTACTTCATTGTTTCTGTCAGCTCTGTGACTAAAATAAGCTAAACAAATTACACCATTAATAAAAAAGATTTTCTAAAAAAGCAGAAGATTCAGTCTGAAAGGGAAAGAGAAAGCCCCAGCTGAATGATTGTAATGCAGAAGAAAAGACAGAAAACATAATAACAGAAGTCCATCAGTTTTCTGAACTGTTCCTGAAGCATTGTGGGAGTATTGTATAACCCAAAAAGTATTCTACGCTACTCAAAGAACCTAACGGCTGAGAAAACACCCTCTAGGATTTCAATCAGGTGATGTTAATTATTTATGTTGGCCAAGGTGCAAATGAAAAAGTGATTTATGGTGCACAAATGTCTCTATGACTGAATATCCATCCATCTATCCATTTTCCAAACTGCTTATCCTACTGGGTCGCAGGGGGTCCAGAGCCTATCCCAGAAGCCATGGGCATGAGGCAGGGAACAACCCAGGATGGGGGGCCAGCCCATTGCAGGGCACACTCACACACCAGTCACTCTCACATGCACACCTATGGGCAATTTAGCAACTCCAATTAACCTCAGCATGTTTTTGGACTGTGGGGGGAAACCGGAGTACCCGGAGGGAACCCCACAACGACATGGGCAGAACATGCAAACTCCACACACATGTAACCCAGGCGGAGACTCGAACCCGGGTCCCAGAGGTGTGAGGCAACAGTGCTAACCACTGCACCACCATGCCGCCCATGACTGACTATATAAATACAAAAGAAAAGTGACACCCAACAGGGACAATGCAGGTAAGGGCACGTTCCATTTTCCGGGTGTCAGGGTCCGGTGTGGGACACGCCTTCCGTTTGTCAGATGTGTTTTTTCCAATCTGGAAATATTACACCAAATTACCACATTCCAGATTCCTGTCATGATCAGAAGATTATATATGACCAAAAAGCTCATGTTGACCCACATGCTGTCACAGGAGAGAAGCACAGGGATCCAGTGAGATGGATACAGTCAATTTCTGTGGGATTCCAGGACTGGGAGTCATTCTCTTCCTGTGCAGGTCTGCAGTACAATGTGTCCTGTGAGCCATGGCACACGATCCAGTCAGTTAACTGTAGGAGATCAGCTGCAGCTCACACTGAGAGTTATGCAAACCAAAGCCAGAGGAAAGTATGTGAGATACAAGAGCAAAAACAAAGGTTTAAAAAAAGACAGTTGGAGTAAATCACATTCAGAGGTTGTAGAGCTACACTGGGGACGCAGAGTCAGTCTTTGATCTGAATGAAATTAAGATTTCATGTCTACTGTGTGATTGGGAGCTCACGGGTTCATGGTTGGATGGAATAATGCCTGCTTTCTCTGTACATTGCTTTGCATGAACTCGTCTGCTGAATGAATGAATGATATCAGTGATACCAAAAATGTACATCTGCTATTTGCATGTTTTTCCTTTCTGCTCTTGTTTCAGGGACATTGCAGTCTGAGGCTGCAGTCAGGGTTCATTACACGTCTGCCGATTTTGCATTTCTCCCAGCTGTTGAATGCAAAATTGCTTGGCCTTAACTGAAGCATGCAGAAAATATGCCTGTCATTAAAAGGAGTCACTTTACACAGGTCTGCACTGTTAATGTCCAACTTTGTTCCAAGTGCCTGTCTGACATGGCGAGCAGAAACACTGGAACATAAAATACCATTTATTTTTTCAAAGATTTTTTCAACTGAATATCTTACACTAAATGAAAATGAGTTCTTTTACTTTCTTTCTCCAGCTAACCTCTTCCTTTACTCTCTACCATGACCTCAGTTTCCATGCCCCACCAGATGGCGCCAGAAGTGGCCCTGCATGTTACACCCCGGTCCATCGGCAGTGCCTGTTGCGCTGGGTTTTAATGAGCAGCTAAAACATCCGCCCAGAGCAGGCTGTCCTGTTGCTTAGGCAACCGGACACAACCATGGATGCATTGCCTGCGGAACCATGACAAATATGCAGCATGCGGATGATATCATATTTTCTTCATTGCAAGCATGTAATACTACACATATATTAACAGTCTTTATGCTTATACTTTAATGTACGCAAATAACTTTTTTGATAAATATGTTCTTTGTTTTTGTCGTTCTATAAAGCCTGTTATAGACACGTACTGCACAATGGTGGGATACCTCCTGACTTCGAATATATATATATATATACACAGTGGAGTCAGTATCTAATAAACATGTTGTCCGTCCACCTTCATGTCCGCAAGGTTAGGAGGGTACGATGGCTGTCACTGTTCTTTATTCTTGGAAATAATCCTTCTGGATTGTCCTGCTTACCAAATGAGGAGCAGTACAGCTATCAAGAATGAATACATAATGAGAACGCAGAATAACTCTTCTGTTAGCCATTAGTGGAGCTGTTAGCATAGATGATGGCGATATGGGTCCTGATGTCATCTGAGCGGCATCACTAATGAGGATGTAAACACAAAGCCACCGGCACTTCCAGCATCAGTGTGAACATCTGCACGGCCTCATAAAACCCGGAAAGTACACAGTACTGCCCACCTCTACACAACAACAAACAGCAGGCCTCAGATCTGTTTATTTTACCAGAATTCACCAGAATAGGTTAGAGGTGGGGGCTGGGTGCTGGATCGTGGGTGATTCAGGTCACCCTGTTTATTCATTCACGCAAAGATCCTGTTCAGCTCGCTGAAAAGGCCAAGTACTTCTCTAGCCCATAAGGTCAGGGCTTTTAAGGGAATACAGGCCAGAGTTTGAATCTCGTGGATGGATTGATATCTCTGCCCGTGATGTTTGGCTGATGAAGGCTGTGTGTATTTGCGTTTGTATGTGTGTGTGTGTGTGTGTGTGTGTGGGGGGGGGGGGGTCAGGATTTAGGAAGGAACCACAGCCTGGACTGTGTGTACAAGACACAGTCAGCCAACGCCACAAGAGAGAGACCCTCTGGTCTGTACCCTCAACTTGTATTGGCCATACTTGGACAGAATGTGTCCCCCTACATCTGTAATGCATGCACACGCCTCATGGGGGGTGGGGGGGGGTGCTATATTTCAGTCATTCTAGAGGAATAAATCCATATGTGTGCGGTTCTACTGAGAATATTAGATTAAAGATAGAAAATGAGAAAAAGAAATGAATAAAGTCCATGCTTTGCAGCTGTTGAGGAATGTTTAATATGGAAATTGAAGGAGAAAGAGAGTATGGTGAGGTAGAGAGTGCAAAGAGGAATGCGAGCTCCCCCCCCACTCTTTGACCCCACCCACCCGGCCTACTGCTTGGTATTCAGCCAGAGTGCAGGTAATCCTGTGCTCTGTTAACATCGTGCCCATTGGCTGGGAAAATATCATTGTTTCTGCTTGACTTGATGTAACAGCAGCTGCCTGGTGCTCTGTGACTGTCGCTCTGTGCTCGTGTGCCTGTGTCTCGGTGTCTGTCACTGTGCTGTGTGCCTGTGTCTCTGTGTCTGTTGCTCTGTGCTCGTGTGCCTGTGTCTCTGTGAGTGTCGCTCTGTGCCGCATTCCTGTGTCTCTGTGACTGTCGCTCTGTGCTCGTGTGCCTGTGTCTTGGTGTCTGTCACTGTGCTGTGTGCCTGTGTCTCTGTGTCTGTTGCTCTGTGCTCGTGTGCCTGTGTCTCTGTGTCTGTCGCTCTGTGCCGTGTGCCTGTGTCTCTGTGAGTGTCGCTCTGTGCCGCATTCCTGTGTCTCTGTGACTGTCGCTCTGTGCTCGTGTGCCTGTGTCTCGGTGTCTGTCACTGTGCTGTGTGCCTGTGTCTCTGTGTCTATTGCTCTGTGCTCGTGTGCCTGTGTCTCTGTGTCTGTCGCCCTGTGCCATGTGCCTGTGTCTCTGTGACTGTCGCTCTGTGCCATGTGCCTGTGTCTCTGTGTCTGTCGCTCTGTGCCATGTGCCTGTGTCTCTGTTGCTCTGTGCTCGTGTACCTGTGTCTCGGTGTCCTGTCACTCTGTGCTCGTGTGCCTGTGTCTCGTGTCTGTCGCTCTGTGCCATGTGCCTGTGTCTCTGTGTCTGTCGCTCTGTGCCATGTGCCTGTGTCTCTGTCGCTCTGTGCTCATGTACCTGTGTCTCGGTGTCTGTCACTCTGTGCTCGTGTTGCCTGTGTCTCGGTGTCTGTCACTCTGTGCTCGTGTGCCTGTGTCTCTGTGACTGTCGCTCTGTGCCATGTGCCTGTGTCTCTGTGTCTGTCGCTCTGTGCCATGTGCCTGTGTCTCTGTCGCTCTGTGCTCATGTACCTGTGTCTCGGTGTCCTGTCACTCTGTGCTCGTGTGCCTGTGTCTCGGTGTCTGTCACTCTGAGCCGTGTGCCTGTTTCTCTGTGACTGTGGCTCTGTGCCATGTGCCTGTGTCTCTGTGACTGTCGCTCTGTGCCATGTGCCTGTTTCTCTGTGACTGTGGCTCTGTGCTTGTGTGCCTGTGTCTCTGCGTCTCTGGTCCACCAGGAAAGCCAGCTAATGCCTGCAGGCCCTCAGCATCAGAGTGGATGCCGGAGCTGCCGGATTCCCCGGGCTGTACGCTTCGCACGGATACGTGGTCGGTTTCACTTCTGGCCTGTATCTGCCTGTCGCTTGTTGAAGATCTTTGATTTTGTGTCAATGAAGACGCAGATGAATGGAAGTTTAAGGGCCCTTTTGACCTCTCCCTGCAGGACCCACAGATGGAGATCAGGCAGCCTTCATCCCATCCTGAAATGCACCCCCCCAGGAGGAGTCACAGATTATCCCAGACTGGCCACTTGTGTAACATTCTCAGCTTTAATAACTGATTAAATCATCATGCAAAAGGCATTTCGATCAGACGTGTCGCCACCCAACCCCCCCCCCCCTCCCCCCCCCCCCCCCCCCCCCCCCCCCCGCCGCCTTGCACAGCACTCTGCCTGTGATATCCGAGGTTAGACCCATAATACCCCAAGGGGCTGCTTTGCAGTTACGTAACCGTTAAGGGCACTGTGATCAGGCATCTCTGGCACGGTGCTGTGCTCAGATGGGACTTGCATTTGCATTTTACACCCCCGTCCAGCAGAAGCCCTTGTTCGCAGCTGATTTTCATGCCACACCGTAACGCAACAGCACACTGGCCAATGCAGAATAGCTGTTAACCGACAGCGGGTTAGGAAGCAGCTCCGAATGCCCTTAAATGGTGGCCCAGTGGAGCGGCTATAGGAGTTACAGATGCAGCCCTATTGGACGATAGGTTCTGTTCAGCCATCATGTCCTATCAGCTGCATCAGAGCAGACATCAGTGAATGACCCCCCACACCCCCACACAGAGCTGAGCCCCCGCCCCCAATCAGTGCACATGTTCATACAGCCTGGATGTGTGTGAAGAAAGAATACATTAACAACAGACACTGACTGTGGGGTGAAGATGATAGTATCACCTAGGACAGCCGAGCCATTCCCCGGGGGGGGGAGCGTCAGGCTTGTTCTGTCTCGCCGTTTGACGCTCGGATTGCTGCTCACTCACTTCAAACTGCTAGGAGGCCAAGAGACATTTAAAGGACTCTGAGGTGTAGGGTTTCTGTGGGGGGGTTGGTGGGGGGGGGGGGGGTCAGCGCGCATGTTTACCACCGAGTTCAGGAGCCGTGGTGGCTGCAGGAGCAAAGCCACGTACAGGAGACCGGAAAAGGGAGCGTGGTGCAGAGGGTGTGGGGGAGTTGTGGGGGGTGGGGGGGGGGGGTGGGAGAAGATGGCAAACAGGAAGGGAGGAAGAAACATGATATAGAGATAGGGATGGAGGGAGACTGAGTGACGGAAAGAGTGAGGGAAAAAAAGGGGGGATAGCCTGGAATAGCCAGCAACTGGAGCCCGCATGCTCCTCCTCCTCTACACCTCCCCTCCCTCCCCATGCTCTCTCCCTCTCGCTCGCTCATTCTCCCCGACGCTCTCCTCGCCGTTATTTGACCAGAGGGAAGCACAGCGAACGGGAGCAGAGCTCAGCCTCCCCACCTGCCCCTCGTCTGGCCCGCCACTCTCCTGGCGTTTCCGCATCACGCTCGCCTCCTCCTCCCCCCCCCCCCCCCCGGAGGAGCACGCTCCTCGACCCCACTATCGCTTGACTTTCTCCGGTTTTCGTTTCTTCCACCCGCCTCTCTGGGATATATATCGCCGGGACGTGGGAAGGAGGGCGCCGGCGTGTTCCCGCGTGAGAGAGCACGCTCGCCCAGTGCCATGCGCCGCGCTGGCCGCCTTGTGACTCACGCCAGCCATACAGCATGAGAGGAGGCCACCACCCCGCGGGGCTGCGCCTGCCACCATCTCTTCCGGAAAGTGCTGCTGAAGTGTGGCTGCTGCTACGTCAGGGTCAGAGGTCAGTGCTTTGCTTTCATTTTCACCTTTAACCTTTCACGTTCATGCTCCCTCCGTCCGCCCGTTCAGCAGAGTGTCTCCCTGCACCTCCCGTTCCCTGCCTCCTTCTCTGTGCTCCGTCTTAGAGGTGCCCCCTTCTCTGGGGGGCCACTCGTACCCGTGCTCCCTGCCTCTGCATTCCCCCCGCCGCGTGGTTCCCTGTTTCGGGTTTCAGTTCCTGGTCTCCTCCTCCTCGAAAGTCCTCTCCGCTTAGGAGCAACAGATGTTCTTTTCTGCATCCCTGCGCTTATTTCCACTTAACGCACTTTTTATTTTTTGTACCAGATGTGGTGGGGGGGAGCTATTTCAGGCCTCGCTCTCCTTAAAAACAAATACTGAGAAAATACTGCCAGTTCTGGCTGGGGCCTCGTGTGTGTAAGCGGGACCTCTCTCTCACACACACATCTGGAAGCTCGCCTTCATATGTGTGCTGGCCCGTAGATTGTGGGGACACTAAACCCCGACTCACACTTAGAATTCCTCTCCCCAAAAAGCCTGCCTTACAGAATCCCACCCCCCCTAAGAGCCCATCTTGTGCTTTTAGCCGCCTAGACAAATTGCACTGATGAGACACAGCAGGAACGATGTAATGAGTGGTATGTATACAAAACACTGACAACAGATAGATAGACGGTCATTTTAACAACAACTCTCCCCACAGGCCTGGGGAGGCCTTGAGCCTGGACCCAGTTCTCTAGTTGCACTCAGACACCTCTGGATTTGCCTGGGCGATGGATCCTGGCCTGCATTAGCATGCTGGCAAACACCAAACAGCTTTGAGAGACTGATGCTGATATCGCAGGATCAGCCTGTTTGCTACTCAGTTACTGTCCAGCCAAAATGACGACCTTCACATTCAGTTCATAGCTAAATACGATGTGATCATGTTTATATGATCAGAAATCTGATGATGATCCTGCGGCAGATTTTTTTAAATTTGCTCATGTACATGTTTTCTCCAAAACCTTAAAAAAAACCAGAGTACTGTCAATCTTTGACAAGCGAGCGATGCTTTCCATACGGAGCCGTCCGTATTTCTGAAACACGAAACATATCGCGGTCTGTTTGTTCTCCTCTCTGGGCGGCATGCCCACAAACAAACAAACAAGGCTGGGCTCAGAACAAGCGTTTTTTCCTGAGATTCAATTTTAGCTTTAAACAGTTTATCCTCTTTTTCGAAATCCCCCTTTTGCGACTACAGCATGTTTTATGCAGAGATGAGTAGGATCAGGACACACTGTCGTTCCTTGGCGTATGCAAACTGTCGTTCCTTGGCGTATGCAAAGCACTGCACCGGGGCTCCCCACTGCGGTCGAGTCACACGACGTAGCTCAGCTTCGCTGACCGAGGCCCATGGAGGTCCTTCCTGTTTGCCGAGCCCCTCATGTCCCTCTCCGGTGTGGCACTGCTCAGAGTCTGTTCTGCTCAAGTGGATCTTTCTGAAAGTTCTCCAGCTGCATGGGTCTGCAACCTCAGCCCGGTTCTGCTTTGCTGATTGCTTTTGTAATTTGCTGTTTTGCGGTTTCTGCGTCGCATGTTTTACACAAGATTCTTGTAGCCAAATGAAAATAAATCGTACCTTTAATAGGTCATGCAGGTTGCTGTTCCGGGTTCATTCTGGACGGGTTGAAAGTCTTGGGGCTCGGCCTGTTTCCTTAAATAAGACTTGGAAAAGCAGGGACGGTTCTGGGTCTGTGTTTCTGATATCATAACAAGAAAAAGCTCATTCATGTGTCAGGCTGACCATTAATGAGAGACTAACCAGCCATTCAGCACGGTGATCTCACAGGAGCAGCTGAGATCTCCCTCTCCTGTCTCACCCCATTACTCTTTGTTTATTTGTGCTTATTTGTTCTTTCTGCCCCTTTACCCCTTTTCTGTCTGCGAAGGCTCGGCTCTTTCCACAGAAGAAGCGAGAGAAACAAGCTCTGGATTGTCTGGCTCTTCTTTCCTCCAGGCTCCCGTACAGTCAAATTGCTGATCCAGCGCTAATGCAATCTGTTCATTCACTTGTCCGGAATCATGCCGGCAGTGAAGTCTATAAGCTGCTTGTGTGTTTACGTGAGGCGAGGGCAGGAGGCCGGCTGCCCCGTCTCTCAGGGACGCTGATGTTTATCTGAGTCCCACTTGGCCGCAGCGTGTCAAGCTGCTGTTTGTCTTCAGTGGTCTGCAGTCATCGACTCGGCCTCCCCTCTGACATAATGGCAGGCGAGGATTTCATGCATGGGGCCTAGTACACAACACACACAGACCCAGCACTGTAGTTTAATTCACCTCAATGCAAGCACTATATAGTACAGGGTGACAGATTTTTTTCCTCAAACCAGTGGAAAGTAAAAAAAAAAAAAAAAAGCTTACGAGTTAAATCTTTTTCATTTTTGCATTTTCAAACTGTTGCTAAATAATGTTTGCACTTTATTTCCAAGTAAACAAGAGCATATCCCTCAATATGGGTGCAGATATACTGATGCAAATGCTTCGTAAATCTGGGCTTCGGTATAAAAGTATAAGAAATATGTATGAGGGCATCTGTTTGGAGAATCAGTCATGCTGATTGAAATAAGCATTGTGTAAATGGTACGGAGTTTTGTCACAGCATCGCCGTGTCGATATGCTAATGTCCTTATTTGTTGTAAGACTCGCACCTGGCACCTGTGCTTCTGCAGTGCTCCAGTGAGCCGCAGTGTGTCCATGCAGTCTGAGACCCCCACCCCTCCCCGGCCCCCCTGCGCAGAGTAAACAAACATCCCACTCGTTTTCGATCGCTTCCCAGCAGCAAATTCAGTCAGTTCTCCCTCTGTTTCCAGTGCAGAGTGTCAGAATAAAAAGGTGTTAAGAAGTGATGTGTTGTGATGTGGTTTGAAAAGCAGTTACAGTGACGCAGTTCAGGCACAGTTACAGGAAACAGTGTAGCTTTCAAATGTCTACAGTGCACTGATAGAGTCCAACCTCATAATGTCTTGTAACGTCTCTCCTTAAGCAGATCCAGGACCTTTGCATTAATCTGAGAGCAACTCGACAACCAAACCAGTAGCAAGCTGATGCAAACAACAGCATATTCTGTCAGGATATTCTGTTTTAATAATGTTGTAATGTATCATAACACATCCATATAAAGCAGCTTGGGGCGATTCTGTTGTGAAAGGCGCTATATAAAAATAAATTGAATAGAATTGAACAGCAAAGTTTCCCTGTTGTGCTTCCGAACTCAAAATTTAGCCCCGCGCACTGCACTGAGATGGCCTTCCTGTCATTATTAAACGCTTTGGATTTATGGCATGCGTCATTCGGGGGGGATTATATTGATACTCAGCATTGCCTGTGTAAGCATCTAATCCAGCTGTGCTCACACGAGTTGATGTTCTCATGATGGCTGTAGATCTGATGAAAATGCATTTAGGCTAAGAGCTGCCTTTCTGCTGCACCTGCAGCTCCTCCCCATTGCTCCCTTCTCCTGGGTTCAGCTTCATCCTACTCTTTCACCTCATTTCTGGTTCCCTCATACGTGTCGCATGCATGTGACGTATTAAGGTTTCGTGCCCACGTGTGACAAGAGCAGTGATTGGCTGATCCGTTTTCTTAAAGAAACACCACTCCAGTGGGACAAGACTTGGCTGGCAATGTCCCTCATCTGAGTGACAGCGTGTTGGGGGGGTGACGTTTTTTGGACTCACTGAGTGTATGTTGTTCAAACCTATAAACAGCAAAAATGGGAGCCAGGAGGAAACATGGGCAAACAGCGATATCTTCAGCACATTTCTCTGCTAACGCAAGGCACGCCTCCATGAGCATCACACCTGCCTAATGGGAGAGGAGAGTGGGCCAGGGAGGTGGCTAGCTAGATGAAAGCCGTTTTGATTACCGGTGCTATGGTTGTGAGGGAGGAGAGAGCAGAGAAATGGACAGGATGTGCTGTTTGGGGAGCCTAGATGGTGCGTCAATTAGGACACCGCCTGTGTGGGTGGGTGGTGTGGGTGGTGTGGGGGCCAGGTTACCGCTGCAGGATTCCCTCTCTTCACCGAAACCAGCCCCCCCATTCCCTGTTAAGCTGATGCTGAACTGAAGCTGCTTTTGAAAATTGCATTTCATGTATCGGAGCATTTGGGCAGGAAGTCTTATCTCGACATTGCAGATTATGGGCACAGGAGGTAAAATCCATTTGGGAAACGCAGCCCCACGTGTAAAGTGCCGGTGATGATGCTCTGTAGCCTGACTTGGAAGGATAGATCAGCACACGTACATCTGTGAGTCTCTCCTAGAGAGGCTGTGAGGCTAAAGGGTCATGCTGGTGGAAACATGCGGCGATATTTTTAGGTAAAGAGGCAAAGGCGAATCTCTGATTACGAGATGATAATATTGCTGCACTGGCTTGTCTGGAAGAGTGAGGGGCGTGGACATTAGGAGGTGCTCTAAGGAGAGCCACTGCTCCTCCGTATCAAAGGGAGCCAGCTGAGGAGGTTTGGGCATCTGTTTCGGACTCATCCTACATGCCTCTCTGGGGAGATGCTCTGGGCATGCCTAGGATTGCCTGGGAATCCCCTCCGGAGGAGCAGGAAGCGGCTGGGGAGAGGGAGGTCCGGGCATCCCTGCTTAGACTGCTGCCCGAGCGACTCGGACCCAGAAAAGTGGCAGATGTTGAATGGATGGATGGATGTTTAGTCTGGATCATGCTGACTGCTCAGGCGACTGAGTGAGTAAAAATAGAGGAACATTTCAGCCATGATGTTTAAAAGTGAGTCACCAAACCATACAACGCCCAGCAAACAGGAAGCTGTAACCGTCACAGTACCAACATATCGTCCAGGTTGTTGCAGATTGCGAGGCCCCGTGTCTGACCTGTCAGCTGCGCATTAGCGTCTCGGAGGTGCGTGTTGTGTCTCGTGCCTCCTGTCAGCAGTGATTACTGCAGGACTGAACGCTTCGTGTACCGAGACATGCAGACAGCGAAATGGGAGACGCTTCGAGTAAATTAAATAAATATGACTATGAGACAAATTAAATCTGCCCATTTTCTCCCTTTGTGACTTTCTTGTTAATTAGTTTTTTGCTAAAATGAAAATGAAATGAAAGTCAGCCATAGCTATACATTATCGAGGTGTCCAAACAAATAGTAACAATTTGCTGTTGGTGATTCAGTGGCTGGGGCGGCATGGTGCTGCAGTGGTTAGCGCTGTAAGGGGCGGCATGGTGGTGCAGTGGTTAGCACTGTAAGGGGCGGCATGGTGGTGCAGTGGTTAGCACTGTAAGGGGCGGCATGGTGGTGCAGTGGTTAGCACTGTTGCCTCACACCACTGGGACCTCCGCCTGGGTCACATGTGTGCAGAGTTTGCCCTTCTCCATAAGCTGCCTATCAACTTTCCTTGTACCTTCTCCTTTCTTCTGGTCCAATTAGCTAAGCTCTCTCCTGCCCCGCCTTAGTGCTGTAGTATTGCCCAGGCGAGCTCATGCTTTATTACCAAACCTGAGAGCAGCTCCCTGCGTTTCCACCCCCCCCCCCCCCCCCCCCAGCCTGACAGAACTCATGCCCATCTGTCACTAACTGAGTGGCGGCCAAAGTTATTATCGTTAATGAAAACTAGAACTATAACAAAAAATGTTTGTAAAATAAAATTAAATAAAAGACATGAAAATAAAACAAAAAGAATGAACACTGTAAATACTGCTTTCCAAACTAGCTGAAATAAAATCAAAACAAACGTCAAATACTTTCCATTATCGTTCTTAGTATTATTTAGCTAAAGCAATGGATTTGTTTATCTTTAATTGCCATTAATAATGACTGGAGCATGTTTTTCCCATTTTGAGGACATTAGTAAATAATGTGTGCTGTGTATTCATGCAAGATCAGACACAAGAAAACAACTTTCAGTTTGTCCCTAGGAAGAAAATTACTAAAACTTAAACTAAAGTAAAAGATATATAGAAATAAAGAGAAACACACACAGTAGGGATACAGGTATTGGGACACGCCTCTTAATCACTGAATTCAGGTGTTTCATTCAGATCCACTGCCACAGGTGTATAAAATCAAGTACCCAGCCATGCTGTCAGGTTTACAAACATTTGTGAAAGAATGGGGCATGATGAAGAGCTTAGGGAATTCAAGCATGGTGCTGTCATAGGATGTCACCTTTGCAATGTGTCAGTTTGTGGAATTTCTTCCCTGTTAGATATTCTAAGGTCAACTGTAAATGGTGTTATTGCAAAGTAGGAGTGTTTAGGAACAACCGAAACTCACAGATCACAGTAAGAGAGTGCGGTCGCCGAGTGCTGAGACGCATAATGCGTAAAAATCACCAACATTCTGTTCACTCCATACCTGCAGAGTTCCAAACCTCCTCAGGCATTAACCCCAGTGCAAAAACTGTGCACTAGCTGCTTCATGCAATGGGCTTCCATGGCTGAGCAGCTGCATACAAGCCTCACATCACCAAGTGCAATGGCAAGCATTGGATGGAGTGATGGAAAGCACACTGTCACTGGACTCCTCAGCAGTGAAAACATGTTCTGAGGAGTGACGAATCACCCTTCTCTGTCTGGCAGTCTGATGGATGAGTGTGGGACTGGCAGATGCCAGGAGAACGTTACATGTCTGTCTGCATTGTGCCAACTGTTAAGGTTGTTTTTCTGGGGTTGGGCTTGGCCACTTAGTTCCAGTGAAGGGATCTCTTACACAGAGCCCAGACCTCCACCCCATCGAATACCAGGCCTTCACGTCCAACATCAGTGCCTGACCTCACATGAATGGGCAAAAATTCCCACAGACACACAGACACACTCCAAAATGTTGTGGGAAGCCTCCCCAGAAGACTGGCAGCTGCTACAGCTGCAAAGCGGGGACCAGCATCATATCGATGCCTCTGGATTTAGAATGGAATGTTATCAAAGTTTCTGTGGGTGTGATGGACAGATGTTCCAATGCTTTTGTCCATATAATGTATCTTTAAAATAAAAACTAATACAACCGACACCGAAAAATTACTAAAACTAAATTGGATTTCAAAATGAGAATAATATAAAAATAAGCACTAATTTAAAAATCTAAAGCATAATAACGCAGGTGCCGGCCTCTTCCTCCTCCGCGGCCTCTCGCTCGTCTTGCTGCCAGCAATCTTCTCTGTACACCCACCTTCCACCCACTTTCCGCCCATCTTCTGTGCCTCATTCGCTCTTGCTAATACCTGATAGCCTGCATTCTCCCCCCACTCGTCTTCGGCCTGCAATGAGCCACTGGCATTTCCCGCAGCGTTGTCATCGAATCGTACAGTGGGATGGACCGGAGCAGAACCCGGAACAGCGGTAGTAAGATGAATGCTGGGCTTGCTTACCAAAATTCTCATGCTTTTTCCTGTACATAGAGTGGGGTGACAGTGTGTCAGGATCATCTCTGTGTTCACACTTTAATCACTGAAAGCGTTCCTCTTTACATCCATCCTACGTTATGCTTTTTCAGGCATATAATCAGCTCAATCAATATATGCAAGAAACACACACTGTGATGCCTCCGGTTCATGGTTCTTAGGAAAATGAATTTCGCATTACTTTATGGTCAATTCTGCAATCTCCAGCACCCCAGTCCCCTCTCACACTGACTTATACCCTTTCCTTGCTAACCCCCCAATGCCAATAGATTCCCCTTATGCTAACAAATTCTCATCAATGCTAACAGATTGCCTCTGATGCTAAAAGGCCCTGAAAAGTTAATAGATTCTCTTTGATGCTAACATGTACCCCAATGCTAACAGACTCCCTCTGATACTAAGTGATCCCCAAATGCTAACAGATTCCATGATGCTAAGAGGTTACTCAATGCTATCAGATTCTCTATGATGCTAAGAGGTCTCCCAGTGCTATCAGATTCTCTATGACGCTAAGAGGTTCCCAGTGCTAACAGATTCTCTATGATGCTAAGAGGTCTCATAATGCTAACAGATTCTCTATGACGCTAAGAGGTTCCCAGTGCTAACAGATTCTCTATGATGCTAAGAGGTTCCCCAATGCTAACAGATTCCCTATGATGCTAAGAGGTTCCCCAATGCTAACAGACTCCCAATGATGCCGAGGTCCCCCAATGCTAACAGACTCTCAATAATGCCGAGGTCCCCCAATGCTAACAGATTCCCTATGATGCTAAGAGGTCCCCCAATGCTAACAGATTCCCTATGATGCTAAGAGGTCCCCCAATGCTAACAGATTCTCTATGATGCTAAGAGGTTCCCCAATGCTAACAGACTCTCAATAATGCCGAGGTCCCCCAATGCTAACAGATTCCCAATGATGCCGAGGTCCCCCAATGCTAACAGACTCTCAATAATGCCGAGGTCCCCCAATGCTAACAGATTCCCTATGATGCTAAGAGGTCCCCCAATGCTAACAGATTCCCTATGATGCTAAGAGGTCCCCCAATGCTAACAGATTCCCTATGATGCTAAGAGGTCCCCCAATGCTAACAGATTCTCTATGATGCTAAGAGGTTCCCCAATGCTAACAGACTCCCAATGATGCTAAGAGGTCCCCCAATGCTAACAGATTCCCTATGATGCTAAGAGGTCTCCCAATGCTAATATATCGTCTTTTGCTAGCATGCCCCCATTCACTGCTATCAGGTCCCCTCTGATGCTAGCTAGTTAATGGGTTCCTTGACTACAAGTGTTTGTCATTGCCAACAGTTCTCCTGTATTACTAATAGTTTCTCCAGTGTGGTAACTCCCTACATTTCCCAACTAGTGCTGTTGTTTCCTGTGTCTGTAGAGCTCATGTGTTCAGCGTCTCATAAACTGAGTGAAGCTCCTTCTCTTCCAGAATGATCCACTAGCAGACACCTTCTTCCTCCATGAATTAGACTAGGAGTCTGTTTTTGCCCATCAGCACATGAGGCAAAAGGCTATAGACAATGGAAAATGCTGCAAAAAAGCTGAAAGCAAAACTGGAATTAGAGACAGTCTGCTATTTAATGGTGAGCAACAATTTTATATTAGTCCCTGTGCCCTTTTGCCACAAATGACTTGTTCCCACTCCAAACATGACCCGACTGAGAGCCATTCTGCCCACTGAGAATGGAGGGAGGCCTAACCCCTGACTGAAAGCTGTGCTTGTGAGGAATGTGAATTCCTTTCCTCAGGAAAGCCCCCCCTGGCTGACCCCCACTTCCCACCCCCTTCCATACAGGCACTTTCCCACTCCCTCCTTTATCTCTCCCCGACTTACCAGGCCTGCACTTTTCCTTCCTTACCTCTTCCGTTCCTCACAGATGTCCTTCTCTTTCGGTTTCGACTCTCCCGTTCGGCTCCTACACCTTGGCTCTGTGCTCTGTGTTTATAATCAAGCAACCTAGCAGGGAGAATGCACTGCTAGCCCCAGGAAGGCAAGAAAACCACACCAGCAGCCCAGAAACCCCCTATCCCCTGCCCCCGGAGTGATTCCCCCGACCCTATCAGTTAGCAAGTTCATTTCTAATGCGAAGGACGGCGACCAGCATCCTACCTACATGCTGCCTGCAGGCATGTAATGAGCTCTCGCTTTCCTGAGATATTTGTTCACCCACATGGCGAAGTAATACCCACATAAATGTATGCGAGGCATGAGGCTGAAGGCATGAACAGGCTGACGTGTCGGCAGAAGTGGAGGGTGTCCCGGTAAACCAGAGGACAGCACAGAATTGATTAAGGATATTTGGGCTTCTTGGGGGCGGGTTAAGCTGACCGGGTTGATTCTCACAGCAGCTCAGTAGTGTTCCTTAGGTGTGCTGTCACATCTACTGTATCTGGCCAACCTGCGAAGAATCCGTTACAGCAGGTGGACGACGGAGCATGATGACCAGTCATGACTTCGGGGGCATCACTGCTGTGCCTTCTTGCCCTGGCCCCTACCCAGTTCCTGCCCCAGCCCAGTGTCACTTACCCAGTGTCTGGAGGCCCTACATCACATCTTGTGGTGGCTTCGGTTTTCTCAGGAGATCCCTGAACCCCCCCCCCCCCCCCCCCCCGCCACCATTCCAGCATCATGCAAGTAAGTCAAGCAAGTCCAAGCAGGGGGAGTAACAGCACTCTGTCAGCCCCGCCCGGCTAAACGCTCCCAGACGATCCAGGACTGCTTCCAGTGGAAGCCTCCATCCTCTCACACTGGATGGTGGCTTTGCAGGCGACCATCTCCCTCTTCAGTATGAAGTGGTCTCTCATCACCACACACACTTTGATTTATACGCAGAGAAATTTCTTAGAGAAAATATTAAACTTTCAAAACTAGGTGTGCCGCTAGAGATTTTAGGCCCCAGGAAAGCATCACATTGGCCCCCCTACCCAGACCACCCTAACTTCTCCCTTTATGGCGCCCTAGTTTAAACCACTGCAAAATAAAATAAAATCAATTCTCAAGGAATTCTCACCAGCTGTCAAGTGTGAAAACATGACAAGCGCCATGTCCGTGCTGTCATTACCTGTCATTACCTGTCATTACCTGACATTACCTGTCATTACCTGACATTACCGCACCCCCTTCCCGTACGAAGAGGGATACCCATGGCAGACACCCTCAGTGCATCTCTCTGTTGGCTCGCTGTCTTTTCTGAGGGTGTATCTCACCCTCGTTCTCCTGGCTACGGTTGCTATGGCAATGTGAGGAGAGAGAAAAGGAGACGGGAGCACGGAGGAAGCCAAGGTTCCGAGCATCAGCAGGGGGATCTTTGGCTCTCCTATGGAGGGCTGTGGTTCATCTGAGGAGCACCGTGTGCAGTTTGGACCCAGAGCAGCTGAAGGGACATCTCAGCATCCTCAAGCAGCTTGGCAGTCATCCTCAAAGACCCTCTGCATAGTGGGGGACCCTTCAGCTAGCAGGATGTGGAACTGGGTGCAGCTCGTTCAGCCATAGTGGGGGGGGGGGGATTCCTAGCCCTGTCTTTTTCATTAACATGTACAGTCATCCATCGACTAATATTCCATTATACTTATTTCCAAGGTCCCATAAAAGCCTTAATAAAATTTATGCAGATGCTATTCATTCACAGGTGCCAGTAGCTAACAATGCCATCTGCACCACGGGTGGACAGTCAATGTGGCTGTTTGCACCCAGGTGAATACAGCAGGCAGATATTATTTGCACCCAGGTGTCAGTAGCTAGCAATGCTATTCCACTAAAAATTCCATGGCTAATGCTATTGAATCGGCTACACATAAGAGGGGAATTCTCCCACATTGTGAGAAATGAATTTCAAACTCTATAGCTAGTGCTAATGCTAATCAGCAAGATTACTGTGTCTCCAGCTAGCTAACTATTGCTAGAAAATGGGTACATTTTGTGTGTAATGTACCCTAACCTTTTATATTTGTATCCAGATGTAGCAGAAGTATTTTGCTATGTGTGCGGCATTCAGCAAGAACCAAAACAAACCGATTGTGCTGCCACTATAGAGGTTCAGTTAAATATGTGTGATATTATGTCTTTCTCCAGATTGACCTAAGTCCTGTCTTCTGGGATGGACCCCTGGCGTAAGTTGGGCCCAGTGTGCTTTGGCCTGTCGTATTAAGGCATGTTCGGTTTCAGACGAAGACGATTATCTCGGGACCGACTATGTCGAAATTTAAACTCCCAATCCCACCCTCCCAGCCCTGCCAGCTTGTCTGCCCCCTGCCTGGGCAACACGTCTGACCTACTTCACGTTTGGTTAAGATGCCTCCAGGAAAGAATGTCTGGGCTTCACAAGCAGGTATTAAATAGTGCCAGATGAACAGGTGATCTTCAGACAGGACACAGGGTACAGTCTGGACAGGTGATCTTCAGACAGGACACAGGGTACAGTCTGGACAGGTGATCTTCAGACAGGACACAGGGTACAGTCTGGACAGGGGATCTTCAGACAGGACACAGGGTACAGTCTGGACAGGTGATCTTCAGACAGGACACAGGGTACAGTCTGGACAGGTGATCTTCAGACAGGACACAGGGTACAGTCTGGACAGGTGATCTTCAGACAGGACACAGGATACAGTCTGGACAGGTGATCTTCAGACAGGACACAGGGTACAGTCTGGACAGGTGATTTTCAGACAGGACACAGGGTACAGTCTGGACAGGTGATCTTCAGACAGGACACAGGGTACAGTCTGGACAGGTGATCTTCAGACAGGACACAGGGTACAGTCTGGACAGGGGATCTTCAGACAGGACACAGCGTACAGTCTGGACAGGTGATCTTCAGACAGGACACAGGGTACAGTCTGGACAGGGGATCTTCAGACAGGACACAGGGTACAGTCTGGACAGGGGATCTTCAGACAGGACACAGGGTACAGTCTGGACAGGTGATCTTCAGACAGGACACAGGGTACAGTCTGGACAGGGGATCTTCAGACAGGACACAGGGTACAGTCTGGACAGCCGAGACACCCGCGCACTTTAGGTCCGTTTGCTGTCTGCCCGGGGTCCCTTATTCCCCTTCTTCTCTTGCTCAGATGATAGCAGATTGGCCTTAATTTCCAGTTCTGTAAATGAACTACAGACACTCTGGCCCCTTTGCGAGGAGGTCCTTGAAGTCGCGGGGCAATTTGCTGATTATCTAGCTACGCTCCAGCGTTATTTGTAAAGGGCCCCCTACACTGGCACTGGTGCCCAAGAAGCAGTAGGCGTATGCTGGGCGGTCGCCCATAACAATCAGGCCCCGCAGCGGGGCGGCCAAACCCAACAATACTCCCTGACTGGCCGCTTCTGCCTACCTCCTCTGAAGCCATTTGGTGCGGAGGTGGGACGCACCTTCACGGAGCTGGCTGCATCTGCCGAGGCGATGGGGAGGAGGGATACCCTGCTTAGCGCCCGTCAATAAGCTGTGTTTGTTTAAACCTTCAAGGTCAGTGTGGTTGACTCACTGGGCTGCAGGGCTGAGCGAGCGGGAGAGAGAGAGGCTGGGGTGGCAGAATCTCCGCCAGTTCATGGCAGCACTATGCTCCTCTCCGCCGGCACCTTTTCACTCTCCATTAGAGCGAGATGGGAAAATAAACAAGCTAAGAGGCGTGAAAGTGTCCGTTTTTAATTTATACCAGCCTCTGTTCTTACACACTGGTTACACTCCTCCATAATGTTTTTTATTGAAGACTGTGCTTTTCTGCACTTTAAATAGATCTGCGGGCACGCAGTGGTCCTGAGGGTTATGTAACTGTGATTTATGCTTTGGAGGTAGCTTGCTGAAGTAGGAGGAAGCATGCAGGCCTCAGAGGCATTCTGATCTCCTGCTAATCGTATCGTTATTGGGGGGAAACATGTCAACAGGCCAGGAGGCTTTGAGGTGTGAGGTAACGCGGCACGCTGGGCTCCAGCACCCCAGGGCTTTTAGCGTGTAGAAGCGTGTGCGTGTGTGAGCAGGCGTGGGCCATGTCCTGTCCATCCTTCTCACGTTCAGCATGAAGGCTGGCGAGCACCTCATGCCCTGCAGAATCTCAGGGCGCTTCAGAGAGCAGCACAAGTGGAGCCTGGTGTTTGATGGACATGTGCAGCTAGGGCACTGCGTACAGAGCAATAACATATAATTATTAATGCTGTATCAATATTAGGAGGTATAAGGTTGCAAGTAACACCTGTAAGACTTTGGCTGGATTATAGATATTGACTGGAGGATCCATTGATTGCAGTGAAATGGATCCACTGCAGTAGCATCTACTTCAGTCTCAGTTATACCCCCATGTGTCTGTAGTACCTGCATCAGTGTCAGTTATACCCCCATGTATCTGTAGTACCTCCCTCAGTCTCAGTTATACCCCCATGTGTCTGTAGTACCTCCTTCAGTCTTAGTTATACCCTTCATGTGTCTGTAGTACCCGCTTCAGTCTCAGTTATACCCCCCATGTGTCTGTAGTATCTGCTTCAGTCTCAGTTATACCCCCATGTGTTTGTAGTACCTACTTCAGTCTCAGTTATACCCCCATCTGTCTGTAATATCTGCTTCAGTCTCAGTTATACCCCCATGTGTTTGTAGTACCTGCTTCAGTCTCAGTTATACCCCCATGTGTTTGTAGTACCTGGTTCAGTCTCAGTTACACCCCCATGTGTCTGTAGTACCTGCCTCAGTCTCAGTTATTCCCCCATGCGTCTGTAGTACCTCCCTCAGTCTCAGTTATACCCCCATGTGTCTGTAGTACCTCCCTCAGTCTCAGTTATACCCCCATGTATCTGTAGTACCTCCCTCAGTCTCAGTTATACCCCCAAGTGTCTGTAGTACCTGCTTCAGTCTCAGTTATACCCCCATGTATCTGTGGTACCTCCTTCAGTCTCAGTTATACCCCCATGTGTCTGTGGTACCTCCCTCAGTCTCAGTTATACCCCCATGTGTCTGTAGTACCTGCTTCAGTCTCAGTTATACCCCCATGTATCTGTAGTACCTCCCTCAGTCTCAGTTATACCCCCATGTGTCTGTAGTACCTGCTTCAGTCTCAGTTATACCCCCATGTATCTGTAGTATCTGCTTCAGTCTCAGTTATACCCCCATGTGTTTGTAGTACCTGCTTCAGTCTCAGTTATACCCCCATGTGTTTGTAGTACCTGGTTCAGTCTCAGTTATACCCCCATGTGTCTGTAGTACCTGCCTCAGTCTCAGTTATTCCCCCATGTGTCTGTAGTACCTCCCTCAGTCTCAGTTATACCCCCATGTGTCTGTAGTACCTCCCTCAGTCTCAGTTATACCCCCATGTATCTGTAGTACCTCCCTCAGTCTCAGTTATACCCCCAAGTGTCTGTAGTACCTGCTTCAGTCTCAGTTATACCCCCATGTATCTGTAGTACCTCCCTCAGTCTCAGTTATACCCCCATGTGTCTGTAGTACCTGCTTCAGTCTCAGTTATACCCCCAAGTGTCTGTAGTACCTGCTTCAGTCTCAGTTATACCCCCATGTATCTGTAGTACCTCCCTCAGTCTCAGTTATACCCCCATGTGTCTGTAGTACCTGCTTCAGTCTCAGTTATACCCCCATGTATCTGTAGTACCTCCCTCAGTCTCAGTTATACCCCCAAGTGTCTGTAGTACCTGCTTCAGTCTCAGTTATACCCCCATGTATCTGTAGTACCTCCCTCAGTCTCAGTTATACCCCCATGTGTCTGTAGTACCTGCTTCAGTCTCAGTTATACCCCCAAGTGTCTGTAGTACCTGCTTCAGTCTCAGTTATACCCCCATGTATCTGTAGTACCTCCCTCAGTCTCAGTTATACCCCCATGTGTCTGTAGTACCTGCTTCAGTCTCAGTTATACCCCCATGTGTTTGTAGTACCTGCTTCAGTCTCAGTTATACCCCCATGTGTCTGTAGTACCTGCTTCAGTCTCAGTTTATACTCTTGATGTGTCTGTACTGTTTAGATCAGTTTTAAATCTGTTACTAATTGGATTGCAATGTCTCAGAAGCAAGCTGTTCTGTTTTTATTTTGAAAAATATCTATGTTTAATCAAGAGGAATTCCTTCTGTGAAGTTTACAATTCTTTGGCGTTTTTATGTTATACAGACTGTCCATAGTTATCTGTCTATAGCGTGTGATTGTGGTCTGAGATTTCTGTAGCATGGATTTAACCCATAACTCATATAAGGCCACTCTCTGGTCAGGATTATATGTGATATATTAAATATCATGAAATATTTCAGTCATCTATATGATAACTTGGAACATGTGAATTTTCTGTTCACCACGATTGGGGAAGATCACATGAAAATGCTATTTTCATGAACCATTGTACCGAAGCCCCATGTGGTCTATCTGCTGTGCAGTCATGGAGCCGGTGGAGTAGGAAGTCAGCAGGGGAGGCAGGAAGCCTACACAGATGCCGAGAGCAGGATCAATGAGGCAGTATTCCAGACATCTGCATTTATTGATTTGGGAAGAGCAGACACAGAAGCAGCAGCTCAAGGTCAGGCCCAAGATCTAGCTGTACATCGTTTGGGTCCTAAAACCTTCAAGTCAGGAAAAATTATACTGCTGAAAATTACAAGAACGCAAAACTATAATTCTAAACATGTTCCACTGTCTGTGATTTGGGGGTGTTTCCACAAGGCAGATAATATTATTAATCCACATGTAGACTTTCCACTTGCAGCACCACTCCTGAAGTAATGATATCATTGTTGACTGATGTATCTCTGGGCTGCTTTCCATCAGCTCTGAGCTGATAAATCGCTTACAGGCTGGAGTCAGTGTGGTTCTCCTCTGAGCAAAGCGAACCGAAGAAGCTTGGTAACCCTTTACCAGAGGCACAAATAATGTAGCAGTACACTCTTACTTAATGTGTTAATTAACCAGAAACTAAGTGTTAATTACGTACTTTTATACTACGGGACCGTTGAATGCTTGAATCTGATTGGCTGACGAACGTTCTGAGGTGTGCAATTATTTTCAGATAACCGCACGGCGAACGTAGTTCCAGACAGCTCTCTTGACCGCATTACAGTTCCATATCACTTCGCATAGTTAACTGTAATAACGGAAATTAGCATACAGTACCTATACAGCACACAGGACTAACAAAAACAACAACATGACAGACGATTTTCCGAAAGTAAATTTTAATATTTACGGAGAATATGAAACTTTCAACAACTGGGCTGCAGCAGTATTAGTTAGCCTAGTGTACCAACTTAAAGGCTACACATGACATTTCTCACTAGCGAGGTAATAACAGCGCTGCATCTTAAAGCAGACTTACAGTTTAGATACGGTGCTTCAGAACACTGTTGAGGGACACAGAGGTAGCCTAATTCATACAAGCTCTCTCTCTCTCTCTGTTTCTCTTTCTCTGTGTCTCTGTCTCTCTCGCTCTCTTTCTAATAACTTCATTATTAACTGCATTAGTCTGCTATCAACGGCTGAAGCCTCCATTGCCAGCTTTAAAATGACGTTTTGGAACTAGCAAAAGAGTCGTTGGATGAGATGCGGAAGAAATAATCCTACTCACAATAGCGATTTAAGTAGAAAAACCGGACGAATCCTTTGAAATATATCATCTGATCGATGTCTTGAGGTGTGGCAACCGTAGTATAAGAGGAATAATTGACTCCGAACCGTTGAATTATTAGAAAAATAATGCACCACCTCGGGTGTGCATTATTTTCTAATAATTCAACGGCCCGTCGTCAATTATTCCTTACATACCCAATCTGTTCAACATTAATCAGTCATAACGGTTTGTGTATTTCATGCAGTTACCATATTTGTTCATGATTTGTACTTCAGTAGTAACTGAGTTGCTGAGTTACTTGTGTGTTACCACAACCGTAAAATAACCAACCATCATCAGCTGTGCCTTTGAAAGCGTTAAGGTTTATTTTTGAGGTTTTTTTGAAAAGAGTAACAATAATGGCACTTTGAAGAAATCTGTGCTGAGACTTCCCAGGTTTTTAAATATCAGCATTGTTTTGGATTCCCTTCAGCAGAGTCTTCCGCCAAAATACATTCTACATGTGCTCTTTATGTGTATTTATAATTGGCAACTTTCACACATCTTTATGATCGTTTACCTCTGTCGACGTGCTGTCCTTTCAACCTGTTTTGCTCGGTGGGACATTGCATGAAATAGATTTTCTTCAGCTTTTCCTACATGGATAAAAGTCTAGTGAGATCCTCAGGTCATTATGGTTAGAGAAATCTATGATGAGTCACTGCCAGCCAGGGCACTGGATGGAATAACAGGTGAGCTCACAGAACCAGTGTCAGGCCCCGAAGCCATCATAACGAGAGTAGGGAGGTGGGTCCTCAGACTGGCGGGGTGACCTGCACTCGTGCCTGTTTGTTTAGTCGGGATTTCATGTGTCGTCCCTTTGGCTTCTGAGGGAGCAGCCAGAACCGGACCCGGCCGCTCTGAGTGCCTCCCTCACACTGGAGTCTGCTAACGCAGCCAGAACCGGACCCGGCCGCTCTGAGTGCCTCCCTCACACTGGAGTCTGCTAACGCAGCCAGAACCGGACCCGGCCGCTCTGAGTGCCTCCCTCACACTGGAGTCTGCTAACGCAGCCAGAACCGGACCCGGCCGCTCTGAGTGCCTCCCTCACACTGGAGTCTGCTAACGCAGCCAGAACCGGACCCGGCCGCTCTGAGTGCCTCACTCACACTGGAGTCTGCTAACGCAGCCAGAACCGGACCCGGCCGCTCTGAGTGCCTCCCTCACACTGGAGTCTGCTAACGCAGCCAGAACCGGACCCGGCCGCTCTGAGTGCCTCCCTCACACTGGAGTCTGCTAACGCAGCCAGAACCGGACCCGGCCGCTCTGAGTGCTTCTCTCACACTGGAGTCTGCTAACGCAGCCAGAACCGGACCCGGCCGCTCTGAGTGCCTCCCTCACACTGGAGTCTGCTAAAGTAGTTTAGTAGATTACGACTTCAGCAGTCTTTTCATAGAAGAATGTCTTTTTTTAAAAAGATAATGAAATTAAACCATGGGCTATGCTGGTATTTGCTGATCCTTGCAGAAGCATAGCAACACAAGCTAAAATCATTCCATGTTCGGTGACCTAATCACAGCGTGGGAGCCTGAGATCCAGGATGGGCAGCCCTGGCACATTAGAGGGAGAGCGGTTTCTCCAGCACCGCGGATTACTGCGGATCCAGCTCATCGTTCGGGGCATTAGTTCAGTATGTACTGTGATATCGATGCAGACTGAGGTTTCTCTCTCCTCATTGAATTCTGCTCCATTGTCGTGTCTAAACTGGTGACAGCATAAGTGGATTGTTTGGGTCAGTTTGAGGCTGCAGACCCAGAGTGGCTCTGCATGAATTAATAACAGTAGCACTTTAATCCGCTCCTCACCATTACCGGAATTAATCCATCTCTTAGACACCAGGGCACCCAGTCCAGCTTCAGTTGTATTTTATTTTTTGATTTAATGTACAAATTTAATCTGTCCCTTGGACAAAGCTCTCCTTGTCACCAGTGGTACAGTAGATTTAAGACCAGTAACATATAGAAGTGAAAAAAGAAATCTGTGTCAGAAATGATAGGTTAGTTTTGGTGCCTGTGATTGGCTACGTGATCCTCCACTAACCAGCCAATAAGAACAGCCATTAAGCAAGTCATACCTTTCTATGTCACCCACCTGCTCAGTAGAGGTCACCCAACTTGGTACGTTGCCATATTGAATGAGCATTCTGATTGAATATCAGGCTTTTATGGCCACAGACTGGGGAAACTGAGATAGGTTTTAATGCCTGTCATAGTCAGAAGGAAAACCTAGTTCTTCTTTCAGTCTCTCTTGATTTAATCCTGAAAGGAGCTGTTGCGTTTAGATACGGACACACATGCAAACACGCAAATGCAGACTGAAATAACACGGATGGGATGACTGACAAGGTTACCACACAGAGTCAGGTATGGTAATTAAGCCAAGACCTGTGGATGGTGATGTTGTTTCCTGCGCGGACTCCCAGAGAGGACCCCTTACTGCTATCCTTCCAGTAAATGGTAACAGCTGCCCACCGCCTGCTGACAGCAGGACTTTCTGACAGCACGACGGCTTCAGGTCCAGGCTTTGGTTGACGCTGAGCAGGATGGAGGCATGGTGCAGAGAAACAGACCCTATGCTTAGTTCAGCAGCAAAAAACTCAGTGTCGTCAAACAAATCAAAGCTGTTGGAAGATAATCTCTCTTTTCCATGACCGATTGGGACTCTGGGCTTGTCCAGAGCCTCAGGTCAGATTTAAACGCAGTGTGTTAGGAGTCAGGGATTTAAACATAGTTAAACTGGTGCTTCTTAAACACAGCGTCTCTTTTCTCTGCTGTTTTAGGGATCTTTCTGCTCCATTTTACTTCTCTTTATTTCACGTTCATCTTGTCCATCCACCCCATCCATCAGCCCTTCCTGCCTGTTCCATGCCTCCACCCAAGAACCCCAAAGCTGAAGCTTTGCTGCTCTTCCCTTGAGTTCTTGGCTTATCTGACACTTCCACCAAACGCAGACTTACCCAATCATGAACCATCCTGAGGATCACGACAGCAGGAGCAGAGACTTGAACTGAAAACCTTCAGGCCAGCAAGGTCCTTAATAACCATGCTACCCCTGCCTTTAATAGCTGGGATTATGACAACAGACGATTCAGTAATAGTCACCCAGAGTGGTTTTCACGATTGCCGCCCGGAGGAGTTACAAGGAAGTAATCAGCACAGCACACTCCAACACCGCAGCCTTAGACTGCCCCCCACCCCACCCCCCCCACCATGTTGCTGCTCAAAGATCGCCTGAGGTACCTACAGACCGTCCGCAATCGGACACGGGGGCGTCAGGCTAAGCTTGTTCCACTGCAGAAACCACAGGGGCTGGATGGTACACGGAGCATGAGGAAGTTCAGGCTCGGATCTGGCACGGGAGCAATGCGGTCTGTGACGAAGAACAAAAGCATCCAGAACACAGCGGCCGGAACATTTAGCCTGACACACATGCCGAAAAATGAGGAGCTGCCTCTGACTTACTAAACCTACTTCTCCTCCAAATGTTTATTTAATGCTCTTGAGAACAGAAATGTGCAAGAAATTCTGCATAAATAACATATCAAAAACATACATAAGTACTTTAGGAACTAGAAAAGCTTATTATACACTTCGGAAAGTATTTTTTGGGGTTTAGAGCTCTGCTAAGAACGAATTCTCAGTCTATTATCAGTATGCTGTACTGATCAGATATTCATACACTGAACTTCCCCTATGACTAGATGGATGGAACTCCTTAGAGCGTTGAAAGCTGAACCTAAAGACCTGCATGTGGTTTAGCACACGTAGGTGCTGAAAGCCCACTGCTCTCCTTTGCCAGTTATGACGCTTTTCCACTGACATGCAGGCTCCAGGCCGCACTCGACCCGTACCCCGAACAGACACTAGTTGCAGCGCGGTTCCAGCTTACTTCGGGTTTCCACTGCAAAAGGGTCGGCTTGGTAAAGGCGCTGTCGGGTTTTGAGAGCAACAGCGACGTAAAACCAAACAGACGTTTATTTACTGCTCACAAGGTCTACGTCATGATTTACTACATGTTAATTTCTGCTAGCACGTCTCTGAAAATCGCAGTGTTATGTTATCATCAAATGCTAGCAGAATTAACATTATCTTTTACATTATGGATCCATTCCATTCAGCCTTTCTCTACTACTTTTTTAAGTAAGTTATCAGGACTGTATCAATACACTGTGGTGTGCAATACTACTATGGATGAATAATATGCAGAAAATGCCCTTGTCCCTTTAGATAATCCATGCATATCAATGCAGATCACTGGTATTTATTTAGACAAATCAGAGGGTGGTGATCCGCCTCGGTTTAGTCACACTTTCAGCTGTGCTCCAGCCATGTCAGCGTGGGTAAGGCTCAGAAATGGCTCACATAATTTACATTGGAAAATCGTCTCTTTGCAGAATGGCTTGAGTACGGCTTGGGTCTTGGGTCTGGCAGTGGAAAAGCTCCATTAGTGACTCTGTGGGACTTTCTGTCACTGTTTGCCCTGCAATCGTGTCACATTGTCTTTTCCCCTGAAGCATCGCAACACTTTGACAACTAATTACTAATTACTAATAACATTTCTGACTTTCATGATCTCGATTCTGTTCATCCTTATCGGACTCAGTGTGGCCTTCGCTGATTCCGTATCTGGGCCAGAGTTCTGTTCCCTGTGGTTTCATGTTTGCATGTCTAATGTTGAACTCATATTGTTAAGTCGAGGCTTGACAGAATGTCAAAAGGCTTCTACATATATATTCCAGAAATACGTAGTACTTTGGCCGTGGTACCTTCTAATGAACTAGTTTATTCTCACGAACAACAGCGGGTCCAATTACTTTGTGGATGGACCTTAGTCACCAGATGAAAAATATTACTATGTCTTAAAAAAAAAGTATCATAATTTAATTTAGCGGTTTATTATGTGGGCTTGAAAAGGAGCCCAAAGTCCTGAGCAGTATGTTTAATCTCTTAATATAGACGTCTGGCTCTCTGAGTAGTAACGGCAGCGGTGCGGAGCGGCTTCGCTACCCTGTCCACCTACTCGGGGCGGCTTTCCTACCCCGTCCACCTACTCGGGGCGGCTTCCCTACCCCGTCCACCTACTCGGAGCGGTTTCCATACCCCGTCCACCTACTCGGAGCGGCTTCCCTAACCCGTCCACCTACTCGGAGCTGCTTCCATACCCCGTCCACCTACTCGGAGCGGCTTCCCTACCCCTTCCACCTACTCGGAGCGGCTTTCCTACCCCGTCCACCTACTCGGAGCGGCTTCCCTACCCCGTCCACCTACTCGGAACGGCTTCCATACCCCGTCCACCTACTCGGAGCTGCTTCCCTATCCCGTCCACCTACTCGGAGCGGCTTCCCTACCCCGTCCACCTACTCGGAGCGGCTTCGCTACCCCTTCCACCTACTCGGAGCGGCTTCCCTACCCCGTCCACCTACTCGGAGCGGCTTCGCTACCCCGTCCACCTACTCGGAGCTGCTTCCCTACCCCGTCCACCTACTCGGAGCGGCTTCCCTACCCCGTCCACCTACTCGGAGCGGCTTCCCTACCCCGTCCACCTACTCGGAGCGGCTTCGCTACCCCGTCCACCTACTCGGAGCGGCTTCCCTAACCCGTCCACCTACTCGGAGCTGCTTCCATACCCCGTCCACCTACTCGGAGCGGCTTTCCTACCCCGTCCACCTACTCGGAGCGGCTTCCCTACCCCGTCCACCTACTCGGAACGGCTTCCATACCCCGTCCACCTACTCGGAGCTGCTTCCCTATCCCGTCCACCTACTCAGAGCGGCTTTGCTACCCCGTCCACCTACTCGGAGCGGCTTCCCTACCCCGTCCACCTACTCGGAGCTGCTTCCCTACCCCGTCCACCTACTCGGAGCGGCTTCCCTTAACCCGTCCACCTACTCGGAGTGGCTTCCCTACCCCGTCCACCTACTCGGAGCGGCTTCCCTTAACCCGTCCACCTACTCGGAGCGGCTTCCCTACCCCGTCCACCTACTTCCTGTTTTTTCTGCTTGAGTAGCTGCCCATCCAGGCAACAAACAAACTTGAGGGATGAGGAGGAAGTGGGGGGGGGCTGTGTGAAAGTTTGATCTAACCATTACGGAGCAGCGCTTAGTGTGTCACTTTGCTGTAATTTGCCACCGGTTTAGGCAACAGCATTCTGGTAACCAAGGGTCACAGGCCAGCTAACCTAACTGTTACTAACCCTTAAATTTGCCCTTGATGGGTGTAAGAGTCCATCCAGACCTCTGTCTCTCTCCTCTGCTTTGCCATGCTTATTACACTTCATTGCTCTAGCTGAAATATACGTTCGACATTCAGAAAGCGGTATAGATTCAACCACTACATAAACCCATGAAGGTGTTGGATCTTAACCACTATGTGACTGACTGGGGCTGGGATTTTCTCTTTGTTAAACTGTTGGCTCTTGGATTCCCTGAGCATAAAAAGCAGATATTTATTTGAGGAAGCCAGGAGTAACTTTTCAACAGCTATGAATGTCTTCCAATTCATACTTGGATATAATTTTGATTTAATGAGCAATATACTGATAGTACAGACATTATACTTATTTAATGACTTTTATGTTTGAGACATTTTGAAAATAAGGCACATTTGTTGCTTTCAGTATTATATCAGAGCCTTTTCCCCCTTGCACTTTCGCCACAGCCCTGTTCTTCATCAGAAACCCTAAATCTCTCCCTCTCTTCGTTTCCTCTTTCTGTCATGCTGCAGAGTCATACTCTGTGGCGGGTAGCGAGGGCAGCATCTCCACATCTGTGGCCTCTCTGCCCCCCCAGGCCTCGGGGGGGTCCGCCCCCAGCTCTCCCGGATCTCGGCGTTCCGTCAGCACCCTCAAGAAATGGCTGACCAACCCAGTGCGTAAGCTGAGTTCCAGCTCCGGCGGGGGGGGCAAGGGTGAGCGACAGGTCCGCCGAGTGGAGACCAAGGCCCCGGCCCCCCCCTGTAAGGACTGTGGGGAGCGCTGTGCTGCTCCTTCCGTGACAGACAAAGAGCTGGTAAGAGTTACACCCATGATCATCACGGCCCCTCGATTCGTTACTATAACAACAGGGATGTTTCGCAGCTTGGAGGAAGTTCTGCTGCACAGTAATGTAATAAAAAGCCTGGGAGTTGCGGCGACTGAGAGTGGAAAATGGAACAATTAAAAATTGGGTTACTCCACTGCACTCTCAACGTGGAGCAGAGTAACTAATGGAACACTGGCACAGAGGAAAAACCACAGCGAAGAGGCGCAGTGGCAGTGCATGTGTGCTCAAGCCATTACCGCGGGGTGTGGAGTCAGCACATCTCGCCGCCGAGGGGCCTCGCTGTCTGATGGTGCGACAGCATCTGCGCCCTTCACTCAGACGATGCCATTCTTCTGTGGCCAGGGCTCAGAAGCCACTCGATTTCCAGTTTGTTTCCACTGGTTTAGAAATCCCCTCAAGCACACATGTCCTTGGCAACATTAATCTCTGCTTGGATAATGTTATTGATGGCCCATTATGTGTGTGTGTGTGTGTGTGTGTGTAGGAATGGCAGAGCAATCCGCTGCATCCTGAACACTGCCCCCAGGAGATCCATCTGTGTGATGGTTACCTGTCCCAGCTAGTACCAGTAAGAAGCTCAACATCGCCAGTGCAGGTGAGTCCAGGTCTGGGTCCATCCAGCCCCATCCAGCCCCTCCTCCCAAGCACACCAGGAGCACACAGGAATGCCATCTAACCTGACCAGTTATCGGAATCAATGATAATCACCTAACTGTGAATATGGAATCAGTGGGACGGTGTTCCAGCTCAAAATGACAGTGAAAGACATCCAGCAGACCATCTACACAGGGTTCCCCAATTCTGGTCCCGGACAGCGAGTCTGCAACCCAGTTTGCAGATATCCCAGCAGACTGGCCCTCCAGGACTGGAACTGGGGAACCTTGGTCTACCAGATAAGTCAGCGAAAAGATTGACGCTGGTCATTTAATCAATGACAAACAGTGGGTGTGTAGCAATGCATTATGTAATAACACCACATTATGTAATAACACCACATTATGTAATAACACCGCATTATGTAATAACACCGCATTATGTAAGAACTCGACAAAGAGTGAATGAAGACATCCATTTTGGTTGTTTATTACATAATGCAAAGTATTACAATTTCATCTTAAAAAGGTACAACTCCCCCATTTTGTAATAACCACCACAATATGTAATAATTTATTACAAAATATACAAAAATTGTTACATATTGCATTCAAGCCATCTATTACAAAATGTGGCAGATTATTACAAAATATAGGTGCTATTATAATGACATGAAAATTTGTCACATTTTGTCAAGTTATTACATAATGTGGTGTTATTACATATTGTGGTGTTATTACATAATGTGGTGTTATTACATATTGTGGTGTTATTACATAATGTGGTGTTATTACATAATGCGTTGTTACAGGGTGTTTTTTTGTCTGGCATCAGAAGTGGGGAGAATGACATGACTTGCCTTTAGTCAGGCTTCTTTAGGAGGTTTTTTGGACGATGTCCTTGCTACAGGTGCAAAGCCATTTAGTAGTTTAATCCTGTTGTCTTCTGTCTGTATGTTAGCTAAAACAGCCCGGTCTCTGTGACAGAAGTCATTCCCCTCTTATATCCTGATTTATAAAAACCTGCCCTAGTTGGTAATTTGGTGCCAGTGTGAAAAGTATAGTATTCATAGATAGTATTCATAGCTTGGGTCCTTATTGAGCTAGCATCGGAAATTCATTGCAGAGTCTCAAGGCACTTATGTAAGTCGCTCTGGCTAAGGGCGTCTGCCAAATCCTGTAAATGTAAATGTAAATGTAAAAGTGTCAGAATGGGTTTAAATGCAATTTGCACATTTGTAGTTGAAGAGATAATCATCGGCAGGATCAGCATAGCATCAACATCATTGCAACATCAATAGGATCAGACATTATAAAAGAGGATTTATTTCCAAAGGATTCCACCAGTATTGTTCTAAGGGATGTATTTGCATTTCTTTGTTAGCTTTAAGGCTGAGATATTGTAATATTTCAAGATCATGACTCCTATCTAGAGGATGTCTCTTCATGCTGTAAGTGCCTCATGGTATCACTGTTTACTACGTTTACTGCAGTAACTGATGTATAGTAGACATCTGTGTGCTTTTCTACCACACACAGAACCCTGGTCCAGCTTAACACATACACCATGTGTGACGTCATGCTGTCCATAATGGTCACATGACATTAGCAGTACGACTTGGAGTATTAAGACTTCAGGATGTCGTGGAAGGACTGATACAGAAAATCATAGGAGATGCAGGCAAACCACAGAGCACTGCAGCGGCAGGAACATCAGGGCTTAAAGTAGAAAATAATCTGGAATTTTAATGCGGGTCATTTTTAATTCTCTAGTCAGAAGAGTTTCCTGGAAAACATCAAGCAAAGCATCAAGCAAAGCACACGGTAATATTTTACCTGGTATTGCGGAACACCCTCTGGTGCCCCCGCTGCTTTCGTTCATTACACTTGGCAGCACCAGTACCCATGTCTGGCCCTGCATTTTCATTCTGGCCTCGCCTTGAGGACCCCGGGATGCAGGCTGCCCAGACTGGTGCCTGTCTCTCTGCACTGAGCTCTGTTGAATGAGCTGGTAGCATTTCAGAGAGATTCATGGTTTGGATTTACTTCCCATAAGGAGGGTGTGCAGTTTGGGCTGCAGGGCCTCTCTCACTCCATTGCCCATAAAAAATCCGTTTTTATCACCCTGGGCTGCTGGTAGGTTCCTCTTTAGCAACCCCTCCACCCCTACATCAAGCCCAACATCATGAATAGGTGAACACCTTCATTCCTCCACACAAAACAATTTTTAAAAAGGGGGTCAAACAAAAAATTAATAGGGAAGAAAGAGGAGAAACTCCACGTAGACATGTAGTCAACCACGAAAAGGCAGATGGCTTCATCGTGGGCTGTCCTGAGGGTGCCTTTGGGATGGGCTAGGGGACCACAGGACACTATAGCTCCAGACTGACCTTTACTGCAAACATGCATCATGGCAGCTTGTGCAGAAGAACCTTACAGAGTTTTATGTTCTAACCAGACTGTTTACTATAAGGCGCCGTCCATGGTCACACTACAGTGTGAAAAAGAGCCCCTGGCCAAAAAAACAAATAAAGCTACCATAAAAAGTGGCGATAATCATGCATTTAGGAGCTGGAATCTTGTCTTCGGGGATGGCACATCTGGAAGAGATCAGCCTGGGAGGTTGAGGAGCTTGGGGGTTAGCAGGAGGCCACGGGAGGCCCAGATGATACGCATGGACGTGCAGAGCCCTGCAGAAAGGAAGGCTCCTTCACTGCTCCTTGCCCTTCAACAGGCAAACAGCTCTATTATTAATATTATTATCAGCATTATTATTGTCGTGGTTATTATTAGGTCTGGAATTGGTCCCAGTTGCGCAACAGCACAGGGCCACGTGACACTGCTGCAGCAGTCCCCTGATTCTCTCTGGCGGCTTCTTTCCAGGATTCTTCCTCTTATTAAGATCTGCTGGGGGTGAGCCTTCTATCCATCGGCAGTCACTGCCAAACCAAGGCGGGCAGGCGTAGCCGTGGCGACGCCAGGCTGACAGGCAGAGAGCACCTTTTGCTGTTCATCCGCTGGGGCCGTTGGCTCTGCCTCCACGTCTTTGTTTTCAGCACTATGAAGGACTTACTTTGATCTTTCGCCATGTCCTTCATTAAAAACAAAAAACAGAAAACCTCATACGCAGAGTCTTACTGTGAAGGAAACATGGCGGGTTGGACTAATGAAGAGAGGATGAGAGGCTGGAATTAACATGAGTCTAAGGCAGGTACACAAAATCAATCAGCATGACAAATCTGCCGTTAGGGGGTTAAATGCCAACACGCCTCGTGTGGATGACTGGGGGCCTCACAGGGATGGCGGACTTTCAGACGGCAAAACACAGGCGCTGCTTGGAAAACAGTCTGGAAAAATCAGATGGTAACAGGAAAGGAAGATGACGGCTCAGATAAGGAAATAGCATCTCGAAGGAGACCCTGCATAAGGAAAGTCCTGGATCACTCCCGCATACTTACAGCACAGCTATCGCACTCTGAGCAGAGCGGCGCTCACCTGAGGTCCAGTACACCTAATACCAGTAATACCAGACTGCTAGCAAATATACCAGCCCGGTCTGGATATGAGGCGGTAACACTTTACATTAAGTGCACCTTCATAATGCATTCATAATGCATTCATAATGTATTCATAGAACATTCATTGTCACACTCGCTCGTCCGCTCCTCCCGTGTGCCACGCCCCCTTGTTAACCTCGTGTGGAATCCCCGTGTTTACCAGCTGTTTCTGATTGTTGTCATTTGTCCTCTGTAGTTAGTCCGCGTTCAGTTTGTTTCCCCAGTCCGGTCAATGTATTACCAGTCTGCGTTTGCCCCGTGTTCTCCCAGTCATTGTTAATTAGTCTCACCTGTCCTGTGTTAGTCTTGTTTCCCAGTTTTAGTTCCAGTATTTAAGTCCCTGCTTCTGTTCAGTTCCCCAGTGGATCGTTGAATGTTCTGTCGATTCTGATGGTTAATGTTTGGTGTTAGACGCATGTTCTGCCTGCCTGCCCCTGTTTTGTAATTAGTCTTTGTTTATCCCCATTCACTTTTGACCCCTCGTGGTCCTTTGTTTCTGTAGTGTTCTTAGTGTTTTCTTGTGTTATTAGTTCATTTAATAAACCTTGTTTTGTATTGTTGAGCCGCAAGTAAGTCGTCCACCATTTCTGCCGGCATCATGCCACGTCCTGGCGCCCGAACCGCCTCGTTTCATAACAATTCATAAACAGTACGTATGTACACCTTAACATCCTAACGTCCCTTTACAGCTGTAATACACATTAATAACAAACATTACATAATTATACTGTTTGTTATAATTATGTAATGTTTGTTATTAATGTATATTACAGCTGTTAAGGGATGTTAGGATGTAAAGGTATACATACATGATGTTCATGAATGATTTCTGAACACTTAATGAATACATTATGAGGGTGTCCTGAACGTTTTATGAATGCAATATAAAAGCATTATGAAGGTGCAGTTAATGTAAAGCATTACCTATGAGGCTAAATAAGTGTTTCCCAATACGGAAAACAGATAATGCATGTTTTCGCTTCCTCTCAGTTCCCGGTAGGAAACTAGGAGGGAGCAAAAATGTGGACTGTCTGGCAGGGAACTTGGAGGGAGTAAAAACATGGACTGGCTGTGGGTCCCCGAGGACCGTAGCTGGGAGGCAGCAAAAATGTGGATCGACTGTGGGTCTCTCAGGACTGGAGCTGGGAGGGAGCAAAAATGTGTACTGTCTAGCAGGGAGCTTGGAGGGAGTAAAAATGTATACCAGTTATGGGTGTAACAAAGTGCCGGTACGGAGCGGGGAAAGAGGAGCAGGAGTCCAGGGAGTCAGAGAAACGTAGAATTTATTTGGGGAAGGCACACTTGGGAAACTGGAACAACAGGCATAAACGAAGCCACAGCGTTAATGACTGGACTGGGGAAACATACACTAACACGCACTTAAATACACCAAACTAATTAAACACAACTAGAAACAGTCGATAGCAAGAGGATTCCACATGAGGTAAACGAGGGGGCGTGGCACACAGGAGGATCAGAACAATCGTAACGTGACAGAGGGTCCCTGAGGACCAGAGTTGAGAGGGACCAAAAATTTGGACTGTCTAGCAGGGAGCAAAAGTATGAGTCATCAAGGACCGCATTGAGAAACACTAAGCTAAGTGATAAATAGAGTTTAGGGAAACCCCTGATTTATACTGGTTTCGATATGACACCATCATATTTAGAGGAGTAAAAGACTGTCCACTTTCTGCCTAATGTCTTCTGCTCGCTCGCTGTGGCTGTGGGAGAACAGCTCCCTTCAGCTCATGACTAGCGGCCGTCTGGCGGTAATAAGGTCACTCATGGATTTATGATCAGCATTCTGAACAAACCCTGATTTTTTGGGGGGGGGGGCGGCAGCCCTGCCCAGATGATGGTGTGTGGTGTTGGCACATCCTCTGAGGGAGGAAGGGGGGGCCCTCAGATGAGGTCATAGGAGAGAAGAGCGAGTTCAAAAAGGAAGAACTTATTATGTATTTATATTAAAATTAAAATGTTCTTCAGAGATATTTTGCACAAATCAGAAGTATATAGCATTTACCATTATTATTATTATTATTATTATTATTATATCAAACAGGAATAGCAAATTATCAGTTGCTTTCTGCTGTTTCCAACAGGACCACCTGCCCTCTAATCAGGTGAGAGAAGAGAACAGCTTCGCCATGATGGATGATGCGTCCAGCCAATCGTCAACCACTACAGACAGCGAGGAAGAGAAGAGGAGTACCTTAGAGAAGAGCACGTAGGCCTTTCTCCTTACCATCCTCAGACATGCGGTTCACTCTGGTATCCATCTGCTGGTGCCCAGAAGACACATCCAGTCCGGCACTTACTCCACTACAGTTGTTTCATTTGCTGTTTAAAAACCACTTTCGCCAATTTGCAATCATAAAATCATTATTATTCGACAAAGGATGGAGAGCTTTTCACATGAAACTCATTTCATTTGATGCTTTTTTCATGAGATACAGGAGCCATGACCGAAAGCACGCAAATGGCCCTGTGTCCATTTCAATCAAAAGCAATGATCCAATGGCCAATATAGAGTTTAAGGATCCATTGATTGTGCCCATGTTGGGAATTAGAAGGCCACACTACAGTCACTCTGGTATCTCATGCTAGATCAGTGATGATTGGCTCAGATTAGGACACTTTGCCTGTAATTGGAGGCTCTCCAATTCAAATCAGTGATCATCATGTGATTTATGATAGTGATTTAACCTTTGGGCCCCTGGGCGGGGCCCTTAACCCGATTGGCCCAGAGACTGTCATGCTTTCAATTGTATGTTACTTAGAAAACAAGTGTACAATAAATTGTAATTTGTGTGCTGCCCTCCTCTCTGTCGCCGTAACCCTGCAGCTACGTACTGAAGGAGCTTGTTGAGACGGAGAAGCTGTACGTGGCTGACCTGGGACTCATCGTGGAGGTAAATCCCACACACCGCACCGCGAAGCTGATCCGTCTCATTCTCACACTCACTCGAGCGTTAAATCTAAACATGGCAGTCGCCCTAAGAAAAACATGGAGTCACATTCACCCCTGGCGGGCGGGTAACACTGTGTACATTCTGACCCCCACAAGGGCTACAGGGCCACCATGAATGAAAAGGGAGTACCAGAAGATATGAAGGGAAGGGACAAGATCGTGTTTGGGAACATCCACCAGATATTCGACTGGCATAAGGGGTAAGCATGCATTGGTTTGCGGCGTTGATGTCAGTCTGAGTGAGTCTATGTCAGTGAGTGTGACAGAAATGGCCTCTTGCTCTGCCCCCTGCATGCAGCTACTTCCTGGGGGAGCTGGAGAAGTGTGTAGAGGAACCTGAGAGGTTGGCGCAGCTCTTCATCAAGCATGTAAGTGTAGCTGAGGAATGCCACGGGACAGCCCACCCCCCCAAGAGGTCACCTGACTTGGTTTGCTGCTGAGCCCACCCCCCCCCGCCACCAGCTGTCCTTTTAAGTATCACTCTGTGCCGTGACTGGCCAGGACGTGTGAAGAAGAAACAGAAACACAATTATAAGGCAGCCATGATTCCCCCGAGGAGCACGGATCCCCTGCTGGTGTCTTTTCGATCCCCTCTGCTATCACAGATACTATAATAATAAGCTTATGCTGAGGGCCGATTAATGGTAGAAGCTGGTAGAAGGGAATTCAGGATACAGATACACAACGAGACAAAGGTATTTACACACACTGAGATTTTCTACATTTACTAAAAATACACTCAATGCAGTATTTATACTATACTGTATTCATACTATAAATTTATAGTATGTTCACCATTTGAGTACCTTTATTAGCAATAAAATATCATACCTTTGATTCACCGAAGTCACCTCCTCTATTCAGCAGAGAATAGAGCATTCTTTCTACAAGGAGTATTAAATATTGCTGTGTTTCATGGGATGAAATGGCTAACTAGAGTATTTAAAGTGAACATAGCTTAGAATCTGACTGGCATCACTACACAGCCATTAATAGGGTGTCAGACATGCACTGTTACATACTTTGTCCAGGTTATAAAGGAAACTTGTTTCATTTGACTGAGATATTTTCATCGATACTTGTTCACTCAACTTACCGATGCTTAACAAGAATAAAATAATCTGCAGTTTATGAAATAAATGAAAAAGTGGTAAAAAGCTGTGATGTGTAAAACCTTATGACTGGTCGTGTACCTGAGGGTAAGTCAGGTCATTGCTGTGCAGCTGATGGCTGGAAAAGGTCACAGCAGGTCAGTGGGCAGTGTCTCCCAGGGTACCATGGTCTCTGTCCTCGTTCCAGCCCTGACTGCCCATCATGAACCATGTTGATTGAGCCAGCGAGACGTACTGAGACTTATGGACAGTCTGGGTAGCCCTGCCTGTGGAAGGACACCAAGCTGGAAAGGAATAAGGTGGCTAGAAGCTTGGAAGCAGGCGGATGTCGAGTGTCAGGTGCTGGGATTGCAGATGATAGCAGTGAGGCAATAAGTGGGCTTTGAGATTCCTCCATGAAGAAAGTGCCCCATTCCTCCACCTCCACCATCTGCGGCATGTTTACGCCCACGATCCCTGCGTCTGAGTAACACCAAGGAACCTCTAAGCACTTCTGTGTCTGAGTAACACCGAGGAACCTCTAAGCACTTCTGTGTCTGAGTAACACCGAGGAACCTCTAAGCACTTCTGTGTCTGAGTAACACCGAGGAACCTCTAAGCACTTCTTTGACAAGGTCCAGCTGTTTCCAGGCCTTACCACCCAGCAGTTGCTACACTGTCAGAAAAAAAGAGTAGCAGTTTGTACCTTTGCTTGTCCCTGGGGATGTACCTTCAAGGGTCCGCCAGTTGTACCCTAGCTGTAGATAATTGTACCTTTTCGTCTAATTTGAAGTACAGAAATGGACTCTGAGGAACACCCCCAAAGTACAAACAACATTAATGTACCCCAATGGTACAAAAATGTTCCTTATAGTCCATTTCTGTACCTTAAAACTACCATTATCTACAGCTAGGGTACAGCTGGCAGACCCTTAAGGGTTCAGCCCCAGTGAAAAGCAAAGGTACAAACTGGTACTCTTTTATTCTAACAGAGTAGGTAGACTGTGTTCATTTCTAATGTGGCTTTCAGGATAATGTGGTTAAATTATACATGAATGGACGCTTGCTCACACTCAGCTCCATTACAGACTGGCTCTACCAGAGAACAGTGGACCAGCCATGTAAAGCCATGTCACCATTATGGAGCTGGATTGTGTGAAAAACCCACTAACAAGATGATAAGGCTAATGATGTCAGATCAAGTAGGATGGGTGTGCTTATGGTCTCCATGGTGGACAGGGTGCTGCAGAGAACTCTGGACCCATCTCTAGATGGCCATCAGAATCGTGTAGGAGACACTGACTGTGTCCTCACATGTTGCAGGAACGGCGGTTGCACATGTACGTGGTGTACTGTCAGAACAAGCCCAGATCGGAGCACATCGTCTCTGAATACATCGATAGCTACTTTGAAGTGAGTACATGACCTTCAAAAAGTAAAGGTCATTCTAATGAAGTTCACTTTAGTCTAAAGCCTCAGTTGTGTTCAGTCCAATCTCAAGGTCAATACTGTATCGGAAGATCTCAAAGACATGAATCTGTAACCACCAGCATGTGCTACAAATGTACCTCACCGTTTTATTGGCTAATTGATTATTCCATTAATTAGTGCCATGACAAATGAAGAGTGATGTTACCAGCAGAGGTGGAAAGTTCAGGTTCAGAAAGTACAAAGAAAGATTTTGTTTCAATCAACCAGTTGAGCTGTGACTCTTCATTCTCGGCCAATTGACCGAAACAAAATCATGGTCTGGATTTGTACTTTCTGAACCTGAACTGACCACCTCTGGTCAGGAAGCTCTTGGGGAGTGACGGCTTGCAGCTAAACGTTGACGTGTGTGAAAATCATGGAAAATCGCGAATCCTGCTTTGCACAGGAGCTCAGGCAGCAGCTGGGTCACCGGCTCCAGCTCAATGACCTGCTCATCAAGCCAGTGCAAAGGATCATGAAGTATCAGCTTCTGCTCAAGGTGAGGCTCAGAGTACAGTGCTAGGAGCTGCGGGTAGCGGTGGAAGGTCCTTCATAACATGCCTGCCTCCATCAGCTGTGTGTTACTGAAAATTCCTGCTTCTACCAGTTCAGCCATACTTGATACGATGAAATGAAGCACCTTCTAGTGTTGCTTGGTAAAACTTCTGGGAAAAGGGTCCTGACTTTCCTCTTCAAAAAGACATCTCAATCAGTGTTATGTATCTTCAAATAAAATGCTACTTTAATCCAGCTTATGCAGCCAAACAGGCCAATGACTTCATAAACAATTCATTGAGAAATTGATTGCTAATTATTCGGATTCAGATTTTTTTGATGCAGTGTTGTTGAGGAACCTGGTGGTTGTACCGTGGTCGTATCCACTCTCTGGAAATAAATTTATGTGCAATTTTTTTCCTGTTGCATATCTCTGTGAAGAAATACCATTTCAGAAACATTTTAATTGCAGTATGAGCCGAGACGGTTTTCCCTCAGAAAATGAGCTGTGTTTGGTCCTACAGGACTTCTTGAAGTACTACACCAAGGCTGGAATGGACACTACTGAGTTGGAGGTATGATTTTGTATGGTTTGTATGGAGGTATGATTCATAGGAAAGACTGTCACTCGTGCAGCCACAAATAGAAAAATAATATAGCATGATCTCAAATATGACAGCAGCTCTAGTCAGTAGATTCCATTCTTCCATTTCTCGAAATTCTCAGTATTGGACCTGCCTAGTTCCCAGTGCTGCTTGTCCTTACCTTATGGTTCGCATGTGGTTCTCCGACGGCGGAATGAGCTGCCGAACCACGTCTGGTCATCAGCCTCCCTCTCCACCTTCAAGAAACACCTCAAAACCCATCTGTTCCATGAATTCCTCTGCTACCCCGATGCCTCTTTATGTTTCCTGAATGTTTTCCTGTTGCATTTCTTGTCATCGAATAGCCTTATTAGGTACTTGCTTTGTTTGCTTGGAAGCTCCGCCTAGCTGCAGTTATGCCTAGTTGAGTCCTTGACACCATGTACAGCCACGGAAAAAATTCCACAGCACAGAGACCAGAGCACAGAGACCAGAGCACAGAGACCAGAGCGCAGAGACCACAGCACAGAGACCACAGCGCAGAGACCAGAGCACAGAGACCACAGCACAGAGACCAGAGCAGAGACCAGAGCACAGAGACCAGAGCACAGAGACCACAGCGCAGAGACCACAGCACAGAGACCACAGCGCAGAGACCAGAGCACAGAGACCACAGCACAGAGACCACAGCGCAGAGACCACAGCGCAGTTTTTTGTTTCACTCATTTCTGAATTTAAGGGTGTTTCTGTGACGTGTGTATATATATTTTTGCAAATTGCAGCCCGGTTCTTCCTCATTAATGAAGGGCTTCTTGTGTGCTGGTGTCTTAGGAACTGTGATCCTGGAAGCAACCTGCTGCTCAGCACAGTCTTTTGGCAGCAGCATCATGATTTAACCTGAATTTAATAATGTAGATTTGTTTAAAAATATAGAATGGTCTCATTTTTTTCTGGGGTTGTATGTGTTTGATGTGCCATTTACCTCACTTGTACGTCGTTCTGAAAAAAGCATTTGCTAAATAAGTACATGTACCTACAACTTCATGACGATAACATGGTGTGGTCATTGTGGTCTTCATCCTCTCATACCCTTTTTGCAGCACATGGCGTAGATCTATTTTCATGGACATTTCCTGTTGTTTGCATGACTTCTCTAGCTATTCCTTTTGACCGAGAAGCCTACAGTTTAGTGCACATGGCCTCTTTTTCTTCCTGAGCAGAAGGCAGTGGAGGTCATGTGCTTCGTCCCCAAACGTTGCAACGACATGATGAATGTGGGAAGGCTCCAGGGGTTTGAGGTGAGGTGTCACGCATTCTGGAAGCATGCGTTTATACTCACAAACTCCACTTTATCAGCAGATCATCACAGTTCCCTTCCGGTCCCAGGTGTAGCACAGTGATATAAACGCAGAGACTGCTCAGGCATTTGTTTACTCTCCCTTCACTGATGATCCATTGTGCAGCCCGTGGCAGAGGTCATACTGCAGTGACTGATAATACCTGTTTGTCTTCCTGTGTCCCAGGGAAAGATCACGGCACAAGGGAAGTTACTCCTGCAGGACACATTTATGGTGACCGAGCAAGACAACAGCATCCTGTCTCGGGCCAGGGAGAGGCGGGTCTTCCTGTTCGAGCAGCTTGTCATCTTCAGTGAACCTATTGACAGAAAGAAGGGCTTCTCATTGCCAGGATATATCTTCAAAAACAGTATCAAGGTGTGGTGACCTGTGACAGGTCCCTGCCTTTTCACCGTTACTGCATATAAGCAAATGCATTACACACCTTCTTTGGGAAGCTTCCGGATTCCCTCCATGTATCCATGGTGTTTAGTGCTTTGCTCTGTTGTTCTTTCCATTCCAAGTCGACTCTGACAGCTGGTGTGTTAAGAAAAACAATATCAATATGTCTGCCTGGCTGATGCAGTGACTCAGCAGGTAGTGTTGTCACCTTGGGAAGATGATCCTGGGTTTGCTTCTTCTCCCTCACCTTTCTTTCCGTTCTCCATTACAAAGACGAGATGGACTAGAAGCTCCAAAGTATCCTCAGGTCTTTGCTTTCCGTCTGTGCGTGTGTCTGTGTGTCCGTGAGGAAGGTTCTCATCCAGGGTATATTCTGATCTTCTGAAAGAGAACCCAGACCACACTAACTGTAACTGGATAAGTGTGTATAAAGTGGGCGGATTGACATTTGTGTCTCCTACAAGAGTGTGGCAGCGATGTTATAATACAATAACAAACTTCTCCTTGGGCATGTTTGTGTTAGCGGGTGACACCGTCTGTCTCGTCGCCGCCCAGGTCAGCTGCCTCGGCTTGGAGACGTGTGCCGAGGCCGACACGTGCCGCTTCGTGCTGACGTCCCGCGGGGCCAGCGGTAGCGCTGTCCGCTTCACACTGCAGGCAGCGACGCCCCATATCTGCAGAGCCTGGGTGCTCGACGTGGGCCAGATCCTAGAGACGCAGCGCAACTTCTTAAATGGTGATGACCTCCCTCCAGCCTCGGGGCTTTGAAGAAACACATCCTTCGTTCTGAAGCAATGATTCCCCCCCCCACCCCGAGGGAGCCTCATTTCCTTTCTGGCACATTCTTATCTTCTGAAAGGAATTAATGTGCTATAGCTAATGTAGCACCTACAACAGCTTCTGGTTGCATATATTAACGGTACCAAAAAGTTTAAGATAAAGTAAGAATAGCACACAGACGAGTAATGCTACTTGCTAAGAAGAAGATGCATGTTATACCCAAGCTTTTAAACCAAAATTAACCTTTAATATTAAAGATAGAGTATCCACTTACGCGAGCAAATACTGAATAACATTAATATTTATATATTATTTGATTCTATTATCCAAATCATTTTTGGTATCATTTCAACAGCTATTTTTGGCTTTACTCGTTTCTGCAATTTTTCGGCAATCTCTAAAAATATTTCATTGCTCATGGCCAACTTGCGAACAACCAAGACCATGAATGTCAAATTCTCTAATCTGGGGGGGGCGGGGGAGGGGGCAAAACAAAAGACTGTACACAAAAGAGATTCCATGAAACACCTCACCAATTGCAGGCAGTAAGGTCTGCAGTATCCTGAATGACCTGATCAGCCACCAGTCAATGATCTCTCCGTTCACCTGTCAGCTCTGCAGTCACCCATCGAGTACCAGCGACGCGAGGGCAAGTCCAGCAGCCTGGGACGGGCCATGCGGGCACCGACGGCGGCCGACCTCACGCTGCGCCCCCACTCCTCTGCCTCCTTTGACCGCCAGCAGCTGCCCTACCTGCATGCTTACAACAGCTCACTGCCCTCCCTCCACATGCCCAGCCAGGGGCAGCAGGTAAGCCTCAAAGCCCCCCCCCCCCGCCCCATAATGTCAAGGGTGGCCTGTTCCCAGCTAAATGTTCCCAGCTACTGAAAACCCACAATGGTCCCACAGGCCAATTGTGCTGAACACACAAGCACTCAATCCTGAAGGACCAGCAGCCTTCTGCACCACAAGAGGGCCACAAACCAAGAGTGCAGCTCGTCTGCAGCACCCTGAAGCCACAGGGAGCGGGGAATCGATGGGGGTCCGGTTCTGCATGTCAGACCCAGCTGGATAGTTCATCGGTCTGGCCCAGTCCATGGTTCCCCTACAGAGAACCAAATCAGACAAATCCAGCAAACCCAGACAAATTCTCATGTAGCCATTTTGCTATTTCATTAATGTTTTTGTGTATATTGACACTTTTGCCATGTGAGGTCTGCCATTAAAAGGACTATTTGGAAGGATTAATACTGCGATACGATCGCCGTGAAGGACAGGGCCAGTTATCGCGGTCTGACACTTTCCCATCGGCTTCTCCGTCTCTTAGCGTCTCCAGCCCACACATGACCGGCGCCTCCCTTTGGTTTCTGGCTCCCATCCAAATCCACACACAATTCTGTGATCACTGCACCATACCCCAGGGCTGCCCAGCTGTGTGCCACCCTACGGGACGCACTACACAGGCATGCAGGCTACATGCTGCCCCCTACTGGGCACAGCTCGCTTACTGACATCAAACACATCACCTCTAAACTTCCAGAATCCCAGTGTGTCTTCTGATCTTAATCCCTCTGACAGACACAACGTATGCTATATACAACACCTGCATATAACACATATTTAGATCTCCTTTCCACTGACTATACATTAACCAGAAAAAGGCATTTTGACTTGTTCCTCAACTGTAAAACAGCCAGATCTCCCGTTCCAGAGAAAGAAAAAATTTAATTTTGTAATTTAAAAATAATTTGCGTGACATAACCAGGCCAATTCTCAATGCCGACTGACAAAGATCTCTCTCTCTCCTATCTCTCTATCTCACCTCCTCAGGGAAAATACTTACCGACTTCATCAATTTCCTGATTTGCGATTTCCTGTTAAGTTCTGGCTGTTTCTTTGTGAATCATTTGTGTGAATGATTCATGTGAATGGGGATCATTCATTTACACGTCTTTGTCCGGCCGGCTTTCCAGGGAGCACCGTGTGGCTCTGTGGGCTTTTTCTACTGGACTTGTGCTCCGGAAGTTGTTAGTTCAAATCCCAAGATTGGCAGAGTGAAGTTACCATTATGTCCTTGGGCTCAGCCCTTAACCCCAAAATGCACCAGGGACTGTCAAACCTGGTTCTCAAAAACATGTGACACTTTGGGTAAACGAGTCAGCTAAACAATTTTAAAATGATCTGAATTCATTATCATAGCTGATATTATTTCTAATGATGGTAGACAAAGTTCTAATATGTAACCAGACTCAGTATCAAGTCACTTTGCGTGACCCTTTATCACCAAAGCAGCACTGTCTTGGAAGCCTATGCATAATTAATTTTTATCACAATTGAAAGTTAATTACAGGACAGTGGAACGGAGCAACAGCCATTTCAACTAGTAATTTTGGTGTTATCATTAACAGCGACCAACATATTACAAAAAGAGAAAACAAGCTTGTGTGGAGTTGCGATGACGTAAGAGCTGGGAAGAACAAACCCTGCGATTCAAACAAACCTGCCACTGTGCGTTTGCCAAAATGTCCCACAGCTTTGTATGAACATCAGCGTTTGCGCCAAACAGATGCGTGGAAGCACCAATAAGGGGCCAGACTAAGGCCAAACTCGCAAACCACGTACTGTGACTGGTAAGACCCACCCTCTTGACTGACAGCCTTGTGTCCTTCTCTTCCCACACAGAGGGCCAGTGAGGGCCATGTGAAGGCCTTAGGGAGTGAGGCTGGGTGCTTCTCGCCCAGCCCGCCGGGGATCCAGAGGCTCGGCAGCCTGGCAAAGCTGGACGAGGATGAACTGTGAGCACAGAGACTCTGCGTCTCCTGCTGCCCCCAGCACCAAACTCCACGGAGACTCTGCATCTCCTGCTGCCCCCAGCACCAAACTCCACGGAGACTCTGCGTCTCCTGCTGCCCCCAGCACCAAATTCCACAGAGACTCTGCATCTCCTGCTGCCCCCAGCACCAAACTCCACGGAGACTCTGCGTCTCCCGCTGCCCCCAGCACCAAACTCCACGGAGACTCTGCGTCTCCTCCTGCCCCCAGCACCAAACTCCACGGAGACTCTGCGTCTCCTCCTGCCCCCAGCACCAAACTTCACAGAGACTCTGCGTCTCCTGCTGCCCCCAGCACCAAACTCCACGGAGACTCTGCGTCTCCTGCTGCCCCCAGCACCAAACTCCACGGAGACTCTGCGTCTCCTCCTGCCCCCAGCACCAAACTCCACGGAGACTCTGCGTCTCCTGCTGCCCCCAGCACCAAACTCCACAGAGACTAAGCGTCTCCTCCTGCCCCCAACACCAAACTCCACTGAGACTCTGCATCTCCTCCTGCCCCCAGCACCAAACTCCACGGAGACTCTGTGTCTCCTCCTGCTCCCAGCACCAAACTCCACGGAAACTCTGCGTCTCCTCCTGCCCCCAGCACCAAACTTCACAGAGACTCTGCGTCTCCTGCTGCCCCCAGCACCAAACTCCACAGAGACTAAGCGTCTCCTCCTGCCCCCAACACCAAACTCCACGGAGACTCTGCGTCTCCTCCTGCCCCCAGCACCAAACTTCACAGAGCGCGATGGTGCTGCATCATCTTAATCTGCTCGCCATAGCTGATGTGGCCTTTAGGCTGCATCTCTTTCTGCTCTTTTTGTCTCATCTCTTCTTTCCTACCGGTTTTTACTCCTTAAGACTTTTTCCTCGTCTTTGTTTTCTTTCCCTTTTTAATGTTCCAGACCAAGGAAGGGGGGGGGGTGTTAAATGAGCATTTCTCTCCGACAGTGAGAATGGGCACCTTGACGTGTCGACAATTAAGAATTCAGATTAAGTTAGGTATATGCTGGAAACCGGGACGTTCCCGGAGACAGATTTTACATACAGAATTTTTTGTATGCATGTGTAACAGGCAAGAGATCCTTAGCAATTGCTGACCTCACTCTTCAAAGCCCTGCCAAGGACGAACCTTCTTCCATCATGCAGCAGATGTACTTCATTCAGGAGAAGGTGCCACTGGATCAGCTCCTTCAGTCAGTCAGAGAGGCAAGGAGAAGCCAGACCTCAGACAGGTCAAATCTGGACATCTTTAGCAGATGGGAGCTTCTTGTACTTTTAAAGGACATGGGCGATGGCGATGTCATCGCCGATTTATTTTTACTTCTTAATTTTTCCAAAACAAAGGTATTCATAGGTTGTGGAAATGTCACGGGATGTGAACGGTCCTTATAAGGCCCCCTATGGATGGTTTTTACAGAGACGCTCCACTCTGGGTCAGCTGAAGTCCTGCCTGAAGCCCCCACCATCTCTTACATGGATACCAAATCTGTGCCTGTGGTCCAATTGGGTTTAGCTCACTTGGGGATTAAAAAAAATCACTCTTAACCTGTCTGTGTTTGCCTTACATTACTGGTTTCTGTGGTCCCACCAGTAGGTAGGAATCGGCTGATCTGATCAGTCATTTTAAAACATGACAATCACCATAAAGAGGGAGAAGTGCGGGTTTAAGTATCCAAAGGGATCTGCAGCCTTGGCAGCTCAGGTGACACTGGTGAAAATGCCACACCTGGCATATAAAGGATTTTTGCACAGGGTATAATCAGTTGAATGTCTTACTGTGTCTTAGGCGAGGGATCCAAAGAACACCTTGAAACTCCGGCCATGGTGACTCCTGCCCTAATTCACTCCTCTGGAGTCGTCACTGCAGGCACAGCTGCTCATCCTGCACCGTATCTGGTGTGATTCTTCGGTCCTGATTTCATACCTGGCCTCTTGGGGAGGCTTGAGTGCACTTAGCTGTCTCGCCTGGATTCTCCATACCGATCAGATTATTTCACCCTTCTTAATTTGCATGCTTATCAAAGACAAAACACATACCAGGGAGTGAACATACAGAAGGAGAGGATGGGAGATGGATGAAACTGCCTGACCTATGAGCATTTGCCATTGTATCATGTTTAAATAAAACTTTTTGAAAACTCATCCTTGCTAATTCTTGGGTGATTTCCTTTGTTCATACAGCACGAAGAAAGTGCGAAGCTATGAATCATATTTCCTTACAAACCTTTCAACTGTGAAAATCAAACGCCAGACTGTGAACATGAGTAGCTTGTAACCTGTGATGGCAGCGATATTCTCGCTGCCAAGCCAGAGTGGCAGCAATATACAGTAATTCTTGCAGTTGTTTGCTGCCCCCTTCTGGCTACTATATGTAACAGTATAAATCTGTTACAGCATCCCATGAATCACGTATACAAATGTTCAAAAAGGCACCAGCTTTCAGGTGGCTTATACTGGTAAACAAAAATACTCCGTAATAACCGAGTGTATAACGCCTCCTATGGGCCAAGACTGTAAATGTATTTACTTATAATGTCAACGTCATGTTGCTGTTTTATGGTCGGATGTTGAAAACGTGCATTAACACCACAGATTAAAATGAGCATAAGGAGCATTTTAGTTTTTCGTTTCCGCAGTTTCGCAAGAAAACCGACGCACCTTAAAACCAGGGCTTCTAAATACCAAGTTTCTAAATACCTCTAAAACACCGTAAGACGTGCGGTGGCTCATACGAAATACATGCACTCATTTTAAGAAATGCCACTCATAAAAATACCTTTTAATAAAAAAATATCAAAACAAACTGATGGGAATTGAAAATAAACTAGGCGATGTACGTAATCAGAACCAGGCTGAGGAACGAAGTCTTTTATTGCATAAATTGTATTTCATTATTTGTCTGCAAATTTCCAGGGCAAATTGTTCAGGCAGGAATGTAGCGCCGGCCAGCCAAGCAAGCGGCCGCCTAGGGCGCTGTCTGACGAGGCAGACCCCCGACCCCACTACCGCCAGTCAAAAATAAATGAAGCTTTCTGAGACTTTGCAGCCCGGGGGCGGTCGGCCAGTGGTGGGTGGCATTGTTTTACATAAACAGAAATAAATATTGCTTTAGATCAGGCAATACAAACCAGGGTGGTTAAGACGGTCCGCCCGCTTCTTTGGTCGTGGTCCATCCGAAATTTTTATTTTAATCAAGTAAAAAAAAAAAGAACAGAAAAATAAAAAAACAACGTCGGTTGTTTTGCAGAAAACGGAAGAGAAAAGAAAAACAGAAAAGAAAAAGAAAAACAACGCGTTTCGTCGCCGTCTAACTTTAAAATTTTGAATTATTGGATTGAGAGTCTTGCCCTTCTGCTTTACTTCTTTTGTTAATTTGTACATTTGTAACTGCCCCGTAGTGTTATAGGAATATACTCACTTTTACAGAGGCACACACTATAGTACCAAACACAGGCTGGCAAAGCAGGAGTATTAAGTGTGATAATGATGACGTCCCGTCGTATGCAGGCTACTTACCTATAGTGACCGCTAGATTTAATGCTAAAAATTATTCTGCGGACGTTTATACCATATAAACCGGGAAAATATGACTTATTTGCAGCAACAGACGAATAATGGTTAATGCAGGCCTGTTCAGTACTCTAACAAAATGAAAGGATAATGTCAGTTTAAATGTTGAATTTATTTTTAACGGGATCTTAAGGGGTTAGGCCTACTCAGAAAGGAGTTTAATTTGTGCAATATATATATATATATATATATACATAAAAGCAGCCAAACAGTGATGCATATATTTATTAAAGAATATCCACTAACTTCCACGATATGTTAAGGCTTGATATGACAGTAATGCCGACTTGTACATCAGACTGTTATTTTCCTAATTCGACATTAGGTTAATTGCGAGAAGGTATACACACACGTTTTGGCATCCCTGTGTCACAACAGGCAGGGTTTTTACTGAGCAAAGGGTCAAATTTAGCTAATTGCAATGCCTCAGAATTAGCACTCTAAAAATATATCTTGAGAAAGGCGGAAATAGTTTTGTTTTGTTATAATTCCACGGAGGTTTAACACCTCTAATTAGTCACGGTATTTGTGTTATATTAAATGCTTTATCCAGCAGAAGCGGATAACAATGTTTTAGGTACCTGCCTGTTTATCCATCCTGACGCATGTTCACCGGAATTTTGATGTCATTGGCATCCTGAAGAAACGAGCCAGAATAACGAGGTTTTCTGTAACCTAACATGGCGTTTGAAAGCATACAAGCATCAATCAGGTCATAGGAACACAGCGGAAGACCACACCATCTATTTTTTTATTTGCATTAAAGGAACATTTTTACATGCCTTTTCATAATACATGGTTACATACTCATATGTAGACTGACAGCGAGGTACAACAGTAAGGAGACCGGAAGCTAACGATGGCCGCGGGGACAAAACGACTTGCTGAAAACCCTTATTTTCACAATAATTCTCTGATAAAGAAAAATTTGGTTTCTGGAAACTGACTGGGGTTCTTCTTTAACAAAAATATTTAACAAAAAAACGTACGTTCTTAGGGCGACAGGGAAACCATGTATTTAATTTATCATTTTGTATCTTCGATCAATGCGTATTGAATGGTGCAGGACTTTTGAAGTAAATTTGTTTTTGGTTTGGCAAAATACAGGTAAATTGCTTTGCGATTTGTTTGAATGGTACCTGCCTTTTTTGACTTAAACACATGTGGAAATATGCAAAATATTAGGGAAGAGGGAAGACAAGGCTGCTGCACTGAGTGAAGCTCCCGGTGAACGGCTGTTAATCAAGAAGCCGCGTAAAACGCATGGAAATGTTTCTCTGATGTCAGATTCACCTTACCGCAGTTTGCTGTTGATTTCTCCGAATCACTATCAGCTTAAGTAACATCCGTCTACCTTCCAGCTACTTATCTTGGGCAGGGTTACAGGGGAGCCTGGAGTTTATCCCCCGCAGAATAGAGTTCAAGGCAGAGATCGTCCCAGACCGGATGCCAGTCCTATACTTTTATAAATAACATAGCCTCCCCACGATAATTCAGTATTTCTTGTGTTACAGATTATGCCACGTTTATACAATCTGATGAAAATGTTTTCATCGCCACACCATTTCCCCCATCTGCGTGAAAGTGCGTATTTAAAGATTGTCGAAAGAAAATGAACTACGCTGTGGGCGTACAGTAAAGTGAAGGGGAGCTACACACGGGGCTGGATTTCTGCACACTGACGCGTCTGGTGTGAAACGGCCCCCGCGTTGTGGCCCCCTGATCCGGCCCCTGCTCCCTCACTCCTTCTTGATGTGCCTGAGCAGGGCCCCCGCCGTGTGCTGCTGGCCGGGGGCGTGAGCGCCGGCCCCCCTGCCCCTCCTGTTCTGGTGGGTCTTGACGTGCTTGGCCAGGTGGTCGCTCCTCATGAAGCGCTTGCCGCACTGCGGGCAGCCAAAGCGCTTCTCGCCAGTGTGCGTGCGCAGGTGACGCTGCAGCTCGTCCGAGCGCGTGAAGCTCTTGCCGCAGAAGAGCCAGTTGCAGATGAAGGGGCGCTCGCCGGCGTGCCATCGCAGGTGGGCCTTCAGGTGCGATGTCTTTTTGTAGACCTTGCCGCATTCAGGGATGTGGCACACGTGCAGTCTCTTCCTGCCCAGCTCCTCAGGGGTCTGGCTGGCCAGCCCGCTGTTGGACGCCTGGCAGTTGGGGCACTTACATCTCCGGCAGCGGCGCGTGGAACTCAGGAGTCCCTTGGGGCTGCCCTGAAGGAGGGCTGCAATCTGGGGCTGGTGGCCCAGGACCAGCTGCCTTCCCAGGGCAAAGGGGTGACTGGCTGGACTGCCATTGGTCTGGGGAATGCTCCACCACTGCGGCCTCTCCTCCATGTGGCTTCCTGGAAGGTGGTGCCTGTTGGAGGAGCTTTGGAGTAGACTGGGGAAATTCTGGCCGACGCTGCTGTGCTGGTGGTAGTAGGAGCTGTTAGGCTGCACTTGAGAAGACAGGACTTTGACGGGGGAGAGGTCAAAGGGGTAGGAGGCCGGGGTCTCAGCAGGAGGGGTGAGGGGCAGTTCGTGGTGGTGGTGGTGGTGGTGGGAGTGAGCTCCCAGGCCGGACTGTACTTGCCCTGGAAACTTCGGCACGGTCAGTGTCATCTGGTGGCTGCCCAGGCCTGGGCTCGTTGCCACCTCATTACTCCACAGCTGGAACATCCCAGGTGTCGAGCCAGCCCCCCCTTCATAGGAAACCCGGGGTCCCTCCAGCCCCACGCTGCTGCTGGCCTGCCACGCCTGACCCCGTGTCGAGGCCAAGAAGGAAATGGAGTGGGATCCACCGTCTGGGGATGAGCTGGGTGTGCGGTCCTGTGCAAGGGGCACAAAAGCACGATTCAAATCAGTTACCTTTAACTATGCAGCCTAACGTCACAGTTCTTCATAGAGAGACTAAATGTCTCATACAATTAGATATTATGAGGCATAATCAGCTTTTTTTTACACTGTGAATAGCAACTTAAGTGCAGGGGTAGCAGGGAGGCTTAAACTAACAGTCGCTGAGTCACAGTGTTAGTCCCCTATCTACTGAAGCACGTGGGATGTCCTAAAACTCATAACAGACCAGCGCATCGTCAACAGCATATGGTTTGCAGAAACATCGAATACAACAGCTACAAGAGCAACTGAAATAAGTACGGAACTTTATAAGAAAAAGATTCATGTTATTACTCAGGAACACCTTGTTATGCTTAGTTATATTAGTATGTGATTTCTATCATTTTCGAAACTCTTCAGAACTCGTAGCATCTTTACAAAGAGCATACGTTTGTGGAAAGATGCGTAAGTTCGTTTACTTTTACCTGTCGCAGTCTTACTGTTTTTTTATTGTTATTTTCATGCGTGTACATCTGTTACTGTCAAGTACTAGTTTTTACCTAACAAGTCTAAAGAGGAAACAATAAAACAATCCACAAACCTGTAAAAATGAGTGCAGAAAATGATCAGTAGTGGACAAAGTAAGCGAAGCCATGTGTGCGCGCGGAGCTGCGCTCGGCGGGCGCGGACAGCGCGGTCATCTGAGCGGCGACGCGCCGGGAGAAGCGCACGTTACAGGAGATCAGGCTTAACAAACGCAGCAGGGTAATCCCGTTTGTGAAATCCGCACTTAAAGCTCGTCGTTTCACACTTTCTCTCTTCCGCACCCAGATATGTTATTTGCACTCGTGCGAACTTCCCCGCTCCTCTGACGGCCAGCGGTGGCTTTCATATACCTGACGAGTCTTTTGAAGTGCAGGGGAGAGCCAATCGCCATAGGTCCTTGGGACCATTTCAAAGGAGCGGTGATTGCATCCTCCGTACAGTGAAGAGACCCTCTCCACGGAGCCCCTTATGTATGTGCTAAGGGACAAGGGAGGGGGGCGTGATGGCGGGGCTTGCAGAAGAGGAGGAGGAAGTCGAAGTGAGTAAAGACACATTTCTGACAGAACAACAGTCTTTTATTTAGCACTTTTTTGTGTATTTTTGAACGTCCAGGATTAAAGAAATTCAAGGTTCAAATTTAAGAGTGACCCATCTAAGTGGTCTATATTCTACAATAAGTTGAGTTGAGTCTATCCTAAGGAATTATTAAATTATTAATAATTAAGATATTGAAACGTTTGCTGTTTCTGTCATGTTCTCACTATACATGCAAAACAAAACCTTGAACATTTATTAGCCTGGATTTTTAAGCCATTCATCCTGCTCTACTAATGTCATAACATTTAACGCTTACCTGTTATTTTAATCAAAATTAATATTATTTTAATTCCCCATAGATGTTCGTCCTAACTCAGTGTATGAACAAATACAAAGTATACAAATATCCTGGATACTCGCGAGCCCAATATGTAAAGCAGTAACGCATTAAGTTATGATGACAAAAGGTCGCAATATTTCGCAGTATTACAACGTCGTCTGAAAATGCTTTTTCAAAATAAATAAATAAATAAATTAATTAATTAATAAAAAAAAAATTAACATAAAGTGAGGTGACATTACTTCAAAAAAAAAAAAATAGATCGATAAATAAATAAAACTGAAAAATAAAACACTTGAAGCTACACTTTAATTAAATTGATATCCCCGCTGATACATCTTTCGATTTTCTTCGCCCTCTCACATCAAAGCCTCCATCCATCCGCCTGCACCCAGCTGCTGACAGAGTACAAGGTCGCGGTGACCCTGGCACCTGTCCTAGGAGTTAGGGGACGCCCAGGACGGGGTGCCCTCGTATTTGTGATAATCCGATAATTGATTAATCTGAATAGTATAAATAATCCTATTCGTCCGTTTCAAATATAAATGTAAACCGAAAGAATAGGGGCAGTTCCGTTTCCATAGAATATGCTGGCTAAAAGTCCAACATACCGTCCAAATTAGTATGTTTTTAATAATTAAAATTAGTCTTTAAAAAGTTAGTCCGTATGAAATAATTAAGTGAGTTCTCTTGTCTTATTTATATTGCATTTTCTCAGACTTCTTCAACCAAAATAACTGGCTAGTTTGTTTTCCAAAATTGGTCAGTCATGACGTGATGACATTACACTGCAGTAAAATTTCGTAGTAAAAGCTTGAAGTAAATGATCAGATAAAATTTTAGTGATGAAATTTATCTACTTGGTCATTTGTAAAAAACGAGGTCAACTTTTGTGAAGATTGAATGCGATGTAAGTTATGGGTTTTGCTCAGTAATAGACTCACAATGAAGCAATATTGGTTTTCTTATGAACAACGTGTACTGTAAGTGTTTGTTAAAGGTGTTAATTCTGTTGTGGTATAACGTAAAAAAATAAAGTTTTAAGGCAGAATACCGGCACCATGCATCCATCTCCTCCTGTGAAAGCACCCCCCTCACCCAACGCCCCCCCCGGTTGTGCCATATGTCTCTCCACATAAAGAACAGCGATTTACAAAGGCGTCCGCAGCCCAGGAAGGAGGAGCACGCTTACCCTTAGCCTGGAGCTGCCCCTCCCCACCCCAGATATCCATTAAAATGCAATAATGGGGACGGTTATGAAGCCAAGATGTTGTCTTGTCACAGTCGTTGTTAAAATCTGCTGGCATTTACACACTGTGCCTTTAAAAGCGCTAAATTACCCTGTTGGCAAACAGTAAAAACGTAGCCGAGACCTGGGGCCGTGGGGCCTGGTAGGTAACGGCAGTGAGTCCTGTGATGGCGCAGGGCCGGTGCCTGACAGGGCCGGTGGGGGGCCTCCTGAGGATTCGGCTGCTGAATGCAGATTCATTTTTCAAAGGGCTTATTAAATTGTACCAGACATGTCAGCGTCGTCAGGGCGTCCCGATCTATACAGAGTATTCCCTCCATTCCCGCTTTGCACCACTTAGCCCACAGTCCCATCAAACAACATCTTAATATATCACTTAATTCCTCAGGTAATGTGATAATCCAAGGGGATGTAGACGTGTACTCTGTGATGTACTGATGCTTTGCTGAAAGGTACAATAGCCTGCTCTTGGGATTTGAGGAGACAAGCTGACGGTTTGGGGTCTTCTGCTATATAATATGAAGCACAGTCACCAGGGTGTGTGTAATGCTACAACGTGAGTGACGCTGTTTGTTAACAACATCTCCGTCTGTCACACTCTCGGCCGTCTTTCCCAAACGGTTCACCGCCTTTACTGCCACCTATCAAGGCAACATGGCGAAACAAAAAGAGAAGCGCTGATGAGAAACACATTTAGCCGTTTCCGGAAAAATAAATCATTTAAATATTTTCAAAATGGGTTTTATATTATTAACCGTGATCCGTGTGTTTTACACGAACTGTAGAGCCAGCGTCTGCATGACTGAGACGCACTAAGACGCACACCTAAGATTATGGGGTAAAAGGTGTCTCCAGGAAGCGCGCTCCTTCTTTTCCGTATTACTGTGCAGAAGTTATTAATTACCTTGATACTCATTTCCTGTCATTATGCCTGCGTCCCCCCTTTCCCACCCCCCACCCTTCCCCCAGTGCTTGACTCCTTCCCAGATGAGTGCCTTTGAAGTGCTAACGACTCTCTCCTCACTTTGAACTGTGAAAACAATGCTCAGGTGGCGGCCTCACCTCCCCCGTGCACCGCCGCCTCATTTAAATACACCTGGATCCCCCCCCACCCCACCATCCGTCAGCTAAAGTCTCCTTCCGGAGCAGGGAAGGAGCAGAGGGGACATCAAGCAGCCCAAGGGGGTCGTGCTGATGCCCACTCACCCCTCATGTCTATTCTTCGCTCAGTGCTCATCTTTCTGTCATTGTTAGGCAGAATCAGTGTTTATTATGATGGGACCCGTGTCCCTCCAATCACGGTAAGTGACGCCTTTTACAAATGCCAATCAAATTCTCCTTGAGTGTGACAACGTTGCCCTTTCACATTTACCTCCCTTATTGGCGGATCAACGTACAGAAAGTGACACGTGGGAGCAAAGAGGAAACGCAGCAAATGTACAGTCAAGGCACTTAGCGCCGTACCCTGAGGGGCTTGTGACACTCTGGGGTTGCCGGGGCGACCCATCTGGCTGGGCCATCTGCACGTGATGAAACGAGAGCTGCAGCAAAGGCCCTTTCTCTTGGTCGCCTTGCCGTAAAACCGATTTCACGCCAAGGTTTCCACCAAACGATTCTTCCCCCCAACACTCATCACCCCCGACCCACAGTGCAAGACCCCCCCCCCTCCACAACAGTACCGGATTCAGGCTCAGTAGGTGACCATCCAGAGCGGGGCAGGACAAACATGACACACGTTGCGACAGAGACCTGTGGTTTTGTGTTTTACTGTAACGCAGCAAAAGTTCAGACCATGTTCCCAAAAACCCAGCACCCGACAGTCCAAAGGGTTATTCGTTACTGCAGATCGAGTCATTTATGACAATATGTGTCAACAACATATTGCATATTGAGTCACTGGACGAGTCAGACCACAGAACGCCCACATTGCTCATTAACCAGTTTATGGTTCATCGTGGTCACCAGCAGAGAGATGCCACCAAGAACAGGTCGCGTTGGTGGGACTCGGAGGAAAACTCACGCGGAATCCAAAGCTCTTGAAGTTAGCTTGCGTTTTGTTGTTCTGTGCTCTTAACAGCTTGAGAAGTCAGGTCACAGGAGCTCCTGATCAAAGAAGCTCACGGTTCAGTCTGGAAACACAGGATTAAATCTCCACTCTTTGATACTCTGCATCAATATTTAAGCTCCAGCAACTGGTTGACACTGACCGTATTTCCCAGAGCAGAAAGCAGAGGAGATGCGATGGGGGGGGGGGTGCAGTGGCAGCTTGGTGAACCCCACAGTTTTCCGTTGCCTGTCTGATCTTCCTCAGCCCGTTCGATGATGCCGGGGGCCAATGTGTTCGTTTGCTAGTTAGAAGAGGGCCTTCAACCGGGGGCAGTGAGATCCGAACAGTATGGTGCATGTTCCCTCTTCCGATGCACCTCACTCACCTCTGGGGGGGGGCTGATCAAAAATCCCCCCAGGACTGACACACTCACTCAGCCACAAGCTTTGCATGCTTTCACACATCTTTGGCACATCTGCATACACATCTGAGCCGCAAGGTATGTGAGACAAATCTATTATAAAAATTATTTGTACTATTGTTACAAGAAGCTTGAAACTTGGAACAAATGGGTTACTGATGTTTCTGTTAATAATCCACTATCAATAATTTATACAATGTTTTTACATGAGTTGCATCCAAATGCTTAAGCTAGAAGCGACCACTGCTCCTCACTTCTGGGACCAGGGTTTGTGTCTCCTCTGTGACTCCACATGTGTGCAGTTTGCATGTTCTTCCCATCGTAGGATTTCCTCCAGTGTCCCCCGCATTCCAAAAATATGCTGAGATTAATTGGTAATGCTTTACTTCAGTTACCACTGAAGTACAAATAATGAAGAAAAAATAGTCACTGCTAAAGATTCAATAGTGATGAACAAACATGAGATCGGTATTTCACTTGTGTTATTAATTACTTGTTCCTTCAATAGTTTTTTTTACTATTTTTTTCTGTGGTTTACTAAGATTTACAGAATTAACAAAAAAGTAACTGCTTGGGATAAAAGTTGTCACAATTAATTAACAATGAACAAAGCTGAGATCAGTATTTTACATGTTATTAATTACTTGTTCCTTCCGTGGTTCCTTCAGTAGTTCACAAAAGTTAATTAACAGATCTTGTAATAGTATAATGTAATAAGTAATAGTATAATGCTATGTTACTGGTGTCCCCTCAAGTAAAGTGTTACCAGTTAATTGGACTTGCTAAATTGCCCATAGGTCTGCATGTGTGTGTGACTGGTGTGTGAGGTGCCAGCACCACCCGTGATACAGAACAGCACCGCCCGTGATACAGGACAGCACCGCCCGTGATACAGAACAGCACCGCCCGTGATACAGAACAGCATCACCCGTGATACAGGACAGCACCACCCGTGATACAGAACAGCACCGCCCGTGATACAGGACAGCACCGCCCGTGATACAGGACAGCACCGCCCGTGATACAGGACAGCACCGCCCGTGATACAGAACAGCACCGCCCGTGATACAGAACAGGACAAGTGGTTACAGAAAATAGAAGGATGCATGGATGGGCATTGGCCAGTGTATGACTAATATGAATTAGGACACTGACTGGGACCGGAAGGTCACTAGTTCTAATCTTGTGCTTGGTTGAGTGACCGAACAGGGCCCTAACCATAATCCTAACCCTATCCCAAGACCTAACCCTAACCCTAAACCTAACCCCAACCCCAAACCTAAACCTAAACCTAACCCCTAGTCGCTCCAGGGACTGGATGACCAGGCTTTTCTCAATAGTAAGTCACCTTGAATAAAAGCATGGAAATATCACTCCAATCACAATGAGTTATAATTTATATAATCCATCCCATTTGTTACACAAATAACGATGCAGTATATCTCAGATTGAAAAGTAAGATTCGAAACTCAAAGTGTTTATTGCTGTTCAACCAGGGCTACGGTCCTTGGATTTGGTCCAGCTGAGAATACGGACGGGAGCCAGTAAGAGGGGTGGGACAAGACACAAGGCATCCACAACTCAGGCGCTGTCTGTAACATGGCTGTAAAGTCATTCCTTGCCACTGTCACCTCAGGCTTGCTTGGTGGGGTTCTGGCCGGTTAAATGTAAAGTGCTTTGTGACAATGACTGTTGTTAAAAGTGCTATATTAAAAAAAACTGAATTGAATTGAATTGTGTGACTTTGGGGACAGCTGGGTTAGTTTGATTCATATGGCTGCAGTCGAAGACGTTACATGATATTTATTTATACAGGCTATAAAGTCATTTTTCTATAAGTTTGTGCGTGTAATTGCTGGTGAGAGACAGTAGAATGCATCATATTGTATGATATGGGTAACGCAGCGGCGTATTGCAGTGAAGCTTAGCGGTGCAAAGCATCACTGCCAGTCCTGCAAGTCAGAGCAGCTCGCAGCTCGATGGGAGGAACAGCTCTTCAGCAGCAAACCAATAAACAGACACCTGACTAGTGCAACGGAGAAGATAAAAACCAACAACACAGCCTACAGCCTACAGTTACAATTCCCCACAACCACGGCAAACTCCAGCCAGCTTTACGTCAGCCGACGTATGCACAGACACACAGGTGATATTTGAAGAAAGTGTAAATATGAAATAATTAGTCATCAAAACAAAAGCTTTACTGCTGTGCTAAATTATAGAAAGTCGATCTATTGATGTTGCCTAACTAATTGAATGGTGAGGGACTCAAAACCAGATGTTGCATTTCAAAGCGTCGGGGAGCACGAAGACGGGGTTATGATTTATGCCGAAACGTGGGGCTTCAAAGAGCAGACTGTGGCTTCTAAACAAATTGAACAAGTCAATCGTTATTCACCCAGGACTGCGAGCAGATCAGAGAAGCGATTCTGCCGCTTGTAATATCCCTCAATGAAAATGCGGCCCCGTTGGGTGTAGCGGGCAGATCGAGGGCGAGAGGAAGACTGGGGGGAGCTTGTTATATGGTGATCGAGGTACCTGAGCTAGCAGAAAACAAGGGCAAATGAGTTAAGTCCCGCAAAAACTTAAGAATCTTAAAAGAGAAAGGTGAGGCGATCAGTAAAAGCAGGCGCTTAATAGGGACCTTCAGCTAAACACTAAGAATATCGGATCTGCTTGCCATATCACAAGCTAATATTTTTGCTTTTGCTTGGATTTTTGGGGTAAAAAACAATATGTGATAAGCATAGGCCTCATGCAACATAGTTTATCGTAAATAGTTTGCATTTCATGTCGTTGGAGACACGACAAACTTGCTTACTGGAGTTGTGCGGAAAAAACTTCGGATCCCTCAACCATCGTGCCACTCAGTTCATTAAAAGATGAAGAGACGCCGAACATATACACGTTTCCTTTAAAATAAAACATTTTAAGAAGCTGTCACACTATGTGGACCACCGACAGAAGTTGCTCCCCTTCTGTTTTGCTTTTCGTTCATTTGATATACAACCTAAATTGGGACTCCAGAAAAGAAATGCTAAATCTTTAATTAACGTTACGGCATCTGCAGTCCCGCTTCCGCGGATCCACGTGCTTTTCTTTTAACCTATTCCAGCGCATTTGCACACCAAGGTGAAGCTTGATGTTTGGCACTCTTACAGAAAAGAAGGGGGGAAATCAAAAATGGAAATGAACCCCCACTTGCGTCCTCAGATCAAAGACACAGAATTATTTAACTTTTTTCCGCCCCTTGATCATCAAATGAAAAAGTAGGAGAAAGAGAAAACGAGACATTTGTAGATTGTTGCATTGAGTTCTTTTGGTTGGCTCACAAGAAAGTTTTTTTTCTAACTAGCTGTATTAATATTTGTGTCCTGCTCTGCCTCTGAAGCATAGCACCGTACGCTGGCGTTATTAGATATGAGCGACCTGGGCAGCCCAGGGCGCTATCTTACCGAGGGCGATGTGGGCAGCCGCCCAGAGGGCTATCTTACCGGGGGCGGCATGAGGCGCCCGAGAAAAAAATGGTGACATTTGCACGATTGCGCCAATATGCACGTCAAGTTAATGACATCATGTTACCATGTGAGTCAATTACCTTTGTCAGAGTGGGCGGGGAAGGGGGCGGGGCTGGGCTGACCTTAGATCGCCCCACTGGAAGCCCGAGGTAGAGGGAGCGCGGGAATCTATCAAATAGCGCACCTCTAACTTTGAACAGTACTGATGCAATTAGTAAAATCAGTCACGCGACGAAATGCTAACAAATAACCACAATTCGTTCATGATGCTGTAAATCCCAAGTTGTAACAGACATATTGTTGCATTGTTTATCTTTTGTGCAAAATCGTTAAGAATATATAAAGCGAGTCTGTACGCCACCAAGGTGAATTTGCTTAGCTTTGACTCCTGGTTGACAGTGTTATAATGGGTCATGCATTGATGCCGAGGGCTAAATTAACGCAAACGAATAAGAATAGGTCTAAGGCATCAGCTGCCCAGCTTAGAAAAAAAAGACTAAAGAATAAGAGGAGAAATGTGCAAAAGGTAAAGGTATGCAGGTATTTGTTGTCTTTATGAGTAGAATATTATGCATGTAATGAAATAGGTTAGTATAACAGTATACTATACAGTATACTAAACATGTTTTAGTATATGTGTTAGCCAGTAGGGTAATAGAGTAATAATTCGATTCTCAGTTTTTAATTTATATACTACAATTTATTTCAATTTGTCTTTGTCACTTCTTTTGATATTTGTGAATCTCATGTTGAATATATTGTTTATGTTTGTATACTTATAATTTATTTATATCGCTCTAAACGTCTTAATAAAAATGGGAGATGGACACAGTTTTGGCTGGTGCAGGGGAGGGGGGTTGGTGGTTGGTAGATGGACACAGTTTTTGTTGGCAATGGGGGGCAGAAGGAGGGGTCGCCCAAGGCGCCATACAAGCCAGAACCAGTAAAAAAAATGGTTATAAGTCTGTTTTTTTTGGTAACGTGAGAATTGGTTCAAGACGGAGGTGCGATAAAAATAAAATAACCCTAAACATTGAATTTTAATTATTAGGACCAATGTAGTTTTTACATACCGTTTAAAGTACCAAAGGAAGGTTTCTGCTAAGTTCTGAGATGCACATATTTGTTAAACTAGTTCATTAAGTTTATTTTCTACTGTGTGCAGAATGTTGGACACCCTCCACACGTAAACAGTGTTGGCATTATCTGATGATATATTGTTATGTGTCACTGTGTTCCCACTGAGACACTTTTTGAAGACAAATTTAGCAAATGCAATGAGAGACGATGCCGCTGAAAGCAAACTACATAAACATATAGGAGCCGGTAGGCCAACTCAGAAAATTACTGTCCTGTCCAAATCTTCCAGTATCATGTCTATAATGTAATTTACACCTTCGCAGTAAAGCGTAAAGGGAATTACTTCTGACATATACGCGGGGAAAGTAATATAAAACATTATAGCATTTTACAACGTTCGCAAAAATCAGGATGATTATCCCTCCGGTCATCATTTGATTGATCGTGAATCCATGTTTATGTTCATAATCAATGTTGGATGGACTGTAACACATTAGAAATCCTGCAAACAGCTGCATTCATGATGCGCACGCGGAGGTCTCCTCTCGAACAGGTCACGCGGGCTTGCGGAGTATCCCGCGTGAACGCACTCGTGCGCGAAAGAGGGAGCGGGGGGAACAGTGGCTCCCCTACCCCAGCAGCCCCATTATGTCAGCCTCGCACCCGAGTGGCAGCCGGGCGACAGCAAGCTTCACAGAGCTGATTACTCCCTAATTAGCGCAGGTCCTCCGTCAGCCAAAGATGCGTCGCCGCCAGCCTCTTCATCGCCACCCGACTCCGCGTGCTAATTCAAACGGGATTTCAAGTCAGTGACAGAAGAATGAACCTACTGTTCATGTCTGGGAATAACACAGGAAGAGAAAACAGGCCCGTGTTCATGTTTGAGGCCAGGCTTAGCGAGAGGTATAGGCTACTAAATAAAAACAGTGCATTAAATGTAACACCTTTTGCACTTTATACTTTTATATACTGTATATATTTGCAATCATTTTAACCTTATTTTAACCTTTCTTCTGATTAAAACCTAATCAATTACAGAATATTATTTTGAATGCCATTTTGTGACGATTATTAACATTTTTTGATTAATTTTTGAAAGTTAACATGTAGCTTTTTTTAAAATTTAACCAGTCAGTCATGTTCCTGGGGTCCGGCCAGCCCTGATAGCGAGAGGTGCTGCTGATTGCCTTGGGACAGCCGTAAGTACGTGACAGACAAGCTTGAACCGTGGCTCTCTTGGGGACAGGAGATGGGAAGTACAATAGGCCCAATGGGACAGCAGAGAGACATGTGTTACTGTGGGATGTTTCACCTGTTATCTAATAACCATCCCATAATGCACCTTGGCAATATTTACTGTTCCTCTTTGGTCTCAGTTTGCAGTTTGGTCCCTTGTTCTCCCAGCAGGCAGCAGTGTGGTGCAGAGCTGTGAAAGGTGTCCACCAGGGTTGTGGTATTTTGGTCTTAGTTCAAAGTTTTTCACATATAAGAACTTCTGCCTCCCAAAGACACCCACTTTATTTAATTAAATTTTTCTTAATTAAATTTGTATTTATTTATTTATTATTATTTTTTTTTGTTTGTTTTTTTTGGGGGGGGGGGCACATTCCCTCCTCTAAATGCCACAGGATTCATGCTGTGATTTAGTATGATTTCAGTTGGACTAACATGTTTACTTGTACTTTAAACGTTCGGTTTTAGACAAAGATCACAATGATTTGACTTTCTTAGTGTGCATGTAAATACACTGAGTCAATAATTCGATTTTCTTCTATCCTGGCTACACTGGCTCTACAGACTTATAGCTCTTTACGTTGGCACAGGAGCCGGTGAAATAGGGACAACAGGATGTGGACTGTAAGAAAAATAAGCCTGAATTAAAGCATGATGAATGTTAATGAGGGGGCGGGGCTAACATTTCACCCCTCTGTGAATACAGACACATCTATTTGCATGAAGTGTACAGGTTTGTCTGTTCTGAATATGTCTATGCGAGTGGTTCCATTTAACATAAAACACATTTCAAAGTGTTTTATTTCAGTATTTAGTGAAAATAAACTTTGCTTTTATGACTTATCTCCTTGAAAACATTTATTCGTCATTAATTAAAGTACACCAGAGTAAAGTCAAAGTCTTTTTTTACCCTGTTACAGTCTTCTACAGATTAAGCACATGAAACTACTGCAGCAAAACTCTGTTTGACATAATGGACCATGCAGGCCCAGAATTATCACAGTCAGGACTGTGAACCCTGCTGGTCCGGAGCCTGTTGAAGTTCTGGAGATCTTGTATCAGTTAACTTTTGTGTGGCTGTCTGACTGCAATGTCATGGGAAGGCTTACATGTAAGTGTAAGAGTGTACTCACACTGGGTGACCTGTACTCACACTGGGTGATCTGTACTCACACTGGGTGACCTGTACTCACACTGGGTGACCTGTACTCACACTGGGTGACCTGTACTCACACTGGGTGATCTGTACTCACATTGGGTGACCTGTACTCACACTGGGTGACCTGTACTCACACTGGGAGATCTGTACCGGGCTTGAGCACGTTTCACCTCCAAAGCCCAGTTCGTCTGACTAGTGAGCTCGCTAACTGTGCCCGGGCACGTAACACAGACATGACGTCAGTGATGTGACTGGTACACACATGCTCACATGGACACTGTGAGTGTTTCTCAATATGCGTACTTGACCACAATTGTGTTCTCGTGTACCCGTTTTACATCATCTTCCATGGCCGAAGACCTGTTCCAATCCTCAAGAACAGAAGTACAGAGGGCAGTAAAAATCCCTGGATGTCGTTCTTGTCCCACCCCAAATATCAGGAGAAACACCCAGGTCATATATTGGGGTTTTGACAATTCAAAAAAAAACTTGCCTTCCAAGAATGAACTTGGGGTGCAATGAATCATGGGATCGGTTTCATTCAGAGAGGATGCAACTGCTGCTAGAACGACATACAGGGATTTTTACTGCCCTCTGTGTGTCTGTTCTTGAGTCTTTGGCAATGGAAGATGACAGGAGAACACAGGCATGATCAAATACGCATATTGAGCGATACCCATGGACTCAACACTTATAGGGTAGCGACAAGTTGTACAGATCAGAAGTGAGTTCTGTCAGCTAAACACAAGTTCGATTATAAAGTAAGGAGCATGCACTGATGTAAAGTGAACCTCAAATCAATCCTTGAGTTTTAAACTACAGCCGCCTTCTTTGTGGGTGGTACAGCCGCTACTTCAGTTACAATGTAGTTAGTCGCTACAAAAAATGTTGTCGCACTTAATGACGGTGTTACCGTGGATGACCAATCAGTATCACTGTCTGATATTACCGGAACCGGCTTACTATTCCACTTGTTTGTATTTCAACCGCAGCTGTAATGGAAACCCGTAATATGCCATGCATGGCGAGATGGAAGAAGTGTGTCCACTAGGTAGCTTATTAGGTGTGGTTTAGGAGTGCAACAGGTCACCAAAATCACGGTTTGGTTCATATCACGGTATTTGAGTCAGGGATTGGATCAGCGAAAACAGGAGCCTAATATAACTTTTTCTTCTATGTATTACTTAAAGAACTTAAAGCAAATTCGAAGCAAGGAACTTTTAACATGCCCTGTTCACGTGAACACAGAACACACCATTGTTTTGTCTGAATCTCTTCACTGGAACTCCGCATTGTACGGAAGTGCTTATATCTGACATCCATTATGATCTTTGCCTGTCTTATGTTGAGATCTAGTGAGTGGTACACATCAGGCTACTTATCAATCTGTAATTATGTCCTCTCAATTATGGATCAAAAGTCAGAATTCTTTAACAGCTCGCCGTTATCTCATTGCAATGTTCCCATTATAAGAAAATTTACTAAAAGCTATGATTTAGCTGTGCTCTTTTTCTCAAGTGATGAACATTAGTATGATTATTGTATAGTGCTAACAGACATACTGCTGTTTCTGATTGCGACAGTCCGTGATCATAGTCAAATCGAAAGCATTGATCCATAACGATGATGTATAGCCAACTAAGCTGTTAAACATGTTGCGATATTACAAGTGAAAATGAGTTGTGATCTCGCGATTAACTTTAATTTAATAGGCAGCCGGGCCAGTCGTCAACTCGCCCCAAGATGCAGGTAGAAGCATCCAACGTTAGATGTTGTCAGTGATCCTCCAGTGAGCTCTGGGGCACGGGAGCAGAATGATCAGCACAGACCAGCTTTGCTGGCTTATTATTACTCTTTAAAGTGTTTCTCCATTTGTTCTATTTGCAGCAGTTATACATGAGCATCGCAGACGGAGCCCCACCCACCAGGACAGTCCCGCCAATGAGATTTTATCACAAATACGTTGATGGAAGAAATGCTTACCTTGCTAGATCCCCTGTCTCTCCCGAATGAGCCTATACACTGAGATTTGGGAATATGGGGTTTAAAAGGGTTTGCAGTTATTGGGACATTTTAAAAGCTTCCCTCAGTTACTTTGATGTACTCTACATATACAGCTCTGGGAAAAATTAAGACACCACTATATCCATCCATCCATTTTCCAAACCACTTATCCTACTGGGTCGCGGGGGGGTCCGGAGCCTATCCCGGAAGCAATGGGCACGAGGCCGGGACACCACTATATATTTTTTTAAAATCTGGTTTAATCCTGGTTCTGGTGGCAGAAGGCTACATTGCGAGGCAGGCTGCTTCCAGGCTCGAAGTTTTTAAGATCGCAATACACAAGAACGAGGTGAAGCAGAAGATACAGAGAATGACTAAAAACCAGGCAGCTAAAGGGAGGGAGCGACTCTCTAATGCTAGAGATGACCGCTAACTTATCCGACAGTTTCTCATGAATCATAGGATTCAGGTGACCTTCAAAAGGAATGGGACACATTAAGTGCAGGTGTGAAGTGCACTGCTAGGGCAGCTCATAACAAGATCCTAGAAGCAGGACAGGAGACCCATAAAGCAAGGAAGAAGCCCTTTGTCAATGAGAAGCAAGGAAGAGCCTGGCTGGATTTTGCAAAAAAATGTGTATTTAACACAAGTGCAAATCCATAAATTGTGAAATGAGTAATTTTTTTTTTTTGCTGTGGTCTCTTACTTTTTTCCAGAGCTGTATATGCATGAGGAACAGAAACATTCTTTTTTCCCATATGCGTATGCTAATGCTGCCCTTTCCCTCGCTGAGGGACAGCCCAGCCACCTCTGACATCACTCCTACTTCCTCTCCAATCGCAGCACTGTGAACGGCCTCGTTCCCAGAGCAAAGCTGCTACCTTGACCTGGGAAAATGGGTGTAAATTAATTTTACACACAAAGAAAAAAAGACATCAGAAGCATAATCACCACATAGATGAATCGCTAGTCTGATATCATGTGTGCATATTAATAATTTTCTTAGTGTGTGTTTCATAGAGATCTCTTGGTAACATTTCCTCTGAGACGCCCTTTTTAAAGCTCACAGCGTGATCTGCTAATTGGGAAAAAGGAAAGTACAGGAAACACAGAAAATAGCCCGTGTCAGTAAACCAGCTCACATACCCATGGTCCCAGACAGGGATCTGTCGGTGCTTTGGGGCGTGGTCTGCCTGTGCCATTAGGACGCCCTGGTCGGCACATCCCCACACAGGCACTATAGTCTTTAGGACGCCCTGGTCGGCACATCCCCACACAGGCACTATAGTCTTTAGGACGCCCTGGTCGGCACATCCCCACACAGGCACTATAGTCTTTAGGACGCCCTGGTCGGCACAGCCCCACACAGGCACTATAGTCTTTAGGACGCCCTGGTCGGCACAGCCCTACACAGGCACTACAGTCTTTAGGACGCCCTGGTCGGCACATCCCCACACAGGCACTATAGTCTTTAGGACGCCCTGGTCGGCACATCCCCACACAGGCACTATAGTCTTTAGGGCGCCCTGGTCGGCACAGCCCCACACAGGCACTATAGTCTTTAGGACGCCCTGGTCGGCACAGCCCCACACAGGCACTACAGTCTTTAGGACGCCCTGGTCGGCACATCCCCACACAGGCACTATAGTCTTTAGGACGCCCTGGTCGGCACATCCCCACACAGGCACTATAGTCTTTAGGACGCCCTGGTCGGCACATCCCCACACAGGCACTATAGTCTTTAGGACGCCCTGGTCGGCACATCCCCACACAGGCACTATAGTCTTTAGGACGCCCTGGTCGGCACATCCCCACACAGGCACTACAGTCTTTAGGACGCCCTGGTCGGCACATCCCCACACAGGCACTATAGTCTTTAGGACGCCCTGGTCGGCACATCCCCACACAGGCACTATAGTCTTTAGGACGCCCTGGTCGGCACATCCCCACACAGGCACTATAGTCTTTAGGACGCCCTGGTCAGCACATCCCCACATAGGCACTACAGTCTTTAGGACGCCCTGGCCGGCACATCCCCACACAGGCACTACAGTCTTTAGGACGCCCTGGTCGGCATATCCCCACACAAGCACTATAGTCTTTAGGACGCCCTGGTCGGCACATCCCCACACAGGCACTACAGTCTTTAGGACGCCCTGGCCGGCACATCCCCACACAGGCACTATAGTCTTTAGGACGCCCTGGTCAGCACATCCCCACATAGGCACTACAGTCTTTAGGACGCCCTGGCCGGCACATCCCCACACAGGCACTACAGTCTTTAGGACGCCCTGGTCGGCATATCCCCACACAAGCACTATAGTCTTTAGGACGCCCTGGCCGGCACATCCCCACACAGGCACTATAGTCTTTAGGACGCCCTGGTCAGCACAGCCCCACACAGGCACTACAGTCTTTAGGACGCCCTGGTCAGCACATCCCCACACAGGCACTACAGTCTTTAGGACGCCCTGGTCGGCACATCCCCACACAGGCACTATAGTCTTTAGGACGCCCTGGTCGGCACATCCCCACACAGGCACTATAGTCTTTAGGACGCCCTGGTCGGCACATCCCAACACAGGCACTATAGTCTTTAGGGCGCCCTGGTCGGCACAGCCCCACACAGGCACTATAGTCTTTAGGACGCCCTGGTCGGCACAGCCCCACACAGGCACTATAGTCTTTAGGACGCCCTGGTCGGCACAGCCCTACACAGGCACTACAGTCTTTAGGACGCCCTGGTCGGCACATCCCCACACAGGCACTATAGTCTTTAGGACGCCCTGGTCGGCACATCCCCACACAGGCACTATAGTCTTTAGGACGCCCTGGTCGGCACATCCCCACACAGGCACTATAGTCTTTAGGACGCCCTGGCCGGCACATCCCCACACAGGCACTATAGTCTTTAGGACGCCCTGGTCGGCACAGCCCCACACAGGCACTACAGTCTTTAGGACGCCCTGGTCGGCACATCCCCACACAGGCACTACAGTCTTTAGGACGCCCTGGTCGGCACATCCCCACACAGGCACTACAGTCTTTAGGACGCCCTGGTCGGCACATCCCCACACAGGCACTATAGTCTTTAGGACGCCCTGGTCGGCACATCCCCACACAGGCACTATAGTCTTTAGGACGCCCTGGTCGGCACATCCCCACACAGGCACTATAGTCTTTAGGGCGCCCTGGTCGGCACAGCCCCACACAGGCACTATAGTCTTTAGGACGCCCTGGTCGGCACAGCCCCACACAGGCACTATAGTCTTTAGGACGCCCTGGTCGGCACAGCCCTACACAGGCACTACAGTCTTTAGGACGCCCTGGTCGGCACATCCCCACACAGGCACTATAGTCTTTAGGACGCCCTGGTCGGCACATCCCCACACAGGCACTATAGTCTTTAGGGCGCCCTGGTCGGCACAGCCCCACACAGGCACTATAGTCTTTAGGACGCCCTGGTCGGCACAGCCCCACACAGGCACTATAGTCTTTAGGACGCCCTGGTCGGCACATCCCCACACAGGCACTACAGTCTTTAGGACGCCCTGGTCGGCACATCCCCACACAGGCACTACAGTCTTTAGGACGCCCTGGTCGGCACATCCCCACACAGGCACTACAGTCTTTAGGACGCCCTGGTCGGCACATCCCCACACAGGCACTATAGTCTTTAGGACGCCCTGGTCGGCACATCCCCACACAGGCACTATAGTCTTTAGGACGCCCTGGTCGGCACATCCCCACACAGGCACTATAGTCTTTAGGACGCCCTGGTCGGCACATCCCCACACAGGCACTATAGTCTTTAGGACGCCCTGGTCGGCACATCCCCACACAGGCACTATAGTCTTTAGGACGCCCTGGTCGGCACATCCCCACACAGGCACTATAGTCTTTAGGACGCCCTGGTCGGCACATCCCCACACAGGCACTATAGTCTTTAGGACGCCCTGGTCGGCACATCCCCACACAGGCACTATAGTCTTTAGGACGCCCTGGTCGGCACATCCCCACACAGGCACTATAGTCTTTAGGACGCCCTGGCCGGCACATCCCCACACAGGCACTATAGTCTTTAGGACGCCCTGGTCGGCACAGCCCCACACAGGCACTACAGTCTTTAGGACGCCCTGGTCGGCACATCCCCACACAGGCACTACAGTCTTTAGGACGCCCTGGTCGGCACATCCCCACACAGGCACTACAGTCTTTAGGACGCCCTGGTCGGCACATCCCCACACAGGCACTACAGTCTTTAGGACGCCCTGGTCGGCACATCCCCACACAGGCACTATAGTCTTTAGGACGCCCTGGTCGGCACATCCCCACACAGGCACTATAGTCTTTAGGACGCCCTGGTCGGCACATCCCCACACAGGCACTATAGTCTTTAGGGCGCCCTGGTCGGCACAGCCCCACACAGGCACTATAGTCTTTAGGACGCCCTGGTCGGCACAGCCCCACACAGGCACTATAGTCTTTAGGACGCCCTGGTCGGCACAGCCCTACACAGGCACTACAGTCTTTAGGACGCCCTGGTCGGCACATCCCCACACAGGCACTATAGTCTTTAGGACGCCCTGGTCGGCACATCCCCACACAGGCACTATAGTCTTTAGGGCGCCCTGGTCGGCACAGCCCCACACAGGCACTATAGTCTTTAGGACGCCCTGGTCGGCACAGCCCCACACAGGCACTATAGTCTTTAGGACGCCCTGGTCGGCACATCCCCACACAGGCACTACAGTCTTTAGGACGCCCTGGTCGGCACATCCCCACACAGGCACTACAGTCTTTAGGACGCCCTGGTCGGCACATCCCCACACAGGCACTACAGTCTTTAGGACGCCCTGGTCGGCACATCCCCACACAGGCACTATAGTCTTTAGGACGCCCTGGTCGGCACATCCCCACACAGGCACTATAGTCTTTAGGACGCCCTGGTCGGCACATCCCCACACAGGCACTATAGTCTTTAGGACGCCCTGGTCGGCACATCCCCACACAGGCACTATAGTCTTTAGGACGCCCTGGTCGGCACATCCCCACACAGGCACTATAGTCTTTAGGACGCCCTGGTCGGCACATCCCCACACAGGCACTATAGTCTTTAGGACGCCCTGGTCGGCACATCCCCACACAGGCACTATAGTCTTTAGGACGCCCTGGTCGGCACATCCCCACACAGGCACTATAGTCTTTAGGACGCCCTGGTCGGCACATCCCCACACAGGCACTATAGTCTTTAGGACGCCCTGGCCGGCACATCCCCACACAGGCACTATAGTCTTTAGGACGCCCTGGTCGGCACAGCCCCACACAGGCACTACAGTCTTTAGGACGCCCTGGTCGGCACATCCCCACACAGGCACTACAGTCTTTAGGACGCCCTGGTCGGCACATCCCCACACAGGCACTACAGTCTTTAGGACGCCCTGGTCGGCACATCCCCACACAGGCACTATAGTCTTTAGGACGCCCTGGTCGGCACATCCCCACACAGGCACTATAGTCTTTAGGACGCCCTGGTCGGCACATCCCCACACAGGCACTATAGTCTTTAGGACGCCCTGGTCGGCACATCCCCACACAGGCACTATAGTCTTTAGGACGCCCTGGTCAGCACATCCCCACATAGGCACTACAGTCTTTAGGACGCCCTGGCCGGCACATCCCCACACAGGCACTACAGTCTTTAGGACGCCCTGGTCGGCATATCCCCACACAAGCACTATAGTCTTTAGGACGCCCTGGTCGGCACATCCCCACACAGGCACTACAGTCTTTAGGACGCCCTGGCCGGCACATCCCCACACAGGCACTATAGTCTTTAGGACGCCCTGGTCAGCACATCCCCACATAGGCACTACAGTCTTTAGGACGCCCTGGCCGGCACATCCCCACACAGGCACTACAGTCTTTAGGACGCCCTGGTCGGCATATCCCCACACAAGCACTATAGTCTTTAGGACGCCCTGGCCGGCACATCCCCACACAGGCACTATAGTCTTTAGGACGCCCTGGTCAGCACAGCCCCACACAGGCACTACAGTCTTTAGGACGCCCTGGTCAGCACATCCCCACACAGGCACTACAGTCTTTAGGACGCCCTGGTCGGCACATCCCCACACAGGCACTATAGTCTTTAGGACGCCCTGGTCGGCACATCCCCACACAGGCACTATAGTCTTTAGGACGCCCTGGTCGGCACATCCCAACACAGGCACTATAGTCTTTAGGGCGCCCTGGTCGGCACAGCCCCACACAGGCACTATAGTCTTTAGGACGCCCTGGTCGGCACAGCCCCACACAGGCACTATAGTCTTTAGGACGCCCTGGTCGGCACAGCCCTACACAGGCACTACAGTCTTTAGGACGCCCTGGTCGGCACATCCCCACACAGGCACTATAGTCTTTAGGACGCCCTGGTCGGCACATCCCCACACAGGCACTATAGTCTTTAGGACGCCCTGGTCGGCACATCCCCACACAGGCACTATAGTCTTTAGGACGCCCTGGCCGGCACATCCCCACACAGGCACTATAGTCTTTAGGACGCCCTGGTCGGCACAGCCCCACACAGGCACTACAGTCTTTAGGACGCCCTGGTCGGCACATCCCCACACAGGCACTACAGTCTTTAGGACGCCCTGGTCGGCACATCCCCACACAGGCACTACAGTCTTTAGGACGCCCTGGTCGGCACATCCCCACACAGGCACTATAGTCTTTAGGACGCCCTGGTCGGCACATCCCCACACAGGCACTATAGTCTTTAGGACGCCCTGGTCGGCACATCCCCACACAGGCACTATAGTCTTTAGGGCGCCCTGGTCGGCACAGCCCCACACAGGCACTATAGTCTTTAGGACGCCCTGGTCGGCACAGCCCCACACAGGCACTATAGTCTTTAGGACGCCCTGGTCGGCACAGCCCTACACAGGCACTACAGTCTTTAGGACGCCCTGGTCGGCACATCCCCACACAGGCACTATAGTCTTTAGGACGCCCTGGTCGGCACATCCCCACACAGGCACTATAGTCTTTAGGGCGCCCTGGTCGGCACAGCCCCACACAGGCACTATAGTCTTTAGGACGCCCTGGTCGGCACAGCCCCACACAGGCACTATAGTCTTTAGGACGCCCTGGTCGGCACATCCCCACACAGGCACTACAGTCTTTAGGACGCCCTGGTCGGCACATCCCCACACAGGCACTACAGTCTTTAGGACGCCCTGGTCGGCACATCCCCACACAGGCACTACAGTCTTTAGGACGCCCTGGTCGGCACATCCCCACACAGGCACTATAGTCTTTAGGACGCCCTGGTCGGCACATCCCCACACAGGCACTATAGTCTTTAGGACGCCCTGGTCGGCACATCCCCACACAGGCACTATAGTCTTTAGGACGCCCTGGTCGGCACATCCCCACACAGGCACTATAGTCTTTAGGACGCCCTGGTCGGCACATCCCCACACAGGCACTATAGTCTTTAGGACGCCCTGGTCGGCACATCCCCACACAGGCACTATAGTCTTTAGGACGCCCTGGTCGGCACATCCCCACACAGGCACTATAGTCTTTAGGACGCCCTGGTCGGCACATCCCCACACAGGCACTATAGTCTTTAGGACGCCCTGGTCGGCACATCCCCACACAGGCACTATAGTCTTTAGGACGCCCTGGCCGGCACATCCCCACACAGGCACTATAGTCTTTAGGACGCCCTGGTCGGCACAGCCCCACACAGGCACTACAGTCTTTAGGACGCCCTGGTCGGCACATCCCCACACAGGCACTACAGTCTTTAGGACGCCCTGGTCGGCACATCCCCACACAGGCACTACAGTCTTTAGGACGCCCTGGTCGGCACATCCCCACACAGGCACTACAGTCTTTAGGACGCCCTGGTCGGCACATCCCCACACAGGCACTATAGTCTTTAGGACGCCCTGGTCGGCACATCCCCACACAGGCACTATAGTCTTTAGGACGCCCTGGTCGGCACATCCCCACACAGGCACTATAGTCTTTAGGGCGCCCTGGTCGGCACAGCCCCACACAGGCACTATAGTCTTTAGGACGCCCTGGTCGGCACAGCCCCACACAGGCACTATAGTCTTTAGGACGCCCTGGTCGGCACAGCCCTACACAGGCACTACAGTCTTTAGGACGCCCTGGTCGGCACATCCCCACACAGGCACTATAGTCTTTAGGACGCCCTGGTCGGCACATCCCCACACAGGCACTATAGTCTTTAGGGCGCCCTGGTCGGCACAGCCCCACACAGGCACTATAGTCTTTAGGACGCCCTGGTCGGCACAGCCCCACACAGGCACTATAGTCTTTAGGACGCCCTGGTCGGCACATCCCCACACAGGCACTACAGTCTTTAGGACGCCCTGGTCGGCACATCCCCACACAGGCACTACAGTCTTTAGGACGCCCTGGTCGGCACATCCCCACACAGGCACTACAGTCTTTAGGACGCCCTGGTCGGCACATCCCCACACAGGCACTATAGTCTTTAGGACGCCCTGGTCGGCACATCCCCACACAGGCACTATAGTCTTTAGGACGCCCTGGTCGGCACATCCCCACACAGGCACTATAGTCTTTAGGACGCCCTGGTCGGCACATCCCCACACAGGCACTATAGTCTTTAGGACGCCCTGGTCGGCACATCCCCACACAGGCACTATAGTCTTTAGGACGCCCTGGTCGGCACATCCCCACACAGGCACTATAGTCTTTAGGACGCCCTGGTCGGCACATCCCCACACAGGCACTATAGTCTTTAGGACGCCCTGGTCGGCACATCCCCACACAGGCACTATAGTCTTTAGGACGCCCTGGTCGGCACATCCCCACACAGGCACTATAGTCTTTAGGACGCCCTGGCCGGCACATCCCCACACAGGCACTATAGTCTTTAGGACGCCCTGGTCGGCACAGCCCCACACAGGCACTACAGTCTTTAGGACGCCCTGGTCGGCACATCCCCACACAGGCACTACAGTCTTTAGGACGCCCTGGTCGGCACATCCCCACACAGGCACTACAGTCTTTAGGACGCCCTGGTCGGCACATCCCCACACAGGCACTATAGTCTTTAGGACGCCCTGGTCGGCACATCCCCACACAGGCACTATAGTCTTTAGGACGCCCTGGTCGGCACATCCCCACACAGGCACTATAGTCTTTAGGGCGCCCTGGTCGGCACAGCCCCACACAGGCACTATAGTCTTTAGGACGCCCTGGTCGGCACAGCCCCACACAGGCACTATAGTCTTTAGGACGCCCTGGTCGGCACAGCCCTACACAGGCACTACAGTCTTTAGGACGCCCTGGTCGGCACATCCCCACACAGGCACTATAGTCTTTAGGACGCCCTGGTCGGCACATCCCCACACAGGCACTATAGTCTTTAGGGCGCCCTGGTCGGCACAGCCCCACACAGGCACTATAGTCTTTAGGACGCCCTGGTCGGCACAGCCCCACACAGGCACTATAGTGTTTAGGACGCCCTGGTCGGCACATCCCCACACAGGCACTACAGTCTTTAGGACGCCCTGGTCGGCACATCCCCACACAGGCACTACAGTCTTTAGGACGCCCTGGTCGGCACATCCCCACACAGGCACTACAGTCTTTAGGACGCCCTGGTCGGCACATCCCCACACAGGCACTATAGTCTTTAGGACGCCCTGGTCGGCACATCCCCACACAGGCACTATAGTCTTTAGGACGCCCTGGTCGGCACATCCCCACACAGGCACTATAGTCTTTAGGACGCCCTGGTCGGCACATCCCCACACAGGCACTATAGTCTTTAGGACGCCCTGGTCGGCACATCCCCACACAGGCACTATAGTCTTTAGGACGCCCTGGTCGGCACATCCCCACACAGGCACTATAGTGTTTCAGGGAGCTCCTCTCACCCATATTTATTATTATTTTTACTTTAATATGGAAGAGTGAAAACACCACAGTCCTCACAACACAGGGCAAACTTTCAATTCTCAGGGTTGGAATCCATACACAACTTCCTGTCATGTGACAGGAACTTTCTAGCACAAATGGCCCCTCCCATTCTTCTACCTGCTCCCTCTCCTCATCTAGGGGTGTGTTCAGGCTCACTCCCTGTTATAGATATAGTGCACTATATAGTGTGTCTGCCAATTTGTAGTGCCATTTGATTTCTCAACGGCAAATCTGACTCACTGTATAGTACACTATAAGGTACACACAATGCCCTGCAAAGTGGTGTGGACAGACAATGTACATGATGCTCTGTGTGCTAGAGGACAGCTTTGTATACAGATATAAGCACATTAAACCTAAATAATTATAATACTCTGCCAAAAGTCTTGATATGCAGCTTGTAAGCCCAAACACAACTATGAATGAATGTGCACGATTGTACATGTGCATGAATTTATGGTTATTAGTGAAGTATATTTACAGTTATTTAAAGCATTTATTATGTTCTTTAAAGCCTATATGAAAAGTGTACTTGGTGCAACTGAAATGGACAAATATGAAACAAATAAAACGTAGAAGGAACTCGGGACAAAACATTTCAGTTTTAAATAAATCACAGGCTTACATTCATTTTCACTTTTTCTCCTTTATTCTGTTGATGCTGATGTAGTTTACTGTTCGCAAACGTCAGCGGTTGCTAGGAGACCAGCACATAGGAATGCGGTGTCCGAAACTGTCGTCTTCTTTCACCGACTCATTTCCCTACAGAGAGAATAGTGAGCGAGTGAAACACTGTGAACTCAGCCTAGCCTTTCAGTAGTGGAATGACCTCGCCGACTGGGCCATCCCAGCTGGCTGCCAGCGAACACCTACATGTTTACCCAGCGCAGTACCTCCGGAACAGCAGAAACAGAAGCCCCTCACACACCTGCCCATGTCCTCTCTTCTCACTCTGCCATTATTTACTGCAGTCTCCCACACAGCCCGATGAAAATGAACTTTATTCCTTTCATTTATGTTTCAGCTCTACTTTATCTTCTTAAAGCATGTTCTCAGAGATTTTTAATCAGAACTTTTGCATTCTTGGTTACTACGAAGCAAAAAGTCTTTAATAGCACAAGTCTGTTCACCAGCTGGCATGTGGCATATAGGAAAATGATTCTGATGGCTGGCGTGACCCACGTGTTTTCCTGCAAGCCGCCAAGCTGTAAAACATTCTGAACAGCAGTCATGTGTATTCGTTCTGACATCCCACTGGATAAGTTACTGACTGTCCTGGATTCTACTCTGAATCCAGAATTGTCCTCCTAAATTTCATTCAAGTTCTAACATTGGAATTGAGATGGACTCCTGTAATTTCAAGGTTGCATGAGGAGTTAGAACAAACACACACACACACACACACACACACAAATACAGAAACCAGTGCTGTAGGCTGTGTAATGTGTGCCTAACATATCTGCATGTGCACATGACATGATACAGGTGCCTCAGAGAAAATGTCAACCTTTGGTAACATATCCAGTGACTTTGTGCAGAAAAATACTCATTAAAAAGATTCACAACACAGTGGAGAGAAAAGTACAAAGAACATACACTATAGGATACAACTCATTCATTCAGCTATTAATTAATATCATTATTTTAATTCAGATTTTCATTATTTCTTTGTCATTCCAAAACTTGAGCACTTTCAACAATGTTGGTCCTTTAAAAAAATCGTGCTGCCAGACCACCATCTAGTGGTGAGAATCAGCAACAACATCACACCGTGAACGTCATGATCATTCCCACAAACATATAATACAAGTATGACAATGGGGAAGGGAGGGAAACTGTTTTCCAAAAAGGAAAGTCAGCCATCCTTGCTAGAGAAAGTAACAAAATGTAAAAAAAAAAGACTCAAAGCTCAACAAAACAGATGAATGGCACGCCTATAACTGGCCTTATCTGGGGTAAATGGCATGTGGCCAAGGTAGGCCGGGTCGTCAGCAACAGCTTTGGGTTGACCACACCCACTGCGTCACACACTTTTGGATGGACATCCCAGAAGCAGCCTGCACACTTTGGTCAAGCCTGTTGCAAATGAAGAATCTCAGTCAAGCTCTCCTCGTAAGTCACACAGTGAGAAGCTTCTCCAGACGCAGGTCCACGCATCCGTGACACAGCGTGTCCTTTAAACTCCTGTCCGTCTCAGGTGGGTAGAACCTGGCCTTTCAGTTCAGCTGGGCCAGAGTGCAGTTCTGAAATGAGCTCAGAAATGCTGCCAAAAAGAATTTAATACAGCAGGCAGGATTTGGATCCGATATCAGCTGAAATGGGGAATGCAATCAAACTAAAATGTCATCCAACTCATATTTCAATTCATATATGGGTGGATCCATGCCCATTTAAAAATGAGCAGCCTATTCTGATCAGGAGCATAATCTTTAACACGGCTCTTGTAAAAGGAGGGTTTTAAAAACAACTGTGATATGATCACCTGCAGGCTTTCTGGGGGATATTAAACTGAATCAAAGTGAATTTCTGATGCCACACAGGTGCGGAATTAAACAGGTCTGATGACAACAGCTGATCACTGGCTATGTTTCCATATAGTGATCTGACTTCCAGCTTCTAATTCATGGAGTATTTGAAACATCACAGTTGTTCCTAACACTGGCTGCAATGGTTGATGTCTTTGGAAGCAGAGGAACATTTTAACCTTAATTCAGATTGAAACTTAAAATCTATCACTGTTATCTTTTTTCCTTTTAGATCAAAACCGTGGGCATCCAGGTTAAACTGGAGATCTGAGCTGGAGTCAGACCCAGTAGCTGCTCCAGATCAAAGCCAAATTGTGCAGATTTAACACTGGTTTTTAATGCAATAAGTTTGGCACCAAGGCATAGAAGTGGGTGGGCAGATGAGGGGCATCCAACTACAGGAAGTACAGGAAACTGAGGGGAATATCCGGGCAAAAAAATACAGGAGGATTTGGCTTTTTCTCTTGAGGGCACTTCTGGAAGCCCCGGCGACGGATGTGAAGGAGGCAGAACATGGAGAAGACTCAGTTATGGGTCAGGCACTGGAACCTGTTCTTGAAGTAGAGGAGGCCGTTCTTGGTGTGGCTGGCGTCCGAGGAGGCGGGCGGGTAGCGGAATTTGGCGTAGGTCTTGTCGCTGTCTGACTCCTGCCAGGGCAGCTTGATCTTGGTGGCGTGGCTGACGATGACGTCGTCACAGGATCCGACGTGAAGGGAGCCCAAGCCATCGATGAAAAACTCTGAGGGACAAAGCAAAAGCAGGGCTGTGAACATGCACTCTGAGAGACGTCTCTGCAGTTGTCATTGAGAGCCCGTTAAAGTACAAGGTCCATCCATCTGTCAAGCCTTTAGCAGGGTCATGGGGGGAGGGGAGGGGGGCCTGGAGCCCATCCCAGGCAGCTTAAGGCAAAATGCAGGGGTACATTCTGCCAGTCCATCGCAGAGCACACACAATTATACACTATGGGCAATTTAAACATGCCATTTAGCTTATGTCAGCCATGTTAGCTGCATGTCATTAGAACATGCCTGGTCCCATGGACGTGTCCCCCTCACATTTCATAATTATTTCATAATTGTCCACACACAAAAACCCCAACCTTGGAGGTGTGAGACACTGTGATGCCTTATATCGCCACATACAGGGCCTTATATCGCCACATACAGGGCCTTATATCTCCACATACAGGGCCTTATATCGCCACATACAGAGTCTTATATCTCCACATACAGGGCCTTATATCGCCACATACAGAGCCTTATATCATCACATACAGAGCCTTATATCGCCACATACAGAGCCTTATATTTCCACATACAGGGCCTTATATCGCCACATACAGAGCCTTATATTTCCACATACAGGGCCTTATATCTCCACATACAGAGCCTTATATCGTCACATACAGAGCCTTATATTTCCACATACAGAGCCTTATATCACCACATACAGGGCCTTATATCTCCACATACAGAGCCTTATATCTCCACATACAGGGCCTTATATCGTCACATACAGAGCCTTATATTTCCACATACAGAGCCTTATATCACCACATACAGGGCCTTATATCTCCACATACAGAGCCTTATATTTCCACATACAGGGCCTTATATCGCCACATACAGAGCCTTATATTTCCACATACAAGGCCTTATATTTCCACATACAAGGCCTTATATTTCCACATACAAGGCCTTATATCTCCACATACAGGGCCTTATATCTCCACATACAGGGCCTTATATCTCCACATACAGGGCCTTATATCTCCACATACAGAGCCTTATATCACCACATACAGGGCCTTATATCACCACATAAAGGGCCTTATATCACCACATACAGAGCCTTATATTTCCACATACAGGGCCTTATATCTCCACATACAGGGCCTTATATCTCCACATACAGGGCCTTATATCTCCACATACAGGGCCTTATATCACCACATACAGGGCCTTATATCACCACATACAGGGCCTTATATCACCACATACAGGGCCTTATATCTCCACATACAGGGATTTATATCTCCACATACAGGGCCTTATATCTCCACATACAGGGCCTTATATCTCCACATACAGGGATTTATATCTCCACATACAGGGCCTTATATCTCCACATACAGGGCCTTATATCTCCACATACATTCTGATGTTGCTTGGATCCATAAGACTGTGAGTCTGAATTGAAGGCAGGCCAATCATTGGGTGAGTAAAGGAGACGAAAGGGGAGAAAGAATCATCTGGGCAGGCCCAACCCCCCCTGTGGCATGATCACTTACCCAGGTGTGCAACCCGTGCGAGACGTGGGTCGAAACCCACTTGCTGGACCTTGTCGGTGCGGGCCAGGAAGAAGTTGATGACGCCATCGGTAATGACGCAGTTGGGGAAGCCCTGGACCACGTGGTGGAAGCCGCGTCTCATGTGCAGGCAGTCCCCGTCTTCCTCCCCCGCCTCGATGGAGATGGTGTGTCGATATGTGGCGGTGTAGCCTGTCACCTCCCGTACTGCCCCACCCACCTGTGTGCGCAGACAGCATCACACACCGACTGAGCACAGCCAAAGCTGTGTAAATGTGTGCCATTTGAGCACCAAAAGGCCTGACCGAGGGTCAGTGGGCCAATTCTAGTGCTTTAAAGAGCTTCCCTCTCTGCTTCTGGACCAGACCACATGGATCAGCCACACGGGGTCTGATTTGAATTCCGTGGCGCAGTGAGTCCTGCATGTGACACCTCATTTGCCTTATTATTGGGTGTAACCAAGCAGATGGAGAAGTGAACAGGAAATCCTGCCTTGGTAAAACCTAAGCTGAGGGTTTAGATACCGATTATGCACAAATAGGTTACAATCAGTATGTCTGAAATTAGCTGGTACTTTCAGCCAAAGGTGTGCAGTAGCTTCCTTAGGAAATCCTTCTAGAAACTGTGGTTGCCACCTTCTAGCAGGAATCCACATCCTCATAAAAAATATGTCTTAGAAGCTATTAAACTGGCAAGAGGCTCTTTCAGCCCCCCCAAAGCCAATTTGTCGACCTCGACCAATCTGTTGCTCCTCACCAGGTCTAGCGTGGTGCTCTCCAGCACATCCACCAGCTTCTCCAGCTTCGTGTTGGCCGTGAAGATGAAGTCATCATCTACCCACAAGACATACTTTGTGGTAACTTGGGACACGGCCAGATTCCTTCCTGCGAACCAACCCTGTGACAGAAAAGAGGATCTGTCAGGAAAGATCCCACTGTAACGCCAACAGGATATTTTTGGAAAACATTCTCATCCATGCAGCCATATGTTCTGCACAGAACAAGGGTCCTGGCATGGGGACCGTGTCCTTTGTAGGAAGCAGCATAACCTCAGCAGTGACATAAACACCTTTATTAGTTATCGGGTGTTCAGATAATGAAGAGATTAATTGGATCCCATGTGCATGAAGGCTGGTTAAAAAAAGTAGACCGAGCTTCCCATGCTTACTCTATTTTTAGACGACATGAACCTTGGAGTTTCATATTTCTGTGTTTGACCAACACTGAGCTCCAAGGCAGACCACCACCCAAAGGGCAGTACTGTTACCAACCACTGGGCTATAATCCCACTGCACTATGACAATCTCTGCTGAGCACAATGCACGATTCTTGACAGCCTCGTTGATATGTGTGGAATTTCAGAACCAGGAACCTTTGCAATACAAGGGTTCAATGAATAATTACTGAGTCTTTTATTGCTACATACTGCACGCTCACTTTATACACTTCAGGAGAGACATGAGACAGAATTCCTATATTACATGTTACTGAGAATGTTCCTTTAGAGACGGCAAAGGAAATCGACACTGACTACTTCATAAGATTCAATGAATTACTATAGCGAAGGAGAAAATTTACTCCAAATGCCTAAAATGTGAGTTTTGTTGACTACATTGTTTCAGAGGCAAGCAATATGTGGAAAGTGTGGAATTTTAGGTATCATTCCAAAAATTTCCATTAAATAGCACAAGGTCCTATCAGAACAACCGTAAGTGGAACCCTTCGTCAGTGCTCCGCAGCACAGTACCATCCATCCATGGAGTCGGCGTTACCTTTCCAAAGGGCATGATGTAATGTTCAATGTTGGGCCCGGTCACCGGCTGCGGATGCTCGCTGTCATCTGCCACCACGATGGTGACGTCTGGGTAGTAACGGCGTATGCTGTCGATCAGACCTTGCAGCTTGTCATAGCGGAGGAATGTTTTGGTTGCTATAGTGACCAGGGCACTGATATTATATTCTGGGCGAAAAGAAACAAAAATGTTTGAAATGTCTAACATTAATAAGACTGGTGTACTGCTGTGTAGTACATAATGTTATTAGGAAAATATCCCATCCATCCATCCATCCTGTTTAGGATCACCGAGGACCCTGCAGCTTAAGCCCAAAGCTGGGCTATACCTTAGACAGGATGCCAGTCCATCACAGGGCTCTCTCTCACACACATGCATACAGACACACACACACACACACACACACACACACACACACACACACACACAGACCTGTACTCATACACGCGGGTTTCTGGCAGTGAAAACATGATCGCTGGCAGTGACAGCACAGTGACAGCACAGTGACAGCACTCCAGAGAGTTTTAATGTTAATGTGCATTTGATACGGTTTTCATATGTTTATATAAGCTGGTGGCTTATGCTATTATTTTAATATCTGTGTGTGGTTTTCACTATACAACTTGGTGAGATGATTTGTGTATCAGTACTTTTTGAACATTTTCAGCACATTTTAACAACAGCGTGATAATACTGATAACTGTAATAATGTTGGTCACGATAATTGTGATATTAAAGTTCCATATCATTTCATTTTCAATACAGAACATTATGAAAACAATTTGTATGTAAAGGGGATTGTTATTTAAAAAACAAAAATCTCAGTTATTTTCTGTTATACTTGAGTGGGAGGGTTACACTATTAACCGGGGGGGGGGGGGGGGGGGGGCTGAAGTACCAAATGAACTCTACATCTTATACTCAAATGGAAAAAAGAGGCTGAAGTGCATTATGGGAAGCAGCAGAACAGCCGCCCAAGGTGCCCAGCGGCAGTTCACAGTGTGATCATGTGACCCACGCCTGCTTACCTCCTTTGGAACCGGGGTTGTACAGTTTTGGGGTGACGCCGTGGCGGATCTTGATGGTGAACACTGCTTGATGACCGTCTGTCTCAAACTGCACTGAAAACAGAGCAAATATGCAACTGCATTTTTGTTTCCAGTGACTTTGTGTGGAAGCCAGGGGGTGCCCTCAGCGGCCAGTGTTACCCAGTATGTTACAAACCACCCACTTCCTGGTGCATTTCAAACATGTATATTTCTCTAGTGATTAGAAATATTTTTCACCTTTCCCTTGCTAAATTTAGTCTATGAGATAATCTATCCACATGTTTAATAAACAAACACACTCATATGTTTTTAAGGGCACAAGGTGAAACTTGGGGCAGATTAACTTACCTGGGACTGACACCCCACAGTGCAAATTTAACCACTCAGGCTACCCAGATACTCGTCCAGTCCCTCGTCATCTCACGCCTGGACTACTGCAACTCGCTTCTAGCGGGTTTACCACTGCATGCCATCTGTCCCCTCCAACTGATTCAGAAGTTCTCCCACACCACTCCTTTGCTGCGCTCTCTCCACTGGCTTCCTGTAGCCGCCCGCATCAAATTCAAAACACTGATGCTCGCATACAAAGCCAAAAATGGTCTGGCACCATCCTATCTAAAAGACCTCATCACACCCTATACTGCGCCCCGATCTCTCCGATCCTCCAGCACTGCTCGACTGGTCCCACCACCCCTCAAGGCACAAGGACGACACACATCTCGGCTCTTCTCTGTCCTGGCACCTAGTTGGTGGAATGAACTCCCCCTTGATGTCCGAACAGCGGAAACCTTGGCTGTCTTCAAGCGACAACTCAAAACTTTCCTTTTTCAGAAATACCTGAAGTAGTACTCTGTATTCTTACTCAGCTCTTTTCCGTGTGTGTGTGTGTGTGTGTGTGTGTGTGTGTGTGTGTGTACAAAAAATAAAAAATAAAATTTGTTGCACTTTCTCAACAGTGTTCAGATAGATGGTATTCATAGCCTGGGTCCTTATTGAGCTAGTATCGGAAAAATTCATTGCAGTGTCTTAAAGCACTTATGTAAGTCGCTCTGGCTAAGGGCGTCTGCCAAATACTGTAAATGTAAATGTAAATGAGCTCTTTTGAAGTTGGCTGTGTCAGGCTGAGAGGCTGACACCTCAAGGTCGAGACCGGATTTCCCTTGCAGCAAGTAAAAAGTCCCTTGCAGCTGTCCGTGTTGTTCTGTGTTCAGAGATCGGGTGGTTTCCAGCGTATCTTTAGAAGAAGATAACCCTAACACACACCTCTCTCATTATGCAGAGAGCTAAGCAAACTAGCTTCACAGCACGGCCATGCGCACGCTGGGAGGAACTGCGAGTGGGCTTACCTGTGTCTGCCGTGCTTGGGTGGAAAAGTGTATTGGTGTAGGTAACGAACTGGAGCTGCCTGTTCAGATTGGGGAGCAGGCTGCTCCAGAGGGTCATGTGCATTTGGCCTCCTCCTCTGACACTGACTCCCTCCACCTCGGCCGCCAGGTGGAACACGCCCAGCGTGGCAGTTAAGTTCACCTGTGTGGTCGAATCAGAAGGGAGATGCTGGGGGGATTGAAGAGAAGCCCAGGGTGATGCAGAGAATGCTGGAGGGCTGGTGACTTACCAGGTGAAGATCTTTGGAGATTTCTTCTAAAGCCAGTCCTACACATCAACCCATTAAAAAAAACTGTTAAGCTCATATCAGAACAGCTGGTCCTTGTCAGCTACAGAAGTACACGGCTCCCCTAACTTTATTAAAACATAACTATTAATATGCACGATAATGAGACCTATGTGTTACACGTTACTCACTTAACATTTACTAAAAATACACAAATAAATGGAAAAGTGGCAAAAACATGTGGTGTGCAAAAGCTGTGTATGTATATATACAAGATACATTTTAAATACAACATAATCAATTCAGGGTCCCCAGGAGCTATGAGGTAGCAGCACAAGCCTGAGCTCTTTGTATGAGGCTCCTAGAAGCAGGACTGAAGTCCCATAAAACAGGGAAAAAGCTCTTCATTAACGAGAAACAGGGAAGAACCAGGCTACAGTTTGCAAAAAAAACAGTATGATTCATAGTGTCATGACCGGCTCGTCGGCTCCTCATGTGTGCCACGCCCCCTGATTACTCCCGTGCGCTTCCCTGATTGTCTCCAGCCCTGTCTGATTACGTTGCTTAGTCCTGTTGTATTTAAGTCCTGGTCTTACCTGTTTCCCTTGTCTGTCATTGATGTTGCTGTGCGTCAGTGTCCTGCCCTAGCTCCTCAATAAACCCCCAGTTTGCCCCGTGTTCTGCCTGCCTGCCTAGTCTTTTGCACGCCTGCCCGCACGATCGCCGCTCTCCCCGCGACTGATCGTGACAGAATGACAGACCCCCGAAGCAAAGCACCACCCGTAACGGAGGAGGACTACATCTGTTACGGTGAACAGGTGCTATTTTGGATTTCCCAACCCGGCATTTGGGAGGACCTCCCCGTGTGGAGCCTGGTCTGCCAGTGCAGGGATATCCTTCAGGAGCTCTCCCTCGACGAGGACGCGCACCTGTCTGAGGAGATGCGCGAAAACCTCCGTCGGGTAGCACAGCTCCGGACCGAGTGCTATGTCGCTCCCAGCGAGCCAGGGCCCATTCTTCCGCCGTCCGTCTTTGCGGACGTAGTGCCGCCTCCCGGCACCACCAAACACCGGAAGAGGAAAAAGAGAGGGCCGGCGATCGCTCCGACGAGCGCCCTGGGGGCGTGCACCCTCGTCCCGGCATCTCTCCCGGAAGAGGATCGGGAGGGTTTCCCGATCACCCCGAAAGCCCCCAGCTCTGCTAAGCTGCCACCCTGGGCAGCATCTCCAGTCCAGAGCACACACCGGCCCTCGGAGCAGCATGTGCAGCCGCCTCCGCTGCCCCCTGCGGCCCCAGAGCCCGAGCAGCCACCTGCACAGCCGCCTCTGCCTGCAGCTCCCGCGCCCGAGGCGCTCCTCCTGCCTGCAGCTCCCGCGCCCGAGGCGCTCCTCCTGCCTGCAGCTCCCGCGCCCGAGGCGCTCCTCCTGCCTGCAGCTCCCGCGCCCGAGGCGCTCCTCCTGCCTGCAGCTCCCGCGCCCGAGGCGCTCCTCCTGCCTGCAGCTCCCGCGCCCACGCCCGAGGCGCTCCTCCTGCCTGCAGCTCCCGCGCCCCCTGTGTCCCCTGTGACTGTGGCCAATGAGACTCTTGTTCCTGACCCCTCTCCAGTCCCATCTGCCCCAGTCCCCAAGAGGGTCCCGGACAGTCCAGCCGCCGCTCCCCCCTCCTTGGAGGTGGAGGAGCTGGAGTGGGACCCCTCGGGGACCCTGCTTGTGACTCCTCTGCCCTCGCCCCGGCGAGCCCGACCCCGGCCGCGGGTCCTTATGTCTGTGTCCCGTAAGGGGAGAGGGCACAGACGCAGGGCTGGGGTCCCTCCCGCCCTGCCCCCTAACTCGCCTGCGCTGGGGCTCGGAGAGCGCCTGCGGGTCCTGGCCCTCCGGGTCGGCTGTCGCCTGCGGGTCCCCCTCCGCGGCCTCGTCTCCCTGTCTCGCTCCCCCCTCCGGTGCCTGGTCGGTCGCCTGCGGGCTCCCTGACGGCGGCTTCTCTGTCGCCTGCGGGTCCGCCCGCTCCTGCGCGTCGGAGGACGTCGCCGCCTGCTGCGGCTCCCCCCCTCTCCTTGCCCTCGCCAGGGTCCCCTCCAGCTCCCTCGTCCCCATCCCTGGTGCTCCCTCCTCGGCCCCTCCGTCGGTCCCTCGCCCTGCCTCCTCGGGCCCTCCGGCTCCGGCCTCCCGGCTGCCTGCAGCCCCTCCGGCTGCCTCCCGTCGCCCGCTGGGGCTCCCTCGGGCTCCCCTTAGTTCCCCCTCCTTCTCTCCCTTCTTTCCTACCCCGGTCCCTCCAGTGTTTGTTCCTCCTCCCGCCTATGTCCCGATGTCCTCTGTTCCTGGTCCCTTTGTTCTGCTCCGCTCCTGGTTTCCCGACGTTCCCTCCCGTCACTCCCGCTCCTTTTGTTCCGCCTGTTACCTCTGTTCCACCCTTTCTGGTCTGTCTCTCTGCATTCCCTGCCCTTTGTCATGTCCTGTCTTACATCTTGTCCCTAGCCATGTTCTGCATCTCTGTTTTGTTGCCAGTACTTCGTTAATTATTCTGTTCTTTTGTTCAAGGTCCCGGTTCCCATGTCCCGTCTGTTGCCTCCTCCCTGGCGCGCCCGGAGAAGCTGTCACGACCTGCTCGTCGGCTCCTCATGTGTGCCACGCCCCCTGATTACCCACGTGTGCTTCCCTGATTGTCTCCAGCCCTGTCTGATTACGTTGCTTAGTCCTGTTGTATTTAAGTCCTGGTCTTACCTGTTTCCCTTGTCTGTCATTGATGTTGCTGTGCGTCAGTGTCCTGCCCTGCCCCTCAATAAACCCCCAGTTTGCCCCGTGTTCTGCCTGCCTGCCTAGTCTTTTGCACGCCTGCCCGCACGATCTCCATTCTCCCCACGACTGATCGTGACACATAGACGCCAGCCATAAATAGAGGAATGAGCAAAACAAAAAAATAGGTTTTTCCAAAGCTGTATTTAGAGACACCAATTAACCTATATAACTGCATCGATTTAGACTGCAAGAGGAAGCTAGAGGAATCAGATTAAACAGACGTGACAGCGGATGAACGTGCACAGATGGGAGACTGCATGGGAACCCCAATGTCAGTGTGCATTATGTCAGTAATGTCAGTCAATGTCAGTAACTGCATTAGCTACTGAGCCACAGCGCGACAGCCCCAAAACAGCTACTGGTTTATTTAACCACTGAAAAGTAACAGGGGAATGAATTGCATCTTGCAGTTGCATCTTTTTATTTGGGGGTCTAAAATCCCTACAGTAATGGACTAAGTTGAAGTCATAGCATTTTTATACAGGTCGTCGTCGACTTACAACCTATGAAACTTATGACTGATCGGTCTTTACCGCCATTCCAAGACTGCAAATATGTGGCCATAACTGGGCCAAATGTGGCAGAGTGAGAGCTGCCCAGTGTGAGTGTGTGAGTTTCCACCACAACTGCTCGCAGCGCTAGCACCCCCGCGAGAAAACTGATAAAAAGGTTAGAAAACACCGAACTCTATGACTTAAAGATGATATAATTTCATTGTACAGTATACTATTCATGTTTTTGTATATAAAATAAAGAGCTGACTTACGACCAAATCAACTTACAACCACACTGATCGTGGTCGTAAATCGATGATGACCTGTACTTTATTTTACGCTTATCCCCACAACCTCCAACCATCCCCCAAAAGCCTCCTAAATACAGATATAATGAAACAAAAATCACCATAAATCCTGACATACTTCAAAAGACAATTTGACATTTATTGACTGAATAAGAACCCACATTCATGATGGCCACAGCAGTAAATCTGGTACCTGGAATCAGAATGGTCTTCAGGGGCCGCACTTCAACCCCCTGGGTGGGGTACTGCAGGGGACTGTTGGCTTCTGCTACGACCAGCAGATCCGCGGGAGTCTGGGACCTGGAACAGATGGGACAGACAAGCTCCCAGAGTTCAGCCACTGAGGGGAACAGCCGGCAATGGGAGCTGGTGCTGTTTGTCCAGTCTGTGCATGTGGGTAGGTGGCTGTATGTAATAATTCCCTTAATTTTATTTGTCAGTCTGTTAAATTGAATTGTGGTACAACAAACAGACAAATAGGGTAAAAAACCATTATACCGATAAAGTGAATTAAAGGTCATTTTTCCTTGGGGATTAATGAAATTTTTCTAGGTAGTGAACTTAAAACTACCGCTAGCAGAGGAAGTTATTAATAGTAAAAAAGGACGATTCCTTTGTGCGAGGCTACTACGACATCATGGTAATAGTAACAGATGACAGTAGCCTCGCATGACAGCAGCTCTCCCAATCGCCTGGCTCACCTTCTCTGAAAGCTGAGGTATTCCTGTGCCCTGCGCCGCTTCATCTCCTCCAGCTCCGAGGCCTTGAACGCCGTGTGCAGGGGGTAGGCAGACACCCGCGGAAAGAGCAGCTGGGCGAAGGGCAGCCTCACGCCTCTGGTCTCACCCTCGCACACGCATCCGTTTCGCGCCAGCAGACTGCGGAGGACGGGGAGGCTTAGCACTCTGCGCCAAACATGATTCCCGTTACACTTTGCATGTTTTCACAACTTTAATGCAAAGGACGCCTGGTCATGCTGTACTTTATGAAAAGTACATCCTGAGATGGCAGGGGTATCGGATCCAGGGGGAAAGGGGGGGGGGTGTACTCCCACCCCCCCACCCCCAACATTAAATGTGGCCTAATAAACAAATCTTTGTATTTAAACAAAGTTGTGTCCTCCCTCAATATCAAACGCTCTCTTATGCTGTTGTGTAATGGAATGGTAGCTCATGCAGAGAGCTCCACTGCCTCGTGTTCGCTGCTGCCTGTTCTAGGCCCTAACCTCATCTCCCTTCCTGCCCCCACAGGGATAGCCCACTATATATTTCGGACCCCATGAAAGTATATCATGTTAGTCGCCCCCTACCCAGACAAAGCCAATTATGCATTCCCCAGCAGCCCACTGACCCAGCCACGCTCTCCTTCACACGGTACGGGATGTCGGCGTAACGTTGGTCCACGTCCACCAGCCTCTCCTCCAGCAGCCTCTCTGCCTCGCTCGCTGGCCTCTGCCTTACATCTATGTAGGTGTAGGCTCGTGGCGTCCAGGACCGCAGGAGTGCTGCCACTAGCAGTACAGAGGCCACGATCCCCAGCAACACAGTCTTCCGGAGGGAACGCATCCTGGGTGCTGAGGTCCAAACACAGGAAGTAACAGTTTGGGAGCGCCGACATTGCTGGCACGCATACTTCCTGTTGTGTGTTTTCCGCCTGAATCATTCTGGATGAGCTTGAAGTGTGGCTGTTTTACACCCATCTGACTGGAATACACCCTCTGCTCTGTTCCAAGTGTGAGAGGCTTGTATGTTAAGATGGTTTCTTCCCATGGTACAGAGGCATGTGGTTAAAATAAACAGCATTCTGAATTTGCCTGTTACATGTTCCTTAAAAATATGTGAATTCTAAAATGTAGTTTTTGAAAAATAATTACCTTACCTTTTGGAGGATGACCATTGATCAGGGAAAACAGTCTCCTGATGTTTTTTCCATGGGTTCTCCTCTATGCTAGTTGGGCGTCAACACTTGATTTTCCCACAGCTTCCTGATTTCAGGAAAGGGGTGGTCTCTGGCCACTTCCCCATCTGCACAATACGTGAATTTACAACCATCTGAAACCGCTAAATGTAAAAAGTGCATCTTCATGGAACAGCACTTAACAGAGATACGTCGTATTTCGGTAGTTTCCATTTAGGCGACATGAAAAATACTAACTCGCTATAAACGACAAAGATGCGTAGGAGAGTTTAAAAAAAAATCGTTACGCAAACATCAAGCACTGTAGTTTCAACTAAAACTGGGTAAACATGTTTTGCTAATATTTCGGTGGACATTTACCCAAATATAATTTGTGAGTAAGTCGGGGAAAACCAACGGAAATTCAAAACAGATCGTCGGCACACCACCAACGGTATATTAAAAATAAATACGCAGGCTCATTTCTAAACATATAGACCTTCATATCGCAAAAAAAATGTCACCCAGGCTCATTTTAAAGTAACGATTGTAATCGTTTGTTTTACTCGAATGTGAACGCCAATGTTCTTTAAGATCTTTTAAGTTTTAAGTTTAACTTAAAATGTTACTTTCCCACCCCGCGACCCAGTAGGATAAGCGGTTTGGAAAATGGATGGATGGATGTTACTTTCCCATCCTTAAACAACATAAGACCACAAATAACGTGAAAACCGGGAAGTTAAAAGTAAAACTTTCAAGATTTCAAAATTCAGGGATAATGCGTTCGTGGTTAAGAAAAACCTATCCGCTGGAGAGGTGCTTAAATACCATGTCTTTAGTAAAATTGCACACGATGTCGGAATTCGTCGTGATATTGACCCATGGCACAAAATACAAGGTCATATTATACTTGTACGGGTATTAAGTTAAAAATTGTATTGTATTCCTAATCATAGCGGGGGAAGGGGTGGAGCGCGTTTTTGACACGGGCGCTTGTTGGGAAACATGTGACGCCCCGTCGGATCCGTTTTTTGATTCTCCACATTGTCCAATTTAAGGACCAATTTAACACAGAATATATTACGAAAAACTACACACCATCACTGTCTGGAGATGTTAAAATTCGGTTTCCATTGTTCTTCCATTGTCTTTCTCCCGTCACCCAAAATTTACTGCGACAAATCGATCCTAAATAATAAGCATCAGTAATTCAGGCGTGGCTATTAGAGGCCTCTCTGCAGACTTACCACCTTAGCGGTTCCTGCATTTTATCACATAAATGTATCAAAAGGACTGCAATAACGTTCAGATTACGACTGGTGTATTTGCACCGTAGAAAAAAGGAAACATCCAATGATAGGCGACACAAAAGTAAAATATAATTATGTGTAATATCTGTACCAGATATTCATTTCTAATATTCAAGCTTCACCTATAATTAGACTTGTACATACGGCCTAATTGGCTCCTTCCACATTGCAATGCGTTAAATTACACATGGGATAAAAGGGACATTCGATTTGTATTTCAGACAATACTATACATTCTTGAAACGGTCCGTCTGGATTTGACAATCACCGTAACAAGAACATTTTATCAGATTTACCTCCAGTAGATTGCGAATAGAAGCAGACGACAGTGTTTAGAGAAAGAAAGAAAATAAATGGCGCCTTACCGCCGGCGGTTCTTTCCTGAATGGGATGACAAAATTTCAGTACGTCTGATCAAAATGAAAGTGTAACACGCAGAGGACATATATAAACCCTAATGCACTATGCGGCTGTTCTGCCTTCTGTCTATAAGCCTGCTGGCTTTGACAGCAAGATGTTTGATGCCTCTGCCGGCGAATTGTGGGAACTGCAGTTTGCGGTGACTCAAGAAAAAAAAAATTGCACGAGGAGGGTAATGCGGAAACAAGTTAAAATTATAGAGATATTAGAAAATTATAAAAATTATAAAACCTGTATATTCTGTATATATACTTCCACGCAAAAACGAACAAAAAATATCATTTGTCAACAAAACAAGTCAATATTAACTTAATTCCCTTATTAACTTTAAAATTGACTCTAAAATTGCTGAACGAACATTAAAGTACCAAAACCTTAAATCAGCTAAATTCAATCAATAAAATGTACAGATTATTTTACAGGTTACTTTCAACTCCTCTACTTTCAACTTCGACTACATTGCATTTAATATTACATGTTACAAATGAATTAAGCAACTTTCTTTTTTGTTTTCTATAATAGTAATCGCTGCGTGCATGCAGACGTTAGCTATATGTGCTAAGACGTTATATGTGTGCAAGTGATCATGCTAGCTAATTTCTCAGTTACCTAGTTGGAATAAATATCTTTCACAGTACCCGTCAGAGGATCGTGACCTTAGCGTGGTGGAGGGGGTTGCATGCCTGACACAGATCTGTGTCACCCGGAGCTCAGTCTGCTGGGAAAGCCTTACTGAACTGGTCCGTAGGGTGAAACCAGATAAAGTACCTCAATGACCTCCAATGAAATGTACCAAAAAGAATATGTGTACCCTGCCCAGAATAGGGTCACCGGCACCCATCCATGGAGCCAGGTTTTGGTGTCGTGCTTGCGCCCACATAACCCAGCCAGGGTCGTCCTGAAATGGCCACATAGAGCCATTTTGTAGGCTCACCACCACTCGCCAGATGAAAGGTGGGGGTCAGGAGCTGCGTCGCTTAGCTGGCAGGTGAGAGTAAGAAGGACCCAGATGGATAAGATCTTGGCAATGGACACGGAATGTTTTGGGGGTGACCTGATTAATGTGCTGGTTCAATTTTGCATAAAAGGTGGGTAAAGTAGTTAAAACAGGGGGACCAGAGGGTGCATTCAAACTACGGGGAAAGTGTATGCAGCTGTACTGGTGAGGATCCTGATCTCCGAACCTGGAACCTGGAATTCAGGAGGAACAATGTAGATTCTGGTTTTCCATTGAACAGCTTTGAATGGACTCAGAGTTGTGTCTGCATAATATCAAAGCCTTGTTGACTGGGTATTGGGCCAATCTTTTCTTCCTGCTTGTAATTTTGCTCAGGATATCAAGGCACAGTCATGGCTGGGGGGGGGGGCTAGCGTGGGGGGCTAGCGTGGGGGGCCTAGAGGTGACATCTGAGGCCTTAGCAGCTGAGGGGGAAGTTTCTGCCTTTACTGAAGAAGTTTCAGGACATCAGGATCTTGTTCATGACTGATGGCAAGAGGTAATATGAGACTCACAAGTGGATCAGTTCTTGGTGGCAAAGGGTCAATGGGTCTCTCCTCACCTATGGACATGAGCTGTGATAATGACTGTGTGGAAGGAAAATTGTTATAGGACCAAGAAGAGGTGCATAGTAGGATTGCTATCACTGTTGCAAAGAAAAGTGTGCCTGCTGTTTGAGGAGAACATGGGATGTCTGGGGGGGTTTAGTCACAGGTGTTTGAGGGTTTATTGGGGCAACCTGTGGTTACTTCTGGAGTCTGTCGAGACAAAAATAATGGCTGAGGTTAAAGGGGGGGCAGGACTTCCAAGAAGAGGGACCTGAGTTAATTGGAAGACGCTTGTGGCAAAAGAGAAAGCCAAGCTATTGATCATGTATTACAATATGACAGGCTGTGCTAATGCTGAGGATTTTGTATGGATAAGGAACATATAAGCTTAAAATAACAGTGGCAGCAGCGGTATTTCGCTATGGGGAATAGAGTGAACAGTGGGTGGGTTTGTGACAACCTGTGAGGGAGGACGTATGTGGAGGTCAGGTGGTGCAGGGAAGGTTGAGACAAGACAGATTTGCTGGGGGGAGGTTGAGGTCAAGTGACAGTCATGGGATGGGGTAACTAAGGCAGCTAAGCAACTATATATAAGTTAGGTGCCTTTAGAGGTAGCAACCAATTGTAATTCACATACCTCTTCACGTATTGACCAATCAAAGTTAATGGGCTTTTTGATAGGTGAAGTAGCCAATCATAATATGGATGTGCTTTTTAGAGAAGCTTGGGTATATAAACTGCTGAATTTCTATGCTGGGTTGGTCGCCGGCTTTGGACAGGGACAGTGCCGCTTTTCGCTTCTTTTCTGCTTATTAAAGAAGATTTACATCACAAAGTCTCACTGAATTCTTTTCAAGAAGTTCAGCGAGTATTCAAGTAAGACAGGAGGGTCATTGTTATGTTTTATCTTCCATGACCAAGAGAACAAAGTTGTTAGTATAAGCGACCAAAATGAGGTCTCTCTGTAGGGCTGTGAGACTCATGAGGAGTTTGGAGAACCAGAGGTACCTTGAAATAGAACTAATGCTTCTTCAAACTGAGAGGAGTCAGCTGAGGTGGTTTGGGTATCTTATAATTTTGCCACTTGGACGGCTCCCAAGAATCTGCTTCCAGGCATGTCCCACTAGACAGATGCCCTGTGGAGGACCCAGGATATTATTGGATTATATCTCCTAACTGGCCAGTGAGCATCACCCAGCATTAACTAGGATAAATAGCTATGGAGAAAGATGACCTGCAGAGCATGCTGCCACTGTGACCCTCACCAGGGAAAGGGGGGGGGGGATGAACTTTTACATGCCTTCAATGGATAATGTCCAATGTTTAAATTAGTTGTTTTACTGCAGATATGTCTTATTCATTCACCTTCCGACCACTTATGCTGCTAATGGTTGTTTGCTCACATACCTCAGATCTGACTGCATGCAAAAGTTATGCCGGTGTGATCTGTAGAATGTGTCTCAAACTGAGTACAAAAGGTACTGTTTTACATTAAGTGCACCTTCATGATGCATTTTGTGGAAGATATAAAATATTACTATTAGTATTACGACCCTAAACGGCCAACCCTAGTCCCTTACTGAAATACTTGTTGAAATGTTAGAAAAAATAAGTAAAGTTGAGAGTCTGTGAGGTGAAGTTTCTTTAATAGGCAGGAAAAGAAGCACAAGCAACAGTGTGAGTGTGCCGAGGTGGTCACACGCCCAGTGAACAAAAGCAGTGTGAGTGTGCCGAGGTGGTCATACGCCCAGTGAACAAAAGCAGTGTGAGTGTGCCGAGGTGGTCACACGCCCAGTGAACAAAAACAGCCGTTTATATACCTTTTTCAAGTTTTCAAGTTAAAAAGTATGTTGACATTATGATTGGCTACTTCTCTAAAAAAAAATCATCTATCGAAAATCACCCTTAAATAACTTATCATCAGTTGTGATTGGTGATTACTTGAAGAGTTATGTGAATTACAATTTGTTGCTACCTCAAGCACCACATGACTTGTAATAAAAACAAAATCAATTATGCCAGTTATGACTGGTTAGCTCCGGTCACTCCATCTAGTGATCAGGACGTGATTTAAATTCCCTTCAATGTACATTTCTCATCACAGCACAATCTGCACTGCCTGACCTCCCCTGTCTCATCGCTTAAGGTCTATCACAGAGCTCATTCCTGATTGAATCTATCTTCCCATAGTTAAGAGCAACTCACAGTCCTCAAGGGCCGAGCCCTGCTGATTTCCCAGCATTCCTTTACCTATGAGCCAGTGTGAAGCCTGTGTAGTCTAATCAGAATCAGTAATTATCAAAGTAACTACCCGGGAGAATAGAAAACAAGGCCTGGATTTGGAACCATGGGCCAGATTTGAAAAGCGCTGCCATAGTTCATACTATTGCTATTACTGTTATCTTAAGTTTATATGTCCCTGACGAATACAAAATCTTCTGCATTAAAACAATTAACCATATTGCAATGCATGATCGATAGCATCACTCCCTCCTTTTGCCAGTCATTCTCTGTTCTATTCTATTCTATTCTATTTTCATTTTCTATAACTCAGGCCCATTTTCGTCTCACTTCCTCCTCCTTTGCAGGTGTCTTCCTGTGAACCCAGCCCCCCTCCCAACCAATCTCGCCTTTCTCTTAACGTCAGCCAGTTTCTTCTGATCTCAATGGACTCACAAGTTCCCTATTTGTCTCCCTTCTTGCCTATTTGCCTCTCAGTGTTGTGTTGTGTTGTGTACACTTCACCAAAATCCCGTGCGTTACTGAATATTATTCAATTTTATATTATAGAACAGTTCCATCGCAAGGTACAGTGTGCAACTTCACTTCAGGAACTAGTTGCCATCTGTGTGTTTAATGGTCTTATCTTGGAGCACTTTTTTTCGTCATTACTCACTTCAGCTTATCAACTCCTCCACGGTCAACATCTTTCTGTGTTACATTGCAATGTCATCATATCTTTCAATATTGTGGCAACAATACCCAGTCCAAGTATTAGGTGTGGCTCAGCATGTAAGCATTTCAATGCATTTGTGACACATAATGCGATAAAAAATCCTGAATCTTATATAATTCAATTGGGCCCATCAGCAAAACTGAACCCAATATGGATATGTTGATTTCTTAGGACTGACAGTATATGGATACCCTGATTAACGCTGTACAGGAGTCTTTTTCCCCAGAATCCTGTGGCATTATCTTAGAAAAAATACAAAATGTTTGTTTGTGGTACTTTTACAAGAAGTCAGCATAGAATATTTCTGATGATTTTACCATGACTCTGGAGCACTGTTTCCCAACCCAGTCCTCAGGCAACCCCGACAGTCCACGTTATTGTTTCCTCTCATGTCCCAGCGTACCTATACCAGGTATTCGGTGTTCCTGATTGGCTGGGAGCTGGGAGGGAGCAAAAATGTGGATTGACCATTCTGAGTAGTGGGTTGGGAAACGCTGCTCTGGAGCAATGGGACTTAATATTACATGTTCAAGAAATGTTTGTCATATTTAGAAAGCTCATTCATTTTGTAATCTTTAAGTCTTAAAATTGACGTATGTTCAATTAGAACTATATTCAGTATTTTAAACGTAACCCCTTGTCTTATATATATTTAAATATAAATTATAAATTATAAATACAGGTATTCTTTATATTTTAGGTCAGAGTAAACAAACATGCAAATAAGCCTAAAAGAAATAAATTTTTATACCCAAAATCGATTCAGGATACCTGAAAATATTGCATTTTGATCACGCACTCGATAGGTAATTGGGAGCTCAGTGTTTTTATACCCTGAAATACTTCAAAATGCTTAAAAAAACATAATGCATGTTTCACATATTTAATTATAATTTAAAAACAAAACTTTAGAAAACTGTATAGTATATATATATATATATATATATATATATATATATATATATATATTTATTTATTTATATATATTTATATATATATGTGTGTGTGTGTGTGTGTGCGTGTGTGTGTGTGTGTGTGTGTGTGTGTGTGTGTGTGTGTGTAACGCATGCGCAACTCGGTTTGTTTTGTTTCTACACTTCCGGATCATTTTCCTGCTGTCCAGGTAATCGGGCAATTTAGACCAATAGCTAAGCGGTTCATTGACGTTGTGGGCGGAGATTGTAAGCAAAGCGAACCAATCGTTAAACGAAACGTGTAGATTGATTGCTCACGGTCCAATTACGAGGAAACTAAAATTTCCTCAAATCCAATCATCGTAAACCGTGTCAACTTTATGATACATTGCAATCCGACTATAAAAACAGGAATTAAGGGTGAGATGCGAGGAAAATATGGCTGCGTCCATGGTGCGGTGGTTTAGAGGCTTGTACGTTTTCTTTTTGACTTGTCTTCTTCCTGTTTCGGCGTTCCTGAATCTGGAGGAGTTAAATGAGATGAAATATGGCATCCAGATCCTCCCGGACCCGGTGATCGTGGGACAGGTGAGGGGGTACGATGCAAGCTGTCCGGGGGCTGCAGGGAGGTGAAGTTAGTCTTGTAATGATGGTGTATATGATGACCACGAGGTGGTAAGAGATGAAATCGAATTTCAGGGACGAGCGGATTGAAGCGCTAGTTATGTACGCTGACTATTATGTCACTGTCACGCTGTCTGTACAAGGCTGTCAACTGACTGTCCCTTCGACATTAAGAGCATTCTCTGTATTTGGACAGTTGAGAGATCAGCTGGTGTTGGGTAACCCTAGTTACTGTTGTTTACTAATGGTATGCTTACCGCAAATCGGGTGCTGAATTTTGGGGGATCTATAGAGGTTAATACGAAACATAAAGGCAGAGCCGTATAAGCTTTAGGTTACGGTTCTGTAAGAAAAGCATCTCCACGACACAGCTTTGTCTGTTAATTAGCATGTGCTCTTGTGGGTGTTTCTCCCAGGCCAAGTCGCAGGATGTTATGTTGGTCTCAAACAAATACAGGCAGCTATATGAATGTCACCTGCCTGCTCAAGCCATCCGGTTCCACCAAGACCCAGCAGCAGAGCCGGACCCCCAGGGATACATTGGACCTGGGATTCCTGAGCTGCTCAGACCTATGTATAGTGCGTCATGCCTTGTCAAGGTGAGGACTGTCTGATCTCAGCACTCATGTGCACATAGGGATTGGACTACCAATCCTTTGATAGTCTTGTGACAAATTTGCTTATAGGCGAATCCTGTGAGAATTTGAAGTTTGATTTTGACTCCTTCCATCGCAGTCTCTAACCACCTTGTATCAGAGCCTTATTCACATTGTGCCTTAATGAACTGCTTCTGATCTGTCTCTTCCGCAGACAAAAGACTGGTGGACTTATGAGTTTTGCTATGGCCAGTACATCCGACAGTACCACCTAGAGGGTTTGTGCCTCCCTGCCCAGACGTCTCTGCAGTGAAGTGCTGTCAGCAGCACAGCCTCCATTTCATACATTCCCCACTTTGCTTCATTTGCACAGATTCAGAGATCAAGGGCGACGTGCTCTTCTTGGGGTATTACGAGTCCGAATTCGACTGGAATAATGAAACTGCCAAGGTATGAATTTTCTTCAGTCCTCTTACTTAATCTTTTTCTTTAAACCTGAAGGTAATGTATTTCACGTGTAAAATTGAGTCAGTTTCTGTGTTTTGTTGTGTGAGGTTTTTATATTATGGAATACATTTTAAAGTGTTAAAATAACAATGATATCCTATTCATTTCTATTTATCATTTTTCTATATGTGACATTTATATGCTTTTCTGTTTATGTTCTGTAAATTGTGTAGAAGTGTCGCTGATGCAGAGTTGCTGTGAGCAGAGAAGTTCGGTCTCTGTTCTTTTCCACATGCCTACAGGCAGTTACTGCGGGAGTAGCTGCTTCTACCGGCTCCTTTCAGTTATTTCTGGTGCATTGCTGCTCAGTATCATTTATTTCTTATTCTCATACATGTATGAACCTTGTTTTATGTAGTGGTTTTCCTTTAATTAAACCTTCGGAGACCTTGAAATGAGTCTTCCTGATGTGTTTTGCTTTTTTTTGTCTATGTTTGTCAAATGAGCAGAAACCTAAACCGCTTGTGGCAGATGGACTGACATCTGGCTGCTGGGTCATTGTGAGGCCCTGAGTATGATGTGTGGGGGCATGTCCTGTAAACGGGGCCGCTGAGATGTATATGGACAATTCAGATTTGGGTTTAAGGCTCTGGGAAAGAAAACCCTTCTGATCATAACTTTAATTAAAGTGCCAAATATCAGACCTCCTGCTATTCATCTGTCGGCAATGCAGAGTATTCTACTATGCAAAATCATGTTTTTTTTTTTTTGCCTGTATTTCTGAGGTAATTTCATTACCAAAATGTCAGGCATTTTCATTCAATAGTGGTGAAGGGTGCCACCCATTATGCAGTATAATTTGACATTTGAGATAAAGAGAAATTATGATATTTCAAGCAAATTGAAACCTGAAAATTTTCCTCTGATTTTGTAATTCCATAACCGTGGATCTGCCCATGTCTTTACAGACCTCCAAACAGCACAGGCTAAAGAGGTACCACAGCCAGTCTTACGTTAATGGCTCAAAATGTGACCTGAATGGAAAACCCAGAGAAACGGAGGTCCGGGTAAGTGTGCTGCCTGGTGTCTTTGTCACGTTTATGACTTTATGCAGACAGACTGAAAAGTGCCTCTGCGTTCCTCCTCCCTCTCCCGCCCCCAGTTCCTGTGTGAGGAGGGCTCTGGTGACTACATCGCCCGTGTGGACGAGCCGCAGTCCTGCCGCTACGTCCTGACAGTTCACACCACGCGCACCTGCCACCACCCCTTCCTGCGCCCGCCGTCCTCTGCTAAACCCCAGGGCATCGTGTGCCAGCCAGCCCTCAGCCCCCAGCAGTACATGGACTATGTCAAAGCGCAAGTCTGTGAGTATGAGGGTGTGTGACCTGTGTGCTGTTTCCCCATCTACCCCCCAACTCCCTCTTTATCAGGAGGAAGGAACTGGGAATCGGAGATGTAGAGCATTAAGGCCTTTATTTTAACACCTTTTTCTGAGCTTAATTAGGCTCCACCATCCTCCATGTTTTAAGACCATAGTCATTAACACAGTGGGTGCATCTGAAATAGCATTATTGTTTGCTGTGTAGTAGGTGGAATATAGTGCTGCTGTGATTAGTTGACATATTCCATGACGCCAGTGCTGAAAATGGGTCGACACATATTTCGATGCATCGTTTTAAAAAAAATATTTTAAGGATATTACCTTTACGATTTCTAAAATGCTTCATTATAACAAATGAATCCTTTAATATCAGCATGTAATTATGGGAGTAGTTAAAATTATCACTAAATAAAAACGTGGCTTGTATACCGTGCAAAGTTCGATGACATACACAGCTGCACTAGAGTTATGCACGAGCATCTGAAGAGAAAGCACACAGGCGCTATTCTGGATGATGCACCGTCAGAACAGGCAAAACCACCGTAAGTGATGGTTATTAAATTACTGTTAGTACAGAGAACTTTTTTGTCATTAAATGCATTCATTATTAAAGCCATAAACTTGTCTGCTGCCTTAGGATTTTCATCGAATAAGTGTTTGAGAAAATGTTTAGGCTAGAATCTGGGCTTATTCTACATTTATTGATGGTGCCAGTGTGTTAGTTCTCATGTGCTGAGCTTGTTGGGACTCAGGGTTGTCAACTTTGGTCAGCGAGCTGGCATGAGATTTTAGATGATAGCAAATAGATTTGCTGTAAGATTTCTTACATGAGAGTCTGAAAGCGTGAACGTCACGCCAGATGCGTGAGAGCTGGTATTGTTATCGTAAACTAAATCTGAAACGAAAATGGACATTAAATAAAAGAAAATATTTCATGAAATTAAATAATGAAAACTACATTTCCGGAAAAAAATATCAGACTGCAAAAAGTACCACCACTCACCATTGTCTTCTACTTTTTACTTTGTTTACCCACAGTATCTTCTCTTTTAAAAGATGCTGAACCATCCCTTTCTTCGCTGCGACTTCAGTATGGTACTTTCGCGTCCATGCTATACCACAACAGTCGCCTGTGGCGTGCTCCACTAAACAAATTTTTAAGCATAAAGATACACTGAATTTAGACAGATTACTAACTTTTGGGCATCACAATACACATCATTAATAATTTAGGCATACTGCTAATATTGAATTGTGGGTGAAAATAATGACCGTATATTTCTGAAAAGCCTTCGTCCATCATCTAAAGTCCTGCAGTGACATACAGTATGCTCTTGTCAAAATAAAAATAAAGTTCAATTTTTCATTTTGTTTTTTTTTGGAGGAAAAAATTATCGTTTACATTCATTGACCAATCTGTAGAATAGTCATTAGATGAATCCATAGAAAAATAGTAGTTAGTGGCAGCCCTAATGCCTGAATCCTCAGTGTATGAGGCGGTAGGTGAACGGTATCCGGATGACATACTACATTCTGTGAAATTCCGCAGTGTGCGTCATGTGGACCCTATGCTATCCTACAAGGCCACTGGAGTGGTGAAGATTGTTGCTTCTTCAGAGTTTTGTCAAGATGGCGGTGAAAGTCCTGTTTCTGTACAAATTTAAGTAGGAAAAAATACCCAGGAACATAAGTTGACTTGGGGAGAAAAAAATGCATAAAATAATAGTAAATATAATATATTTAAATGTTTGCCTTTCCCCTCTTTAGCTGATACCAAGCGGAAGGTGGAACAGATATCCGAGGAGCTGAAGAGTTTGGATGAGATCCTAGCTGGTGACGAGTCCACTGATGAGGAGGACAGAGGAGGGATAGAGAACGGAGCTTCGGACAGCACTGACGTGGGCCCTGATGGAGAGCTAGATGCCGAAGGTAGGGGCTGGCCTGTGGACATCATGTATTTATTCATTTTAATGTTATTCAAACTGAATTACCTGTTAATAACTTTGAAAGTGCTGTCAAAGCCTTTCTCAAGATAATGGTGATGAGGACGAACCCACCTGTATCGAGTCTGATTCAAAAGCAAGACTTTAGGAGGCTCAAGACCTAGTTGAGACTGAGACTGGAAAAATTAAGTCCATTTTCGAGGCCATGGTTTTAATCAAACTTATTTACTATCATCATTGCCACCCTCGCTAATATTTAAAAGCAAAATTGTGTTTACGTGTGATAGTCCTTTGATCTCAAACGTCAGTTTTTACGTAGTCGGTTATCCAGCACTATTCCACTGCTGATCAGATTTTTCCTGTGAGCTACTCATTGGGATAAGAGGTGTGTAAAAAGCTGAATGTATCCAATACAAATACGTCAAAATGAGGTTTCATTGGTTTTACTAGCTGTTTGAGAGGTAGAACAACATTGTGCTGTGGCGCTTAAGTGCCCACACTCCCTGTCCTTAGAGGCGAGGTGGATCGATTATAGCATCTGAAAATTTGAGACAAGTCATGTCCTGTATTATCCCACATCTGACAAATTGCGTCATTTCAAAAAGGGATACGATCCCATTTTAACACTTTTCAGAAGAGAACAGTGTCTTTTTCCCCCTTCAGTTTTATAAACTCTGTAATGTTTTATACCTGACAGTATGAAAAACAAAGAAAGAGGAGTGATTTGTGCTGTCTGAGTATGCCTGCTTTGGTGCTGTTGGAACTTCATACATGACAAGCTGATAATGCAGTGATAAAGCAAATGAATCAAAGAACTCATGTATAAAAGACACAAAAACGGTAGCTAACATAATACATGCATCACTCACAAGAGCTTCTGGGGAAAACTAACCATGTGAAACCTACAAAGTGATCACACTCTGTCTGATTCTAATGAAATCCACTGGACCGAGCAATTCAGAGCTTGCTGTACAGCAGTGCCCTCGCATGTGAGAATCACTTTTGTGATTTATTATAGCCATATTGAATAACAACTGCAACTGATGTCTTGTCTGTTGTAAAGGGATGTCCAAGGTAGCATTGCACTCTGGGACAGTCTTCTGAAAAATAAGTAACTACAGCCAAAATAATAAATGTGAATAAGATTTATATTTTATTAGGCCTAATTGTATTTTTCAGTGACGGTTATTGTTCTTTTGAGAGGAATGGGAGAAGTGAGAAAGTTTGTCGCTTTAAGAATTTAAGAGTCTAAACCAAGAGACTCTAATCCTCTGGCATGATTCAAAACTGGGTAGAAATGCTTTTAACTCTGACAAGATCGAGAGTTAAATTGTGGTGTGGAAACTAAGATGGGACTGGAGTACTATGGCACTGCGAGGTAAAGCTTGATTTGGTCGATGGCCTACCCTACATCTGATACTGCGTGTTTGAACAGGAGAACCAGCACCCCTAGAGGACTCGGTCGTTGAAGATTTGGAGGACAGTCAGTTCTGGGAAGGGATGACAAAACCAGACACCCCCGCAGGGGCTAAACAGGTAGGCTGCACTCAGACAGCATAAGTAAGGCTCTTCTATCACACTGTACCAACACGGCTCTCCGTCTGCAGGTGGGCAGTGAGTCATTGGACCCTCAGCTTGCTGATGGTGACTTCAAAGAGGATGGTAAGAGAGCCCAGAATACTCATTCATCTAGAGCAGTGAATGGTGTTTCATTCTTCGGAAATGATATCTCTTTCCCCTGTAGTTTTTGGTGATGAGAAATTCAACTTCAAAATTATCACCAATCCATCTGACTTGATGAAATTTGTGAAGAAGCTCAAGGAAGGAGGTAAAAAGGTAAGGTTATGCTTAAAGGTCCAGCCTTGCTGCTCTTGCACCTTGGAGCTAAACTTTATCTCTGGATTTGTCAAATGATGGCAACTACAGTTGTCAACCGGGGGTCTGGAGACCCCAGATGTCTTTAATATGTTTCAGTTCAATGTATATCTTGGGATCAGTCTTTCGTTCTTATGTCAAGTGTCTTGATCGGGTTTCAGGTTGCCTCTGAAGAAGAGCGTCAGAAAGGAGAGTCTCAGAATGAGAAGGAAAGTGTGACTGGGGAGAAGAGAGCAGGACATCGAGGAGAAGAGGAGGAAAAGGATGTTCTGGGGGTCAGTGAGGATGAACATCTGCTGCAGGAGTTTGAGGAAGAGATTGCTGACCTTTCTGTGCCCTCTGACCGAATCGAGGAGATCAAAGAGGAGATGCAGAAGGAGTTTGACAACATCATTGATGAGGTAAGTTCTTGTGCTTCTCACAGGCTGGTCATCCCTCTGGTTCCATTTTCCATCCATCCATCCATCCATCCATCCATCCCCACAACCACTTATTCCCAATTGGGGTTGTGGGATGGACTGGAGCCCATCCCGGGAACAACGGGCGCAAGCAGGAACCAACTCTGGGCGGCCGCCAACACACCTCAGGGCGCACAGACTCACAAGCACACAATTACGGCAACTTGGGGTCGCCAATCAACCTAACGTGCACACTTTTGGACTGTGGGAGGAAACCAGAGCCCCCGGCAGAAACCCACACAAATACGGGGGGAGATTATGCAAACTCCACACAGAAAGGTCCTACGCCTGACCTGGGGACCGAACCCAGGACCTGAGACAGCAGTGCTAACCACTGCGCGACCACACTGCCTGTGGTTCCATTTTTACTCATTTTTACTCAGGAAATATGGCAAGTGGTTTGAACTGGATTCAATATACAGGTGCTCCACAACTTATGATATTATAGGGGGTTCCCCAGAACATAACCCCATCCAAAGTCAAATATGATTATTATATGATATGCTGCACTTGGGTATTTAGCAGGCATAATGGGCTTGAGAAAATTTGGCTAAACACAGAAAGAAGACATCATATGATATATCGGTAAACGCTGCATGAGATGATTATGCTTACGATCACCACAGAAGCCAGCAGTATGGCTGGCTGGATGCTGACATCGGTCAGCATCAGTGGAATGTATTGCGCAGCATATTGTTGGCCAAATTCAAAGTTTGATTACTGAACATGCATCGCTGTCACACCAATGTAACGTCAAAATGCCATGAGTTGAGCCGTGGTAAAGCGAGGAACTTCTGTACATCTGATGGCGGCATGGAAACGGAATAATGCATGAATCCCAAATAATGAAACTCGAATTCTGGTGTAAGGCTCAGCAGGAGTTGGAAACCGAAGGTTTGAAGGGAGAGTTTGATCGCAGCCAGGCCACCCAGACGCTGGAGACCACCTTGGACAAGCTTTTGGAGCGCCTGGAGGACAGGGAGGATGAAGAACGCAGGCCTGATGGGGGGCAGAAGGTTTCGGATCCCAGCCGGGGCAGCCCTAGTTCCATTCCACGCCAGCCAGGTATTTCAGACGACCAGAGTGTTGCTGGTTCTCTTACCGCAGTTTAGTCCTGCATCACGCTTTCTTGGAATCTCCGCATCTCTGCATGGTTCCTGTTTGGAGACCATAATACCTCATGTCTCTTTGTTTGTCAAGCTCAAGATTGGTTTAAAATGTTCATTCCATTCACATGAGTCTCATTCCTCATTCAGTGTCTAGAGTTTCCTGATATGAATGTAAGAACAGTGCTTATCTAGGGGCTTTGGTGGAGGTTAGAAGCCTTTAAAGCTCAGCCCCGCTATCATCGGCGCTGTGGAGTTTGTCACGCATTCAGGCCTGGGTCTGACCCCCAACTCCCACCGCCAGCACCAACTGTAGTGACGCTGTTGTTTTGTTTGTTGCACCAGACCGAGCACCAGTCCAGGAGAAGGTTAAAATCAGAGTTACTAAGTATAAACAAGGCAGCAGCCCTGACCGGCAGCTGAAGGTGCAGGAAATGAGCGAAGGAGATCCGCAGTTGCAGCAGATTAAGGACGTGGTTAAAGAGCAGCTAGAGAGAGCTGGACTGAAAGCAGAAGGTAGGAGAGTGCCCGACTTCCGGTTCCTTAACCGCAGCCCGGAGCTCCTGCCCGCCCTTCAGCGCGGCAAATGCACGTGGCCATGTTTCAGTTTACCACTTCACAGCTCCTGTGGGAGGTGTCGCTGTTCTGCTTGCCTGTCTTCTTGTCTCGCCATGGCTTTCTGCGCCACCGTGCTCACAGTAAATACCTACTGTGAACTTGGATTTACACAAGGATCTTCTACCTTCTGCCATGTACTCAAACGTCTAACAACTGCTGTTTGCTCGGGGTCCATCCTCAAACCACCGTCTGTCTCATCGCCTGTCTCTTGTTTGTGTTCAGTCTATGTTTGCATCCTTGTGTTGATAAGTTTAATGGTGCCAAACCTTTATTACCTTTTATACTTGCATGAGTATTTCCTGGTTTGGTGACGGGCATGTTGTTTCAGGTAAAATCGAGGTGAAGATCCTGACTCGTAGAACGGCAGACGAGGTGGGAGACCAGTGGCTTAGTGAGGAGGACACAAAGTCTTTCCGGGAGCTTCTCATCAACTTACTGGTAAAGGAAGTAGGACCGGGTAGCTTGGCAGGTTTAGGATGTGTACCCAATAGGGAGTTGGCTTTCGTCTCAATATGGGTCCTTCTGTAATATAAAGTAAAGTGTCTGTATAATTTTGAGTGATATACAGCATGTCAGAGTTAAACCTTCAAACGCAGTCACTCTTTTCAAACACACGTGAATAAATGTGTAAATGTGAAATTAAGAGCCTAGAAATGCTGAACTGAAAGAGAAATCGTTTCATACTCTCCGTGTCGTGTCTCTGACCTTTGCGTTCTCATTTTCGGAGGAGTGCGCAGTGCCCGCATATTTGAACTCTGGTAGGGAGCTTCAAACGCAACCCCGTGAGATTCTGTGTTCTCTGTGGTCAGACGGGTGGGACAGAGGAGGTGTACAAGGAGCAGAAACGACAGCAGGAACTGGAGAACAACTACAGGTTCGTGTGGGGAGAGCAACAAGAAGAGACTCAGCCCAGCGGAGCTGCGGACTCTGACGACGTCGACGTGTGAGGAGGTCCGGTCTGATCTCGGGATGAAAAGGCCGGAGAGAGCAAGGCGCACTGAGGCACGGCGCACAAAGGCGGAGCCATTCTGCAGTTTGTCTGACACAAGTTAACGAACGGGAACCTATGACCAAAAGATATATTTATATGGTTTAAAATATGTAATTGATACACTTTGTTCTGCTGGCTACTGCAATTGAAATAAATAATAAGTGGTATTAGGGTCATGTCTCCAGATGCTATTCTCACAGTGGACAAAGAATCTAAGTTAAATATGCCCTAGAAGGATTACGGATGCTGGAGAAGTGACGCCTCTTAAAGGGCCCCTGCTTTTTATTTTCAGGACCCGGATGGAGAATGCAGTGCGGGCTATACCTTTTGTGGCTTTAAGTTTAAGGGATATTGATCATTTTTCCTTGTTTGCAAACTTAATGGGGGTCTGAATCCTCTGTCTTGTTTATTGCATTATTACAGTAACAGTACCACCCCCTCCAGGACTTAATGCGTGAATATTCTGTTCATGGTGCTGATTTACATCTGTTTTTTTTTTTTACTGAGTTCTATGGAAGGCGTTTGACTGCTTGTTTGCGTACGCAACAACAGTACAACATAGGTTTGCTGAGGAATTAAAGGGAGAACAATTACTTCGTCAGATTATGTGAGGCTACTCCCCAGTCAAATTTTATTTTATAGAAATCAGTGATTAAAACTAAACTAAAAAGCTGTTTGCCCCATGCCATTTTAGGGTATGTCTCCGTATGTCTGTCTGATGATAATTGTTGTTTTTTCTTTTTTTAGTGGATTGTATTTAATACGGATTTTCTGAGCCTTTATGGAAATCGTTCCGCTGAGCATAACCATGCATAACCGTAAACAATCACCTCGTGACCGCAGCGACTCATCGGGATGGTGTAACGTGAGCTGGGGCATCCAAGGGCTGCAGCTCGTTCTAGGGGCTGGATCCCTCTCGAAAATGCGCACAGAATAGCCAAGGAATTTCTCTATGAAGGTTAAGAATATTAATACTTTCCCCATGGTTTTAATTAGTATCACTAGCGATGTTAATGAGGTTTTAAATCATCACTCGCATGAATGTCCTGGGCTGGCTAGTTGGCAAATATGTTTTACTAAGAATAGTAATACGCAGTGCTGTTTGATATGGTTGCCCCCGGCCCCCGCCCCCCCTCCGACATGTTCTGTCCGTATTTCGGACTCCTGGGAAAGTGAATGATTTTGTTTGTCTGCAATCAAGTGGCATTTCAGTCTGCCATTACCCCTACAAAGTAGATAAGTAGAAAAAGTCTTTGTTCAGTTTTGTGAATGGTGATACCAGTTTAAAGTCTGTACTGTACATAATTTTGCTTCACGTGGGAGGGGTTTGTGACCATTTCTGTATGCACAGTCATTTGCCATGGGATGGAATTACCGTGTCATTAAAATAATCTAATCTTTCTGATCTGATTTCCGTGTGGCACTTGTTAGGTTAAGTTCCTGGCACCCACATGTAAATGCTACACGAAATTACACGTGTGCCTCATCGGAAGCCCTAAAAATAAATTCTGTGTATTAGAAAAAACTCTGTTAAATACATGCTTCACCATTAGAAATCTCTGTTGTTCAATAAATGGACTGGAATTTCAGTCAGTTTCGGCTAATTTCACTACAGGGGAACTACGATATTGTGCCAGGACATCGCGGCGGGAGATATTATGACTTCCGCGAAATAAACGGTATAAGGCTGACTCCTTAAGTCGGCCTCAACTGAGCCGCACGAACCGCTTCGTTTTGCGCAAGCGCAACACGGGGATGGGCTGACTGTGTGACGTTAGCGAGGAGAGCGACTCCTAGCAACGGGCTACTAACTGCGAGCGCTGACAGGCGGCGGAAGGTCGGCTGGCGATACGTGGAGTTTGTGTTTCGTTAGCCTGCGGTCTTGTGTCTTGAGACTTAAGCAAACGAGCTGCCACGTTGTTGTATGTCAGCATTTCAGGTGACGTTTCGAAAGGGAAGCTTGGCCTGTCATCCACGGCTCGCTGGTGAGCAGCGATGATGGTTCCCCCCGCAGACCCTCGGCAGGTTGCTCCAGGGAACTCCGCGGTGCGGCGGTGTTAAGGTCCGGGTGAGTGGTGGGGGACACGCGTCGTAACTCGTCGTAACTCGTCGAGCCGCGCTTTGCGGTGACCGGGAACACTCCCGGACCTTTAACCGGAGGTCCTGGTGCCATTGGTTGCGCAACGGAAAAACTTTAAGACGGATGAGAAGTTCCGAGTGGGCCGGTGATCCAAAGCGCCGTTTCAGATCGGATCCGCGGTTTCAACTTTAAGCATAGACAAGCGTTCCTGTGCGTGGTTGCCAACTTTAGTCAGCTGGCTGGCGTGAGATTTTCAATTCGAGACAAATCTGCATGTACGTAAGGCTTTTATTAATTTGTAAATAGTCTGTAGGGTTTGCAAGCTACCCCAATGCTTTCGATGTAAGTAATTTTAGGTTTATAATGGAATAGTGTAGATTTGCCGTAAGATTTCTTTCGTGAGTCCAAGAGTATGAAAGCCGAGTGTCACACCAGATACATGAGAGCTGGCAACCCTGCCTACAGTATGATCCGAAGTAATGGGACAAGGGCTGGAATTAGTACCAAGTAACTGCCTTATATTGCTATATTTTGGGTGGGAATGGGTGTATATAAAATAGTGCAATAAAAGCATAATGCAGCGTAACGATGGGTAGAGCCCATCACCTCCCCACTACGCCTGTAGTACCACAGCGCTCATTTACATCCTGTCTTCCAGGCCAAGAGCACATGGAAAGGGGGTGAGACGCAGCCACCGCCGGGATGAAGGTCTTCAGCGCAAGGTGCGCCTTCTATGCTGGATTTGTGATAGGAGCCTGCATGCTGTACGGGTTCCTGCACCAGTGGAGGTTGGAGGGAGCAGCCATGCCTTCCAGGATCCTGGAAGAACGAGCAAATGTAGTGGGGTTGCTGGAAAGCAAAGCCAAGCAATTGAAGGAGGAATCCCCCACATCTGTCAGCAGAAGTCTGCTACACTTGGCAGGTACTTAGAGACAAGTTTCTCTTGATAAAGATTCCAGGCCCAGTGCTTTGAGAAAGGTGCCTCGTGTTTACAAAATATTTTCACTTTTAAATTTCAAATGTTATAGCTGATAACTAGTTGTGTCGATCATAATTCCTAGAAGTGATCTGTAATTGTCTTTGATTGGTACATGATGAACCACGGGTGACTCTGTGTCTGTGATTGGAAGGTTGCTGGTTCAAATCCTGTGGCTGGTAGAACAATACCAGTAGAGCACTGGTATTATTTTGTACGCCTTTTCCTATTTTCCTGACTATTGGTCACCGTGTCTTTGCCTGCCCCTGCCTTGTTCCTCACTTAGGGGAGGACCGTCATGTTGCGGACGAGCTCTACAGCAAGGTCCGCATTCTCTGCTGGGTGATGACCGGTCCAAAAAACCTGGAGACGAAGGCGCGTCACGTCAAGGCCACCTGGACGCGGCACTGCAATGTGGCGGTGTTCATGAGCTCGGAGGACGACCCGGACTTCCCCACCGTGGGCCTTGGCACCAGGGAGGGCCGCGACCAGCTCTACTGGAAGACTATCCGGGCCTTTCACTATGTGCAGGAGAAGCACAGCCAGGACGCCGACTGGTTCCTCAAAGCCGACGACGACACCTTCGTCGTGCTGGAGAACCTGCGCTGGTTGCTGGCGAACCACACACCCGAGGAGCCTGTGTATTTCGGCAAGCGCTTCAAGCCGTACGTCAAGCAGGGCTACATGAGCGGCGGCGCGGGCTACGTGCTCAGCAAAGAGGCTCTGCGGCGCTTCACGGAGGGCTTCCGCACCAAGGTGTGCACCCACACCTCCTCCATAGAGGACCTGGCTCTGGGGCAGTGCATGGAGAAGATGGGAGTCCAGGCCGGAGACTCCCGGGACACTCTGAAGCGTGAGACCTTCCATCCATTCGTTCCTGAGCAGCATCTCATCTCCAAGTTCCAAAAGACCTTCTGGTACTGGAATTACTGCTATTACCCCATTGTTGAGGTGAGTTTGAGTGCATCTCCTGCTGATGATTATTAGCTTCTATCTCATTCTGCTCTAGGTAATTTCCTATGAATTTGTTTCTCTTAGCCCCTTCGCTAAAGCGTAGCACATCATTTATTTACACCTTCTCACCTGCTCCTCGATCTCCCTCCATCCTAGGGTCCCCAGTGTTGCTCTGACCTTGCGATCTCCTTCCACTATGTCAACCCGAATGTGATGTACATGCTGGAGTACTATACCTACCACCTGCGTGCCTATGGTTACAAGCACCGCTACCGACCAGCCATGCCGAGCGCCTTAAGCAGGACCCTGAACGGGAGCATGAGAGAGAACCACTGACATGGCGGCATGGTCCCAGAGAACGATGGATCGCCCTCCAAACAGGCCGCAGGACCAGCATGAGTGGTGGCCGGCTCTGTACCTGTGGGGCTGCCACCCCCGGATTCTGGAACAGTCCGACCCCATGCAGTGGCTTTGAGCGTCGGGCTCCGCATCCTCAGTCTTTCTGGCTCGTTTCTGGGTCGGCCGACTGCACAACGACTAACCAAGTGGCCTTGAAGATTCCACGATTCTTTTTTAAAAAAAGATGGTTTTTTTGCCCATCAACATTAATCTATTTTTACTATGGATGGATTCATCTGAAGGGGGAGACCATATTTTATGTCTGTTTAAAAATGAAAAATCTTAAGGAATTTTTATACAGTTTTCAAAATCTCTTTTAATTTGGTATATATCTAGGGGGTAATCAGATATTTTATTAAAAGAATGAGCTTTATTAACTATTGATTCTTGTGCCTTTTATTGCAGTTTCTGATTAAAATGCTCAAGAGTATTGATTTTCATAATAAGTGGAAATGAATGGCTGTACCAGTGGTATGTTGAAGTAGCCTGTGTGATGATTAAATGTGACGTGCAGATGAAATCCGCTGGGCTGGAGTGTTCTGGGAGGTGGGTTCTGGTTAGGGTTAGGGTTAGGGTTAGGGTTGAGAACTCCGTTGAGTAGTGCAGAATTTATTTTTTTTTAAACACACACCAGAAAAAGAGCCGAGTAAGAATACAGAAGTTCTACGTGAGGTATTTCTGAAAAAAAATGTTTTGAGTCGTCGCTTGAAGACATTCAAGGATTCAGCTGTTCGGACATCTAATTATCGGACATCTATTTATATGAAAGGCAGTTACAAGCCTGTTTGTCATCTGAGTAAGACATTGGGCAGGGAAGGTCTTGGTTGGTAAAAATAAACCCTGCCTGCCTTATATGCCAAATCTGGGATTTCCTCTTGCATTACTTGTTGAAAATAAGTATGAACATTGCATGTTTATCAGTGTAAATGATGATAGGTTGGTATATTTATTATGATGGTGTCTGACAGCGATATTAAGTGAGATTCATGTGAATGCAGAATTTATCACCAGTGCTCAATATCAGCATTAAAAACAATTTAAGTGATGTACATGAATATGATTATACTCCATTTTCGAACATCACCATTGACTTCTGAAGTAAAATGTAAGACTGTTTTGTTTTCTCTTTTGGCCAGGGATAATTCCAGTAAAAATGCTCTTACATTTTTTATTAGTTCCAATAAAAAAAAAAAAAAAAAAAACTTTAATTTCTTTAATGCTCAAAGGAATTGTTAACTTGAACATTTCTCTATGCATAAAGAGCACTTGATCTGAAATAGCACAGGCTGAAGGTGTTTGGCCTCGTCATGAGTCACTGGGTCTCCTGGTTGTCGTAACTATACACCTGGAAGGGAGGTTAAACAGGATTAGCTGAAACTATTTGTGGAACTAGGTAGTTAGGTGCTGTGACGTGATACTGAGAAGGGCGTAGATGTGTCGTCAGAGATGTGAGCAGCCAGTCATCACTCGCATGTCTCCTTCGGAATCACATCCATTTTAACATACCTCAGTGTATACACATTTGACATATATAATGCTGCCTACTGAAATTTACTGAACTGTGTCTTTTTAATCTTAATCAGCAGTGCTCCAGTCTCTGATGGTCTGCGCTAAAGCTCATCCCACATATCTGAGAACCAGTCTAGCAGGAATGGCTGCTCAACTGAGGCCCGAATTACTCACCTTAGTTTTCTCCTGTTGAAGAAGTGCTGTTTTGGATACTGCTCCTTCCTCCGGGAATGCCGATCACCTGTAGGAGAGCACTGATTACTCTTTCCTCCATGACAGCCAGGAGACTCGTCCTTACTGTGATAACCAAGAATCAACTACACTGTGCCAAACACTGAAGGTGGAAATCAAATGTGTTTTGCTCAGGTAAACAGTAGAGGTGGAGATTTCAGGTCCAGAAAGTGTAGATCCAGACCAAGATTTTGTTTCAACCAACCTGTCGAATTCTCTGTGACTGTGACTCTTTATACTCAGCTGGTTGGTTGGTTGAAACAAAATCCTGGTCTGGATCTGTACTCTCTAGACCTGAAATCTCCACCTCTGGTAACCAGTGTAGGGAAAGCCCTCCAATGGAGTCATACTGATGTGAAACAAAAGCTCTGATATTGACTCACGGTCTTAGTAATTCCCTGGTTTAATCATCATCTGATTTATTGATACCTGATGGATTAAACCAGATAGGAGTTGACAACACATGAATCCCACCCACTGTATCGTTATGATTCTGGATTCTCCCACCAAAGCTCAGTCTGGTACAGTAAAATATCTAGGGCCACACTCCCCATTTTCAGCAGGGATCCTTCACACACTTACTGGGTTCGGAGCTCCTGCGACCCATGGGCCCCATAAATGCATCATCCATATTTCCTGAAAGAAGACGTCAGTGCATTTCAGTAACTTAATAACCTACTCAAAATATCTTCAGTTATTGGCATTAAATCAGCAACACAGCAACACTCCCCAAGGTGTCCTGCGCATCTCGAAATCAGGCAGCAGGGCTGCGACTAAAAATGTTGGGTTTTAAATCGAAAGGTACAGCTGCATAAAGCGTCTCGCTGTGGCAGAAGGACAAGGTGCTTCAGGGAGCCCATCTGGCTGAGAGAATCATTTGAGTCAACTTATCACACAGGAATGCAGGTTATTAGACGAAGTAGGAAGTGGATTGTTAATATTTGTAGAAAAATAGCTTCACTGGAAAGGGAGCTGCAAAGCTGTATTTCAGCTTAGGACATTCATCATCCAGGCAAAGCAAAAAGATTTAAGTACACAACAAATACGATAAAACTCAATAGCCCAACCTATTCAGTTTGACTTACTGTATTTTCAAAGGGCAACAGTGCTCAGAATATTTCAGATGATGATCATGATGACGTGCTTTTATTTTCAATGCATTAAAATATTATTACTAGTGAAACTTGATATTGTGAACACAGATAAGTGTATAAAGTGCAACAGCCCAGCCCGTAGTTCAAACAGTATGCATTACTGAATTGTCCTCTAACAGGAAGTCTTTCTCTGCATTGTTATTTTCTTCTGGCTGTTCCGCATTTAGGCCATGCAGGAAATCTGGTGTGTGATTAGGTGCAGCACCTGCTGAAATGTTATTTAATTAAGTGAGAGCCGCAGCATGAATGCTAATCTGGAAAATGAGCAACCAGTTCACTGCTTGACGCACCCCTTCATTTATCTTTGATAATCAATGTGTCTAGCTGTGAGATCCTAGCTGTGAGATTCTAGCTATGAGATCCTAGCTGTGAGATCCTACAGTAGCTGTGAGATCCTAGCTGTGAGATCCTAGCTGTGAGATCCTACAGTAGCTGTGAGATCCTAGCTGTGAGATCCTACAGTAGCTGTGACATCCTAGCTGTGCTGAGGTGCACATAAACTCTCTGTGTGGCTCTTGGGCAGACCAGGGCCATGTCAAGGGTCTTCCCTTGGAAGACAAAACCCCACAATATCTACACCCCCTGGTGGTAGGAGGTTGTAACAATCTGTCAGACTCTCGTCCACAGTGCCATCACTGCAGTCTTATTGCAGTTTATTTTGACAGCATACTCTGCGACTAATCCAGCCTGGTTTCATTTTGCCTTTGGTATGTCTTCATTAACAGGGTCATAGTCTGTACTCAGAAATCATGGTTAGTGGGTTGGGCACATGAGTCATGTTCAACATACCAGTGAAAAAGAATAGATTTAACCAGGCATTTGCAGTGTTCGTCTTGAAAGGGTGTTTTGTGACAATATGCAATAAACAAATATACAATTTAAATTAATGTCATTTAAATGATTATTCATAAAGCTTGTGTAATACAAATTCCCATCTTAGGACAGCAACAATGACTTAAGAACCATATGTTCTATCTGTAATGGACTTTTTCCTAAATCAGGCGTCACCATGGTTACCATGCAGATAGGATCTGCAAGTTAGGAAGTTTCTGTAATACGACCGCAGGCCGGAAAAAAACAAAACGTAGGATATAAATGAGAATTAAACCGACTAGGCAAGAACGATCTGCTGTGACATAGTTTGCAGTGTAACCAATCAGATGTTAGGGTTTGCTTTGTTAATTGAAATAATATTTATTTATTGAATATTGTCACAAAACACCCACCATAGTGTGCATCCTATTATTTGTTTTTACTCATTTTCCACTATGCGTGCCCTGCGGGGTGTTAATGTTAATGAATTAACGCAACATGCAGAGGGTCTTACCGCTACTCCTTCTGCCCATAAGACCCACGAAGGCGTCATAATCAATATCATTGTATCTCTTCAAATAGTCCTGGGAGTGACTGTTAAGTCTCAGCCTGTCCTGAAAACAGAGAAGGGACAAGATGGAAGTTTGCCAGTGGTTTTCTAATGGAGAAGCACTATTCTGGTCGTAGACCAGAAAGTTAGCAACGTTAATTTTCACTCCACCCACTTTCTCCCAGTTAGATACAATACATATCATCTGAAAAGTGCAGCTCCATTTTAATGTCCACTAGAGGTCGCTTTAACCTAATGAGAATGAATTCAGACGTGATATTCTATTACAATGCATAACGCTTTACCAGAATCAAAAGAAGCGCTTTAGAAGCGGTTTAAATACTCTGACTGCTCTTACATTAGTTTCAGCTGAACTGCTTTAGGCATTTTATCAGTGTTTTTAGTGCCGAGGAATCCAACTATTTTTCTATAAATATTTTTAAACATTTTCTGAACTATAGCACTACTACATCGCCTCCCGTGCATGTTTCTTAATTACTTGATTATCATCAAAAACAAAATACAGCATATTTGCAAAATATTAGATGTTGTAGGGGAATTAAGTAAAATTTTGTTTGCCCGGGGCCTCGGGATTTGACTCTAATTTTCATTTACTCTAGTTACCGTAGTGCAAGAATTGAATTAGAGCGATCTTTTTTGAAACCAAAGAAAACGCGGGTCGGTTCAAAGGCACCAAGCGAGATTCAGCCCGCGCTAGTGGGAACGAGACATTAGAGGAGCAGGGTGGTGTGACCGAATTCACTGTAGAATTTATCTCATTTAATAAACATATTTAATAACGTTTACTAGCCCAAATACATATGGTTTCTGATTCATCCATCCATAAATCTTACAGAGGCCTCAATTCACTACAGGTTCACGTTCATGTGTGAATCAGTCACCTAAAATCGGAGGTATTCACTTTCATGCTTCGAGGTAACTAACAGGTAGAGAAGCAGTGTTGAAAACATCAGACGTCCATTAAATCAGCAGCCTTGTTTTGGGCGATGTGGGATAAGTGGCGACAAAAAGGTTATTTTCAGCAGAGGGGCGGGTAGGGGGTACTCGAAAAGTTAAAAAGTTGACTCGCGTAGGTCTATGTTCATAATATTTTGGGAACGAAAAAGAAAACGTTTTTGCACTACATTTATGGATTAGGGAAAATGTTGTCCACGGTCTATGATGGACATCAGTTAGAGCTAATGGAGGGGCCACCCAGGGGCCCATTGGCTCCGCACAGGGTCGCTCTCCATCCCCTACCTCCACAGACGATATTTGCGGTTCTTGGTCTTCGTAACTAGACTGACACGACTGGATGGAAACCTTGAGGAAAAGAATCGCCAGAAGCAGACAACCTTTCATCTTCTGTGCTTGGACCTCAACTCCCTGTAACAGAAATGAAGCATAAAGATAAAATAACAGCCAAACGGGAATTTATGAGAACAATATTTAAACGAAGTCCAAAAAACACATTATTCTCATTAGATATAGTTGTAGCCTATCTTCTTTTATGACAATACTTTAAGTGAATTCTTTGTAATATACTCATATTTAAATTAATTTGGTTTTCCTATAACGGGTCATTTGGCCCTTTGAAGAAATTTCTCATCCTATAAATAAAGGAGAAATTAACCTTCGCTGCTAAATACGATGTACCAAACCCACTATCGGTTATAGATAAAAGAAAATTATGTTTCTTGTATTGAAAATGGATGGATAGATGAACGGGAACAGTTACAATTCACTACACGCGGACGGGTGATGCAGCCTCATCTTACCCCCATAAAACCCATAAACGCTACTATGTCAGAAACCAAACACAACCCGCGTCACAAATGATCACCGAGCCAAAAACTCACAACTCTGATACACATTTCACACTTTCTAGACCATCCGACACTACATACTAATTTCACACTTTCTAGACCACCCAACACTACGGTACATGTAAAATGCGCTGCAGCGCCTGCCATCATCAATTCTTCATTATGTTTTAACTTTCCGATTCTGCAGCCTAGATCGCGGCTTCAACTGAGCCAAATAACGCCTCTCTAGCAAAGACTGGACCGCGCAATCGTCTGAAATCAAATCGCAGATATATAAACCAAGACTCACTATATTGAAATATTTTCCTCCTTAATAAAAAAGATGTCCTGCCTAATATTTACAACACAGTTTATAGGCGAGCGAAGTGATGCACGTCGTCCTGAACGTACTGAGAGGGGCTGCACAAACTTCTACGTATTTCTGGCAGGTAAGGAGGATTTGGTAAAAAAAAAAAAAAAAAAAACAGTGCGTGTGAGAGGTAACCATGTGTAAATATGAATATGCAAATATGCCGTTTTCCCGGAATTTTTCACATTAAATTCATTTGCTAAAGAATAATCTTTAAGAATAATCTTTAAAATAATAATAGTATATAATAGTAATAATAATAAAAAACAATAATAGAATAAAGATCTTAGAATAAAGAACTTCACAAACTGAAAAAGCTGTAATGTTTAAAAAGTTACCGGACCGACCACTGCGCTCTTATGATAAGAGAAATAACGGTAATAATTTCTTACCTGTTGATATTTCTATAGAGACGAAAGGTGAACGCGTTCCGCGGGCTCGGCGGCAGTGGGGCGCTTTATATAGGCGGGTCCTCGGGTGTCCGCAGCGCAGGATCGTAGGTGTGGTTTTGGGGCTTGGATCGATGCAGTTTTTTTAAAAGAAATTTGCATTCCTGTCGCCCCTATAATGTGATTTAAATATCGTCTCTATATTTTATGAGCAAGACTATTCTTCTCGTATGTGACAGAAACAGAGTCTATTTTACTCATCTCTGTTACCTCATTCAGAGTCGTGACGTCAAAGCCCGTCCTTAGACCTCTAATATTGCCTTATGGAGAAAGAAACGGTGAAGTTCTGCATCTCTCCAACGCAGGTTAAAGATTCACTACTTTATTCTTAGTTTAACAATGCAGGCTATGTGAAAGCATCCATCCATACATTAATCCATCCATCTTTTATACCCAATTATCCAGTAGTGGATTTCGATGAACTTTGAGCCCATTCCTTCCTGAAATGGATGCCTTCCATCACAGGGCAGACACAAAATCTCACGTTATATGAAAATTAGAAGATGGTGTTTTTGGGGCCACTGAAGTCCATCCATCCATCCATTTTCCAAACCGCTTATCCTACTGGGTCGCGGGGGGTCCGGAGCCTATCCCGGAAGCAATGGGTAAGAGGCAGGGAACAACCCAGGATGGGGGGCCAGCCCATCGCAGGGCACACTCACACACCATTCACACACATGCACACCTACGGGCAATTTATCAACCAATTAGCCTCAGCATGTTTTTGGACTGTGGGGGGAAACCGGAGGAAACCCCACGACGACATGGGGAGAACATGCAAACTCCACACACATGTGACCCAGGCGGAGACTCGAACCCAGGTCCCAGAGGTGTGAGGCAACATCGGTAACCACTGCACCACCATGCCGCCCCCAGTGCTAACCACTGCACCACCATGCCGCCCCCAGTGCTAACCACTGCACCACCATGCCACCCCCAGCACTAACCACCGCACCACCATGCCACCCCCAGCACTAACCACTGCACCACCATGCTGCCCCGCCACTGAAGTCAGATACAACAAGACGGAAAAATGGTGAGAAGTGAATCCAGACAACAGAGAGGAGAACCATAGAACATAGAGGGAACATTTAAGACAAATGTTGATAATATTTAAACATATCTTGTATGGAATGAGCCCATAGCCGAAATGCCAAGATTGAAATACAGTAACAAACTGTTTTAATAAAGTTCAGGCGCACTCAGGATTTTATTAATGTTAATTGCTCCCTTAACCTAATTTTGAAAACAAGTGCAATTGAGCAAAGCTTTGCAGCACTGCCGGGGAAATCGCAGAACCAAGATCTTAACGGAAGCTCAGGGGTCTTTTTCTACTGCTGGTCTTTCTTTGTCTTGGCAGGTGTGTTCAGAACAGCTTTACGCTGACGATCCCTTAACATGCATGCAGACCCTAACACCGGAAAAAGTGTGGCATCATGTGGCATCACGCTGACGATCCTTTAACACGCATGCAGACCCTAACACCGGAAAAAGTGTGGCATCATGTGGTATCACGCTGACGATCCCTTAACACGCATGCAGACCCTAACACCGGAAAAAGTGTGGCATCATGTGGCATCACGCTCACGATCCCTTAACACGCATGCAGACCCTAACACCGGAAAAAGTGTGGCATCATGTGGTATCACGCTGACGATCCCTTAACACGCATGCAGACCCTAACACCGGAAAAAGTGTGGCATCATGTGGCATCATGCTGACGATCCCTTAACACGCATGCAGACCCTAACACCGGAAAAAGTGTGGCATCATGTGACGTTACGCTCACGATCCCTTAACACGCATTCAGACCCTAACACCGGAAAAAGTGTGGCATCATGTGGCCAGGCCTCTTACCTCAGTTACGCGTGAACACATAGCAACCTGGCCTTGCCAACGTATTTGCAGATAATTTAAATTAAAAAACAATTAATGGTGTCACATTTGATTGAAGTCCACTTTTCAGTAGATGTCCATTTTGTTAGGTTTGAATAAACCTGTGCCTGTCGACTCAGACTAGTTACAGTTCATGGCTATTCTGTGTATGACCCTTGCTTATAGTGCCTGATTCCCCGAAAGACCCTGAGAATTACTTTGTGATTTGGATTCTGGAAATAAACTCTGTTACTGGACCTACACCCACGCGGCTCCCTCAAACGGCACAAAACAGGCACCTAATAATGACGCTGACTCTCTATACTCACTTAGGTTAATAAGACAACTGGGATTCTGAAAGCATCCAAGTCAAAGAGAACAGAATGGAAGGAAGCTCATTCTGCAGACGTAACTGCTGCAATAGGAGAATGTCAGGAACTATTTCCAGACTTCCTATTGTCTTCCCTTAGGGCAAACAAGCACTGCAAATTCCACTTGTGACACCATCTTACCCCCCAGCCCCGCTCAAAAATGAGGAGGATCTCCAGTTGAGACTGATTGGTACATGAATCTTTTTTTCTTTTTGTCCCAATGATTGATCCCTATCTATCTCACAATCACCCTCTGTACATCGCTATTTCTTTCTATGGAATCTCTATGCATGTTTTTATGGACTTTGCCCTCTTCAGATAATGAAGAGTAATTATTTAAGATCACACTGATTTGCAGGTAGGATTTTTGCCCCAGATAATATATTTAGTTCTTCTCAGTAATAAAATGAAGATGCAGGATTTCTGTAACACAGATCATTATTGATTGTTGGAGGTTTGGGGCACATCCCAGTCAGCGTTATTGGCACCAGGGGTGCATGGGACTGGCTGATGATAATCTAGAGCTTGTGCTGGCTGTTGATATTGGGTACAGAATACTGACGATTCACCCACCTATAAATCCTCCTCACCACAGTTTTTAATTGCGACTGGATGGTGCATTTTTGGACTGACGGCAAATGCTTTGGTTTGTGATGGAAAAGCTTTGTTTAAATTGGCCTGAATGATGCTTTAATATTATTAAATCATATTCCTGCTTAGTAGAATGGCTGCTAATTACTACTCCAGTCCTGGGATTTACTTCTGAGCCCAACGTCAGGAAGATAGCATGGATGAAGATGGTCCGCTTTAAGTCTCGCTGCCTTTTAGACCCCAAGGTGGACTTTGCCTCAGTCATATTCAATTCAGTTCAATTTCTCTTTATATTCACGGCGCAGTTGCCCCAAGGTGCTTAACAAGACTGTGGCAATGCATTATTACTACATAGACGTTAGGGGCGCATGATACAGGGAAAAGAAGAAAGAAACATTAAAAAGGGTATGGGGGGGGGGGGGTAAAGAGGGCAAAGGTCAGCTGGCTGTCCACCCCCGGCATTGTAATTATTACTGTATCAAAAAAAGATTGCTCATGCTATTATAAATGAAACTCTGTCTTACAGTGTAATTTTACAAGGCTTTGAAACCTTGTATGTTTTTTTTACATTTACATTTACAGGATTTGGCAGACGCCCTTAGCCAGAGCGACTTACATAAGTGCTTCGAGACTCTGCAATGAATTTCCGATGCTAGCTCAATAAGGACCCAAGCTATGAATACTATCTCTGAGAACTCCATTGAGTAGTGCAGAATTTTTTTTTTTTTTTTTTTTTTTTTTTTTTAAAAACACACCAGAATAAGAGTCGAGAAAGAATATAGAAGTTCTACGTCAAGTATTTCTGAAAAAGAAATGTTTTGAGTCGTCGCTTGAAGACAGTCAAGGATTCAGCTGTTCGGACATCTAGGGGGAGTTCATTCCACCAATTAGGTGCCAGGACAGAGAAGAGCCGAGATGCGTGTCTTCCTTGTGCCTTGAGGGGAGGAGGGACCAGTCGAGCAGTGCTGGAGGATCGGAGAGATCGTGGTGCAGAGCGTGGTGTGATGAGGTCCTTTAGGTAGGATGGTGCCAGAGAATTTTTGGCTTTGTATGCCAGCATCAGTGTTTTGAATCTGATGCGTGCAGCTACAGGAAGCCAGTGGAGGGAGCGCAGCAAAGGAGTGGTGTGGGAGAACTTGGGAAGGTTGAAAACAAGACGAGCAGCTGTATGTTCCCATCAAGACCCTGAAGCAGAAAACAGGAAATGAACAAGAAATTAAAGGTTCAGCTCCTCGATCTGTGCTACTCCTTAGATGCAGAATTTAGGGCCAACTGTGGCAGCTACTGGGGGAACCTGGCACTGAGGTACAGGTCTCTTCCAACGGCTTGATCAGCTGGGCTCTGTGGTTGGACAATGAGCTCCCACTGTGCGGTTTGCAAAGCAACAAATTAGCACCTCAGTCTAGTTTCCTACACACTGTAATCAGTGCAGATTAAAGGGCTAATGTCTGTTATCGCTGTGTGGGTATTATACTCTATTCCTGTATCGTTACGTTTGTCACCTGCACACAAATACACACACACACACACACACACACACATACAAATACACACACAAATAAACACACACACATATATAAATACACACACACACACAAACACACACACAAATACACACACAAATAAACACACACACACAAATACACACGCACACACACAAATACACACACACACACATATATAAATACACACACACACACACATACAAATACACACACAAATAAACACACACACACAAATACAGTACAAGCACACACAAATAAACACACACACACTCTCCATTCATTTCTAAGGGGAAAACTCTAACCCTAACATTACGACCACAACCTCTACCCTGCCCTAACCTTAACCATAAGTTTGAGACTCTCTGTGTTTTTACTTTTTTGATTGCAGTCACAAGTCTTTGGGGGGACCTGAAAAATGGTCCCCATAACATCAAAATTATAAGTTTTTATAACATTGTGGGGGACATTTGGTGAACATACAAATTTCAGAAATGTATAGCTGCTGCAGAGGCTCAGTCGCTGGTCCAGAGGTGTGAGACATGGATGTCTCTAACCCTAACCTAACCAAAACCCTATCCCTAACCTAACCCTAACCTAACCCTAACCCCCCTTCCGCTCTTGTGTACTTTCTGGCATATATCCTTATTGATATTTTCACCGTTTGCCTGTCAGAGATGTGGAACTCTACACTATATCAATATAACAGACAGTATGTGTTTATCTATGTTTATCTTCAGAATAATGTTTCACGTTTAACATACCTGATTCCTGAATTATCCAACATCCAAATGTTCATCGGCCAAGGGCAGCAGAACTAGGTAGCAGAATAAGAGGACAAGGCGGTATTTTTGGGCCTGATTAGCTGATGACAGCTTCGTCCTTAATGACTATTTTCCCTGAAACTACTTGTGACACGTGCAATGAAGCTCTCCAGTGTGATTTCGTACCTACTGCCCGCACACAAATATCACTTCAGACACCTTTAAAAGTGTCCCAGTCGGCTGCGGTCGGCCTCATATAATGAGAATGTGAAAAAGATAAATCAGCTTCGGAAATAAGAATCTGGGGAATGATCTTTCGGAAATCCTTCGGGACGGACGTTCTGCGTATTACAGTGCGTCAGATCTCAGAATCGCTTTCAGTAATTGAGGAGAGAATGAATGGGCCTGAATAAAAACAAATGGAAATAAATGTGCAGAGATGTGGACAGACTGGGTGTGGGGGAAAGGAGGAGCTCGCATGGGCTTGGGGCGTGTGGGCAGAGGATGTTCCGGCATCGGAGGGCAGCGCCACGACCTTGGAGCAGCGTGAAGGAGGCTGCAGATGAACAGGATGCTGTCCTTGTTCTTTCATCGTGTCTGTGTTTTTATTTCAAAGAGAGCCCTGAAAGATCCTTTAGAAACAGCAGGAGTAGAGAGGCCATCAAAGCCATCTTCAGGCGTCTGTCATGTAACCGGGTGCTTAACACTGCATGAGCCACAGTGTTGTGAAGAGCATGTTCCTTAACAGGAAGGGTCCTTCATGCAGCCCTGCACTATAGTCACGCAATATGAAATACCCCTTAACACTGTCTGTTCCTTAACACTTAAATGTTTACTCATTAATGCTGAATGGGCCTTAACACCACCTTGGATCTATCCCTTTCGCTGTCCTTTGCATAACAAACTGATCAGCCCCCTCTGTGTATGTGCTGATCCTGCTATTCCCCAGCTCAGCCACAGACTGGTATTATAGTGCCAGATAAAACCGGAGCGAGCAGCCGGTGTGCAGGGACTGCCTCACATGTCGATATAAACCACGAAACGGTCAGGAAATAGGAAAATTGATCGCCAATTTACAGTATGTGGTCTTATCTAGAATATAGGATTTGGGAAGTGAATGTGGGTAATTAGTTTATTTTCCTTCCACATTTACGCTCAACCCGTCATTTAGTGATGTGATAGATGTTTCTGCTTCTCAGCCATCCCACATGTTTAAAACATCATACATGTTTACTACCTGCAGGGGATCCTTTCTCTCAAGTGAACCTCTACTCCTTGATTTTGGGCGTAGCGACGTCAGCCACCTTCCATCTTTAACGGGATCTGCACCGGACTCTGTTTTCTTTTGGTTCTAAAAAAAATCACAAGAAAATTGATTATTATTAATCAATGAGATGTGATTCAGTGGATCATGCGGTTTGTCTCAAGTCTCCAGGATTGGGGGTTTAAATCCCAGCTGTGCGTTATATGTGTGTGTGGAGTCTGCATGTTTTCCTTGTGTTGCCGTGTTTAAATCCTCAGGACGCGATCCTCTTAATTGTGAATATCAGTCTGTAATTGTGACATATTGTACGTGAGAAGCACCATAATATTCTCCCATCTCTGTGTTTTTGCTTTTCCTCTGAGAGATCTCAGGGTAATCATGTCCAAGGATTATTTGTTCCATTTAGAGAAAATGATGTGGTGAAATGATAGCGATTGAATGCTGGGGGGTGGGGGTGGGGGTGGAGCGGGGAGGAGCCTGACGGCACACAGGTGAATGGATGATAATGAGAAAAAGCCTCTCGCCTGAGCCAAATGTGAACGCTGAGTGTGGTGCTTCAAAGCAGCCTAGCTTTCTCCGGAATATTCCCACAGATCTGACCCCTAATTAAAGACTAAAAACAATCTGTTGTGCTCTGAGTGGGGACAATCAAAGATGGCCCTTTCACACAGCAATGACAGTATTAGCTTTGGTTTGAATAATACATACTCCCTATCCCAGCATCCATCGGAGGGAGGAAGTGACCTTGTTTGACCTGTTTGTGTGTATGAAGCTGGGTGGCAGTGGTGTGAGAGGTGGGACTGTCCATCCTCTGGCCTTTTATATCTGTGCGTTAAATATTCCCCTCGTCCTGTATATCCTTGCTGGTATGGAGTTTGGATTCAATCATGTTGCATTGCATAGATCTGCACATTGATGAAATCATGTGTACATTCAGTGATGCCTCAGCCCTGTGTGCAGTTTACATTTAAGTGATGCCTGCGCCCTGTGTGCAGTATAGATTCAGTGATGCCTGCGCTCTGTGTGCAGTATAGATTCAGTGATGCCTCTGCCCTGTGTGCAGTATAGATTCAGTGATGCCTCAGCCCTGTGTGCAGTTTAGATTCAGTGATGCCTGCGCCCTGTGTGCAGTATAGATTCAGTGATGCCTGCGCTCTGTGTGCAGTATAGATTCAGTGATGCCTCTGCCCTGTGTGCAGTATAGATTCAGTGATGCCTCAGCCCTGTGTGCAGTATAGATTCAGTGATGCCTCAACCCTGTGTGCAGTTTAGATTCAGTGATGCCTGCGCCCTGTGTGCAGTATAGATTCAGTGATGCCTCAGCCCTGTGCGCAGTATAGATTCAGTGATGCCTCAGCTCTGTGTGCAGTTTAGATTCAGTGATGCCTGCGCCCTGTGTGCAGTTTAGATTCAGTGATGCCTCAACCCTGTGTGCAGTATAGATTCAGTGATGCCTCTGCCCTGTGTGCAGTATAGATTCAGTGATGCCTCAGCCCTGTGTGCAGTATAGATTCAGTGAAGCCTCATCCCTGTGTGCAGTATAGATTCAGTGATACCTCAGCCCTGTGTGCAGTTTAGATTCAGTGATGCCTCAGCCCTGTGTCCAGTATAGATTCAGTGATGCCTCAGCCCTGTGTGCAGTATAGATTCAGTGATGCCTCAGCCCTGTGTGCAGTTTAGATTCAGTGATGCCTGCACCCTGTGTGCAGTATAGATTCAGTGATGCCTCAGCCCTGTGTGCAGTTTAGATTCAGTGAAGCCTCATCCCTGTGTGCAGTATAGATTCAGTGATGCCTCAGCCCTGTGTGCAGTATAGATTCACTGATGGACTGTGACTCAGTGCTATGCTATGCTTCGTGTTCCACAGTTTTCTTCTCTGCCTATTGCCAAAGAAGCAGGTCAGGACTTAACTTTGGCAATAGGCTTCCTGAAGTAATATGTCTCCTTTATCTCGCCTTTCACACCAGCCCTGCCTGCAGTGCCTTTGTGCAGGTAAAGCATTTATTAATTTCCTCAAGAACGGACAGATTTAAGGAGTTCATGGTCGGTGTGGCACGCCGTGAATCAGCCTCTGTCACGTTGTCTGAAAATTTCAGGTCAAATTACTGGCAGTTTTGGCTCATTTACTTGGTTTTGTTGGTCATAGCGTGAGTCACGTGCCTGGTCACGTGACGTGTCAGCAGCTGCTTGCCTTTCAGGTCTCTTGGTGAAGGTTCTTCTTCCGCCATACAAAGGCAGAGCTGCCTGGCAGTCTGCACCTCCAGTCTTTCCATCCACAAAGCTGGCGGCGAGCGTTTGCCTGTCACAGAGGCGGCAGCGCTGCCACACGTGAAGGACTCTCATTACGCAGTTCCTGCACCATTCATACAGAATTTTCCCCCAACTCAGTGAACTGTTCTTCCACGTATTACAGTTTCTCCAGGTACAGGTTGCAAAATTAATAATAAAGAAAACATATTACGTATACATACAAATTCACCAGTTGTTATTTATACCTATTTGCAACTATTGTTATCATTTTAAAATCGATTTTATTTTTTTAACATCACTTTTATTGTGGACCATTTTTGACTCGTGATGTGACAAGAAGTGCACAGACTTATTATTCCATCTTGGAACGTTTGCACTGATACTACCGACACAAATGCCCAGGAAACGCAGGTGTATCTGGCCAAAGAAGTGAATCCCCACCCTGATAGTGAATCCTCACCCTGATAGTGAATCCTCACCCTGATAGTGAATCCCCACCCTGATAGTGAACCCGCACCCTGATAGTGAATCCCCACCCTGATAGTGAACCCGCACCCTGATAGTGAATCCCCACCTTGATAGTGAATCCCCTCCCTGATAGTGAATCCCCACCTTGATAGTGAATCCCCACCCTGATAGTGAACCCGCACCCTGATAGTGAATCCCCACCCTGATAGTGAACCCGCACACTGATAGTGAATCAACACCTTGATAGTGAATCCCCACCCTGATAATGAACCCGCACCCTGATAGTGAATCCCCACCCTGATAGTGAACCCGCACCCTGATAGTGAATCCCCACCCTGATAGTGAACCCGCACCCTGATAGTGAATCCCCACCTTGATAGTGAATCCCCACCCTGATAGTGAATCCCCACCTTGATAGTGAATCCCCACCCTGATAGTGAACCCGCACCCTGATAGTGAATCCCCACCCTGATAGTGAACCCGCACCCTGATAGTGAATCCCCACCCTGATAGTGAACCCGCACCCTGATAGTGAATCCCCACCTTGATAGTGAATCCCCACCCTGATAGTGAACCCGCACCTTGATAGTGAATCCCCACCCTGATAGTGAACCCGCACCCTGATAGTGAATCCCCACCCTGATAGTGAACCTGCACCCTGATAGTGAATCTCCACCTTGATAGTGAATCCCCACCCTGATAGTGAACCCGCACCCTGATAGTGAATCCCCACCCTGATAGTGAATCCCCACCCTGATAGTGAACCCGCACCCTGATAGTGAACCCGCACCCTGATAGTGAATCCCCACCCTGATAGTGAATCCCCACCCTGATACGTTCTCTTTGCTTCAGACTTCACTGTCTTTCCTCCTGCTGCTTTTCTGCGCAGTACAGTGTCTTTTGCCTGATTCTGACTGATCAGTATTTCTGCTGCTGGCTGTAAATATGACATTTGTCAGTGAAACCATGAGTCATGTCACCGTATATCATGCAGAAATACATCGTCGCTCATGTACTTTTTCCTTGTATTTAGGTCGGGGGGGTGATGGTATGTGTCAGTGCTGGCTGGGATTCGCACACGAGCTCGTCGTCCCGTGAGCATCGCACGGCAGATTCAGATGTCAGGACGGTGACCAAGCCGTGACATCTGTCTGTTTAGCTCTCCAACCCCCCCCCTCCACCACCATCACTCACTAGGGGGAGCAGGTGCTGTCTTGCATGTGCTCAACGTTTGCCAATTTGATGTCATTTTCACCCTCCCCCAGACCAAAATGTACCCCAAAGTCAGGGTCAGATGTGGGACCCTGGGGACAAAAGTAAGATTGGGGGGGGGGGGGGGGCTGAATCGAACGCCACGGGGTGGGAGGTGGGGGGACATTTCAGTCTCCTGTTGTGTCTCATACACCCAAGAAAGCCACCAGATTGTGCCCCTCCCATCATTGTGTCACATGATCCTGCTTGCTCCTCCCACCGGTCTGGGCTGCCCGGCTCTCCTAAGCCGAGAGCCTCATGTCCAATCATGTGTCAGGTATGGAACCAACACTGTGCGAGAAAAATACAGATGTAAGGGCTGCAGGAAGTGCTGACAGTAACAATAAGACTGACAGCGCTGATGGGAGTCCAGTCATGTTGGCTGCTGTACATTACCGCGCTATGTAGTTAGTACACACTGTCCTCTTTTCACCAACAGTGCATTAAAAGACACTGGATCTGAGAGCTCTCTGCCTGGCGTATGGGAAATTGGTTTGGGCATCACGTGATCAGTCATTAATCAGTATTCGGCGTGAGATTATACATTTTCCAGAGCAAATAATTAGTGGAGACGTTGGTCAGCTAGACTAAAAAGAAAGTGAAAATACTAACGAGATTTAAGGTCGTTTTCCTCACACATTCCTTTTTTCTCACCGTGTCCATTTTTTGGTGTTTTTGCTTGACAGTTTCATTGCACATTATTGTAAACATATCTGGGCTGGTGCATTTTTAGTGAACTACCTCATTTGGCCAGTAGCAAAAGTTCCACCCAAAAGTTCCACCTCTACAGAAAAAGTTTGATTCTGGGGGGAGTAAATGGTCATCTGCTGGTTTTGGTCTTTGCACGAGTCCTTCTTGCCACAAAGGCAGCTACCTGCCGCATTGCAGGTAGATGGTCCTGAACCCAGGCCCAATAGCGAGTTCTCCATGCCAGCCACGTCCGGTGGTGTGCAAGGCGACTGCGTGTGTATCGGCCTTCTGTGTGGTCTCTGCGTGTTCCCGAAGGTACCAGCCTGTCCACTGCACGTGTGCGGCGTCGGGGGGACAGGCGCAAGAAGAGGCATCTGCTAGCATGTGACTCAAGCACATGGTCTGTGGTAATCACTAAATCATAGCGAGCAGCGGGTAAAATTGAAAACACTGAAGTGGCCGTGTGTGAGTGCTGTTACTCCTGTCCCTACAGCCATGCCAGAATGCACCTCCCCCCATCCCTTCTAAAGTTCTAGGCTGTCTCACGTCGCTGCTCATCTTTTCAGTCTCTCTGCGACAGCTGGCTTCATGTTCATTTTTTCTGATGCCAGCGAAATAGCCTGCACCGCCCCCCCCGGCTGGGGGCTGTAGGACACACCGATAGCGAAACGTCTGCTCTTTTGCTTTAAAACTATATAACTGATAATTATTGTCGGAATTCCGCTTCCCACAGAGGCTTTTCCCCAAAACTGAAGAACAATACTGACATTATCCTTTACTTCAGAAACTTAGGGACCCTACATCAGGGTGCACCAGTAAGACCCCTTCTGGTCCATATTCATCATACCAGCCTATCCCACACAAAATTATGGTCACCCTGCAGCCTTTCCAAGGACACATTGGACTGGTCCCATCAACCGTAACTTTAGGAGCTGTGGGAGGACACTGGAGTAGCTGTGGGGTACTCACGCGGGGCGGGGGGACACGCAAACCCCACATGGCGGCTGGGGTTTGGGACAAAAATAAAGACGCCGGCCTTGGAGGTGTGAGACTACGCTGCTACCTTCTGCTCCTCTGTGTTTCCACATTTTTAAAAAGTTTAACTACAGATGAATTCAGAAGAGAAAGACATGACAATCACTAATCCACACATCCTATATGCTCTCTTCCCCCCGGAAGTGGTTGTAAAATGACCATCTGTGACCTTAGCACAGAACAGAGACATGCCTTGTTTTACTGTGTCACTGCTGCGCCAACACACCATTTCCAGCTCTTGTTTGGGTGCTACAGTGTGATCTACATCATCTGCAATGAAGCTTAGTCAATGCATTGAAAATCCAGCCATTTTGTCCTATTCAGGGTTGCTAGGGTGCTGAGCCTATTCCAGAAGCTGCAGGTGCAAGGCAGGGAATATCCCTGGATGCGGCGCCTCCCCATCGCAGGGCACACATATCGCAGGGCACACATATCGCAGGGCACACATATCGCAGGGCACACATACCGCAGGGCACACATACCGCAGGGCACACATACCGCAGGGCACACATACCGCAGGGCAAACATATCGCAGGGCACACATATCGCAGGGCACACATATCGCAGGGCACACATACCGCAGGGCACACATACCGCAGGGCAAACATATCGCAGGGCACACATATCGCAGGGCACACATATCGCAGGGCACACAAACCACACAGCACTTATATCTATGGCCAGTTCGGCTCCTCCAATTCACCTTTGCGTGTGTTTGGACTGTGGGGGGAAATGATGACATGGGGAGAACATGCAGACACATGGAGACTCGAGCCCTGACATGACAGTGCTGACCACTGTGCCACCCTGTCATCTAGTCTGAACAGCAACCAAACCAAATATCCTCCAACTATCTGAAGACCACAGTCAGGCTACTTCAGTAAACAGTCCTTATTTATTTACTAATGGTCTATTATTTACTTTCTTATGGGCGTCACTAAAGCCTGCTGATTGCAATGTTCTTCGGACACACCACTCTCATTTAAACGGCTATTAAAGAAACACATGAGTTTTCCGCCAGTAAAACCTGTTCATCTGAAATAATTTGCAATGGCCCAACTACACCCAAGTCCATATTAATATTAAAAGGAGTATGCTCTCTGAAGGCAAATCAGATACGAATAGATTTTTATTGTATGTCTGGTTTATGAAACATTTGAAATGGCTCGTAATCCACCTGATCTAATGAATCATTTCTTATGCTCCACACAGAAAGAAAAAACATCAATGTATCTCTGCAAAAAATGCAAAATCATAAGAGTTTCTCACGTCTCCCCGAAGGCTGAGTATTGTTGTGCATGTGGGAGGATGCCTGGGCTGAGGCATAATGCACACGACCTGCTGACCACCATCGTAACTCATTAGCTGGACAGGAAAGCGGCACATGCGAATGTGCACTCAGCTGCCTCTAGTTAATAGCTAATTATCGTTTTGTATTTTTTAGGGTCATATAGCAGGAATTATAGAGCATTGACCAGAACAAGGAGGAAAATGGCTTCATGAAAGAGACTTAATGATATATAGGCATGTACAATAGCTTGGCGTGTAGAAATTCCTGAGCCTAATTTTGGAAAAGACAAAAGAGATGTTATCTCTTGAGCCTGGACCCTGACGCCCAGCTGTAGGCCTGTCATATTTTCATGCAATGACCCCCCCCCCCCAAGTTAGCCATCCCGTCTGGGGCGGGGCTTACAGAGATCATAAACATGTTAGGATTGTTACAAGCCTGTAATTCTGGCCTAGAGGAGTGCAGTGATTGTGACTCAGCTGCTCTGGGCCAGGATCATATGCCAGCATGTGTCTCACCAGCTCACACACGTGTGCATTGGCTGCCAGTTAAGTCTCGAATTGACTATAAAATACTGCTATTAACTTATAAAGCACTAAATGGCCTTGCACCAGAATACCTTAGTGATCTGCTGACCACATACAACCCTCCACGCTTGCTTCGCTCTCAAGCCATGGGATATCTGTTAGTGCCTAGGGTAGAAAGAGCTACGGCAGGCTGCAGAGCTTTCTCCTACAGAACTCCTCAGCTGTGGAATGGTCTTCCACCGGATGTGCGGGTTTCAGGTTCACTCTCAATATTCAAGTCCAGACTAAAAACACAATTGTTTAGTTTAGCGTATAGGGACACTAGTTCTAGCCCTAGCTAACTCTTCACTCCAAGTCAGACCTGTAGTGTGAGGTGTAGAGCTGGGTGCGGATCGGTGCCATTGGCTTTGGATGAACTGGATTGTCAGTGCTGTCACTCTAGCTTTGCAATCTCTTGTGGAACTGGAGTGCTGACATTTCAGGGACTCCCCATGCCGGCATTCCCACTTGCCTCTCCCTCCTACTGATGCTGCCATAGCCATATCTGCCGGAGCTTGCACATTGCACTTCATATTGCACTCACCTAACTGTTAGCACTGCCTATTGTCTCCTCTACTTTGACTAATTGCACATTTTATTTCCCCTACTCCTCCTGGGGGGTGATGCCTGGAGACCTCAATCTATCAAGATATCCAGCACATCCGGCCACATGTGACGTCGCCACCACCAGTGACGTCCCTGCATCCAGCTCGCCGTTCTGATCTTCCATGTATGACCCACTGCCTTACCTCTGGTTGCCTGGCAATTGGAAGAAGACTCGGCTTCGGCATTGGCTTATCATCTTCTCTATTTGACTCTCCCTGCCGGCCCCTGGAGGATGGGCTCCCCCTTTGAGTCTGGTCCCTCTCAAGGTTTCTTCCTTCTAGGGAGTTTTTCCTTGCCACTGTCACCTATGGCTTACTCACTGGGGGCTTTGGGTGAGGATACTGTAAAGCGCTTTGAGACAATGTAATGTTGTGATAATGCGCTATATAAAAATAAATTTGTTGTTGTTGTTGCATGTCCATCCCGTGTTCCCTGCAGAGGGGAGGCACGGGCTACGAGAATGATTCCTGGTCTTAGAGGAATGTCTTATGAGGAGAGGTTAGCTGAGCTGAATCTGTTTAGCCTCGAGCAAAGGAGACTAAGGGGGGACATGATCCAGGTATATAAGATTCTAACAGGTCTGGATGCTGTTCAGCCAAATGGCTACTTCAATATTAGTTTAAATACTAGAACTCGTAGCGATAGGTGGAAATTAGCTGCAGGACATTTTAAACTGAATTTGCGGAAGCACTTCTTTACACAGCATGTAGTTAGAGTGTGGAATAGTCTTCCTGCTAGTGTAGCTCAAGCTAAAACCCTGGGTTCCTTTAAATCAGAGCTAGATAAGATTTTAACAACTCTGAGCTATTAGTTAAGTTCTCCCCAAACGAGCTTGATGGGCCGAAAGGCCTCCTCTCCTTTGTAAATTTCTTGTGTTCTTATGTTCTTACTGCATGGAATTTGCTGTCTCTTCTCACCCTTCAGGACTGGATTTCAAAATAATCATCACTCATAACCAGAGCCTGGTTTTTACCGGAGTGTATTGCAATTGTTTTCCTGCACATTTATCCCACATTAACTAAGCTGTGGTCTTTTTTTACATCCACCACTTGGGGCAAATTTATACTCAAGTAATTTAGGGCAATAAAGCTGTAGTGGGCAAACTACTGCTTTGGGCTGGGCTGTGCTCATCTGAAGGCGCCCTCAAGTGGTGTATTAGGGGTACATACACACACACACACACACACACACACACACACACACACACACACTAAAATGTGCGAATATTCATGGGAGCACAGTGACTTGAGTCTGGACTGGAGAGGAGGTCAGTAAGAGGATGACAGGTCAGGGTGTATAAACTGTTGAGTGTTACGCTGAGGCCATGATTTATCGAGTGAGAATGTCAAAAACCTTCTGTAATTTGAAAGGATAATTACAATACATTGCAATTCCTTCATCATCAGAGATCATTAAACACAAACGCTGCATTATATCTAGACATTCATTTCTCATGTCGAGGTCTGCTTGCTTTCCAAATGCTGATTCACGTTTGCATTGACGTGAAGCAGATACTGTAACACGCAGGTGTTAAGGAGTCAGACCAAGTCACAGAGGCTGATAGGTTTACTGGACCCTTTAGTGTCCAGTAACAAGGCAGCACAGGAATGACAACTACACGAGACACCCTTAGAACCAAACTTCAGAAAAACACTTCTGATAAGTAACATCTTCATAAAAATCAACGGAAGAATATCAAACCAGCTCTTCTTATATGTAAGTAGCCTGTGTTTTGTTTTGAAGAATCAGCGGATAAACATGTAGGCGTTTGAGTCCTTTCAGTAATATCGCTCACATAATTATCACGGCCCTCGGTGGGCAACTGGATTACGGCAAGACGAAGAGGAAGTCAGGGAAAGGCCTCGTTCCCTTTCAGGCTGGCTAGCACCCACAGGTATATGATTCCGCAGCTAGGCTCCAAGAGACCCAGCTAACCTAGTCTGCTTTATTAGTTTTCAAAATGAGTTTATCATCACAGAATAATTTGTTTTGTTCTCTGCAACAAGCTTTTTGGATTGGTTATTAAGATGGTGCATCGGTCCTGCGAGTCAGAGAGACAGGGCACCATGTAAATACCAAGTATTTGTTTGTTCAGAGCGAAATTTGCCTGCTGAAAAATAACGCTCGTGTTTGACAAATCGTCTTACCCTGTTCGTATGCCAGAAGAGCGCTCCCCAGCCTGCCTGACGTCAAGCAAAATATCAAAACTGGTCATTAGCCACTAGGGGGAGCCCACAGCCAGCTGTCATTGTACAGTTACTCCACAGGATGATGATCTAAGTCTGTTTCTAATCTTTATCCTTCTGTCACCATCCTGCCAGGGCTGCCATCACCACTACTGGCACATCTTCATCAGGAACACAGCTTCTGGAACCCAGTGCTCATTCTAGTTGCCCGACACCCTCTGTAATAAGATTACAGCTGGATAAATGTCGATGTTCTTCCTTTTATCAGTTGAATAAGAGCAGAATTAGGTCATATGGGGGTGTCGCAGGCTCCGCCCAGTCATCCTGTGATGGGGTGTATGCTCTGCCCCAGATGCCAACTCGAACAATTAGGCAATTTAGTGTGTAATCTCCCCCAGTACAACTCAGGTCTAATGTTTCGCAATAAAAATTACTGCGGCGAGTCTCTGGTGGAATTCCTCTGGAGCCTGTGATATGACGGAGAACCGGCATTCCAGCCTTCACCCCCTCGGCCGGACCTGACCGTCCTGACCTGTCCAGTAGGGCAGGACGGAACACACTGTCCTCCCCGTACTGTGCCCCTCCCCCATGCCTGCCTCTCAGCCTCACTCCTGCATAAAGCCCGTTGAGCTTTCTCACTACCCACAATTCCCCATGATTTGCGGTAGCACGTTAGCAGACGTCTTCAGCACCCCTCACCCGCCCGTCAAACTCATGCCTTCTAAGCCTGGCCGCCCCGAGCTCACTTACTGCCCCCTGCTGCCGAAGCTCCAAGACGCCATTACAGCGGCACTCTTTGCCTTTTCAGGCGTACAAGAGACAATCCGTTCAGTCAGGCTAAAAGGAGGTGCCTTGGACACTGCAGTTAAAAGCCCCTGGCCCCCCTCCCCCCGCCTTCTGTGAGCCCGTGTTTGCTTATTGCAAAGCTCAGCTTTTTGTTCGACTCCGTTTCCCTTTGCTCCCCTGCTTAAAAGTGAACAAGTGCCGGATCGTTGCGCCTGAATGGGAATGGAGTAGAGTACTCAGCACAGAAAGCAGCCTGGGTCCCAGGGGACTCCCAGCTCTTGGAGCAGATTCAACGAGTCTCTCAGGAAGCTTCCAGCACGACAGAATGCAGCTTCGGTTACACATTCAGACAGGGCCGCACCACCCTCCTGACCTACGGCACATTTTTTTTTGGGGGTGGAGTGAATATACATATATACATATAAAACTCTTACACAAGCACATATTCGCGGTATAGCAGTTAATTCTGGTCATAATAGAGGAAATTCGCAAAAAAAATTGCACTGACAAATTGCTCAGCGTGTCAGATAGATAGATAGATAGATAGATAGATAGATAGATAGATAGATAGATAGATATCCAGGGAAGAGTGTGATAAAGCTTCAGCATGGGGAGGAACCCTCCCTCTGTGAACTTCATCAAGTCAGCTGAAGAACGCAAATTTCTGAGATCTGAACGTTGCTGGGAATAGCAGCAGATGCAGCCGCCGTGCTGCAGTGTTGCAGCTTCCCCCTCCTCCCCATCCGTGTTTGTCTTGGAGGCCCTTCTCCAGACCCAGTGATGTGTGGTCCCTCTCCCAGCACGACTCCGCCGTGTTTTCGAGCAAACGGCTCTGCAGAGCCGATGAAGTCGTCAGCCTCGCCGACCCTCATCAACAACCGCTGCTCCTGACTCGAGAGCAGCCTGTTGCTAAGTATCTAGGCTGCCGGCAAAACCTCTACTACTCTAAAGGTGGGGGGAGGAGGAGGAGGAGAAACAGGAGGAGGAGGAGGAGGCTCAGGAGAAGGAGGAGGAGGAGAATGCAAGAGAGAAGGGCAAACAAACAAAAACCCTTTAGAAAACATGGGCCTTCACTGCATGAATCAATATTCCAGCCCTGTCCTTGCTATTCAGCAATGAGGCCAACTAGAGGAGGGGGGGAGTGAGCTGGGGCCAGGGGGTTGGTTATCACAGAGTTAGAATCCCATTGGTGACTGGGACAGAAATGATCTCTATATGTTTGAGTGGGAAGGAGCACATAGAAACACAGTGAAACAGCCTGGCGTTCACAGACACCAGACTCAGGACATCTGTTTGCGGTGAGTCTTACAAAGTAGCAACTGTTTGCTCAGGCAATGGCTTAGTTACTGGGAATTATGGGAGATATGTTACATGTAACTGTGAATTCCACCCTGAACAGGTTTGTTAATATCTGACGCTTATTTACTTGGTGCTCACCAGTTCCTTTCATTTTCTTTTTTAATGGCCACGATAGTTAAAAGAAAGGAGAGAATGAAATGAAAGCTGACATGTTTAACAATGTTTGCATCTGTCCAGAATTCAACCAGCAAAGGATGTTTTATGAAATGATTTCCTTAAACCAAAATTTAAATAAGGAAGAGAATTAAGCCACTGAAGGAGATTTTACGAAGCATCACATCCTGATCATTCTCTTCGTGACAGATTCATAAAATAATCTTGCATAAGATGAGCTGCTGGCATGTCCGACGGTGACAGATGGCCGGGCATTTGCAGAATGAGCATAACCCAGGAGAGCGGGAGAGCAAGAGAGGAGGAGAGCAGGAGAGCGGGAGAGCAGGAGAGCGGGAGAGCAAGAGAGGAGGAGAGCAGGAGAGCGGGAGAGCAGGAGAGCGGGAGAGCAGGAGAGCAAGAGAGGAGGAGAGCAGGAGAGCGGGAGAGCAGGAGAGCGGGAGAGCAGGAGAGCAGGAGAGCAGGCTACATGGCAGTGGGAGGGCCCTTTGTTTGCCGTTTCACTTGCTTGTAGGGAGATGTGCTTGTACCTCTGCTTTCTAAGGGACAGTTTTGGCTACAGCGTTTCCACACCTGGCAAAACATTGACGTGCATCTGCAAACCTTCCCCTGATGTCTCTGCATGCCCAGTATCCTGCAGCCGCATCACCCAGGAGATTGTGACGGAATGGCAAGTCCAATACTCAAGTGGCTGATGGTGATTCAGCTCTTGCTGCTTGAATGCGTCCACTCCCAGCCTGCCGCTCCGCCGGGCCTGAAGGTCCTGCGGTACCAAAACATGACCCTGGAGGATGACCGAAAGCCAGAGCAGCTGCTGACCACCTCTGGACCTCCACTGCAGGCTGGCCTCCCATCTGAAAACACAGCAGGACCCCCAGGGCCAGATGGAGACTCAGGTATTGAGGAAGAGTCACCTGATGGGACCCTCCACCTGGCGAGGAGTATCATGGCGATGCTCCGGGAGAAGATGCGGCCCGTCAGCCTGGAGGGCAGCGTTAGCTGTGAGGAGCTCCTGGCAACAGCATCACCGGACAGCTCTGCATCTGCTCTCTTCCCCCGTGAGCTGCTGGGGCTGTCCCTAGTGCCAGTTCTGGTGGCTGCTGGCTGCTCTAGAGAGGCCCAGGTCCTGGTTCTGCAGTTATTTGAACTACTGGGACAGGAGGATACGGAGGAGCTACTGCTTGACCTGGAGGAACTGTTGGAGAGGAACCGCAGGCTGCAAGCCACCAGCTCCCCCAGCAGGGCATGGAGAGAGTCACACCTACAAGCTGTTATGTTCAATATCCAGCAACTAGCCAAGACTGAGGAGGAGTGGGGTCAGAATGTGGGAAACAGAGTGGCTGGGGGGGATGATGAGTGTCAGGGCTGGATAAGGGTGAATGGAACTCAGCTTCTGGGCCAGGCGGCCGAGGAGGAAGGGGGAATGGCAGCGGCAGTGCGTGCCTGTGAGATTCTGGGCTACAAGTGTGCCGGGGTGTCCCCTGGTGTCACCTTGGGCCTTTACAGGGCAGTGCTGAGAAGACAAAGCCGCGTGGTGCCCTCTGCTGACTCGGAGTGCTGGATCCGGGAGTGTGGGTTGCCCCGCACTGGGCGTGTCACGCGCAGCACCGAGCAACACTGTGTCGACAAGAGAGAGGAGCGTGTCTACAGCGTGGTGGAGTGGATCCCCGCAGTGAGCACACTCTATGGCCTGGGCACTGCTGTTTACTATGCGTCTGTCAATTGCTCTACCACGGCAAAGGAGAGGGCCCTCCTCAGTGCTGTGGACCTGGGCACCGACGCCCTGATGGCTGTGACGGGGGGCACAGTGGGGGTGGCAGGCTATGCGCTGGGGGCTGGCGTGAAGACGGGCGTGAAAGCAGGGATCAAGTACCTCCTCAAGAACATGAACAGCGAAGAGGACATAATCATGAACCAGAATATCTGGTCCACCACTTTCACTATTGAGTAATGCTTCATAGAGGACATTTCCTCAGCTTCACAGAGGTTGAATATTTACCCTCGCTCCAAATACAGACCTTAAAGGTAGTACTCATCCCCAGTCCTGGTCGCAGAGTGGCCCCAAGCACAGGGGACAATAGACAAATACCGGATCACTTGTTTGGTGAAGTTCTGTTTAAACTGAAGTTCTGCTTCAGTAGAAGCATAAATTGGGAAAGGAAATTCTAAGCTTGAACTTTTGTTCAGTTACTCATTAATTTCACCACAGACTAGTTCCTCACATTATGTACTAGCAAGAGATTCAGAGAACCAGGCTGATACTGTTTATTTAAACAGAGGCAGACCTCAGCGTTTCTTTGGACTGAGAGAAATGTTGTCCACAGAGACACGATTATTTTCTCTTAAAAGCATAACAGGGAAATTCGGTTAAAGACTAAGAATTCCGCCTTTTTTAGGTTTTCAAACAGACAACCATTAAGTAAATCAGTGCAGGTTTTTGTATATACAGCAGGCAGTGACACCCATTAACCAGATCTTCACAAATAGTTTTAAGAATGGTTGTAGATGTAGCCATTTGTTGTACATCTACACAGGACATTAGCAAGACTTGTAGAAAGCAAAGGAAGAACCTCATTATCTTAGACTGCAACATTGTAACTGAAGTGTAGCAGAAATATTTGCCATTGAATGTGATACAGTATGTAAATTTGAAATGTAGATCATTTAAATTCACACTTTTAGCCAGAGAGCTTTTTATGTTTCTATATTCATTGCTTTTTGCATATTATATCTAATTCTGTTCAACCAAGGCAACATAGGCCACATCGGGCGGCGTTTTCTGCCAACTTAGCTGATTTCACTTTGTCTTTGCCACACAGGGGGCACCACACAGGGGACACCACACAGGGGGCGTTACACAGGGGACTCCACACAAGGGGGCTTTACACAGGGGGCGTTACACAGGGGACTCCACACAAGGGGGCTTTACACAGGGGGCATTACACAGGGGACATTACACAGGGAACACCACACAAGGGGGCGTTACACAGGGGACGTTACACAGGGGGCGCTACACAGGGGGCGTTACACAGGGAACACCACACAGGGGGCGTTACACAGGGGACACCACACAGGGAACACCACACAAGGGGGCGTTACACAGGGGACGTTACACAGGGGACACCACACAGGGGGCGTTACACAGGGAACACCACACAGGGGGCGTTACACAGGGAACACCACACAGGGGACGTTACACAGGGGACGTTACACAGGGGGCGTTACGCAGGGAACACCACACAGGGGGCGTTACACAGGAGACACCACACAGGGGGCGTTACACAGGGGACACCACACAGGGGGCGTTACACGGGGGTGTTACACAGGGAACACCACACAGGGAAAGCCACATGGGCTATGAATATACCACAGTTTCCTGAAATGACTTTTAAAAGATCAGCTATAATTATTGCAATCCCCATTATGTAAACCAGATGGGTCTTCGCTGTGCTGTGTGTAATTTACGCTCCATGATGCAATTTGTGTCAAGAATGTACAGTAAAGAATTGAAAATGAGACACGGGCTCCTGGGTCTTTATTTCAACACAGTACAAACTCCTGAAAATTTGCCCAAAAGAGGTGGATTGAAATGCATGATACTTTTAACTATAATAGCACAAGCAGTTGAATTTCCATGTCAAAACATAAAATGCAGCATTAGTGTGGATCACACGCAGGTTTGACAGTAATAACTGGGGCATTTACAGTGTTTCAAGGTACAGCCACATAGAAACAGAAGCAGCTTCTCTGTCTCTGCTCTGACCAGTTAATTTCCAATCAAACTCAAATTCTGAGTATTTTGTGGTTTCACAAGGAAATTACTAGCCTTTGCTCTTTATGTCATTCAAGAAAAACAGTCAAGGTATCAAAACAATCAAGGTATCACAACAGTCAAGGTGTCCTTCCCAGTGAACTGCACTGCAGGACTGTGTGTCCGGTCCACGTAAAACTCAAAGGGAGAAGTGTCCGTGAAATAGACCTTACATCTGGCTTATGCTTCATGATCTTTTAAGAAAGAAAATCATGATGGATTAATAATAAATGAATAACCAACTTAGATCAGCCTTTAAGAGGAACTTGTGTTGAAGTGAGTTGCCTTCGAGCTGACTTTTGAACTGGGATTTCGGTGATCTAGCTCTAAGAATAGCTTTTTGAAAGATCTCAGATGTATTGCTTCAGCTGCTTGGGGTTACTGAGATTGAGAGCATATTCAAAGGCAATTAGCAAAACCCATGTAGTCAGAACATCAAGGGGCTCCAGGGCCTCGGCTCCCCTCCAAAATATTCATCCTCTGAGTCAGACATCCAGCCATCTCTGGTGTCTGCTGTACTCATCATGTGCCTGATAAGGTCCTTCATCTTCCTATAGATGCTGAACTGCACAGCAGAATAAAATGACCTGGTTTGACAGAATATTCTTGAATCTGTCCTTCATACATTTCATCATGTAACATAGTCAGACGATGGGTGGCATTTCTCAGCTGTCTGTGCTGCGGTGAGTTAATGGGTATTTGTCAGCTTCATTACTGACGTCACGCTGCTAGAGCGGGCTGCAATTTTTTAAACATTACTTGAAGATGTTTACATTTGCATGCTCATGTGTCGTGGCATATGCAAGTAAAGGTGAAGATACCATTGCCATTGTAGCAACAGAAATACACAGCCATGTTGCTCATTTCCCAAAATTTTAGATTAAAATAACTCAAGTAGCTTTCCAAAGTGAAACAGATCATTGACATGACTGAGACTAATGACATCGGCCAAATATGGCTCATCAGGGTCACCACATGATTCCGTAAATGAATGGAAACCTGTTGGGGTCAAGAACTGCAAAACACCTTGAGTTTCCAATTTCATACCTTCTACAGCATTCACTGTACCAAGCGTTTAGCCACTTAAGTAGTTTCATGTGATGGAAATTAAGGAATCTAAACAAAGTGAGGTAATGACCAAGCAAATACCAGAAGGCATCTTCATGGAGTCCAAAAGATTGATTCATTAACACAAACATAATTATTTACAGTATATTTTGACCAAAAGAGAAATAAATACAACTAGCCCTTCTAACATGTTCTCTGGTCCTAAACTAAACAGTCGGGCTCCCGCAACAGAACTGCTCTATGGAGAATTCAGCAATGCTTTTCACCCAGTGGGTCAAATCATTTGACAGAACAGGATTATCTCAAAATCATGACATTAACATTTTGCGTCTTACCAGACCACAAACTTCAATTTTTAAATTATTTTGGTTGAACCACAAATAAAACTGTTAAAAACAAGATTAAGACAATGTAGTGGCTGTGGCAGAGCTGGATTAGCAATCTGGGATGCTGGAGCAGCAAAAATGCTTTTGGGGGAGAACCCCAAAGCCCAGGGCTGATTTCTAATCCAAGTCCAGCCCCGGCTCTCATCGTGGCTGCGCATATGTTAGAGAGATTCCTGCAATATACTAATGAGATTAACATGATATATAGCAGCATAGCCTGCCTATGTGTCAATGTTCAACAAGTCAAATCAAACCAAAGGACTCCTTACAGGGCTGTGTGAGTGGAGTATGGTCCAAATATTCCCCACTATGTAATAAGAAAACACTTATTTTTATGTTGTGGGGACTATTTTTCAGGTCCCCACAAAGATCTGTGAATGCAGTCAAAAAACTAAAAATGTCTGATATTTTGTTTGGTTACTTATGGTTAGGGTTAGGGCTGGGTAGGGGTTAAGGTTGTCATGTTGGGATTAGAGTTTTCCCCATAAAAGTGAATGGAGAGTCCCCACAAAGATATAATTACAGATCTGTGTGTGTGAATGATATTATGGTTGAGAAATAACACCATCATTGTTCCAAGGACAGGCTGACCCTTTTCTCTTATCCTCAATTGTTTGGCAAGCCTGAAGTATTCGCAGCTCCTTATTAGGATTTTCCAGTCCACCTTAAATGCTGCGCAGCCAAATGCAATGATGTGATTGCGCCTGTAGGGGGACTCATTTACTGAGACTTACCTCCAGAACTTCATTTGGCTTTCAATTGGCATTTTAAAGTCCTGTCTGAAATTCATCACATAATGACAACCAATTGTATATGCGCAATGTTCCCAGGTAGGCGTGAAGGTGAAAACTACTTGGGTGATATACTTGCAGACATACTGTCACCCTGAAGTGAATTTCCATTGGTCCAAACATTTAACCCCTACTGCCTGAAATTTATCAAAAAATGTCATCAAATGTGACTGACATATATGGTGAAAATAGCTTTGGGCCAGTCTACAAGGAGGTTTTGATGCTGAACACCATAAAAACAGAACAACTCATTACAGGCTTCAGGAAACATAGTACAAACCCACAGCCACTTATTATTGGACAGTGTGTGGAGAGAGTTAAGTCGTTCACATTTCTTGGCATTCGCATTACTGACAGTCTCTCCTGGTATACCAAACAGCACACAGGACACCAGCAGCGCACGCATTTCTTGAGGATATTCAGGAAGCATAATCTGGGCGAACGGCTGCTGGTGTCCTTTTACAGAACCACCATCGAGAGCGTCCTAACTTACGGCATTGCAGCGTGGTACACGGGGTACACTGGGCAGGCAAGAAGGACCTCCAGAGGATCACATAGACTGCAGGAAAACTTACTGGCTGTCCGCTCCCCTCCATCACCGATATTGCGAAGCTGCATTTTGTACAGAGCCAACAACATCATGACGGACTGCCCCCCCCAGTAACCATACTCTTCAAACTGTTACAAATAGTTTTGTTTGCATATGCAGTTACCTACCTTAACAAACATGAAGCCTCAAGAACATTTCTTTCTCAATAGCACTTTATTTCAGCACTTTATCCTGCATTGTCAGCATGTGTTGTGTGTGCTTTTTAAGGATGTATGTATGTATTAATTTATGTGTTTTATTATGCGCTACTTTGGAGTTGCGCTACCAAATACAGTGACAATAAAGGCATTTTGATTCTGAAAATTGTGGATTAATGTTTGTCTCATTTTCTAATAAAATACACACATACTATTACTGAAACTGTCCAAAGTATTCCTCATAGTTGTAACAAAAGAAGTTTCTTAAGTTGAATGCGAATCGAAAACCAAAATAAGTTGGGAAGGTAAGCCTTGGTAAACGAGCCCCCCCTACAGGCGCGATGGTGTCATTGCATTCGGCTGCGTCGCATTTAAGGTGGACCCGAAAATCCTACTAATGGAGCTGCGAATAAGTTAACTTCAGCCTCGTACAATCCCGTTTCCATCAAACATAACTTTTCGCTTTTGTTTAGCCTAACATTCATTTATAGTTTATGTTTTCGTTGAAAATTGGTTATAGAAGGATATTTTTACAGTTCTGTACTTTCTATACTTGAGGGTCTCTTCCTGATATTTCTGGGAAACCATGTTTCCACATTTAGGAACTCCCTGATCGAAAACGTAGTATTCAGAAAGACTTTTTACTGAATAAAAATCATTTACAATATTACACGTTAATTTCTTCACTTTATTTTATTTCGCTACCAAGGAGCTGAGGTTTCTGGCTGAACTGACGCGGCGAATACCAAAATGATAAACCTGAACATGTTTTTGGAAAACGTAAAATTGTTTCCATTGCAGCGCTCCAATGGAATTAAACTGAAATAAAAAATAACGAAATAAGCGTAACTATACTCTGTAAAATGTTTCTGCAAATGAGGTTGGTTAAGGGCACATCACACGCTGAAAAATATAATTCTGGAATATTGTGGAAATGTTAAAACATCCGATGGAACAATAAAGTTCACCTTGTCTTAATAAAGCAATACTTCCATCTGAGTACATGCATACCCAGTAAAACCAGAGGCTAGCGGCATACACATAAATGAAACTATGGCTTTCTTATTACAGAACAAGAAACGTACAGTAAAATATATAAGTTACATGTCAAAACAGATGTAGCAATAAATATGCGTTGAAAGACACAGACATCTAGTCCACGGGTTTAAATAGGACCGCCTACACCGGCTAATCTCTGTTGGTTTCGATACGTCATTCCTAGGAAATCGCAGTCTAGCAGGCAAAAGTTTCAGAAGTGGCTATTATTTTAACAACACACACTCCCGCCGCTAAGTGACGCCCCACCCCGACTTCCTGCATCGCTCCATGATTGACAACCATTTCAGTCAATCCTGTTCAAAATACAGTCCCACCCGAACCAATGAAACACTGCAACCTTCGCCCACGCTGCGATTACTACATCTTGGCTCGAAGTCTGCCCTCATAAATGAGAGTTTCCAATGATGGGCGGGGTAATGGGCGGGACTTTTCAAAGACGATGAGCCAATTAGACTGTTGATTGAGAACCAATCGTAGACTAGTTGAAGTTAAGGGAGTGAAGGGAAGAGCGGGAGGCGGGGTTTCGTCTCCAGTCTGAGTTCCGGTTTAGCTTCATGCTCAGTTGTTTAGGTTCGCTTCGTGTTGTTGTTTACTCTGCTGTCGAGTAAAAGACAGTTCTGCCATTTGGATTTCACAAGCTACGACCTTTACTTTGAGGTAAGGTTCAGTACTCTGAAACTAGTAAAACTATGCCTGCTATATTTTGTAGTTGAAAATGTTGGTGTTTACGTTTTGCAGGTTTGGTTGAATTCCTATATCACCTATTAGGTCTGACGAGTTTTTTTAATATATAAAAAAACTGATGTTACGTAATTAGTGAAAATGCTGTTACCCGTTCCATCACAGCTGTCAAAATGTTTATGAGGCATTTGCGCGACTTAATTTGTTTTTCTCGTAACCACTCCCCCCCCCCCCCCCCCCCCAGTTCTCCGCCACACCAGAATGCATTTCGGTCTGGTTCCGAAACACGTGGATGGGGTTTTATTTTGATTTTGGCTGAATGAGTGTAGAAATCTGCCGGTATACAGTCAGACATGTGGCGTTTGTGTTTGTGCGTGTCAGCCTGGTTCTTCGTGTTATCAGGATGAGTCAGTGGGACTCACTGCAGAAGCTCGATACGGTCTACGTGAACCAACTCGACCAACTTTACAGCCATGACAAGTTCCCCATGGACGTTCGCCATTACCTGGCCTCCTGGATAGAGAGTCAGAACTGGTAAGATTGATGCAGACCACAGGTTCTCTGTATTCTTCTGCATTCCTGCTCTCTGTTCTTCCTTCCTCAGTAGTGCACGGTCTCTGGAGTGTGCTTGTCTGTCTGACAGGGAGGGGGCTATCCTTGATCCGTCCTTGGCTAGCATTCTTTTCCAAGTACTCTTGGAGAAGCTGGACAACCAGCACAGCCGATTCACGCAGGAGCGGGACTGCTTCGTCCTGCAGCGAAACTTTCGCCGCTTCAAACAGAACTTCCAGGTCAGCCCCCACCCCCATGTCATATTCCTGCAAGTCTCATTAGATTTTCTCAGAAAACATGGAGCTCAGATCTTTGTTTTTTTTTTTCATTCGTATGTGTCTGACTGACTTTCCACAGTATCACTATCAAGAGAAACCCGTCGAACTGGCTACGATCGTGTCGTGGTTACTGATCAGAGAGCGGGAGATCCTGGATGGCGCTCAGCTTCCGCAGCAGGTAGGACTATTGAGGGGAACTGGATGGAGATGCAGGTCCTTAAGGGATTGATGTGCCTTTGCATTCATGCATTTTGTGTCGATGTGCAGTGGGTGCAAATCCTGCAAGGAGGCGGGTTTCTCTGTTCACTCGCTGTCTTGGGAGAGTTTGGCCGGGTGTCTCCTCATGGAGGTTCCAACACTTCTCCTACAGGTACAGGTTCTCCAGGTCCAGCAGAGCCCAGTAGAGATGGACAGCCAGCATGACATTGCCCAGCAGATGACCAAGCTGAAAAACCGAGTACAGGTGTGTCATGCCCCCCCCGCCCCATATAGAGTACTGTGCAATAGTCTTACGTAGTCAAAGGCAGTGATGTTTAAATGATCTTCATATTGGCAGCATCATGAACATAACTGCAGAAAACATTCATTTCAAACGCTCATGTATTTTTGTCCATTACCAGCTTCTTTGACTAGTCTTTGAGTTATTTAACAAATTAAGTTAATTTATTGAGCTGGTGGTGAAATTTAATGAATGCATGGAATAGCTGGGTGCCCCGTAGGAGAAGTTTGGGAGCTGAAGCCGTGTTCATTTAGCCATCCAACAAGACATCAGTAACTTTATGAAGAACAGTAGAAATCCTTGTTATTTGTTATTGTGTTGCTATTCATTTGCATATGTTCTGATAGATTGTGTTTTTTTGTTCCGAGCAGAGCTTCACTTACTACTGTAATAAGTACCTTTAAGCATTTTTTTACCAAGTCTTTTGTACAGTACTTTATGTAACATGGGTCCAGGTTTATTCACGTACTTTTCAGTATCGGTGTGCTGTGGCCTTGCTCATGCTCTGTAGGTCACCAAGAGGGACGGCCGTGGAACGTTTCACGAGACGCCACGGCCAAGCGGGGCTGCGATCATTGTTTTTTTTTTTGACACCCAGAATGACCCTCATGGTCCATGATGTCGACTCTCCTGCTTCTCACCCCACAGGACATGGAGCACAATGTCAAGCTGCTGGAGGAGCAACAGGATGAATTTGACTTCAAGTATCAGACGCGGATGATGGAAGGTGGGTCATGGTATCTAATTTTGATTTTAAGCATTATTCTGAAGTCTAGTGCTTGTGTGGATCAGAACCATCACATCTCCGTTAATGTTAATTAAAATGCTACCAGTTGTTCTGGTTTAGCTGTCATTTTTAATGATTGCTAAAAATAAATGGGTTTAATTATGAATTTGGTCGAATGTGTTGATCTCTGTACCCACTGAGTCCTGGCCCATAGCTGGTACCCCATAGCTTTGTATGTGGGTTTTTATTGTTCTGCTGGAGGGATGACTGGGTATCTGGGTTTTCTCCAGGCAGCACCAGTGATGAGGAGCAGAGGCAGCAGAGGAACATCTTGCAGCTCCTGCTGAATAGGCTGAATACTGGCAGGAAGGTGAGGCCCCTGTGACTGTGCGCAGCTTTGCATTAACTACAGGGTGCATCCAGCAGCGATATAAAAAGTGCCCTTTTGTGCAGGTGTGGCCAGGCCTCCATGGCCTGTTACTCCACCAGCCATCTCTCTTTGTCAGTTTTCCATTCTCTCAACTTTGAGCTTTGAATGCTCTTTGTCGAACTGGTGCTAAGCATCTTGAGTAGTAATTCATAAGGCATGGCGCCTGTCTTTATGGTGCAGGCCCTGATTACAGCCATGAATGAGATTCTGCAGTTGGCGGAGCAGCTGCTCACAATGATCGTCAATGGAGAGCTGGCAGAGTGGCATAGGAGACAGCAGAGGTCCTGCATCGGGTCCAGGGAGGACATGGATCTGAGCTACCTGGAGAGCTGGTATGTTTGTGCAGGCGGTCTACGCGTGTGTCCCAGGGGCTTGTAGGGAGCAAAAACGTGGACTGTCTGGCAGGGAGCTGGGAGGGAGCAAAAACATGGACTGGCTGTGGGTTCCTGAGGACTGGATTGGGAAACACTGTTCTAGTCTGTTCTGTCGACTGTGCGTCTCGGTGTGTTTGTGCATCCTCGTGTCCTCAGCATCGTGTGCCCTGGTGCAGGTTCACCATGGAGGCAGAGTGCCTCTTCCAGGTGAGGAAGTTCTTGAAAAAGATGGAAGAGCTTTCTGGAAAGGTGACGTATGACAACGATCCCTTCAAGCTAAAGAAGCCAGTGCTGCAGAGGACGGCGGACGAGCTGCTCGTAGTGCTGCTGAAGAGGTGCCAGGGGGGAGTGCCCCGAGGGGGTGGGCGGGGTGGGGGGAGTGCCCCGAGGGGGTGGGCAGGGTGGGGGGGAGCACCCTGAGCGGGGAGGAGCGTGAAAGCGGTGGGGTTGGACTCCTACAGTGGCCTGGGGGGTGGTGTGGGTATCGTGGGTGAAGTTGTTGGGGGGGGGTCCTCCATTTCAGGCTTCCTCTTGCCTGACTCCTGCATCTCTCCTGTCCTCCAGTGCCTTTGTGGTGGAGACACAGCCCTCCATGCCGCAGGGGAAGGGTCAGCTGATTCTACGCACCAATGTGCAGTTCTCTGTGAAAACTCGGTGAGTCACACTGTTGTTCAGGGTGTGTGGCACTGATTCCTGCCTTAACGCATGTCCTGGACTTCTGGCTTGAAGGTGTGTCTGCCAGATCCGCGCGGTAAACACGCGCACGGGGCCGCTTGAGCTTTCCACTGACTGCCTCCTTGATGGTGCTAAATGGTCCAGCACAGGGGCCCTGTGCTCAGCAGGGCATTGTTACCATGGCACTGCCCTGTCCGTTTACCATCAAAATAGGTTTGCATCCCGTTTGTCACCATATATTATTTGTACTAAATGACAAATAGGGCAAAATGAGCAAAGAGTGGAATTCTTTCAGTGAACCTCACACCTGCTTCATCCTGCCTCGGCAAACACTCAGGAGGAAGAACATGCTACTGGCCCAAGTGTAGAGAAATCCAAAGGGAAAGGAATGTTAGGAATGTAGCAGAACCGGGACAGGTTCCTGATATTTCCGGGATGGAACAGGGCACCATCTCCCCTTACTGCCTCATGATCATTTATAAAAAAGCTCCGATTGGTTGCCCTGCTTAATGCTTTATTGTTTGTTTGCTTTTTTAGGCTCCTGGTCAAAGTCCCTGAGCTGAACCACGTAATGAAAGTGACAGTATCTATGGACAGGTGCTGATGACAGTTTTTTTCATGTCTGTTTGCCCACTGCCTACCATTTCTCACTGCCATGCAAATGCTGTACCCACTGTGCTTCCAAACACTGTCAGATACCGCTGCCGTCTCCCCGCGCTGTCAGATACCGCTGCCGTCTCCCCGCGCTGTCAGATACCGCTGCCGTCTCCCCGCGCTGTCAGATACCGCTGCCGTCTCCCCGCGCTGTCAGATTTCTCAAATGATTACAAACTGCAACCAAATGGTTAATGTGACGGGTGCAAGAGATTTGTTTGTAGAGATGTGTTATGAGTCTCTTCTGAATAGTGTGTCTGTTTTTTTCAGGGATGCCCCCCAAGTGAAAGGGTGAGTCTGTTCACACTTTGCTTGCTGCTGTTTTGTGAACAGAGAAAAACATGGCACCCCCTGTCTCGGGGGGCAGGGTGCTTTGCTAGGATGTCGTCTCCATGACTCTCACGTCTTACAATGCAGGTATCGAAGGTTCAATGTGCTGGGAAACAGCACCAAGGCCCTGAACATGATTGAAAGCAGCAACGGGGGCATGGTGGCTGACTTCAGGCATCTGGTGAGTTTGGGGGACGCGTGCGGGGGGCTCAGCAGCTCCTTGGCTGAAAGCAGAGGTGGATAGTTCAGGTTCAGAAAGTAAAAATCCAGATTTTGTTTCAGCAACTAGTTAAGTATTAAGGGTCACAGTCACAGAGTACTCAACTAGTCAGTTCACACAAGATCTTGGTCTAGATTTTTATTCTCTGGACTGAAAGTCTGTAATTTCTGGTGGGCTTGCCTGATGCCCCATTTTTGATGGTTCTGCTTTTCCGGAATGTTCACTCCACAGATATTGAAGGAGAAGAAAAATGGAGGTGGGGGCAAAGGAGTACATGAGGTAGGTAACTAAGTACGGTGTCGAGCGTGACGCCGATCCCCAAGCGGCGAGCTGCCATCACTGCTGGTGCCGAATAACGCTGATGGCTGCATCCTGCAGATCTCACTGAGCGTCACCGAGGAGCTGCACACCATCTGCTTCCAGACGGAGTTTGAGCTGCATGGGCTGTCCGTCACCCTGCAGGTGGGTCTCCGCCCCTTTCCGCACGTCCGCACAGGTTCAGTCTGACCGTTGGAAACGCAAAGAGATCATTGACGTTTCCTCTAAGCATCTGTTCATGATCTGCTTCAGAAGTTCAGTTTTTATGTGAGTTTTTGAAGAATTCACTCAGAAGTAGCTAATACTGCCAGCAAACCCCAGTAACTGTGTATTTTATCAAAATTATGAGTTATGACTGAAATAAGATCCCTTGGGTTCCGTTTAATCTTGCACTCGATTTTGAAGAAAACACCATAAAAATCGCAGCTACAGAAGCTACACCAGAGTAAATCTCTGCTCAGTTACACACCTGCTGGGTTTTACCTTTGTGGAGCAGAATAGAGGGGCTCAGAGGACAGAGTAACAAAGTAAAGGAAATTCCTCGGATCATAACTGCTTCCTCTTCAAATTCCATGAGAGTTTGTCACCTGAGTCCTGTCTCTCCACGCAGACGTCCTCGCTTCCCGTCGTGATCATCTCCAACTCCAGCCAGCAGCAGGCTGCCTGGGCCTCCGTGTTGTGGTTCAACATGGTGTCCACCGACCCCTCAGTGAGAGGCCACGTGGAGGTGAGGGTGAGGGTGGGGGTGGCGTTCTCCTCCTCTGGCCCTGTTTACAATGGCTATGACAGATGCTGTCGTTCCCTCCCCCAGAATATCAGCTTTTTCAACAACCCCCCTCCTGCCACATGGTCCCAGCTGGCAGACATGCTGAGCTGGCAGTTTCTGGCCGCCACGGATCGCGGACTCGACCTCGACCAGCTGGAGATGATCGCGCAGAAATTGCTTGGTGAGTAGCAGTGATGCCTGCACCTCATCACCTTGGGATGGACTGATCTGTTACTCATTTCACATTTCTCTCTGAAACAGGCCAGCAGCTGACATACAGCAACTGTCAAATTTCCTGGACCAGGTTTTCGAAGGTAAGGGCAATGAGGTCAGCTCTCCATGATTAGGTGCAGTGTGGAATTATGGGTACTTCTCCATCCTCACCCAGCCTGTAATTAAGCCTACAGTTATGGCTCATAGGGTCTTAGCGTGTGACATACACACGCTCTTGTGTGTGTATCTCAAGACAATTCTGTTTCCACCCTTTACCACCACCATCACCCCGTGATCCTTAACACCTTTATCTGGTTCCTGCTGCGATCAGCTTTCTTCAGCAAACTGAACCTCTGAGATGTTAGTCCTCTCTGTGTTTCTTGCAGTTTCCCTTCTGAGAACAGAATGCTTTGGAGTCATTTTCTTGGGAATGAATGCTGTCGCGCCACTTAATTTGAGCCCAGACTTCTGTTGCTTGGTGTGATGTTCTTGAACCATGTCAGGTTAAGGGAGTCATACATTTTCTCCGAAGAATATTGTCCTTCTCCTGTTGAATAAGCTATAACTGAAACCTTTCTGTAGCAGTAAGGTTAAGCCTCTGTACCTGTGATCAGAAGGTCATAGGTTCAGGTCCTAGCCTCATTTCCATTGGGCTCTTAACCCCCCACATTGTTCCTAGGGTGGCAGATAACGGCCTGAGTGAGTGAGTGTTTCCACACAGTGTGATAAAAACCTTGATAGACACCTTTTATTCAGTCCCCACAAGGATAACCTCAGTTTTATAAAAAAAAAAAAAAAAATCTGTGAATGCAATCAAAAAATGAAAAGTGGCAAAAGTCCCGTATTTTGTTCGGATACTTGTGGTTAAGTTTAGGGCTGGGGGGGTTAAGGGTGAAGTGACTGGGATCAGGGTTTGACACATTGAAATGAATGGAAGGTCCCCATGTACATAGATACACCTCCGTGTGTGTGTGTGTGTATTCGCACGTGTGTGTGTGTGTGTGTGTGTGTGTGTGTGTGTGTGTGTATTCGCACGTGTGTGTGTGTGTTTCAGACAAGTGCAAGATGGGCAGAAAAGCAGCATTGTAATGTACCTGTACTCACACTCACACAAGTGATAAACAAAAGGATCCTGTTGTAGAAATTTCCATTGGAGACTTCGTTTGTATAGGAAGGGAATGTTTTGTTACTTAATTGGACCAACAATCAAACTGAAGTATAAGCGTGTACATTCCCTAACTTTCAAACAGAGCACATACACATCTGCGGAGGCACTGAGCACAGAACAGCAGCTTCCTAGTGCAGTTATAGGGCTTCCGATGGAGACAGATGGCTGCGTAATTCACAGATGCTATTGTTCATAGCATCTGCTGATTGTGCAGAACTATTCTATCTCTAGTTTTTGCATCTGGGCTTAAGTGAAGATGAAATGGTGCTCGCTGTCTCACTGGCCAAGGCTGGGAGGGAAAGTAAAACTCCTCATCTCACTGGCCAAGGCTGGGAGGGAAAGTAAAACTCCTCATCTCACTGGCCAAGGCTGGGGGGGTTAGGGAGTATGGAAGAAATAGGCAGCGCTAATAAAAACAATTTTTGGAAGAGTCTTTGCGTTCCCGCTGTGTAAATTTAACATAGCTTTTCTGTTTTCTTCCAAAAAAATTTCATCATCATTAAAAACACTGCCCCCCTCTCTCCCCCCGGGGCTTGCAGGAGAACATGCCTGGTACCAACTTCTCTTTCTTCATATGGTTTGATGGGATCCTTGTCCTTGTGAAGAACTATCTGGAGGAACTCTGGAAAGACGGGTATTTTCACCATCTGCTCTTGATTTTGCTGCTTAGATTAGAAGTTTCCTCTCAGATAGAAAAAATCCTAATCAAGCCGTTTTATCATCATACATAATAAATGTGCCGCAGAGGGAATTTTACTTTAATGTGACCTGACCTTCTGCCCTCTGCTGCCAGTTGCATTATAGGTTTTGTGAACAAAGACAAGGAGAAGTTGCTCCTCGGCACGAAGCAGCCAGGAACCTTCCTGCTGAGGTTCAGTGAGAGTGCCAAGGATGGAGGCATCACCTTCTCCTGGGTGGAGTTCTTCCAAGACGGTGAGCTCATGGTCTAGGGCTGTCTGTGTGCCATTCAGAGCGTGTGAGAAGGACCGTTTTGACCTGGAGGGGGGCTTTCTCTGTTCCAGAGACCCCCAACGTCCGGACGGTGCAGCCATTCACTAAAACAGACCTTTCCCAGATCCCCTTCTCCGAAATCATTTGCAACTTCCAGTTCCTGGAGGTGTTAAACATTCCTGAAAACCCTCTGAAGTTCCTGTATCCCAACATCCCGAGAGATGAGGCATTCGGGAAATACTGCAAGGAGAAGAAAGGAGGTGAGCGCATTGGACACATGGTCTGGCCCTGTAGCCTTGGACATCCTGCACACCCACCATGAAATAGGTTTGCGTTCCTGGTGCTGTACAGTGTGCATGAATTTGCTTTTATCCTGCATCTCCATTAACAAAATATGACGGACGCCCACATGTCAGATCATGTAATTTTTTTCCCTGATTGGGCTTCCTATCTCTTTCAGATGAAAACCTCTACCGAAAATACAGGAAGACCAAGTTGGTGTTTATCTCTCAAGAGTAAGTGCCCCCCTCCCACCCATGAGGCAGATTCATGTTATATACATTGTACAGAAGGCGGCATTTGCAGTCAGTCAGCAGTCTTTTTGGATCTGAGTAGCAGTAAGAGTAATATTTCCTGAGCATTAGCGAGAGACCATTTGGCCTTGAGATGCAAATAAGTAGAGTTTGGATTTTATGGGATATACAGTTGACCAAGATTGAGTGTCCTTTTTTGGATTGGATGTTGCCTGAGGCCCTGTCGCCTGGAAGGACGTGATTGGTGTGTTTGACGCTCTGCCTCCCCCCTCCTGGTCATAACCCATCTCTCTATCTGGATTTTTTAGGAACATCCTGAATGGTAATCTTGATTTGGATTCACTGCACGACCCTCAGGGTGGATTTCCTGACAACGGCTTTTGTGACGTACAGATGGAGGAGAGGTTTGGTGAGTTTCAGATCGACTTGTCTCTGTGGATGACGTACAAATTCAACTTGATGTCAGTCTGGGGCCTGCTTTCCACTTGCTTCCTGTCCATCTACGTATTTTATTTTGTATAAATAAATGTTACATAAGTGTTATGGGAGTCATGTGTTTTCTCACTGTTTTTATTGCCTGTCTCTGGATTGGATCTGTTAATGGTACAGCAAAGACTCATGCAGTGTTGCTGTGACTCGTGCCTTGTTGCTGTGACTCATGCTTAGAGAGCACGGCACAATGGTGTGTCTTTGTTCCCACTGTCCCCCTCATCACTCCATCTTTTGGAGAGTCAGGAATGGTACCTGTAAGCTAGGGGGGTGTAACAATTCTCCACATCCATGGTTCAGTTCAGTCCTTGTTTTATTTAACTTCACATAAAATACAAAAATAAAAAATACTGTACCCTAATGGGTAACCAGAATGTTCCCACACCACTGACTTAAATGTGCACAGATGCTCTGCAATCTCTGCTATTATTCATTTTGAACTAATGAAACTAGCCTAGCGCTTACCGCAGGTGCTATCACTCAATCATGATTGGACCAAAATAGTCACATGACATGCAGTTCGATGGTGCAGTGTGTAACATTTTTATGAAATAGACAACTTGCCCCAACTTTACGTAAAATAAGAATTTTGTGGTTTACATGTGTTTATAGTGTTATAGCGGGAGACAGAACTACAATACAAAATCGTGAAGGTTTGTATTGCGGTTTCGGTCTCGGTTTCAGAACCGCTATATGACTCTACTGTAAGCCATGTCATACTGGGGGATGTTCACTGGCTGTGGCAGATGGATGAACGTCATGTAAATGTTCTTGTCAGCCAAAACTCAGTGTAGTATGTTCCAGTTTACAGTGTCAGGGTTAAGGTATCATGTCACCCACTGTACCTGTGAATGTGTGAACTTCACATTCCTCGAGATCATAATGATCCTCAGGTCTGGACTAACAGCAGCCTCATTTGAGAAACTGTATGTTCCGCGAGTGGTTTTTGGGAAGGTCGGCGTATTGTGCTTAAATCAGCCTGCCCTTCATCTCCGATACAGCCTCACTTTTCTTTTGCTTCCTCCAGGTTCAGATAAAGAGCTGGCCTCTGACATCCTCAAGAATGATCTTTTCTTGGGTAACAGAGTTCACATGGATAACGGCCTTGGTCTTGGCGAGGAAGACATACCCCTGGACAATCACTTCCTAAATGGTATCGATGAGCAGATGCAGCTGCTGGATGAGCCATCAGCAGTAGTGCCTGACTGCTTTGCGCATCCCATCCATGGACAGCTGTAATCCCCGCATTCATGTACCATCGCCCCCTACAGGGCCGCAAGGCTCAATGCACCTTCTATGTGGTTTTATTGTCTCCGGTTGTACTGTTAGAACCTTATAGATGTTTTCATGTGTAGATACTCAAATACACTTATTTGAATTCTGTTTCAGCTACATATACTTAAATAGTATGTAATTCGCCTCTTCCTGTAGATGACAGTTCTGCTTCCTAGCTCACTTTTCTCCAGTTTCCAGATTCCTTGCAGCCAGATGTTCAGCTGAACCCCTGAGACACTTCTGACCTGCACTTCTGTCCCATTAGGTTAATGTCTATATATTAGATATTGATATTGATAATTGATCAGAATATCGGTTGGCGAATAAAATTGAACAATATTAAGGATTTACAAAAACTCAGATCAGTCATTGATAGTGTCTCTTTATTTATGATGAGACAAGGAGCTCTTTCAGTTGAACAAATAAGCTTACGTAAGTGGCTATTTATATTATTTTCTAATTGAGTTTTTGTGTTTGAGTTTGTGAAACTGACATAATTTCAGTTAAAAAAAGCAATGCTGAAGTATCGATGTTTACTCTGACCATGTAAAATTGTATCGATTTGTTATTGGTTATCGTTTGGCTCCTTAAAGGAATCATAAAGTTTATCTGCATTGTCTGCTTTCTTGCTGGAGTTGCCTGCTTTTTTCCATCCATCCAGTTGCAGGCACCATTCTGTGCTGAATGGAAATAGCATGGTAATATAGCCACTTATTCTTTTCACGGATTGAAGGAGTGATCTCTTGTTTGTGCACATAGTTATCCCCCGTTGCACTCCTTCCACTAATGCACTTTAACGTTACTGTGATATTCTGTCGTCTCAGAGGGGGTATTCAAATTTACTTTGTACTCTTTACTCTTGTGCTAGATTTTGAGAACATCTACCATGTTATAAATAATGTCTTAAAAATTGCAATAAATTCTTTTCTGAACTTTGACATGTGTGATGTGTTTGCTGTTTCTATGAATCACACCTCTTAGGAATAATGTCCACCTAGGGGTCACTGAGCATCTTCCATAGCTTGTATTTTTCGATGTCTGTTGCATCTGTGAATAAAATTGTGGTCTTTGTCAAAAAAAGAAGTTTACTAATAAACTCATGTAATCGTAATTAATGTATTAGCAAAGATGAATAAATAGAGTTGTTTGGGTCAGTTGAAAAGCAGAAGCATGATGAAAGAAGGCAGGTGTTTGGTGAGATGGAGTTTCCCCCTTGCAGTGCAGAGACCCCTCCCCTAACAGATCGGGTGCTTTCGGAAGCAGAAAATGGCTTATTATTAATGGACATGGCCCACACAGACACAGAGCTTGTAATGGAATGGTTCAGCTTGACGACAAACTGGCCAGTCTGCAGCAGGACACTAAGGGATGGTGGGGCTTAGCGGCCACAGACAGCAGTCAGGGGCCAGGCAGCGCGTATCAGCAGGGCCCGGTAGGCCTGACTGAACTGGCGGTTCATGGCAGCGTACAACACTGGGTTGATGCAGCTGTTGAGCCATGTGAGGTTGGCGCAGAACATGTGTACAGCCTGGGGGGCACGATTGGCCCGGTCTGCGATGTTCAGCAGAATGAACGGCACGAAACAGCAGGTGAAGCAGATGAAGACCGTGAAGCACATGCGGGTGACCCGGGCAAATTCCCCGTCGTCCTCCTGCTTGGGCCGCTGCTTCTCTTCTTGGGTGGGCCGGGGGGCGGGGCTTGGTGTAGAACTGGGGGCGGAGTCTGCGGAAGGCTCCTTTGGAAGCTTCGGGGCTGCTGCTGAGCCGCTGCTGAGCTCACTGCTCTGGGTGACCGTGCCGCTGGTCATACTGCTGTCTCCCTCCGCGGCGGTGGGTTTCCTGCGGGAAGAACGGCGGCTCAGCCGGTATTTCTTGAGCGCCCCTGATGCCTGTCGCACCTGACAGTAGATGAGCAGATAGAAGAGCCCTACGCAGCCCAGGCCGAGGAAGAAGTAGAGGAAGAGGAGAAGAGTGGTGTAGGGTCGGCCACGTGTGCGGTGGAAGCTGCAGGTGCACACTTGCTGCGTGAAGACGTAGTAGGGCCACAGGGGTGCGAAGCAGGCCAGCCCCAGGGACCAGGTGGAGAGCAGGAGGAGGGCCAGGCTTCGGCCCGAGAAGAGGCGCTGGAACAGCGGTCTGCGGACGATGAGGATGTAGCGACCCACGGCAATGAGGCAGAGGGTGAGGATGGACACAGAGTTGGACAGGAAGAGCAGCAGGCCAAAGAGGCGGCACCAGGTGGCGCCACCGCGCCATTGCAGGTTCAAGTAGGAGTCAACGCTGACGGGCTGCAGGGCGGCGCAGTAGAGCAGGTCCGCCACGGCCAGGTTCACGATGAGCACGTTGAAGTTGGTGCGCAGGCGGCGGTCCGTGGCAAACGCTAGTATGGTCAGGATGTTGCCCACAGTCCCCACCACCGTCACCAGGGAGCCCCAGAGTACCCCGAAATAACGGTACCCCACCACGGAGGGGTCATAGCAGGAGAAGGTGTCGTTGTCATTGTGGGAGTCTGTTACGTTTATGAACATCCTGAGATTTGGCTGGGTGGGTGCGAGTTCAGTTCAGGTCCTCTGGGTTCCTAACATGCGACAGCTAAGCCTGAAGACGCATTTCCTCTCGAGGACCAGGACTCTGCACAGGACCCGACCTCCGGACTGTGCCGGTCTTTGATGGGGCTTAAAATTGAGGCTGGGCCAAAAGCCTGAAGATGTACAGTGAGGATCAGGTTGGTCTCCGCGTGGATCTCAGATTCTTAGGGTTGGGTCCTAAATGCAGGATGGAAGATAAGTCACATTTGCTCGACCAAAACGAAACCACAGAGTTTCAAAAATGCCCTGATTTCTGGAAGTATTACACCTCACCTGAAACAGTCGAACATCCTCATCTTAGTAAGTAGCTTGTTGTTTATCACTCCTATTTGTTTTTTCCATGGTTTTTCAAATAAGAAGCATAAATATCTGGCAAAAGCAACTAGCAATGGCTTTTACCTCACTGGGCAGTGCAGTGCAGCTGTTACAGTGCAAAGCGATATTGGAATTCTTTTGAAAACAAAATCTTGTTTCAGCACATGATAACAACGGTTAAGAAATGTTATTGCAGTAATGATTTACCCTGGAATTTAACACACTGAGGACCAAACTGGTCCTAGACCCTACATTCACGTTTGTAATCTTTCTGCTAAACTGTTTTTATTTTTAAATCTGGGAACCAAAACCATCACTTCAACAATTACCATTATAGTTAAAGTCCAACGCTGATTAATAAAAAGTAGCGATGTGACTGTCAGAACTTCCTGCCAGTGATTTCCTGTTCTATGGATTCCGAATAATGTCTGTGCTTTGATTCGATTCCTCACCTACTGAAAATAACGTAAAAAAAAAACAAACTACACAAAAATGCACAGATATAGATGACATGAAAATCGGGACTATTAATGCTGCAATTGATTCACTGTTTTGCCTTTATGAAAACATATCAGATCAAAAATGGCACCAAATACAAAATGAATTAAATTACTTTTGAATTACATAATTTTTGTACATACACTCAACATACTTATAAGAATACTTTAGTAGTGTTTAAAACTTAATTAAATGATATTTAAATAACATGTCAATGCTGAGAGAGTGCTTTGGAAATTAGATAATGAAAAATAACTTGCAGATGCCTCGACCCACTCGGCAAGCCCCCCCCCCCCCCCCCCCCCCCAAGTAGCGAGAACATTACCTCCTTCCCCAGTCCAGTGGCCCGTGGTCTCCCTGACTCCGTCCCTACCTCTCAGCAAATGAGTGTGCACCGCTCCAGCCGCTGCTTTTGCAAACCCTGGGGCACACATCCCGCAACATGAGCTTCCTGTTGCTCAATTCTGGATGTTTCAGACGTTTCTGTCCTCTGCTGGATCCGGCACGGGCGACGAAAGAGGAGGTGCTGTTTTTATCTTAATGTCTCACGAGAGGCTAAACTGAGTCAACTTTTACAACAGGTTTGCTTGTTGTAACAATTGTTACCATTGTTATGCTTGGTAAGTTCCACTGAGGTTAGTTCCGCTCCCTATATGCTTCCTCATTAAGTTATATTGGAATTAAGACGACTACTTCAGTTGTGTGTAATGAATCTAAAATATATGAAAGTCTAATGTTTATCAGTACATTACAGAAAATAATGAACTTTTTCACAATATGCTAATTTTTGAGAAGGACCTGTATACTATGTGTACAGACTGTGGGGATGGAGAGTGATCCACTGCGTTAAGCCTCTGTGCTTTTGATCAGAAGCTCTTTCGTGTTCCGTCCTTGGCAGAATAGTCACACCTCCGCTGGGCCCCATCTGAACAGCATCTCGCCTGTGGTGCCTGGACACCCTGGACTAGCCCTGGTATGATCTAGTATGAGATGTGTGACATGGGGCATTTCCTACATACCTGTACTTCTGTAAATAAACCATCATTGCATTTGAGCAGGGAACTCCTGCAATCCACCCCATGAGCCAGTACCACTGCAATATGGAGAGATTCCATGTTTCATAGAGCACTAGGCAGGGGCACACACACACACACACACACACACACACGCACACACACACACGTTTGTATTCATATCTTTGTGGGAACCATCCATTCATTTCTATGGGACAAACCCTAACCCTAACTATGACACCCTTAACCCCACCCAGCCCTAACCTTAATCATGTGACCAAACACAATAATCTTTTAGCAGTTTTAGGTTTTTAATTGCAGTCACAGATTTTTATAAAATTTAAACTATCCTTGTGGGGACTGGAAAAATGTCCCACAAGGTAAAAAGTTACAGGTTTTTTTCACATTGTAGGGACATTTGGTTGGCAGAGTGTAATATCCACAACCCCCTCCCCCCCCCCCCCACACACACACACACACACACACACACACATGCAGTCTGTGTGCAGCTCTGTGTGTTAGTAATCCGCATCTGTTCCTGGTACATTGCTGGCCTGCCTGACCTCTGACCCCAGGCTCTGCTCTGACCTGAATGTGTGTCTCATAGGCGAGTGAGACAGGATGGACCTGTACGAATGGGGACTAAAGTATCATTATTCATGATCTGTAGGGAATTTAATGACACACATTAGCCTGACTGTATGTATTTGGTAAAAGTCGCTGGTTACATTTAATTACTTATTTACTATTGAAAAAGTGGCAGCTAGTGAGGAGGGAGCAGGAAGATGATGCAGTTTGCAGTATTACAATAGTGCGCTTTTCCCAAAGAAGAGAGAAAATGTGCTTTTTGCATGACAATAAAATTATAGTAATGAGTTACTTCAGAGTTATTTATTACATACAGTAATTTAATATCAAGAAAGAGGAGTTTGAACCCTCCTGTACCGCTGTGGGCCAGCCGATGGATCTGAATACATATATTTTTTGCTGCTGCAGACTAATTCTGTTCCTTAATTTCCAAACCCCTCTCTAACCCTACTAGTCGACCCTCTCTTCACTCTTCACATCTGCACTACCTGCCGTTCTCCCTCTGTTAGCCTGATAATCCATCTGGCACCCGCCATTCTCCGCTGGGCCAGTCTCATCACGAGGTGTGGTTTTCTGCACGCTAGCTGTTCTTCCCCGCTTAAGACATGGTACCTACGTAGCTTCCTAACGGGCTTCAATCCACATCATATCTCTAAAAGCGTTTGCCGGAAACACAGTTTACTCAGCAGAACGTTGGCTGGGTCCTTTATGTCCTTCTGTCACGGCTTTCAGTTTAATGCGTCTGTGAGCGTGTGGGTCAGGCTGCTATCTGCTAATCTGGCCTGCAGTCTTCATATTCATAAAATATATTAGGCCTGATATATCGTTTTAAAACAACATTTTTACAGCTATTCGTTCATTCCCATGAATCAGGTTCGGGTGAATTTACAGGAGATTAAACCTTAAAATAAAACTTTGGTTATAATGTGTGCATTTCCGGAGAGGTTTAAAATACCTGATCTAAATTTTACAGGCATTCAGGGAGGTGTGCGATCAAATCAGAGGCACAGAACTAACAGCGTGTTTAAGAATAATGCCTCTTTTCCACACACTGGATGCTGACACAGTGTTCAGATGTGTTGTCCTGCTAATTGATCTCAGCGTCATACCGGTGTTGATGTGAACGAGCAGCCGCATGCGCTATACCAGCTGCAAAACGATGCCGTTCAGGTGAATAGTACAAACAAGACAGAATGACTTTTGCAATGTTTATTTCTTTGTTTTGAAATCATCAAGACTGAATCCTTAGATGTATTCGTCTTTATTCTATGCACAATCTAGATTTACTTATTACCAACAATGTTGTCTTTGATACCAATATTCATTCCCTTTAAAGTACATTTACAGTGTTTTTTTTTTTTTTTTAAGGAAATGGTTCATTTATTGCAAGAAAGGAGAACTCCCCAAAAGTGACAGTATTGCTACAGCTGGGCAAAAGCCTGTTTCCTCTACATTTCAAAACCACTGCTTTGCTGTGTCCGTCCGGTGACCTCAGCCTTGCCCGAGGACAAGTACCTCTCTGGATTATACAGGACATAGGGGGTTGGGGGGGGAGGGGCTATCCTGATAGGCTTTCTGCATTCTACCTGGGGGGAGGGCGGATCCTGAAAGACTAAGTAAGGCTTACACATTAGCTACACATTAGTTAAAGCAAAAATGCTTCAAAATGATGCGACCTGTTTGTTTCTACATTTCGGCACACTGCTGTCCGTACCTAGTGAGCCTGTCCCTGGCGCTTCAGTCTAATAGTGGGATGGTCTGAGGTAACATGCAGGTTTCAAAACAATGGGTCTCTGCTTTCCACACCCTGCACGGATACTTCCATGACAAAGCTGGAAGGGACTCCACGGCCACAGAAATGACGCGCAGGATGTCAGCTAAAGCTTGTTGAACTGCTGGATTGCTTAACCCACGCAGGTCTGCTTTGGGGCTTCTGTACCAGGAGTAGTTCCTTCTCGTTGCCGATGGTGACCTGAGGCCCTCACTGGCGGGCGTCTCATCATATGCCTGTGGATCAGTCCTGTCTACTTTTGAGCAGATGTGTTGGTATCAGTATTTAGCCATGAAATTAGTGCATAAGCAACATGTCTAAATTGGAACATGTGTCTCTGGGTGAATCTTAATATGCGTACCTGACTGTATTTGTGTTCTCTCGTACGTTTTACGTCACCTTCTATTGCCGAAGATCAGTTCCAATACTAAGAACACAGAGGATGGTAAAAATCCCCGGATGTTGTTGTTGTTCCGCCCCAAATATCAAGGCTACATCGGCTGCATCCTCGGCAAACGAGACCAATCCCATGATTCACTGCGCCTCAAGTTTGTCCCTAGAAGGAAAGTTAGCAAAGACCTTGCCAAGACTACGAGCACAACCTTCGTATTCTTGCTACTGACATAACCTCTGTTTCTTTTCCTTTCTTCATGTGTGGTGTCTAATATGTGACACGTTACACTACAACCTGAACTCACAGAACAGAGCAGATCCATGTACTCATGAATGCAAGTAAGTCAGACAATTTTCTCTTCAAAAAAAGAAACGGCAAATGGCAAACCGTACGAGTTGGGCTCATTATTACGTCACAAAAGACACGTGGCAAGAGAGGCCACAGCTTAGTGTTTCTCAGCACCCCACCCCCGTGCCTACTGCCAATGAGAAGACCCTATAAGGTGGGCCTGCTTTCAGCCACACCCAGGGGAACACCATGTGACCCTAAGGGTAACTAAGACAACCAAGAGCAGCATTTCTATGTCAATGACGAGGTTGACGAGGACACCCGTCTACTCTACTCAGCAGATTTCCGGCACATGCCATACCAACCCCCCTAGAAAAATATGCTTTTTTTCCAGCTTTCATTACAACAGTATTGTGTGATAACAAGGTCAAATTAATAAAAATGACCATAACAACACAGACACTGTCATTAATAGGATAAAAACAGATGCATGGCTTTTGATTCAACATAGGAAGTCAAAGTGACATTGTGGAAGATTTCGGAGCTCATTCTGTCTGTCTCTGCCTGTTTCTCCACATCACCAGCAGGGGTCCCCAGAGGACCGGATGGGAGATCGGCTCCTCTGCAGGGGAGACCTTCTCACGACGAAGCAAACGCAGTACCCTAGAGCCACAGTGTCACCAAGCCCCCCCCCAGAGGAAAACCTCCTGCACGGGGAGGCTGATACGCGCGATGCCTGATTGCACGCCATGACGTCGGGTCGGGGGTGTCGGAGTCCTCCGTGGCCAGCCACTCGTGGGAAGTAATCCCGAAAAACGAGTGGCCAGACCCCAGTCCCACCAACTGTCCTGCGTGGTGCCGCTGACAACCAGCTGCGTTTTCACCCAGGCTTTGGATTCACCACTAATGCTTAAACATCTATTTGTTGGTCTGTTTGTTTGACAAGCCGATAGTTGCCATAGATACATGTTGGTTAATGGTTTCATTTGCTGACCTCAGGCTCTCCTTTGTGTCCCCCCCCCACACCCCCCCAGCTCTGCTGCTCCCCCCTTGGGATGGGTCCACGGTCACACTGATTCGGCTACTTGCTGTCTACTGGGCACAAATAGGTTACAGCCAAGAACACTAAAAGCCACTAGCTCATATCTAAGGACCATTTGGACTGAACAGGGTGACAACACAGAAGAGCGGAGAGACGCTGTGGTGCTCATGCCGCGCCTCTGGGGCTACGGAGCGGATGTGTGGCAGGGGAGCCCCAGCAGGGAGAATGTACAAGGAGGGGGTGTCTGACACACTATTCCCACCCAGAGTCCGAGAGAGTGCCTGAAGGTCTGGGAACAGGGAAGCGGGGGGGCGGGAGGGTCTCTCCTCTAGGACAGTTCCTTCCTTTTCTATCCCTGCACTTTTCTGGATGATTTTGATTTCGTTGCTGATTATTATTATTATCATTGTTATTATTATTACTATTATTATTCTTTAATATGGTGTATTTCCTCACAGTGTGCTTTCAGAAGTGCCGTTCCTGACTGACCAAAGCTGAGCTGCGGAGTCAGTAAGGAGAAAAGAGGACGGGTCCATGGGAGGTGCGAATGGGCCCGGGGGCGGGTCTCAGAAGGGCGTGTGCGAGGGGCGGGGCCTGTAGCAGGTGATGATGCGCTGGGGGGCCTGCGGCGCGGAGAGCCAGCTGATTGGAGGAGGCTGCTGCGGCCATCGCCGCGGCGACGGCCAGGGGCGAGGGCAGGAGGCTGGCACCCAGAGCTTTGGGGAGGTCCTTGGTGAAGGACAGGGCGGGCTGGGAGACATGGGAAGAGTAGAATGGAGACATGAAGCGAAGGTCTGGCCAAAGACTGCTGTCCCTGCATACTTTCACAGCACTTTCGGTCAGCAGGGGGCAGTGTTCTCACCGTGAGGTCTGTGGCCCGGTGCTTCTTGTAACGGCTGAGCAGGGGGTTGGGTTTGCCAGCGACGCCGTCCCGGTGCCGTCGGCTCGATATGTGCTGCGGAGAGGCAGATGCGTCATCATCTGTGGTGAGGGACACGGAACCAGGGCCTTGTGGTCGAGAGGGTCGGGGCCGCTCACCTGTTTGAGCTGCAGCTCCGAGTTGACCCGCACGTTGCAGATCTCACAGTGGAAGGTGCGTTCCTGAGTGTTGGGGTCCAGGGGTCCCCCTCCCTGCTCTGTGCTGGGTTTGGGGCCCAGGCGGGGGTACGCCTTGATAGGGCCTAGACCACTGCGAGCCTCCAATATGGTTTTGTGTTTGGTACCTGTAACCCAACGCAGGATGAGATTCAGAAAAGAGAATCACTACAAAATACATTAATTCCTATTCTCACATTAGAATACAGGGAAATACAAGCATGCTAGTTTTGGTGGGTGCAATGCTCAGTAATGACCACTAGGAGGTAGCAAAGCATAAAGTAGTAAGCATGTGGCACATGACCGCACTCTGGTTAAGCTGATACGTTATTTAATTTCGCATGGGTTGCACAAGCAACCCTTTAGTGTAATTTTAGCATGAAATTGGAAGACATCTATTACATCATCCCTTCCCCTCCCATACTTGGCTGCTTTATGTCAAGTTCAGTCCGCTGAGGTTAATAGCATCAGTTTAGCGGCTTGGTCTATGCATGACAGCGTACAGCGTTAAGCAAACTGCTTCATGGCGTCAAGATACTTAAAACATAGAAGCTCCCTGATCTGTTCTCAATTTAAATTCCATTCCCTTTCTTTTGCCGCTGTGGGCTGTAGGGATTTTGGGGGCACAATCTCTGAAGCTCTGTACGGTGCCGGTGACCCCCGAGGCCCCCCCTCTCCTGCCTGACACCCCCAATCCCCTCCCATTCTCATTTCTTCCCTGCTGCCTCTGGCTTTTGCAAAATACATAATTTCATGCTCTTGTGTTTTTCAGGCTCGTTTGTGTTGCTTTGTAGGGGAGGGGGGAATAGCCCTGAAATCAGTTCCGAACCTTCCAGAGAAGAGTGCCAATTAACAATGACCTGTGGCCATGTGTGTGCATGTGTGATGCGTGCACGTGTGTGTGATGCGTGCACGTGTGTGTGATGCGTGCACGTGTGTGTGATGCGTGCACGTGTGTGTGATGCGTGCATGTGTGTGTGATGCGTGCACGTGTGAGTGATGCGTGCACGTGTGTGTGATGCATGCATGTGTGCACGAACTCAGTGGGGGAAACCACAGGTGAATGTGACACCTACACATGCATGTGAGCATTAGAGAGCATTGTGCCTTCATTTGTGTGTTCATGTAATGGTCTAGGCAGCTTGCGAATCGGCATGGCGGTGCCCTGTTGGTATCGTCATACATACAGCACCCCCCTTTAATTGTTTAAAGCATCAAAGCTGTAGAAATGGTTTTGGCTTGTTTTTGTTACGCTGAGCATTGCTGATGGCCTGGTGACCCATGGAGAGAGACGTCCACGTCAAGCCTCCAGGTGGCGCCCTGGTCCTCCTGACATTCCTCCGCTTATAAGCCGCTTTCCTTGAGCGGGATTACATCACAGGGCACGCATGTCCTCCAGCAGAGCAACATGCCACGGACAATATAATTAAGTGTTTGTTTTGGGACTTCAGGAGGAGAGACCCATGCAGCTCCGAGACAGAAGATGCAAACTCCACACAAACCGAGCAAAAAGGTGGGATTTGAACCCCTAACCCGACACTGTCCTAAAAAAGAAAGCCCCCCCGCTTACAGAAAGAGCTACATTTCCTGTGCCAATGGATCAAATGATATCTGAGTCAAAGCCATCGTAGATGTACATCCCTATTCAGCTGTGAGGGTCACAGAAAGTTTCCTGTCTGCCACTGTCACCATTCATTCTCATTGGGGGGGGGGGGGGGGGGTATTGTGTCATCACGTGAGTTTATTTCGCTGATTTCATCCTGTGCTCTGTAAAAAATTAATGAGTGCACTTTTTTCCGTCATGAGCGCTGCGTGCTGTCGCGACTCCAGCCTTGCTCAGCCACAGCATCCCCTGAACACCAGCTCAGTGATGCGGGCTAGACAGGTAAGCCAAACTCCAGCCACATCTGACCTGCTCGCCGCACGGGCCGCTGGGAAACGTAGTCCATACCTTTATTGTGCGCCTCCAACTGGGACAGTGAATTGACGGCCACTTTGCACAGTGAACAGTACAGCAGCTTCTTGGCCTTGTCCTCTTCTGACTCAGGCGGGCTGGGAGCCGGGGAGGGGGCTCCCGGGGGCCCCGGCTGGGGCTGATCTGTGCGGGCAATGCCGCAGCCTGGGGTGGAGGATGAAGAGGAGGCGGGGAGAAGAGGGGTGGTGGGAGGGGCCTGCGGTTGGCAAGAAGACAGGGTGGGAGCATCTGGTGTCAGAGGTGAAGTGAGTGGGGGGGGTGCTGGAGTTAGCCCATTTAATGGGGGGAGGGGCTGAGCCTCATCTGCAAGATAGAAGGAGAAGATGATGGTAAATACACCAAAATACACTCCGCATTACCCCCCATTACCCCCCATTACAGCTCCCCTTTGAAGCCGCGTTACGATCCTGAAAACTCTGTGGTTCCAGTGGACACCATGAGCGTGCACTTCCCGGTACTCTGCTGGGGACACAGGAAGTGACATCGTCTGTTTGAACAGCTGCGTATCGCTTCCCTCCCCCCGTATCCAAGACACTTCAGTTGGTGTCTTTTTTTTAGCATGGAAATGTGAAGCAAAATGGGTGTTTGTTAGTAAAACGAGGGCAACAAGCCCCTGGCCAGCTTGAATTGGCCCAGAGGGGGGGTCATGAAGACCCCCCAGCCCCGGAATCTCGGGTGTCCTCCTAGTCTTTCTAGAGGGAAGGTGAACAGTGACCCCATGCTGGCCGCTGAGGAGTCGGCCAGGACGTTATGACTCTCACATTAACTCTGCCGGCCCAGTGACTGTTTACAGTCTGTTGCTTTTACTGCAGTCTGTTCAACAGAAATGACAGGAATTACCGGGGGCTGTGAACGGCTGACTTCGCTGACATTCCTCCAGACAGCACTTCTGTCCTGTGTCTCCGAAGGCAGCCTGACAGGGGGGCGGGTTTTTCTGTCCCCAGTTCTGATGTGCCCCCCACCAGCGGTGCCACCAGGGTATGTGGGTGAATGAGGATCAGGTCGGCCGCTGCGTGTCAGGCCTGGCTGCCCCTTCCCCCTTCCCATGAGTGAACATCCCACATCGCTTTATTCCCTAGATTTTGCTTGAGCAACAGAACTCTGTCTGGGGGAGGGCGGGGGGGGGGGGGGGGGCACACCGGCCGTTCTCAGCCCACAGACATGCACGCGTGACATATTATTCTGCCCTGACTCTGGCTTGGATGCCGGGATGACATGAACATTCTATTTCTCATGGAAAGCAGACAGTGGCCGGTTTGGGACCCCACTCACACCTGTGTGCCCCCCTCGTGGCCTAAAAGCGGCTCCATGGGCCGCCCGCCTGGCCCGCTCCGCCCCTGTCGGATCGCTCGCAGCTCTGTTCATCCTCTGGCATGTTCTGCACCAGGGCTGAAATAACACACCATGCCGGGCGGAGCGTAACAGCGGCACTGCTGAAACACGACGCCCCGCCATCCACCCGAGACCGCGGCGCACCGCATCCCCGTCACCATCAGGGGGTGCCGCGCTGATCCGAATATCGCCAAGGCCACCAGTTCCATCTCTCAGGATGTATGAGGTGACTGAGCAAGACTGGAGCTGCTTGTGCAGTCGTGATGAATTTGGGCCGTGCAGGTGAAGCAGTTTCCTCTGGGATGGCCTGGGATGATCCCTGAAGATCCGCCTACTGTCGCCCAACACAATCATTAATGATTAAAGAAGCTCGAAACTGGACACCGGCTCCTGACGGCCATGACGAGTGTCTGATTCATTATTGAAGAGGCTGCCCTCTCCGGTTGGCTCCTGTGCTCAGTCCAGCCGACGGAGCATTTCTCTACACAAGATGAGCTCTCAGCGTGACCCCAGTGGGTGACACTCGGCTCCAGACGGGCATTCAGGTCTGTGCTTACAGGCCAAAGAAGAAAGGGATGGCATTCACAGCAGGCAGCCGCACTGCATCCCGGTATCGGCAGACCGTGAGATTAAAACGTGAGATTCGGCTCGAGTACTCAGCCCCCACACAGCAGTTAGAGGTGATAGTACTTTAGGGCAGCGTTTCCCAACCCAGTCCTCAGGGACCCACAGTCGGTCCATGTTTTTGCTCCCTTCCAGCTCCCTGCCAGAAAGTTTTTTTGCTCCCGCCCAGCATCCAAGCAAAAATGTGAACTATCTGTGGGTCCCCTAGGACCGGATTGGGAAACCTTGCTTTAGGGTAATAACTTGAGGTAATTATGCATATTATTTAGTAATTACAAAATGTTGTTCCACTGTAAATGTAGCCAGTATCGCCGTACCTTGGTATTTATAGTGCAAAATGTTCTGGCACAAGCTAAAAATTCATGTTCAGTTTAAGTTGTCAGCATAATCATGCCTGAATTAGTCATTTTTAAGTGATTGATTGTGGTCACCTACAAATCTAGGAGTAAAGGATTCACTCGAGACCTGTTTTTTTTTACACATGATCCACACTAAAATGTTTAGTCTCTTCTCCCTGTCAGCTTCCAGCAAACTCAGTGATGGTGAGACCTGGATGGTTTTAAATCCACCCTGATTAACAAACGAGCGACACTATGTGCTACAGCATTGCTGTGTACTCACAGCTGTGTCCTTGCTGAACCCATCGAGGGAGGGGTCATCAAACGATCCAGACAAAGCACTAAACTCCACATGAAGTGTGGGAAGATTTTCCACCACTGAGCCCTTGACCGCAGTTCTGGCACAGCGAGGGGGGGTTGGGGGGGGGTTCATGCTAACAGCTCTGTGTCACATTGCCGAACCCACCCACCAATAGCCATGGACTCGTTCCAGATGTGACCAAGGCCTTCTGGCTCCCGGAGGCTCCCTACATCCGCCACAGTGTACTTTTTGGAGCGAGCGTTACAGCCAAAAAATGGGAGACATAAAGCAGGAATTTCAAACGTATGCGCTGAGGCGGTCAGGGTGGTCAGTGTCCAGGGAGAGAGATCTGTAGCAAGGAGAACATTCCTTCAGTATCAAGTTACACGTTCAGGAAGACATATGCTGGTTCTGGAATGAAATCGGCTCTCCCAGAATTCTGAATTCCTTCAGGACAACATCACTGGTCAGCAGAGCTATGGATACAGACAGGATCCATAGAATGAAAACAGACATCAGCGACAGGTGATGCAGGGTGAACAGGGTGTCCTCCTGGCTTCACATTGGTCACATTGAATGAGCTGTTGCTATGGAGAAGCGTCACTTCAGACTGCATCTCCCAGGACGTGACGCCCCTGAATAACACCACAAATGCATGGGATGCACCGCTGCCGCTTTTAGAACTTACGCTGTGTGGCTTAACACCAGAGCTTAGATACACAGGAGGGCTATTTCTGAGTACAGTTTCTCTGTACTTTTCATGCATTTTTAGTTGTTTCTCCTCATCCTATGCACCTGAGTTTCCTGCTCTTCTGAGCTGGACCTCATCGCCCATTGTGTTCTGAGAGTCAGCACCATTGCCACCTGTCCACTGTTCAACATCAATAATCCCTTTAGTCCTCATCAGCCGGTCCTGTATCAGCCAAGGTGCTCCACCTGCTGACCCACTTGCTATCTTCCTTGTGTCCTTTCCTCCCTCCCTCCATCTCCTTAGTCCTCTCATTCCCTGTCTTCCCTGGTGTGGCTAACTCCACCCTGGTGGGTGTTCTGGTGCAGACCGGTAGGACATCATTGAGCAGGAGTTCTCGTCTAGATCGGTAAAGACGTGGACAGTAACCATGACCACCCTGCCCCCAATGTATTTGCAGCTGCATGCTTCAAACTGCCTGAAATCTGCTGCCAGTCCCGTGCTGCATCACGGTGTGGACGGTGCTGGAAAACATTTTGCCAATGTCTTCTGCTCGGCTCGCACCCTGCCAGCAGGCATCATTCCTCCGATGGCCAATCACAGTGACATTCAACAAAAGGGACTCATATTTTAAAATGGAGTAACTTAAACAAGGACTGACTTAATTTACAAAAAACACAAAGCGTAAGCAGAAAGACATTCAAAAAACACTCTGCGCTCCAAAGGCCGTGGACTTACTGTACTTACTGAAGTCTTGGTTATATTTCTTTTATCCACCAAACTCCTCACATAGCAACAAAATACCATATTTTGCACACTGTGATGTCATTCAATTCAATTTTCCCATGATGCCATGCCTGGGAATGTGGGGGAATGATGTCCAGACAATGCAACAGTGTTGGCTGGGTCCGCGCAGAGAGGTGCGGTTAGTCTGCCATGATGGAGGAGGGTGAGGGTGGGGGGGGGCCTGGTGTAAGTCATGCACGCTCACCTTGTTTGCTGGGCTCAGCATCCGAGGTGGCTGGTGATGGTCCCGGGGGGGTGGGGGAGGCTGTGGGGGGAGGCGGGGGCTTGTCGCTTTCCTGAGGGCGGGTCTTGGAGGTCTCCATGCCCTTTACCCTCCTCGCATGCCGGTTGCCTTTGTAGTGAGCCTCTGCCTGACTCTGTATTGGGGGGGGGGGGGGCAGAATGGGATCGGATTGATCAACCAGAGACGTATCATTTGCCGTGGGGCTTGTTGCGGAGAATCCATGTTTCTGGGATATTCTGGGATCACTCAGCCCCCCCCACCCCACATCCAGAACCAGACCAGAACCCCCCTTCTGGAGCCTCACAATGAAGCAGTGTGAGTGGCGCAGGTCATGTGACTTGCTGTCCCAACCGTGACCCAGCTGAGCTCCTAGCTAAAGCCCCCCCCGTTTCAAAATGATATCATCGAATTTTCAAATTACAGTTAATATGATAATAAAATCCATTCCCTTCATATGAAACAGAACCAGAACCAAGATGCAGCATTTTATTCACTCTTTGTCAATCAGTCCTTCAGCCAACTCTTCAGTTCAATAATAAATGCTTCTTCTGCACTATCTGTTATAAATGGAGACCACAGCTGCCCAGATGCATCTACGCTATTCAAAAATGGTAAGTTAAGGGGGCCCTTGGTGGTCCTGGAGGCATGGGGGGGGTCTCTCTGACTACGCCATCTGTGTAACCTCACCCTTAAGCTCTCTGTTTACTTGACGCCTCAGTCGGCCCTATTTACATTCTCAGCTGATCTTCGCCGAGTGATGAGCTCCCAGCCAGACCTCACGAGGTGGGCACCATCCACAGCCTCTGAGAGGCCTCGTCTGCAGCAGGGCATCATGGGAAGGGTGTGTCTGCTAGTTTAATTGGTGTGAGTGACATCCCCCCCTCCCTAGAGCCCTCTTTATACATTATTAATGTGTGGCTGGTGCAACTTGATCTGGTCGACAAAAATTCCAGTGTAGCCTTACAGTTGGTGTGTGGAGGGAGACATGCTGTCTGAACGGGACAGGAGTCCAGCGTCTGGTCCGACGCACAAAGAGTCACCTTTCACTTCCATTGTGCTTCAAACACCCTCCTTTGTAACATCCTGCCCCCTTTTCCTATAAACCAGGCTTCTAATAAATGGAAAAGTACCTCCTGGCCCAGCAGGTCTCAGATAAACAATTTGGAGAGGAGCATTATGGGAAGGTTCTAACCCTGCAGCATTGATGTGCCAGTGGACAGTGACCTCTGGGGAGGCGGCCACCGTGTGCCGGGGGCCCAGTGCATCATCCTGTAAACAGACGGATGACCACTGAGTGACAGGACGGGTGGTGGCCTGACAGACCTTCAGCTGATTGGCTGCGCGAGCAGCAGAGGTGGCAGGGAGGCTGGCAGTAGGGAGGGTGCCGCTGCAGGTGTGTGAGCAGATTGCCTCAATGATTATTATTATTGTTGTTGTTGTTGTTGTTGAGTATCAGGGGGCTTGTTAAGGGACTGGAACACAGCTTTAGACAGAAGTGACAGGAGACTCCAGGCCCACAAAAACCAATAAAGCGCTTCCTGACACTTCAGGGGGACTTTTCGAGGGTTAGCTCTAGCACTGTACAGTGCTGAGCCGATAGGACTGCGGAGGGAGGGGGAAGGGGGGAGGGGTGACAGGAAGGGAAAACCCATGAGAACATGAGGGGACAGCAGACTGTCCAGCAGGGAATCTAGAGACAGTGGAGGAAAAGGAGGTGAGAGTCAGTGATTAAGGGAGGGAAAGATCCATTCAGCGATTAAGGGAGGGAAAGATCCATTCAGCGATTAAGGGAGGGAAAGATCCATTCAGCGATTAAGGGAGGGAAAGATCCATTCAGCGATTAAGGGAGGGAAAGATCCATTCAGCGATTAAGGGAGGGAAAGATCCATTCAGGGATTCAGGGAGGGAAAGATCCATTCAGAGATTTAGGGAGGGAAGATCCATTCAGCGATTAAGGGAGGGAAAGATCCATTCAGGGATTTAAGGAGGGAAAGATCCATTCAGGCAATGTCTTCACACATTGGCTTCATAGCTTCAGTGTCTGATCCAAGGTGAACAGAGAAACCCGACTGTATCAGCTCTGAAGTTGGAGAAGATAGCATATCCAGTACTAGGCCTGCAGGGAGAGTGTACCCAGTATCAGGCTAACAGAGAGGGCGCAGCCAGTGCAGCACTGGCAGGGAGAGAGTATGCAGTACCGGACCGGCAGGGAGAGTGTATGCAGTACCGGACCGGCAGGGAGAGTGTACCCAGTACCAGGCTAACAGAGAGGGCGCAGCCAGTGCAGCACTGGCAGGGGGAGAGTATGCAGTACCGGACCGGCAGGGAGAGTGTACCCAGTACCAGGCTAACAGAGAGGGCGCAGCCAGTGCAGCACTGGCAGGGAGAGACTATGCAGTACTGGACCGGCAGGGAGAGTGTACCCAGTACCGGGCCGGCAGGGAGAGAGTACCCAGTACCGGACCGGAAGGGAGAGAGTATCCAGTACCGGGCCGGCAGGGAGAGAGTACCCAGTACCGGACCGGCAGGGAGAGAGTACCCGGTACCAGACCAGCAGGGAGAGAGTACCCAGTACCAGGCCGGCAGGGAGAGTGTACCCAGTACCGGACCAGAAGGGAGAGAGCACCCAGTACCGGGCCGGCAGGGAGAGTGTACCCAGTACCAGGCTAACAGAGAAGGCGCAGCTAGTGCAGCACTGGCAGGAAGAGAGTATGCAGTACCGGACCGGCAGGGAGAGTGTACCCAGTACCAGGGTAACAGAGAGGGTGCAGCCAGTGCAACACTGGCAGGGAGAGAGTATGCAGTACCGGACCGGCAGGGAGAGTGTACCCAGTACCAGGCTAACAGAGAGGGCGCAGCCAGTGCAGCACTGGCAGGCAGAGAGTATGCAGTACCGGACTGGCAGGGAGAGTGTACCCAGTATCAGGGTAACAGAGAGGGCGCAGCCAGTGCAGCACTGGCAGGGAGAGAGTATGCAGTACCGGACTGGCAGGGAGAGTGTATGCAGTACCGGACTGGCAGGGAGAGTGTACCCAGTATCAGGCTAACAGAGAGGGCGCAGCCAGTGCAACACTGGCAGGGAGAGAGTATGCAGTACCGGACTGGCAGGGAGAGTGTATGCAGTACCGGACTGGCAGGGAGAGTGTACCCAGTATCAGGCTAATAAAGAGGGCGCAGCCAGTGCAGCACTGGCAGGGAGAGAGTATGCAGTACCGGACTGGCAGGGAGACTGTACCCAGTATCAGGCTACCAGAGAGGGCGCAGCCAGTGCAGCACTGGCAGGGAGAGACTATGCAGTACCGGACCGGCAGGGAGAGTGTACCCAGTACCAGGCTAACAGAGAGGGTGCAGCCAGTGCAGGGAGAGACTATGCAGTACCGGACCGGCAGGGAGAGTGTACCCAGTACCAGGCTAACAGAGAGGGCGCAGCCAGTGCAGCACTGGCAGGGAGAGACTATGCAGTACCGGACTGGCAGGGAGAGTGTATGCAGTACCGGACTGGCAGGGAGAGTGTACCCAGTATCAGGCTAATAGAGAGGGCGCAGCCAGTGCAGCACTAGCAGGGAGAGAGTATGCAGTACCGGACCGGCAGGGAGAGTGTGCCCGGTATCAGGCTAACAGAGAGCGCGCAGCCAGTGCAGCACTGGCAGGGAGAGAGTTTGCAGTACCGGACCGGCAGGGAGAGTGTACCCAGTATCAGGCTAACAGAGAGGGCGCAGCCAGTGCAGCACTGGCTGGGAGAGAGTATGCAGTACCGGACTGGCAGGGAGAGTGTACCCAGTATCAGGGTAACAGAGAGGGCGCAGCCAGTGCAGCACTGGCAGGGAGAGAGTATGCAGTACCGGACTGGCAGGGAGAGTGTATGCAGTACCGGACTGGCAGGGAGAGTGTACCCAGTATCAGGCTAACAGAGAGGGCGCAGCCAGTGCAACACTGGCAGGGAGAGAGTATGCAGTACCGGACTGGCAGGGAGAGTGTATGCAGTACCGGACTGGCAGGGAGAGTGTACCCAGTATCAGGCTACCAGAGAGGGCGCAGCCAGTGCAGCACTGGCAGGGAGAGACTATGCAGTACCGGACCGGCAGGGAGAGTGTACCCAGTACCAGGCTAACAGAGAGGGTGCAGCCAGTGCAGGGAGAGACTATGCAGTACCGGACCGGTAGGGAGAGTGTACCCAGTACCAGGCTAACAGAGAGGGCGCAGCCAGTGCAGCACTGGCAGGGAGAGACTATGCAGTACCGGACTGGCAGGGAGAGTGTATGCAGTACCGGACTGGCAGGGAGAGTGTATGCAGTACCGGACTGGCAGGGAGAGTGTACCCAGTATCAGGCTAATAGAGAGGGCGCAGCCAGTGCAGCACTGGCAGGGAGAGAGTATGCAGTACCGGACCGGCAGGGAGAGTGTACCCGGTATCAGGCTAACAGAGAGCGCGCAGCCAGTGCAGCACTGGCAGGGAGAGAGTTTGCAGTACCGGACCGGCAGGGAGAGTGTACCCAGTATCAGGCTAACAGAGAGGGCGCAGCCAGTGCAGCACTGGCAGGGAGAGAGTATGCAGTACCGGACTGGCAGGGAGAGTGTATGCAGTACCGGACTGGCAGGGAGAGTGTATGCAGTACCGGACTGGCAGGGAGAGAGTATGCAGTACCGGACCGGCAGGGAGAGTGTACCCAGTATCAGGCTAACAGAGAGGGCGCAGCCAGTGCAGCACTGGCTGGGAGAGAGTATGCAGTACCGGACCGGCAGGGAGAGTGTACCCAGTATCAGGCTAACAGAGAGGGCGCAACCAGTGCAGCACTGGCAGGGAGAGACTATGCAGTACCGGACTGGCAGGGAGAGTGTACCCAGTACCAGGCTAACAGAGAAGCCGTAGCCAGTGCAGCACTGGCAGGGAGAGAGTATGCAGTACCGGACCGGCAGGGAGAGTGTACCCAGTATCAGGCTAACAGAGAGGGCGCAGCCAGTGCAGCACTGGCAGGGAGAGAGTATGCAGTACCGGACTGGCAGGGAGAGTGTACCCAGTACCAGGCTAACAGAGAGGGCGCAGCCAGTGCAGGACAATATACATAATTTTTCTCTTTACGTCATGAGCAGGCTTCAGCAAAAAACTGACACATTTGCACTGGCTTCGATGCTGGTTGTAGAGCAGCATGTGAGTTTTGTCATTTCTGTTAGAACAGGGAAGTTCTCACTAAAGAATCTATCTCTCACACGAGTGAAAAGCCAAGCGCACCCGCAGGAGTACTGAGGGGTGCTCTGAAGTCCTGGTGAGGCTGAGCGTGCTGCGGTGAGTGCAGTTGTGGGGGACTGCGGATGGGTGAAACCTGACCTGCTGTTCACACACCAGAGCCCAAAGGGGGCCGCGTGCAGAGGTGCTGGGAGGTGAACATTCACAGCCGTTCAGGTGCCCTGACTCCCCCTGACTCCCCCTGTGTGCAGCAGCAGTGCTGCACAGAAACACTGGGCAAGGACATCCATCACAACAGAATGACATCTCTCACCCTCGCTCTCTTCCCTTCCTCACCCTTTCCTCCCTCTTCTTCATCCTCTTTCTTTCTCCCTTTTCTCCCTTTCACTTCTCTTTCTTTCTCTCACTTGCTCATTCCATCTGTCCTACTCTTCCAATCCCTCTGTCCCTCTCACTCTCTCCCTCTTGCTTCCTGCTCCTAGTTCTTGCTCCTTCCCTCCTCTTCTTCCTCTCTCTTTCTCTCTTTCCACCTCCCCCTCTCTTCTTCTCCTTCTCCCACCTTTCCCTCTCTCTTACTGTTCCTAGTTCTTTCTCCCACTCTCCTCCTCTTCCTCTCTCCTCCTCATCTCTCCTTCTCCCTTTCTTCCTTTCCCCTTCTCCCTTCTCTGTCTCTCCCACTCTCTCCCACTCTCCTTCTCCCTCTCTCCTTTTCTCCCTCTCTCTTCCTCTGTCCCTCTCCTGCTTCCTCTGCCACCTTGACCGTGTTACACTTCTCCATGCACCTGCCCTTAAACAGCCCCCACACCCCAGCTGCCTCATGTGACTGAACACCCAGAGCTACTGTGATATCTGAACTGGGGGGGCCCTGAGTGCTGTGTGCTGGGAGGGACACAGGGCTCACTCACCATGTAAACAGCACACAATCTAAAAATAAAATCAGAGCAAAAGATGATAATATGTATATCCTGCATATGGAGCTGATGAACTGGCTGGGGCAGATAATGAACCATGGTTTCGTGAAAAACAACATATGTTACTAATTTATTTCCCATGCACAGTATAAAATACTGGTTGTTTGCGTCCTTGTTTTTACTTAAAGGCCATTTTCCCACCTCCCTTGTGAATCAGCTGCTGTCAGCAGTGGTGTGTGTTGTAACCTGTAAGATGCTTTGGTCCGAAGTGTCAGCAAAGTGAACGAGAGCAAATGTGAAAAAGCTGAAGGAGTTAGTGCTTTGTGGCAGCTGGCTTTTTCAGCGGTGGAACTGCAGAGTGCTGGCATGACCCCAGAGTGCTGGCATGACCCCAGAGTGCTGGCATGACCCCAGAGTGCGCCTGTAATTATGCAGAAGCCTTAATCAACTTTGTATGGTAGCAATACAAATCCCACAAAGTCATTCATCTGCTGTGACTCACTAGATAACTAACCGGCCGCCGTGGGGAATGTCTGTCCGGGGTGAGTGTTTGAGTCACAAAAGGAAACACTCTGCTTTTTGGGGACACAGGGGCACCCAGGGGACAACATACCATCAGGAGGTGACATCCCTGCTTTGGGGGGGGGGGGGGGGGTAGGGTCAGCTGACAGTGAGGTGAACAGACACACATATGCATGTACACATACCAGGCACACACTAAAACTATGCATGAACACAAACATGCAGGGTTCCAGTGCGTGATTTTTCATAGACTTTGGACTGGATTTATCCTGAGTAATAAATCATTCAGGAAAATGGTAACTTTGGTTTGGATGCATCTTCTGTTCGCTGGAATCATTCTCTATATATTTTTTTTCTCCGGCAGATGGAAACTTACTGACAACCAGACAGACAGACAGACAGACAGACATCCAAATAGCACTGATAGATAGACTGATACTTCTAAGCAGGAGTTTTATATACAACACATGCAACCGGACTGACTGACACCCAAGAGGTGGAGCAGATTTACTGACACACAAACGGCGTAATATTCAATAAAAAGACAGAGGGACTGATACCGGGACTGATACCTCTGAATTTAAGCTGTTACAGAAATATTGATGGCCAATACCTCAGAGTTGAAGCGGATTTGGCAGACATTACAGGAGATGACTGGGCGCTTGGTCTTCACCAGCGGAATCCCGAAGGTGTGGTTGATCACGGCTTTCTGCACCGGATCCATCTGTGGGGATACATACATGTCAGAGAGTGGAATTGACGTACTTTCTGGTCAATCTATGGCTCATATTTAATCATTTCTTTGGGATGGAATCCATCATCCTCCACTACAGAAAGTGACTGACCGGCCAATGCAATTGTCTCCATTATTTGAGATTTGTGTCTTTAAAATCTAAAAAGCTTAAATATCCTCCAGCAGTATCAATGTTGTACACCTCTACATATAGTTTGTTCCATTTTTACAAAGACAATGTGTAATGCAAAATAACAATAAAAAGAGAAATATAGTGCTTAAGTGAAATTGTGGTTTCAAAAAAAAGAGAAAACCTGTCAAAGTGAATTGATTAGGCTGTAGGGGGATACAGGTCAGAGGGAGGTGACTGGGTAGAGGGAGGGAGACAGGTCAGAGGGAGGTGACTGGGTAGAGGGAGGGAGACAGGTCAGAGGGAGGTGACTGGGTAGAGGGAGGGAGACAGGTCAGAGGGAGGTGACTGCATAGATGGAGGGAGACAGGTCAGAGGGAGGTGACTGGGTAGAGGAAGGGAGACAGGTCAGAGGGAGGTGGCTGCATAGAGGGAGGGAGACAGGTCAGAATGAGGTGACTGCGTAGAGGGAGGGAGACAGGTCAGAGGGAGGTGACTGGGTCGAGGGAGGGAGACAGGTCAGAGGGAGGTGACTGCATAGATGGAGGGAGACAGGTCAGAGGGAGGTGACTGGGTAGAGGGAGGGAGACAGGTCAGAGGGAGGTGACTGGGTAGAGGGAGGGAGACAGGTCAGAGGGAGGTGACTGCATAGATGGAGGGAGACAGGTCAGAGGGAGGTGACTGGGTAGAGGAAGGGAGACAGGTCAGAGGGAGGTGACTGGGTAGAGGGAGGGAGACAGGTCAGAGGGAGGTGACTGGGTAGAGGAAGGGAGACAGGTCAGAGGGAGGTGGCTGCATAGAGGGAGGGAGACAGGTCAGAATGAGGTGACTGCGTAGAGGGAGGGAGACAGGTCAGAGGGAGGTGACTGGGTCGAGGGAGGGAGACAGGTCAGAGGGAGGTGACTGCATAGATGGAGGGAGACAGGTCAGAGGGAGGTGACTGGGTAGAGGGAGGGAGACAGGTCAGAGGGAGGTGACTGGGTAGAGGAAGGGAGACAGGTCAGAGGGAGGTGGCTGCATAGAGGGAGGGAGACAGGTCAGAATGAGGTGACTGCATAGAGGGAGGGAGACAGGTCAGAGGGAGGTGACTGGGTAGAGGGAGGGAGACAGGTCAGAGGGAGGTGACTGCATAGAGGGAGGGAGACAGGTCAGAATGAGGTGACTGCGTAGAGGGAGGGAGACAGGTCAGAGGGAGGTGACTGGGTCGAGGGAGGGAGACAGGTCAGAGGGAGGTGACTGCATAGATGGAGGGAGACAGGTCAGAGGGAGGTGACTGGGTAGAGGGAGGGAGACAGGTCAGAGGGAGGTGACTGGGTAGAGGAAGGGAGACAGGTCAGAGGGAGGTGGCTGCATAGAGGGAGGGAGACAGGTCAGAATGAGGTGACTGCATAGAGGGAGGGAGACAGGTCAGAGGGAGGTGACTGGGTAGAGGGAGGGAGACAGGTCAGAGGGAGGTGACTGCATAGACGGAGGGAGACAGGTCAGAGGGAGGTGACTGCATAGATGGAGGGAGACAGGTCAGAGGGAGGTGACTGCATAGATGGAGGGAGACAGGTCAGAGGGAGGGAGATACGTCAGAAGAAGGTGACTGAGCAGAAGGATGTGATTGGGTTGAGGTAGGTGATTGGTTAGAGGGAGGTGATTTGTTAGAGAGAGGAGACTGATCAGAGTGAGTGAGACAGGTCAGAGGGAGACAGACTGGGCAGAGGAAGGTGACTGGGCAGAAGGAGGTGATTATGTTGAGGAAGGTGATTGGTTAGAGGGAGGTGATTTGTTAGAGAGAGGAGACTGATCAGAGTGAGTGAGACAGGTCAGAGGGAGACAGACCGGACAGAGGAAGGTGACTGGTCAGAGTGCGTGAGACAGGTCAAAGGAAGAGAGACCGGGCAGAGGAAGGTGACTGGTCAGAGTGAGTGAGACAGGTCAGAGGGAGAGAGACCGGGCAGAGGAAGGTGACTGGTCAGAGTACGTGAGACAGGTCAGAGGGAGAGAGACCGGGCAGAGGAAGGTGACTGGTCTGAGTGAGTGAGACAGGTCAGAGGGAGAGAGACCGGGCAGAGGAAGGTGACTGGTCAGAGTGAGTGAGACAGGTTAGAGGGAGAGAGACCGGGCAGAGGAAGGTGACTGGTCAGAGTGAGTGAGACAGGTCAGAGTGAGTGAGACAGGTCAGAGGGAGAGAGACCGGGCAGAGGAAGGCACAGCTGAATGAGTTAGGGTCAGACTTGGTCCACTGGGCAGCTGTCTAGTTCCCCTTTTCCAGCAGCCCCCTGTCTCAGTGTGCTGCAGCCTGCTGATACTGCCCCCTGCCTCCAGCAGCTGGAACAGCAAACCGCAATCCAGTGGCCAGTGACCTTGACATGTCCTTTACCGTTTTGGCCCGTAATCTGTATTTATAGGCCTCATTTTCATATTAAATATTCTGGCAAACTGGGCCTTTCTATTTTTTCAGTCCCTCTGGAAAATTCTCTGAAAAGTATCTGCAGCAAGTGTCCCCCATGAAAAAAGAAATGTGCTTCTTGAAGTCAGCCTGATTGGTCGGCTGATTGATTGATGGATTTGACAAGCCAATGAAGTCTTCTGGGCTGTGCTCCAGGAGGGAGCAGGAGGCGGCAGTGCCCCCGCGATGCACCGGGAACGGCAGCCAGCCTCTGCAGGCGCCGTCCAAATGCAGCTGGATACAGGTGCCGCTCTTTTTAAATTAAGTTTGGAAAAAGTGATTGAGGAATGGGAACTCAATCATAAAAACATCTGACTTTCCTGGTTCTGAAAGCTTATCGGTCATTCCTCTCTGTCCAGCCATCATTTGTTATAAGTATTAAGCCCCGGCTGTACAAAGCAGCCGACTCTTAGAGGACAGAAGAGTCAGATAGTGTGTAAGTTGCTCTTCCATTTCGCCACTTTCTGTGCAGATTCATTTAAACGGTTTCCTGATCATTCCATCCTTCTGGCCGTGGTGACAGTCAGTGTCGCTCCAGCTTTTAATAATAATAATAATAATAATAATAATAATAATAATAATAATAATAAATAAAATAATAAATAATAAACTAAAACCAGAACAGAATGAGAGTGTCCGATTCTTTAAAAGGCTAAAACGTTTGGGTCTGTCGCAGACGTGCTCATGAGAATCTGCAGCTGTACTGATGACGGCTGTCGCTGGTTTGCCATGAGCCAGGTAGCACAGCCAATCGCGAGCGTTGCCTGCATTTCCGTGTGCCGCACGAGTCTGCCTTTCCTTAAGAACTTCTCAGTCAGGCTGTGTGGCTTTCTTGTGCTTTTATGGTGCTCTGCTCCTAATCTGCCCCCGGTAACTCTGGGAATAGCGAACGGCTGAGCAGGGGCAGCCGATCCTCACCCCTGCCAAGGTGTCCCCCCCCCCACATTTAGGGACTGACCTAACGCTTAACAGACACCTGCTTGAAACAGCGACCTGAGTAGCAGCTCCATCCAGCCTCCATGTACACAGAGGGATAGAGGGATCTAGACTGTTTCACCCTGCCTGCCTAGAGCCCTCTCCTGCTCCTCAGTAATAAGCCCAGAAATAAAAGCCCTAATCTTGTTCAATGAGTTTTCCCTGACCCCCCCCCCCCGAAGGTGCCCGTACTCACCGCCTTGCTGGTGACAGCCACCCGCTCTCTGGGCCACCCCGACCCCCTGTCCGTGCCTGCCGCTGCCTGTCTCTGCATGTGCCTCTCCTCTGCCCCACTCCCCAGCTCTCAGGCGACTCAGGTTTCTTTGTCTTTTGCTCTCCTCTCTTCTGCTCTCTTTTCCTCTTCTCTGTGTCCAGCCAGCTCAGGGGGCTCCTGTCTTTCCTGGGGAGCCTCCCTGCTGCCTCTGCTTCTTGCTTCACCCTATGCTGTCATCCTCTCCCTGCCCTAAAATGTCTATTTATAACCAAAGTGTCCGAGGCACAAAGACCTGCGTTCCTCTCATTTTCCTCCTCTTTGAAACTTGCCCATGCTCTCTCTCTTTTCTTTGTTTGCTTCTTCCCCTCCCTCTTTCATCACATCTCTCTCTCCCTCTCTCTTCATTACCTCCCTTATCTTATCCCTTCTTTCCATCATTCTGTCTCCATTCCATCTCTAACTCTCTATATCCCTTCCCCCTTCTCCACCTCTTCTCTCTCCCCCTTTCCTCCACAGGGTTATTTTTTTCCTTTTCCCTCCCTCTATCCTTCTGCCTGCAAAATATCCACTCAGACGTTTTTCGTCCTCTAGCCCTCCTGTCCTCCTAACCCTCTTCCCTCCACTAAAGAGAGACTGTGGAAGCATTTCAGAAGATGGATTGATGGATGGATGATGTATTTATCAGAGAGGTGAGGGTGCAGGTGAATATCTGCCCCTTTGTCAAAGGGAAGTTACAATGTATCAGAGCCCAATAGCATCTGTGACCATTAGCAGGTACTAGAGTGACTAGAACAGGAGGTAACTATTAAGGGGGGGCAGGGCAGGGACAATGTCGTGGGGGCTATGTGCGCATATATGTGCTCTTTTACAGGGACTTTAACCTGGGCTTTTCTCACCACCCCCCTGCCTCCTCAGAACTGGTGTACACCAGTCTGCTAGTCATACTGCAGCTATTTCACAAATTAAAAAAATAAAAAATAGGCAGGACCGTTAAGTCAGCAAGTCCCCAACAGAGATGAGACTGTGCAGAGCCTGATAAGCGCTGTCATGAACGCACACTCCCCTCCCAGCCTGTTTCTGCTCATCTCGAGGTCCTTCGCGTGAAGCTTCTCCAACATCTCCCTCTATTGGCCAGTGGAGCAACTGCACCCATAAAATTCAACATGTGTGGAGCAGAAGAGCCCAGTATGCAGATTATTCCATGCTTTTCTGCATCTGTCGGTTTCGCTATTTTTCAGGGAGGTGAAGAATCTTATGCAGTGGGTATCATTTACCTGAAGGTTTTATCCACAGCGATTTACAATAAGAGTGCAGGGATACAATTCAGGTGGTCTCTCTAGGATTTGAGCCCACACCCTTTCGGTTCTTAAGGCGAGGCTCTACTTACTGATCGAGCTGGTACCAGCGGAATAGAGGTGTGTCAGAGGCAAGTTCTGTGACTTTAATGTGTCAAGCTAGTGCACGCATGGAATTATGGGAAAATGACTAATCACAGTGAATAATAGCTGACTGGATGGGTCAAAGCACGGGTCAGGCACTGTGCAGATGTGGTCGAGACCCCTGTCAACAGACAGAGGTTCTGATCCAGGATGAATCCGGACATTGGTTGATGGCACCATGTTGCAAAAATGGCTGAGCTGGGCAATACTGTGGTGGTGGTGGGGTTGTTTGATGCTGAGTTTTCATTTGCTCAGCAGGAATGCAAATGCTTAAAAAACAAACTCTTTACAATGAAACACGTGTCCCGGCAGGTTTTGGCGAGGGGGGAGGCCTCACCGCGCTGAAGTTGTGGAAGATCCCAACACCGTGCGGAGGAGGGGGAGGCGCTGAGTCCAGGGGGAACTGCAGAAACGGCTTCATGTCCAGGTGCGGCTGGATCATGCCGGGGGTCCTCAGGAAGGCCGGTACGGCCCCTGTCCGGCTGATACTGCCTGTGTGGGGGGGTGAGGACGTCAGGAGCCGCTGACTCCCTGGGGAGCTCAGCTCCAACTACCCCCAGGAACCAGCAGCATCACAAATACATGCTTCTATTCAGATGGTCCAGTGCATTCAATTTAGTTATTACAGGACAAACAGCAAATATCTAGAAAAGACAAATGACTTTTCACATCAATTTTGCCCTGTGGAACAGAAAACGTAATAACATGCCGTCGTATTGGAATGAGATTATTGCTGTCTTCTGTAAATAAAATCTTTGCCTATTGTACAGCCACCCTCACTGTCCCATAGCCCCCCCCCCCCCCCCCCCAGGCGATAAGGCGATATCGTCTAAAACCAGAAAAACAAACTACACTTCCCTCCTTCGTAATCATTTTCCGGTGCATGATTTTTTTCCACTGATCAAAACCAGTATTTACTTGAATGTTTTGTTTTTCATCAGTTGAATTTTAGCACAAAGAGGAACCGTTTGAAAATCAAAGCAGGGAGCTGCGTGCGCTCATGTAAAATAACCTTTTCTCTAATGTCTCCCCAGGAAGTGGGGCAGGGTTGTGTCCACTGCACTCACCCTGTTCCCCAAACATGTATTCTAATTAAAATTGTTTTCAGCTGTTTCATAATAAAGGCGCTCAGGGCTGAAAATGCAGGAAGTCCTGGCAGAGCCGTCTGGACCTGGCTGATAGCAACATAGGAATTTCAATAACAAACATCATATTTTTACATGTTTGGGTAAATGTTGATTAATGATATTACAAAAGCCCCTCACATCACCTCTCCCCTCTACTCTTTCCCTCTCTCACTTCATCCTCCCCTCTTCTCTCTCCTTCTCTCTCTCTCTGTCTTCTCTATCTGTTTTCTCCTTTCTATCTCTGCCCCATTCCTTCTTCTCCCCTCTCTCTCTTTCTCTCTATTCTCCTTTCTAAACTCTCTCCCTCTTCTTTGTTCCTCTCCCCTCCTCTCGGCTTCCTGCTCTCCTCTCTCTCCCCCCTCCTTCTCTATCTCCTTTCTATCTTTCTCCCTTCTTCTCTCCACTTCCTTCCTATCGCTAATCTTTCTCCCTTCTCCCCTCTTCTCCTCCTATCCTCTCCCCTCCTCTCTTTTCCCTCCTCTCCTTTCCTCATCCTCTCCCCTCCTCCTCTCCTCTCCCTTCCTCTCCCCTCCTTTCCTTTCCCCTCCTCCTCCCCTCTTCTCATTTTCCTTTCCCTCCTCCCCTCCTCTCTCCACCTCCCCTTCACCTCCCCTCCTCGCCTCCCCCCTTGCCCTTCTCTCTTCCCTTTCAGCTTCACTGTGTCTCTCAGGCACCTTGCACGTTTCCCCTGGGAAAAACACAGAGCTTAAGCAGCTTAAGCGTCACAGCTGGCCTGCTGCAGATACCAGCTTCTCCCCAGTAAGGCCTCTTTCTTTGCTCATTGCTTTCTACTTCATGCTGTCCCGGTTCTCCACCTAGCCTGCTCCTACCCCATGCTGCATCGCCCCCAGCATTCTGCCCCCCTCTTCAATGCCACATCACTGAAAATGTGAACCGACTGCCCTCCACCTATCCCCTTTCAGTCAGCAGATCTTTCTGTGAATGCTGAGAACCAGCTGTCCGTCAGTCACTACAGTCACAACACAGCCAAGGAAAACCTCCAGGAATCCCCCCTTAGCGAACGAACCTGAAGCCACTGCAAGCAGCATAACTAAACAGTGAGGAGCACGGCAGGAAACACACGCCATCTCGCCTGAATAATAAACACGTGCTTGTTTCACACATAATGGCAGCCTTGGCCTGGTGGACCTCAGGCTTGGATAGGGTGGCCTTGCAGCAGAACAGGATGATGGAGATGCTGCCCAGATTCCCACAAAAGGGCGGGAATTCATAATTACATGCTGCACTATAATCTCTCCTACTATACGGCCAGCGATGAGTCCTTACTGCTGCACAGTAAGAGCATTGCACACTGCTTTCAGTATTCCAGTATTCCAGTATTTTGCACTGTCTACATCTGTGGCTATTTGCACATCGTTTCCTGATGCAGCAAATTTATTATTTCCCTCTTTTGTCTTGTACTGACTCGTTTCTTATTGCATTGCTGTTGGTCTTATTGTCCCCCCATGCACCTGTCCCCTCCCCCTGTTGTCCCCCCATGCACCTGTCCCCTCCCCCTGTTGTCCCCCCATGCACCTGTCCCCTCCCCTTGTTGTCCCCCCATGCCCCTGTCCCCTCCCCCTGTTGTCCCCCCATGCACCTGTCCCCTCCCCCTGTTGTCCCCCCATGCACCTGTCCCCTCCCCCTGTTGTCCCCCCATGCCCCTGTCCCCTCCCCCTGTTGTCCTCCCATGCACCTGTCCCCTCCCCCTGTTGTCCCCCCATGCACCTGTCCCCTCCCCCTGTTGTCCCCCCATGCACCTGTCCCCTCCCCTTGTTGTCCCCCCATGCCCCTGTCCCCTCCCCCTGTTGTCCCCCCATGCTCCTGTCCCCTCCCCGTGTTGTCCCCCCATGCTCCTGTCCCCTCCCCCTGTTGTCCCCCCATGCTCCTGTCCCCTCTCCCTGTTGTCCCCCCATGCTCCTGTCCCCTCCCCCTGTTGTCCCCCCATGCTCCTGTCCCCTCCCCCTGTTGTCCCCCCATGCTCCTGTCCCCTCCCCCTGTTGTCCCCCCATGCACCTGTCCCCTCCCCCTGTTGTCCCCCCATGCTCCTGTCCCCTCCCCCTGTTGTCCCCCCATGCTCCTGTCCCCTCCCCCTGTTGTCCCCCCATGCCCCTGTCCCCTGCCCCTGTTGTCCCCCCATGCTCCTGTCCCCTCCCCCTGTTGTCCCCCCATGCCCCTGTCCCCTCCCCCTATTGTCCCCCCATGCACCTGTCCCCTCCCCTGTAACAGTGGCGTAATAATCTCACAGTGCTCCTCCATGTCCGGATAAGCAGTGAGCGGAGTGCAGGCCCCTCAGGAGACCCGGCGCAGTCAACACACCTCTGACGGACCCCTTTCCAGTGGCTCCTACCACCCGCACACCCTCACATCAGACAGCCGTGCAAACGACTTGCTAATTGGTTCAAACAGAGGAGCGAATCAGAAATACAGACAGGGATCTTCTTAATCAATTGGCTGAGCAGGGGCCTGTGAAAGGTTACAGCTGGAAGCCATGGGCACTGCCAAGAAAAACTGCCCCCCCTGCTCTGCACCCCCGCCTCTGTTTCGGGCCCCTCTCACTTCGTTAATGCTAATATTTGGTGGGACGGGATCGATTAAGGGTTAATGGCTTATTGGATTTTGGGAAGATTACTGGAGTGAAAACTGGAGCTTATCGACTCTCTCCCACCCTCATCTCTTCCCCGGGTTCAGCCCCACCCCAGCTGACCCCCCTCCCCCACACCGCCTGTTCATGCTTTAGTGTCTAAAGAGCAAAAAGATCTTCTAATATTGTCATACTTATTATTTATCCAACTGAGTAAAACAAGTTCTTTTCTGAGTAAAACAGCTAATCAACCATCCCACACCACTAGGGTTGTGGGTTTGAGTCCCGCCTCCACTCTGTGTGTGTGGACTTTAAGTGTCTTTCAAGGCTGCATGGGTTCTGTCCTATAGTCCAAAGAAATGCAGCTGAATTGTGTCTCTAAACGTGCAGGGCGCCGCCCTCGTCCGCCATGTTGCCTGGGACAGGCTCCAGATGACCATCACCAGGAAAAGAATAATGGATGGATAGATATTCATTGTTTTATAAGTTATTACTGTTGATTAAAAGAAAAGGCAACAGAGAGGAAAGCTGAAAGCACTTCCTGTTCCCTCAAAGGAAACTCCAAGACAAACGAAATACAGATAATAATTCAAAACATGTTGATCTGGACAGTCTTTATAGGACAGCAGTCCACACTGTACAGGAGTCAGTGGCAAGAGAGTGGAGTGAATGAAATTAACACAAAGCACAGGATATTGTTAAATGTTACATGTATTGTCTTGTGTTTTGTTTGCACTGCTCGTGGGCTGCAATCCCAGTCTCATTGTACTGTTGTATACAATGACAATAATCAATCTTGAATCTTGAACGGAGACATTAGCATTAAGATTAGCATTAGCGTAGGAGAGAAGCAGTCGTTTGTTACCGTGGTCAAGCTACTTTGGTGCTGCTCTTCAGTCTCAGTCTGGACTCAAAGATGTCTCACATCCCTGTATTTTCCCCAGTCCCTCTCACTCTCCCTCCATCGTTCGCATAAGCTACTCTTCCTCTGGATACGACTTATCTACCCGGCATCGGCTTCTGTCTGCTGGTCACAAGGCAAGCAAAGATTTAGAGAGTAATTGCATTGGATGCTGGACATGAATCATGGCAGGACAAGACAGGGAGTCTCCCACATGAAAGCTGCAGCTCGCACTCATTATTATCCAATAAAATCCAGGGGGGGGGGCTTGCTGGTGTGTGTGTGGGGGTCCTCCTGGGGAGAGTGGCAGCAGATCCCAGTGACAGAGCCCCCACAAATGCTCCTGGATGTTCACAGCATGCTTCTCTAAGACAGATGTCTGAGGACACAGGAATGAAACCTCCGACAAAAGGATCAATGTCTGCGTCGGGGGGTGGGGGGCGTCACAGCGTGACAGGGGTGTGAAGCTGCTTCAATCAGTGGCCCCCATGGAGCTGGTGTGTCGAGTCCGTTGTCGGCTTTGAAACGGTTCCTTTTTTTCATCGCAGCCGGGTTCAAAACCTGAACCTGCGGGTGAATCTTAATGCTGTGACCGTGGAGCACCACAGTTACGGGACCAGCCAATGAACATTCACAGGTGACACGGGTCTACGGGGCCAGCCAATCAATATTCACACATTCCTGCAGGGCCAGCCAATGAACATTCACACATACTTATGGGGCCAGCCAGTGAGCATTCTCCTAGTATGTCACATGTACCTAAAATGTACATTAGCTTTTAACTTCAGAATTTATAAAAGTTGTCTGTCTTAGTTTAATATAACTGGGCAAACAGCAGGTTGCCGGTCAACTTGACTTCAGGACAAATGCTTTTGTACATCGTTACATAAGTAAACCCATGATTTGTGAACCGTAGATGCATCAATAAGACTCTGCTATTACTATATTACTCTGAGGGCCCAAAATACATGTTGAAGGTTAATCTAAAGCTAAATATTCAAGCGGAAATATCTCCTGGACTAATTATTGTTCCAGTAAATGTTTAGGCTACTTCCTATCAGGTGTTTCATTGCTTTTTAAAGGACATGATATTTCAAAATGACCAAGGACGCTGATACGGAAGGGGAGGGGTTTTGGATGAAAACAGACACTGAGACAGAGACAAGCTGCGAACGATCACTGAGGTAGCAGAGGCATCATGGCCGTTATGAAGACATTTGCTTGCAGGTGTGCAGAGCTGTCTGGCTGTGTGTGCCGCTGTCAGCGTTAGCTGTAACTGATCCAGCCTCTCTTAGATTTCAGCTGACTGTTCTCCTCATGTCTTTCTGCCCGTTTGGTCATCCGTCAGCCCGTCCGTCAGTGGGAATCTCTCTCTGTACGCAGGCACCAACCTGCATGCCAACATAGCTCCGGTCAGGAAAACCGAGAGCGGTTCAAAGCCGCCAGAGAACAGGGTGGAACTGGGCAGCCAAGTTGCCACAGTAACAGTGGTTCTGGAACCGTCGGCCAGATTCCTGTTAGGCTGCATGCCTTGCCTGTCCCTATGGCTGACGAATCACTGGCAGATAAGCCAGAGTATTACTGCAGTCGAAACATTGGTGCCCCATCTGATACAATCATTTTGTGATGCAAAAACATCTCTCTGATAGATATAATATGAAGCTGAACATCAGAGCCCAGCTCACTGCCCGACTGGCATGAGGTGGCAAGCAGAAATGACTGGCATGGATCCAGCTTGGATCCAACCCCAATTCTGCATCCCAGGTCGAACCCCAGGGGCGAAGCTCCCTCCTCTGCCCTCATATACCGTAAGAGCAAGATGGCTCAGACCATCCATACATAATTTTTTTTCCAGATTGCGCCCCCTGTCTTTTGGATGACTTACTACATAATACCACCCAGCATTCTCCATTTTCTGGGGCGTTTTTGCTGAAAGCAGATGTGGCAAAGGAGATAAAAGTTAGGCAAAGCCTGCAGATCATTCCAAAAGTCAATACAGGCACCCGATGACGTGACTTTGAACATCAAATCCCTGCTTTCCAGATATTAGGAGCAGCCTCAGGTGACATTTTTAGGATAGTGATCTTATAATCGCTGACATTTTTATGGCTTTAATATGGGTTTTATGATGCACGGTAAACCTTAGATGAAACGTGAGTCTTTCCTCTTATCCGTCACTGATGTCCTCCCAGCTCTCGGTCGGTTTATATGTCCAGGCTGCTCATCTTACGCTGCCCGTCAGTAGGACTGACCTCTGTCAGGATGCCTTACTGTTTCACCTCACACTGCTGTTGGACCTGCACAGCACTCAGTCAGAGTCCATGAATCAGCCAGTGTTCGCACATCCAAAGCCAAACTCCCCTGTTATCACTGTTTCCCACTATGATAAAACACTTCAGTACAAATGTATCTATATTTGCACTTGTTTTTCTCTGCCTTGTAACAATTAATTACACATTTAAACCAACATTTCAGAAATAACACCAAAGAAGTGGAAACACATTTAAGTGTTTTACTGTATATCGTGCTTTTTTATTTACTTAAAAATATGAAGAAAAACCTCGCAAAAGCTTGATACATCTTTGCTTTGGTGAAGCATGACCACATGGAGAATGTATCACTCATGACCACAAGGGGGCGCACTGGAGACTCATGCATCTTGCCTCCTGACAGGCAGGTTACCTGATAGTTTTCCGTGACATTTCCACCCACCTTGAGCAGAACGGCCCTATTTTAAGCATTGAAAGTGTGTGCGTCAGCATGGCAGATGCGCAAACCCCTGGACACGCCATTCAGACTGTACCGTATTCCCCAAGGTCTGACCAAAGAAGCACGCCCCCTTGAATCATGCAGCATTGCACTAATTCAGTAGCTGAATATCTGCTTCCTCTTTCCAGCAGTATCTCCTACCCCGCCCATCACAGATCGTCAAAGTTCTCTGCTTCTCAGCCGCGCTCTGCTCCTGCGCCCAGCTTCTCAGCCGCGCTGGCGTATCACGGACGGGAGCTTCGCTGCTGACGTTAACGGGCGTCCGCACGGAGCCCCATGTGACGTTTGCTGAGAACGGAAAGGATTAATCGCCCACTCAAACAAAACCGTCTTGCCCTCCCGTGTCATCCGGAACCTTCTGTGATTTATTCACGACAACGCTCTAAACATTCGGCTACTCTAGTCCCCCCCACCCCCCACTGCTATTGAGCAACGTGTCTCACATCAGACCTCCAAAACATACTCTAACGACATCATAGGATCGGCTCATTTGCCAGGAAATCAAACAGACAGACATTGCTATGCTTCACACGATGCAGGCAATGAATGAATGAAGTGTGCAGATTGCCTGGGTGAGCGCGATTATTATTGTCCTCCCCACATGTCGAGCCTTAAAGTCCCGATACGAAGCCAAAACAAAATATAGGCTGAGAACTACACACTATAACACGATACCGCAAATAACGCATCTCAAGGCAAAACAGGAGAAATAATTACAGTCATTGTACAGCCGTGGTTCTGGGTTAGTCATCATTGCGACATTGCCAAGATCTACGGTTCTTAAACGACTAGCCGGTTATCTTATACACATATGATGGATTATAAAATTTAAAGAAAGGCATTCGTCATTAAGGTCTGATCAGCACATTGAGCCGCAGGTGCCAGTGCGAAGACGGCAGAAACTGCTGAACGTCACATTGTCGGCGTCAACGGCAGACGTTTAATAACAGGGTGGATGAGCGTAATGACACTTACAGCTGATAACAGCTCCGCGGAGAATGACTCCCTTGTCTATACACTACAGTTCTAGCACATAGGTGAGGCTGTAGTTTTGTCTAATTGCTATCCATGGTGTCTAATTTGCTGAGGACAAAAAAAAACATGAATACCTCAAATGGTGGTGGCGGGCAGGGGGACGTGTCAGCTGTCCTGGATCAGCACTAAGATCGCCCCTGTGCGGCTCTGACTCACGCACCTGGCCTGCTGTATCCCCAGGTAATTCCTCGGACACCTGCCGAGCCTAACAGAACCAGCCCACACAGGCTGGGTCCTCTGAAGTGAGGAGGAACTTTCTGTGGGCTGGCAGTTTTCTTCGAGGTCTTTGGATCGCGGTATTGTCTTCTCTGCCCCGCGTTCCTTTGTCCTTCAGCTGGGATCTGGTACTGGCTTTCGGGTGAGGAGATTTACAGTTGCCAGCCCAATGCGGCAGTGGCTTCTGAGTCTCAGAGGGGGTGGGGGTGGGGGGGGGGGGGGGGGACTTTAAATGTATGCATGGCAACCTTTACTGTGAAGATGAGCCCAGCTGGATGGATGGCCGCTTGTGAGAACTTCACCCTGGGTTTCACACCAAGTACAGAAAAATGCTGATATCCCAGCTCTGAGCACTTAAAGCACATGGAAACCCAGTCCTACCACCTCCATCCTCCACACCCCCTTTCCGACCAGCTCCATCCTCCACACCCCATTCCGACCAGCTCCATCCTCCATACCCCCATTCTGACCAGCTCCATCCTCCACACCCCCATTCCGACCAGCTCCATCCTCCACACCCCCTTTCCGACCAGCTCCATCCTCCACACCCCCATTCCTACCACCTCCATCCTCCACACCCCCTTTCCAACCAACTCCATCCTCCACACCCCCTTTCCGACCAGCTCCATCCTCCACACCCCCATTCTGACCAGCTCCATCCTCCACACCCCCATTCCGACCAGCTCCATCCTCCACACCCCCTTTCCAACCAGCTCCATCCTCCACACCCCCTTTCCAACCAGCTCCATCCTCCACACCCCCTTTACGACCAGCTCCATCCTCCACACCCCCATTCCGACCAGCTCCATCCTCCACACCCCCATTCCGACCAGCTCCATCCTCCACACCCCCTTTCCGACCAGCTCCATCCTCCACACACCCAGTCCGACCAGCTCCACCCTATACGCCCATTCCGACCAGCTCCATCCTCCACACCCCCATTCCGACCAGCTCCATCCTCCACACCCCCATTCCGACCAACTCCATCCTCCACACCCCCATTCCGACCAGCTCCATCCTCCACACCCCCTTTCCAACCAGCTCCATCCTCCACACCCCCTTTCCGACCAGCTCCATCCTCCACACCCCCTTTCCGACCAGCTCCATCCTCCACACCCCCATTCCGACCAACTCCATCCTCCACACCCCCATTCCGACCAGCTCCATCCTCCACACCCCCTTTCCGACCAGCTCCATCCTCCACACCCCCTTTCCGACCAGCTCCATCCTCCACACACCCAGTCCGACCAGCTCCACCCTATACGCCCATTCCGACCAGCTCCATCCTCTACACCCCCATTCCGACCAGCTCCATCCTCCACACCCCCATTCCGACCAACTCCATCCTCCACACCCCCTTTCCGACCAGCTCCATCCTCCACACCCCCTTTCCGACCAGCTCCATCCTCCACACCCCCATTCCGACCAACTCCATCCTCCACACCCCATTCCGACCAGCTCCATCCTCCACACCCCCATTCCGACCAGCTCCATCCTCCACACCCCCATTCCGACCAGCTCCATCCTCCACACACCCATTCCGACCAGCTCCATCCTCCACACCCCCTTTCCGACCAACTCCATCCTCCACACCCCCTTTCCGACCAACTCCATCCTCCACACCCCCTTTCCGACCAGCTCCATCCTCCACACCCCCTTTCCGACCAGCTCCATCCTCCACACCCCCTTTCCGACCAACTCCATCCTCCACACCCCATTCCGACCAGCTCCATCCTCCACACCCCCATTCCGACCAGCTCCATCCTCCACACACCCATTCCGACCAGCTCCATCCTCCACACCCCCTTTCCGACCAACTCCATCCTCCACACCCCCTTTCCGACCAGCTCCATCCTCCACACCCCCTTTCCGACCAGCTCCATCCTCCACACCCCCTTTCCGACCAACTCCATCCTCCACACCCCATTCCGACCAGCTCCATCCTCCACACCCCCATTCCGACCAGCTCCATCCTCCACACCCCCATTCCGACCAGCTCCATCCTCCACACACCCATTCCGACCAGCTCCATCCTCCACACCCCCTTTCCGACCAACTCCATCCTCCACACCCCCTTTCCGACCAACTCCATCCTCCACACCCCCATTCCGACCAGCTCCATCCTCCACACCCCCATTCCGACCAGCTCCATCCTCCACACCCCCTTTCCGACCAACTCCATCCTCCACACCCCCTTTCCGACCAACTCCATCCTCCACACCCCCATTCCGACCAGCTCCATCCTCCACACCCCCATTCCGACCAGCTCCATCCTCCACACCCCATTCCGACCAGCTCCATCCTCCACACCCCCTTTCCGACCAGCTCCATCCTCCACACCCCCATTCCGACCAGCTCCATCCTCCACACCCCCTTTCCGACCAGCTCCATCCTCCACACCCCCATTCCGACCAGCTCCATCCTCCACACCCCCATTCCGACCAGCTCCATCCTCCACACCCCCTTTCCGACCAACTCCATCCTCCACACCCCCATTCCGACCAGCTCCATCCTCCACACCCCCATTCCGTCCAGCTCCATCCTCCACACCCCATTCCGACCAGCTCCATCCTCCACACCCCCTTTCTGACCAGCTCCATCCTCCACGCCTCCATTCCGACCAGCTCCATCCTCCACACCCCCTTTCCGACCAGCTCCATCCTCCACACCCCCTTTCTGACCAGCTCCATCCTCCACGCCTCCATTCCGACCAGCTCCATCCTCCACACCCCCTTTCTGACCAGCTCCATCCTCCACACCCCCTTTCCGACCAGCTCCATCCTCCACACACCCAGTCCAACCAGCTCCACCCTATACGCCCAGTCCGACCAACTCAATCAATCCAAACTCTCTTGGGTTTTGTCTAAACTCAGCTACCTGAGAGTGTGAGGGCCTTCGTACTGATAATTGCAGTAATTCCCAGATCATCATCCTGTGTTTGAATGCTTTAGAAGTTTTTCATAGCAGTTGGAATTACTCTGTGTCTTGAGAAACCTGTGTGTTTCGTTTTACTCTTTCCACAACTATTTCTCAGAAGCCTGTGAAAATGAGCCAAACCAGAGGAGAAAAGAGTAAGCAGTAACATCTGAAAATATATGGTACTTCTTATTTTCTGAATAGTGCCTCCGTGGCCTGAGTCTGTGAGATACACACATACCATTTACTTTTACTCACTCATCTTCCCAGAAGGGCTGGATCTTTAAAGATTGTACAGCAAACCAAACCCAACTCTGCAAAGGTTCCTCTTTAAAGGCATCTGGAAAATTATTTGTGAATGAGATACTGAAGAAATCCTTCAAATCAATCTTAGGTGCCAGCAATACTAATCCCAGCCTGCTGTTGAGGCTTGGAATGATTGCTTTTCACTTGTACCTGACCAACTTCTCTAACTCTCACACACCAAGTCTCACATAACTATTACCATACATTCCTGCAAGGAACGAAGACTTCAGAGAAATGAATTACTAACATACTGCCTAAAATGAAATGTCTCCATTTCTTTACTTCTCCTTTTGTACAAGGACACACTCACGCCCTCTGGCAGTAAACGCTTGATCCACTGTTTTGGATTCCACTAATTCCTCGGAACAACATCCAACGAGCAGCTGGCTTTGGCTGCCATATTAAGCCAAAGATCGTGTCACCCATTCCACCGGCGACACCCATGCGATCGTCTTCTTCTGCGGGTCATTTCAAAACAGGTTGTCCACACGTTCTAATTTTAGAGGCATCTTACACTGACGCCTTACACTAAGTCACTTATGGAAATATGTTAGTAAGCCACAAGTAGTGTCACTAGTTCAAGGGGAGTCTCGCAATGAAAGCTGTGATTCCTGCCTGCTTTCGTTCATTTTAATCACCTGGATGGAATTTAGATTCGTCTCTGTGGGTTTTTATCTTTCTCCTGTAAACTCCCCCCCCCCCCCCCCCTCCCTAGTCTGACCTATTTCCACTTCTTTCCCACTTCCTCTAATTTATGCTACTGCCTCTAAGCCTTTGAAGCCAAGGCAGTTTATATATATAATCATGTGTACTTATAAAGTCACATGTCCATCCCCTGCCCAGAACTCCCATTTCAGACGTACATATGAAGGGCATTCATCACGCATTTGAGGGCAATGAAGAAAACATCAGGAGGAAGCATGTGCCTTGTTTTATCGTGCATGTTTCTGACAGAAAATGCAACCTCTTGAAAATACCTTAGTGTTCATTAACCTTCATGCAGCTTACACAAACAAAAACAGCAGATTTTCAAGTGTCTGTGTGTGTGTGTGTGTGTGTGTGTCTGTGTGTGTGTGTGTGTGTGTGTGTGTGTGTGTGCCCACGGTAAGAGCAGTAAGATGATCCAAAATTTGCAGTTCCTAAGGTAGAGCCTGGAAAAAAAAATTCTGAGCCAGAGAAAGGACAATGAGGAATGTATGATGTGTGTGTGTGTGTGTGTGTGTGTGTGTGTGTGTGTGTGTGTGTGTATGGAGGTACGCCTGTGTCTCTAGGTGATGGAATCATATCTAAAAGGCTGACTCTCTCCTCATTGGACAACTGGCTAACTATTTCTCCTCATTGGCTAAATGACTTAGTACTATCTTCTCATTGGCCACCTCACAGACATAGTCATCGTCCCCTTAAGCCAACCGGCTATGATGTGATAGGATGGAAGTGGTGACAATAAATCAGTGCAGACATTATTATTATTATTATCATTATTATTAATAATAATAATATAATTTTATTACTATTTTTTAAGATTCCCATCACCGCTTGCTGCACCCTTTCCCCATCCTGCCCAAAGCCTGGACAAGGCTGAACACCATTAGCATGCAGGGCGTCTGCCGCTTCATTTGCAAGCTGCTGATGGATGGCTGATACAATCTGAGTAATTGCCGCACGCTGGAGATGGGGGGGAATGAGGCAGAACACGCGGTCCGCCGGAGTGAGCAGCGCAGGAATGCGATAGAGGCGCCGCGGTCAAGGTCAGAGGATAGTGTGTCTGCTGATGTATGATTTCGCAGGAATTACTGGCGGTGACAGACATTGTGCGCTTGTCAGTGTGCCGGTCTGTACGGCACCCAGCTGAGATCCCCAGACGTGACACTGGAAAAATAAATACGGGAATAAATAAAGCCTGGTGGCGGTGTAGCGAGTGGGGGGGCTCAGCTACCTGGCGGCTCGGCACTGCGCCTGCTCCCTTGTGCTCCCAGCTTCTGACTTTCCCATCATTGTATCTGTGAATAAACAGCCCATTTGCTGGCCGCCTCCTCTGCTCTGCTGTTTCATTACAGGCCTTTGTTGTTCCCCTGTGCCGTTCACTCCTGATCTCCATTTCATTCTGGGTCCCTGTCTCTCTCTCTCCGTCTGTCCGCTTCTCTTTCCCTCTGCTTCTTCATCTTTCTCTCTCTTCCTGTATTTCTGTCTGTCTCTCTCACCTTCTTTTTGTCTCCCTGTCTCACTGTTTCTCCTCCTTTCCTCTCTCTCTCTGTCTCACCGTTTCTCCTCCTTTTTTCTCTCTCTCTCCGTCTCACCATTTCTCCTCCTTTTCTCTCTCTCTCTGTCTCACGTTTCTCCTCCTTTTGTCTCTCTCCATCTCACCATTTCTCCTCCTTTTCTCTCTCTCTCACGTTTCTCCTCCTTTTCTCTCTCTCTCCGTCTCACAGTTTCTCCTCCTTTTCTCTCTCTCTCCGTCTCACAGTTTCTCCTCCTTTTCTCTCTCTCTCCATCTCACCGTTTCTCCTCATTTTCTTTCTCTCTCTCTCCATCTCACCATTTCTCCTCCTTTTCTCTCTCTCTCCATCTCACCGTTTCTTCTCCTTTTTTCTCTCTCTCCGTCTCACCGTTTCTCCTCTTTTTCTCTCTCTCTCCGTTTCACTGTTTCTCCTCCTTTCTCTCTCTCTCTCTCTCTCTCTGTCTCACTGTTTCTCCTCCTTTGTCTCACTCTCTCTCTCGGTTTGTCACTCTCTGACTTGTGATTCGCTGCCTCTCCTTTTCGTCTCACTGTCTCTGACTTCCTGCTTCTTCTCCTCTTCCTCTCTCTCTCTCCCCTCGCTCTATTTCTCTGTCACTATTTCTCTCTGCAGTAGATGATTGCGAAAACTGACCCCACGTGACACGCATCCCAAATCACCCCCCACCCCCCTCCACAGTGCTTCCCATCCATGAAATAGGGTTCAGCGGCATCCCTATCCGCTCAGATTAGCGGGAAGGAAGCCGAAGCCTCCTTACACACAAATGTAAAACAAACGCAGTGCACATCGTTCCATCTCTCAGTAAATGAGACGTAGCTGAAGATGCAGCTGATGCAGATTTGACTGCAGTGGACCCATGGGCACTAAAATCGGGACAAACACTCAAGCGGACTGCTGAGCCAAATGCACGCCTTTGTAGTCTCATGCATTCAGAGATTCTGTGTTTGTTTTGGGGGGGGAATCAGAATGAGGAACCTACAGGTAGGATTTTAGATTAGATTAAATTAGATTAGCTGAACTTTAATGAGTCCAGAGGGAATTTTTTTGTTCATTTCACAAACCAGCTGCATTAAGAAAAGCATGTATTTGCATGTTGAGGTGCTACCTCTCACTTTGACGGTTTTTAATCGCTGATGCTGGTGGACTTAGGGCTGTGGCTGATGTTGACGTCACTAAGGGTGGTTCCAGGTACTTCCCTGAGGGCCTTGACCAATTTGCTTAAACTCATTGCATCGCTTCGCTCAGGAAATCCAGCAACATAAGTAGATAAAATGTCACATTGTTGGCTGGTGTATAAAACACTCTTCGGTTTCCCTCTTGTTTTTCCCAGAACGAGGAATGGGGCCAGAATCTAAGATCAGGACTGAAGTCATGGGTAGAACAGCGGAATATCAAAACGACAGAATTTCCTCTGTAAGTATCGCGGGGGCCAGTTGGAGTTAAGTTATGTGATTGTGATTGTGAGGGGGCCAATGTGAGGGGCCAATGTGAGGGGGCCAATGTGAGGGGCCAATGTGAGGGGGCCAATGTGAGGGGGCCAATGTGAGGGGCCAATGTGAGGGGCCAGTGTGAGGGACCCAATGTGAGGGGGCCAATGTGAGGGGCCAATGTGAGGGGGCCAATGTGAGGGGGCCAATGTGAGGGGGCCAATGTGAGGGGCCAGTGTGAGGGGGCCAATGTGAGGGGGCAGTGTGAGGGGGCCAATGTGAGGGGGCCAATGTGAGGGTCCAATGTGAGGGGCCAATGTGAGGGGGCCAATGTGAGGGGGCCAATGTGAGGGGCCAATGTGAGGGGGCCAATGTGAGGGGGCAGTGTGAGGGGGCCAATGTGAGGGGGCCAATGTGAGGGGCCAATGTGAGGGGGCCAATGTGAGGGAGCCAATGTGAGGGGCCAATGTGAGGGGGCAGTGTGAGGGGGCCAATGTGAGGGGCCAATGTGAGGGGCCAATGTGAGGGGGCCAATGTGAGGGGGCCAATGGCGACACTGGTCTGGCCTAAGCCGGCCCCTCGACTGAGGCACCATGGCTGCCAGTGGCATGCATTGACTTTACAGATGGAATTAAAAATGATCTCATCCCGACACTGAAAGCCGCTCTTCAGCTATTGAACGTCTCCCGTTTTCAAGCATTGAAGGGAAGTTTAAGCCAAGAATCACTGTTTGTCAGGAGCAGCCGCACGGATTACAGGCGCGTGGTGCTAATCTATGGCCAGTAAAAGCAGCTGATGTAAATAACAGCATCCTTCACGCAGGAAGGACGAGCGGAGCCCCGGACGCCCGCGCTACAGCAAGCACTTTCCGGGGAGGGGGGCTGGTGATGTAATGCCTGCCTCTTCTGTTGTTTTCTGGACGAGTGAAATCCACGCTGATGGATTGGCCATTAAATCAACTTTACTGCCATCCCCTGCCCGACTGCGGCCAGTTCTATAGAGAGCGGGGGGAGCCGAAGTCATTCACCCCCGGTGGGTGTGAGACTCACTCCTCGGCAAAGAAAATAATGGGGGGGGCTGAAGCTGTGAAATGTAGACCTGTCACACGGGGGGTTTAGCATTAGCAGGCTGCTTGAAAAATCCTGTCCATAAACATCATTAAAGTTATTAAACATTAAGCTGTGACAGCCATTCTGATGGCGAAAAGATGTGGCCACCTTGAGGAGGTCATGTGACTGCGTCTACATCAGGTGACTGAATATTGTGCTAATCCAGACTCCACGGTCCTTGTAGCATTAGCTCTTTTAGGGCTGTTAGCCCTGTTAGCGCTTTCGTATTTCTCTCCTGTCACTTAAAAACCTGCTGTGCTCCCTGCTGTCATTCGCACTCCACAGTTGTACACAGAAACCCTCCCTTTGTTTCTGCTCGCCGCCGCTGTTTGTGCTGACCCTGTTCTTGCTACACCCCCCTGTTATCTCAAACAGGAACCCCCTGCAACCTGTTGTCCCTCTGTGTCGCATTGTCCCATTCGCCGTGCTGACAGGAGCGATTCTTGTAGACAGCTCTGATTGGTTGTTCTTGGGAGACTCGTATCTAGCCAGACTACTTTGGGTATGCTAACTGTCCCATTAGCCTGTAAAACAAATACCCAGTGTGACTGACTCTGTTTACAATGAAGTTACTCCACATTCCTTCTTTTCTCGGCGAATCCCTGCTATTTCATCCACTCTCCCACTTCTTGGCTCACACGCCCTTAATGGGATATTAATTTGTGCTTTTTGGCCTCCCGAGCGGAAACAGAGCCACAAACTACGGGTTTCTCCTCAGTTATGCTCTCCTGAATTCCCTGCTCTCATTGCGCACCTGTACAGTACACCCACGCTCAGCTCCTGCATTTGTGACCTCAAAGTCACTCTCATCCAATTAACAGAAAAGTAACGGGCGATTAGTGAGCGATAAATAATTAAGTAGCGCTAGGAATGTGCAGTGTATACAGATATCAGTATGAATGGCTCTGAATGTCTCCGTCCTGATGGATAGGGGGGCTGCCACGCTAGCACCTTCTGCTCTTCCCAAATCAGAGGGAACAACTGTGGGGGAGGGGGATGACGAGGAGGGCAGTGGGACCGAATCAAGTACCTGTGAGCGCGTATTTGTGAGTGTGTGTGAGCGTGTATTTGTGAGTGTGTGTGAGCGTGTATTTGTGAGTGTGTGTGAGCGTATATTTGAGAGTGTGTGTGAGCGTGTATTTGTGAGTGTGTGTGAGCGTATATTTGTGAGTGTGTGTGAGCGTATATTTGTGAGTGTGTGTGAGCGTGTATTTGTGAGTGTGTGTGAGCGTATATTTGTGAGTGTGTGTGAGCGTGTATTTGTGAGTGTGTGTGAGCGTATATTTGTGAGTGTGTGTGAGCGTATATTTGTGAGTGTGTGTGAGCGTGTATTTGTGAGTGTGTGTGAGCGTATATTTGTGAGTGTGTGTGAGCGTGTATTTGTGAGTGTGTGTGAGCGTATATTTGTGAGTGTGTGTGAGCGTGCTTTCTCAAATTTCAGTGTGATTCAGGAGGTTCAAGGGCATTCCAGGCCCTTCTGCTTCTCTCTCTCTCTTTCCCTTTTCCTCCCCCTCTGTCTCTCACACTCATTTCTTCTCTCTGTCCCTCTCTCCCTGGCTCTCTCCCTCTCTCTGACCTTATCTGTCTCTCTCTCCCTCTCTCCTTTGCTCTCTATCCCCTCTCTCTGTCTCTCTCTCCTTGACTCAGTCTCTCTCTGTCTCTCTCTCCCTCTCTCTGTCTCCCTGGTTCTCGATCTCTCTCCCTCTCTCTGACCTTATCTGTCTCTCTCTCCCTCTCTCCTTTGCTCTCTATCCCCTCTCTCTGTCTCTCTCTCCTTGACTCAGTCTCTCTCTGTCTCTCTCTCCCTCTCTCTGTCTCCCTGGTTCTCGATCTCTCTCCCTCTCTCTGACCTTATCTGTCTCTCTCTCCCTCTCTCCTTTGCTCTCTATCCCCTCTCTCTGTCTCTCTCTCCTTGACTCAGTCTCTCTCTGTCTCTCTCTCCCTCTCTCTGTCTCCCTGGTTCTCGATCTCTCTTCCACTTTCTGACCGTCTCTCTCTCCTTGGCTCTCTGTTCCACTCTCTGTCTTCCTCTCTCTCTGCCCCTCTTTCCCTGGCTCCCTGTCTATATCCCTCTGCCTCCTTCTCTCTGTCTTTCACTTTCTCCCTCCCTGTCTTACCCTCTCCCTGGCTCTCTGTCACTCTCCCTCAATCTGTCTGTCTATAGTATAAATAACAGAAGTTTCAATACACACCTCCCACACCATTTACTTATTCATTTATTTATTGTCCCCTAATAAGTGTGTCTGAGATGCTGTGGGTTGCACTGGTGCACACGCAGTGGTTCCTGATTGTGGCAGGAGTGTATAGGCTCTCTGGGTTGCAGTGCGCATGTCACAGAGCCTATGGACTTTGAGGGGAAACTTCTGACGAGAGCTGCACGCGACACGGTGTATGAGGGAGCACTGCTGTCACTCCTGCTCATGCCTGCCATTCTGTTTATTGTTCATTCATATCTACACTGTATCTCACCCCCCCCCCCCCCAACATGTATTTCTCCCCATTTCTTTGACTGCGGCAATCCAAAGCAGTCAAACGGAAAATCCATTGATTGTTCCTGACAAAAACAAAGAGGGGGGAGAAGGGGAGGGGGGTTATGCAGAGGTGAACAATAAAGAGAACAGCAGAATGGAGGAGGACAGGAACAGCAGAATGGAAGAGGACATGAACAGCAGAATGGAGGAAGACAGGAACAGCAGAATGGAGGAGGACAGGAACAGCAGAATGGAGGAAGACAGGAACAGCAGAATGGAGGAGGACAGGAACAGCAGAATGGAGGAGGACAGGAACAGCAGAATGGAGGAAGACAGGAACAGCAGAATGGAGGAGGACAGGAACAGCAGAATGGAGGAGGACAGGAACAGCAGAATGGAGGAGGACAGGAACAGCAGAATGGAGGTACAAATTCTGCAACAATCCAGCTTTTTGCTGTACTTTCTATATTACCTTAATATCATGATCCTGTCTTTGGCTGTGAATTTTTTGACAATACATATTTCAAACATGAATATTTAAACCCGTATGACTGATGTTCTTTGTAGGCAGGGCAGGTGACATAAACCAATATAAACAATACAGTGTGTTTTGCAAGAGCCTTATTGCAGACACCTGGCCAAGAATCTATGTCTCTTGCTTTGTGGAGGCAAAAATGTTCATGTATAAAATGAGACCTTGTAAATAAAGGGCTGCAAAATGGAGAGAAGGTGAGAGCAAGCAGCCAACGGCGGCTCCTGAACCTGAGGGTCGCCCTCAGAGAGCAGGCAGTGCTGCTCATGTTAGCACTCAGACTGCATGTGCAGGAATGGGCAGGTCACATACAAGCTTTCGGCAGCCCGGCGGAAGCAAAAAGGCAAGTGGATTATGGGAAATGTGTCAGTGAACTTATGCCATTTTCTTTTGACTTCTGTGGTTCCTCCAATGAAGTGGGACCTAATTTATCTGGGTGTGAGACACACTGAGGAAAAGAGACCAGGAAGCCAATTCACCAAATGAAATGGGAAGGTGGGAGATTGAATAGAAAATGGAGTAGGGTGGACAGGGGGAGTGGGTGGGGTAAGAGGCACAGGAAGGAGACTGATGTTGTGATGGTTAGGTTGGCTGTATGCTTAGAGATCATGCATGCTGTGTGCTTTCAGAGGGCAACGCCCAGACTGGCCCCAGACCCTGCCTTTCGCCCACTGCTAAATGACCTTCTCGGAGAGCAGTGAAGCACTATCCCCCAGCATTTGTGATCTAGATAGATGTCAGCTTGTGGGTCACCCTTGGTCCCAGTCTTGCAAGCAATGGAATCTCTTCATTCATCTACATGGTGGACACCCTAATTGAACCCCTAGCTGATCCTAACGCGTGACAGTTCTCACCCTTGTGTTGAGAGTAACAACTGGTGAATCAGTCACCCTGGGCCAGATGTGCAGCTCGGTCTCCTGGAAGACCATCCAATTGAATAAAATAATGTAGTGCATGTTCATCATGTGCGTTGAGCTTCAGAATAGCCTAATGGTACCTTCTATCACATTCCCCTCACACTGAGAAGAAGGTCCTCTTTGTAGCTATGGATTACCCAGGCATGCTCACAACAGCAGAATCGGATATTCGGATATTTGGTATCAGATATAAATTCTATCTGGGGAGGGAGCTGCCTGACTCATTCCACTAAGCTTTCAGGTTTGTGGGAAAAGCTAAAGACTGAATTAAGACAGACAACAGTCACTTAATCAATGAAGATAGAAGGAACACCAAGGCCACTGCTAGCCATACAAGTGGTGAAGACATGTAGTGGTGTGGCCTGCAAACATCAGGTCACAGGCAAACCATCTGTGACTCCACTAACCCCAACATGAAGATGTCCTTCATGTGAAGGAGGTCTGAGATACAGAGGGCAGGAACTGAGAATACAACTCACATTAGATTCTTTTGAGGTCCCCTGTACTCATTCCCACAAAACAAGTCAACAAGCAAAGTTCTCATTTCCACATTATGTGATCCACAACTCTTGTCCACACATCTACAGGTCACAGCAGAGTCAGGCTAATCTGCTGGCATCCCTCACGAAAGAGGACAGGTGTGCGTGCCAGCGACTCATATTCCGGAATGTTCCCCAAAAGCCGCTCTAAGTACACTTCCCTGTCTGACACGGCTCTCCAGCAGCTGTTATTTCCTGCCATGATCATGCCCAGCCTGTGCTGACTGCTCATACATGAAGCTCATCTTTATAGAAGAGCCTCATCCACCAGAAAGCAGCTGCTTCATCTGAGCTTTGGGCAGGTGCTTTTCAGTCTGTCCAAACACGAGCTCTTCCATGCTTTGGCACAGTCCGTGACCTGGTGCGTGGTTCAGGGTGGGTCTGGCCAGGATTCCTGTCACTGGATGGTCAGGTGTCTGTCATGGGACACACACTGTCCTGATCCTTAAGCCTTTTTTCTTAGCACATCTATCATTTTCCTTTCTTGCCACTTCATCCTCGGCTTAGCAGTAGGGGACACTATTGGACATGTATCTCCAGTGCCTACCCAATCTCCAGTCTCCGGCAGTGCTTCTCATTCCCTAGAAAAAAAGCCTAATTTTCCTGTGTCCGTGGAACCTTCTGGAAGGAAAACCGTCCTAACCTCACCGTCCTAACCTCATCTCTGCGTGTCTTATATGGCTCAGAAACCTTCATCAGTGCGTCATTCTTCGGCTCACTCGCGGCACATGACCACACAGCTTAGAGCATCATGGCAATAAGAGCCCAAAGAATTAATGACCGTAGCAGATGCAGCCCGTCCAGACTGCCTGGGTCTCCACAGCGAAGTGACACGACCAAACGATTGTCATGGAAACAACTAACATTAACCTTGTGTTGTTAAACTCCGTCATGCGTCTACATGTAACCTGTCGTGTCCCTCCCAATGACCTGTGACCCTCTATCTCTCTCCATCTCTCTCCATCTCTCTCTCTCTGTCCTTCATTGGCTCCCTCTCCTGTGGTATCCGAGGCACAAACAACCTCAAACAGATGTAGCAGCCGGTTAACGGCGAATAGCTGGCCCAGCACGAGGCTGCTGTTCGGTAGCGTGGCCTGACTGGAAATCGGCTCTTTTCAGGAGCACCGTTTGTCAGGACAATGTCAGCCACTCTCCTGTTTGCGCCCTACCCCCACCCTACGGTTACGGACTGTAAAAAGCACCTGCACAAGGTCTCCGGAAAATAATGTGGAACAGACGACGCAAATAATCCTTCGCTCTGCCCGAATAATGACAGGATGAAACCTGATCGCTTTACCTCCCCAACCAGGCCCCCAGCGACTCAGCCTCATGGGGGATTAGGAACAGAAGCACATGCAGACAATGGTAGCTTTAGTCAGGTTTAAACGTGAATTTAGGGACACCTGACATTCAGATGTGGTGAGTAGGTGGGTGCGGGTGGGTGCGGGGGCGAGGGGGGGGGTGCGTTAGCTGAAGTGCTTTCGCTTGGTTCAGCCTGTCCTGGGCCTCTGGTGTTTCAGCTGCTCCACTGGGTCCCCTCGCTAGTGAACAGTTCACAGAATTCACACTCTGGACCCTTGAAGTTGGTTTCCCTCTAAGGCTGGGATCGGGGCTCCCTGTCAGTCTGTACGCAGTATGTCTCCACACAGCGGGAAAGGTCACGGGTGTAGAATATCACACGTGTGTCCTGTATGTGCCACAAACCCATGGAGAAGCAGTGCTTACACCAGCAGCAGCAACAGGAATGAACAGCTACAGATGTAAAGGGATTTCACTGGGCTGTTTGTCAGGCGCGAGGCTGCTTCCCCCGCTGCTGCAGTAAGAAGAAAAACACTGCATCCCAATTCAGCAGCTTCACACTCATCTGCTGTGGAGCACATTAAAGGTCGTGGTGTTATTCGGCAATAGAAGCCTTTTCACTCGAGGGTCTTGGTGTGTGTGTGCGTGTGTGTGTGTGTAAGCTTGCACGTGTGTGAGCACGCTCAAAGCCCTGGTGACATCAAACCCACCTCACACTCCCCCCCGGAAGAACGAGGGATAATATGAGGGTAAACGAAGGGCTGGCACTTCCAGCGTCGTTACGAGGCAATACATCAACAGCATATAGGTTATACTGAGGGGAGGCACAGGGTGGTGGGGGGCTGGCTACCACACTCTCCAGCACGGGAGTTACAGGCAATTAATCAAACCATTGCAAGGGCTATTAATAAACCTTCAACACAAACCACTTGGGGGGTAGGGGGCTTCTGTGGTTTTGAATGAAGAACAAACTCAATCAAGCAGAAAGGGCAGAGCAACCGCCAGGGGGCACTGTCCACATTATGGGTATGTTCAAAAATCATAATGAGACCCCCCCAACACCCCCCCCCCCATATACACACACACCGTCAGCCATGTGGGGGAAAGTAGCATGCAAAGGTAGGAGCCGAACCATTAGGCAAACTGGAAACAAAATCAAGGGACACAATCATGGTAAATCACACTGCCGCGATGAGCCCATTCCAGTGGAAAATCACTGGCATGGCGTCCCAGCTGGTGAGGACGCAGCCCGATTCCATGGCGGTGGCGCGGATGCAGTGTGACGACGTCCCTGGTGAGCATGGACAACGGGAATCCCGACATATTCCCAGGGACGGGAATTCAGTCACATGGCATGGCGAAGCAGGACCCTGACGCAGTGCGGCGCGAGCCGGGCAACGTGGGGCTCAGCCAAGCAGCCGCAGCTTTCATAAGAGAAGCGGCTTTGCTGTTAGTTCAAAAGGCTCATTAAAAATTGAGCACGGGTTATGAAAGGCATCTCTCCCCATTGAGCTGGGAGGAGCAAGGGAGATGTGTGATCCAGCTGTGGTGGGGGGTATGAGGAAAACCCCATTTCCACCCCCAAAGGCCTTTTTGTGTCTCATAAAATGTGTCCAATTGAGGACGACAGTCTTCAGCTTAAAGGGCTAAAACTGCTGTGTCACTCGAGGACAGACAGAGTGGAGCAAAGTGCGAGTGAAATCGTGGGCAAGAAGTTCCTTCTTTCCTTTTCAGTTTCTTTTTTTTTTAATAATCTGACATCCAAGGATGGTTGGAGATGCTGACTGGCATCAGAGGTCAGAAGAAAACAGCGTAACTGGAAAGAGAGATAAGTAAAGGGTGAAGGGGAACTGGTCTGGGCGTAAGGCGTACAGATGGGGACCTGCAGGTGTGTGTTGCAGACCCGCACGAATGCGCTGGGAGGTTGAGAGGGTGATACGGAAGGCGGGGGGGGGGGGCATTCGGTGGGGCTCGCTCGCATAAGTGAGCAGTTCCCATTCGCATCACTCCATCCTGCATTGTCCCCTGCAAAGCGCATCACTCGGTGGCAAATGGGATCATACCAAGTTGCATTGCAGCACTCTGCCTCGGCTCCCCGTCCGCCATCTCCCTGAGCTGGCTTCTTCAGCAGCCGCTGTCTGAGCAGCTGGTGGCCATGTTCGATCGTGTCACCGGACTGGAAATCCCGCAGCTTTTAGAGCAAGACCAGGACGAGGTAACGATGAGCAGGAAAACTGCCCAGTGCTGCCACCTTCCTGACATCAAAAATCATTCCATTATTAGTACAATCACCCCCCCCCCCGCCCCGCCAGTATCCTGCCTCTCTTGTAATAAGGGGCCGGTGTCCTTCTTGCACCAGCTAACATCTGCGCCTGATGTCTTCACATTGCTGCTAAAGTCCTCAAGGTCAAGTCGAGATCGAGCCACTCTGAGAATGTACACAGCAGCCAGACGTCATACATTCACGGTGAAGTGCGTCATACTGCCCCCCCCCAACTCCTGCGTCTGTGACAGATTTTACAGCGTACTGGAAAGGGGCACGGGAGTGCTTCAGCGTCCAAGATGGGGGCTGTATGCTGAGCGGCAGTGACAAGCAGCCCCGCTCAGGTGCACCGCTGTCCCCCGCTGAGAGGTTAATGAATTCACAGTCCATTAAAAGACACGCAGGCCACAGCCTCCCGCTGCTCCATCGCTGCCTTTTAACTGTTTCACGCCGGGTAGCGATTTACATGCTGCCTGCAGGGGGGTTGTACGGGTGCATGACATTAAAGAAAAACGTTTTATAAATGAAGTACGTCAGAATAACAGGCATGAGCTCAGCTATCAGGTAAAGCACGAAACAGCAGGATCTCAAGTATGGACAGTGTACAGTGTGTGTAAATCCTGTGGGTAAAAGCTGTGTGTAAACACGGTGTGTAAATGCTATGTTTAAATGCTGTGTAAACACTGTGTGAGTGCTGTGTGTAAATGCTCTGTGCAAACACTATATCAGAACATGCGTGCGTGAATGAATGCATGAATGCGCATATGAATTCTCTGTATATATTCTGTGTATGAATGCCTTGCATGAACGCTGCTTTTTTACTGCAAGCTTCGGAGCCGCGTCCCAAAAGGGTTGCTAGACCATTTACCCTGCGAAGGCACAAACACCAGCCTGCAGCACAAAGTGCCTTCAAGCCTAAAGCCAGAACTGTCATGTGGGAGACATGAACAGGCTGCCACTTTTTCACCATGTGACAAGAGGCTCTCACTCTGGACTGGTCCATGATATAAATGAGCTGAACTACAGGAAGGACACATATACACACAGGACACAGGGAGGACACATATACATACAGGACATAGGGAGGACACATACTGTATACATACAGGACACAGAGAGGACACATATACACAGAGAACACAGGGAAGACACATATACACACAGGGCATATGAAAGACACACACAGGACATAGGGAGGACACATATACACACAGGACACAGGGAGGACACATATACACACAGGACACAGGGAGGACACATATACACACAGGACACAGGGAGGACACATATACACACAGGACATAGGGAGGTCACATATACACACAGGACACAGAGAGGACACATATACACACAGGGCATATGAAGGACACACACAGGACACAGGGAGGACACATATACACACAGGACACAGAGAGGACACATATACACACAGGGCATATGAAGGACACACACAGGACACAGGGAGGACACACATACACACAGGATACAGGGAGGACACATATACACACAGGACACAGGAAGGACACATATACACACAGGACATAGGGAGGACACACACAGGACACAGGGAGGACACATATACACACAGGACACAGGGAGGACACATATACACACAGGACATAGGGAGGACACATATACACACCGGACACAGGGAGGACACATATACACACAGGACACAGGAAGGACACATATACACACAGGACATAGGGAGGACACACACAGGACACAGGAAGGACACATATACACACAGGACATAGGGAGGACACATATACACACCGGACACAGGGAGGACACATATACACACCGGACACAGGGAGGACATATATACACACCGGACATAGGGAGGACACATATACACACAGGACATAGGGAGGACACATACTGTATACACACAGGACACAGAGAGGACACATATACACACAGGGCATATGAAGGACACACACAGGACACAGGGAGGACACACATACACACAGGATACAGGGAGGACACATATACACACAGGACACAGGGAGGACACATATACACACAGGACACAGGGAGGACACATATACACACAGGATGCAGGGAGGACACATATACATACAGGACACAGAAAGGACACATATACACACCGGACACAGAGAGGACACATATACACACAGGACACAGGGAGGACACACACAGGACACAGGGAGGACACATATACACACAGGACACAGAGAACAGAGAGAGGACAAATAAACACAAGACAAAGGGAGGACACATTTACACACAGGACACAGGAAGGACACACACAGGACACATATACATACAAGACACAGGAAGGACACACACAGGACACATATACACCCAGGACACATATACACACAGGACACAGGAAGGACACACACAGGACACATATACACACAGGACACATATACACACAAGACACAGGAAGGACACACACAGGACACATGGAGGACACTTACAGAGAACACAGGGAGAACACACATACAGAACAGAGGGAGGAGACTTACAGAGAACACAGGGAGAACACACACAGAACACACGGAGGACACTTACAGAGAACACAGAGAGAACACACACAGAACACATGGAGGACACTTACAGAGAACACAGGGAGAACACACATACAGAACAGAGGGAGGACACAAACACACAGAATACAGGGGTCACATACCTAAAGTACAGGGCATACACACACACACACACACACACAGACAGAACATCGGGGAAACACACACAGAACATGTGGAGAACCCTTACACAATACAAAGAGAAGACACACATGCAGGACATGAGGAGGACACACATTATGTAATGTAGAATCTCCTGTTACATAAGGAAGACACACAGTAACAGAGGTCACAGAAATCACCCAGAGAAAACAACCATCTCACTTTATACAGAAAATTAATACTGAGCAGATAAAGCTGCGTGAATTTAATCCCCATTTGTGACATGAGCACTGGAGCTGTTACTGAGCACACAGAGAGCAGCCACTGTGTTCAGTGAAGACACTGAAGTTTAAAACACAAGGTTAAAAAAGGACACACACATCTACTGTGTTCAGAGAGGACACACAGTGTTAAAAGAGGACAGACAAACCCGTTGTGTTCAGAAAAGACACATACCATGTTAAAACAGTGTTTTCAGAGAGGACACACAGTGTTAAAAGAGAACAAACACACCTGTTCTGTTCAGAAAGGACAAAACGGTGTTAAAAGAGAACACACACACATGCTATGTTCAGAGAGGACAGACACAGGGTTAAAAAAGGACACACATTTGTAGCATTCAGAGAAGACACACACAGACTGTGTCCAGAGAGAACACACACAAACATGCATGCGCATCTTGTTCATAGAGGACACGCACACAAGGCACACGGTCGAGAAGGCATACAGACTACACAGAGGACACATACACAACACAGGGACAGAAGACTGAAAATGCGCAGCAAGAACTCACAGTTCAGGGGGAAAAAGAGAGAGAGGGAGACAGAGGGAAGGATGGGAGAGATGTCCCAAGAAGAGGGACTGATGGAGAAGGACAGGAAGGGACTCATACAGCAACACTGCCAAGCTTGACTGGACACTGAGTCAATTTCGGCATCGTTCCTGGAGAACAGCGAGCCAGAGTGCTGGGATGACATCCCAAAAAAGCAGGGTCTCAATCTGCAGGAAGCTCCCCGGCTCAGCCGCACAGGGCTTACAAAAGAATTCACTCACCTCTCCAACATGTTTTAGCAACATCATAAATCGTTCTGTGGCCAGAGGTGTGAGATAAACACCACATCACAGAAACAAAACCAAAATCATTCCAGCGAGTCCTTATCGCTGTCAGAAATGTGCTGTTTGAATGATGAGGACAAACGCCCCCCCTTTCCCAACAGTTTGCTTCCTCATACAGACGCGCAGCGGGAATGCCAGGTGCTGATAACGAGCGTCCGCCTCGTCCGCTGTGTCGGCGGAGCAAAATAACCGAGAATCGCGCCGTTCGGGGGACTGCCCCGGCTCTGCCTGCAGTGTGACGGCACCATCGGGGGAATTTGTCCAGCAAAATGCTGTCCCCAAGTGACACAAACACCCAATGTTCTTCTCATCCAGCAGGCAGATCACTCTGAATACACAGATCAACTGCCAATTTCTCACTGATACCCACAATTTACAAAAACACTGCAGAAACGACTATAAACATTTGTTACTCACATGGCGGTAATTAGCAGGTGTAACACATTGCTGGCGGCATTTCTTAGAGCCAGAATCAAATAGCTGGAGTTTGAATAACTTACCCAAAATCATCCTCTCCGTTATGCCTCTCCTTTGTGTCCTCACTCCTAATTCTGGTCCGACGCTTCAGCTGAGCAGTACTTGGTGCTCCTTCTCCTTCTCCTTCTCCTTCTCCTTCTCAAGGCTCTGGACCCCCGATGCTCCTGTCCGTAACACGGAAGGTTGAAAAGAGGTCCTGACCCGCGATCTTCTCCCACCCCCTCCTCGGCCTCCTGTCCAGGTGAGATCCCTGTCCGTGGCCGGAGACAGTTTGTTGCGCTCCTGAGATGGAACTGGGTGTTTGGGGGGGAGGGGGGGGTTGCTGAAAAGGTAGCGTGCTGAGGAAAGTTCTAGAGGGGCTGCAACTGCAAGTGGTCTCCAGGTAATGCAAGAAGTAAGAAAAGTCATATCAGGAAAACCATGATTTAGGGACAGAATTCCCACCACACCGGCCACGTTTCTTCAGTGAGAACGTTTGCAAAGTGTAAAGGCTGGAATGCCTCAGAAATATTGCCAAGCTGCTGCCTGCCTTGCTCCCCCTCTCTCTCTCTCCACTGTTTCTTGTTTTCTAGGGTTGGGTATAACCTAAAGGCACCTTACATGCCTGCACTCTGATTGGTGGAGATCCCGGCCAATGAGGTAGCCCAGCGCTGCATGTTTTTCTGCAGAGATAAAGTCATGAACCAAACAGGACCGGAGCAATAATGTCACCAGCCATTCCGGTCTCCCCTTCCCCTCTCCGTTGTCCCTCTGTATCTCTCCTTCCATTTTTCAGCTTCATAAGCGTGACACGCTGGTTCTTTAAGCTTTGCTGGCCATGTGACCTCTGGACCCCCACCCTCCCAGCTGCTTACGAACTTGGGCTCATTAAGTGGCCATTAGGTCCAGTCACCGCCAACGCCACCCCCTCACCTCGCCGCTCCGCCACCTTGCTGCAGCTGCAGCGGACGAGCGAACGAACGAGCAAAGCGATGAGGAGAAAGCAGGGGGAGAGAGGAGGAAAACAGGAGATGGGATGGGAGGCGACAGAGCAGAGGAAGCCGAAAGAGGGGGGAGATTAAATCCGAGCTGACAGAGAGATGAAGGGGGTCAGGGAGACGGGAGAGACGGATAAGCAGCTCTGCCCCCAAAGACACCGCACTCATATCACATTTGATAACGTAGCGCAGTATCAAGCAGCAGGTTGTGCAGCCTGCACAACCCCCCCAGCCCCCACCCCCAACCCCCACTTAAGTGAATGAGCTGCAGAAAATCACAGTTGTGAAGAGAAGAGGCAGACACCCTCCGTGAGGAGCGAGACGAATAAACGGGCGCTTCCTCAAGATGTCGAAAAATTAAATCCCACCTCCCACCACAAAACTGCCGCAAATTCCATGCTGGGGGGGGGGGACCAGAATCATCCCTTTCTTTTATTTCTCCTCCGTTTCATCCCTGTCGCTCTCTCCCCCCACCCCCTGCCTTTCAGCTGCTCCCCCTCCCATTCTCCCCCCCCGATTCAGGTTTTTGCAGCATGAGTCAATGAGCAGTGCAGGGAATATTAAAGAGCTGGCTCTGCTGTACCCTCTCACACCTGCACAATCCCAGGCACAGGCTGAACCCGGCACACACACACACACACACACACACACACACACACACACGGCACAGGCGCTCTCGCAGAACCCCAAAGTACATTCCCGAAGCTGCGTTATTCATGCAAACTGTCCTCCATGTGCATTGTGAACATGTAACGTATTAGTAAGATATACGTGAATGTTCTGGAATGAATGCACTGATCTGTTTGGTTCTGTGACATTCCAGAACACACTTCCTGGGCTATCTACTGTTACAGATAAAGGAATGAGATGCTAACAGCATCCACTTGATGTTTTAAACCTCACGGTACATGGGGTTTTTGCAGAGTTCTACCTGTTTGACAGATATCTGACAAACGACACTGTCATCGTCCCAAAGCAGAGGAAGCTGTATATCCATAGGTCCATCACTCCAGGGCAACGTTTCCCAGTCCGGTCCTCAGGGACCAACAGACAGTTCACAGGAGCAAAAATGTGGACTGTCTGGCAGGGAGGTCAGAGGAAGCAAAAATATGGACCGAGTGTGGGTCCCTGAGGACCAGATTGGGAAACATTGCTCAAGAGTTTGGTGAACAAATGCAGCAGAGTGGTGTCAGAGCCATCTGTGTCCAGCACTGTGCCCCCCCCCAGCAGCAGGCACTGGGGGCGAGGGGTGGCTGGGGGGGGGGGGGTTGGGTTTCTTCATTAGCTGCACAGGTATCAATAATTCACGAGCAGGTCGTGTTGTGCTCAATGAAGCAGGCGCTAATGGCCTGTCCTGGCCGGCAGGTCCAGGGCCCAGCAGGACTTTAATGGATGTCATGATGAGAGGGTGAAATCGGACCGGGGGGATCTTCTGTCACATCAGGGGACCGTAGTGAAGAGTTTAGCAGGGGCCCTGCCTTGGTGCGACAGCAAAGGGGCGGAGTCGAGGGGGGGCGGGATGGGGGATCGATGTGAACGGGGAAACGATGGGAAAGCAGACAAGGTCAACAGGGAAATAAGACGACCAGAGAGGAGACACAACAGAAACAGACAGGAAGAAGAGGGCAGCCTGGTGGCCTGAAAGGGGTGAAGGGAGAAAGCCCACAGCTGGCTGCCCCCCCAGGAAGCAGCACCTCTTACGGCAGAGCCCTCGGCAGGCTCCGTCTGTACGGCCACCGAGAGGCCAATGTGAGGCGGCTGCTTTTGTTTGGTTTTGTTCCCCCCCCAGTGTTTATGTTGGATTGATTCATCTCCCCCAATAAACAGACATTTTAGTTTAGATTATCAAGTTTGGGACAGCACTCGTACACTCGTACCCTATTAAGTTGTACCTCCCAAATATCAAACTCTCCTATCCCATTGTCCAGCAGGGCCACGAAACTGAGCCAGATTCGCAGGGAGCCCTACGAGCTGAAGCCCAGACCACGAGTGCTCGGGTTCTGTCAGTGAAGGCGTTTGGGACAGCACTCGTACACTCGTACCCTTATGCACAGTGTAGTAAGCGTAATGGTCCCCTTCAGCATGGGTCACTCAGGTCACCACAGGGTTTAATACGCTGCATTATTCAGAGGATCCATCTGATCACAGGCAGTTTTGTGGTCCACAAACAGCATGTGGTTCTGTGCAAAACGCCGGGTCACCACCACACAAGACTCTGGGAGCATCTCGGCATCTCAAACCTGAATCTGCAGGCTGGAACGCTGTAGGTTCTGCACCTGAGATGCCTGAGGCAGTACCCTCAGAAAGAGAGATACTGGCAATAAAGCATATCGCATTTTTACTATCAAAACTACAAGCATTATGTGTCTTTTGGCAGATTCCTGTCTCTCTAGATTTGTATCTGCTCTTATCCTGTATAGAGCTGTTGGCTCAAGGCACTGAAATGCTATTTTTAAGTTACAGATCTGCCTCGTGGACTATTTCAGGTCCTAATGACTGTATGCCGCGGTATGTTATCTGTTTTGTCCGCTATTTAAAATTTACTGCAAGGGCTCCGACACAGTGAGTGTTCATCAGAGACTCCCTTCATTATGAAATATTAATCCAGCCGATTCAGGTTATATCGATCAAGCAGGGAGGCCAGACTCCACCCTGCGTATCGCATAGCCGATAGTTTCGGCAGGTAACAACCGAAAGGAAGGCAAGCTGCCTCTCTGATCACGTGACAGAGTTTAAACACAGTAATTCACGCGACGCTGGCGAGAGGAGCCACCTGATAGGCGGCGCCGATCAGTCGATTTTAATCACCGGTTAATAAGGCTGACATCACCAGCTGTGTCAGTATCCAAAGCCCATAAATGTGTGGAGCTTCGTAAACAGTGAATATCTCAGGCACCACAGCAATACCTCAACAGCGGGGGTGTGCAAATTCTGAAGCAAAAGGGACCGCAACTGACAATTTAATCTGAAGTTATTACATAAAGTATGTCTAACTGACACTGCGGACCTCACCAAAGGGACGATGGTTATTAAACCCACAATTTGCATGAATAAGCCGGACTATTTTGGAAGAATCAGCTATTTTATTAGTTAATTTCCTTTTTATGGCAAGTTCTCATTTTGAAAACCCAGCAGGTAATGCTGGAATACTAGTTTAAGGTCATTTAATTCACTTGCAGTGTTAATTGGCTAGCTTTTGCCATTTCATAATTAAATATTTACATTTTCAGCTGATAAAGGCATAATTAAAGTACCGAATGACCTATAATTGTGTGCAGAACAGGGCCACAGTGGAAAAAGGGATGATGACGCATGTTAAATGAACAAAAAGAGCAAAAGTTATTGGTGTCACATTGGAGGTAAACAGAGAAATGATCCAGTCAGGGCCAGTTGGCACGCGGGTGGGAGGACAGGTGCTTCTGGCTAACCTGTGTAATCTGACTCCCCCGTCCACAGCAGCTGGGCTGCACAGGCCTGGTATGATTGTTTATCATAACCTCTGAGTCAGAAGTGAGGTGGGAGGTGGGGGGTCCATCCTTCTCCACCCCAGGGCTGACATGCATCTCTTTGTGATGTGGTGGCGATGCCAGTGCGAGAGAGCGAGGGAGCGAGCTACCTGAATGGACTCCCTCTAGTGGCAGACTAGTGTATGGCGTGCCATGGCCACAGAGACGGACATGAGGCTGTGGGAGAGCGCCGCAGCACCAGCGCAGGGGATGCAGGGAGCGCAGGCGGAGGCCACCTAAGCTAACGGGATCCAGCAAGAGGTGGTCACCACAGCAGGGGAGAGACGCACCTCACCACATTCACGTTTGAGTCTGAAGGTCTCATGAAAGGGAAGGATAGCAGTGAAACACAACAGGGAGCAGCAGTTTAGCAGCTGGAAGGTTACCTCTGGAAAAACACACAAGCTGCCTCGAGTGTCTCCTTTTACACAATATCAGTTTATACGCACGCAGGCAGTCTGACTGCGCAGTCAGTCCTCACACGCAGTCAGTCCTCACGCGCAGGTGAATCCATCAGCCGCGATTCCAAAAATAAGCCCAAAACTCACTCGACAGCAGAATCCTAAATGGCCGCAAGCTCCTCGATAGAGCTACCCCCATCTCACCTGTCCGGTGCTTCGCAGTTATCATGCTCAGAGTTTCCTGGGGAAAGGTTCACTGTGAGCACGGCTTCGGGTTCGAGAATGTGCCATCGGTTTGGGTGCCGGCCAAAGAGGACAGAGGGTCAAACGCCACCACAGATGTCACAGGCCAGAATGAAAGGTACATGGCCGGGACATCGCTCACTGCTTCTCTCCTTTTCTTTGCTCCTCCTCTTTCTCCCTCCATCTTATTTCAGAAAATGACGACGTCGCCACTCTTGTCTCTGAAGCCAAACCTTATTTTGGGCCCTGGCGTGGTCGCCATGGGGACGGCCGCCGTCACACCCCCCTTACTGGTGTCCTCTACGTCTTTCTTTCAGGGCCAAAGCTTCTGACACCATGCTGGAGAATTTGGATGCTGCTGGTTAAGGGCAAAGGTCATGGGGGTGGGGGGGACACAGAGTTGGAATTTTGTCTATATATACACCAGACGGAGGATGGGTCTGTCACTTGAAATCCCCAGTGTCCTGCACCGGTGGGACGAACATAGCAAGAGCTTAACCACCAGTTATATGAAACTTTCCGTATCTGAATGGGGTCCAGGCTCGTAAACGAGTAGTGAAGCAGCAACGTGGAAAACAGCGTACATGTGGTACCTCCTGCCCATGCAGCGATCTCAGAGTGTAGAACGTCGCTGTTGACTGTCACTCCCTCACACATCTTCACCAGTTTCACAAGGGGGTGTCATGACACACCCTACTGGTGCCTGCAAGCCACAGGCCCCTTGGGCATGCCCCGGTCCATAGGTGTTAGGTTCAGATCCCAAGTGGTCCAGTACCAAAGTGGTAAATCTACACTATCGATTGTTCTGATGGACAGCAACATGTTCTGCATTTTTATTGACCTGTAAAACGTGGAACTCTGGAAGACTGAGCATTATTTACATCGCTTGCTTCATTAGTTCTCCAAACTGATGTCTTTCATATTTCTATAAAATACATATTTTCTTGCTGAAGCAGCCCAGTAGGTCTGCAGCTTGCTGGAGAGTCTGGCTTATGCCCTAAACTGTTAGTTGCCATGTTACGCTCTCTGGGGGGGTCACATCGCACACGCAGGCATCTCAATCGCCTTCCTCACAATCTCTTCTGTTTTATCACCTCTATAGTCCTTCTTGTCCTCCAGCACGCCTGGCCTTTGTCTTTCCGGGCCACAACGGAAATCATCAAAAGCCCATATGAGTGATCAGATGATTAACGAAAGATAACACCGTGAACAAAGTCTTGTGCAGAAGCTGACTCTGAGGTAACGTGCCGCATCAATTGTACGACACATTTTGTTAGTAATTATAATCATATTGACTCCCTACACTTGATTCCTAATTTGCAAATAAATTAGGTCCATGAAAGAATGATACTTTTAATGAATTTTCCTCATGTGAAAGGCTGCAATGGGAGAACAGATAACTTCTGCGGCACAAATGTAAAGACTAATTTTATTGGACAGAAGCAGTGAAAAATCTCTCATAACATCCTGTGTTTTATTTACGGCTGTGTACTCTTGTACCCCCTCACCCATAAACACAGCCCCCCCCACATGTCAGTGAAACACACAGCAAAGCTTTAGAGGTTGAATGTTTTGTATATGTTGCAGGGTCTCTACCAGTGTTTCCCAACCCATTCCTCGCGGGCCCACAGTCGACGGACATTTTTGCTCCCTCCCAGCTCCCTGACAGACAGTCCACTCTTTTGCTCCCTCCCAGTTCCCTGCCAGACAGTCCACACTTTTGCTCCCTCCCAGTTCCCTGCCAGACAGTCCACACTTTTGCTCCCTCCCAGTTCCCTGCCAGACAGTCCACACTTTTGCTCCCTCCCAGCTCCCTGCCAGACAGTCCACACTTTTGCTCCCTCCCAGCTCCCTGACAGACAGTCCACATTTTTGCTCCCTCCCAGCTCCCTGTCAGACAGTCCACACTTTTGCTCCCTCCCAGCTCCCTGCCAGACAGTCCACACTTTTGCTCCCTCCCAGTTCCCTGACAGACAGTCCACACTTTTGCTCCCTCCCAGCTCCCTGCCAGACAGTCCACACTTTTGCTCCCTCCCAGCTCCCTGCCAGACAGTCCACATTTTTGCTCCCTCCAAAAACGTGGACTGTTTATTGGTCCCCAAGGACTGGATTATGCTCTACACCATAGAATGTGCTTCCTGACAATTTACTGTCACCATTACTCATGTCTCCAGCCAATCAAATCAAATGTTGCTCATAAAAGATCATAAATAGCAGCATTACATACTTCAGCTTGGAATTATACACAAACACAAAACTAGTCAGCAAACTGTAAATATCAGTAGAGTTATTTCCTAGATATGAATATTATGTAATTGTATAATTACGAAATCAAATATTTATAAATTACAAAATAAAAGTTCTTCCTGGAGTGTCCTTTTAAAAAGTCCTGAACGGTGCCAAGTGGGATGCTGGAGAACTTCATCACACTCTCCTCCAGAGCGTCCCAAAAAAATTCAGCAGCGCTTGAATGCGATGGCTGGGGAGGTCTTGGAAGACGTCTTATCTGAAACTACTGTTACCTGTGTGTAATAGTGAGGTCACCCTGGAATATGGCAACATTATGAAGAGGGAACCGTGTACACAACATAGTTTGACCCTGTTTCTGTAAAAAGGCACCATAACCGTCATATGCTCATGCAGAACCATCACTGGACCTAATGACCTCAAAAGATGGCTGCCCAGACCAACAGGCACTATGGGTTGAAGGCACCGTTCGGCTTTCTCCACACATAACCCCATAAGGATGAAGGAGGAGAAATGGGATAGAGTTTTTTCATTGCTTAGGGGCCCAGGATATGTGATTCTTACAACAGGTTATGCATGTCGGTCGGTTGGCATTGGACTGAGATGGCATAAATCCCAGCTTTGTGTAGTTTGCGAGCCACAGTTTTGTCAAGGCTGAGTGACAGAGGCCGTTATTGCTGTGATTGTCAGCAATGGGGCTGAGATTCCGCCAGTGACTCTTTGGGCCCCTTGGATCTCTGCCAATAGCTTCACGTTGCTTTGAAGGTGCTGATCATCAAACCTCTTCATCGGCTGACAGCCCGGTAACCAGCAGCCAACCTATTAAGACTGACTTTTGCAAAAGTTCTTGTTTTATGTGTTGCGTCTGATATTCTGTCCTCCCTGTATAAATATGTTATTCATATTCAAAAAGTAATTATGCTGATATGTTACGTTAACATATTTGCAAAAAAATATGGATTCAAAGGGAAAGGAAAAGGGATGGTCCCTTGACCATCATTGCAAAAATGCTGAACATGTGACCCATTACCGAATGTGAGAAAATCGGATATTTGGTGTCAGTCCTGAAGAGTGTGTGTAACATTTCACATTAGCAGGCAAGGAGGAAACGCGTTAAAAAGACCCATTTTGTTAGTTTAAAATGAGGGGTGGCGATGACATGGATTAAAACTGAGGTGATTTAAAACATTCTGGCAGGAAACAATTAGTAAGGAAATAGACTCTGCAACACACTCCTGTCCCGCTACACCTGAGATTCCTAATGTATGATACTTGAATGCCAACATAAAACTGCCATGCAGTAATGTTATACATTGCATGTAATAATAAATTAGAACACAGATGACAAGGAGATACATAATTGGTTTACCGAACTGTACACAAACCAGGCTGATTACAACTCAGCTGTCTTCACCTCTAAGCGTATAAAATCATTACTGAGAAAATGGCGGACGGAACAGGAAAAACTCACAAGTAACATATAAAACATGAAAAAGTTAGATATGCTTTTGCCCTACCTGAGGTCCACATTTACAACTTTCTCTGTCTTCTGTCAGACAGTATCCAGTAAGTATTTCCAGAGAGAAATGCCTTGCCTTGCGAGCAACTGGAATGAAGATGGAGACTCTATACAGACCCTCGTGATTCCTGTCCTGAAAGTTAACTTGGAGGGCAACACGCAGACCCAAGCAGACACAGACATGCGGAGTATCAACGCACACACACCCACACACACACACAGAGGGAGTTCAGGACAGACACGCGTCCAGAGAGCTTAAACACTGGGGTCTTCCTCCTCTCTCACGCGTCCAGAGAGCTTAAACACTGGGGTCTTCCTCCTCTCTCACGCGTCCAGAGAGCTTAAACACTGGGGTCTTCCTCCTCTCTCACGCGTCCAGAGAGCTTAAACACTGGGGTCTTCCTCCTCTCTCTCCTTAACTCTCTGCTCCCCTTTCTCCGTAACTCTCACCCACCAGGAAAAATAAGTAACTGTGAAAGATTGCGGTAGTTAATTCTGCTTCCTCAGACGAGGAACTTAATATGTGAAGACAACTGCGTGGGGGGGCAGGGGGGGGTGAAATGTAGGAAGGATAAGAAAGGGTGACGGGTGACATGGAGATGGCCGACGCTGCTGCCGAATGTGGGTTCGTAACTGTGATAGATGGTCTGAAGTTCCAGCACCGGCTCTTCAGATGAGGGGCAGAAGATCTGAACTGAAACTGAGTCCTTAAGTCAAGAGAGGGGGGGACCTCACTAACTGGCAAACGGCCCCCTCAGACTCTTCTAATGACCTGTGAATGGCACCTAACCGGAACTGCAGGAAGCAGAATCACAAGCGGTCAACTGTGCGCCATTTTGGGGGAAGGAGCTGACTCTAAAAGAGCAAAAAATGAATTGATTGGTTCATAGACTGATAGGTTATTAGACACCTGGAAAAAAATGAATGAAAACCTGTACCTGTACGGCAGTAAGGCTTCCAGAGTAGCTATCAGCTTGAGGTCACGGCTCTCCAGATCCTGTGGCCCTCCAGGGCCGCGCGGAGAGCATGACAGAATCGGGCCATGGCTTATTGACCGGCTTCCATAAATGATTCAGCCACATCAAGGAGTAAATATGATGTGATGTGTTTTTGGCTAAAGTGTCCTGTAAGCAACAGGATAATAAAAATTTAAACAGGAAAGTACAAAGCGTGCAGTGAGAGTGAGGCTGATGGAGAGCCGGAGTGCGAAACCTCCCTACTTACTGTCCCAGATCTGATGCACTGAAATATTCAGCATTGACTTGCTTGAGCAGATAAACGCAGTTAAACTGATTCCCTCTGAGACGGGACTACAGTCATGATTTAATAAAGGCCATTTATTAAGTATTTAATTCTTCATAAATATACAGTTTTATAGACACTTGGGTCCTGAGATGAAGTTTCCTCTAGGACTTCATTTGGAAGACACCCCACACACACACACACACACACACCCGACACCTATACCTACACACACACACCCAACACCTATACCTACACACACACACACACCCGACACCTATACCTACACACACACACACACACCCGACACCTATACCTACACACACACACACACCCAACACCTATACCTACACACACACACACACACCCAACACCTATACCTACACACACACACACACCCGACACCTATACCTACACACACACACACACACCCGACACCTATACCTACACACACACACACACACCCGACACCTATACCTACACACACACACACACACCCGACACCTATACCTACACACACACACACACCCGACACCTATACCTACACACACACACCCAACACCTATACCTACACACACACACACACCCGACACCTATACCTACACACACACACACACACCCGACACCTATACCTACACACACACACACACCCGACACCTATACCTACACACACACACACACACCCGACACCTATACCTACACACACACACACACCCGACACCTATACCTACACACACACGCACACACACACACCCGACACCTATACCTACACACACACACACCCGACACCTATACCTACACACACACACACACACACCCGACACCTATACCTACACACACACACACCCGACACCTATACCTACACACACACACACACACACCCGACACCTATACCTACACACACACACACACACAAGGAAGTTGGAAGTTTCAGGTTTTTTCACACTTTGGGCATATCTTGGTCCTCAAACGTGATCTGTGCAAACCCAGACACACACACATGCACACACATGCACACACACAGACACACACACACACACACACAGACGCACACACACACACACACACAGACGCACACACACACACACAGACACACGCACACACACACACAGACACACACACACGCACACACACACACAGACACACAGACACACACAGACACACACACACGCACCGATGACACACAAGTATGCGGGTGGACATGTACAAATCCATGTCAATCCATCAGCTTCACAGCCAAGCTGCCCCCCAGCTGGGCCGGTGGGGAGGGAAGGAGGAGTGACACTTCAGGGCCGTAAGCACATTTCCTGATCCCCCGGCTTTGGGTAGAGTTACAGAAACCCTGCGAGTGTCTCTCTCCCTGTGCCCTGTATAAAGTTCACACTATAAAAATGAACTATCAACCTTTTATTTTGGTTTGGGCTACACGTGAAAGTGTATTAAGAGCACATTAGCCACGTATTTACCGAGTGTGTTTACGAGCGTGACATGAACATCAAAGCACTGTTAGTTTAGCTTCCTTTAACTATGAAAAATAAAACCGATGAAAATTAATAGCACTCTGAATTGTAATTAACCTGAATATCAAGTATCTAAAGTGAGCCACCCACTTCACGCAATCGTTAAAACATATCGGTGTCTCCAGTGCTTCAGTATTTATCAGTGCATGTTTCTATACTCAATCAGTTCATTTTATATGTCAAATTTCTGAACAGAACAGAGAATAATTTAATTAAAAAGTAAGCAGTGGAACCGCTGCTACTTGGGGGGGGGGGGGGGGGGACGAATTTTAATTGATGCCATAAATTGATATCCATCCATTTTCCAAACCCTGCCCTGCTTAGGAAATAACATATTATTAGACGATTAAATAATTAATTTGTTATTACTTGAACGCGCGTGTTAATGTGATGTAATTTAATTCTTGTAGTAATGCAAGAAATTGCTTTATCTTTATTTATAAAATATTTAAGTAGGTGCCTTTAGTCATAGTTTACTGCCATCTACCGGTCTTTTGGGACAATAACACAACAGCAGAATATATAAAACATTCGTGAGTAATTAAGAAAAAAAGCTGCAAAAATACATTTTTTGAGAAATGCAAATATAAAACAAATCAAGTTAATTCATAATTGTTATCTGTGATCATTTTTGCCTTCTTTGAGTCGTTATCTATACATTTATGTGTGACTGTCGCGCACAAAATTAAAAATACGTTTAACTTCAAGTACAACTGCGCTCCTGTACCAAATCCCGTATATTATTAATAATCCATGCAGCACTTCATTGATGAATTCATCAGTGGCAGCTTGAACGCTCTGCGTGCAAAGTCCGCGTGAGAAGCTGGTTTATGTGAAAAGTCCGCGTGAGCAGCTGGGCTATGCGGCAGCTTCATGTGAGAAGCTGATCTGTGTGGAGAAGCTGATCTGTATGAAAGTGGCTCAGCTCACGGGCGCAATGCGCTGTCTGCTGTCCTTCAGCTGCCTGCTCTTCTCCACTTTGCGCCGACATGCTGACAGCTCTATAACTGAAGTAAGCGCTTTAAATGACCTTGGGGATCCTTGTAGCCTGGAACGCAGCAAACGCATGTATCTGTCAAGCCATCTTCCACCTTTCAGATAATATTTTGCAAGAAATAAATGGGTGAGGTTTATAGTTTCAGGTTTTCCGTGTTTAAGGATGTCCACCTATAACTGTCTTATGGAAATACTAGCATTGGGATCCACTATGATTCTTTGCAGAAACTGTTACAGAATCAGGAAGGAATGATTTGCAGTAAAGATCGGGAAAAGGTCAAATACACCACCTTACCGGAAGTGATTTTTTTCCCATTTGAAGATTTGTACGTGAGCGCATTTGTCCTCAAATCTGTCGGTCATTTCCTTTTACCTAACCAGGTAAAATTGAGTTCAGAATTCTTTTTTGTCTCACTTGTGCATTTTTACCATTTTAATACATTGTGGATTTTGATATTGTGCACTTTGGACTTCGAATTTTATCATTTTTGGGAAAAAAATAGTGTATGATACTACTTAATGCTGACCAACAGATGGCAGTGCAACTGTTACTGTCCACTGCTGTGTGTCACGTTCCAGAGAAGCCGTATTTCTCTAAGTTTTTGTTAATGAATTTGTATGTCCACACACACACACAGACACACACACACAGACACACACACAAACACACCTCCTTTGCACTGAGATTTTATTTGTCCTACTCCTTTTCCCCATAGAAGCCCTTGACCCTAGACAGATGGCTTCAAGACCCCCCCCAACACCAGTTGTTGCCTTAGTAACATCTGCCATGAACCAAAGTGCTGCCAGACAAACTGGGAAGTCTGGCAGGGTGGAGGAATGAAGAGCTTTTATGGAGAGATGATGCTGGATAAACTGGAGAGAAGAAACTCCCTTGGATGGGGCTGTGAAGTCAGACAGCATGGACCATGGTTTGTTCTCACATTAGCGACTTATTTACAGACGGGAGAAAGTGATGTTGTGTGACATAGCATTTCTAGGGGATAATTTACTTAGGTAAATGTGTCCCCATAATTATGAAAACGCGGTATCTCTTGCTGCTCAGTAGACAGCGAGTTCATTCATACAGCCGATTCATACAGTGAAGACCCATGATTCAAGCAACATTTAAAGATGTAAGCTAATAATTAGTTTATTAGAGAATAAAATGCAAAGAACATACTGAAAAAATTTACAAAACACTTCCATAGAAAAGTATATTACTCGCAAATATCATTAAACATTAATAATTAGGGGAAAACGGGCAGAATGATTATAGAACAGTTTCTCCTTCCGCAGTGAGAAAGGCAGAGAAAAGGTTTAGAGAAGCAGAGATGAGTAACGGTGAGTCCAGGTTTTGTGCCGAGTGTCTCAGGAAGGATGTGTGAGATTAATGAGCCCACTCTGTTTGCCAATCCCCCCCCGTCCTGGATTAATGTCCAGCGCTAAGCCTTGGAGATGGAGCTCTGATCGGCGTTTCAGTTCTCCTTCATCAGAGTGAAGAAGAGCAAGTTAAAAGGGTGATGGGAACGAGAGCCAGATGCTGCTGAGTGATTTAGTGACAGCTGGTCCGGTCCAGCAGATGCAAACAGCCCATCGCCGGCAGACTCATCGAACCGCCGATAAACAAACCTTGACAAAGCACCTCCGATTTCAGTGTCAGGCTACATATTGATTTGTTTTGGACTAAGGAGCAGAGGCTTAGGTGTAGGAAACTGCTTCCTGGGTTTTTAACGCACATCTGTAAAAACATATTTTTCATTTCTGACCTGGGTTATTGAATGTAGTACCTAAATACTGAAATGTACAGTAATATATTACACTTTGAAGTATATTTAGATTCATTTGTTTGGCTGATACTTTTACTCAAAGTGACGTAGAATTGAGTGGGCTGGGTCTGCCCGTTCCTGGAGCCTTTAGGGTGGAAGGCCTTGGCCTAGGGCCTCTGCTGAAGTCACTCTGCTGACTCTGGGATTTGAACCTGCGCCATTCTGTTTACAGAAACACAACCCTAAGCCACTGACCTATACTACACTCCCATTGCTTTGTATGTGTTATTCAGCAGTGTGTTACTGACACGGAACCCAAACCTGCACCTTGTTTCTCTAGATGTTTGGAGTGAACTAAGATGGAGAAGTAGCTTAAGGCCTTGACCCCCCCAAGAGTACCTCATTCCCTCACCCATGGGCGGATGGTGTCTCTTTTCATTCACGATCTTATAATGGTTATTTGCCGCCCTTCGTTTGGCTGTTGCATAGTCGCTCAATCCATTACCCATCTATCAGAGTATGTCAGGTGGATAGACAGACTCCGCCCACCAAGCCTAATGACCTGCTGGCCCTCATCTGCTCCTCATACACTCAGCACCCATCTCTGCCTTCATCTAGTCCATTCTCTTCCTCTCCTGTCCCTCTAATAGTGAGTCATATCTATAGCCACTTTTAAATATACTGTGGTCATTTACACCTGCTCCCTTCTGTACGTGAAACTGGAGCCGTTATACCAAAACACACAAATGCTTCACTGTACATTTGTCCCATGTTACAATCGCTACCAATAATCATCTCCTGCCACTCGGATAATAGATCTTTTTTCAAGGCTGTTCTTCACCACTGATGCTACGAATAAATATTAATGTGAAAGTAATTGTGCTCTAGTAGTGGAAACACGGTCAGCATGTAATCTCTCGCCCGCAGAAATGCGCACAAAGAAGTTACCAGCAGGGGAGCTGTGAAGGCTCGACTGACCTTTGAACCTGACCCCAGGATCCGCGTGAGTCTAGACACGGCATCCGAAGCAGGCTTTGTGGCGGCCTGCTCAGACAACGCACCGCCTTTTGTCAGAACTGCGTCTTTTCTTCCAGCCCCTCGCTCTCTTTCTCTCCCGTGCGGAAAGTGGCCGTGTGCTGGGTCTCATAACCCCACCCTTGCTCCCCCCCCCCCACTTTCCTTTTGTCCCTCCCATCTGTTTCTCCTTTGCCGGCATTGTGCCTTCCCCGGGCCGGAGCACGTCCACAATGCGGTGCATGTGAGAAGGCGGGGCTTAAGTAAATGGAGGCGGGGCCGACATCTCATTAGGAACGCTTTAACCTCAAAGCGGCTTTCAGATCAGGGGGACCCCCAGAACCGGCGCCGCTCTCCGTGTCTGTTCGGGCCTATGACAGCATCCCAGCTTTCTCCATGCATATGCCGACCATTTTTAATGTGTCTCTCACCAATCAGCTTTGCTCCTCTTGGGTCTTTTATAATTTTACATTATACCGCCCCATGCAACACAGTGTAGGCCAGATGTTAGATGCACGACATCTCTTCCTGCTGACCCTTCTGGTCACTTCTCAGTGCCGTACCACCTGCTGTCTAACGTCTTTCTCTCTGCCTTTATTTTCTTATGTAACCTCTATTTCCTTCTCATGTTCTTTCCAGTCAAAGGTACAATATTCCTGAATGTCGGCATTTGTATCTTGTCATTTATTTTTTGCTAAATGTGACAATAAAAATTTTGCTCATGGTTTACATATATCTACAGTATTTTAATTGTGTGATGCAGTGATTAATATGCTCTGAATTTCCCCTTGAATGTCCAGCAGTTTTAAAACTCCCTTTGTTATTATTTACAAATTGTTTATTACATTTTTTTACTTTTTTCTACATCCCGCTGTCAAACAGTTACGGTCCTATTTAGAGGCTGAGCTACAATTTCTCCTTCTGATAAAATGTTACCTTGGGCCCCCCTGCCCAACTTACATTGTATAATTTTATAACTTTATGTATACAGGGGGCCCTGTAAAGTGTTGGGCCCCCAGAATCCTCCAGGATATCTGTGTCCCTCGGACAGCCCTGGTCATGTCCTCCCGCTGAAGCATAACCACTAACGTTCACTGCGTCTTTCTCTGCTTCCTGTGAGACCCTGTGGCTTTTGCCTCTCCATTCCTTTCCAGCGACCCAGACCTCACACTCCTGCGTCTCCTTTTGTCAGCCCCGCGCCTCTCTGTAGCTCTGTTTACCGCTCTGTCCTCTTAACTGTGTTACACCATGTTAACCCCAGTTTAAATGCTGAGGATTATTACCACACTGGCTCCCCGCCTTCTTACCTCTGATGAGCAGTTTTCCAAATTTGGTACTTAATTGCACAGTACAACCTTAGCTACATCTCACCGATTTTTCTTTGCTCAGTGGATTTGCTTTATCTAAATGAGTAAAACACAGGTTCAGGAAACAGCCTTATAATTAATTATATTTGATGGTTTTCATGTTCTAAATTAGACTTTTATTTTGTTTGACAAAAATTATCTGCATATCTCTAGAAACTGTGCAGGGGGCATCTAGGTATGGATCCAAAATGTTCTGATAACCATTTAGCTGCAATTTATAGAGGCAGTGCTGGCCTTTGGCCTGCCTCCAGGACTTTCAGCTTGGGATTGCTGCTCTGGCAGCCTGGAGATGATGGCCGCGTTGGGGAGAGCAGCAGCTGAGCTGTGGTTAGGGGCGGCACCCTGGACATGGTTACCCTGACTGGGCGACCTTCTGACCCTCTGCTTTCATCGCAAACTTCACCACCGTGCGGAACCTTCACTTACGTAGTTTAGTCTTCATGGTATGTCACACTTACCAATGATGATCTGCTTGAATTTTTCTGTAACTTTGAACTGTTTTTTTTTAACTGGTTTCTCTTCATTACCTCACTAAGATATTGATAATCTGGTCAGGACTCGGAGGCAGCGGACAGGGGTCATGGGAGACGTTGCCGTGTGGCTCTGCTTCCTGGGGTCCCCCACCTCTCCGGCCTCCTCTGTGTCCCCTGGCCATCGGCCATGGGCTCCTTTGGCTTTGCACGTGTCCCCACTCTTCACACAGCTGCCCACCCCCCCCCCTCCCCCCGACAAGCCACCCTGCCGAACCCGGGGTCAGAGGTCAAGACAAAGAACAAACTACGTATATAATACAGAACCAGGCTTTCAGAACCCCGTCCCTCCCCAGGAAGACGTTGGTGAGGCATGTCTGAGTGCAGCGGCACTGTAAGTCCCCCCCCCAGCATTTTGCCTGCCAACGGGGTCCTCAGAATAATCACTCGCTCACTTCCAGTTTCCCCCATTCTGGCTTTCACTCCTGGAGGCTCCATCCCATTTCCAGCAGCCACTTGTTCCAGCTGAGAACTTCCAAGTTCATATAGATCTCAGGGCTGATGTTTTTTGTGCGTTGGTGTCAGGTGTCACAGCACATTGAAAAGAATGAGTGAGAAATGAGCTTCCTGGTCATGTGTTACTGTATTGGGAACCACAAGTATCTCAGCTGTCATATAGTCCAATGAAGAACCTTCCTTACATTTCCAAAGTTCTGTCCTGTGCACTGAGTGAGTTTTGGGCATTTGATCTGCGATTTGATCATTGATACCAGTAAACGAAAGTATGAACGCATGAAGCTGAAATGTCCGCCTCTGCTGATCCATCTGCTCAGCTCAGTCCTTAGAAAGCAGCAGCTGGGGTTTGGCAGAGACTGGGAGGACAGAAAAGTGTCACATTCACCTGCTCCCTGACCGCATGTTCCCATCTCCTCCATTGTCTGCTTCCTGACAGCGCAGACAAAGTCCTTGGGCCGATTTCTCACATCAGCGTAAGAAAGGTAGGAGAACCTTCCAAGTATCAGCTTGGCGGTAACGCCCATGTCGTATTCTAAACAGCTCAAACTTTAATAATGAGGATTACAAGCAAGAACTAATCTCGGGATTTAATAGCAATTCCATAATTTAGAATTCATATATTTTCATCATTTTTTGTTCTCCCAACACAGTTATCTGTGCATAATAATGCAATAATAGAAAAAAATAACATGAATGCAATGCATTTCATTCTATTTAATGATCCTTCTATACATTTTGTATTTTAATTATTTATCTGGAAATAATTCTGAGATTACAGAATTACAGGGTATAGTCAGACAGGAATGCAGGGTCGGAATTCAAAAACACCTTTATTTAAACATTGCTTATTTATTTCAAAAACATTTTTATCTCAACTTGTCTCTTAAAAAACTCAATTTTCATACAAAAACACAGACAGTATGACATTTAATTAATCATTTTCTTTGAGACATTTTTATTACAAGCACTCCCTGTTTCCATACAGCGTAGCGGCAGGACAGGGTCCTTGGAAAGTCTGATGTCTTTTTAATTATGGATCTTTACGAATTTCTGTTTTCGGTTAGTAAGACGCAGGACTGCATAGTTAACATAATTATTGCTCCATTACAATACTTGATATAATATTCTGCTGTGAAATTAAGTTGTTTATTTTCACTACTCTAATGACACTTAAGACTTAATGGTTAATTTAATCAAAAAGATGTTTCTCCCAGAAGCCAGAGGCACATAAGAGCCTCCGGCGAATCTCTCTCTCTCTCAGTCGCGGTCCTTCCAGTTAATTATCACGTACGCCATTGAAGGACTTTATCAGTCCCCCGTCCTCTACGTTCCCATTCCTTCCTCTCACTCTGTCACCCTAAAGTCCTTTAAGCAGCTTAGGGATTGGAATACTGGGGCTGCACAAAGCAACCTTCCCTCTGCAGAGGCAGGCAGCCGAGTCTCAGTCACTGGGCCTGTGTGTGTTTGACATCTTCATGCTCTTTATCAGCCGGAAAAGGACCAGAGACAAACATGCTGCTTCATAAGTATGCGCTAAGAACGTATCCATGGAAACAGCCCAAACAACATAAGTACGAGGAGAAGTAAGATGCAGAATTCAACAAAAAAACTGAATCAATTCAGACAAACTAAATTATCTTGCATTTACCAGCATAACAAAACACAAAGACACAAAAACTGAAACCATATTCATTCAGAAATAAAGCTTTTACAATCTGTTGAAATAAATATTAAATAATGGTACAAATGTGCTTTTCTTTGTTTCTGCTCCTGCGGAGGTTTGACATTTGCACAGGAGTCTGTTGTGACCTTTTATGCTGTAGGTATCTCAAGATCATTTCACTTCATTTCACTTCACCTCCTAATGCCTAAAATGCCGCTTTCATCTAAAAAAGTGACTTAAAAATAACAATAACAATAAGGATGGTATAAAATCAGCCCTGGTGAGTTTATTCATATCAGTCTCTTCATGCTTTGCTCCTGGGCTTCCCCTCAGTCATCGAAAACAGTTTGCATCTGGGGTGTGACGGGGTGGGGTGAGCCGTAGGGGTCAAAGGGCACGTCCAGCATCAGCTCGTAGCACGGCGTCTGATAGGCTGCTTGGTCCCGAACCGCGGGTGCACTGGGCAGAAAGGCAGGCTGGGGGGGCTGCCGGGCCAGGTAGCGGGCAGCATGGGATGGGTGGGGGGCTCGGGTCCTCTCTGGATCGTGGGGGGACACCTCCTGTTTCAGGGAGAAGCTGCTGCAAATGCTAAGTGGAGGTGTGAGGGGTCCTTCGTAAGGGGGAGTGCTGCCAGAGTGCGCGTTTGGGGAGGGGCTCTGGTACACGGCACAGTTCAGCAGGTGGGGGGCCTCCATGGTGCCGTAGGGAGGGCTGGGCAGGCTTAAAGAGGGATAGCGGAAGGCTAGCGCTCGTGGCCTGGACTCTGCTAGCCCAGTTAGCGCATGCTGGTCACCACTAGGCCCCTCCGGCAGCACTGGCAGCTGGCCCAGCTGCAGACAGCCGGCCACCAGGTTGCTAGTGGGCTGCGAGAGGCCCTTGCACAGCGTCTCTAGAAAGCTGTGGCTCCTGGTGGACTGGCCGCCCTCCAGCACCTCGGACAGGGCCCAGATGTAGTTGCGGGCCAGTCGCAGGGTCTCGATCTTGGACAGCTTCTGAGTCTTGGAGTAGCAGGGCATGACGCTGCGCAGGTTCTCCAGCGCGTCGTTCAGACCGTGCATGCGAGAGCGCTCCCGCGCGTTGGCTTTGACGCGACGCGTGCGTAACCTCTCCAGGCGCGCCTTGGTCATCTTCTTCCTTTTGGGTCCCCGTCTTTTCTGTGTCTTCTCTCCTTCCACCAGTCCATCCTCTTCCTCATCCTCTCCATCCTCTTCCTCCAAATCATCACTCCCCAGCTCCTCCCCTGTTTTTTCCCCAGGCCCATACAGTCTCATCACTGAGATTGCATCTCCATCCTGGGAGCTCACGTCTTCGTCCATCCATGCCAGAGAGCTCATGAGGTCTTTCACGTCTCCTGGGTCCCCATACGGCCTGGTCATCATTGTCCTGTTGGAACAAGACAAAGCAAGTTTTGACATAAGTCACTGCAGATAGTTCAGTGTCATCAGGAGTCGGTGGATGGCAACTTCAGCATGACCTTAGTGCTGAGATGTTTTCATTTGCATCTTCCAAATGGTGCGCTGATTGTATTACATTAACTGCTCATTGAGGTTTAGCAGAATCTCAAATGCTTCACAGCAAAGCACTGGAGGTCTCTGCTGAAGGCATATAGACATAAGATGCTGACAGATGGTTTTCATTATGTATACATAGCTTCATATGATTCTTTTCTGAACACTAATAGGTAATTATGGCATACTTTTAAATGAATCACTTTAGCTGTTCTGTAATAGGGAGGTAGAGAGGTTCAGTGGGTGGTACTGTCACCTCACACTTTCGAACCCCACCCCCGATCTGTGCGTGTGTGTGTGAAGATCTCTCTGTTACTCAATGTGGGTGACTTAACATCTGTACATCACCCAAAGCTGCCACCCTATCCAGCATGTAGCCCTGCCTAGCACAGATAACTAGAAAAAACTATTAGACAAAATAATTAACATTAATCGCCAAAAATACAGACAATACTTCGGTAAACTAAAAAAAAAATTCCCAGTGCAGACATAAATGGGGGGGGGGGGGGGTAAAGCTGTTCCAGTGATACGTGGCTCTGATTTGGGTGGATCTGTGCTGCTCTATGAAGATGGGCGTTTGAAACAGCTGGTCTTCAGGTGGGAATGTCCAGACAGATTCCGCCTTAGTGTTTCCTTACCTGTACACGGCACCTCTGGGTTAGAAGCAGACTGGAAGTGTAAACCCAGAGGTGCCGAACCATTAACAAGGGCAGTACCCTTTTTTTACAGCAAATATTTATGTTTCTTAAATTTTGGGTACGTGATTAAGCAAATAAACAGTATCATCCAACATTCTTATCTCAGTTCGTGTATTGAGGATAATTCATATTGTACCGTTAATTCATTGATATTGTATAATGAACATTGTAATAGACTTAAGTGACAGACTGAAAATCTTAATCGTGAAAAAACGGATAATAAAATTATACAAATGAGAGAAAAGGCAAATAAAGGAAACCTGTATTCAGCACTTTGTCCTGGACAGCTCCCAGAACGACAGCGATCCGAGTTGTTTTGGAAAGACCCTAATCCTATAATGCTGAATCTGACTATTTCCACTAATCCGCAGTCAGTCTTCGGTGGTTTATAAATACATGCCGATAATCATAATGAATTCGGAACTCTCCATTTTCCGGCATTTCAAACATCAGAAACTAAAAAGCCGATATCCATCGTACCGCGTATTCAGAGAGGGATCTAAAATAAATTTTGGAAACAAAGCTGTGACAAAATGAACTAAATACACCGAAGCTTCATTTTTAAAATATTGATATAAATTTCAATGGTGCATCTAAATTTTTATGCAAAAGGAATGATAAAATTATGAAACGGTATCTAAATTTATTTTTCAACAGCTTTTAAAGAGTTTAAAACAGAAAAATATTATACCGATGTAACAAGTTCAGTTTGGTCTGCCTCACACCTCACCAAATGCATCCTAAATGAAAACTGAAATAAGGTGAATAAAGCTTTAATTTGAACGCAGAAACGTAATTTATCGCCATTACACAGACGAATAAGTAAATCAGGCCTACCTGCTTTAGGAAAACCTTTCAAATTTTCCCTGAAATGAAAAAGATGAAGTTTTTACAGTATATGACCTCCTGGTTATATGACGCACGGGTCCCCCCAGTGACCGGTCCGGCGACAGCGGCACTCACTCTGCAGCCTCCCGGGCCGGAGTCCGGCGTTTTGGGCGTCGCTTGGCCCCTCCCCGCCGCCTGCCTCTTAACCTCCGTCTGTCTCCTTTCAAGCTCCAAGCGGGGGCTGCATTTCCCCGGGGAAGGATGTCAGTCACACAGGATCTGTCCTGGTATTTAAACTTAATAATTAAACATCATCATAAACCAGCTAAATCACTGCACTACACTGTGACACTCCCTCAAGACAGCGAGCTAAATAAATTGTTATAAATTTTTAATGTAGGCTATTTCTTCAATATTGTGTAGCAGTATTTAATATTTCATTGCACATTTGATTGTCTAACGTACGCGTTTGAAGTTCTGTCAGAAAACCCCGCGTTTTGACACCTACTGAACTTCTTATAGGTTCGGTCCCAAAAAATAACTATTAACACTGTCAATATGCTTAAAGCTCCTTAATGATTGCGCCCGCATTTCCACCGCCGGGTTCTTTACTGCACTGGCTGTCTGATCCGGAAATCAGCTCTGGGTCCGTACTCTTTACAGTGCTGTTCGTCACCTAAAATTTAAATTGAATTTAAATACAGATATAAAATCTGACAAGACTAGCTGTTTAATGGTTGTTAGTATAACAGCCAGATATAATGAACGAAATTCGCTAAATATTGACATAACGTCAATATTTATTGACATAAGGACAATTGACATTACGTCAAAATGAAGAAATTGTGGAAATCTTTGAGTTTACTTATAGTCTAGCACTATATTTTATCCAGCATCTGTTTCTTACATAAAGTGTTGACAAACTACCACATATTTGGCACTAACGGTCTCGTATCTTTATTTCCGTTTATCCGACTGTTATTTCGGCGTCACCCTTTTACACTAACAGCCTTCACCTCACGAGACACAGATGTGCGTGCAGGTGACAGGTCTCCTGTGCAGACCACCAGGAAATCTCCAGCAATCATTTCAGCCAACAATACAATCATTAAAACATCCATCCATCATTCCACCGCGTGCCCTGGTCAGGGGACTGACCTGGAACCTATTTCAGGCAGCATAGAGCACAGGACTGGGTAGAACCTGAATGGGATGTCAGTCCATCACAGGGCACATAGACACTCACACAGTCATACACCACGGACAAGTCAGAGGCATCACTTGGCTTGACTGCGTGTCTTTGGAACATGGGGACACCAGAGTACTTGTAGGAGACCGACTGGACATGGGGAGAACATGCAAACCCAAATGCAGAGCAGAAGGGATTCAAACCCACAATTCAGGAGGTGAGCGGCACCATTTGAGCTCCCTTTCGTTAAAGCATCTCACAACACAATGACGCACTGTTTCTCACACATGGCGGCCTGCTTGGTCCTGATGCTTTGTGAACCCTTTTACATTTTAATCATGACTATCCCATCATCTTCTGCTAATGCTTAGCTAATGCAGTGCAACTTATGTGCAGTTATAAATGAGTCCGGCTTATTTTAGACAACTTTTGTGGCACGTGACTCCCACTACAACTGAGTGAACAGATGGCGTCCTTAAAGAGGGGCAAAGCAGGACAACCCGGCATCTGTTGCTGGGAACTGGAGAATCAGACGTTGCTGGCCCCCCCTCGTCGCTGCTACCTGGCTGACGGACAGGGAACAGCGGCGGGGAAAGATTTTTATGATCTGCATGGAATATGATCCTCTTAGAACCTTTTATAAGATTCCATCATACTGATGTTAAGCAAGACAATAGACAAAAAGACCTTTCAATTTTGAGGAAAGCTTAATTTATCAGGAAAGTAATGGGGCATGTTAGAGTGACCGTTTAAATTAAAGTTAACTCTAAAAACCTTCCTCTATTTCATATTTTCTACTCTGCATGGTGTTACCAGGACAGTCGTTCCTTCTCAAAGTCTGTTATCCCATCTTAAAATGACTGACATTGTTCTCTGGCTTAGGAAAGCAGTGGTCCAGTGTGTAAGAAGAGGGACTGGGGCTGAAGCTCCCGCTGTTCGCAGTGGAAGCTGTTCACGCTCTGCACCCCGCAGCCACACTCTCCCAGAGGTCTGGCTTCGCCCTTCATGCACCTGCAGCCCGGGGTGGGAATTCGCCGACCCAAGGTGTCACGCAGTCAGCAGGAACGCCACAGAGGCACTCTTTGCGAGGTACTCTTACCTCCCGACTTATTCAGAGCAGGAAGGAAAAGAGAAACGAAAATCATGGAAGAGATACTGGTAAGTGATGTAGCAGTTCTGTATCCTTCTCAGTTCTGCGTTGGTCCCAGCCGTGATCGAGACGCTTCAGCTTTAATAATTTGTTCCTACTGCCGAGGTCGGAGCTGACATCGTCCCTCAGGAACGGCTTTGAATGGAAGAGGTGTTTTTGTACTCGCTGTAACAGCAGATGGGTCCTGGCATCTCTGCTCTCGTTTTTCCAGACTCAGGTAACAGAAACACATGCTTAGGTAAATACCCGCGTGCACACACACACACACACACACACACACACACACACAGACACACACACACACACAGATACACACACACAGATGCAGACATGCACACACAGACACACACAGACACACACAGACACACACACACACACACACACACAGACACACACATAGACACACACACACACACACACACACACAGACACACACACACACAGACAGACAGACACACACACACACAGAGATACACACACACACACAGACGCAGACATGCACACACAGACACACACAGACACACAGAGACACACAGAGACACACACACACACACAGACACACACAGACACACACACAGACATGCACACACACACACGGACATAAAGACACACACACACACACAGAAACACACACGGACACACACACAGACACACATTCGGACACACAGACACATTCAGACACACATACACACAGACAGACACGGACACACAGACACACACACATGGACACACACACATAGACAGACACAGACACAGACACACATAGAGGACACACAGACACATACAGACACACACACACAGACACACACACACACGGACACGCACACACACAGACAGGCACACAGACACAGACACACACACACACATAGACACACACACACACGGACACACACATAGACACATAGACACACACACACACACAGAAACACACACGCACACACGGACACACACATAGACACATAGACACACACACACACACAGAAACACACACGCACACACACAGACACACACACACACACACACACAGTTCATATATTCATATCCTTGTGGGGACTCTCCATTCATCTCCATGGGACAAACTCCAATCCCAACAGTGACGGCCTTAACCCCACCCAGCCCTCACCTTAACCATAAGTAACCAAACTAAATACAAGACCTTTGGCGATTTATATTTTTCGATTGCCTTCACAGAAACACAAACACACACACTGGTCCTTAGTCCATCTTCATATGCACTTGTATGTGTGCTCCTGTGTCTCCTTGTCTTGGACCTGAAAACATCCACGTGTGCTTGGATGCGTTCTTGGAGATGTGATTTGACTCATGTGTGTCCATATGTGTCTGGATGTGAGCTCAGACTCACCTGAGTCGGTGTGTGTTCAGCTGTGTTTCAACTTGCGTATCTGTGTGTGTGTTTTGGACACGTTCTTGTGAAAATCCCACTGCGGGGCCACGTATGAGACAGACTGGGGTCCCCAGCAGCCCCTGTGGGTGAGCCAGCATTTCTGTCTGCTGCTCACTGGAGCTGCAGGAGGCAGGTGCAGAGGGGGAGGGTCACGCAGCCTCCTGCGTGGGGCACACAGTGGCACAGGCACAGAGTTGGGGAGGGGGGGGGGCTCTGGAGCTGCTTCACAAATCCCTTTTTGGAGACACCCCACCGGCCAGACCGTGGACATGTGACGGTACGCGGCTGTTTTTGTCCTGTAGGGAATCGGATTTGAGCTTCTTTCAAAGAAATATCCATTTGTATAAATATGCAAAAAAAAACAAAGAAAAGCAAATGCAAGCTAAGTAAAGATGCCACTAACTTTGACGTATGCCGACAGAGGACAGGGGTGTGTCTTTAAGAGCTTAGACACAGAGCCAGGGGCTCTGCCTCTAAAACCCCCTGTTTTAGATGGGGGGGTGTTTGTCTGGCGAGGACCTCGCAGTGACATTAGTGATGACATGCCAGCCTGCGGTCTCGAGCTGGGCACTGCCCTCACACCTACAGGTGACGTATGCTGGTGAAGGAGGCGGTACAGTCCGAGCCAGACTGCTGGCCGGTGGATGGAAGATGGGGCTGGCATGCGGGCGGACGAGTAATCATTCATGGACCTCCTGAATAATTCAAAGCAATGAATATTCAGCTAACGAGCGACACACTCGTCTGCTTGGGTTTAAACTGGCAGGTTGTGAGAAAAATGTAGCAGATCTGTGATGTGCAAACTAATCTAAAGACACGTTCAATCAGTTACAGCACACACTGCTTTCAACATGATCATACAGATTATTAATAATTCTGGAGATTTTTTATACATAAATATTTATGCAAAATATTTAGATTAAGAAGCAGGGCTGAACCATGACTGCAGCTTTGCAAATGTGAATTTTCTCCTACATTTATATTTTCTTTTGAATATTCAACAAAATTATATTTGGGATATTTAATTATTTTGAATAATTAATTTTGCTACAATTTGTTTTCTTTTGAGGGAGTGATGTGTTAATGAAAATGATAAATGTTTGGTTCTCTCTTTGGTGAATGAATATGAGATTTCAGATGATTAAATGCATCGAAGGAGGAGGATCAGTCCTCTGCTTCTGTTTGTCAAATCAGATGTTAGAGTTTTGGACCTAAAAAAAAAAATCCCTCCAGGCAACGCTCTGAACCCCCAACGTTTCTGCTTCCAAAGCTTTTTAGACACCGGGGGAGGGGGTGGGGTGGGGGGGGGGGAGTCCATCTGTCAGGCTGCCTGTCCTGAGAGAGACTGGAATACTCAAGGGAACAGACTAAAAGAGAACAAGACAGACAGCACTAAACTCATATATATGGTACTAGGTCTGGAGAAGTGTGGCAGCCTTTTCCTACAGTGTCTCAGCTTGGTCCTCTACAGTGTCTCAGCCTGGTCCCGTACAGTGTCTCAGCTTGGTCCTCTACAGTGTCTCAGCCTGGTCCCGTACAGTGTCTCAGCCTGGTCCCGTACAGTGTCTCAGCCTGGTCCCCTACTGTACAGTGTCTCAGCTTGGTCCTCTACAGTGTCTCAGCCTGGTCCTGTACAGTGTCTCAGCTTGGTCCTCTACAGTGTCTCAGCCTGGCCCTGTACAGTGTCTCAGCCTGGTCCCCTACTGTACAGTGTCTCAGCTTGGTCCTCTACAGTGTCTCAGCCTGGTCCTGTACAGTGTCTCAGCTTGGTCCTCTACAGTGTCTCAGCCTGGTCCTGTACAGTGTCTCAGCTTGGTCCTCTACAGTGTCTCAGCCTGGTCCCCTACAGTGTCTCAGCCTGGTCCTGTACAGTGTCTCAGCCTGGTCCTCTACAGTGTCTCAGCCTGGCCCTGTACAGTGTCTCAGCCTGGTCCCCTACTGTACAGTGTCTCAGCTTGGTCCCCTACAGTGTCTCAACCTGGTCCTCTATAGTGTCTCAGCCTGGTCCTCTACAGTGTCTCAGCCTGGCCCTGTACAGTGTCTCAGCCTGGTCCCCTACTGTACAGTGTCTCAGCTTGGTCCCCTACAGTGTCTCAACCTGGTCCTCTATAGTGTCTCAGCCTGGTCCTCTACAGTGTCTCAGCCTGGCCCTGTACAGTGTCTCAGCCTGGTCCCCTACTGTACAGTGTCTCAGCTTGGTCCCCTACAGTGTCTCAACCTGGTCCTCTATAGTGTCTCAGCCTGGTCCGCTACAGTGTCTCAGCTTGGTCCCCTACTGTGTCTCAGCCTGGTCCTCTACAGTGTCTCAGCCTGGTCCCCTACAGTGTCTCAGTCTGGTCCCCTACAGTGTCTCAGCCTGGTTCCCTACAGTGTCTCAGTCTGGTCCCCTACAGTGTCTCAGCCTGGTCCCCTACAGTGTCTCAGTCTGGTCCCCTACAGTGTGTCTGTGTGTAACTCTGATATGAAAATGAGTGTTAATGTGGTCAGACTCAGACACATCCACCCACCACTGTGCTACCTGTATGAACCAGAACCTTCTGCCATCTAAACAAAATCCACTTACAGCCCCCCCACCCCCCCCCACCCACACGCATCCCTCCCCAGTAAGTAAGTATCCTGTGGCTTATCCTGCGTGGCCCTGGGGGCTCTGGCACAGCCGTTTCCCCCCCCCCGAATGAAAAGCAGCTGTGAAGTGTTGGCTGCATTTTCAGCGAGCAAAGGGTCACTTTCTGTGGCGAGAAGGGGACACTCCCCCCCCCCCCCCACAGGACAAAAGGAGTCCGCTAGCCTGAGGCCCCGGCGACTTGGCTTGGGTGGAAGACGCCCGGCCGGGCTCCAGGCCCAGTCGCTCTGGTGTCCCGGGTCACTCCGAGGGTGCTGTCCCATGGCGACAGAGGGAGGTTCCGCGCTGAAGTTTATCCGATTTAAGCTCCCTGGGGTGCAAATTGCCCGGTCAGCTGCCTTCTGGCGATCTGCCCAACAGGTGTCAGGTTCCCAGGATGTTTCCCACATGCTTTGTGGACAAGCCACTTGTTACCAGGATGCAGGCAGGGGAAAGGTGTCATACAGTGAAAGCCATTGAGGTAAATCTGGGAACTGCGGACTACTTGTGAAAGTTGCAGATGTAGATTGTGCTCATAGATGCTGTGAGGAGAACAATAGGAACAATAGAAGTGAACTTTCATTCACCATATCTAATGAATGTCCATCTCACCCAAGAAGAAGGTCAGCTCAGGAGCAAATCACGCCTGCTGGAACACAAGACCCCAACAATCTTGCAACTGACACCCCCCCCCCCCAACAATGTGGATAAGGCTTGAGGTTCAGCCCTGAGACAAATTTGCCTTGAGCTGGTTTCATCTTCCAGTGGCTTCTCTCGAAAACATCAAGAAAACTGCTGCTCATCTCACTGTGATGGGGTTTTTAGAGACCACTGAGTGTGCAGTGTGTGATCTGCAGTTAGGACGATTTGGACGGCATGCTTTCATGGGGCCCAAAGAGGAATGTGCAGTGTGTGATCTGCAGTTAGGACGATTTGGACGGCATGCTTTCATGAGGCCCAAAGAGGAATGTGCAGTGTGTGATCTGCAGTTAGGACGATTTGGACGGCATGCTTTCATGGGGCCCAAAGAGGAATGTGCAGTGTGTGATCTGCAGTTAGGACGATTTGGACGGCATGCTTTCATGGGGCCCAAAGAGGAATGAGCAGTGTGTGATCTGCAGTTAGGACGATTTGGACGGCATGCTTTCATGGGGCCCAAAGAGAAATACTGTCTCAGGACTAATTAGGCACTGGCGGTAGCACAGCATGATAATATTCTGTAATTAAATAAATCAGGCTTTAAAATATATATAATATAACAGCTAGATCAATTAAATAAAGCAACTAATTACAATGCCAGAGGAGCAGTATTTAGTTTTCTACAAACATCTAATGATTTCAAATTATGGTTTTTGTAATTATCAATTAAAACACAGAGAACGTCATTCTCGTGATTACATATAAGTAGAATAACAAAGAGACTCCATGACTTTGCTGCATTTCATGGAGGGTTTCTGATGTTCTACACAAGGGCGGTTTTAATACTGCCAGCCAAAGCACACAGCTCTGGCCTTTCTCACGGCCTCATGTCCAGCATGGCTTCCACAAGTGATCACACTTTTGTGACGTAAATGTGTGAGAGTGAACTTACTGACATGCGGATTATTCCTGCTTAGCTTTATGCTCAATCATCGCGCAGTTGAGCCATGATGTTATGTATGTCACTGTGTTGCGTATGTTATGTCCCACTTTTACAGTGATGTACTGGTTTAACTTTGAGGAAATGTTTTCATGTATTCTATATGTATAAGTACAGAAAAAGAGTGATCAAGTTTACCCTTTAGATTTTAAATTAACATTTCACAGCTGATGTATGGGAAGGGCAAGTGAGTAAAATCCCAGTGAAGGTTTTGGACTGCTGATATATTGTACATACAATGGCATTCATAGATGGACAGAGAATAGAGAATGATATAGAGGGAGGAAGAGTCTCACATCTACTAACAACAATAAAACGTCTGATCAAGCTGGGTTTGTATTTGCCCTTTAGCGTGTTCCATGAGGCCCCGCAGACAGCCTAAGGGGTGGCTGGGTAGGCCGAACCGATGTACTTCTTCCCGTTGCCGTATGACGAGTTGTCCCAGGTATAGGTCTGAATGCTCATTGCCTTCCCTCCCAGGCTGAGGTGACATCTGAAAATGTAAAACCCAGTCTTATAAGCAAACTCGCTCTTGACTCCTTACATGGTGCCTTCAGTCCTGCACTCTATGGCTTTTCATTCCCAAACAGCCGGTGGGAAACCTTTCCTCACTAGGAAGACCTCTCACCTCTTTCCTGGTCTGCTGATGTAACACAGGCTGTAGAGGGCGAGGTCAAACTCCGGGCTGCTGCCAATAATGGAGGAGCCAACTTGCTTGAAGTAGCCGCCCCACTCGAACTGCATGCCCATCACATCAGGGAAAGTGGTCCACTGACAGGCAGAAAGACAGCATCATCCGAGAGCCGCACTTCCACAAAACAGCCACAAGAGGGACATGTAGTCTACAGCACCCTCCATACACCGCACCGGTTACCAGGGAGTCTATACTTTAGTCAGACATTCATTTTATATATTTTATTATAAATATACATATATGTATATGACAATAAATACTTATGTATTTAAACCTCACAGCTCATAACACAAATATAAAAATATCAATATTTAAGTAAATACATGAAAATTCTTAATTTCTACATTTGTATCCATATAAAGAGCCAACGCCCAACGATCCTGCTCCAATATGTCTTATAAATAAAATATATATATATATGCAGCAGTAGCACAGGTGAAGCTGAATGCAGTGAAAACATGAGAGGAATGATACAAAACAGGCCAAGGAAGATGTATGAGCTTACAGGTCCATCAAAGCTGTGACTGTAGTAGTTGAGTGACTCTTCCTTCTCCTGAAGGTAAAACCGGACCCAGTTGTGGAAACCAGACACCTTCCCGCCTTTAATCTCTCCTGCAGAGAGACCAGCACAGATGGAGGAGTCTGAGAGAGCAGGAATCGGGAAAGACTTTCAGAAATAGGAGAGAATGCAGACAAACCTGAAAAGATGTGTTCAAAACCACTGGAATCCATCTTGTTGCTGCTGCGAGAATAGAGACCGAACCACATCATCTTCAGGTCCTGTATGAACTCTGCCTCTGAGCTGTAGCGGCCTGAGCACGGGAAGATAAGTCACACGTTCATCATCTCCATACTCTGCTGAATGTAGGCGGACATCCTAGAGGAGTATGGCAGTAAACAAACCTTTGCTGTGGAGGAAGGAGTAGAGCTCTCTTCCCACATCCGTCTTGGAGATGACCTCATGGAGGAACCTATCCTGCTCAGCCACCTGAGCTTCTGAAAAGTTCTCCGTCTGTCCAGTCTGCCTGTGGTAGTTGTCCAGCAGAGCCAGGAGGGCGGAGAATGTGGGCTTGGAGAATAGGGAATCCTCATCCACAAACTTGAATAGCCTGACAGACAGAGCCTCGTAAGTGCACTTTGTAAGTGAGTGTCTGTTTGACCGCAATTCTCAAAAAAACATACGATTACGCAACATAACACATACAAACACAGTGGGTGAGGTGCACAACGTAAAGATTTCCAGAGATGACTTACACTGAACATTCTCAACAGACAGGTGCTAAAGACAGTCACAGCACCTTTGCCCCCTTCAACCGAACTGAACGCCTTATTCATTCACTATATTATTTTTTAAATAAATCAATGTTCAGTAATTAATCAGTGATTACTTCTCCGTAATGGTAATAAATCAAAGAAAGAACATTATATTTAAGAACAATTAATTACAAATTATAGCATATTCATATTTGTTACACTTTCTGGTTTAGAAGTGGTTGGATGTTGGATGGATGGATGGATGGATGGATGGATGGATGGATGGATGGATATGTTAGCATATGTGCTACTATTTAAATTTTAATTTAATTTAATTTAATTTAATTTAAAGTTTAGCTTGAGTGAATCCCAACATAGCTGGGTCAGACCTCACTGATCTGTGGAAACGTTTTTATTTTTGTGATCTTTAGGCATGACGGGAAAAGAGTGATAAAAGGCAGCTGGGGGGGCAACCCTTACGGGCGGGGGGAGAGGTCCTTCTCCAAGCCGGTCGCAGAGTCAGGAATCAGGGTCTGACGGTCGATCACAAGTTCAGCGGAAGAGGCCCTGTTGACATCCAGCTTATAGAGTAACTCAGACACTGCCTTTATTTCTGAGTCCGAGATGTCAGTCCCTGAAGTGCCTTAGAAAAAACAGACCAAAGAATAAAAGTAAAAATCATAGTATCAGAAACATCAGTTAATAGCATCTTCTAGGTATATGAATAACAGATAGAGCAGGCAAATTCAGTAATAAAAACAGCTCATCATTAGAACATGACAAACGCAGGGACGACACTGCAGTGCCAGGTGACGACCCTGAGGACATGTACAGGTGCCTGCAGGCATCGTTTACTCATATACTTACTGCTGTGTGCCGGCACTAACAGAGACACACAGAGCGAGAGGAGCAGGTACAGATGCATTGCTGGTCTGCTACACCCAGAAGGAGTGCAGCCCAGTGCATGCATTCAGTTTTATAGGTGGGTGTTCTGACCAATCGCAAGTCACAGAACCTTAAACCGCTGCAATCCTCTGACCACTCCTACAACAAGCATGCTGCATATAATTGACACCTGTCATTTTCTCTTCCTCAATATCAATTAAAGTGGGAAAAAAATCGTGAAAGAAATTATCAAATGGCCCACTGCCACGAAACCTCTTTGCTGGAATGTTTAAATGCATCTTTCATGCTGGCAAATAGGTTTGGACACACCAGAGGTCGCTGAGGCAATCAGTCTGCTTTCGGGGGTTAACGCACAGCAATGATTATCATGGGCCTTGGGAACAGGTGAACGTTCTCAAAAATAATAAAAAACAGAAGATTACAAGTCACCACACTGGATACATTTCAATACCATCACAAACCGTGCTGTGCTATAAAAACTGCACACATACCACTACAATATAGACTTGCAATCACTTAAAAGTTATGTCATCTTAGACGATGTTGCATTTTTTTTTAGGAAATGCATAAACACACACACAAACACACACACAAACACACACATACGCTGCCAGTCAATAGTTTCGCACACACTGCAAAATATTTGCACGTTACTCACTTAACAGTTACTAAATATACACTGAATTTTCTTTCCTAACAAATAAATAAAATAAATTACAGTATGTTCTGTAGTAAGTACCTTTATTAGCAAGAAAATGTCATATCTTTGATTCATCAAAGTAACCTCCTCTATCAGTTATAACAGCAGAGAAAAATTTAAGCATTTGAAACAGATATCTAGTGCGTTTAAAGTGAAAGGAAATCCTAGAGTATGACTCTGCCATCACCACACAGCCAGTTAATAGGGTGTCAGACATGCGCTGTTACATACTCTGTATCTGTTATAAATGAAACTTGTAGTATTTGACTTATATTTTCATTTATATAATTCTTAAAAAATATGTGTGTGTGTGTGTGAGCAGGTATACCTTACCTTACCTGATGAATACCCATGTTTTTTACCTTATGGGTACCAGTTTCCTGATCCCCATAAGGGTAAACTCTATTTTATAAAAATCTGTGACTGCAATGGAAAAAACGCAAAAACTATTGTATTTTGTTTGGTTACTTAAGGTTAGGGCTAGGTAGAGGTTAAGGTTGCCTTAGTTAGCGTTAGCATTTTTCCCATAGAAATGAATGAGCGGTCCCCATAAAGATATGTTTACCCGACATGTGTGTGTGTGTGTGTGTGTATGAATATATAGTTCAGGGTCTTCCTTGTCACCTGTGGTTTATGATTAATGTTTAATCTGTTGATATGTAGCACGTAAGAGCCGTAGGACCTGCCATCTGCCGTGTTTCACATGGGAAATCTGCACAGCTACCACTTTGCATGAATAACTAGAGACAGTTATCAGCGGTGGGACAGAGTTCTGTCCACTGAGGACACACTGCAAAGGCTCGACCGGCAGCCAAGAAAGATTACAAACACGGTATCAGTCAAGACAACGTGGTGCTACACTAGATAAATCTGGGCAAAATTAGAGCGGTCGAGCTGTAAAAACATTTCAAGGGGGATGATCGAACAATCCTGCAGGTTAAATTGTGTTTCGGTCCAGAGTTTACCAGCTAATGCAGACGGTAGATGTACCCTTACGTTAATTTACTTCCATATAACAGTTACACATAACACTTTAGGACCGTGGTGGTGGGGCGGGGGGTATCATCAGACAGCTTGAGACCTGAACAGTCTGACCTCTGTAGCAGTTGAAGTTAAGCTTAAAGCCGTAAAATGATGTAGAAACAAAGTTAAATGAGCTATAATTACATTATAGAGAAATAAGCTTAAAAAAGCAAGATAAATTACAAGATAAATTTTTAATTTGTCATGACATTTTTATTGACCGTCACCCATTTTAACTATAAAATGGAATTTAACTACTGTAATTGCTGCCACTATATATATGCCGCCACTACTAGAATGACTCTTACTACTGACGTCAAATAGTTATTTTCTTATTATTTTTTTAATGTTTCCCTCCCAACCAGAAGGGGGAGACACGAAGCCACGTAAACTAAAAAGTTAGGAAAAGACGCACGCAGCACTGTTTAATCCTCTGTGCTATCCGTAGAAAACGTGGGTCAATGACATTTGGTTCTTTTAAGGATATATATGAATTTGTCGCCGGAGCCAAACATCAAACGCGTTATGGCTCTATATTCTATGCTGAGATCTATAAAGACAGACATCACAAAGGTAGCCGTTAGGTTTTTCTCTGTAAAAAAGCTTGTCTTGTACAGATCCGGCATCTGGAGAGGCAGATTGTACCTTATGATGACCTGAAAGCGTGCTTAGTAAGCCGGCATGTCGCGTCCGAACCGAGGATCTTTTCACAGATTTAAAGGCGTCCAGGAGTGTAATTTTTCTCCACCAGATAATCGCTGATCATCACTCTGTCTAGATAATTAATACTGACAATAATAATATTGACATTTGTCCCGAATAGCATATTAATAGTGACACGGTGGCTTAGCCACTGTCACAATAGCTAAAATCGTACCGCCCGACCCAGTGCGGTGTGTAGCGGAGATAAATTGTAATGAATGTTTTCGGGGAGCCTCCCCACCCCGCTTTATCTAATTGTCTCGCCGACTTCTTTTTGTTATAGTGTCTTTCTCCGGGCCCCATTTCTCAGCATGTCCAGTTAATCCACACGAACCGTCCCCTTCTGACGGCAGAGAAAGCGCTTCTGGTCAAACTGCGAAAGACGACTGGCTACTCGTTCACCAGCTGTAAGAAGGCGCTGGAGAAGTTCAACAACGATGTAAAACAGGTAATGGAAACTACTAGTACTTCACCATGGAAAAAGACTAAGTGAGCGCAGGCCGGGAGATTTTGGTCCCTCAACCCAGACCAATGCAATTATGTTCCAAACTTTTTAGGGTCCCTGTCACTCTGGAGCTCTTGGAAATGTCCCAACCCTGTAAATTTTTCCAGAAAACAAATTTTCAGAAAATGTCCCATTTTAACAATACTCACCCTAGTGTTTGAGACCAGTGGCACAGAGTAGGGGCAGAACTGCCTGACAGTGAATCCTGTGTTTGTTACTCCATCGCAGTACTGTCGAGTGCTATGGTTAATATTTGTACGGTTACCTGATGCTTGCCTGTTACAGCTGTAGTCATTAGAGACCTCTGCCATTGAGTGTTTTTCCCCCTCGCTTCCTCGTCAGGTATTATGCCTTTATATCTCGATGATTTTGAAATACTGCTATATGCCCAAAATTCCGCGGTTAACCATATAACTTTAATAGCGGCCAGGCTTGGCCAGCTTGTTTCATTTCCCCTCGGGGTCATGGTTCGGTGCGCTGTGTCTTGTTCCAGGCAGAGCTCTGGTTGCACGAGCAGGCACAGAAAGAAGGCTGGACGAAGGCAGTGCGGTTGGAGGGGCGTCGCGCCCAGGAAGGTCTCATCGGGCAGCTGATGGGGGAGAGAGCTGCAGTCATGGTGGAGGTGTGCTCTTCACTTCTTTACATTACATGTGAATTGTCATCACTTATAATAAACTGTCTACACAGTCTCTACATTTAGCTGTATTCTGCTTTACTTGTTTTACCCAGAGGAGGGATGTTAATTCGTTATTTTTACGGCTGTATTCCTTTTATTGATGATCTGTGCTCTTCCCCAGTTTCTTAGTAAACGATAGTACAGTTCATAGCCATGTGACAGTCTTATAGCGTCCCGTGTGAAGAGTCTGAGCCTGCCGGTCACCACTAACGCTGAAAACGCCAGTGCGTCACTAGTGATGCTCGTTGATGCTCAGGTGAACTGCGAGACCGACTTTGTCGCCCGAAATGAGAAATTCCAGAAGCTGGTTGGAGACGTTGCCTCTGCAGCAATGGCCCATCAGTGCAGCAGGGCTGTGTCTCACGGTGACTACGTGAAGGTGAGGCCTGGAGCTGATGTTTTTACTGCAAATAACCAAAATAAATCTGTTTGAGCAATTTTTGCTCTACAACTTCTGTCTCTTTTCCCTGTACTTCCGTATGACTTCCAGGTTAGCGTCAGTGTTTGTGGTCAACCAATCGGCAAAGTTTATCGCTATAAGCCCCACCCAGTCTTTCTCGGTCAGGTGAAATGTACCAACCCGAGTTGGGCTATTTCCAGTGTAGGGGATGAGAACAGAGGTTCAGGAGGAACTACAATCAGGCTCAGTTGCTGTGGTGGGAACGCAGCTCCTGAGAAAGGTTCCTGTGGTGGGAAATCGCCTAAACACACACACACACATAGTTGTACTCTATGGGCAATTAAAAGTCACAGTACCCAGAAGAACGGTGAGTGGAGCATAATCTCCAAATACAGGATGGAGGTGGGATTCGAACCTTCAACCCACGTGGTTTGAGGTAACAATGCTGAACGCTGAGCCACCCAGGCTCTCTCTGTTAAAGGTGTCCTGGGACTAAAAACAGTAGTTTAAAAATAAAGCCTTGGTGAATGAGGGCTTTGTATCTGTGTTTCAGAGTGTGTTGTCTGCAGAAGACCTCTCTGCCTTGAGGACGTCTGACGGATCCTCCATCGCTGACCAGCTGGCCCTAGCCATTGGTGAGTGAATGTTGTCTGCTTGATGCTGGTATCACTGATTCTCAGCAGCACAGCCCATCATTTAAAAGTGTTCTTCTACATTTGCTTCTTGCTTGAAGATCTTTGCCTCTAGGAGAAGTTAATCAAGGGTCAAATTGAATATAAAATTTGATAGGAGTCTTTGTAGCCTGGAGGTTAAGGGGGGGCCTACTGAACATGCCTCTTTTTGAACCTGAGGGTGAAGTCTCCACCTTTCTGTAACTAGAAGATTTGATGTGTCCCACAGGTCGGCTTGGCGAGAACATTGCCGTGAGACGAGCGGTTCTCCTGGGAGTGCCCGTCGAGTGGCACGTGGGATCCTACATCCATGGCGCGGTGCCTGGACAGGCGGGCATATCCATGGGCCGATATGGCGCCCTCGTGGTCCTTCAAGGTGGCCAGGGCGATGTGGAGACCATAGGGAGGAAGCTGGGGCAGCACATTGTGGGCGAGGCACCTCTGTCGTTAGGCAACAAGGATGATCTGCCGTGTGGGGACTCTGAAACCCGGCTGCTACCGCAGAGCTTCCTGTCGGACCCGAGCAAGACAGTGAGCCAGTACCTGACTGAGCAAGGTGCCCGTGTGCTGGACTTCGTCCGATTCCAGTGTGGAGAAGGAAGTAGCAATGTTGACCAATGAATGAGAATCTCCATTAGGACTTTTTAGAAGGCTTTTGACTGTCCTACCCAGATGTGACACAACTGGTTCTCTCCTGGGACATTTAATGCAAATCCAAACTCCATATGACATTAACTTTATCACAAAGAAGTAAAGTTACAGTTACACAGCATGATCCACAGCCGTGCGTCACCAGCTCTGTGTAACGTACCGTATGTGCTTGGAAATGACCATTAATGAACTGAACACTTAATAAATCAATTGCGATTGAGGAAGTCTGCCTTCTCTTTAATTAAATACTGCTGGTATAACACAGAAGTACAAAGTGATCAGATTGTAATTATAAGATACGTAAAAGGGTCCAAGTACAACGAAACTTGAATAAACATTTATTCCTGGGGCGTTGGGGGGGGGGGGGGGGGGGGGGGGCAGTCTCATTAATGCCTAATGCTGGTTAGTGCAGACAATGGCCAAACTTAGTGAGTCCACCATCAGTTACCTGGTTAACAGCTCAAACCAAGTCATGCTACATGCATATCAGACAGAACTGGAAAATACAGCCCTGAGACCCCCTACCCCGATCACAGGGGTGCCACGAAACAATCAGTTACGTAATACGTCAAACATAAAAGGTGTGGTTTGGTCATTCAATGGCAGCAAATTGCTGTATGTAATTACGACGCCTAGAAAGGATTGTACTTTCCGGACCGGGCTACACAAAGAAGAGCGTGACGGTCCAGGATGCCGTGACTCGGCTGACGTGACCAGAGCGCAGTCGAGATGAGGCCGCAGAGAGAGAGTGAAGCATGTAAGCCTGCTCCACATATCAGAATTAGCGCAGGAAGGAGGTAAGGCAAACTGTCAAGGGATCACAACGGAAATAACTCGGCTAGATTTCAGCGACAAACAGAATGGCCCATATGTACAATTTATGTAGCCTGCCCTGAAGATGCTGTTCTCCTATACATGTTGGGACCTGCTACACCCCACTGTTGAAAACAGCTCACAGAAATGCATGACTGTTCACGAAGACATTCGTTCAATGAAGTTTCATTCAATTCTCATCTCCCCCTCTCCTAAACCCTCTTCAGCTATTCCCTCAAGATCCATCGCCATGTTCCTGGTGAAACTCCAATCATCTCTCTCTCCGCCTTAGGGTCTCCTGGATCTGACATCATTTCTTTTACAGCACTGTACTTGTGTACCGCAGGAATCAGTCATTCTTATCGCACAGAGGACAGGCTTCCGCACGAACGATGGCTACAAAACGAGAATCGACCTTGAGGAGGTCAGTCTCTGCCACCGTCCCCCCCAGGCTGGGGCCCCCGTTTCCCAGCCTTTCCCCAGCTTCCACACCAGTTAGACGTCTTCCGCGGCTGAGGCCCCGGCTCTTGCGCCCTTCCGACTCGCAGTTTGATCCCAGTGCTGTAGAGGTAAGTGGGAGGGGTCTCTCTATTACAGATGAGAGATGAATGACTGCTGTTGACATATTTCATGCATATTTATCCTGTGCTCCGCATCACTCCGCATGTACATTGTGTTACAAGATGTTAGAATTCGACTGTTTCCTTAAGACCACATGAATCTCAGGATTAACTCTGAAAACAGCAAATGTATGAAATTTGAAAATGTCTGAATGTTCACTGTTTTTATTGTTTTTGCTCGCTCTGCTTTTACTGAATATCATCTCATAAATGATAAACTGATAAATGAGTAATCAGATTTTAAATGTCTTTTCTAACATGGAAATTAACTGCTCCCTTTTGTAGCTCTGCTTTAATGCTAACTAAAATTGTTCTTTGCTGTCGTTGTCTATGCAAGTCCTTATCTGTCGTCCTCCTTTAGGAGCTTTATCATTCATTTGGGCAGGATTTAGTTCCTGCAAAGGCCAGTGCTGGGGCTTCAGGTTAATATTTGTGCTGATCCACCTCACTGCTGCATGGTGATTTCACAGATAAGTGCTGTGCTGGGCTCCTCCTGCAAGGTTTATAAAAATACGCATGGATCACTTACAGATGTATTTGCTGATTTAAAAAAAATATACATATTTGTTTATCATTAGACTAATTTGGTTTAAACTGCATTAAATTATATGCTCCAATTATTGCAATTCCGCTGTGTACTGCATTTTCAAGTATTTAACAAGATCGGTTATATTAAAATATATGGCCTGCTGACCCATACAACAAGTTAACAGAATAAAGACGGAATGATTTTTTAACATTATTTTTATATAACCTGAGTGCAGAAAACAAGAGGGTTTCATTACAAACCAGTGATCACCAACTCGTGGGCTCCGTAGCAAAACAGAATTGAATTGAGACTGTGCGATCGATTCCACAATCGTCCGAAGTCGGCATTCTTTTCGGACGCTGGGTTTGTATTGCTGATGGAATTTGGCCCGAGGAAGCATAGTTGAAGACTCCTGCAACGAAATAAAATGCAGGGTGGTGCACATGCGCGTACCAACACCCGCTCGCTGTAATTGGATTGGCTGCCGAGCGTCCACACCCAATGACGTAACAGGGATATTATCTCGGCTGCCGACGGCGGTAAGTTTTCACCCTGTGGCTGACGGCGCCGGAGTAGCAGGAAGACGGTAGACATGGTGTGTTAATCATTATGCGGCATTTTATTGTGAGATTCCTTTATACGTTTTAGCAGCCAGTCGGCGCTTACAGTAAGGTGGGGGAGGGGTTAACACTTGCTGTCCTTTGATAGTGAATTCATCAAAGCCTGTAGGCGGCTAATTGCGCTTAAAATGTCTGGTTATAAAGTTCGACAGCAGAGCTGTCTGCTTTAGTGATTTGACAGCTTGATGTACTTAAGTTAACGATTCGTCTTCGTGAATAGTCAGTTTGTTTAGACTTTCCGACAGATACAAGTTAATGAGTAAAAATGTCTGATCGCGTTTTTAATCGAGTTGGGTTCTTTCGGATGCCAGTATATTCCGCTGATCCTTCATCGGTTTAAGTTAAAAGCGCAGCAATGTGAAGTGCATGTCGTAACGCGTGTGTTTTTTCCTGAACAGTCTGACTTCACGGAAGACCAGATCATTGGTGAGTGGCCGCTTTCTTCGCCTTTTCCGCTTGTCTGTCTCCGCTTGCCCCGCAGCCGTCTTCTGGCTGCATGTCATTTTCTCTCCTTTCATCCATCCTCCCTCTAAAACATCTGTCCTCTTCTGTCTCTTGTATGCGTGAACCCCCGGCTTGCTCTTTCCAGGTTCAATTTAAGCCGGACCAGATTTATGGTGAGTCTCTGCAGCGGAAAAGATGAAAAATATTAACTTCTGAAGTGTGAGACACTAACACACTGTCTTGACGTGGGCTGTTTGGGGCCTCGTGTGTTTTAAGCTTGACAGTCGTTCATTTCAGGCTTGCATTCATTTCCGCGCATGCTGTCTGTATCGTGTTGGCCGAATAATTACCGATGGCTTAATCTGCACAGCCATTGTCTCTGGGCAAGCTGGATTTGCCCGGCATTCTTCTGCCCCAAGCTTATCTCAGTACAGTTTTTACACCGTATTTGTCCACTGTGGTTGGGGGGGGGGTGCCGCTGATTGTCAGTACTTCCTGGGGAGGGAGGTGGGGGGACGGCTAATCGGCTAACAGGCGTTCTTCGCTAACATTAACAAACGTATCCGATGGATTTAAACGTTCAGATACTTGTGCAACCCACTGCATTACTGGTCTGCCGAAAGCATGAAGAGCCCCCCGCCCTGTCCTGCATATAAGGTCCGCTGATGCAGCCCATGCGTCGGTAGGTTAAACCGCGCGTCGGAAACGCCCAAATCTTTAATCGCGACCCATTTAACGCAATTATTTGTTTAAAATGCTTGTTATCCCGTATTTAGGCTTCTCGAAATATCCGCAGGCTGACGCAAAACACCACACTGCTCTCAGCAGCGTCATTCTAGAATAATGCCCGTTTTAGGAGCGGCTGATTTTGATTTCCTTTTAATATAGCCCCCTCTTCGGGTTTGGTTTAACCTAAAATGGTTGACAGGCTGCCGCCCCATTCCACTACGAGCCTTATATGGCCACATCCCCTTAGACGGCCTATCCCGGGATGCCCCACATTCCAAACTGCAGGAGCAGAACCTACCATAAAACTGACTCAGGCTGGTGAGACGATGCCCAGGGGCAAGAGTGCCATGCCAGCAACACCCACAGTGTAACACACACTTCTGCCTCCCTCTGTGTGTCATTGTTAGTGTTACAGAATTTTTGTTAGGGTTAGAGGATTTTTGTTTTTAATGAGTTGTGCTCCCCCCCCCCCATAAACTAGCATGGGTTTTTTTCTGGAAACGGTTCTGGCTCTTAAGTCCTGCTAATGTTGTCCTAGTGAAGTTGTACCTCATGCCCCTAAAATTCTTATTAAAATGAGAGAGAAAGCTCGACTGGCTGTACCGGGACAAAGCCTTACTGGTCTAATCACGGCGTAACCGGACGTCTTAAGAGAGGATGTAAAACTAGCACTTTTATCCGTTTTTTGGACTTTGCATGATGGAATTTTGGAAGTTTCTCCATAACATGCTGAAGTCAACAAATATGAAACTTCTCGTGCTTTGGGTGTGGAGGGTTCATGGGCCGCAGACTGCAGTGCTTTCATTAAGCCATTAGCATTTACTTCTCAGCCTTGTTTCCTTATCTACTTCCTGTTACTCCCTGAATAAACGTCTTGCGTGTAAACATGTTTTCCCGTTCTCTTGACTGCTGACTTTCCCTCTCAGATTTCAAGGAAGCGTTCCTGCTGTTTGACCGGACAGGCGATGGGAAGATCAGCTACAGCCAATGTGGGGATGTGATGCGTGCGCTGGGCCAGAACCCCGTCAATGCCGAGGTGCTGAAGGTCTTGGGAAACCCCAAAGCTGATGGTGAGTCCCAGGGCAGGCCGCTGTGCTCTACAACAGGCGTGATGAGGACTGCAGGACTTGTGTATATGTAAAATTATTTTTTTCCCTTCATCAGAGATGAATTTCAAGATGCTGGACTTCGAGCAGTTCCTGCCCATGTTTCAGACCATTGCCAAGAACAAGGACCAGGGCTCCTTTGAGGACTTTGTGGAGGGCCTGCGCGTCTTCGACAAGGAGGGCAACGGCACCGTCATGGGTGCCGAGTTGCGTCATGTCCTCACCACGCTAGGTAGACCCTCCCAGGCTTTTTCCCAAGCTGAAAATTTACCTGGTACCACAGTGTCTGCCTGTTCCCAACGCCACAGGAACACTCGAACCTTTCCTCACCCTATGTTTGTCTAATTGACGAGTGCTGATGTGTGTCATGTATGAAAAGCCTCGGTTTATAGCAGTGTCTGTTTTCATGGTAGCCAAACTGTAGCTAACGCCCGCTACCAAGCCGCCTGTAGAGTCTCCGTCAGACGTTCACACAGCCGCTGTGGCTCAGCGTCATGGCCTCCACTTTGCTGGTGGATGCCTTTTGAAGTTCCATGCTTGAATGTGGATTTCGTCTCAAAGTGAAATGGGCTCATCTTAATTCCTTTTGGTACATTTGTCAGGTCCTCTAGTGCCGTGCTTCCCAACCCAGTCCTGGAGGACCCACAGACAGTCCATATTTTTGCTCCGGCCCACTGCCCTGTCAAACGGATCACATTTTTGGGAGCTGGGAGGAAGCAAAAACGTGGACTGTGGGGTTTGCTGGGTGGTGAGGGTCCCCAAAGCCAGGTTGGGAAACACCTCTCATGTAATTGAGACTCCTGGGGTGCCAGTCCTCCCGTGTTGACGCTTTATTAGCACATGGATAGTGCTGTTAAACACTTCTCCCAAAGGCAATTTAGGATATTCCTTCGGTGCTTTATTCCTAGAAGCGATGTCTGACCATTACTGATTTGTTTCAGGAGAGAAGATGACTGAGGAAGAGGTAGAAACCCTGATTGCAGGTCACGAAGATGCTAATGGCTGCATCAACTATGAAGGTACTAACCGCATGGGACGGGATGTCGCACCAGACGCCCACTTGTGTGCCTGACTTTTGTAGTCCGGACAGGTACCTAAAAACATGGCAGGTACCTGTCCGGCACATGTGTCATTTTTAAGATGTGTCATTTTTTAACATGGCACATGTGTCATTTTTAAGATGTGGCTGCATTTAGGTTGCTGCTGCCCTGTTGTAAGTGTTGCATGGTGTTGCGGTGTGGGATGGATTGAAAGAAAGGAAACTAAGGGCAGCTGACCATTAATGGCAGTGGCCTCGTGTGTTTGGCCTGCCTTACATCATGCCTTATCTGGATGTGCTACTGTGGAGGGACCCTTTGTGTCTTGGGAGGAATTCCCATAATGCTGTCTGCACACACATGCATTTGCATTTCGTTCCTTATTTCTCAGACCTTATAACTTGATACCTACTGGTGCAGAAGGCTTCCCCCCCTCCCCCAAGGCCAGTAGGTGTTTAATAGGCGTCATGCCTTGACTCAGGAATTGGTATGCAAGACTATTCCCCTCGTCCTCTCTTAGTATAGCGGAGCTGGAAACCTGTCCTCGCACCACATAATGGAGTTACGCTGCTTCTGTAACGGGTCTCTGCACCTTCCGTTTGCTTTCCACGCAGGATGTCCAGTGCTCAACTTGTTTACAGTAATTAGGAAGTGAAGAAACAGATTAAATCACGATTGTTTTTGCTGCTTTGAATTTTTGTACAGTTTTCAACATTAACCCTTCATCTCTCCCCCCCCATACAGAACTTGTCAGGATGGTCATGAGCGGCTGAAGACCTGAGCATCATCTTCAATATTTTAGACATAGGGTTTCTTTGTATATTTATCCCCCGCACCCTCACTGGCATACCGGCACCCACAATGCTCCTGGGCTTCGTTAGTTCACCTTCTCAGAAGTGCCTTCGACACAGCGGACACCCCACGGTTCGAGGTGGAATGCCCCGCGCTCCTCCGCCGGCACCTTTTGACGTGGTGCCGCGTGAACTTGCTGCTAGGATCGGAAGAGGCCCAGCAGAGAGGAAGCCCAGCTTCCTCATCACCGGTCGCTCTGCGTCATAGGAAAGGTGTCGGTAAATTAATCGGGCATGAACTGAAAGTTGCTTGTGGTGTTTTGTTTAGACTAAATAAATTTGCCTGATTCCTGAAAGTTCTGTTGAATGTGTGTATTTTATTTTATTGATTATGAAATGAATTAGCATTGAGTTCGTTAAAATATTAATTTATGGTTTCACTCAATTTCATCTCTTGGTAAACAATTGGAATAAGACATTTTACATTTTCAAGCAGGACTTTTTTGGTTGAGGTGAACCCTGACTTGATCTCCACATTGTGCTAATACTCAGATTAAGCTTTGTTCCGCAGTAGTGCTATAGATTGCTGTGCCGTTTGCAATAGGGAAATATCAAAGGGGAGTCTTTGTCCTGTTTCCTCCCAGCTGATGCATAGTTTTCCTTACTAGACTCATCTCTGAATATCGTGTGTGAGACAATGTGAGAGGCATGACCAAATAAGGACATTGTGGGGGGAGAAGAGCTCTTGTGGAAATGGGATCGCTTTAACACCAGTGCCGGAAAGGCCAGCCCATGCTCCCTCTTAAAGGTAAATGCACAGATGGCTGATGCACGCTAACCAGTGCATATTGGTGGGATGTTTGCTACATCTCTGCCAAAAGCAGTAACCCAGACTTGTGAGAGAGTCCGAGGACTGTGCCTGCTTTTGTACAAAGAGAGCTGTTACACAAATGCCACAAGGCCTGCAGATGATTAACTGGCCTACTTGTATATTTGGGTCCCCTGCCCAGCCCATCATGGACGTGCCGCCTCGCTACTATGGACGTCGGACGGCCTGTGCAGCGAGGGAGGATGAGCTGCTCTGGCAGATAAGCATTTCTGTAGAATGCTGAGGCCTGTTTAGCTCCGGATAAGACCAGCATACCTCATTGACCCGGATAACTAAGCAAATACGGCAAACACAAGAGAAAATGCCAGAATACTGTAGAATGTTCCCCATGCTGGGGGGGGGGGGGAGACCTTGAATCCTGTTCAGGTGACCTGCACAGCCCCAGCCTTGGGTGTTACATGACGCAGCCCTCCTCATTCCTGAGTGTTTCAGATGCAGTGTGGCAGTGTGGGAGCCCCCCCCCCATGTTCCAGTAGCTGAATGTCAGACACAGATCTGTAGACTAACTTTCCTTCCTCTTTCTTGGCACAGCTCTGCAGTTGTGGGTTTCTACTTGGGTTTGCACCATGTGTGAGGCTTGCACGATGCTGCTACCCACAACCCCCAGCCCCGCCCCCACTCCCCTTCGTATCTGCCCCCCCCGAACCTGAACATCCCTGTGTAGTAATATCAGCTTTTTCCATATCTGTGTCAGCTGACTTTTTCACGAGCCTGGGTCATAGAACTTGGGCAACCCCATGGTATCTTAACCCACGTGGGACGTAGAGTTTCAGCTCATGGGAAATGGTGAAAAATAACAGACAACACAAGACTTTGTATCACTTTTATCTGCATGTTTTTTTTAAATGTGTAAATAGGACCTTTCGATTTTTTTTTCTCAGTTCGTTTCCGGTGATGATATGACAAATTCAGGTAAAGTATTTAACACACCTGTGCAGCAAATGTCCTTGACAAACTGCATCATTCGATACTATCATCACTGTAACCATTTTTCTTACGGTTAACCATAAAAAAAATAAATAGAAAATAAACACCGCCACAAAATCTTCACTAGATCTACAGTTGAAACACAGAGACCACCACTTTCAGTCTTTTGGGGTTGTTTAATACTGACAGGCCGACGTATGGAGCAGTACTGGTGTTGTTTTTGGGTATGAGGCATCAAGCGGGTGGGTCCTGTGGGGGGGGCTGTTACGTCCACAGGCTTCTCATACTAAATTGGCCACCCTGCTCAAGTGAGTTTTACAGCAATTCTGAAGTTTGATGTGGATGTTTGAAGGCATGAAGTCCAATTGGCAAGATTATTATGTGATGCAGGAATCGGCGTTAAGTTTCTACATAAATCAGAGAAAAGCCGAGTTTCCTTGTGGCCAGAGTGTTCATGAATAACGTGGAAGGTGCCATTCAGTAACATCTCCTAGAGACGAGAGACGTTACAGAAGATAATTGGAATGGAGGCGAATCAGGTCACTGCCGAGACGGAAATGTCTGTCGACCTTCTGCTCGGCGCTAAAGGAAGAACATCACGTGTCTGACACCACCAGCACCCCCCCAAAAGGTCAGGCCACAGGGTACGGCAGATACCCAGGGTACAGGAGTCCTGACCTGGGAACAGATCCATGGCACTGGGGAAGCCGCAGGGCAGACCTGATGGGAATCACCTAGCTAGGTGCAGCTCGCACCCTAAGGAACGGACTCAACGGCAGCAAGGTACGGCGATTATCACCGGAGCAAAATGAGAGGTGGACACAAAGATTACAGCAAGTAACATGGCAACAGAGAAGGCCCAGTAACTGTCAGTGACATAAAAATAGGAATACAATGAAGAGTATAAGAAACTATTTATAGAAATGCCTTGTTTGGATATACGGAACCAGTTCTTAGGCCTGTCAGACAGATTCCATCACAGAGCCTTTCCGTCCCAAATCAGCATTTCCTGTTAGCTGATCCCACATACACAGAAACACAAAGGCATCCAGCTTCACTTGGCTACACCCACCACATGTAATTAACAACAGCAGTTTCCCTTCCTGAACACTTAGTATATGATAAAACATGGAGTCGAACTCGGAGCCTGGCACCGTCTCCTCTGCTGATTGTAAAAGTATGGACAACACTGACGTACTCACACTGCAAGAGGTTTCATAATAAAGTGTTTGGCACTATATCAAGCAGATAGACACCCAGGTAAATACTACTAAATTTATCTGAAAAGTCAAGCCAAACCTAGACTCAACTGTGACAGTAAAGGGACAAGTCAACTTGTGAGGCTTCAGAGCAACTGAAAACCTTCCAAAACGATTTGTTGCAGTCATGCATCTTCATTGTAAAAATCATCCAATATTCAAGTAAAACTGGTCAAAGCAACACAGCTCATAGTGTACAAGAGCATCCCGAGTTTGGGATGACTTTTGCAGGCTGGCATAAACAGAGAAGGCTGTCCAATGGAAAACCTTGCTTTTGAACAGATCTATCCAACTAATACCTTGTTCCTGGAACAGGCTGTCCAATTGAGACCTTGCTTTTGAATAGATCTATCCAATAAAAATCTTGCTTTGAAACAGGCTGTCCAATGGAAATCTTGCTTTTGGAAAAACCTGTCCAATGGGAATCCTGCAGTAACTGCCCTCTCACTATGTGACATTCTTTACAAAAACAATTTGGGTTAAGTGCTTTACTTCAATGATAAAAAAACATAATTATAACTATACAATTATCACTCATTATGATGATTATTATTAGCATTAAGTGCTTTTCAAAGTGAATTAAATTAAAAAAATAATAATTTCAACAAAAACAATAATAGCAACATTAAAAACAGGCTGGAAAAAGGTAAAAGTATTCAGAAATGTTAACATTATCAAAGTGCTATTAACGCTCCCTTCCCTTCTACTCTACACAAGTTCAGGACAGCTGGTCCACACACCTCCAGCCCTAACCCCCATCCCATTCTCTATAAAACCAAATAATATATGACCCACAATCTACTATAGCGACAACGACTGTACTGTATATACCTCTATGATGATCATTTCGAGGCTGCATCTTTGTATTGATTTTAACTAGTCTTCCACCAAGCTGTTAGACAGACAGACAGACAGACAGACAGACAGAGAGGCCCGTTAAGAGAGACCCTGGAGAGAGAGAAGGGTGGGGGTGCCGCTTTGAAAGACCGGAAGCCCACAAACGGCCACTTTGTGCAGAACGAAGGTTTACCTGGGGGGCCCTTCGCGTGACAGGTACTCTGTGCAGGGCAACTCTCATACGCACCTTCTGTCTGACGGCGAGAGGGAGAAGTGGGTGAATTTACATGCTAAAAAGCGGACACCTCTCTCACATTCCTGGACTTTTACACTTATACATGTTCAGATTTGAAGTTTTGTTTCTGAGATTTTCTTTCATCTGCTTTTCAGAACAAACAGATCAAACACCTAATTCGAAGTTGTGCTGTTCAGTCCTCTCTTTTCCTCTCTCCCTTTTCTTTCACTCTGTCTCTCTCTCTTTCTTCACTGGGGCGGGATAACTGGGGCAGAGGAGTGAAGAGCCTCAGGGGGCAGAGGGGCACTTGGCTCTAGTATACAGACAAAGAGCAAAAGGTGGAAAAAAATAATGTGTTTTAATACAGGAAGACAAACAGCTTTTATAGCTCTACTGATTCGACTGATTTGACAATGACTGTGTAACAGCTCTACTGATTCGACTGATTTAACCATGACTGTGTAACGGCTCTACTGATTCGGCTGATTTGACAATGACTGTGTAACGGCCCTACTGATTCGACTGATTTGACCATGACTTTGTAACGGCTCTACTGATTCGGCTGATTTGACAATGACTGTGTAACGGCTCTACTGATTCGACTGATTTGACCATGACTGTGTAACGGCTCTACTGATTCGACTGATTTGACCATGACTGTGTAACGGCTCTACTGATTCGACCATGACTGTGTAACGGCTCTACTGATTCGACTGATTTGACCATGACTGTGTAACGGCTCTACTGATTCGACTGATTTGACCATGACTGTGTAACGGCTCTACTGATTCGACTGATTTGACCATGACTGTGTAACGGCTCTACTGATTCGACTGATTTGACCATGACTGTGTAACGGCTCTACTGATTCGACTGATTTGACCATGACTGTGTAACGGCTCTACTGATTCGATTGATTTGACCATGACTGTGTAACGGCTCTACTGATTCGACTGATTTGACCATGACTGTGTAACGGCTCTACTGATTCGACTGATTTGACCATGACTGTTTAACGGCTCTACTGATTCGACTGATTTGACCATGACTTTGTAACGGCTCTACTGATTCGACTGATTTGACCATGACTGTGTAACGGCTCTACTGATTTGACTGATTTCACCATGACTGTGTAACAGCTCTATTGATTCAGCTGATTTGACTGATTTGTCTATGATTATAACATCCCTGATGCTAACAGGATTTAAAAGATGACAGTAGCCAGTGCACAATATTAAAGGCATTTTAAGCAGGCAGCCCTGTTTCTTGTCTGTAAATAGCAGCTGTCAGAGATGCCAGCATGCAGCACTATCAGCAGCACAAAGAGTGAAAAGGAAAGACTTACCATGGACTGAAAAAGGGGTGGCGGCAGACTGGGGTAATGGGGGCTGACTGGGAGGGACTGGGGGGGAGATGTGCTGGGCTGGGGGGGCCTGGGGCTCCTGTGGCTGGCCGGAGTAGGGTCCAGACTGGGGGTTGTTGACAGACGAAGCCGGCGCCGGGCTGGGAGCAGGTGGGGGACCAGGGGTGCCAGGGGCAGGCTGCGAGCTGGGCAGGCCTTGAGGGGGGGCCAGCGGGGCAGATGTGGGATGCTGTGGGGGGGTCTGGCTGTGCTGCTGGTGCTGGATCTGCTGGAAGTGCTGTTGACGGGCTCTCATCTCTGCATACTTGAGCTGCTCCATGTGGAAGGACTGCCGGTCGGCCAGGAGCTGCTGACGCTGATACTCCAGCTGGAGTGAAGCACAGACACATTCACCGTGCGGGAAACACGCTTCCTCCTGCAACTCTGCAGCCCGGCGCGCTCACTGCACTTACCGCCTCCCTCTCTCTGTCCATGATGGTCTCCAACTCCTCGAAGTGCCTCAGCTTGATCTCTAGCTTCTTCATCTGAGTCTCCACCAGCAGGGCCACCAGAGACTTGATCTTGCGTTCCTCGACGGCAGCGAGATGCTGGGAGGTCACGTTCCGAAAGTAAAAGTAAATTTCAGTCAGAGTAACCCTATATACTGTAACAATGAATGCTGGATTAGAGGGACGCTCTTTTACTAAACGTGCCCCTGAATCTGGTGCCTCGCTCAGCGTGGCAGGACCCCACCTCAGGGCTTCCATACCTTGGCTTTCACGGCGGCTGCTGCTAGGGCAGACGCTGCGGCGGTGGCCAGATTTCCTTCACCGATATCCCGCTCCACCTTAGCCTTCCTCTCCCCGTCACTCTCTCCGTCTCTCCTGCCTTCTTCTGTACCCTCCTTGCCCTCCTTGTCTTTCTCTCCATCACCTGGAAGCGAAGTCGAGGCGTAACGCGGTATAATGACATCAGCACCATCGCGGCTCCTCCGCCGCTCTGCACGGCTGCCGCACATGCCCTTACCCATCTCCGATTCGGGCTTCTCCCCCTCTCTGTCCCCATCTTCATCCCTCTCTCTCTCTTCCTCCTTCTTCCCATTTTCCCCCTGCCTGTCTTCATCATCTGTAGTGGATTCTTTGCTCTCCTGGCAAACAGCAGGGAGAACCATGGAATAGGGAACTCAGCACACATACAGGTATCCGCACACACACACACACACACACACACACACACACACACACACACACACATACAGGTATCCCCACACACACACACACACACACACACACAGGTATCCGCACACACACACACACACACAGGTATCCGCGCACACACACACACACACACACACACACACACACACACACACAGGTATCCGCACACACACACACACACACACACACACATACAGGTATCCGCGCAAACACACACACACACACACACACACACACACACAGGTATCTGCACACACACACACACACACACACACAGGTATCCGCACACACACACACACATACAGGTATCCGCGCAAACACACACACACACACACACACCTTGCTCTCCCTCTTCTCCTCAGAGGGCTGCCCTTCACTCTTGTTCTCCTCGCCACTCTCCTCTGCAAAGGGAAATCCTCGTGTCAGCGTCCCGAAGAGCATCCCAGCTAAACCCCCCACCTCCAGTATCACCGTACCCCCTCCCCCTGGGCCAGTCTGCGTCATGCCACGCCCCCTTCCTCACCCGGCCTCTCCGTCTCCTCCAGGTCAGTACCGGCGATTCCGCTGCCCTCCAGGCCAAACAGGGGGTCCCGCCTCCCGCTGACTCGAGCCGCCTCCTCCACCCGCCTGACGTGCGCCTCCACCAAAGCTGCTGGCACCTCCTCTTTCATCCGCGAGAACTCCTCTGCGGAGACAGACTGGCAGTGAGCACTGACGGAGATCCATGTTACTGGCACTCCCATTCCTAGGGGAATCTGCACCTGACCCTCCGCGCTTGTCTTGTCACTGACACCCGCTGCCGGTGACAGATCGCTGTTAGATCCCCTCTTACATTCACGTCACACATCATAGCAGATCAAGGTCCGAAAGACCTTACGCCATTTTATTCACAACTGCAAATGCTGCTGATTATTTGATTATCCTGGTTAAATTAAGCGCTTTTACCTTTCCGGGACCCTCACCCCAAACCCGAGCATGAGCCCAGCCTGACTGGCAGACCCTCCCTCCCAGGGTCCTCCCCGGAAAGGCGGGCTTCTCACCGAGGGCGGACTTGGCTGCCGCAGAGGCCACACGCGGGTCCACCACAGAGGCCAGGAAGGCCACAGTGCTCATGACGGGGTTGCCAGCCTGGCTGAAAGGGACGGGTTGGAAGGCCAGTGGGCCCAGTGAGGAGGAGCTGTCCTCCAGGTACGGGTCCTCGATGGGCAGCCGCAGGAAATGCAGGATGCACTCGTCCTGCGTGCGGCTCCCCACGTGCTCCGACACCTTGTTCCAGTCGTCCTTATACATCTCCAGGGCCTGGAAAGAAAAAAAATGTTAGGGAAAGAGGTCAAAAAGATGTATGTAGACCAATCAGTAGATGGTCACACGGATGGAGAATGGAGGAAGTGATGAGGAAGAGGAGGCGATGAGGGTGCGGAGATGGTGTCTCACCTCCAGCAGCAGCAGCGTCTCCTGCTCGGTCCATTCCCTGGTGGTGCTGGCTGCACTCTTACTCTGCCACCAGACACAGAAGTAGGGTAAGGGCAAGTAGCGGAGGGTAAGGGTAAGTAGCGGAGGGTAAGGGTAAGTAGCGGAGGGTAAGACGGCCTGGGCATTACTGTTCACTTTCACAGCTGAGCATGTCCCCATCCACTTTCTTGGTACCCGTATCTGAACCAATCCATTCAATATTTATATCTGCTTAAGTCCGGCCCCGATCTTTTAATAAATATTTAAATATGCATACATATACAGCAGGCGCTGGTACATTCTTGGGCTAAGTAAGCCTCGTGATTTGCCAGTATTCTTCATTATGATGTCTCTGCAAGTGCCTAGTTAAATATGTTGTATTAAATGATGCTCTTTTGCCATCTTCGCTGGAAAGGATACCATTGCAAACACTGCAGGAAGCCACTGGGCTACTTTGAGTCTCCAGTTCACAGTTTCCTCACCGCTAACATCGATAATTTGTCGTTTCAAGCCATACAAATGTGCACCCCCCCGCTCTCCTTCTCCCCTCATCCCCCATCTTTCCCTGTCTATCCCCCTTCCCTCTCTCTCTCCCTCCCTCCTTCTCCCCATCTTTGCCTGTCCACCCTCCTTCCCCCACTCTCTCTCCCTCCCTCTCCATACCTTGGACGGCCCGCTTTTCTTGTTGTACATGTCAGTCCTCAGGCCAAAGTTCTGCAGATCCACCGGCTTCTCCTTCACCTTCTCAGGGAAGGACAGCAGCTGTTGCGAGGCTGGCGCCTGGGGCATGGGGGCCAGGACACCAAGGGGACACTAAGGTTCACTCATCCAGGTTCCCACACAATAGCACCCAAGTTTAACTTCAACTTTAAATTCTTGAGGCCCTTTTTTCACACGGCACAGGATGATTCAGGCCGTCAAGTAAGAAGCAACCTTCACCTTCTGACAGGTACCTGTGAGGGTTTGGGCTGTAAGGGAACCAGGCTGGAGGGTGTATCAGCCAGGACGTGAAAGTGGGACGTGGGAGGGGGCCCCATGGGGGTCGGCCGGCTCTCAGCGTCCACCTGGTAGTTGATCAGGCCCCACTGTTCCAGGAAGGCGTGGACCCTGGAGAAGAGGGATGCAGATCTGGTCAAAACCCAAAGGCAGTCACAGGAAATGAAAACCCTGCTCTCCTGTGGCGCTGTGGTCCTCCACACCTCATGATGGCGCACACATCTCCGGCCAAATTCCGCCGGCAGGCTGTGGAAGTCAAGTATTCCTGGGGATTGAGGCGGTATGTGTCTATCATGAAATTCCGGTAGGCCAGGTAACTGTAAAGAGAGAAACAAAAAAATCAAGTCAGTGGATGGGTTTATGGGTCAATCCTAACAGGAAAAGTCATATGTACGCATCTCCGTTTGCAAGACGCAGCTCACATTTCAGGGGTCTTGGACTTATTTTTGCCGTTGAAGAATTCTGGGAGGGCTCTGCGTTCAATGGCATGAACACTGGAAAGTAGAGGGAAAAAGGTGGGGTGGAGAAGATGAGGGGGTTCATGTTGTCGATTTCCTGCAGAGTGATGGGGCTCCCTTCCAGAGCAATGTCTTCCAGAAGTATTTCAAGATCAGGAAGTGCAGTGCGTCACACTGGTGGTGCATCTTGCAGGAAGTGCAGTGCGTCACACTGGCGGTGCATCTTGCACGAAGTGACGCAGCCTCGATAGCACGGCTAATGGGCACATTCTGCTACTAGCATGACGCATCAGGGCTCAAGCCGCAGTGACGTAAGAAATACAAGGTGATTGCCCACCCCTCCCCCACCTGTTGTAGTCGAACCAGGCGGCGTAGCTGGGAATGATGATGTGGTGGGTCTGCTCTGTCACGTTGTCCTCGTGGAGGTCGGAGCCCTTCACTGGCTCGCCCTTCACACTGGGGGAGCCCTCCTCTTCCTCCTGAAAGCGTGCGGCCGTCAGCGGTGCCGTGTGTTTTAAAAGCTACAGTGCGGCAAGCACAACCCTCCAGTTTCCTGCTCCTCACCTTCCCAACTGTATCCATGGACTCGTCCTCTTGCTCGTCTATTGGAAAAACACACAAGACTCGCATTTATTTTACACATTTGTCGGGTCCTTTTTCTATTCCCATTCCCTTGTCCTATATGCCAGGTCGCGGGGATCCGGAGCCCATCCCAGAAGCAAAGGGTACAAGGCAGAGAATAACCCATCGCAGGCACACGCACCATTCACACCCACATTCATACCTATGGACAATTTAGCAGAATTAGCATGTTTTTGGAATTTGGAGGGAAACTGGGAAGAATATGAAGACACACAAACCCCGCACAAACCCTGCACAAACCCCGCACAAACCCCGCACAAACTCCACACAAACCCCGCACAAACTCCACACAAACTCCGCACAAACCCCGCACAAACCACGCACAAATCCCGCACAAATCCCGCACAAACCCCGCACAAACCCCGCACAAACCCCGCACAAACCCCGCACAAACTCCACACAAACCCCGCACAAACCACGCACAAACTCCGCACAAATCCCGCACAAACCCCGCACAAACCCCGCACAAACCCCGCACAAATCCCGCACAAACCCCGCACAAATCCCGCACAAACCCCGCACAAACCCCGCACAAACCCCGCACAAACCCCGCACAAACCCCGCACAAACTCCACACAAACCCCGCACAAACTCCACACAAACTCCACACAAACCCCGCACAAATCCCGCACAAATCCCACACAAACCCCGCACAAACCCCGCACAAACCCCACACAAACCCCGCACAAACTCCACACAAACCCCGCACAAACCACGCACAAACTCCGCACAAATCCCGCACAAACCCCGCACAAACCCCGCACAAACCCCGCACAAATCCCGCACAAACCCCGCACAAATCCCGCACAAACCCCGCACAAACCCCGCACAAACCCCGCACAAACCCCGCACAAACCCCGCACAAACCCCGCACAAACCCCGCACAAACCCCGCACAAACCCCGCACAAATCCCGCACAAACCCCGCACAAACCCCGCACAAATCCCGCACAAACCCCGCACAAACCCCGCACAAATCCCGCACAAACCCCGCACAAACCCCGCACAAATCCCGCACAAACCCCGCACAAACTCCACACAAATCCCGCACAAACCCCGCACAAACTCCACACAAACCCCGCACAAACTCCACACAAACCCCGCACAAACCACGCACAAATCCCACACAAACCCCGCACAAACCCCACACAAACACCGCACAAACCCCGCACAAATCCCGCACAAACCCCGCACAAACCCCGCACAAATCCCGCACAAACCCCGCACAAACTCCACACAAACCCCGCACAAATCCCGCACAAATCCCGCACAAACCCCGCACAAACCCCGCACAAATCCCGCACAAACCCTGCACAAACCCCGCACAAATCCCGCACAAACCCCGCACAAACTCCACACAAACCCCGCACAAACTCCACACAAACCCCGCACAAACCACGCACAAATCCCGCACAAATCCCGCACAAACCCCGCACAAACCCCACACAAACACCGCACAAACCCCGCACAAATCCCACACAAACCCCGCACAAATCCCACACAAACTCCACGGCCAGGGCAGACATTCGAACCCCAGTCCCAGAGGTGTGAGATATCAATGCTAACCACTTTGCTACAATGTGGGCCATTAGCTTGGATAAAACGTTTTACAGCGAATCGGGCTTTGTTTGGTGGCGGTTTTTGTAAGGGGGATGGGGGCTAAGAAAACACAGTGAGACTGAGGGGCTCACCCAGGTCCGTCATGGTCCCTCCCTTCACTGGAGTCGCCTCGGAGTCTTTCTTAGTGTTCACTGTAAGAAGGACAGGAACATGCCAAGGTCACACCAAGGTCACGCCAACAGTCAGCAGAACACACACCACAAGCAAATTGCCCAGATCTGTCACGATGGTGATAAAGACAGCGGGGGGGGGGGGGGGGGGGGGGTGCACACCATTTTTGGGCAGCGTGACCTCCTCCACAGCTGGCACCGGTGAGGGCTCATCCAGCTCCTTGGTCAAGTCCTCCTGCTCCTCCTCGCGGTGCCCGCGCTTCGGCTTGGTGTAGGGAGTGGTGGGTCTACAGTATCCCCCCACACACACACAGACACACACACACACACACACAGACACACACACACACAAAAATCATAAGAGGTTCCACCCGGAAGTGGCCAGTGGTGGCTTAATGGTTCAGGACATGCACTTGTAATTGAAAGATTGCAGGTTCGAATCCCCGACCAGCAAGGCACCACTGAGGTACCCTGAGCAAGGTGCCGCCCCCAAGCACTGCCCCCCCGGGCGCTGAGTTAGCTGCCCCCTGCTGTGTCACGATGTCACATATGGCTTAAAGGCAGAGGACACATTTCTTTGTTGTGCACTGTGTGCTGTGGTGTGTCAACAATGAACACTTAATTCTAATTCATTCGCAGGATAAAGATGTGTGTCACAGCGCCCCTAGTGGCGTACCCCTTCTTGGTGTTCTTTTTCTTGCTCTCCTGTGGGGGCGGGGGTGGGGATGGTGAGGGGGAGCGCTTCCTCTTCTTTGTGCTCCCCGGCTTCCGATCCCGGCGTTCATCCGGAGGAGACACTTCGTCAGTGAGCGTTTTGGCTGAAATCCTCTTTCTCCGCGGCAGGCCCTCGCCCACCTCATAGTCCTCCTCTGTCATCCACTCATTGAAATGATCCAGATCAAGGATCCACTTGGCATGTACCTGTAAGTGTGGATATGTCAGATCAGGGGTCACCCCAGCATCCGCCAGCTCTGGGCAGGTGTCTACACCCACCTTTCGGGGCTTTTCTGGGCTGGGGGGGTCCTCCACGGCTGCCTCCACCTCGCTGGCAGGAATCCAGGTGTCATAGCTGGCAGACAGAGCAAAGTCAGGTTTAGCCTTTAGCAAATGCAGAGGGCAGAGGTACGGGATGCAGAGGTGTGCAGTGAGGTTTGTCATAGGAAATGCAGAGGGAGGTGTGTAATGAAGTCTGTCATAGAAAGAGAAGAGGGAGGTGTGTAATGAGGTCTGTCACACAAACAGCAGAGGGAGAGGTGTGTAATGAGGTCTGTCATAGAAAGAAGAGGGAGGTGTGTAATGAGGTCTGTCATAGAAAGAGAAGAGGGAGGTGTGTAATGAGGTCTGTCACACAAACAGCAGAGGGAGAGGTGTGTAATGAGGTCTGTCATAGAAAGAGAAGAGGGAGGTGTGTAATGAGGTCTGTCACACAAACAGCAGAGGGAGGTGTGTAATGAGGTCTGTCACAAAAACAGCAGAGAGAGGTGTATAATGAGGTCTGTCACACAAACAGCAGAGGGAGGTGTATAATGAGGTCTGTCACACAAACAGCAGAGGGAGGTGTGTAATGAGGTCTGTCACACAAACAGCAGAGGGAGGTGTGTAATGAGGTCTGTCACACAAACAGCAGAGGGAGGTGTGTAATGAGGTCTGTCACACAAACAGCAGAGGGAGGTGTGTAATGAGGTCTGTCACACAAACAGCAGAGGGAGGTGTATAATGAGGTCTGTCACACAAACAGCAGAGGGAGGTGTATAATGAGGTCTGTCACACAAACAGCAGACTCATTTTATTAAACCTATAGCCGTACTCCGGGCCCCACCCTGGGCCGTACCTGTCGGGGGAGTAACCCCAATGAAGGAGCACTTGCTTGTCTCTCTTCATAACCGGTCGAACCCACTCCTCTGTAACAGGGCACACATACACTGGTTATGACTCTGTCATGTTCACAAAGGTGTGCAGATCTTTTCTCCAGCTGACCTATTCCAACACACAGATGTCAAACAAGCAGACCAGGTGCTGGTGGCTTTTCTCCGAGATATTGCCATCCTCACCCTCTTCCAGGCTGGCAGGAATGGAAACCACAACGTGGGAGCTAGTGGACTTGTCTTCTGTCACTGATCCCTGGGGGGAGAACAACACGAGTGGAAATCGACAGCATGAACTGTAGCACTCCATGGTCAAAGACAGACAGGTGGGGGGGGGGGGGGGGCAGGTAGAATGGTCTGGAAAACCACCAAACCTGGTGCCGCTTTATGATGTCTTTCAGTTTGCCCATCAGCTTGGGCTCGATGTCGGCACTGAGGAAGATGATGGGCCGGCTGAGACAGTTATTCTGGCCAAAGGGGGAACATGAGTCGTTAAATTTCAAGGCAGGTCCCGGAAATTTCTACAGCTTCAGTGGCGCCGTGGGCTCACCTGCACCAGGGATTTCTCAATGGTCATGAACATCTCAACATTACGGTCCATCCGTGATGGGTTCTGGAAGTCAAATCTCCTCCTGAAAATGGATAAAGGACCAATTAAGTATGACCCAGTTCAATTTCCCCATGCTCTCCGCATGTTCTCCCAATGTTCTCCTACAGACTGCCAAGACATGTCATGAATCTTGAGCACCTTCTTGCTCAATAGCAACCTTGATTAGTTTAACTAGACAAACTGCTATGAATTTTCACTTGAAATCCAAGAGCCACTATAACTGTTTTCCAGAACTTTCTACAAAGTTCTTCCATGTTTGTGTGTGAAAGTGGTGTCTATCTGGGAGGATGGGTCATGTGGCTGTCCCTGCGGCCAGTGACTGGTCCACATGTACTTGTATTTTAGTGCCTAGTGCTTTTTCTGCAACCGAGAGTTTTGTTTTCTTTCTGATGTGAGTAATATCAAAGTTTCATGGGTTATTAGGGTTACGTTTTGGTGGAGAATGTTTACAATATATGCCTCATTATGCACAGGATTACTCTGGACTACTTTAGTGCACAGTATTGTAATTAGGACGACTGAATCGGGTTCTCTCGATGCCAACGATATGTGATTCACATATGTGCGTTATACCTATCCAAAGTAACGAGCCTGAGATTAATGGGTGCGTTTTGCGTTTGTCGGGTTCTGAGGTTAAGGCCCCTTGTGGGGCCACTCACCAGCCCTGGTCACTCTTGAACTTGTAGGCAGCAGCCAGTATGTGGCAGAGAGCTCCACCCGACTTAAAGTCCAGGAAGCACTTAATCTGAGGAAGCAAACAGAGAGAAGGTGTTAAGATGAGCACAGGAGGTGTTAAGCACAACTCCATGCCTGAACACCATGAACACGACTTTCCATTTGGCTTCTCACTGTGGATCCATGCAACAAGGAGACCGGAGATAAACGAATCCACTTTAGGCATCAAACTTCTATGCAGGCAGACACAAAGATCATAGATGACCTTCTGAAGGACCCATAGATCATGGTTTTAAAGTAACATTAAGGCTCATTCCATTGAACTTTACAAGAGGGGAACCACATTAAGTAACGGTAATTAAGTGCTGTGCGCACTGCATTAAGTAAAATCGATTAATATGGCTGTAAATACATCTGGATCGGGGTCTATAACTTCACGCAGCCACTGTGAGTGACTGCTCCTTAGGATTTACACACTGCCTGCACACCCAGTCCAGATCAGTTCAGCTCGAGGTTCCTCAGATTGGCTGAGCACCATCTGTGGATGTGAGAATCTTAATGCATCACAGGGAGGTGAGCTGTGTGTTTAGGCTGATTTACGGTGCTGTTACCGGGAGCTTGGTGAGCGGGGGGTTGCTGACATGCCGGCCAAACACCTCCTCCTGAAACTGCAGCAGCTGCACCACCAGGCTTGACAGAGACTTGTTGGTTGGGGGCTCTGCCTGAATGTACTGCAAAGATGAAGGTGAGCGTCAAATGAAACCGACACCTTAAAGGGACCACAAGTGAAAAGCAAAATAGCAGACAGTTTAAAGCTATTTTAAATGTATTTATGTGCTTCACAGGATACTGAGAAAACCAAAGAGTGACATTACAGGAGGAAAGAGCAGTACAGTTTGGGTACAAAAGCAAACTGATTATGACATTTCCTGCAAAAACTCTGGCAGAACAGCTGATTACTGCTCCATTATTACAGCCTGTCTCAGGGACTGACATTTGAAACAGATGTAATTTACATTTCACACACCATCGCTTTTTGAAACATGCAGTCCAGAGTTTTCAAACAAAGCTTTCTGCCTTGTTTCTACCATAAATATAAACTTCATATATATTAATCAAAAATTTCTCTCAAAACCTACTTCTTTCCTCCCAGAAGGCTCTTCGAAAAACAGAAGCATTGCGCTGAGTTACACAATAATCACGTATTTAGCCTTCAGGTATGCCCTTCAGAAGTTACATTCCTTCATATGGAACATTTGAAAGATCAATACAGTTAATATCAGAGAAACACTTGTTAATTAAAATAAACCAGGATCTACATATCGATTAACTGGAATTATTACGTAAAATTGCCAGGACAATGCACAATACATTACAGCACAATAAATTAATAGCATATGTCGTATTAACACTTGGCTGCATTGAATGCTTATCGAACTTCTGAGAAACTGAGTTTACTAGATGGCGCTCTTTTCTAAAAATCTAATCACTATACTATCTCGTTATATTAGAGACTGAAAAAGTTCAGTGTTAGTGATTAATCTGATAATTAATGACAAAAAGTTATACTAGAATAATGAACAGGATACAGCGGATAGGTGTGTTCTCCTGGGATCTAATCGTTAATCCCCGTCACCATGAGGCATGAGGAACAACGAATCTGGACCGTATGGGACTGATTACCGTTTTGTTTAGCAGTCAAAGTTCTACAGTGCTGTACATATGTAATAAACCATAAAATATGTTGAAACGTTACATACAATTACACTTGACCTGGGTGTTAAGATGTTAACGCATAAAAGGGTTGACTAATTAATGAAGAAAACACGATGTTCCTAAAATGACACTTCTTTTAGTATATCAGAGCTGGCTTATTTGGGGCCCAGGTTTGATCCCTCCACAGGGCAGTTCAATGGGGACAGTCTAACCACGATGCACAGCCCAGTTTCTCGCCCTGGTTCCGTGCTATGCTCACCGTGTCATCGCTGATCGAGGCGTTACATGTTTTGACAGCCCTGACCATATGCTGCTTTGTGTGTGTGACGGGAGGGGGGCGGCTCCCCTGGCCGTCTGCTTCACAGATAACCCCCTAAATGCTACGCTCTGTACAATGAATATTCAACAGTTGACAGTGAAGAGGGAGCGAAATGCCGAGTCGATCTATATAGCGATGCACGTCTATGTGCGGTGTTTGCTGCATGTGCATCCTTGCATTCGAGCACAACCGAATTGCTTTGTGCCAGACTCAAGCGCAATAAACACAATGCTGAGACATGCACTGAGGTTTAATCATGTCAGATGCCTCATGATCGCCGGCTCCGCGGGCCATCCAGCCCCGGTCCTTCCCATGGCCGATCTGCGCAGATGCTTCCTCGGCATCTTCTCTTTTGTCTCCGGATCTCGGGCTGTATGCATGGACCAGCTGGACTAGCCCTGCAGACGCCGCTGCTCGCCCTCCCACTCCTCATCTCCTCCTCCTTCTGCTGAACACTCATTCTTCTTTCTTTATTTGCAATACGGTTGGGTCTACATAAATAGCACGGCCTCGCGGGGGGAGAAAGAGAAGGAAAAAAGACAAGCAGTACCTTTTTGTAATTCTTGCCCAACCATATGCGGACGTTGTCGAACTGTGAGATTGTGTCGGCAGCTTCGAAATATTTTACGTTCGGGCCGCCGTCTTTCTTCCGCACCGCCATCTTTGCCTGCAGATGAAGAAAAGACGCCCTTGCTCGCCCTCTGGTGGCCGTTCGTAAGCTCCGCGGCGCTTAGCGTTTGCTCCAGACGCGTTGTAACGGCGAAATTGTGTCCATTTTGGCTCAATTGGCAGAAGCCGCAGTAAGCCGGATCAGGTCGCATGGTTGAGCCAAGATGTCTGACAATGGAGCTGTGATTGCATACGTGATTTCGCGGCGCTTACTGGTATCGATGCATCTGTAGAGAAATTAAAAATATCAGGAATGAAAATCCAGTAAAAAAAACATATCATGCGTTTCTTTTGGGGGTATTGTAAATTTTAGATTCTTGCTTATAAGACCTTCTATTTGCAAAAATGCACATACACATGGACATACAAAAACACAGAAATGTACTGTTGGTGGCTATGTATGAAATAACTCCATCGTTTTAACATAAAAACAACCATATTGTCTACAGTTTATTGATGCTGCGGTATCTTATATACCTGAGTCTTAAATTCATTCAACTTTCCATCTAAATATAAATACAGGGGAGGTTGCGTCTGTGTGTTACCTCTCTGTTATTTGGTTGTATTCCATACACTTTATAAGTGCCCTGTCAAAATATAGGTTATCCATACCCAAACGGCTGTCTTAATCACACAGCTTTTGACTGTTGTTCATCAAACGTGTCTACAGCGTTGCTCTCCAAGTAGTAGCCTATAAGCGACTAAGTCAATGAGCAAAGAGGTACATAATTAGATACCACATTTTCAAATACATACAGTATATGGAGGATAAGCAACGGTAGTTCATGGCAAGCAGAGCACAGAGCAGCCGAATCTGGAGCAGTGCTTACATAAAGGAAACAGCAGGGGTCACCGGTGTCTAGAACATTCTGAAGGCTTCAGCGCCAGAGCCGTCCTCGCGCACAAAGGCGGAAGTCTGAAGTGCTTCTCATTGTGATCCCTGGAACAATTAATACTCTTTAGGAAATGGGAAGTCTGAATTGTGACCACCACCATTTACTGGACTGTTATATCATATGCTTGTCTCTAATAAACTACCATATAAACTGCCATCTAAGACTGGACTGTCTATTAATATTATTTAGTTTTATTGTTTTGATAATTGAGAATCTTTTTGTTAGTATACCCCCCAATGTAATGTTTGTTCAGTAACAGTATTTATAATATTCTAATACTTATAATAGTAATTATATAAATTGTAAGCGTAATTATAATTGTACAGTTATTTTTTCAAGTAGCCTACCCATCAAACCACAAACCGTAATTTTATGTAAATTACCCTTCAAATTAAATAGAACCGTACGATAGTTCGTAAGAGGTGAGACTCGCGTTCATGGAAAGCCGTAATTACAGCGTATGCGTGAAGCTAAACCGGGAAACTATTTATGTTATAGATACAGGAAAAATATTAATTATTTTGCACCTACAATAAAATAAAAATATATTTATTTTTAAATGAAATTATGTAAAACAAAATCGCCGGGTCCTACTATGGAAATATTGACTTGGTGTAGTTTAGAATAGGCCTAATTATAGTTTGTCCCTATTACCCCGAATAAAATATCACAGTAGGCCTAAATAACTGTAGAGAAGGACTAGTGCTTTTAATCAACTGTTATGATCACTGTATTTAAAATTGTCGCAGCCAGCGGAACATGAATTTTATGCAATTTTTCGTGGATTTCCAAAACACATAAGACTTTTTGCTTTGGTTATTAAAAGTTGTAAAAATAATATTTTACATTTGAAGAAATATATAATGAATATAATAAATGTTTTGTAATAAATTCAGTGTAGTTTTTAAATATTGCGCATAAGTAGGCCAAATCATGTTCCGTTAACTTTTTGTGTTTTTTATTTTTAGAATAATACAGAATATTACAGTTTTTCTTTAATTTAGTATATATTTATGCCAAACACCAAAGCAATATTTTTATCAGACGTATCAACCTGCAAACATGCACACGGGTGTGTTAGTGTGTGTACATGTACTACGCGCATACAAAGCCTGCCATTTCCGCGTCTCACTGACCTTTTTCTTATTCGTCTTTTCGACCAGACAGAACCGTTCCCCTTATTATGTGTGTGTGTGTGTGTGTGTGTGTGTGTGTGGGTCTGCATGCTCTGTGAAGGTGCGAGTGAAACGGTCGCTAATTATTTTGTGTGTGCTGTGCGTGTGTGTGTGTTTGCCTGTGTGTCTCTGCGTGTGGAGGTAAGTGAAGGCTATTGATTATTGTAATCCTCCTATTTGTGAGTCTGTGATCCTCTCGGCCCACCGGCCGACGGAGGAATCGCTAATGGGCCCCAGCGATCCTGCCTCAGACTTCTCCCGGTCCAATTAACTTTCAACCAGAATGTGCTGAGAGAGCGGGGGTGCTCCCATTGGAAAAACATCCAACAAAGCCTAACAGCCCAGATTGCCATTAGCTGCTCCTTTTACTTATAGGGTTTCCTCTTTTTGTTACGAGTGGACATATCGCATCACGTAGCGTACAACACGCACAGCTCGGGCTCAGACAAGGAGAGTAAGTACTCACTGTTCCTGCTAGCATTGGCCCGGTCAATAATTGAACGTTTTTATTATCACTGCTGAGTTCTCCCCATATGCAATGCATATTTTGCAATAATTTATTTCCTTGAAGACCTAATTTTTAAAGAAATTTGAGGACACATTTTAGTACAGTCTCAGATATATACGATGCCTTTACGCGCGAGACCCTGAGTAATGAGCTCTACCGTGGATTTATTCTGTGGGTTAAGCTGCACTAATATTACTATTTTATTTAAGTTGTCTGCTGTTAAATATCGCGTTGATAGTTTTATTGAATAAGATAACCATTAGTATGTGGGAAATGACAACGTGGAAGCACGGAAGAGAAGAATCATGTAATTCACAAAGGAAAGTAGATTGTTCGTAATTATTATAAGATGAGCCTGAGTTATATGATCGTTATTTAAAAAGATAAAAATAAAAACAGACCGGAAGAAGGGTTTAATACATGCTGCTCTTGGCTTTTAGATTAAACACAGTTCAGCTTTATACTAAAAATCACAGTTCAGTACTAAAAATATAGTTGGTATTAATGTAGGGATACTGGGTAAATTAAATGCGACATCAAAATGACAATGAATATCGTTACGCTGTCGGTTTAGTTCAATTTGGAAAAGGCTGCATAAACTCACTGCTGTAAAGATTATTTATGCTGACGTACTGCAATGATGTGACAGATGATTATGAACAAGAAGTGTATAATTAAAAAATAATGATACTATAACTAAAATTATCTTTACGATTATTTTACTGTAATGGCAACTACTGAGTTATAACTAATTTGCTATGTTATATTATTCAGTCAACTGAGGTAATATTAGAAATGTAATGCAAACGTCTATATTCATAGAATAGCGTTATGCTTGTAACGCCCCATTAAAACTCTTCTTGAGAAAATGATATACGCAGGTTATATTAACGTTAATATTGACGTTAGTCAGAAGAGTGAACTTGCTGCTAATTCAATTATAGATGGTTTAATTCTCCTTGACTTGCTGCATTAAGTTCTGTTCAATACAAGCCCTTGGACCAGTGAAGTTTGATCAGGATTTCAGCCAGGATCTCAGCAAGGAGTCCTGAGTGGTCTGGACTGTGCTAATGAACTTCTGACATGTCGGTGTCACCCTGGCCCTGGTCCACAGCGGCAGCAATGCGCACAGCTTGCAATGCGATTCGTCACGCAGACCCAGGCAGACGACAAAAATGGTGAAGCTGAAATATTTCAAAATGTCCATCAAAAAGTCCGCACTTCCGAAATGAATTCACACCGATGAAAACTTTTGATATAATAATTCCATGCCCATTACAGGTTTTGTCCAAAACATATTCCTACAATAATATTAGTGAAATAGTTTATGTAATTTAATGTCGTGTTATTAGCCTTGTTGAAACTACTAATGCCAGACACTTAATATTAATTCAGTATTTCGCATACAAGGATCGACTAATTTTTAAATACTCTTCTGCCCATTTTGCGAGCTGAACTGGGATGAATGGGCATTAACAGTTAATGCAAATACACGTAAAGGAAAGAGGAACGTTCTATACTAGTTTAAAATTGAACTACATATATTAGACTGTGACTGTACATTTCCGCAGGGATATATGTTTTTAGGGTTTCTTTTTTCTTAGCATAATCTCATGCATACTGAATATTTTCAAGGTCCTTTATGAAATTTGATCATAATTTATAACAGCTTAAAATACATCGGTAAGAAAAAAAGTAAAAAGATAAGAATAATAAGAATTAATTTCTTTGTAGTGGGAATGAATGTATTATATAAAATACCTAAACAGAAAAGATGGATTTTGCCTCACAAAAATGGTTTACATCAATAATATGATTCCTGTCAAACCTTATTAAAATATTCTGCAGTTAAGAGTCACAGTTTGAAGCATTTCAGTAATGATATACATATACTGCAGGCCATTATTTAAATAACAACACACTCCCTTCCTGGGAATGTTCGATATTCTACATGTATTTCCACATGTTGCTTACATCCCTGCTGTCAGATTCCTGATTTCCTGAAATGGTGGGGAACTAACAAGAGGCGAGTCTTTTTAATCGTGGCCAGTGGTGTCGACAGATGTGCTGGGAATCCAAGTCGACCGAAGGCTGTGAAAGGCCGAAGGATCTCCACTGTCACCCTGGGAAGGTTCATGTTTCAGGATCACATTGCCAGGCTCAGTAGGAGAGTGAAGCATTTCAACTGAAATCAGCTTAATTACACTGACAGCAGCCTCTGTTGTGTTTGTGTTTATTAGCTCATAGTGCTAATGTAATTCATTAACCTCTGAAATCTTTACCCCTGTGGCTTTAACAATTAACACCCACTATTTTATCTTCTCCAGTGAAACTCGATGATAAAGACCAGTGTTAACAACTGTATCACACTGTAATGTTGCTTTAATATATTTCATAAAATAACCCTCAGGTCAACTCAAAAATGCACATTGGACATTCAGCTGAACAGTTAAAGCACTCCAGAGTGGTTTTTACAACATACAGTATTGGAATGATCTGGAAAACACACATTTTTATGTACATATGTGTATAACAAAGCGAGGCTTTACACACCATAAACATATCAGAAACAGCACAAACAGATGCTTGCAGCAGTGATATATATTCCACTACGGAAGTTTCTGGTAACTCTATTTGCTTAGGGTCATGAGGTGCATGGCCTGACAGATATCTAACAGTTCATTCCTATGAACAGAAGGTCAGAGCTTCTTCTCGGAGCATTTGCTTATCTAGAACAATCCACAACATTACAGCTTTTCTCTCTTTTTGTTTTTTTTTTCCAGGACTTGACTCTCTATGGCGCCATCTGCCTTTTGAGTCCCCAGGTGGACAGTCTGCATGATGGGGGTGGGGCTGTGGGTGGGTCAATCTGCATATATGAGAAATCCAGAGAAGGTGCTATATTTGTTGGTGTTGCCCCCGTGGACTTTACCCCCATCCAGCTGAACAAACACCTCATCCCCCACGTCCAAATGCAGGATGACGCTGTTGGAAGCGTAGTCATAGTTCTGATCTGCATCCTGAGCGATGGCACTGGCCCTCACCTGAAACAGACACATGACAGTCATGGGCTTATTGGCGAGCGCAGGTACCTGTGAGGCAAGCACACAACTCACAACACGCTTATTGGCGAGCGCAGGTACCTGCGAGGTGGGCACACAACTCACAACGCGCTTATTGGCGAGCGCAGGTACCTGCGAGGTGGGCACACAACTCACAACACGCTTATTGGCGAGCGCAGGTACCTGCGAGGTGGGCACACAACTCACAACGCGCTTATTGGCGAGCGCAGGTAACTGCAAGGCGGGCACACAACTCACAACGCGCTTATTGGCGAGCGCAGGTAACTGCAAGGTGGGCACACAACTCACAACGCGCTTATTGGCGAGCGCAGGTAACTGCAAGGTGGGCACACAACTCACAACACGCTTATTGGCGAGCGCAGGTACCTGTGAGGTGGGCACACAACTCACAACGCGCTTATTGGCGAGTGCAGGTACCTGCGAGGTGGGCACACAACTCACAACGCGCTTATTGGCGAGCGCAGGTAACTGCAAGGCGGGCACACAACTCACAACGCGCTTATTGGCGAGCGCAGGTAACTGCAAGGCGGGCACACAACTCACAACGCGCTTATTGGCGAGCGCAGGTAACTGCAAGGCGGGCACACAACTCACTGCACGCTTAATTGGCGAGCGCAGGTACCTGTGAGGCGGGCACACAACTCACTGCACGCTTAATTGGCGAGCGCAGGTACCTGTGAGGCAAGCACACAACTCACAACACGCTTATTGGCGAGCGCAGGTACCTGCGAGGTGGGCACACAACTCACAACGCGCTTATTGGCGAGCGCAGGTAACTGCAAGGCGGGCACACAACTCACTGCACGCTTAATTGGCGAGCGCAGGTACCTGCAAGGCGGGCACACAACTCACTGCACGCTTAATTGGCGAGCACAGGTACCTGTGTGTCGGGCACACGACGCATAGTGCGCTTAATTGGCGAGCGCAGGTACCTGTGAGGCAAGCACACAACTCACAACGCGCTTACTGGCGAGCGCAGGTACCTGTGAGGCGGGCACACAACTCACTGCACGCTTAATTGGCGAGCACAGGTACCTGTGTGTCGGGCACACGACGCATAGTGCGCTTAATTGGCGAGCGCAGGTACCTGCGAGGCGGGCACATGACGCACAGCGCGCTTATTGGCGAGCGCAGGTACCTGTAAGGCGGGCACACGACACACAGCGCGCTTAATTGGCGAGCGCAGGTACCTGTGAAGCTGGCACACAACTCACTGCGCGCTTATTGGTGAGCTCAGGTACCTGCGAGGCGGGCACACAACTCACAGAGCGCTTAATTGGCAAGCACAGGTACCTGCGAGGCGGGCACACAACTCACAGCGCGCTTAATTGGCAAGCACAGGTACCTGTGAGGTGGGCACACGACGCACAGCGCGCTTAATTGGCGAGTGCAGGTACCTGTGAGGTTGGCACACAACTCACTGCGCGCTTATTGTTGAGCTCAGGTACCTGCGAGGCGGGCACACAACTCACAGAGCGCTTAATTGGCAAGCGCAGGTACCTGTGAGGTGGGCACACAACTCACAGAGCGCTTAATTGGCGAGCGCAGGTACCTGTAAGGCAGGCACACAACACACAGCGTGCTTAATTGGCGAGCGCAGGTACCTGTAAGGCGGGCACACGACTCACTGCGCGCTTATTGCTGAGCTCAGGTACCTGCGAGGCTGGCACACGACTCACTGCGCGCTTAATTGGCGAGCGCAGGTACCTGTGAGGCGGGCACACGACTCACTGCGCGCTTAATTGGCGAGCGCAGGTACCTGCGAGGCAGGCACATGACGCACATCGTGCTTAATTGGCGAGCGCAGGTACCTGCGAGGCGGGCACACGACTCACTGCGCGCTTATTGCTGAGCTCAGGTACCTGCGAGGCGGGCACACGACTCACTGCGCGCTTAATTGGCGAGCGCAGGTACCTGTGAGGCGGGCACACAACTCACTGCACGCTTATTGCTGAGCTCAGGTACCTGCGAGGCGGGCACACAACTCACAGAGCGCTTAATTGGCGAGCGCAGGTACCTGTGAGGCGGGCACACAACTCACAGAGCGCTTAATTGGCGAGCGCAGGTACCTGCGAGGCGGGCACACGACTCACACTTATAAATACGTGAAACAAACCATCTAAGGTATTTTGCTTTGAATCCCTTTATACTTTCTCTTCTTTAAAGACCTTGGTTTGAAAAAAGTTGCAAAAGATTTTTTTCCTCACTCATGGCAGACTGAACTCTCGATGTAGTAAATTCAAAATGTAAGCCTAGGCCACTTAATGAGGTTAATTACTCAATTAAGGGTGATGAGCGTGTACGGTTAGGGACTGCTCTCTGACTGCGAGTTTCGCTTCCTGCTTTAACACCTTCTAATATGCAATTTTTTATCTGTATCTAGGCATGAGGCTGCTTCCTTAATTGTACCCATGCTGTAAACTGTCCCTGGCCCGAATCGGATAATGGCCATTTAAATGCCAATTGTTATGTTGGGTGGAAAGACATGTAACAGCACAAAGATTTATGGCTTAACTGAGTGATATTTCCTTACTTTTACAAGGAAAAATATAGGATAGTCGCAATTGCCTCTACAGTTTCAGCAGACAGCATTTAGATGATGTAGCAGAGGTGTCTCCAAAGGCTGTCAATGTCTCCATTGTGAGAAGACTGTAAATCATACTGCAGACTTGGACAGATATTTATTATCCTACATCCCATAACACACAGCTCTATAACCACATTTCTACAGTCATCACTGTGATGGCTGTAAGGAAAACACTTTTTCAAATAATAGACAAAAACAACAGAGAATTATGCTGTAACAGCAGACGGTTTCAGGTGTTTCGAACTTGCATTTTTAAACTTGCCTGCTTTGGCCCTACATGAAAGTGTAGGTTTTCAATATCCAGGTGACCTCCCTCTCCCCCCCAAAATAGATTAATTACAGGACAAAACTGGAACAGTGATTCAGCAAGTAAAGTCATCCTTAAACAATATTCCGTTTGTCGCTGTATTTCAGATATCACTATAAATAGGATTGGTTCCCCTAAAACAATACAAATTAGACTCAAACCCTTAAATTGTTCCCTTTTCCTCTGAATGGATGATTGGATTTTTGAAAAGCCTTGGACTCACAAGGCACGTCTCTCGGTTACTTTGTTCCGTCACAGAGCACACGTGGACTTCCACACAGACCCTGTCCACACGAGCTGGGGCGGGGGGGGTGGCGGGGGTCTCACCAAAGATACATTTATCTGTGCATCTATAGCAGCAGGATTCAGTGGAGCAGGAGGCTACAGCATCTTCATGCTGAACTCGGCTCTTCCTGCTGCCAGCTGCTTGACCTGTTTGCTCAGTAAAGTCGTCTGATATGGGCAGTTTATATATCATCACAAGATTAATAAAGATTTTATATCTTAATCATTTTTCCAGCGGGAAAAGCCTTGGTCTTTTGCTGCCGTTTAATGAGTTTCCCATTTAACGGAGAGCATATTGTAAAAAACGCACCCCCCCCCCCCCCCTAGCATCCCCCCGGGTCAGACCGTAATGTCACTGGTATTGAGGGCTGTCTGTCTGACACCCCCACACCATGTAAATGAATGAGCTGAGACCGCGCTCCGGCACCCCGGCCCCAAGTGTGTCTCATCCCCCATATCGATTACTGCCATGTCTGCCACTGGATCTAGGACGTGCAGGGGGAGTGTAGGCAGGGAGTGGTGGCGTTGAAAGGAGCATGTGGCAGGACATGCATGGTGTATTAGAGTAATTGGGAGGTTAAAGTAATCGAGTGCAAAAAAAAGGGCAAGGGGTGGTGCGCTGGAGTAATGGGGGGGATTAGAGTAATGGAAAGGGGGGTGCACTGGAGTATTGGGGGTGAATTAGAGTAATGCATGCGGGTTGGTGCACCAGAGTAATGGGGGGGATTCGAGTAATGGAAAGGAGGTGGTGTACTGGAGATTTGGGGGTGAATTAGAGTAATGGAAAGGGGGTGGTGCACTGGAGTAATGGGGGGAATTTGAGTAATGGAAAAGGGGTGGTGCACTGGAATATTGGGGTTGAATTAGAGTAACGCACGGGGGGTGGTGCACTGGAGTAATGGGGGGATTAGAGTAATGGAAAGGGTGGTGCACTGGAGTATTGGGTTGAATTAGTGTAACGCACGGGGGTGGTGCACTGGAGTAATGGGGGAATTAGAGTACTGGAAAGGGGGTGGTGCACTGGAGTAATGGGGGGATCAGAGTAATGGAAAGGGGGGTGCGCTGGAGTATTGGGGGTGAATTAGAGTAATGCATGCGGGTTGGTGCACCAGAGTAATGGGGGGGATTAGAGTAATGGAAAGGGGGTGGTGTACTGGAGATTTGGGGGTGAATTAGAGTAATGGAAAGGGGGTGGTGCACTGGAGTAATGGGGGGATTAGAGTAATGGAAAGCGGGTGGTGCACTGGAGTATTGGGGGTGAATTAGTGTAACGCACGGGGGTGGTGCACTGGAGTAATGGGGGGGGAGTAGAGTAATGGAAAGGGGGTGGTGTTCTGGAGATTTGGGGGTGAATTAGAGTAACGCACGGGGGTGGTGCACTGTAGTAATGAGGGAGTGAATTACATTAATTTAAAGGGTGTGATGCACTGGAGTAAGGGAAGTGAATTAGAGTAATTGAAAGGGGGTGGTGCACCCTTTTTAAAATGGGTGAATTGGAGTAATGGAAGGGGGTGGTTTACTGTAGTAATGAGGGGGTGAATTAGAGTAATGGAACCCTTGTGCACTGGAGTAATGGGGTGAATTAGGATAATGGATGCGTGATGGTGCACTGGAGTAAAGGGAGGGGGTGGATTCGAGTAATGGAAAAGGGGGATGTGCACTGGAATAATGGGGGTGAATTAGAGAAATCAAATGAGGGTGTGCACTGGACTTATGGATGTGAAATAGAGTAAAGGAAAAGGGGTGATGCGCTGGAGGAATGAGGGGGTGAATTAGAGTGATGGACTGGGGGTGGCACACTGGAGTAATGGGATGAATCTGAGTAATGGAAGGTGGTGGTGTACTGTAGTATTAGGGGAGGGGGTTATTAGAGTAATGGAATGGGGTGGTGTACTGTAGTATTGGGGGAGGGGGTTATTAGAGTAATGGAATGGGGTGGTGTACTGTAGTATTGGGGGAGGGGGTTATTAGAGTAATGGAATGGGGTGGTGTACTGTAGTATTGGGGGAGGGGGTTATTAGAGTAATGGAATGGGGTGGTGTACTGTAGTATTGGGGAAGGGGGTTATTAGAGTAATAGAATGTGTGGCTGCATTAGAGTAAAGGTATCCCTGAATGCACTTGTTGCATTTAGCCCTGGAAGCCACAAATTTACATAATATTGAGTGGCTCCGTGTGAGTAAATATGCAGCAGCGTGCTGTGAGATGGTGCATATCGACCCACACAAGGATACTGCTGGATGTTTGTGTTTTCTTTCAGTTAACAGCAATCCCATATAAGCAAACATGCTACAGAAATGACATGCTGCCGTATTTCCCATCATGCACAGTTCATTAACACATTAATTTTTACCGTTAATCACAAATCATCAGTGCTTAATTACAAGCTTGCATGCATCTAAGGCAGTACATGCATGACCTTCATCACCCTCACCCAAAGTGAAAAATTATATTTTTATCACATTCACCACATCGGATGTTGTCCCATTTTCTTTCCTTGTTCCCAATTTAGAAATTCCCTTTTTTCCCCTGAGCCTGCAGTCTAGAATTCCCTCTGCCCCAAACAGTTCACACGTCTTTCACTACGGTCACCCAGTGACTCACTCACGTGTGACTGGCTGCACAGGAGTCGAGTGGTCAGCCAAGTGAACGGTCAACAGTCCGCGGTCACAGACAGCAGTCGACCCAAGCTCAAAGTGATGCTCCAGTCTCTGCTGCGGGCACCTGACCATGCTTTGGGTGGAAGTCACTTCCCGGAAGTCCCCAGGTGAATGATGTACTCGGAAACATTAGTATAATACAACCTCATTGGCTCCTGAACAGTCTACAATTCAGGAAAATCATTATTGAGATTCAGTTTTGTGGTGAGGAATTGTATTTTTCTTCAGTAACATTAAAGAATCTACTTGAAATGTCTTTAATCCTGAATTTCAGCTATAAAAGATTAAATTTAGCCGTAGGTGTTGATGTAGAGTGAGACAGGCATAACTACATAGCAGGCAGAGGCCCATGCCAGCAACAGGCTCTTAAAATAATTTAGAAAACGGCCACAAAGTTCTCTATCGTTCATTCTTGCAGCCATTTGTCCTTCATTCTCACTTCCAATTTCAGCAAGTATTTCTACGTCGGTTGGTCTGTCTGCAGAAGGATGATTCGTTAAATTAATGTTTATGCTCAGTACCCATTTCTGACCTTTCTCTCCTCCAGTTTGTTACAACAGTTTGTCCTCCGTTCTTTTCATTAATTATAATCCATTTCCAGTCAATGCATTTGCCTTAAACGGTCTACCAACCATTACAGTGTTCAGTATATTATTCTTCACCTTCCTTCTGAGTTTCCTGTATTAATCTGTGCAAATATTTGTCAGCCAATAACGCAAACCCCCTCCACAGCTCATACATCTGTGGTCATGGACCCGTACATCCATCTTCTTCTGAATTAGATGCAGGTCACGGCTGCGCATCGGCCGCGATCCGTATCGGCAGGCCGCGGCTACGTGTGTCCCCGCCTGGCCTAAATCGGATTGATTAACAGCGTGAGTCGCCCCGTCCCGCGGGACGCTCCCGCCCGCTCTTGCTACAACAACGAACAGCCACGATAATTGCTAAGCTGCATCGACGGCGGGTCCACCTAACAGCTCCCGCGTCTCAGTAACCCCACTGCCGGCAACGAAATAGGGGCGACAAAATTCCACAAATGAATAACACGAGGAAATGGAGGCACGGAGGCAATACTGCTGCAAGTGAAACACTAGGTGCGGGACTCAAAGCGTTTCCTACTCGCTGTGAAGTTATACTCTTCTTTGTTTATGAATCCACTGCCAAGCAGGTCACATTCTATTAATCCAGTGCTACCAGTATTGTTGTTCCATAGGCTCTGGCAGCACATGACATGAGGTAGTAACATGCATTTAATAGATGCATCTTTTACACTGTCATTCAGTGTCACTGCAAATAAGAAGAACAAAGAAGGCACATGCGTCAGCAGTGTTGTAATTCAGCTGTTAGCGCGGGTTGCTAATACGGTCACGTTTTCTCAGCTTTTAATCCGGAGTCACTCTGATATACTTGCTCCACTTCTGACGTTTATAAAAAGAAAACAATCGAAGGCTGTCGACATGCGTTTGCTGTGACGGTCGCTGTCAGAGCCTTTATTCCCCACGTGGATCCTGGGCTTTTTGCCGGCGAGACAGCAAAGCCGCATCTACGACGGTCCCCAGACGAATTCGACCTCCTTTAAGTTTTCTAGTTTATGCCAGTGAAAATGAGCCCCCACCCCTCCCCCCCCCCCCCGGTCTCTGGGATTACGGTCAACGGTGAAGGAGATTGATGTGGATGCAGGCGTGAGTCTCAAGCAAAACGCCACATCGACTTGATCTCCTGCCGGGGGTGGAGGTGGGGGTGTGAGGGGGGGCCCATGGGAATGTTGGCAGGCTTGTTCTGCTTTTCATTGGGTGGGGGGGGGGGGGGTATTAACTATGAGACAGGACAGGGGGAGCAGCTGCGGGACACTTATCATATAAGTAGAGATGTGTGGTGAGAAATGAGAGAGGGAGCGAAGCAGCGAGCCGGGGGGGCGGGATGGGGGGGCAGTGGGATAACAAACTGATCAGGCACGTCTTTCTGTAAGGCCAGTCTGACGTGAGGAGGTATGTAATCTTTTTTTTCTTTCTTTTTTTTAGTGCCCCTCCTGCTCCCCAGGCAATAAAACTGACAGGATTCATTCACTGTGATATACAGTACTGACCTCTCACACAATGGAAATGTGGCTATTAAACTTACCTATGGGACTTAGTGGGGGTTGGGGTGGGGGGGTGCGGCCGGAGAGCGTGAGTCCATAAAGTACCTTCTACTCTTCAACGAAGAAGAAATATCATTTATATTAAGTGCAGTGCAGCAGGTGTGTCGTACTGAGCACCAGGCCCCTCCTCCCTTCTGAAATCTCACATTAATTGGGTTCTCTGTTCGTTTGAGATTCCTCTCCATTGTCCCTGTTAATTGGGCCTGCCGTAGACGTGCTCCCGTGTAACGTCGAATTTCGACTGGCTACACACGTGTGCGACGAGGTACAATTTTGCACGTTGAAAAGGTATGAAATTCAGACGGGTGGGCAAATTAATCTGTGCTCCCAGTCACAGTCCTTGGAATGCTTGCAGCATTACTCATGGCTGACTAGACTTATTTACAAAAATCACAGGACAGTATGAGCGAAAGTGGCAACTCCTTTCTTAGTAGACCGTCATGATGACAATGAAAACCTAACCATGTCCTTCAAGTTTGAAAAAGTAAATACTTTCTCCGGCCAAAAGTGTGTCTGTACTGCAGGCCCGTGGTGGCCACAAAGAGGACCCCCCCCCCCCCCCCCCCCGCATAAATAACACGGATGACGGTCTTCATCAAATGTGTTCTGACATTTCTTAAGGCGCCCTGCAAGAAGAATCCGACCTTTATGACATCTATGCAAAGAATGTGTGACGTCTAAGGAAAAACAAGCCAAGGAAGATGGGAAAAGGGAGGCAGAGCTGTTCAGGAATGACAGAAGAAGTCAGACGTGTGTTCTGAAGATGAGCTGACTGGTTGAAGGTGATCTGATGGGCCGTAGGAAGTTACTTCTAAGGCCTTCCCAGTGTACCAAATGCATTGATTGTCTCACTGCAGCAGAATTTGTTGCAAATATCACTTAAAGACCTTAACTACCCTGCTGAACATTGCCACGAGAATATATAACAAAATACGCCAACTGTTTGAAACTAGGTTCTCCTGCTGTCACAGAGTGAAATCCCGTTATTACTGACAGCAGGTACAAAAGGGAAACGAAGAGGAGAATTCACTGAACCTCATCCCTTTGTCCAAACGCTCTACACACTGTCCCAGTACCTTCTCAGCATTGCTGAATCAATCATTCCCCAATTTATTTAATTAATGAAGTCATCAAAGCACAGTTGACCGTGTGGCTCATGCTGAAGAGACCTTGACTATGATACTGCTCGCAAAAACCACAGTCGTTTCAAGGTGGGCATCATACTTCCAAACACTGCACAAAGTGGAACGAGGTTTCACAGACCTGGAAAGCTCCTACCTGTGAGTGTAACCACTGGCCATTAAAAAACATTTAGAAGACATTCTAATTAGAAGGGCCTTTTCATCTGAGTCTGCTAGGCATGGAGCATTGTGGCGGCTTTGTGTCTCTGCCTTGTCTTTGTGACTCAACTCCAAAAAGAATTCTTGCCCAGTTTTTTTGTATTACTGAGTCACAGGATATTTCTAGCATTTTTGTTATTAGTAGAGTGAGTTTTATCCCTTTTGTATGTTGTGGGACAGAAGGCAAAGCACAGCATACGCTGCTCACTGGGAGATAAACAAGATGGAGAAAATGGAGAAAATTACGCGTTCGCTGCCTGAAGTGCACATGTGAAATAGACGTGATAAATAAATGCTATATATTGTGGGAAACAAAGAGAGGAAGAAGGCAAGAAGGGACCACGGCCTTCTATCATGTAAAGTGATGCATCCTGGGAAAGAGTGGATACAGATGTCCTGCAACTGTTTTTCAATATATAAACAGATCAAGGCTAATTTCGAATAGGAAATTCTGCTTCCTTGACCAGTGCCTTGTGGAAAATATCAACCAAGGCAATACAATCCCCAGGAAACCCTGAGATTATAACTTCACATTTCTGAAACGGACGAGAATTTGTAGAAAACTAACATTGCTTTCTCTCCTTATCCACATATTGCAGTTTCCCTCCCGTCCGTCTCATTCGTCTTGATCTCATTCAGCCATTCATGTCATTCTGTCTGCTGCTCCATCTCTCAGCCCCCTGTCTTCTCTCCTCCATTAAGCTATCCATCTTCCCCTCCCCTGATCTCTTCATCCACCCATGGGCCTGCACTCACCACGCCCTCATCACCATCTCTCCCCCAGCCCCATCTTCATCCTGCTAAGCAGCATCCCTGATTCACCACGAGCTCTCTGCTCCCCTCCACCAGAGAGCGTGAACTGTACGGCTGACTGACATTGAGCGTGAGGTCAATGCATTCATGAGAAATGACGGCTTGCGTGAGACTTTTGAGGCAGCAAAAAATGCATCTTTTACAGTGACCATCCCAGATAGTTACTTGAGGTTTTTCGGTTGCACTGACTCACCATATTAAGGTCCCTCCGCACAAAAACACATCACCAACACATTTTTACTGACCAACTGACAGGTGTCATTGTAACACAGGATAGATAGTGAAAAAGTAGAATTAAGTGTGCATAGGTGGATCAAGACTGCTGGGAGATTCTACCAAAACGTCAGGGGTGTGCAGTCAGGCACTGTGTGAGAACTTTCCAGAAATCCAGATATGCCAATAAGAAAAGTAGCAGAGGTGTTCGTCATTATGTAAAAACACATTGACTGGGGTGGCCCCCCCTGCCGGCCATGTTTGTCTGCCCATCTCTGGGGCCGCAATGCGGTTTCTGTCGATGATGTTTTTTTAATTGACGCGGGATAGTGGCCCTGATCCGGAGCCATTGTGTATTCATCGACGGCTTTGCTCCTCCTCATCGCCCTACCACATCTGCAAAGTGAGCCCACAGGACGCATTTCAGAGTGCGTGAATCACGCTAAATTATTTAGCTGACTGAAAAGATAATTAACGGCGAATCGATGGACAAGCAAAGAGTAGTGGGGCGGGAGATCTCATCAAGACGCGATGAATGATTTAAAAGGTGGATCAGAATGGAATGACAATACAGGACTGTATGAAGAAGACCTGCCACTCTATGAAACAAGTAATATTCAGGTTACTTGTCATTTTCTGGTCTATTACGTGGACAAACTAATTGCCACATTTTTACCAACTTAAAGGTTCCATTCTTACCAATGCATTGTACATCTGGGCCAAAAATCTGAAGGAATCACGTAAAATGTCCTTAATACGCAAAGCCTTTGCACGTAACTGCAACCTCATTTTAAGAAGAATTAGGGTGCTTCATTTTAAATAAATATCACTGATACGAGTGAATTATTCAGATCTCAGAGGTTCTCTGTGAAACACTAAAGTGTTAAAGTGCCCCCATCCATAACCAAATGAATTATGGAATTTTACTATTTGATTTGTTTTAATCAGAAAAGCAAATGCTTCAACTGAGCGAAATTATCACCACATGATTTTGGTTTTCCTGGACAGTTTTAGAATATTTTCATTCGCAAAGGTTCAACAAACAGTGAAAATTACACAAAGCTTGAGCTTCAATTACATGATCAGTTACCTAATTCTTTACGATCACTGAATGTTCCGGTTCTGCCAGACTCTGGTGTGTCCAGTGCACAGAAATGCAACAGAGATGTCTGCTGTAGTTTTCTTGCTGGTGAAGTGGAATCATACAGTGTCTGTCTGATGTCCACAGCCTCACAAATCTTCTCATTTTTACGCTCACAGGTTTTCCGACACATTTCAGGTCCATTTCAGACCTTTTCATCTGTGAACTTCATTAAGACTCACACATACTGCATGCTACCATGTCAGAAAGTGAACAGAATGAAGGCTAATTAAGAGAAGCCCTTCCTCTCCCACTGCTCTCGATTAGCATTGCTGTGGAGAACAGTGACCCTGGGATTCAGCGCCTATCGGCATGAGCCAGCTGACAGCGCTGCTAGAAGCCCAATATAAAGGTTTGAGGTACTGCATTTGACCCCAATAACCTGATAGCACAGTGGTAGTTTGTGTAAGTAAACATGGATTAACTGACTCACTAAATGTCCTGTAAAGGCTTTTAGTCAAGTGATGCAATAAAGTAAAAACTCACAGCCCTGACTGGAGCATCTAAGTCTTTTAAGTCATTAGTAGTAATTATGAGGGATCTGAGTGGATCTGAGACCTTTAAATCAAGCCTCTTTGCGAACTGAGTTTTTTTCCAAATTCCTTGATCTATTATTATCCTCCAGCTGGATTTGGCCCTGACTGGTCAAATGGAAGCTGTCTTTACTTCCTGCTTCTATGTAATTGCTTCAGAATGAGAGATTCTCTGAGAACTGGAACCCAGCTGTTAGTGCCGTGGTTCACTTCAGTGTGGGAACCATCCCGATCGCCTAGTTACCCGCCAGCTCCGTCACCTAGCCGACCGGGACGGCCGGGTCGCCGTGCCCCTGACGGCCGGGCTGTATTTCAAACGTGCCGTGGGGATGTCTGCTCGCGTTGCAGCGCCGCTCTGTCTGCTCCAAGATAAACTACCGGCCAAGGTAACATTTCATCACTGCTGTTTCTGGGCCTTAATTCAGGCAGGTGTCTTTCGGGCTCGTAAACGTAACTCCGGGAAAGACATAAACAACCATTAATGCTTTAGTGGGAGCTGCTGCCTGGAGCACGTCCTTCTTATTGTTTCTTTATGTTATTCCTGAGCGACTCTGTAGTGTAAAGTGATGAGGGGTCAGGTGACCTGTGTCTGTACCTCTCAGTGTCAGTCAGGTGACCTGTGTCTGTACCTCTCAGTGTCAGTCAGGTGACCTGTGTCTGTACCTCTCAGTGCCGTCCCCCACAGTCAGGTGACCAGTGTCTGTACCTCTCAGTGCCGCCCCCCACAGTCAGGTGACCTGTGTCTGTACCTCTCAGTGTCAGTCAAGTGACCTGTGTCTGTACCTCTCAGTGCCGCCCCCCACAGTCAGGTGACCTGTGTCTGTACCTCTCAGTGCCGCCCCCCACAGTCAGGTGACCTGTGTCTGTACCTCTCAGTGCCGCCCCCCCCCCACAGTCAGGGGCTACAGGTGCAAGGCTGGGAAGAACTCAGGATGGAACACCAACCCCTCGCAGACATTCCTATATTCTTCTTTATTTTAAAAACTTCTATTTTTCTGATTCCTCCTGGTCTAATCCATCTTCTCGCACTTATTTGCAGATTCCTACTTTTTCCTCTTTCTTGCGTGTCGGTCTATATGTTTTCTAGAAGCAATTGTTCAAGAACTGATGCAAGGTTTGCTGAATGATAGATTCCCTAAAAACACCAATCTCTCTACAGAACCCTTATCTCTGACATTCCTGCTCTAAATCACAATCTCATCATGCATAGTTAATGCTGTTTTAATATCCATAAACTAAGGCTTCGTTGCTTGTCATCAGTTCACTAAAAATATCAATTTTCAACATTATGACAACATACGACTTAAAAAAGATGTTATTCACTGATCTCAGTATGAGCACTTAAAAGGGCGAATATCACACTGGTTGTACAAATTATATCATACAAATAATGTCCAGGAAGATCATATATCAATGGAAATATATGGCATAAATCAGTGAGTCCACACATCGTCTTGACAGGGAGAGACACGAGGATGGAAGGAGAGATAAATGGACGCCTTGCTTACACAGATGAGCCTCAGATAGAAAAGCAGAGGACAGACACAGATAAAGGCGATGAGGAGACAAAAGCTTATAGTGATAAAGTCATTTGGCAAAAGTTATGGTAACACAGAGCACAGACCAGGCAGACAAAGACATGCACACACAGCGATACACTAAGCTGGTAATCTCGGCCTGACCTGCCCATTCTTCTTCAGATCCGCCCACATGCTGGTCCCATCGCCTCCTCTCATGAGAACGTGGTAGGTGAAGTAATAGATGCCAGGCAAAGGGCAGGTGAACTTGCCAGTGCTCGGTTCATAGTAGTTTCCTACATTGGTCACCACATCGTCAAACTTGAGCACCTCGCTGCCCTCGTGCTGCTTACGGAGACCTGCATAGAAAGCAATCTTTGGACTGTAGGAGGACACATAGCCGCCTGGCCCAGGCCCTGGGGGGCCCGGGGGACCGGGCTTACCCGGCTCTCCAGGGGGCCCTCGAGGGCCAGGGGGACCAGGAAGGCCGGGATTGCCGCGGAATCCAGACTTGCCTCTTCGTGCTGTGAAATCTGGAGGTGGCGGGGAAACGACGGCCAGCTCGTGGCCATTCTGGGCTGGGGTGAAAGGGTCGCAGACCATCCTGCAGCTGCCCAACATCTCATAATGGGTCCCCCCACCTCCAGCACCCCCCGCTTTAGTGCTATGGACCAATAGCGGGATGGCGACTAACAGAACAAGGACCATAGCCACACCCACTGCCACTCCGATGACGCGCTTCCTGCGGCCCAGCCGAGTGGCGGCCAGCGTGAGGAAGTCCTCTTCCCCTTTGGAAGTAATGGTGCCGGCCAGCCTGAAGCAGGGCACTCAGGTCCGGAGACTGAGGCGTGAAAAGAGTGATACAGAGATAACAAATTTGGCAGAGGGAGCGTATAGCGAGTAGCGTGGAATGTGAAATTGTTACTGAGGACCTAGCAAGACAGTATGTAATGGGGGAACCTGGAATAATGCAGGGAGGAAAGGAAAGGTGGGGGGCTTAGAAGGATAACACCATGGCAACAAAAGAGGGATGACACATCAAGGAGTTAGAGGGGATTGAAATGGATGACAAACTAGGGAGAAGCAATTCTGTGCATAAATAAACTCAAGAGCGCAGCTCAATGAGTGGTGAAGTAGCTGACGGACTTTGTTTTCTGTCTCAGGAGTCCAGGAGGTCAGTGACGGGGGTCTCCTTGAGTTACCCAGATCCCATCTACGGGGTTACCTGTGTCTCCCGCTTCTTTAACTCCCCAGTGTCCATTTTGCGGGCGGGAGAGGGATTAACCCTCCACTATAGTAAACAGAATCACGGGTTTTTATTTCAAGCTTTTTCTCAAATTCTCGCGTTTCACGTTTCGTTCCGTTTCACGCCACAACAAAGGTCACCATAGCAGAAGGTATCTCAGACCTTTGGAGTGACGTGCTTCGTGACACGAAACCGTCACCAGTTACACCACAGTGACACGGTGTGACCGAAGAGCCCGGACAGTCAGATAGCGGGCGGAGGATTTGGAGATGAATACTGGTCAGAACAGTAAGAGATTCTGTGACTTTGGCTACTTCGGCTCTGTGGGAATTCAGGGTTTGTCCTGCCAAGGGAGCCTCTTTCTTCTGCTTTTATGACCACGTCCAGGGGAGTGTGGCGGAAATCCCAGGAGGGCAGTAGCTGTATGGATGTGGGTGTGATGTGTCTCTGGGATGTCCTCACGTAAGAAAGGGGCTCATTAGCAACTTCGTATCTCACGTGCCCACATCTGCCATCTAAAAATGCACAGAGGAAATTCTATGGGAGAAAAACAGAAGAGAAAATTATTTTATAGTTGACATGTACAGAAATTCAGCTGCATGAGATAATGTAAAGCGGGTTTTCTGTAGATTGCATTTTAAAGAAAATATTATAGCTTGTGCTGCTACATTGCATATTTAACATAATGAATTAAACATATACATTCATAATGAAATAATTTAAGAAATAGCTATCGAAAGCTGCGTCAGTAGAATACAAATATAATTAATGCAAACAATGCGTGCAATAACATAATATTAAATACCACACTTTCCTGCCTCTATATTTATACGTTATTATTATTATTATTGTTATTATTAATAATAATAATAATAATAATAATATTATAGATGAGGCAGGAGTAGTTTGTCTCGTAACATGCTTTCTATATCGAATACTATCATCCACTGTTTATTATTGTTTGTTTCATTTTTTTCTAGACCAATCATGACTTATAATAAAGCCGATAACTACGCTCATATCTAAAGAAAACGCCCGAGAAAATTACTTTTTTTCTGAGCGGAAAGAGACTAGCTATAACTTTCTATGAGTAACTCTGAAAATGGAACAAATTTTGTCACCTCGTGAAATTCAGAAAAAGAGAAGCGTTTCTTACCTTTTCTCCTTCAGGCTTCTGACGGAAAAACGTGACATTTTAAGGGGTTTGGCGTCAGTGCTGTCCGGTCTGGGCACAGACGTATGTGAGTTATTTGGCCGAGTTCAGTGTTTGATAAATGGATGAAATCGGTGAAATCGGTGCGCAATCTCCGTCCACCTGCCGCCGCATTAAAGAGCAGGTAGCGCTTCTTCCACTAACACCAGCCCCGTTAATCAAACGCAAAGCTGCGCCCCGACTGCCGCCCCCCTCAAAATCCTTTCTGTTTCGATTTTTCAACTACGGAAAAAATGGAAATACACGAAGTTGGAAGACAGAACCGAAGCGCTCGGTCTAACAGCAATAAAAAAGACAAAAAGCGAGTCCGTCCAACCTGCCAGGTAAAATCCTAAGCAAGCCTTAAACAATCTGTATGACTTTGCCTTTACTACTCTGTTAAACGTTTGAGTTTTTATTTGAGATCTTTGTCGGAGTGCAACAGTTTTCGCACTTGCCCGACACCTGTGAGATATGCGGCGCTCCTTCGCTCCTGCTCTTCCCTGGTTACCCCGCCCTCGTGAATTGCCACCCTCCGGCACATTCTCCATCCTCCCCACCCCCCGACCCATTTCATATCAAACATGCACCCCCAGCATCTGTAATATCTTTCTAAACTTTACTAAGAAATATAGCTGCCTTTAACGAATTAAAAAAAATATATAATTATTTTTGCTATAAAGTTTGAGGGTCTAAATATTATTAAAATGTGAGGGTTTTTTTTTTTTTTTTAATAATTGTATCCAATCCACCCGCAGTAAAGAGCAGTTTTATGATTTGCGGGAATGATTTGCTGACTGAATGGGGAGGAGCCGTTTAAACCCATAAATACAACCGGATCAAATGACCATTAAAAGAATCAGCCGTCTTATTTCCCCTGTATTACGCGAGGTTTGGGTCAACACTCACATTAAGAGCCTTTACCTATTCATAGAAATGGGTATTTACTGGGCTCCAATTCAGTGGAGTGCTTACCCGTTTACACAGCTGAATATTCCACAGTAAAGTGCTCATCTATTACCACTCCTGAATATTTACCAAATTCATTTCCAGTAAAACACTGGATCTTTTCTTTTCACATATGCCGTCTGCTTTCAGCTCGGCTGCTTCTGCAAAGCTTTGTCAGTTGCAAAAGATGAACAGATCTTTTATGTCTATTCATTTTTTGTCTACCACTGTAAACTGTAATCTTTACATTTTCATCTTCATCATTTACATTACATTTACATTACATTTTATACTACACTATTACAGATGAATGTACTAGAATCGGTACACACTTTGGGGAACAGAGAGCAGTAGTAATTAGATTTGTGTCACTAAGAGGTCAAATTTGCCTCCGTAGACCCTCCACACGTTTAAGGAGAAACGGTTTAGTGCTGCGGCAGAATTAACTCTGAGAGAGTTCATTTCTACATGCAGCGAGGCCAAATGAACTCTCTCAGAGTGGATTTAGACCCGTCACTTTTAATGTGGGGGGCGACAGCAGTCACAGCAAAGCACTGGCACCTCCGTCTTAATGTCTGCTTGGTGTGCAGGCGTGCCGGGGGCCGTGCCTGTCCTTCACACCAGCCCCGCGCACAGATTTCCCCTGCGGGTGTCTGTCATTTCCTTTAGAGAAAATGCCAGGCAGAGACAGGTAATCCAGAGGAGGTGGCTCTCTTACAAGAGAAAACAATGGTGTTTTGTCCGAGTTTTCCCTCAGGAGACACAATGAACAATGTATGTGCGAGTTGCATGACATCTTCCATTGAATCAATTAAGGGGCCCGGAACTTCAGTGCAGTGGGTTCCGTCGGCACGGAGACCTGTTGAAATGTGTGTCCCGCGTGTCATTCTTGTTTTTCTTTCTTACTTCCTCGTGTGTTTCACATTTCACATTGTACTAATTAAGCTTCTACAGTAAAGCACACTTGTAGAGACCAGGGAGCAAAATATCGTTCATTATATCCTCAGGAAAGTTCACATAATAGCAGAATGTTTTTTTTTTCTTTTTGTTCCAAGAAGATGAGAGAGAAAAAAAAATGTCTGTGAAAATAGAAGAGAAAACAGTGCATGTTTTGCTTGCTTCTGCCTCTGTCAGCCTCTCTCTTCCTCCAGCATTCAGACCTCATTAGTAATGAAAGGCACATGGTTACTGATAACCCCAACCTCTCCCTCTCTCGCTCTTTCTTTCCCTCACTCTCTCGCTCTCATTTCCTCTTCCTCTTACCCTCTTCCTCTCCCTTTTTCCTTTACTCTCTGTTCAACTTCCTCTCTCTCTTCCCCTTCTTCACTTAGTTCCTCTCCCCCATCCTCACTCTCTTCACCATCCTTTCTCTCGCTCGCCTTCACTTACTTCCTCTCTCTCTATCCTCTCTCTCTATCCCTATCGCTCACTCTTCCCCTGCTTGTCACACTTTCTCTTCCTTTTCTGACTATGTGACACACGGTCTTTTCGAAATGTAATTCTCTCAGTTGACTTTATGTTTTCTTATGTCTTTTTCCATTGTTTTCTCCAAGTGTCCATTTCTGTGCTGGCTTTTTAAAGTCATTGAATATTGAGATATAACAATGTACTAATGTTTTCTGTAATGCTAAATATTTCTCCTTTGAAAAACAAAGTTAAAGACACAAATGGATTAAATAAACAAACTGTTTGTTATTTCTGCTTGCAGCTTATTAATTGAACAATGTGAAACACTTATTTGTGAACAGAAATTCATATCTTAAAAGAAATACATCTAAGGACAATGTTGCAGGTGGAAGTAACTTTTTATTATGAATGAAGGATTGATTTTCTGTTCATGCACTTCTCCTCTGCAGACTGGGCCATTTGAAGGGACCTGCCATACGAATCCAAATGCGTCAGTCCTTCAGAACCATTTGTTGGTTTTACACTTCACTGATTTATACAATGTTTGTGTAAGTGCAATAGTGAGAAAATAAAAAATATATGGTTACATTTGACCCAGGTTGACGCCCCTACCAATACACATATAAATGAGCCTTTCGATTTAACCAAATCTTTATCTAATCGCACGAAAAATGTTTGCAGGTGGGAACGGCAGGTTATTTGGGGGGAAATGCAAACATGTGCATTTGCGTCTTTTTAATTTAACGGACACTGCAGGAGGAGTGGGAATAAGCATGAATAAGCATGAATAAGCATGAATAAGCATGAATAAGCATGAATAAGCATGAATAAGCATGGTTTGTGGGGGTCACCTATGCTGAGGCCACAGAGGGAAAGTTCCAGACTCTTGGGGGAAAGCAGCAGGTTTTGTGATGGGGAAACAGGAAGTGCGTACAAGGGGAAGAAGTACCATTTAGAGATGTGAGTGAGTCGTATTTGACAAAGAGACACGCGAAATGGTTTATCAGCCCCCGACGCATCAGCAAGCCTGCACCTGTGCTAAACGGCTTCCAGTGCGGCGCTGCTACTGCGTAAGGTGCTGCAGGCCATCTTCATCACTGCCCAGCCTCAGACAATTCGCTGGAAATTGGATTTTTAGTGCCTGTTAAAATATTACTGAGCTGATTAATATTGAGATACACGCGTGCGCCCCCCGCCCCCGCCCCCGCTCAGCTCAGACGTCCTCCCGGCCGCTCGTCTCCTCTCCCGCGGGTGACAGCCGGGCTTCCTGTCGGCCGTGCGTGCCACTGCCGGTTATAAACGGACGTCTAGCTGCCTTTCAGAGGACTGTGTTTATTACCACGTTGCGTCAAAGGTATTTAGAATTGTGTTTCAGATCTGTCTCCTAAATTATGCCGAGCCTGGCATTATGGGATCTCACTAGCTGGTGGGAGGAGCTCTGTCAGGAACACAGGAGAAAGTTCTACCATGTGTCCTTTATAAGCAGTTGCCTAGAATTTGTTGTAATACTCCTTGTAATATGTTCCAGTGTGTCCCGTGCGTTTTTTTTGCATTTTATCATGGGTGGTGGGTGGCTCTGTTCCTGACTGGAAGATGCTTTGAATCTTATGGCAGAGTGATGTCTCCCTTGGGCCCTTGATCAAGGCCCTTATACCCAGTTGCTCAAGGGAATGTCTGGCCTTGCTGTCCGATCCTCACCTATACGACGCAAAAAAGCTTCCACTAAATAAATAAATGTAAATGAATGAGAGACGTTGCCCCAAACACAGGGTCACATCTAATAAATAAAGATGTTATGCTCACCGCGCTCTGGTCCTCTCCTGGAGGGTGGGATCAGCACATGGTCGGTCTTGAGAAGCACCTGCATCTCATGTCCTTTTTCATCTGTCACATCATTGCATGATGTCACTCAAAGCCAGATCTCGCTCACAACATCAGAGGGCTCCAGGGACCTGCAACAGGAACTCCTTCAGGCATCAGCGGTGACCCTCCCTGGCTACGTGTCCACAGCATGTAGAATTTTAGCTTGTTTCTGACTGAATAGCGGCTGGAATGTGAATTGAAGAGAACCTTCGAATCAAAGCGAAAGGGGCGAAATTAGAGAACCCTGAAGAGATACAGACGGAAGCCTCCACAGGAACCCAAGAGGTCACGTGTAAAGCAATCTGATGGCAAGCAAGGACAGGAAAGGGGATTGCAAGCTGGCAGGGAGGGGGGCAGGCAGTGTGGACTGTTAGGTCACCACTTCATCAATGGAGAAAGAGTGGAGAATGAGGAAAGTAACGGGAAACAAACCAGGCCCTCGGGCTGCAAAGGACAGTGGAGGGCAGCAGAACCAGAACCAGAACCAGACAGTGCAAACAGAGAAGTGGTCAGGAGCAGAGTGTGTGGCAATCAGATTGGAGGGTTTGCTGGGAAAACAGGAGGGCAGGGTGACTGAGCAATGAGGTCTGGGGGGGGGGGGGGGGGGGGGGCAGCGTACTTGTTCCCATTTCCTCTTTAAGGACTGCGTTTCTGGGTGAGGATTTGTCACTTTGAATTTCTACAACTACAAATATGGGGTCTTACTGAAGATCTGAAGGCTCCCTCCTCCTGGAATTATAACGATTTATGCATCATGTGATATACTGTGCCATGCTGCCACACCCTGAACAAACGCTTATTTCAGAAACAGAGCGTCAAACGATCACAAGAACTATATTAACTAAAGTGTCACATCTCTCAAGGTTTCCAGTTCACTAACTCGTGTTGGTGACAAAACTACACGGATCCGCTGTTTGATTCATATGGGAGATTTAAATACCGACGTGATAAAATGTGTGTGCAGGACAAACAAACAGTTGGCCTTGTTTCCGGCTGGAATGAGCCACGGCCCTCTGACCGTGCGATAGCCCTGCTTTGTAGCCTGAGGTGAGACTCCAATCCTGGCCTCCCACAATCAATCCGGATGCCGTCACCAATAAGGTCACCGGAATGAAGAAAAAAAAGTGCATCATTAGTGAATTTATGAGTTGATCCATTTCTTCGCAAATGAACATATTTACTAAAGAGGGCTGCATTTCCTTTTCCTTCCCGCCACCACCGACCCCCCCTGCAGAGGACCGCTTTATTTTTATTTATTTATTTTTATTTATTTCCTCAAGAGAAGGAGAGGGAGAGAGGGGGGGGAAAGAATAGAAAAAATGGAGAAGAAGGGGGATAGAGAGAGAGGGAGAGAAAAGCTTCAATACCTGCTGAAAAGAGAAAACAATAACCGACATCTACACGAGTCACAATGAACATCAAGTGTTAAACGTTGTTGAACAGCACATATAGCTAGTATTACATTATATGTTTAGAAGCAACAGCTGATCAAGACAGTGTGTGTCTGTGAGCAGCTGTGAGGGCTGATGTGACATTGCTGTGTTACTTCCTTTTTACTGGGGGGGGGGGGGGTCTATCACGTTACTCCTTTCTATCATGCGTAATGATGTCGACACCATCAGTAATGGACAACAGCGTTTCTCCTCACTTTATTGGCCCTTGCTTACCGGGCATGTCCCACCTCCTAACACGTCCAAGCCCCACCTCCCACCACGGTCAAGCCCCACCTACCATGGTCATGCCCCACCTCCCACCATGGCCAAGCCCCACCTACCATAGCCAAGCCTCACCTCCCACCACGGCCATGCTCCACCTACCACATCCAAGATCCACTTCCCATCATGGCCAAGCCCCACCTACCACAGTCATGCCCCACCTCCCACCACGGCCAAGCCCCACCTACCATAGCCAAGCTCCACCTCCCACCACGGCCAAGCCCCACCTACCATGGTCATGCCCCACCTCCCACCACGGCCAAGCTCCACCTACCATGGTCATGCCCCACCTCCCACCACGGCCATGCTCCACCTACCATAGCCAAGCTCCACCTCCCACCACGGCCAAGCCCCACCTACCATGGTCATGCCCCACCTCCCACCACGGTCAAGCCCCACCTCCCACCACGGCCAAGCCCCACCTACCATAGCCAAGCCTCACCTCCCACCACGGCCATGCTCCACCTACCACATCCAAGATCCACTTTCCATCATGGCCAAGCCCCACCTACCACAGTCATGCCCCACCTCCCACCACGGCCAAGCCCCACCTACCATAGCCAAGCTCCACCTCCCACCACGGCCAAGCCCCACCTACCATGGTCATGCCCCACCTCCCACCACGGCCAAGCTCCACCTACCATGGTCATGCCCCACCTCCCACCACGGCCATGCTCCACCTACCATAGCCAAGCCCCACCTCCCAGCATGGCCAAGCCCCACCTACCATGGTCATGCCCCACCTCCCACCATGGCCAAGACCCACCTACCATAGCCAAGCCCCACCTCCCACCACGGCCAAGCCCCACCTACCATAGCCAAGCCTCACCTCCCACCATGGCCAAGCCCCACCTACCATAGCCAAGCCTCACCTCCCACCACGGCCAAGCCCCACCTACCATAGCCAAGCCTCACCTCCCACCATGGCCAAGACCCACCTACCATAGCCAAGCCTCACTTCCCACCACGGCCAAGCCCCACCTACCATAGCCAAGCCTCACCTCCCACCATGGCCAAGACCCACCTACCATAGCCAAGCCCCACCTCCCACCACGGCCAAGCCCCACCTACCATAGCCAAGCCTCACCTCCCACCATGGCCAAGACCCACCTACCATAGCCAAGCCCCACCTCCCACCATGGCCAAGCCCCACCTACCATAGCCAAGCCTCACCTCCCACCACGGCCATGCTCCACCTACCACATCCAAGATCCACTTCCCATCATGGCCAAGCCCCACCTACCATGGTCATGCCCCACCTCCCACCATGGCCAAGCCCCACCTACCATAGCCAAACCCCACCTCCCACCATGGCCAAGCCCCACCTACCACGGTCATGCCCCACCTCCCACCACGGCCATGCCTCCTACTATGTTATTGTTACGCAATATTAAAAATGGTGGGGTCTCAGACCTCCCAAAGGAACGGAATACTCTGCAGGGTGTACTCACACTCATTACACAATATACTGTGCATCCTACCAAGTGTTCCCTATGTGTTTACTATGGAGTGTACCCTACAGAATGTGCACTGCATAGTGTATACTGCACATAGTGTGCACTCCGTAGAGTACATTCCATGGGGCACACTCCATAATGTGCACTATGTAACATACATTCCACTATGAAGTACACCCTTCAGGTGATATGAACTGGCACATTATTGAGTGTGCCCTACTGAGTATACATAGTGGAATGCATACTACATAGTTCACTCTATAGAATTCACAATAAGTAGTGTATACTCTATAGTGTGCAATGTGTAAGGCACACTCTATAGAGTGCACTATGTAGGTACACTCCACTATGTAGTGGACTGTACAGAGCATGCTTATGGAGTGCATACTTAGGACTGTACACTCCATAGTGTGCACTCCATAGTGTGCACTCCATAGTGTGCCAGTACATATCACCCAATAGGATAAAATTCATTTTAAGTCAAAGAAATTCAATGCACTCACATAACAAAGGAATGTCATTTAATCTAGCAAAACGTAAACAATATTATAATAGATTTACTTTCTAGAGGACAGCTATATATACTTAGCAGGCATGAATGGTATGAATTTTGTTTTCGTTTGCTGATTAACATTAATATTGTTGATTGTAGGAAAAGATCTTCTTACGTTTCTTTGGTTCAGCACTGCAGTCATCATAGGCAGCACGGAGTTTTGATGAGAGATGCTCACCTTTTTCTATGAGAAGGTCCACTATGCTCCACTAAATGACTACATTTAATTTAATTAAACTAAAAATTAATTACAATTAAATTATTTACTCTGTGAGTAATACTTCAAATGTCGCATTCGTTCATTCTGAATAACATGATTTTTTTTTACGAAGTGTACATGCTTATAAAGATGTTTATGTGTAATTCATACTGAAATATTAAACTATACTGAACAAAAATATAAACGCAACACTCTTGTTTCTGCTCCCATTTTTCATGAGATGGACTTAAAGATCTACAATTCATTCCAGATACACAATATTACCATTTCTCTCAAACATTTCTCACAAATCAGTCTAAATGTGTGATAGTGAGCACTTCTGCTTTGCTGAGATAATCCATCCCACCTCACAGGTGTGCCACATCAAGATGCTGATCTGACATCATGAGTAGTGCACAGGTGTACCTTATACTGCCCACAATAAAAGGCCACCCTGGAATGTGCAGTTTTTTGCTTTATTGGGGGTCTGGGGACTCAGAACCGGTCAGTATCTGGTGTGACCACCATTTGCCTCATGCAATGCAACACATCTTCTTCGCATAGAGTTTATCAGATTGTCAATTGTGGCCTGTGGAATGTTGGTCCACTCCTCTTCAATGGCTGTGCGAAGTTGTTGGATATTAGTGGGAACTGGTACACGCTGTCGTATACGCCGGTCAAGCACATCCCAAACATGCTCAACGGGTGACATGTCCGGTGAGTATGCTGGCCATGCAAGAACTGGGACATTTTCAGCTTCCAAGAACTGTGTACAGGTCCTTGCAACATGGGGCCGTGCATTATCTATCTGAGTGGCTGGTCTCAGACGATCTTGGAGGTGAACCTGCTGGATGTGGAGGTCCTGGGCTGGTGTGGTTACACGTGGTCTGCGGTTGTGAGGCCGGTTGGATGTACTGCCATATTCTCTGAAACGCCTTTGGAGACGGCTTATGGTTGAGAAATGAACATTCAATGCACGAGCAACAGATCTGGTTGACATTCCTGCTGTCAGCATGCCAATTTCACGCTCCCTCAATGCTTGTGGCATCTGTGGCATTTTGCTGTGAGACAAAACTGCACATTCCAGGGTGGCCTTTTATTGTGGGCAGTATAAGGTACACCTGTGCACTACCCATGATGTCAGATCAGCATCTTGATGTGGCACACCTGTGAGGTGGGATGGATTATCTCAGCAAAGCAGAAGTGCTCACTATCACACATTTAGACTGATTTGTGAGAAATGTTTGAGAGAAATGGTAATATTGTGTATCTGGAATGAATTGTAGATCTTTAAGTCCATCTCATGAAAAATGGGAGCAAAAACAAAAGTGTTGCGTTTATATTTTTGTTCAGTGTATATTGTTAAAAGCTGCACCTTTACTAGATATAGGAATTTATTTAATTCAACTTTTGAATGGTAACTTTCAATCACAATTCAAATTAAATTCAAAACTGAACTGGATTTTCAGGCCCATCCTCCATTTAGTTCAGAATGGGACAGAACCATGCCAGCGAACCTGGGGTCTGTCCCATATGACTGAGGTGGCCTCTGTTTGCCTGTCTGCCAGAGTCATGCTGCTGCGATGTGGTGATTCCAGCCCATGACTCTACCAGCTATTTATGTATTTGCTGAGGTATGTTGAGGCATTCACTATGACATCAATGCGAGTATAACCATCTGCATAATTCGCTGGACCAAAATTGTTAATAGATCTCTTAAACAGCACAGCCTGAATTCAGATATCAGTACGTACATTTTTGTATCTAATATGGGGATTGCACATAAAACCCCCAAAAATATTTCTCTTTAATTTAATTGAAATATTTAACTTGAAAAACGTGAATTTTCGCTCTGCATGGTGTCATGTGCTTATAATCCGAAGATTAAAGGTAATTAAAGCTTCAGAGTTATTATACTTAAATATAGACTTTTCTTGCTATAAATGTTTGATACACTATCAACATAATCATAATATTAGCCTTGAAATAAATCTTGTAGAACTCTTTATGATAGTCTCAGCTTTATTTAGTCATTCTTCAGCCATTCTATGACACTTCTTGCTTTTAAGCAGACTCTGCGTGTCGAGTCTCTCGTGTTCAGGCGCCGACGTCTCACAGCCAAGCTGACGTTTAGAGACACTTAGTGCCCCAGAATGCAAACGTCTCATCTCAGCTCCCCGTGTCCCTGCCTGTCCATTCCTTATGTCACATGGTCACAGTGCTGATGTAACTACAGGATCTCACAGGCATGAAATGACCATATTCTGCCAAAGCATCATCAATAATAGTTATTTACTGTGCTGTGACAAGACAATTTACATGCAATTTACGGTTTATATCCAACAGGACAGGAATTTGTGGAGGGTGCAGAGCAGCGTGGCGGCACTGTACCACGCGGCACGGGGGGCCGGGGGCGCGGCTGTGCGGGGGCTCTTCCTGGGAGGAGTGCTCCCGCAATAAGATCTGATTATGTGGCCAGATGCAGACTGACAGGGTGCAGATTGAGATGCCCAGTCGCTGTAATTCTCTCTATTAATATCCCTAGTGCCACACTGCTTGCCCCGGACCACATTTATTAATCACAATTTGTCATCTGCCCAACGTTGCTGCCCCCCCCCAGCTCGTATATACCTCTCCTCCAACCCCTCACCACACAGATGTGGTCACGCATACCGAGTGCTTTCTCCTTCCCTCTCTTGCTCTCTCTCTCTCACTTACTCTCCCCCCCCTCGCCCACTCTCATATTCTCTGTCTCTTTCCCTCTCTGATTCTCTCGCCTCTTCCACACTGTCTTTAATATTCCACATTCAAAACGCCGCTGCCTCTCCAAGGCTCAGCATCCAAGCAAATCTGGTATTTTCCTTATTCCCAAATTATATGTTTCTTGATCGATTTTTATGGGTGTTGACTTAAAGAGAAATTGGTACCACTTTACAATGAGGCTCCCTTTTACCTCTTGTAGTACCTAATTAATAAAAAGAAATCGTATTGTCTATTAATAATTTACAAATAATTGACTAACTGATAACCCGATTATAAACCATTCATAAACCCGTTATATGGGTAGCCTTATTGTAAAGTGGCACCGAAAAATGTATAGTGAGTTAGCTTCCTCAAAATGCTTTGTGAAGAGTATTCATTTTCTTAAATTAAACAATATGGTTTAATATTTCATGCATTCATATGACTGTGTGTGTATGTGGAGTTTGTATGTTCTGCCAGTGCTGTGCTTCTCCCTTATGGGGACTCCAGGTTCCTCCTGCAAGCAGGCAGGCAGTCAGGCTAATTTCTGTCACAAAACTATTTTGGCTCTAAATTGCACATAGAGCATAACTGACCACGTGTGCCCTGTGACGGACTGGCATCCCATCCAGGGTGTATCCAGCCTTGTGCCCTGTGACGGACTGGCATCCCATCCAGGGTGTATCCAGCCTTGTGCCCTGTGCTGTCAGTGATACACTCGCACTACGCCTGTGCCGACCACCAGGATAAGTGCTAAGAAGATGCATAAGTTCTGCTCCATTTATTTACCATCTTGTTCTTTCTCTCAGACAAATTCCTTCCCATATTTCTCATTCAGTCCCTTTCCTGTTAATGTCCAAGACGGTCTGATTCCTTATCCTTGAGCTGAATTCAGCTACACCAGTGAGGTCAATTAAGGCAGCAAGATATAATCAGTTTATGAATACAGTTAACAGCCATCTGTGATCATTTGCAGGAGTGACCGTTCATTAACTGGAAAATGAAGTAAAATGTCACGCAGGAAAAACACAGCAATACAAACAAGTTAGTTTAATTAGTTTCAAAATTAAATCATACCATCAAATTTGACATTACAAACTTAAGAAATAAGCCTGGTCAGCTGCGTTAGTTCTTAGTCACATTAATAGTGATTATAATAACAATAATAATATTTTTCTTATAGTAATAAAAATCATTATATATGTATATATAACGATATATACAGTCATATATAGATACAATATTTCCTCACTATTTCATACTATTAAATTAGGGTCAAAGTAGGAAAAGTACAAAGATTGATTGGGCTTTTGGTGAATACAGTCACGCAAATGTGTGGGGGGGCAGAGAAAGTGACACACAGCTCGTTAGCTATTGATCCTAAGTGTCCATTCAATCACACTTTGCGATCTCCATGAGACGTTTCGGCAGCCCCTCCCCCACTGTGAACTTTAATTAAGACTCGTGTCTCACCAGAGGCAGCTTCCTGCTTCTCTCCATTCTTGGGAGAAACGCAAATTCAACAGAGGAGAAAGTGAGAGAGGTAGAGGTGGAGGGAGAGAGAGAGAGAGAGAGCAGGGGGAGACAAGGAAGTAAAGGTCACTCCTGTTTTGCAGACATTCTCAAAGCCTTGGACGGCCGTCTCTGTGATAATGTTCAGACGAGGAGCAGTCACCGTGCGGCTGGAGAGCCGTCCTCACCTGTTTCCATTTAACCCTGTGCTGAGGACACACTAGAGCCCATCATAACCATTTGACTGTGATGTCACAGTCCTGGTGTAGATCCCAGCCCAGATCACACCATTTATTTTCCGGCTTCCCCATTCCCTGTCCTCATGCATCATGCAGAATTTCTCAGCCTACAATGTGGATGTTTCTTTGCACATGCATTTCATATGCCTGCAGCAGGTGTTGCAGTAGATAATGGTTTTAAACCTGGAGGGTTGGTGGTTTGAATCCCAGGAGCCTGGTTCTAGCACCTACAGACTGGCTGCCTTGTGTGAACACGCCTATGGAAACTCCAGCTGTGTAAATGGGTGATATATATACTTACTGTTCTGGGCAATGGTGCTCAATGTATGTTTGCACCGTCCTCGGAAATTCTATAGAATCTCTTGTGCAAAAGCCAATACAAATAAGCATAGTTTTGATTTTTAATCTCCTAATTTTTGTTTTCACTCTATAAAGAAATGTTCATTTTCTTCAATTTAAACCATTCATCATTTTCTATAACTGCTTATCCCAGCCAGGTTCACTGAAACCTATCTCAGGACCCACAGGCGCAAGGCAAGTAATAACTCAGACTGGGGTGCCAACCAATCACAGGGCACCAACCAATCACAGGGCACCAACCAATCACAGGACACCAACCAATCACAGGGCACCAACCAATCACAGGGCACCAACCATACACAGGACACCAACCAATCACAGGACACACACACGCCACACACACACCTATGGGCGGTTTGGTAACTCCAATTAACCTCAGCATGTTTTTGCACTTTGGGGTGAAACCCGAGTCCCTCGAGATAATCTCACAACCACATGGAGAGGACATGCAAACGCCACACACACAGAACCCTAGTCACCGTACCACCCGCAATTCTACTACTATTATTATATTTTCACTAAGATTCTTGTCACCTTAAACAATTTACCCAGAATTAATCAAAAAGCTAAACCTATGCAGTTTTTGGACCCACTGGCCCAAGAAGCCCCCTGCCCTGTGCACTGTGCTTCCTGAGAAAGGTGCCAGGCCCCCGTGTGGCACACTGGCCCAAGAAGCCCCCTGTCCTGTGCACTGCGCTTCCTGGGAAAGGTGCCAGGCCCCCGTGTGGCACACTGGCCCAAGAAGCCCCCTGCCCTGTGCACTGCGCTTCCTGGGAAAGGTGCCAGGCCCCCGTGTGGCACACTGGTCCAAGAAGCCCCCTGCCCTGTGCACTGCGCTTCCTGGGAAAGGTGCCAGGCCCCAGTGTGGCACACTGGTCCAAGAAGCCCCCTGCCCTGTGCACTGCGCTTCCTGGGAAAGGTGCCAGGCCCCCGTGTGGCACACTGGCCCAAGAAGCCCCCTGCCCTGTGCACTGCGCTTCCTGGGAAAGGTGCCAGGCCCCCGTGCGGCACACTGGCCCAAGAAGCCCCCTGCCCTGTGCACTGCGCTTCCTGGGAAAGGTGCCAGGCCCCCGTGTGGCACACTGGTCCAAGAAGCCCCCTGCCCTGTGCACTGCGCTTCCTGGGAAAGGTGCCAGGCCCCCGTGTGGCACACTGGCCCAAGAAGCCCCCTGCCCTGTGCACTGCGCTTCCTGGGAAAGGTGCCAGGCCCCCGTGTGGCACACTGGCCCAAGAAGCCCCCTGCCCTGTGCACTGCGCTTCCTGGGAAAGGTGCCAGGCCCCCGTGTGGCACACTGGTCCAAGAAGCCCCCTGCCCTGTGCACTGCGCTTCCTGGGAAAGGTGCCAGGCCCCCGTGTGGCACACTGGCCCAAGAAGCCCCCTGCCCTGTGCACTGCGCTTCCTGGGAAAGGTGCCAGGCCCCCGTGTGGCACACTGGCCCAAGAAGCCCCCTGCCCTGTGCACTGCGCTTCCTGGGAAAGGTGCCAGGCCCCCGTGTGGCACACTGGTCCAAGAAGCCCCCTGCCCTGTGCACTGCGCTTCCTGGGAAAGGTGCCAGGCCCCCGTGTGGCACACTGGCCCAAGAAGCCCCCTGCCCTGTGCACTGCGCTTCCTGGGAAAGGTGCCAGGCCCCCGTGCGGCACACTGGCCCAAGAAGCCCCCTGCCCTGTGCACTGCGCTTCCTGGGAAAGGTGCCAGGCCCCCGTGTGGCACACTGGCCCAAGAAGCCCCCTGCCCTGTGCACTGCGCTTCCTGGGAAAGGTGCCAGGCCCCCGTGTGGCACACTGGCCCAAGAAGCCCCCTGCCCTGTGCACTGCGCTTCCTGGGAAAGGTGCCAGGCCCCCGTGCGGCACTCAACAGGAGGACCCGGCAGAAACACACCGACAGGCATTTTTAAACTCCTGATATTTATAATGATCATTATTTAATGAGCTTTTCATTAGAAGGACTGAAATGGCCTTGGATGCATGCATTGATTCAATGCTAAATTAAACTATGTTTTATATAAATAGATAGATAGATAGACAGACAGACAGACAGACAGACAGACAGACAGATAGATAGATAGATAGATAGATAGATAGATAGATAGATAGATAGATAGATAGATAGATGGCATTCCTTGTGTATTTATATATATATACAATATTCTGCTTATACTTTGTGCTATTTAAATATGCATACTTAAATATTTATTTAATTTTTTATTCTTAGTCTCTATTAATATGGTGCAATGCAATGTGCAATTAGGGGCTCAGGTGTCACAGTGGCAGAGCGGTGGATTCTGCCATTACCATGGCAACCCCCCCGCCACACACACACACACACACACACCAGCTCACAACCTCGCACACCCTGCTCATGCCCATCCCCAAGGCCTGTAAACTGCCCTCCATTGTTTTTGTTAAACAGAGCTGGTGTTTTGGGGGAAAAGCGAATGGATTTTCATGTGCAAATGTCAGTCAGTCAGCTCCAAGCAATCACAGCGCTACCATCTCCAGAGAGCCCTGGGAGACACACCAGCTGAATAATTTAGCAGCCGAGCTTCTCTCCGCTCTGGGGTCACGGCCCCTGAAAGTAATGACAGAGAATGGCCCCCAGACCCCCTCCTGCGCACGCCAATTACATCTTACTCAATGTCTCTAATTCCTCACAGTCAAAACAAACCCCTGGTTTAGACCAGATGCAGCCAGACAACGCCAAGCAGGTAGAGGCCAAGGGGGCGTGGCCCACAGGGGAGAGGGGCGGAGCCCCAATTGTCAGCAGGGAGAGGAACTTGAGGGACACCTGAGAAGGTCTGGGCAGAACTCAATCAGAAGAGTACAAGCAAAAAGCGAAACGAAAATGAACACATATCTGAACAAATGAACAAACGAAGCATATCTCCTCCCCTTCACTGACAACGTAATACGAAAAAATGTTACATTTAAGGACCACTAGCTCACACAAGATCAGTACACATTAGTCAAGAGAGGATCTTATTTCCTTGAGACCAGCCCCTCTGTCTGTGTGCATAAACTTTACAATTTTCAAATACATTTTCCAAAAAAACGCGCAGCTCTAACTCATGTTTTTAACATCATCGTTGATTTTTCCTTCTTCTTCCAGCAGGTCTTCCATGAACTAGACGCTTGAATTCACTGGCCCACAATGTTCATCGCTACAGACGTTTGACTTTTCCCAGCGTGGCGCCCTCTTGGTGGGGAATCGCGCAATCCGTGGGCCATGTTGCAATCTTCCCTTTCTCTTACGTTACTGCTGCCTCCCTCTTGCTATTCTGCAGCCATCTCCATGTCCTTCAGGAGCCCTGGGGGGGGGCTGCTAGACACAGAGCCGAAACACAGCCTCCCCTCTATGCCGCAGAAGGATCCCGTCATGACGTTCCAGCTCGATTACGCACCTCGAGAGCGGCACGTCTCCGTGATATGACACCACTGAACGCATAATTACTGTCGCATGCATTTATGCAAAACAAACGCTGATTTACTTTGATTTACACTCGCCTATATGTTAATTGTTGAAGAGCCCTTAAATAGTACATCCATCCTTTTTAATTAATCAACTTCTGCTGTACACCATGCGCAAAAACCCATTTGTCTGTAGTAGTATCTGTTCAAATCTCTGAAAGATTTGACTCCCGTGTCATTTTAATAAATGTCTGCTAATAGCAGGTGTTTCGAAACAAAGACTCGGAATGCTATTATACATGTACCTCTCCGACCCTCACTCCCTCTCCCTCTGTCTCTCCTTCTCTGTGTCTCAGGGATACACACTGAGGTGATGTTTCTTACTTTTGTCTCGTAATAAACAAGCTCCCATTTAAACAAGGTGTATATTTTGAGTGGTTTTGGGCAAAGATTTTTATACTTTTATAAACGACCACTGACACTGCTGACGTGTTTATATTTGTTTGTCTTTAATTTGAAAAAGATTTTGTTGTGGCTGGTGGCTAAAAAAAATCCGGAGGTAAGAAGATATAAGGTACAAGAAGATGCATTTTACAATATTACATTAGTGAATTTTTCCAAAGAGAGAAAAATGTGTTTTTCAATAAGTGACCACATAAGTATGGTAATGAGTTATTTCAAAATTACTTGCTTCATAATTTGATCTCAAAGATAGACGAGGTACCATCTATGGTATGGAGGTGCCAGAGATACCTGCATCTCCAGTCTATTCTAACACTGACAGTGCATGCAGATCTGGGTCCTAATTTACCAGACTTTCGGTAAATCTGATCGTGAAAACTGTGTATGCACAAATATTTGATTGTGAAAACTGCATACACGCAAAATAATTCAGATTTATCAAACGTAGCAATCTCCCCTAGTAACCTTGTAAATGTGCGTACGTGCAAAAGCCTGAGATGCTGCCCAGTTGCCAACCACAAATAACCATGAATGATTCATGCAAATGAGCTACATGCCCATGTAATATGCAAATCAATCCTTTTTGGTTACAAAGTCTGATAATAGTGACTGTAAATTAAAACCTTTGAACAGTGCAAGGTAGAGGCGCAACAAAGTGTTGTGTTGGGGGCTTAAGCACATTTTCTAATTGTATGTATCACATGTATGATATTGTATAGCTGCACTATTGTGCACTTCTGGATTACATGATGAACTGCATTTTATTGTCAGAGTACTTACACATTGTGTAATGACAGTAAAGATGACTCTTAAAAAATGCCTGGAATGGCAACACATCAGCACTGCAGTAAATTCTGTCAGCTCTGCAAAACGCCCTGAAAGAAAAGTGCTCAGATCTGACAGAGAGAAAAAAACGACTTGCTGTGCACAGGGCCAGTGTGACTGTAACAATCAAGGGCAAACGCACATACTCACTCTCAGGCTTATACATGAGTATGGCAGTTACAATAGGGGGCGCACTGGCCCAGGCGATTAGCGTTCAGGAGAATATCTAAGTTTCCTAACTGCTGTTCAGCGGCCCAATGAGGTGAGGTTAGTCTCAGTCCTTATATGGACGTCAATTGCACATACAACCTGACTCAGCTTCCTCAACAGAAGAGTGTGGACCAATGAGTGCAGGCCAATGAGTGCAGGCCAATGAGTGCAGGCCAATGAGTGCAAGCAATGAATGTAGGCCAATGAGTTTAGGCCAATGAATGTAGGCCAATGAGTGCAGGCCAGTGAATACAGGCTTTTTTCTAGGTTTTTCCCTCCTGATGCTGGTGCCTGGGTCCAGCCGACACATGAGCTGCTTCCTAACAGAGGGGTGAATGACCGAAGCGTGACCCATCACATACAAAACTGGTCACAAATTTCTTTAAGTTGCTTCCAAATTCTTTTAATTATAAAAGACGAGGTTGTAAGGCCTAGCTGTAGTTCAAAGCCAAAACAGATAAAAGTAAGACAATAACAAAAAGCTGTAAAAGTGAGAGACCTGAAAGAAATCACCAGCTTATAGGGAAATTCGGCGATGAAAGTGAAACCGAGAGGATGACAGACTGCAGTTAACAAAAATCAGCTCTTCAGTTCTCCTTTGTTTGCATTTGCTGTTTTTGGCACAATATTTTCAGTAAGGCTGCTCTTTCCTCAGGATTTATTGTAGCCGAGGTGTCCGGTAACCGAGGCCCTGCAGTGTCTCCATGCCGACGCAGATGCTATGAGACGAGATCCTTAATTAAAGCACTGGCCTTGCTGAGATGTTTCTGATATTGATTGGACTTCTGCAGGTTTTCTCTGGTCCAGCATACAGCTTTGAGGGGCAGGATTTACAGGAGACTCTCTTCTCCCCATATGCCCCTAATAAGGATGTGGGTGGAGGAAGACTAGGAACATGAAGAGATGAAGCACACACCTCTCAATTTCTCCTCACATGTCGTTGCTAAGTGTGTTTCAGTGTCAGCTCTCATCATGCCCAGTGACATAACCTAAAAGCCATTTTAACGCACATCCCGCCTGACCTCAAACCAATGTCTTCTCATTTTCTCTTCACAAGAGAGATAAGTCTTGAATAAATCCATAAGGATCAGCATTGGGCTGCCGGTGAATTTTTAAGGGATTAACGTGACTCACTTCACCAAAACTGCTACCATTTGGCCAGAACACATGAAATTAAGTGTCCTTGCTATACAGACTTGCCCAGAGGTCCTTCATTGATTGGATTTGCAAAAAATCCAGCAATGGATCTGGTATAAGCTGGTACACCAGTGTAATGTCAGCCTTATAATTAAACGCACAGTGAATTCAGGTTGTAGGGCTGAACCTCACATAAATCATAATATTCTACTGACCTGTCAGCAGTTTACCAGTGACATGTAATGAAAATTTATATTTACTCACACTGTCGAAGGCATTTTTACAAGACAGCTAACCGGGCGTGTTTGTGACATTTCACTATACAGTAAAATCACATTGCGTCATTCGCATTGTAAACTTTGTGTGTCTGCTTTTGCGAGGCTATCATTAGCCAGCATTAAAACAGGCCTGGGTTGGTGGGCGGTTTGGGGCCTCTTTTAGGTGTTTACTAAATTTGCCCTGTGATGTTTTCACAAAGTAGGGAAGATGTTACGCGATTTGCTGCAGAGTATGTGGTTATCTTCTCACACGCTTTCCCCGAAAGAAAACAGACTGTGGACGGAGACCTAAAATTTGTCAATGCTGGTGAGTGGCAGCTCTTCGGAGAATATCTGTCATGTTCGCCTGAAATGACAAGGACCCTCCAAGACGCACTTTAGGATGAATAGCTAATGAAGGGTACATCAAAATGCTTTCAGTGACAGTGGTGACGGTTTGTATATTGATGCTTTTTTGTGCATATGTTTATGTAGCCGTGAGCATCGTTCCCACCTTTCTCTAGGTTTTGCGTATTTTTGTCTACATCCTTCTGTCTCTCTCCTGCCCCCCCCTTCGGTGTTCCCTTTCACCCTTCATCTTCTTCCTCAGCTTACCTGTGCGCAGGTGTGATTTTGGAGATGTTCTTTGGGGGGGGGGGGGGGTTCTACACGTGTTCCCTGTTTGTTTATTTCTCGCCTCCTGGGCAGCAGCAAAAAGATGATTAAGTCAATGAATTCATTTTCCTTTCGCTCCCTCTCCCTCTCCCTGCCCCCCCCCCCCCCTCAGACGGGGGCAGTGTTTGACCTCTCTCCTCCCAGAGGACCTAGTACCTCATTCCTCTTTATCAGCTTGTCACCCTTCTCTCCACTCCATCCCCCTGGTTTTCTGAATCACTCTGCTCCTTCTTCTTCATATTGTTTTTTCACTTATTTGTCAGATGTTTTTTGTACAAATAAAACTCCAAAATAAACATTTATTGACAATTGGCAGGAAGTGAAAACTAGATCTTCTGGGAAGCCACACTGGAATCACACTGAAGAAGATGGAGATTCACAGGAAGCCATTTAGATATTTCACCACAATCTCCTGTAGGGTGGAGGGAATGCTGTATAAAAGAACTTAAAGAGACACCAGGCAGCTTTACAGCTCCAGTATCTCTACCGGGCAGTAGGCAGAGAAAAAGTATCTCTTCCATGCTCAGGAAGCCCCGTTAGATCCACTAGTAAGATCCAGAGATTTATTTGATTTTGAAATTAAGTCCTACTTTCTTTTAAGCTTTTGCTTCTTTGTAACTGTTTATCTTATTTGCCATTTTACTCTCCCTACCCAATAAACTAATTCGTTGTGGTTAATTAAGGATTTAAGAATGGCCATGAATGTGGAATGTTGCACCACAGAATGAGTTGCTGGAGTAACTCAGAGAGGGTAAATGGGCAGCATTTGTTGTTAAAAACCCATTCGGAAAGATTCAGTCTGTAACCTTTGTGATAATGGTGATTTCTCTAAGAAGGAAATACAAAAGGAGTCAAGTGGGCTTTTTGTCATACCATCCATATTAGTGGTGGCTGGTGGCTTAACAAAAATTAAGGAGATTATAAAATAATGCATTTTACAATATTAAATCGTGGTTTTTTCCAAAGAACAAAGATAATGTGTATTTAAACGACAATAGAATTATAGCAGTGAATTTTTTTAAAGTTACTTGTTTCCATATTCAGGTATTCAATGGCAAGAAATAACAGCTCCCCAGGATCGCGATACAGTATACAGCAGCAGTCACGGGGGTGGGGCTCTCACAATACTTAAAGTGCAAATACACAGGACAGTGCAAAAACAGAAACTGGGCATGAAGGTCAGTATACAGAGTACATTGTGTACATATGGAGAGAAGAAGTAACAGACTGTGGTAGCTGCAGATGGGTGGAGGTGTTAATTAGCAGATAAACTATGTTGTAATTCATAATAATCTTGGAAGTGCTAATCCAAGTACTCCCAAAACAGGAAGTCGTCGTTTGAAGGCACCCAGTGACTCAGCTGATCAGGCATCTAAGGGAAGCTCATCCCATCGCATACGTGCCATAACAGAGAAGAATCTATAGATGCTTGTCTTCACTGAGCCTTGAGAGATGGTGGGACCAGTCGAGCAGAGTAGTCTCGGAGAGAGTGTGGGGCAGTGCGGGGTGAGATAAGCAAATTCACTGGCATACTATGGAGGATGTACGCTCGCCCATGTCCCCTTCTGCCTGCAGTGGGCTGTAGCCCCCTTGTGTCCCTGACCAGGATAAGCAGTTGGAAGATGGATGGATGGATGGATGAATGGATGGATGGATTTTAAAACAACACGAGAGAGAATTTTAATGATCTCCTAGGGGAATAATTTTGTTGTTCAGCAGCTTTATAAAAATAAGAGCCATCATAATAGTATCTCGCCGAAGAACGAACGAACGGACGGACGGACGGATGGACGGATAGTCAGATAGATAGATAGATAGATAGATAGATAGATAGATAGATAGATAGATAGATAGATAGATAGATAGATAGATAGATAGATAGAACCCAGACTGAGCCCTGTCACAGCTGACCTTCCCAGGCTCCCAGCCCCTCTCCCTTACTCCAGGCTTCAAAAACCCTAATATTACTGGGTAATTCCTACTGTAAATAAAACGTTAACATGCCATTAACCTTTGGTTTTTGCACCACACTAGATCTGAAGGAATATTCCCTTTAAATCTGATGCCTTTTCTGCTGAATGTTGCCTTTTTACGAAGGTGGAGGAATCTCATCTGCTGAGAAAATTTTACATTCTGCAAGTCAAAAGGAAAATAAATAATTCATATTTTTCTGTCAGTGTGTGGGTTTTTTTTTAAGTAACCATTCAATTGGCCTCAGGCCATGAATTATTAATTATGGCTGATTAGAGTTTGCCGTTAATTAACCCAGGACTTACAGGTAATAAGGAGAGTTCAGTTCTCTTTGCTGATGATGTGCAAGGCCTGTGCTCTTCACACGTCCTATTTTCATGGCGAGAGGAACCTTTTGTTTGGCTCTGCTGTGTTGTTGTCATCTGAGAGTGTGGGAGATTTCCATTTCCTTCTGCACCTCCTCACACGCATGTGAGCATGTCCCGGTGACAAAGACACCCCCTTAACAGATGGCAGAAGCTGACATGGAGACTCTATGGGGACATGTTCCATCTGAAAATGACACGTGAGGGGGGATCCAGCCCACATGGCATCTCGAACCCGGGTCCGGCCCGCCCAATATAGCAGTGCTCCATCTTCTCCCGCAATGGACGCTTGCACCCCCCTCTGGTGCCCGGAGACGGCGCGGGCGTGTGTGCGGGCATGTGTGGGTGCGTGTGTGCAGGCATGTGTGCGGGCGTGTTTGCATGGGCGTGTTTGCATGGGCGTGTGTGCGGGCATGTGTGGGGGCGTGTGTGCGGGTGTGTGTGCGGATGTGTGTGCGGGCGTGTGTGCGGGCGTGTGTGCGGGCATGTGTGCGGGCGTGTTTGCATGGGCGTGTTTGCATGGGCGTGTGTGCGGGCATGTGTGGGGGCGTGTGTGCGGGTGTGTGTGCGGATGTGTGTGCGGGCATGTGTGGGGGCGTGTGTGCGGGCGTGTGTGCGGGCATGTGTGGGGGCATGTGTGGGGGCATGTGTGTGGGCATGTGTGGGGGCATGTGTGTGGGCATGTGTGGGGGCATGTGTGGGGGCGTGTGTGCACGGGCGTGTGTGCACGGGCGTGTGTGCGGGCATGTGTGCGGGCGTGTGTGGGGGCATGTGTGGGGGCATGTGTGTGGGCATGTGTGTGGGCATGTGTGGGGGCATGTGTGTGGGCATGTGTGGGGGCATGTGTGGGGGCGTGTGTGCACGGGCGTGTGTGCGGGCATGTGTGCACGGGCGTGTGCGCGGGCGTGTGTGCACGGGCGTGTGTGCACGGGCGTGTGTGCGGGCGTGTGTGCACAGGCGTGTGTGCACGGGCGTGTGTGCGGGCGTGTGTGCACGGGCGTGTGTGCACGGGCGTGTGTGCGGGCGTGTGTGCACGGGCGTGTGTGCGGGCGTGTGTGCGGGCGTGTGTGCACGGGCGTGTGCGCGGGCGTGTGTGCACGGGCGTGTGTGCACGGGCGTGTGTGCGGGCATGTGTGCACGGGCGTGTGCGCGGGCGTGTGTGCACGGGCGTGTGTGCGGGCGTGTGTGCGGGCGTGTGTGCACGGGCGTGTGTGCACGGGCGTGTGTGCGGGCGTGTGTGCACGGGCGTGTGTGCGGGCGTGTGTGCGGGCGTGTGTGCACGGGCGTGTGCGCGGGCGTGTGTGCGGGCGTGTGTGCACGGGCGTGTGTGCGGGCGTGTGTGCACGGGCGTGTGCGCGGGCGTGTGTGCGGGCGTGTGTGCACGGGCGTGTGTGCGGGCGTGTGTGCGGGCGTGTGTGCACGGGCGTGTGTGCGGGCGTGTGTGCACGGGCGTGTGAGCGGGCGTGTGTGCGGGCGTGTGTGCACGGGCGTGTGTGCGGGCGTGTGTGCACGGGCGTGTGTGCGGGCGTGTGTGCACGGGCGTGTGTGCACGGGCGTGTGTGCGGGCGTGTGTGCACGGGCGTGTGTGCGGGCGTGTGTGCGGGCGTGTGTGCACGGGCGTGTGCGCGGGCGTGTGTGCGGGCGTGTGTGCACGGGCGTGTGTGCGGGCGTGTGTGCACGGGCGTGTGCGCGGGCGTGTGTGCGGGCGTGTGTGCACGGGCGTGTGTGCGGGCGTGTGTGCGGGCGTGTGTGCACGGGCGTGTGTGCGGGCGTGTGTGCACGGGCGTGTGAGCGGGCGTGTGTGCGGGCGTGTGTGCACGGGCGTGTGTGCGGGCGTGTGTGCACGGGCGTGTGTGCGGGCGTGTGTGCACGGGCGTGTGTGCGGGCGTGTGTGCACGGGCGTGTGCGCGGCCACGGCCGCATGTGCGCGTGTGTAATTGGCGTGACAGGAAAAGATGTTGAGGATGCGGCGCCGCGTGAGCGCTAATCGCATGAACGCACTGGCGGGAGTCTGCCGGGAGGGAGCTGCTGGGATGGAGGGAGGATGAGAGATCGGTAAACAAGAGGGGGGAGAGATACATGGTGAACGACAGAATGAGCATGGGAAAGGGCTTCAAAAGAAAAGAAGTCTGAGGGAAGGTGGGCAGATGGATGGATGGATGGATGGATGGACGTGTGAGTGGATGGATGGATAGATAAGTGTGGTTTATATAAATGCAGACCAGTAAAGGAAATTTAGCCAAATAACAGTAGAATTTAAGCATCAAAGATGATGAAGGTGCTTCAGTTGCGTTACAACTATCGAGAAAGAAGATGTAACTGAAGATAAAAGCAAGGGAGGAAGAATGATGTGAGATGAAAACGAAGGACAGGAAATGAAGATGAGATGGAGGAGGGGATGGAGGAGGTGGAGCAGGGGAGGATGCCAGCGCACGTTCTGCTGACGGCTTGTCAGGGCTGACTCTGCCGGCTCGGCACACAGTGACCCGGGGAGCGGGCCGTGCAGGTGCTGAGTGACGGCACGGTCACCCACACAGTGAGGCCCTGGCTCCCGCTCTGCCGGCTCCGCTGACTGACATGTGATATTCATCCCAGTCCGACCGATTTGCGATTCCCCCCCACGCAGCGGGAAGGGGCTGCAGCGGGACCCCCGCACCGCTTTTTTCCTTAAAACCCATTGAAGAGCAGCACTGTGATCGCCACTCGTGTGACACGCGCGGCAGGCAGAGCCAAGGCGGGGAGGGGGGGGGCGGGCGAGAGTGACAGCCGGTGACAGCGAGTACAAACTGTGACCTTTAAAGGGGAGCAGAGAAGCATGACGACAAGGCTCAAGGTAACGGAGCAGAGGAGGGAGAGGCAGCGGAGAGGGAGCAAGGACTGAGAGCACTGGGCTGAGCCTCGTCGCGTACCTGTAACGCCTGTGTGGGCCACGCACACTATCAAAAACAAAACAGGAAACTCCAATATTCAGGTGAGGTTAGCGCCCCCTGGAGGGATGCCCTGTCAGTACAGCATCAAACCCTCATGTCCACAAGCTGTCCACCCACATCATCGCCCGTATCCCGTCCGTCTCACAAGCCTTAAACGCCGCACACCTTGTAGAAATGGGGAGTGGGGGTTGGTGGAAGGCGTGTCCTGTCGAATTTGCAGGCGGGCCGTTGTTTAGAAAGAGAAGTCGCAGGGCCCTCTGTCAGCTCTGTCAGCTGGAGAAGTAGCCCCTCCTCAGATCTCCTGTCTGAAAGCACGAGCTTTCTGGACTGTGGCGCCCCGCCAGTCCACCTGTCTCCTGCTCGCTCCTTGGAGCCTGAGGAGGGAGACAGAGGAGGCGCTGGGAGGAATGCTAACAAAGCCGCTGCTTCGATGTATATGGATGTGTTCAGCTTTTCCCAGGATGCTGGCTGCTTCTCTGTCTCTTCCTCCCTCTCCCTGGGTCTGCTGAGACCTTCTGTTTGTCAGCCAGGCAGTAGAGCATCCCGCTCTGCCTCCCCCAGCTCCCCCCACCTCACGCTGCTATCTCTTAACTTATACTCGTCTCTTTGACGGTTTAAAAAGAGACCATGTGCATCTGCTTGAGATGGTCCGCCGGCGAACACGGAGGGGAGAGGAAGGAGCACGGGGTGTGGAGAGGGGGAGCGGTGGAGGGAGCAAGGACTGGGAAGAAGGGGAGGAGGAAGACCGGGGGGGGGGGGATTAATTGGCTCAGAGATATGTCCCTAATAAGACAGTCAGACGATGTCTGGAATTCCAATGAGACAGAGAAGGGGAACAGAGGAAGGAATAGAAATGGATAAAGGGATTGAGCAGAGCAGCACTCAGGGAGACGGAGAGGTTCCGACAAAGGCACCAATACCTCCCTGACGTTTACTTTTTATTTTGAAATTTATGTCAGCTGATGTGTTTTTCTGCTTCTTTTCCTGCCCCCCAGTTGCAGGTGTCCTCTAGGGGCAGTTAGTCTGTGAGTCTGGGCAAGCAGTGTCCACAGACAGGGGCCGGGTCAGAGATGACCTCAGAGAGGGGAAGAACAGGGGCAAAAGCAGAGTGGAGATTATGATTAGAACTATCTGTGTCCTTTACTGACAAAGTTCTCGAAATGTGGGTGTCAGCAAAACAAGGCAGAAGTAAGACTAACAGAGGAAAGAGAGAAGACATGGCAATTACTGCAGTAAATTTGAAGAGGTTTGTTTGTGTAAGCGGTGGTGAGCCCTAACGAGGCAGACAGAGCTCATTAATGACAAACTGGGGGTGCCAAAGGGTGGGGGAGGGCGTGGGGGGTGTTTTAGAACAGTTTACAGACATAAGCCCTCATACAGCACACATGTTCGTGTTTTTCTGACATGCGTTCACACGCATTCATAGGTTATGCAGCCCATGTATTACATGTAACGCGTAATGATCTCTACATACCCTCAGTGGTGGTGGTGGGGGGAGGTCTGCAGGCTACAGTGAATTACAGGATCCTTGAATGCTGAAAGGGTTGGGGGGGGTGAGAGCGGGTCAGGGGTGATGGTACTCCGAGGTAATTAAGCACAAATAGTATGCAAATTATAGATCATTTATAAGTAAGGTCGCATGTTGTAAATCTGGGCCAGCATAAATTAATGGATGTTTATTTAGTTAATTTATCTCCATTGCACTTGGAATAATGGTTGTCCTGCAAGATGGCAGTAAGACGAAAAAATAATAATTTAAACTTGTTTCAGCAGGACATGACGAAGCATTTTCTATAAAATTGATTTGCTTTATATTTATTCCATGTGCAGTTTCCATTCCAATGAGTGGATATATGGCGAGATGATGTTTCCGTAATTTAACATAATATTATATCATTATAATAGCACGGAGTTTCCGTTATAAATCATCTGGCATTTATACAAAAGAAAACTGAAATGAATCACGGTGAATCATTTCTGTATTATCATACTTCCATTTAAATCCATACAAATGCTTTTACCATTTGTCTCCCCAGTTTATAGACAGAATAACAAGATAATAAACAGCAGGACTTATATTATCTGATTCGCAGAGAGTAAGATGTAGATGCGGATGTGGTCATTAAATTCCTCATTTATTTATTTGTCACATTTTTACTCCAACAGGACCTTTTACCGGACCCTTAGTCCGCTGATAGCATGTGTGTATAACAAGCTAAGTGAAAAATTCTTAGCTAATTAGTTTGTGAAAATGCTGCTGCTGTAACCAAATTTATGCTGAGCGGTGCATTTAAGACGAGTAAGAGTCCGACCCCCCCACCCCCAAATAACCGAACCCAAGCTTTTGCTCCTGTTGTTCCACTCTCCTCATGCCCGCCCTGGTCCACTTGATTTCCACACCATGTTCCACCTGCCTCACCTGTGTGTGTGTGTGTGTGTGTGTCTGTGTACCTGTGTGTGTGTGTGTATTTGTGTGTGTCTGTGTATCTGTGTGTGTATTTGTGTGTGTGTGTGTGTGTATTTGTGTGTATGTGTGTGTGTGTGTCTGTGTGTGTGTGTCTGTGTACCTGTGTGTGTGTGTGTATTTGTGTGTGTCTGTGTATCTGTGTGTGTATTTGTGTGTGTGTGTGTGTGTATTTGTGTGTATGTGTGTGTGTGTGTCTGTGTGTGTGTGTATCTGTGTGTGTGTGTATTTGTGGGTGTGTGTGTGTCTGTGTATCTGTGTGTGTGTGTGTATTTGTGTGTGTGTGTGTGTATTTGTGTGTGTGTGTGTGTGTGTGTCTGTGTACAGAAGGAGGCGCCAGTCCTGAGGTCACCATTAATGTCGCTGATTACTGCTCATTGAGTAAAGACTGATTGGCTTACCACCGGAGGGTATGGTGGGGGGGGGGGGTGACAGTGCAGCACCCATCCCCCACAGCACTAACCAGCATCAGATTTACATCTACTTAGCGTGGTTTGTCACCAGGTCACTCCAGGCTAAATCGTGGATCAATAGGGCAGCGCATCGCAAATCAAAAAGCTGAGCGGTGGCAGGTGAGGAGGAGGTGGAGAACAGGCAGGATTTACACCCTTTTCCCCAAAAGCCACAGGTGAGGAGGAGGTGGAGAACAGGCAAGATTTACACCCTTTCTCCAAAAGCCACAGGTGAGGAGGAGGTGGAGAACAGGTAGGATTTACACCCTTTCCCCAAAAGCCACAGGTGAGGAGGAGGTGGAGAACAGGCAGGATATACACCCTTTTCCCCAAAAGCCACAGGTGAGGAGGAGGTGGAGAACAGGCAAGATTTACACCCTTTCCCCAAAAGCCACAGGTGAGGAGGAGGTGGAGAACAGGCAAGATTTACACCCTTTCCCCAAAAGCCACAGGTGAGGAGGAGGTGGAGAACAGGCAGGATTTACACCCTTTCCCCAAAAGCCACAGGTGAGGAGGAGGTGGAGAACAGGCAAGATTTACACCCTTTCCCCAAAAGCCACAGGTGAGGAGGAGGTGGAGCACAGGCAGGATTTACACCCTTTCCCCAAAAGCCACAGGTGAGGAGGAGGTGGAGAACAGGCAGGATTTACACCCTTTCCCCAAAAGCCACAGCTGAGGAGGAGGTGGAGAACAGGCTAGATTTACACCCTTTCTCCAAAAGCCACAGGTGAGGAGGAGGTGGAGAACAGGTAGGATTTACACCCTTTCCCCAAAATCCACAGGTGAGGAGGAGGTGGAGAACAGGCAAGATTTACACCCTTTCTCCAAAAGCCACAGGTGAGGAGGAGGTGGAGAACAGGCAGGATTTACACCCTTTCCCCAAAAGCCACAGGTGAGGGAGGGCCGTTCTCTCCATGTTCTAGCTATTCGCTCTTAATGGCGTATTTAAGCTCACTGAATGTTTCATATGTTTGATGGTCAATGCTGCTCTTGGGTCTATTTGGGTCTATTTCCCGAAATGCTCCCCGCTCCCCCATTCCAGCCCCTGGCTGCCTCTCCCCCCCCACAAATTCCTGCCCCTGACTGCACCTCCCCCAACTACCAACCCTTGTCTCCACCCCCAGCTGCCCTCGTAAGTACCCCCTCGGCTACCCCCCAATTTCCCACCCTTAACTGCCCCCCCAGCTACTCCCTTGACTGTCCACCCCCAACTGCCCCCTAGCTTCTTGTCACTGACAGTCCACCAGTGACTGCCTGACCCTGTCTGCCCCCCCTCACTGCCCACCTCTGTTTGCTCCCTTGACTTCTGCCCCCCCGGCTTCTTGGCCCTAACGGCACGCCCCTGAGTGCCCCCCCAGCTGGGTCTGATTGTACAGCATTCACATGTCGTACACACAGCCCAGCCTTCCTGTCTGCCTGGCCCTCAGCTCTAATCCCAGAATCCCTCTCTGCTTTCTATCCCACGGTCCAGCTCCTCACCCCCTGCCCCCCACACCCTAGTCTCTCTCCACTATGACCAGCTGCGCTCCCCCCCCCCCCACTCCCCGTCCCCCTGGGTAGATCAGAGGGAAGGAGCAGGAGAGGATCGATTTGCCTTGTACAATGAGACAGCTCCGGTTTCACCCTGTGTGCAGCGTGTTCTCTCATGGGCTCATGCCTGTGTGTGTGTGTGTGTGTGAGGATGTCTCTCTGTCTGTCTGTCTGTCTTTGTGACTGTGTGTGTGTATGTGTGTGTATGTGTACATGTTTGCGTGTCTGTGTGTGTGTGTGAGGATGTCTGTCTGTCTGTGTGTGTATGTGAGGATGTCTGTCTGTGTGTGTATGTGAGGATGTCTGTCTGTGTGTGTATGTGAGGATGTCTGTCTGTGTGTGTATGTGAGGATGTCTGTCTGTCTGTCTGTGCCTGCTTGTGTGACTGTGTGTGTGTGTATGTTTGCGTGTCTGCGTGTGTGTGTGTGAGGATGTCTGTCTGTCTGTGTGTGTGAGGATATCTGTCTGTGTGTGAGGATGTCTGTCTGTCTGTGTATCTGTGTGAGGATGTCTGTCTGTCTGTCTGTGCCTGCTTGTGTGACTGTGTGTGTGTGTGTGTTTCTGTCTGTCTGTCTGTGTGACTGTGTGTGAACTGGGTGTATGTCTTTTTCTATGTATGTGCGTGTGTGTGTGTATGTACAGCTATCACACCCCCATCGTTGTCTCTATCATATGGGAGACCCCCTACCCCATACCACCCCCCCCCCCCCCAACCAAAGTGGTTCCTTCCATTTGTGCATTGATGCGATGACCAGAAGCATCTAAATGAGACCCCAGGGTTTGGGGGCAGCCTCTGGCTTTTCCCTCCCCTCTCCGTCCATCTCCCCGTCTTCCTTCACGCGATCGTGTCCGTTGCCTTCGCCCTCATCGTCTGCTGGTTGTGTGGCCCTGACAGCGGCGTGATCCTTTCCCTCCCCCCACACTTTCAGCTCCGCTCCCTTCTCTATGGAGACTGCAGTCTAAATCCCACCGTCTTGCTTCAACAACAAAATCTATCCTTCCCTGCAGCCATTCCCCCCCCCCCCGTCTGTTTTCATTTTTCTGCCTTTTTGAAAGATCTTTTCCTCCATTGCATCTTCCCAAATAAAAATATGCGTGGGGCTTCATTTCCCAGTATCTCCTTTAGGTTCGAACTCCACCCTCAGCACACGCTTTCCGGGGTCACATGGCTCCTTCCCTGATGTCCTTCCTTTGTGCCTCAGATGAATCATTCTTCTTTCAGATCAGGGCTGAACACAGTGCCAAGCCACCCGTGGTGGCATCTCAGGCCTCAGCAGTGGACGTCCGTCCAGGAAAAAGAGCGACATTGTGTGTATGGGGAGACCTTTCCTTCACATCCTGAAGCTTTCTTCGGTTCTGGCTGAAAGCAGCTCTAGGCAAATGGAGTCTCGGTGGACAAAGTTTCTAGATGATTCTTAATAAATGTGAGGTGGAATGGCACAGGGGATGCATTCATATAAGCCACAGTGCTTCATTTGATTCCTGTAAATGCGCTGATTTGAATGTGAAACTGTGTGCATTTGTACAGCATCCTTATGGAAAACAGCGTAAAGCCCCCCATGGTTGGAGATCCTATGCCCCCCCCCCCCCCCCCCCCCCGCAGACATTCCTCTCTCCTCCTCCCACTCTCTCTCAAATTACAGGATCACACCTTAAAAGGTGACAGAGCCAGCTACAGGACCCCCCCCCCCCCCCAAGGTCTGATCATCTGGCTGCATTGTCACAGTCAGTGTCACGGGGCTGGGGGGCACGGCTTTCCTGTCCCTCATGGGGGCACATATAGATATAAAGACATAGTTTGAGTGTGTGTGTGTGTGTGTGCGTGTGTGTGTGTGCTGTGTTATTTGATTGGTTACTTAAGGTTAGGGCTGGGTAGGGTTAAGGTTGTCGTTGTTGGGATTAGAGATTTTCCCGTAGGTCCCCACAAAGCTATGATTACAGGTTTTTAGCTTGAGGTTTTTAGCTCCAAAGTCAGGATCCTAAGTAGGAAAATGCACGCTCACCATTGCCGCGGAGTTTGGATGGGGGTATGAGGAGAGAAGCCTGAAGAGGAGGATCTAAGAGTGCAGGGAGGCTGCTGGGGGAGAAGCAGCTCAGAAAGATGAGATGGGGTTTGGTTGGTAATGTCAGCAGTATATTCTTTCATAGGGAGCCAGTGAAGGTGATTGTGGAAGTAGCACTGTGGGAGTAATGTGTGTGTTTAGGGGTGGGGGGTTCAAGGTGATTTAATCCCTAACCAAATCTACACCCTCGAATTACAGCCAGTTTAGAGGACTTTAAAATAACAGGATGAAATGCAGTGAGCATCACTGCGGTGGCTCCGACATCTTTGACGCTCCCTCTTTGGTTTCTGCTTAAGCCTAAGCCTAAGCCTAAGCCTAAGCCTAAGCCTAAGCCTAAGCCTAACCCTCACTGGTGCTACGGTGCCAGTGGCTGTGAAAATGAGAATAACGTTAATAAAGGGTCCGTTTGATGCCCGCCCCCGGCTTGATCAATGGCGACTCGCGGGTCCGGCCAGACCTAAATTCCTGCCGCTCATGAAGACGGATGTGTACATGGTCCGGCTGGAATTGCTTTTCTGTACATCTGATCGGGCTGGGGGTGGAGGCCGAGACTGGTGATTTATCGTGTTCTGTCTGTCCCTCCCAAATACCACCCCCACCCACACCCCCCACGTTAATTACCCGAGTGATGTTTATTAGAGAAGCATCACACTACACGCTGAAATGTCACCTGTACCCGAACTGCTTTGGGTTTTGCATTCCACTCTCGTCTTCTGCTTTTTTGGGTGGGTGCGGGGGGGGGGGGGGGGGGGATCTGAATAACGAACAAAACAAGATACCGTAAAGGTCAAGGAGGAATTATGGAGAAAAAATGTGGGTTGGGGGAAGACCAGGGAAGCACAGGTGGGGGTGGGGGGGGTATAAAGAATAAGAAAAGAGGTCCTCAGAGAAAGGGGGGGGGGGGGTAGCGAGAAATTAAATGAAAAAGACAAGTCAGACTGAAGGTAGGGGCATGAAGACTCAGGGATGGAAAAGAGTTTGAACAAGATTAATTAATGTGGCTGTGAAGAGGGAACACAGGAGCGGCCACAAGGAGGGGTGTGAAAATGACAGAAAATAGACTGGGGGGGGGCTCAAGGCAGGCAGTGAAATTACCAGGGAGGAGGCGGAGAATTGTGACCATGCCCTTTGACCGTTTGGGTTGCACAGCCCAATTTAAAGTTCAAAGGTCATTCTACATCATTATTCATGATTATTCATCATCCATTATTAAAAGTGAGCTAAAAACGTCTGATTGACTGTGTGGAACAGATGCCACAGGCTAGTTCTCACTCAGAGCTGTATTTTGAGTGAATCTGATAGTTTTATTGACCTGGTTTTAAATGTGAAGAGCGTCAGTAAAGAGATATTGGATGTGAGGAAACGTACGGTATCGTGAATGGATGTTTTGTGTGGGAACTGAAGGGAGGCCGGCAGATATATTCCATCCTGCCAACTCCCCGAGAGCCCGATAAGGTCTGCTGATCAGCCGCACATTCGCCTTGAACAGCTGTCCACCAAGGCGTCCTTGAGCATCAAATTAGTGTGATGCCAAAATGTTTCCCTGATAACCATGAAATCTGCAGCACATCAGAGGTCTACTGGAGTCAGACTGTTACAATAACAAAAAGATACATAGTTTTATAACCTTCTAAACAGAGCTTTGGGTATGAGGGCAATTCAGTCAGATTAATTTGTACTGACACACGGTTGGGGTCTTTCCTAGCATTTTCTGATCCAAGTTATAGTTCCGATGCATTTAAATCACGTCAAACACATGAAATCTACAGATATGCCTTACTAATATGTAAGGTGGGGACTGTTTCAGTGATGTTTGTTCACTTGTGATATAAAGCATTCAAGATTTTCAAAATACAATAAGTAATAAATTCTCATATCGAGCAACAATTACATTTACAACAGTTACATTAATTCCTTTATCGACACACAGTAATGATCACTGTACTGTTCTTTAGTTATTTCATAGAGCATTCAGTGCAGATTGCGAGGTAAACAAGCTAAAAGACAACAAGGTGCTCCTCACTTCACATGCTCAGGAACTGACAGTTATATCGCACAATGTTTTTCTTTGTTACTTTAATGTATTTACTGTTCTTAGTAGTGTTAATGTTAGTAGTGTAATATATTGTTTATTATTATTTATTATTAAACATTTTCATGTTGGTATTTTATTTACTTACAGTTGGAGTACTTACAGTTACTTCAATGACAGATATGACAGCTTACTGTAGTTACTATAAGAGCAAAATCAGTGTATGTGTGTGTCTGCGCGTGTGTGTGCGTCTGCGCGTGTGTGTGTCTACATGTGTCTGTATGTGTGTGTGTGTGTGTGTGTCTACGTCTGTGTGTGTGTGTGTGTGTCTACGTGTGTGTGTGTCTGCACGTGTGTGTGTGTGTCTGTCTGTGTGTGTGTGTGTGTGTGTGTGTGTGTGTGTGTGTGTGTGTGTGTGTGTGTGTGTGTGTGTGTGTGTGTAGATCAATATCACAGCTGCAGAGCTAAATATCTTGGCCGGTCAGCTCACAGCAGACAGGACCACAGCGAAACTACGGGAACTTGGTGTTAAATGCATCCTTACATCAGGAAGCAAGTTTGTGCTGCTTCTTTTCTTTGACCTCTTTGGGGACTGGACTGACTTTTTTGCTTAGTCATGTTTCACATGGAAAACTGCATCTCTCTTTATATTCCCTCTGTGCAGAGGAGGGGGGATGTTCTGTCACAGGAAGCTTACAGGCTTTAGTCTTAGAAACACTCTTACAGTGGACATGGGGTCTCTGCAAAATGTTAGCAAGAAATCAGCCTGAGAGATTGTGATTCTATGATCTTTCATCACAGGGTGCACACAGACAGACACACTCTCTCTCTCTCACACACATACACACACAGACAGACACACTCTCTCTCTCTCACACACACACACACACACAGACACACTCTCTCTCTCTCACACACATACACACACAGACAGACACACTCTCTCTCTCTCACACACACACACACACAGACAGACACACTCTCTCTCTCTCACACACACACACACACACAGACACACTCTCTCTCTCTCACACACATACACACACAGACAGACACACTCTCTCTCTCTCACACACACACACACACACAGACACACTCTCTCTCTCTCACACACACACACACACACAGACACACTCTCTCTCTCTCACACACATACACACACAGACAGACACACTCTCTCTCTCTCACACACACACACACACAGACAGACACACTCTCTCTCTCTCACACACACACACACACACAGACACACTCTCTCTCTCTCACACACACACACACACAGACAGACACACTCTCTCTCTCTCACACACACACACACACACAGACACACTCTCTCTCTCTCACACACATACACACACAGACAGACACACTCACACACACATACACAGACACACACACACAGACAGACACACTCTCTCTCACACACACACACACACACACACAGACACACACACTTTCTCTCTCACACACACACACACACACACAAACACACTCACACACACACACACAGACACACACACTTTCTCTCACACACACACACAGACACACTCTCTCTCTCACACACACACACATACACAGACACACACACACAAACATACACACACACTCACAGACACACACACACAGACATACATACACACACACACACACACACACACACACACACATGTAGGGTATACCTATCCTTATGGGGCCCGCTCATTCACTTCTATGGGAAAAATGCTAACGCTAACTATGACAACCTTAACCCCTACCCAGCTCTAACTATAACCATAAGTAACCAAGCAAAATACAAGAGTTTTTGCATTTTTTACTTTTTCATAGCAGTCACTGATTTTTATAAAATAGCGTTTTCCCTTATGATGACCAAGAAACTGGTCCCCATAAGGGAAAAAAAACAGATATTTATCACGTTATGGGGACATTGTGTCCCCATAAGGATAGGTATATCCGCTCACACCCAAAGACACACACACGCACGCTCACCCAAAGACACACACACACACACACAAAATGTTCAATTTACAGAGGCCAATTAGCCTAATTGCATGTCTTTGGACTGCAGGAGGAAGGTGGAGTAACCAGAGGAAATCGACACGACACGAGGGAAGCGATACACAGGGCAGGGGTGGAACCCGAACCCCCAGCCTTAGAGGTGGGGGCAGCACTGCCTACTGAGTCACCATGTTACCCCTCTCCTCTCCTTAATCAACCCATTAAAATTAAAAATGTACTTTCAAAGCCATTGTATCAACTATCATAAAATTATTATCTGTCTTTTCCCATGAAGGACATCCAGTGATGTTCTTTGAAAACAGGGTCTATAAATACAGAAATGACCACTCAGAAATCCCTCTGCGAAGGACCTGCGGCTGCCGTTTAATCAGGGCTGGCAAAGCCCTGAGCTGGCAAAGCCTGAGCTGTCTTCAGTGTTTCAGTCAGCGTGTCTTTAGCATAACTTGCACTTTCATCTCCTCTTTGTTCAACCAAGCGATAGTTAGTGCTGTTGGAGGCAAACAAACCCTTTAGCACTACAATACCGGCTGGTATCCCATTCACATTGGATCGCCCCCCCCCCACTCACACACATGACCCTACACTGGATAAATGGTTGGAAGACGAATGGGTGACCTTTTCTGTAAATATATACGACTAATTATTCAGTACTATTCTCTCTCATCTAAAATGAGGACAGATTAAATATGGCTGTACTTATCCTGGCTGTACTTATCCTGGCTGTAGTTATTACTGTGCTGTATTATTTTATTAATCTAATATTATTAAAAGGTGACACAGTGAGTCAGATCTCCAGGGTTAGGGGTTCGAATCCCCACTCTGTGTGTGGAGTTTGCAGATCCTCCCTGTGCTGTGTGAGTTTCCTCCGGTCACTCTGGGTTCTTATGGCAATCCAAAGACATGTGATTGGTTGTATGTGCCCTACAGTGGACTGAATCCCATCCAGGGTGTAACCCTAGGCTGCCTGGGGGGGGGGGGGGGGGGGGCTTTTACAAGCAATTGTAAAATGTGTGCATTCAAAAATATGTGAACACTTAATTAAACTTAACTATTATTATTAACTTGTAAAGGGAAATAATAATAATAATAATATATCACTATCATCATCAATAAGGCAGCCGATAGGGTCATGGGGACCCTGCTGCTGACTCTGTGGGACGCCTACAGTCCTCGATGCCTTGGGAGAGCAACCTCCACCACCAATGAGCCAACAGGGCTCAGACACGTCCGTTCACTCCCCTGTGGCAGGCATACATCCAGACAGCAGCACTTCCAGACTCAGGAATGGTGTCTATAGTCTCGAAAAGCCATCAACCATCTTAACCAAGCAAGAAACCACAAACTCAAGTAACCCCACCCTTCCACGCCGCCATGAGCATTCCGTATGCACCCATCTGTCAACCCGCCCCCCAAAATAACTGACGTCCCCCTGCTCATCTTGACAAAGAGCAACACTCTGCTATAACACAACAGAGGCTCTTGACAGACTCTTACTGCACCATATCACCTTAATATACTATTTTTTATGAATATGATTGCTGCTAATTTTTAAAACCAAATTCTGTTACACACAATACTGCTAAACAAAATACATGATTGTCCTGATGCACTTTACTGCGCTCATTATCTGTACAGTATTATCATTATCGTTTCTGTTTTATTTAATATGTAGCACTGGTGAAGAAGCACACAGGATTCCATTGAATATGTACAGTGACAATGAAACATTCCTTACTATTCAACATTCTATTCACTTATGAAACTATCACCCACTACTGTGTTTAAATACTATTCTGCTGATGTTGTACCTGCAGTAGAAAGCAGTTTATAAATAAGCAAAATAATAAGCTTAGCAAAAACGATACAGGAAACAGGCAGCATGACAGTGCAGGGAATCAGTCCAAGTTCTGGGGGACCTATCTGTTGTACCTTCTGAACATGAAATGCTCTGCAAAAATCATGTAAAATGTAAAAAGTACATTAGCTAAGCATAACCAGCACAATAATAACTGTACTGAAAATAGTGTAAGGGTTTTCGGGGGGGTTTAATGTTATTTTAAATGATTCCTTGTTTTTGCTATTGTTGTTGCTGTTCGTGGGGGTTCCCCTAAGGGGTTAGAATAATGTGCAAGGGCTGGAAATCTGTGACCCTGAAGACTGGCGCCGGGAGGGAGGCTATTTAAGTCGGAGTTTGGGGGGCGTTTGTGGTCCTGTTGGGTTATTCGTCTGGAGTTTGCGGTGTACAAATTTGTAAGGCATGGCTGTGGCCAGCGACAGTCATCACTAAAGCGTTAAAAGCGAAGCTCAGATTTATTAGCGATCGCTACAATAATAACCAATAAGACACTTTAAAAGTGACATGGACAAAAACAAAGGGAAACAGGAGGAAGACATAAAAGTTTTCACATTTCGCAATGTCTGTGTTGGAGTTTTATCAATGGTCTCTCGCCCAGTATGGCCATGTTCCAGCGTATTGCAGCAGGCGCCCTCCGGTTTTCCCAGGTCAGTCGTCCACTGGTCTGGCATCGTCAGGCTCTTTGCACTCGGTTATAAAATTCGCCTGCCGCAGTGACACCCGTCCCCATCAGGGTTAGCTGTGCTTCCTCTTAACTGAAGCAACAGGCACCACTTTAACTTTTGTTAGTGGAGGTCACATGACTCAGACTCGAGTGATGCTCTCCGCTACAAAATGGGCCTGTGAGCCACTTCAGCCGTAGAGCCTGAATAGGTCCGAGGAAGGGAAAGTTTTGGCAGGCTGTCATCCTCAGGACATTTATTCCTGGTAATCAGCTTTTTTTCTCATGCTGGAAATTACACGTCAGTCTACTCTGCTCCCTAATAATTGTTACCACCAGTGGAGCCAAAAGGAATTTAGGAGTTTACCAACATTTACTACAAAACCTCTCTCTTCATTTCCTTGTCCAGCTTTGGTGGCTTAAAATGTCCTTTCAAGACATGAAAAAACATTTTGAATCCAAATGCAATGTCTCGCATTCTTCAATATATGAATAAAAATATATAAATTCTCTGAACATTTAGCATTCAGCTGCCATTCATTCTCTAACATATAAATCAGGTAAAATATTCATAGGGCTTCTTATTGGTACCGTGAGACTCTTCTCGTTTCTTTTGCCTCCAACGGAGAAATGAACGTGTAAAAATAAAACGGGGTTTAGCGCCACCGCATGGCTGCTTTTGGAAACTGATGATTATTATTTTTATATATTTATTTTATTTTTATTTCTCATTTCCATTATTTAACAATATAAGCCAGAAGAAAAAAACTGAAACAAGGAGGGAGTCATAGGCTACAAATCAATATGCACATTCATATGCAGCTGAATTGTATGAGTTTAAAGGACAATATATATGTGTATAAATTAAAATAAAAAAATAATATAACAATAATAATGATTATTATAATAGTAATAATAAAAAATTAAAAGTATTAAAGGTAAATAGGTAAGTAACGTAGTCAGAGTGTGACGTCTGGGCGAGGAAGGTAGAGTTCCATAAAGAATTTCCATGTTCTCAAATAAGTCTCTTCCCTGTTGTTTAACAGATGCTTCAGTCACAAAGTTTCATTAAGAATATTTCTGAAAATGTTAATTACCAGGGAGCTTTGATGGTTCCAATTGAGCAAAATACATTTTTAGCTGTATAATGCGTAAGAGATCCAGTGTATGTTTCACGACGATAGATAGCATCTGGATGATAAATTAGGAAACATCTTACTCAAACCACAGAACCGCTTTACATCCCGCAAAGCCTCAAGAATATTGCGAATAATGTAAGTTCTGGTTATTGAGGTCAATGAGTTTATATTTTTGATAAATGGTAAAGAGGTCAACGGAGCAGAAGCGCAAAGTACGTCAATCTTCCTCTATAACTGTCCAGTGAGCCGATCTGCGTTTTTGTATCCAACCTTTTACCTGGGCAGTCCGGTAATACAACTGGAAATCTGAGAGCCCTAATCCGCCTTTCACTTTAGGTTTAATTAACGTCTTGAGAGCAATTCTAGGTGAAGCATTCTTCCAGGTAAAAGAGTTCATTAATTTAGATTTAAAGAAGGCACCATCAAAATAACAAGGGAGAGAATGGAACAAATAGTTAAATCGAGGCAAGATATTCATTTTAATCACATTAATCCGCCCGAGACAAGAAATGTGAAGCAAGTTCCAGTGTTCAGGTTCTTCCTTTATCTTTTGAACTAGTGGTGTACAATTTATACGGAACAGGTCTTTAAGAAAGGAGCACACATTAACTCCCAGATACTTAAACCCACTCTGTGCCCAGGTGAAAGGAAAGGTCTGATTATTTTCAAGAAATCGTAATTTATTCTCATGATCCTTATAACTGTCAACCGACAATAACGGTTAACAGAATGCAAAAAGAAGGGGGGGACTCTGACAATATAGAGTTTATCTGAGATGAAAATGTATCAACTACACCCGTTACCAATTGGCTTATGTAATGTGATCGTTGATCAAGTAGCACAAACGTCAAAGTTCAGCCCGACATTCAAAGTAATTGTAGTGATTGGTTATACTTTTTAGCGAGGAGTGATCAGGACTTGAAAGGTAGGAGGAGAAGTAGAGTTGGCAGAATAAAGCGGTTTAGTTTTTAAACAAGTAACAGATTATAAAAGCTGAAGTGAAAAAATACTACAGTATAACGTTAAAATGGACAGAGTGATGAATCAGAGCGTAGCAGAGTCGGACAGATTACAAAGCGAAGACTACAGCACGTGACAAATGCGACGGGAATATAGATGTGTCACCTACAAAAGGGCTCATTTCCAAAGATGCATTCGCTTACGGCCATACCACCCTGAACACGCCCGATCTCGTCCGATCTCGGAAGCTAAGCAGGGTCGGGCCTGGTTAGTACTTGGATGGGAGACCGCCTGGGAATACCAGGTGCTGTAAGCTTTTCTTTTTACACTTTTGCTGTACCCAGGGGGCGCCCATTCCCCTCACAAATGGAAACTGGTCACCCCAACCTCTCATATTACGAATTATTCTTATTAATAAATCACCAACTTTTACACACGCATCTTATGCTATTTCTTTATATGACTGGTGCAAAGCTCACCGCCTTTCTTCTCCATTTTCAAAACCATTGTAAATGATAGTCTTCTTCCTGAGCCTATAGTTTCATGTGTATTGCACTGGGCTTCACGGATGGATATGGGCTGGAAAGCTCTTGGCGGACCGAAGAAGCCGTCGGGGGTGTTTATAGAGAAATAACATTATTAATGTGTTTCCAAGAGACATCAAGAGATACTCATATCCTATGAAAAATACAGTAACTTTTGGAATATAGTTTATTGGAACATGTGACCAAGCGATATCCAGGGTACTGACGTGTATTTTGTACGGATCAATCGTGCCTGTTACTGGTGTTCAGTCACTCGGCCCATTATAGGAGGCCTGCAGCATGTCTTAAAGGAGTAATATTTGCTCTCAAGTACAAGAGGAAGAGAAAACTATTTTCTTTTTTATTTTATGAAGTAGACGTACTATGGCAGGCTGCATAGCATTCGCTTATAGAGCTCCTCAGCTCTGGAATAGTCTCCCAGTGGTTGTGCAGGATTCAGACTCACTCTCAATGTATGTGTCTAGACTAAAACACACACCTGTTTAGTTTAGCTTATAGGGACTCTAGTTCTAGCTCTAGCTAACTCTTCGCTCCCAGTCAGACCTACAGTGTGAGGTGTAGAGCTGGGTGGGGATCGGTGCCACTGGCTTTGGATGAACTGAACTGTCAGTGCTGTCACTCTATCTCAGGGGTGGGCAATCTTATCCAGAAAAGGGCGTTTTGTATGCAGGTTTTTGCTGCCTCTCCATATTTATATTACTAATTAGAGGACTGATTGGCTGAAGAGTCCTGACACCTGGGCTTGACCGGCTGACCCACAGGTTACCCCACAAACCTGCACACACACCGGCCCTTTGCGGGTGAGATTGCCCTCCCGTACTCTAGCTTCACACTTCCTCGTGGAATTGCAGTGCTAACCTTTCAGGGACTCCCCATGCCTGCATTCCCACCTGCCTCTCCCTCCTACTTATGCTGCCATAGCCATATCTGCCAGAGCTTATATATTGCACTCACCTAACTGCACTGTCTATAGGCTCCCCTACATCTCCACTATCTGTGGAATATTTCTAGGCTGCTCGCCCTTTTGCTTGTGACCCCTCTCCTGAACGCCCAGCTGCTGTTCGGCTGTTCATCCTGCCATCTGAAGCAGCACCAGCACCTGGCGGATCAGGATCAGACAGATTCTGGATGGTGTTATGGGGTTAGGGGCCCAACAGTGAAATCACTTTGCCCACTCTGGGATATGAACCAGTCATCTTCCATTCCCAGGCGTAGCGCTAAAGCCGCCCATCGCTTTAATGTATATCACTTACAATTTTAAAAACATAATAATAATATTTTTTAATGATAAGAATTATTTCCAATGCATTGGAGATTAAAAAAAATTAGATGGCGATATTTACTTCTTATTTTGCCACTGATTGTTTTACATAAATATGTCTGAAATCAAGTTGCGCTAAGTGCGATATTTTGCGCATAAAAGACTAACTGCTAAACGTGGCTTCTCCGATAAGTGGCGCTTCTCAGACTCGTGTATTTCCGTTTTCGTCGTTTTTTTACGCATCATCCTGTCCTCATTGGCTGACTGGCCACCAAACAGCTGCCTGATTAGCCGGAAGAAAGCGAAGGCGCAGCCAATGAGGTGACGTGCGTCTTACAAAGTCTGAAGCGGCGTGTGGTAGTGATGGGACCTCTTCGTTTGCTATAGAGACTAAAGAAAAGATAAAATTGTATTATTTTAACTGTAATTAGTGACACTTCGGACCGAAAGTGCCATAGGGTCTCGATTCAGCGGAGCCTTCAAAGTGTGCTTTATGTTTGCCTTTAAGATCCTGCATCAGGTAACTGATATACGAGCGAATATTCAACGTTGGGTTTGTTTGCAGTTTTTACAGTGTAATGTAGAAAATATTCTTATAACTGGAGAGCTGCAGTGTTGAGGTAACTGCTAACATATTAAACGCTGTTGATACGGAGGACGGTATCACACATGACCAGCGCCGTTGTAATGCTGTAATGATTGTGTATGGAGGTATGTGTTCATCCCCGATGTTTTAATCAGTTTGGTAGGCTGGGGTGTCAGTTTGACTCGGCATGGCGTGTGTGGATGCTCACAGTCGAAACGTGTTAAAGAAAGCCCCACTTATCGACACACGGTGAGCCAGCTTCGTTTTTCAAAGAAAAAAATCTGCCGTTTCCTGTTTCGTTAGCTCATACCGTATATAAAATGGCAGAATTGTGCGGCGAAAGTGACCAGCTCACCTATGTTTTTTTTGCCAGGAATGTGCCATGCGGTACACCTAGTAAAGCTGCTTCAAAGCCAGCCGCCCCCAGGAATGGGGGCGAGAACCGGGACCCTCTTGGTCATGCCAGTGGTTTGGGGGCCACAGTGTCAAACAAGTGCCCAGGAGTCAGTAGGATACCGGTGCCTGTTAAATCCCAGCACTTAAAAACTCTGACTGATGCCACCCAAGTACAGAGGAAGCCACAGGACACCACAAAGGTAAGATCATCTGCGTCTTGGCTTCATTTAACTGTTGAAGGTTCCTAAATTTTAAGGAGATGTCACAGAGGCGCCCTGCCGATAGTTAGCTGTCCTCAGTCCAACGGTGACTAAAATCCACAACAGCATATACAGTTAATCCCTGAGTTATTCATAGCCATGCCAAATAATGATTTATAGTGAATTTTTATTTCACTGATAATGAAATGACAAGCATGTGACAAAAGATGGTCAGAAATGTTTAACTCTTTCGATGTTTGTTTTATATTTTTGCTGAAAAAGCCATGGCCAAAATGAATCATACCTTGTCTCAATAGACAATGGCAAAGCCTTTATTATCCTTCACATCAGTGAAACAAGGAAGCTTTGGGGATCTTAGGCCACTTCCCTTTCGTGAAGCTCTCCAGGTCTTTCAGCTTGGAAAGCGTGCTTGCAGTCACTCAGGTGTTTTGTTGCCTCCACCAGATTCTCGGTGGGTTTCACACGCTGCCCCCAGTACCACCATTATTGTCGGTGTTGGGGTCATTTTTGGCCTCCTACCACGCCCTGTAACTCTCCTTGTCCTTTTTGTTTATTCTTTGCACTGTACCCACTAGGACTTTTACTTTATCGCCCTTTTCCATCCGGCAGTCCTCACTCAGTTCTTTGGTCATGGCTTGCAATTGACTAGTAACTGACTAGAAAGCAACTGCATCAGCTGTTTTTGTATTATATAATTGATTAGAATGCTCTGGAGTCTAGACCAGAGGTTGGCAGTCTTATCTGCAAAGGGCCGGTGTGTGTGCCGGTTTTCACTGCAACTCCCTAATTAGATTACTAATTAGAGGACTGATTGGCTGAAAAGTCCTCACACCTGGGTTTGAACACCTGCCTGACAGGTTGCCCCAAAAACCTGCACACACACTGGCTCTTTCCGGATAAGATTGCCCACCTCTGGTCTAGACCATGGTAATAATTACCTGGACCATTTGGAATGGTATAGAAGCTAGTCCATCCATCCATCCATCATCTTCCGCTTAATCCGGGGTTGGGTCGCGGGGGCAGCAGTCTCAGCAGGGAGGCCCAGACTTCCCTCTCCCCGGCCACTTCATCCAGCTCCTCTGGGGGGATCCCGAGGCGTTCCCAGGCCAGCCAAGAGACATAGTCTCTCCAGCGTGTCCTGGGTCTTCCCCAGGGTCTCCTCCCAGTGGGACATGCCTGGAATACCTCCCAGGGAGGCGTCCTGGAGGCATCCTGATCAGATGCCCGAGCCACCTCATCTGGCTCCTCTCGATGCGGAGGAGCAGCGGCTCTACTCTGAGTCCCTCCCGAATAACTGAGCTCCTCACCCTGTCTCTAAGGGAGAGCCCAGCCACCCTGCGGAGGAAACTCATTTCGGCCGCTTGTACCCGCGATCTCGTTCTTTCGGTCACTACCCATAGCTCATGACCATAGGTGAGGGTAGGAACGTAGATCGACTGGTAAATCGAGAGCTTCGCGTTTTGGCTCAGCTCTCTCTTCACCATGACAGACCGATGCAGCGCCCGCATGACTGCTGACGCCGCACCGATCCGCCTGTCGATCTCCCGTTCCATCGTTCCCTCACTCGTGAACAAGACCCCGAGATACTTAAACTCCTCCACTTGGGGGAGGACCCCATCCCCAACCCGGAGAGAGCATTCTACCTTTTTCCGGCTGAAAACCATGGTCTCGGATTTGGAGGTGCTGATTCTCATCCCAGCCGCTTCGCACTCGGCTGCGAACTGCTCCAGTGAGAGCTGAAGGTCACGGCTCGATGAGGCCAACAGAACCACATCATCTGCGAAAAGCAGAGACCTAATCCTGAGGTCACCGAACCGGACGCCCTCAACGCCCTGGCTGCGCCTAGAAATTCTGTCCATAAAAGCTATGAACAGAATCGGTGACAAAGGGCAGCCCTGACAGAGTCCAACCCTCACCGGAATAGAAGCTTGTATTTTCTCAAATTGGTACAATTTCAAGGTGTATGAATAATTTTGGACATGGAATTTTCTGGATTAATGTCAAAGAATAACAGGAATGATACATTTTTCCTTGCTAATGAAAATAGCACAATGTTGCCATCTTTGTCACATACTTGTCGGCCAGATGAAACGACATGGTCAGATAATTCACTGTACATCCAAATTTGGCATTTGACGCAGCAGTCAAAGCAGAAATGCCCAGATCTCTCACCAACTCCCTTCTCCCTCTTCTACGGGGTAATACCCAGGCGTTCTGCCCCGGGGTCTCCTCCTGTTTGGTCATGCCTGAAACATCTCCCCAGGGAGCCGTTGCGGAGGCATCCTAGATAGATGCCAAAGTCACCTCAACTAGCAATGCGTATCAGTCTCATTATTTATCACTCATGTTGGATTGTCCTCATTTTTCACTTAGAATAAACTTCAGAAGAAGTCCTGCACCAAGCCAGTGCCCTTCAACCTGTCTCAGCCCCGCACTGCCAGGTCTGCTGCCACGGGGCAGGGGAAGCCCCCGGCGGGCCAGAACCCTGCAGCGCCGCAGCCAGGACCCGGTGCTGGCAGCCGGACCGCCAAGGCCCCGAGCGTGGCTCACTCTCTCAGTACTACTGTTAGCTCTGGCGGGTCGGACAAACTAGGAATTGTGAGGACCGTGGACTCCAGCAGTCTGCCGGGCCAGACATCACCCCCTGACAGCACGGTGTGCCAGGCTCTGCCCTTAGGTCACAGCACAGCCAGCAGTCTGCCGGGCCAGACATCACCCCCTGACAGCACGGTGTGCCAGGCTCTGCCCTTAGGTCACAGCACAGCCAGCAGTCGAACCTCCCCCCCGATTCCATGCACACTACAGCCCAGCACCCAGTTTGGCCCTCCCTGCCAGGCTACAGCAGACCGTTCAAACCCAGCTGTTCAGAAGCCGCTTATCCCTCCGGTGGCACAGACTGTGTTGCCTTCTGGCTGTTTGAAGCCCCCCAACAATCAGGTGAGCCCCCCTGAAGCAGGTGGAACAGCCGACGGCTCAAGAGGATCCCAGACAAGTTCGCAGGATTCCACAAAGTCCTCTCAGATGAGTGCAGGTGCGCACGTCGATGCCGGTCACTTTCCCATGACATCATCCTGGATGCCTCTTCATATCACTGTCCTGCCTAACCCTAACCTTAACCCTAACCCTAACTCTAACCCCCAGGGCCCGCAGTGACATTCTGTCCCGACCCGACAGCCGTTCCCCTGAGACCTGCACCATCCCCAGGGGCCACACCACGGCTCTCTGCCAACACCCCCAGAGAAGGCGGCGTCTACCTGGTAAGTGCTGGGATGTTATCCCTGACCGCCGGATGCGAAAGTCCTGCATTTGTTCCCAGGGTTACTGCATTTCTGAAAATTGTGCTACTTAATTTAGCAGAAACCACTGTATTTATTACATACCTTGCGTTTTACTCCTCTCTGTGGCATAGTTTGTGCATTTCATTAACTTTTTTTTTCTGTGAAATTGTCTGTCCTGTTCCTAACAGTAGCAGCAATAATTTACACTGTATTGTATTGATTCTGATTCTGATGTGTTTATATATAAATAACCCTCAGACAGGCCTATAGAGTTGTGGTCCTGATGAGTAAAGTTACTCCACTGTAACTCTGTGGCTATGCCTTCATTTCAGCCTCAGAGGGTACCTGTGAGAGGTCGCCGGGGGGGGGCCCCCGACACAGGTCAGTTCAAAGCTCTAATCTAATTATAGAAATCAAATTATAAAGGTTGTGTAAATCTGTCGTCTTGTGAGTGACTTTGGTAACAGGTGGAATCAAGGAATGCTAAGTTCGCACTAAACGACTTTCACAGTTGTCAAGTTTACTGTGCTGTTCACACTATACAACCTGTCCTGTAATCGGGAGTCTTGGTCGTTGTGGTTTAGCACTACATGTCTGACCGGAGACAGGAGGCCACAGTACATCAGAAGGAATCCCAGACGAGGCTGTTTGGTCATACGTGAGCCGTGCCGCGTGCACATGACAGTTATCAAATTAGTGTCAACACACTACAAATCAACGTCATCTATGTGTATATCAAGCCACAAGTAACTGTAGCTGTAATCATAAACTTTGAATACCTTATTGAATACCTCTTCCCTGCACACTCAGAACAGTTACTAAAGAAATTGAACTCCTGTTCAAGGTCGCAGTCAGGTCCAGATATTTATTCTGCTAGATATGAGACGTCTGCGGCACATAGCCAACTGTCGGGTCGCGTCTTTCATTAGTAAACAAATGGCGACTGAGTGCCAATTTGCCGGCTCTGACTGAACGCTGATTTTTGTCCAGTCTGGAGCTTTTGTGTGTGATCTCTAAAAACTGTTGATGAGCAGAAAATGGGCTAAAATCATGTAGTGTGAGCTTGGCATTAGACTGTAAGATCGGACCAAAATGTTGGATTTCATGCTTTTGGTTTCTCTCTGTACAGGACTGTCGTGCTCGCGTCGTGCTGTCAGAATGCTTTCATGGTCCCAGTTTGAGAATCTCTCTTGGGATTTCCTGCCTTGATTCTGCCGAGTCTCTGTCCGTTCTGACAGGGAACGCGATGCTGTTTTCCCCTGACCCTGCGGCCCTCATGAGCATCCTGCGGAACGAAGGGGTGCGAGCGGGGGAGACCCTTCGAGGCTCTGTGTGCTCGATGGGCCGAAGCAGCTCCAACTACCTGGTAATTTTCTGACACCCCTCTTCCCCTGAGCCATATGGCCTCGTCCTGGTATGTTGCTGGTCAGCATCGCACCTGATCGCATTATGTTGTTGCCTAGGTGTTAAGATGCTATTGTTATGCAAACCTGGTCACATGACTCACACCTTTGGATTTCTGAGTGAGTGGTCCCATGTTAGTGTAATTAAATGCTTGTTTCGACCCAGTTGATTAGCAGGATTCTGTTTTAAGCTGCTTTTGTGGTTCCGTTGGGAATGCTGGAGAATAAGGTGTGTGTGCGTGTCTGTTTCAGCCGCAGAGAGTCCCCATCACAAGGTCTCGCCATGCGACAGGGCTCCTCGCAGGTGGGTATGAGGATGCTTCCTGACTGGACTGAGGGCAGATGGACGCTCCTGTCTCATTTTGCATCCCCCTTGTAAACTCCCACTTTGCCTGGTTATTTCTCGTATCCGCTTAGGACCCCCACTGGCTGAGTCCATATCTACCCGCACCCCCACGATACGGTGGACACCCCAGCGAGTCCCCAACACACGGCCACAGTCCATGGTGAGTCGTCTGCTCGTCCGGACCGTTTGATTGGCATCTTTTCCTTGGGATATTGAACTTTTTCCCTGCACTCGCTATGTCCATGTCGTAGCTTCACCTGACCCATCGGACACCCATCCTAAGACGTACCCCCAAGTTGGAATCAATCCAGGGCTTCAGCTCAGCTCTCACATCCTGCAAAGAGGTGAGAGGAAGTGAAATGTCATTCCCTCCGAGCTGTGTAGCAGTCTGACATGGCTGCTAGAGTGCGGAAGGTCAGGTTTTGCAGTGACAACCTTGTGCTTAATTAGAGAGAACTGGGAAGAACAAAAAGCATCAGGAATCCGGTTATTAACGGTAGTCCTGCTCTAACATTTGGTTCCAATTAATGAGAAATTCAACTTTTAAAATAAAATCACCAGTAGAGTGTAACCATGGTAACGATGTGCAAGTACGTGTTTGACTCTGGCAATTGAAGTTGAGAATCGGAACCAGGAGTCTGCGGTGAAATGATGACTAATCCTCCTGTAAAAATGAAGAACCTATGAACACGAATATCCTCCTCGAACCCGGTGCGATCAGGTCATTGCGTCAGTGCCAGGAACACGAATATCCTCCTCGAACCCGGTGCGATCAGGTCATTGCGTCAGTGCCAGGAACACGAATATCATCCTCGAACCCGGTGCGATCAGGTCATTGCGTCAGTGCCAGGAACACGAATATCATCCTCGAACCCGGTGCGATCAGGTCATTGCGTCAGTGCCAGGAACACGAATATCATCCTCGAACCCGGTGCGATCAGGTCATTGCGTCAGTGCCAGGAACACGAATATCCTCCTCGAACCCGGTGCGATCAGGTCATTGCGTCAGTGCCAGGAACACGAATATCCTCCTCGAACCCGGTGCGATCAGGTCATTGCGTCAGTGCCAGGAACACGAATATCCTCCTCGAACCCGGTGCGATCAGGTCATTGCGTTAGTGCCAGGAACACGAATATCCTCCTCGAACCCGGTGCGATCAGGTCATTGCGTTAGTGCCAGGAACACGAATATCCTCCTCGAACCCGGTGCGATCAGGTCATTGCGTTAGTGCCAGGAACACGAATATCCTCCTCGAACCCGGTGCGATCAGGTCATTGCGTTAGTGCCAGGAACACGAATATCCTCCTCGAACCCGGTGCGATCAGGTCATTGCGTTAGTGCCAGGAACACGAATATCCTCCTCGAACCCGGTGCGATCAGGTCATTGCGTTAGTGCCAGGAACACGAATATCCTCCTCGAACCCGGTGCGATCAGGTCATTGCATTAGTGCCAGGAACACGAATACATGAACGTCACAGGTTGAATAAATAACATTTTGTGATGCTCCAGTGGTGAAGCAATTATGAGGTGGACAGCAAAGTTAAATATTTAGCAATTTTATTGAGCGGATCTGTAAAGGACGACTTTAAGGAGACAACAGTGGATGCAGGCGATGCAGAGAGTGTGCAGTGAGTCATACTCTGAAAGCAGACTTAAAGGCACTTTATTTTGTTTGGGTGGCTTATAAAAATGTAATATCTGAAGCCGATGAAGTTCGATCCAAAAGAAAATAGCACTTCATACCAACCTTTACTCATATTTCTGCCTGTAATTAATGTTACATTCTCTTTTGAAACCAGTGGAAACGTAGCCAAACGCACTGGTTTCCAGTAGAAGCTTAGCTGTAGGATTGACCCGAGTACCTTAATGTACCTTAATGTGAGAAGCGGGGCCACACAGCACAAGAGGGCAGTCAGCTAGTGACTGTTTGTGTGTGGAAGTGCGAAAACTCAAGTGGGGAAACTCACCCCCAGAACAGAAACCTGCCTTTTGCAGAGAATATTCCAGTTTGCTGATCAGAGTAATCAGAGCGTGGATAATTCAAAGGCAGAAAAGCTATTTAAAAAGCCCTGGATACCGAATCAATAATCACATGTAGCTCTGAATATGCGCATCTTTTCAGCCCCTCAAACATAGAGATGTGGGTAGTTGAGGTAACATGGTTACCAGTGTTGGATTTGGCAGCATAATTGCAGGACTTGGTCCCTCCTGGGTTCTGCTCTGCCAGGTGAACGTAGTCCAAAGGCTGTTTGAAGATGTGGAGGAGGAGGAGGTGATTGTGGTGCATTCGGAAAGGAAAAACACAGACTTCCAAAAGGATGGCTTTTCAGAGCCAAAAGCTACAGTAAGAATACCTGTCATCCATTTCTCTGTTCAGATCTTTGGTTTGTCTGTTTTTTTTGTATTATAAGTCTGTCTTTTTGCACTGAAACTTAGCAGACTGTGTTTTTTCTTTTTTTTTTCGTTTTTGACTTCATTGTGGGCGGTTCTGTAGGTGTTTCCCTCAGCTGAGGCGGAGACGGGGCCTGTTGAGGGGGTGGGACCGACTGACAAGCCCTGCAAGGGTCAGCCCTTTGTCCAGGCCCTGCACCGGGGCTCTGTCATAGTCTTCACCCAAGGTGGGAAGGTTCTGCATTCCCCCGGACCGACAGAAGGCCTTCAGGTCCAGCAGGCCAACAGCAGCACGGCTCCTCGGGACCCCCCCGTGCACGGACCGGGCCATGCCAGGCTGCGTGCCTTTGCTTCCCCAGGTCTGCCTCTGTGTCCTGCATCGTTTTCAGGAATTACAGCTGGTACTGTGGCTCCCCCACTCCGCCACTGTGCCAGTCTCCTTAGTCACTTACCCGTTACGTTATTTTAATTCCGTTATCTGGAATGTTCTACGGTAACCCTATTCCCGGGAATAGTTTTCCCACTGTGCTGTGCGTTAGCAGGAATAGTTTGGCATCTTATGTATTTTCCATGTGGTTTGGCAACTATAAATCCGTTCTAAATTTGTGTGTTCTCCCCCCGCCTGTAGGTGGCGCTCTCCAGAGGCCCGCTCGCATGGGGCTTGCTGCCTCAGCCCTGCGCCGCCGGCTGCAGCCCCTGGAGGAGATCCTGCTGGATGAGGAGTGTGCCATGTACACCTGCCAGCCGTCTGCCTCCATGCAGCCTCTCCGGTCTGGAAACCCAGTGGCTACCACTCTGCACTTCAAGGATTCTATGGTAAGCTGCCTGTGTGTGTGTACAGCCGCTAGTGGGTTGGCTGCGTGCCTTGTGTAGATTTTAAGTTGCTCTGCTTTGAGGTGGGGAGTAATTTTTGCATGACCTAGTTTTTTTTTCTGGAAGATCTTATAACTTCCCTGATTTGCTTACTGTTATAAAGGTACAAGTAAAAATGATCCATATATAAAATACAGTATGTTATTGCCTTAGAGGGTGAAACTGCACCCATTTCTTGTGAATTTCTATATTGATTTCACTCTGTGCCACTGTTCTGTGTGGCTACTGTACTGCTAACCTCAACTATGCAAAATCCTGTCAGTATGTTAGTTATTGAATCAATCAGAATTCTTCGTTTCAATGTACGTCTTTCAGGGTGATTGTTTCCTTATGTCGTATTTGCAGGTTGTGCTATAACTGACGGTTCATTTCTCTGAATGGCGACTGAGTGTCTGAACGTTTCTCTCTTTCAGTGTTTTGCTCCAGTCTCACTGCCTTCCCTTTCATTTGGCTAGTTACCCTCTTCCCAGAATGCCACCAGTGTTTCCAGTTGTGGTTTCACCACTGATCATTCAAGACAGTCGGAGTCCAACAGTCACAACCACTTGCCAGTTTACTGAATATTACCCTCCCACCACCTCTACTAATTGTTCTCACTCCTCATTGTACTCAGATTTGGGAACAAGTTAAAGCAGATCTTGTTTTTCACCACCATCATGCAGAAATAACATAATTTTGAGATTGATGTTGTCATAGATAACCATGAGAGGGACTGCTAGTTATCCGCTTGCGTCTCTCTATCTTATAACTGCTTGCTGTTTGGTTACAACATTCCCGGATTTGCAGTAACTTTAATGGGATCAACAGGTGGTTTGTTAAAGCTACAGGAAGAGAATGTATCTCCCTTTATCACTTCAGCCATTTTGAGTTCTTTTTGCCTTTTTAAATAGGCTTTTTTGGACTGGTGCAATTCCCCTAGATTTTCAAAGATCACGCAGGGTACGGCCCTTGGGCTTTTCCTTGGAAGAGAACCGCCAGACCTCGTGGTTGTGCGTCTTAGTCAAGATGCGTGTGGCAATGGCAGAAAGAAAAAGCAGGAGGTGATGTTGCAGCAGCAGGTCCAATCAGAACAGCACATGATCACAGTGACCACTGCAACTGGCTCTATGCTCCATGTCTAGCCGTCTGTTTTCCCAGTGTGAGGAATCTCTAGGGTTTTCCCCGGACATGACAGGAGAGTCTTCCCAGTAGCAGATGAGACCCATGTATGATAAAAACGTCCAAGTGAGCAGCCGATGCAGAAGCACAGTGGATGAGACCCCCCCCCCCCCACTTTAATCCTTGTTCATTGTCAATTGTCTTGTTTCCAACACTAAATGGAATAAATACACCGATCAAACATTCTTTGCTAAAAGGCTGTTTCCATCCATCCATCACTGTGCTCCTCTCCTTCACCTCATGCTTTTGTATCTTTAGAGTGTCATTGAGTTACTCCCCATGTTATTTTGTACCTCTCTGCCCCCCCCCCCCCCCCCGTATCGGATGTTGCAAGAATCACTTCTGCACAGTGTATATAACAGCTAGTGTTTACAATAAAGTGTACTTATCTTTTTACTATAATGTAATAAAATGTTAATCTTTTTCATTGAGTTTTTGTTTTGTACAGGTGTAACTGCCACTGTTGCTTTTTCTGAATATGGGTGTTTTGACGGCACCTGCAGAAACCTTGACTGCAGTAGTCAGCAGGGACCAGGTGTATTTTTGGAGATGGCCATGTTTACTACGTCTCTGTGGTTACACTTGGAAGGTAAAATAATGTGCATTTCTTTTGATGTGGGGTGATAACAGGAGGTGGCTTGGTCACCCCTTAGATCCACCCCTGCAATGCTGTGCTCCAGTGAGCACCCCCCACCAAGCATTTGCCCCCTACTCAGCCTACTGCCCCCTAAATTTCTTAGTTCTTCCCAGATGCAGAAACTTTCTTTTTACAGTCAGAATCATTAAACAATAAACATGCCTCTGAACAAATGTTACTCCACAAGCTTTAACGCCCCTATTACCAGCACAAAAAGCCACTTCAGTCTCCGGGCAGCCGCTTGATCACATGTCCACCTGCAAAGCTGCGTGATTAAAACACTGAGCGCTTCACACAGCAGCACCTCTGTACTACAGCCCGACCAACTGGCAAAAGACACTTTCGTGTGTCTAAAACATCCCTGTAGCTTCTCCCAGGTTGTCCTGCGCAGACAAGAGCAGGTTCCGACTCATGTTTAACAAGTATTTGTTTTCCTTCACAACTCCAGACATTGTGAAAAACTGCAATATAACTAATATAGAGCTTCATAAACATAAGCATATTATCAGTGCACATGAATCTGTTGGCATTGTGTTTGCGTTAACTTTGAAACAAATTAACTGCTCACAGATGGAAGAAATAAGGAGAAAACACCATGAATACCTAATGGCCGGAACTTTAGGGGTCCTTAAAAGCTTTTAATGTTGCCCTGACACCCGTCTGTAGCGAAGGCCCCCCCCACTCCAGGTATGGCCCCCAGCAACACCTGCACCTTTTCTTACATTAATTATCTTGGTCACATGACCACAGTACATGGTCCATTCCCTGCAATTCAATGATTCAAATTCTAATTTTGAACTTATCAGTCATACACAATATGACACTCCGTGACATAAAACGCATCAGCGGGATACAAATGCAGCAGGTCAGATAAAATTAAATAAATACAATGAACTATGGGGGGTTGGTAACGTAATCCAGTCCCTAAGCATTTCCCTGGTTGAGAAATGCTGAATGGAGTCAAACAGGCTTATGTTCTTATATGTTTGCTACATTTACTTCTTTCTGATTGATGGCCCACATGTATGATAAGATTTGGGTAGTTTGATTCCCTTTATTGCATGGTATTGTTTAACATTGGGGACAGTATGAAAGGGGTTAGTAAGAGGGGGGGTGAAACTGGTGACAAGTGGCTAATGGGCCATGAGCCTAAGAAAGTTGCACAAGGTCATTACCTTTGATGTCATCATGCACTCTGCACACAGGCAAGAGCCCCCATCTTGTCAAATGGGGCAGAAGATGACATTTTAAGGCCAGTTGCAGAAATGTATAAAAACTGAGCATTTTCTTGGTTCACTTTGGAGGAGGGACACTCTGGTTCTTGCTGTCAACTCCAGGGCAGCCTGTCTTAATAAAAACAAGTTTCGTCTTACTCAGGTTGTCAGGTAAATCTACTTCATGTCTGGCCAAACAGGATTTAGAGACGGGCAACGTGATTATAGGTTTTTTACTTCCACACCTTCATCATGAGCATCATGAGTAAATTATTAGATGCTGAAGGCTCAACACTCTTGGGGTCACTGACTGTATCAGACGTGAGAGGACGGTTATTCACAATCAACATGGCCTCATTGCAAAATGTCCTCAATGACGTGTCATCTAGTCTTCCTTGTAATAACAGAGCGCATCACGCTCCTGATTATCCGTATTTGTTACTCCCAACCCTCCCATGCGGCCCGTTTCAGGAACATTCGTAAGAAAGTCACACTGTTTTCTTGCAAGACATGTAGAACTCTTTCAATTCAATTCAAACCTGGTCTGATAGGATCTGTCTGACCACTCCTCTGACTGCTACCTCAAACCATCTGAAAGCATTTAAAAATGAATCACTCATTAGATCCTCCAACATTTCTATGTGGGTGGCTCTGGAGCTTAAACAGGTGAACAGACCTTACCACTTCAGTTCTCCTTGACCTTGTTTTGTGCAGAAGGAATCAAAATAGTCAATTCCAGTATACGAGAAAGGGGGTCAGGAATCTACTTGATCAACAGGCAGATCTGCCATATTTTATTCTTCAGTCAGTCTATGCACCAATCAGGAAGTGGTACAATATTTGACATGCCTGGACACTACCATGCTGGTAAGTTAATGGCTATCTATGAGGTCACTGAGGTCTGGACAGTCTTTTTAGAGAGATGGGGGAACATCAAAGCTAAATAAATGCTCAAATAGAATGGTTGCACTTCCTGCTACTGGTAGCCCTTGAGATGTATGTTTTCAGTGTTGGGAATTTTTTTTTATAATGGGTATAAATCCCTGAAACCATAATTGGTCTTTTTCTTTTAACATATTTGAGAAATTCATCTGAAACATTTAACAGCGAACAGTAGCAAATAAAAATATTCAGAGAGAGCAGACCTGGTAGCATTATAGCCGATATACTTTTTTTTATTTTTGTACTAATGGCACTACTGATAGTACTCAGTTTCCGGGTAAATAAACACATGTTTGTGTTTCAAATAGGAGTGAAATCTGTGTATTTGTGTCCTGCACAGTCAGACCTTAATACCATTCCTTAAGATTGGTTTCATTTCATCTTGGTCAACATAATGACTTTCAGAAATCGAAGGGAAACTTGCACTTTTAATTTTAGTCGATTAAATCAACAGTAGTTTTAGTTGACTATAAACTTATGATATTTAGTCAACTAAAACTAGACTAAAACTAAAATAATTTAGATGACTAAATTATGACTGAAACTATATGTAGCCAGTGCAATTAATCACACAGACAAACACAAAATACTTTGGGGTTCTTTATTTGCTGGATGCCCAAAAGAAAATGGAAGGGCAACTCAGCGGAGTTTTCCCGTTCTTTCCTTTATAAGTTTTACCGTGCGGTACAATAACTACAACACACGGGTGCATATCAGCTTTCCCCAGCAGCAAATACTCGAAATTAAAATAAATCGAACTTTTCTTTTTTTACTGTGTGTAAAATACGGCAGTGGACTAGAACTGCACAAGGAAATACAAAAACACATACAACCGTTGGTTCTGAACACTAAGATATACACTCTTAACACAAAAATGAACAATAGCGCTCTTTCTAACTTACATTTCAGTATCGCGCGTCTCTCCACGTACGGTCCGTTCCCTTCAAAACGGCTTACATGAAAGCCCCAGGCTATTCATACCCCGTTCATGGATGACATACACGCAATGAAACAAAAAACTACGCATTAATGTAAATTAATAAAACACATTTACATTGCATTGCATTTTACTGATACACAATTGCAAACCCAACTATCACTAATCCCCTCTAAGACACATAAAACATTATTTTTAACATTACATTTCAATATGTACATTTACTCTGCGCGGATCACTCCGGCCTCGTTCCCCACGTACTCCATAGCCATGCTTTGTTCCCCAAGAGGGCGGGGGCAGGGGAATAACAAAAAAAAACGACCTCCGGGGCGGTTCTCAACCTGGACAAGGCTACCACCTTAAAGGGAGAGTGTACACCTTTTCCAAAACGAAAACAAAGTCTGTGCCCTCCCTCCCCTCAAACCAGTGGCAACACACAAAACAAAAAGTACTTTCCCACCCGGTTACATATATTACATTTTATTCAAAAGACTGACTAAAACTAAATAAAAATTTGCTGTCAAAATTAACACTGATAATCAGTTACAGTGGCAGTGTCTGGAATAAAGCAAATTGTACGAAGCATGATAAACAAAAACTTGATTAATTACATTATAAATGGTGACTGGCCATTATTACTGGCCCTGAGTTTGGGCTGAATGAAACTATGTTTAGGACTTTTTTACGCTGCTTACAAAAAAAGGTGATTTATTAATAAGAATAATTCGTAATATGCGAGGTTGGGGTGACCAGTTTCCATTTGTGAGGGGAATGGGCGCCCCCTGGGTACAGCAAAAGTGTAAAAAGAAAAGCTTACAGCACCTGGTATTCCCAGGCGGTCTCCCATCCAAGTACTAACCAGGCCCGACCCTGCTTAGCTTCCGAGATCGGACGAGATCGGGCGTGTTCAGGGTGGTATGGCCGTAAGCGAATACAGTCGCTGAAATGAGCCCTTTTGTAGGTGACACATCTATATGCCGCTTGCGACGTCATACCACATACACTCAATTTGTTTTAATTTGTCCGGCTCTGCTGCCCCGCCGTCCGATCAGCACTCGCCCCTCCCAATCCTTCGCCAAACTCCTCAGTCGGCGGTCTCCATCAACTTCTCCGTTTATGCCACATCAGCTACATTCCTTCGCTTTATCCCTTTTCCCTGCCCGACACATTAATCGGCGCACGTGCCAGTGAGCAAACGTTACTCTGCAGGCTTCTATTAGCGGCCCGACGTCATGAACGCCGGTAACAGGCGCAATTAAAATGACCCACTTTACTCTCCTAGTAGCCGCTTGATCACGTGACCACCACGTTGAAATCGCTGTGAGCCGCTTACAACAAATCCGTACTACAGCCAGATCAGGTTTATAACTGCACGCATTCATATCCTTATGACTCTATCAACACCCCCGACGGCTTCTTCGGTCCGCCAAGAGCTTTCCAGCCCATATTCATCCGTGAAGCCCAGTGCAATACACATGAAACTAGGCTCAGGAAGAAGGCTATCATTTACAATGGTTTTGAAAAGGGAGAAGAAAGGCGGTGAGCTTTGCACCAGTCATATAAAGAAATAGCATAAGCTGATGATTTCTTATAAAAAAATAATTTGTAACATGAAAGGTAGGGCATGGGGCAAACTCCAAACTCACAGCCCTTACGCTGCACTTCTCAGTGGTGCACTCACTCTCCTCTCTCTGTGCACATGCAGGGTGGTAGGCCTGTAAGTAGGCTGATGCATCTACCTGCCTGAAGGGATGCTATAACCTGCTTTTTACCTGGCCACAGTGGTACCTGCAGAAAAGTTTGTTTGAAGCGGCCATCTGGGGTTAGTTTTTGGGGGTGGCAATGCCACACTGTCGGTCTTCTGTGGGTCTGGTTAAAAAGTATAATAATGCATTCTTTGGTTTTATTATTCTAATGTAGAGTGGGTACAGTGGTTTCAAGTGGGGGGGAGTTATTACTGCTGCTGCCTGCTGTAGGAGCAGTGAGGCCTGGCATGGCGTGTCCAGCTGGTGGCATATTACCCTAACCCTGCTTTTTCTGCCTTTGGTGTCTCAGGGACTGCAGAGTGACAGAAGGAGTGACATCAATGCTAATAATACCTGTTCATTCGAACATGGCAGCCTGGACAAGGAGACAATGTGGGAGCCATTTATCCCATTAAGCACCCTGCTGGTCTCCACTGGACTGGTGGTGGCCATGGTGGTGCTGCTGCTTTCCAGGAGGACAGTCGGATCCCCAGGCCCTGTGACAGGTCTGTGTTTCTATGGGACATGGTATATATTTGAGTGTGTCTGTGCTTCCACTATGATGACTTAGCACTTTGACGTTTGGCAGGGTGTTGAGGCAGGTCATCTGTGCTGATCAATACTTATCGTCGTACTTTATATAAAATATAAAAGTATAGGAAGATATAAGAAGCACCTCTTAAGTTGGCTAGTATGAACATTGTGATTTTATGTGTATATGGTTTTAAAATACAGCGGCTTGCAAAAGTATTCAGCCCTCTTGAAAGTCATCGTAATTTCCTGCATGTCAAAAAACTTGTACAGACATTTGTCCATTTAGTATTTTTGTTGTGAACTCATGTACTCTAACAGTACATTTCCATAGTAAAATTAAACCATTTTCTGTAGATATTTAACTGAAGAAAGAAACTCAGAATTTAGTTCGTGTATAAGTGTTGAACCCCTACACATTAATATTTTGTCGAACCCTTTTTACTGCAATAGCAGCCTTAATTGTTCTGGTTTGCATATCAGTTTTACACATAAATTACCCACCATGTGTGAGCTTTACCGTTCAGCATCGGACCTCCCTGTGCTTCCCTAGCATGTTTGGTTCCAGTGCTTGTGCAGTTCATGTGTTAGTCCTGTTAAGGACTGTAATAAAAGAGCTTCCTCGTCCTTTGCCACTGCTGCAATGCCTCGATCTGCCAGTTATTACAATATATTTCATGCTCTGGACAATCATCATGACTTTCAAGGGGGTTGAATATTTGAAGCCACTGTATATGTGCATGAACTATTTGTATTCAACAGGTTCTCAAAGAATTATAAAGCTTAGCCACAGCTCTGAAAGAGCAGGTAAGTTATGGTGAAATGTGCCATGTTGTGTCGCTTTGTAGTGGCGGATGATTTTGGGGAGTTTGGAAATGCAGTGTTCTCTCTGCCTGTCTACTTAGAGATGCATGACCTGTGCTGCTTGCGATGTCCTGCCGTTTTAAACATGCTGCATGTTTATTATAGTGGACGACACCCCCACACCCAATCTGGTCATCAGTTACGCGACTGTTATGTCACATGGTTTAAAATGTGCATGGAAATGTCCAGAATCTGTGTTCTGATACACAGATCCCAGGGTTTCCTTGCATAACTTAGCCAAACACCAAAAGTGGAAGGCGGCTGGGTTTACAGGGTTCTCCCCAAAAATGGGTGAGAAGAGGCCGCTCTTACGGACAGCCCCTCCCTGCCGCAGCAGTCCAGCCTTCATTATTCTGATGCCGTCATTCACTAGCCATAGGTGTCAGCTCTATATCTGAAATGCTCCCCAGTGGAGAATCCAGTGAATCTGACTGTGAGCAAAATCAACGGCAAGCCCACCCATTACATCCACTACAGACTAAAATATACTGTTCAGTGGTCTTCATGCTAATGGCCTTATTCTAGGCACTGAAGCTATGAATGTGGATGATGAGCAAGTTAACAATCCAGGACGTCCATCTAACATTTTCTGATATAATGAATAACTTACATCTGCTTATACTGGTCAGGGTTCCAGGGGCTGGGACTGGTGGCCTGGAGTTTTTAATATTGCACGTTATTCATGCTAATTTATTAATTTTGGTACTTATCTATCATCCTAGGTCTTCCTCATCTATCCATCCATCCATCCAGTTTCAAATATAGGCTGCAGCAGTCTTATCTGTGGTTTCATCATTAATTTTAAAGCTCTTTTCCTGGCTGTCTCTGACCGGCTTCCATAGTGAAATGTGGGAGGGGTCTGACTGTAAATTAATGCCATATTTAGCTCAGGGTGGGGGGCGTGTTTGTGCCCCATGAAGCATAAGAAGAGCAACTGGTTGGTATCCTGTTAGCTGATGCCCCAGACAGGGGCCTGTTCTGACCAGGAACCTCCAGGCACTGATATAATCCAGGGCTGCTTCTCGTTCCCTGCTTGTTCCTCTCCTGTGGGTCTCTCTGCACTTCCTGGAGACGAGATGGCGGCATTGGTGGGCACTGTCCGTGCGGACCCAACTAAAATGGGCATCGGACGGGCCATCGCTGTGCTGACCTCCGGCGGGGACGCGCAGGGTAAGTAGAGGGGGGCCAAGCAGGTGTCAGTGGCCTGGGAGAGGGTGGCAGGCAGCTCACAGCTGGTATATTAGGCAGAGAAGCAGAGACCTGTGCGTATCCCTTAGACTGAGCAGCGGTTAGAATTCCCCTGAAATTACGATTGAGTTTGTTTTGAACGAGATTACATCATCATAGACTATTCCAACTGTAAGCGTCTTTAGCGAAGCAGTCATACCTGCAGTTCTATTTTAATGTTACTATTTTATGTAAAAATGATTAGTTTCCATATGAATCTTTACAATGATAACAGGACTTAACACACTGCTTAGCTCTGGCACTCATTAGTATGCAAACATTCTTTTAATTTCCAAGGCTTTTCCCTTAAAGTCAAAGACATTTCCTCCCTATCACTGCATTGCTCACATTTAGTTTGCTGCTCTGTCTGTGTGCTAGAGGGCCTCCTATGCATTCTGAAGCTGAAAACTATACAGAAGCTAAATGTGGTGTGGTGTGCTATGTGAGACAGTACAATTCCGTTGACCTTTCCTGGGACTTTATCCCCAGTTTATGACCTTTTGTAGTATCTAAACCATTTTAAACACTAGTCTCCTAAAGACTCACCATAACTCTATACATATCACAGGTATATAAATGTACACATTTTATTATCGTATCTGAAGGTTTAAGTTTGCATTTAATTTTGCTTCACATTCAGACAGTTCAACATGCACTAACACTGACTTTCTATCCCTCTTCTTCCTGCTGGGGATAATTTTAGAGGGGGTGACCTTTTTGTCATATGACTGCAGGCATTACCCAGCTCTACAGCCCCTCTCTGCTGAAATAGGAGAGGCCTGGGGGGGGGGGGGGTAGAGGCATGTCCCCGATCACTTGCCCTTTAACTTGGTCTGTTGAGACCCTTCTACTCAATTCTTGTTCTGTAGGAGATTTTCAACATGGTTTCTTTTTCAGCAGCCTGATCGTCATACATTGTCAATTTCTAACAGAAAACTCATAACCCACAACGAATAATATACATCCCATCTCTGCCCGAGAAACAGCTGTAATTCTCTCCAAACAACTAGTCTTCTATTTTGCACTTTTCATCTGCTGTTCCCTGTAAATAAGCAGAGGTTTGTGCTATAACAGTCATGTAGAACTGAAATTCGCAATAGAGGGTGGACACATCGTTTGCTTGCAAGTTGACTACAAACATAATGAGGGGAAGAGAAGTGGATCCATTCACTCTAAGGCCTATAAATATCCTCAGATAAATATGCCACAAAAATCACTTGTAGAATTAATATCTAGAATTAACATGACAAGAACTTCCCTCTGAGTAAAGTTCATCTAATCCAATTTAACGTAAAACATCACTTGCTCCATCATGCCAGACCTATTAGCAGAAATAAGGATAGAGTGAAATTTGTTGCACCTGCAGATGTTCCCTTGAATGATCATTGATGAATACATAAGCTAATCGGGGCCTTTTCTCTATTCATCCTCTGTCAACTCAAAATCCATATTAATATAGGTTCCCATTACACATAGACCTTTGCTCTGTTATTAAGTTGGTTCTGTTGGTGTTATAGTGAGACACTCTGGTTACAGTCAAGAAGGGTAGGAATTAGCACCTGTTTTGAACCAAGGGGGAAGCAGGAATGGGCTAACCCTGGTCTGCATGTTTCAGGCATGAATGCTGCTGTGAGGGCCACCGTCAGGGTCGGCATCTACACAGGTGCCAAAGTCTTTTTCATCCACGAGGTGAGTTCCGTGTGCCGTGGCTGTACCTGAGGGGTGTGTGCGTCCAGGCTGCCATGGCAACATCTGGCAGAACAATGAAGAATGTAGAGACCAAACGTTTGTACGTTCTGGTCATTTCTGACACCGCAGACTGGCTGACGTTGTCTCTCTGCGTAGGGTTACCAGGGGCTGGTGGATGGAGGAGACCATATCCGTCCAGCCACTTGGGAGAGTGTCTCCATGATGCTGCAGCTGGTGAGATTCCACCACCAGGCAGTATTGTTGGGGAACCTTGTAACTGATCCTCCCGTTCTTCTGATTAGAGAATCATTTGCAAACTCTGGTAATCAGTATCTGTTGACTTTAATTTGTGTTGAAGGAGAAGCGGGCATCTAGTTCCATCTGATTTAATGGAATATGCCGGAATTCTATTGCTGTTTGTACCACACGAGTTTCGTTTTTTTGATGGGAACTAAGGATAAATCACTGGAATGCAGATTAATTTTGACTTAAATTTAGGGCATTATAGAATTTCAAGCTGGAAATGAAGCATTAATGTTGGCAGCGGGTCCTGATTCTCCCTCTGCTACAGTAAACTATGTGTGACACATGACTTGATTTGTAACCCACATCATAGACCTCAGAAGCATGTATGTCATTCAAACTAAAATTCTATCACACTGTCTATAGCAACCCCCCCCAGACAAAAATGCCCCAGAGGGTAGTGTAGCATATAACTGCTTATCCCACTGCATCACTCAGTCAATCTGAGCCTCACTGTGACCTTCTAACTGATTCCTCACATGCTTACTTCATCCCCCGACCCACTGACATTTAACTTATAAGAGCAGTATAACCTTGTAGTTAAGCATACACTTCTACACTCGGGTAAACTGATTGGGAAACTATTGCAGTCTCTGATCAGCCACTAAATGTTTCCTTCGCTGTAATCAGATCTGCACCGAGGGTCGGGAGGAGCATGAGAGCTTGGCATGGGTGGGCAGGTCCAGACAGCAGGGAAGATGTCTGGTAACTCGGCAGAGTGTGTTTAGGGGTTTCTGTGTTTCAAACGCATCTGTTTGCTCATCCTGTTGGTCTCTGTCACTCTAATTGTTACTCTTTCCATGATTTAGGGGGGCACCATCATCGGCAGTGCCCGCTGTCAGGAATTTCGCACCATGGAAGGTCGTACAAAGGCTGCTTGCAACCTGGTGAAGCTGGGAATCACAAACCTGTGTGTGATCGGAGGCGATGGTAGCCTGACTGGAGCTAACCAGTTCCGCAGCGAATGGAGTGAGCTGCTAGCTGACCTTATCAAAGCCGGTAAGCTTCAGGGTTTTTAGTCCGCTTCAAACCATCAGCACCACCTCCAGTCCCCTTCATACCATCATCACCTCCTCCAGTCCGCTTCAAACCATCATCACCTCCTCCAGTCCCCTTCATGCCATCATCACCACCTCCTCCAGTCCACTTCATACCATCATCACCTCCTCCAGTCCCCTTCATGCCAACATCACCTCCTCCAGTCCCCTTCATGCCATCATCACCTCCTCCAGTCCGCTTCAAACCATCATCACCTCCTCCAGTCCGCTTCAAACCATCATCACCTCCTCCAGTCCGCTTCAAACCATCATCACCTCCTCCAGTCCGCTTCAAACCATCATCACCTCCTCCAGTCCCCTTCATACCATCATCACCTCCTCCACTCCCCTTCATACCATCATCACCTCCTCCACTCCCCTTCATACCATCATCACCTCCTCCAGTCCCCTTCATGCCATCATCACTTCCTCCAGAATTAAAACTCACCATCTTCAGCCAAGACCTACTCTAGATTCACCACTTCATCTCACTGCACTGGTTGGTGGCATTCAATAGTATTTAGAATGTCAATCCTAACCGACAATCACATGTAAATGACAAACACAATGGTAAATTCATTGCTTTTTGAACTGGTATATTATACCTTGCTCATTAATTCCTAGTTCAGTATGCCAGTACTCTCCCAGATTATTCTAGCACAAAATCTGAATGCTGTGAAATGCAGCACCATTAGACCATATGCTTACCATTGATCCCTCCTCCCATCCAGGTAGGATCACAGAAGCAGAGGCCAAGCAGTCCTCCCACCTCAACATTGTGGGCATGGTGGGCTCCATTGACAATGACTTCTGTGGCACTGATATGACTATTGGCACTGACTCCGCCCTGCACCGCATCATAGAGGTGGTGGATGCCATCACCACCACGGCCCAGAGGTGCTCATGTGCTTTTCCAAGAGTGGTTATTGTGTAGAAAGGCCATTTTTGCTTCTAACGCTCATTGTTGTCAAACTCTAAAAAGTCCAGAGCAGAACACCATTTTCATGTTCAATACACAGTAGTAGTAAAAGATGCAACTAGTCTATTTGATTTGAATCTGTGTGTGTCTGTGTCCTTTAATTTGAATCTGATGTCAACACTCTTCTGTTGTCCAGTCATCAGAGGACCTTCATCTTGGAAGTGATGGGAAGGCACTGTGGGTGAGTGTGTGAGGGCCTTTGCGTTTGCAGGCCAGCATGAGATGAGCCACATGCGTAGACAGCACCTCACTTCCCCATAGGTACCTGGCCCTGGTCACTGCCCTGGCCTGTGGAGCCGACTGGGTCTTCATCCCAGAGATGCCCCCAGAGGAGAACTGGGAGGACCATCTGTGCAGGAGACTGGCTGAGGTGAATGTCTAATGTCACATCTACCCGATCTGCCACTGCGCAGGGGGATTTCCTGTTCTGAAACAGCGCTGCTCTCCATAACCTCAGACTCGAGGCAGAGGCTCCCGACTGAATGTGATCATTGTGGCGGAGGGGGCCATCGACAGACAAGGCAAATCCATCACCTCCAACACAGTCAAGGACGTGAGTCCCCACAGAGACCATCTGTCTCTTTGTCACAGCCTTTACATTTTCCATATTCCAGTTTTCACACCAGGACATGAAAATGTGCTCCACGGAGAGCCCTCTGAAGAATGACACCACAGTCTTTACTAAAGACGGCATTTTTCCCACTTTTTCTCTCTTTACTTGTAGCTGGTGACACAGAGGCTGGGTTATGATACTCGTGCCACAATCCTTGGACACGTGCAGAGAGGCGGGACGCCATCTGCCTTTGACCGGATTCTGGTACCCTCACATCCGCTCTCTCTTCCAGTATCTCTGTCCGTCTACCGTTGAATTCTGACCCGACTAACTGTGACCCCCTTCAGATATGTACACCTGTTTAAACAGCCTCAGCATTAACGACAGCCTCTCTGCACCCCCCAGGGCAGCAGGATGGGGGTGGAGGCAGTAATGGCTCTCCTAGAGGCTACCCCAGACACGCCTGCATGTGTTGTCAGCCTGTCTGGAAACATGGCCATCAGGGTGCCGCTGATGGAGTGTGTGCAAGTGGTGAGGTGTCCGTCCGGGTCAATCACTGTCACAGATCTGACAGAGAGATGGGGGTCAGCAAGTGACAAAAATATAGAAACTTTATTTTGTGACTGGTAAACATGGGTGTGAATAAGAATGTGTTCAAAAGAAGCATGATTAAACCGTAGTTCGCCATTGTTCTCCCTCATTATCAGACAAAAGAAGTCACTAAAGCCATGGAAGAGAGGAGATTTGATGATGCTGTGAAACTCAGGGGCAAGTAGGTGTCCAGTTTTTCCTTTCATGTCAATGCTAGTGGGATACAGGTAGAGTGCATGGCTTAAGCTGGGTAAGTGGGACGACTAAGAGACCCTGTAGCCCAGACCTAAGTGTCTGACAAGCTGTGTAGTGCTGCCAGAGGCCAGTGATATATTTGGGCATTTGTCCATGCAGAGCTCAGTAGGTGAGAACCAACATTACTCAACTGGAAGCTAATGCAGTGCATACAAGTGGGGTTAACATGCTGTAAGGAAAAGCAGTAAAGATGCAGCAATGTTCTTGATTGATCATTTGAATGCAGACAGTATAACCACTTAACGATCATGGGGGAGTCAGGGAGAGAATGGGGGCTCCAGTCGGCATCACTAGGGTGATAAGGAAGTAATTGAATTAGTCATCAGAAGGTCTTCATCCTGTCCTGCCCTGTCCCCTGCCTTAGGCTCCTCACAGTCCAGGGGGTCACTATTTATGTGTAAATTCACTCACAACACCTACACACACGGTGTGTTCGATTATCTCTCAGAACTCGGAAATTCCGAGGTGAGTGACATCACGTCCGAGGATCTCCCGTTCGAGCTACGACATCCTGGAACAAACATGGCTGCCTCCATGATTGTTGCTTTATATCTTAGCAGATTTGGAGTGAGATTCTTCTTTCAGAGAAACATACAAACATGAAACACGAACTAGTCAAACCACATTAAAAGAGAAATAATTGAACACAGGAACAGTATTGTATTGGGGAGGGTCTTTTGGGGTATAAAGGGGGTGAAGAACTGCCCTTAATTTGTATTTGAGCTGCCTTTCAGTACCCGGTGTATGTGCACACTGTATTACATTATATTATTTTTACTGTTCAATAAACCACTGTTTTGCCAAAACTGCGGAGACTTTGCAAGTGGATCCCTTTGAGGAGATCTGTTTCTGAAAGAGACTGATGTGGATCCCTTTGAGGAGATCTGTTTCTGAAAGAGACTGATGTGGATCCCTTTGAGGAGATCTGTTTCTGAAAGAGACTGATGTGGATCCCAGATCCACCACGGCTCTCAAAGGGCGTCAAGCTGCCGTTTCTTTGCTTAAATTTCTCCATTTTTTTTAACTGTTGCAAAATCTGAAAAGTTCAATTCAGGTTCTAACTTTTTTGCGTTCCCCCCCCCCCCCCCCCCCCCCCCCCATCAAGGAGTTTTGAGAACAATTGGAATACATACAGGCTATTGGCTCATGTGCACCCCCCAGAGGCCAAGGTGAGGAACTACATATCTTGTTTCAAATTCAGAAGTACTTGGTTCTGAACGTTAATATGAATTCACCATTCTGACTATTCTGCGTATTATACTTAGTAGTAGTAGTAGTAGTAGTAGTAGTAGTAGTTAATAGCGTAGCGGTCCAGAAATGGAGACCCCCCCCCCCCCCCACCAACCCGCTGCCACCTCGCAGGTGCAGCCTGTTGAGCTATAATTACAATACCAATGTTGCAAAGCTCATTTTTCATTTCACAATTAACACTATAATACACGGAAATCAAGAAATTATTACTGTATTTAAAGTTAGGGCAAGCTGTATATTTGAAAAATATTACACATCAATTTTTTTTGTCTTCTATCTGCATTTGTCGGGTGACTTTTTTGTCCAACCATGATCAAGTGATCATACCTGATGCAAAAGCTTGGTTAGTTTCATTAGTTCAAGGCGGATAATAACCTGAGATTGCAGAGCATCTGTGCCCATCCAGGTGAGCAGTGTGTGAACAGTCCGGTTACCCAGCGGAGCGCAGAGACAGCGACCCCACGACAGACAAAGGGCACACAGCTTGCTGTGTTTCAGAAAACTTCAAATATGCAAGCATATCAGGGACAGGGATTGTACAGCCCCGACAATAATATTAGTGGCACTCGGAAACCCAGAATTATAATATAATTATAATAATGCACCCCCTTCCAAAAACATGAGGAATGGACGGAATCATGACTCAGAAATCAAGGTCTGAACAGAACCGTGGATTTGGACAATTGCTAGTAGAAGTATCTACAGACAGGCCCCTGAGTATGTGGAGATGATTACAATCCACACCTTTCTCCACCTCAGAGTAATATCAACATTGCCATCTTGAACATCGGTGCCCCGTGTGCTGGGATGAATGCTGCAGTTCGTGCAGCCGTCAGGATTGGCATCACCCAAGGGCACCATATGCTGGCAGTGCATGACGGATTTGAGGGGCTGGCTCATGGACTGGTAATGACCTCTGACCTCCACAGAAAATTAGTCAACTTCTCTGGCTAAGGTTTTGGGGTTTTTTTCTTTTTGCTTTTATTCGTTTTTGCAAACCATGAAGATCGTGTTTTAAATGACTCACGGTTTGCTCACCTACTCTAACTCGCCACCCCAGATTGAACCCATCACGTGGTCTGATGTTGGTGGTTGGACTGGGAAGGGTGGATCCCAGCTGGGCACCAAGAGGTAAAGTGTGCTGAGTGTAATATTATGTGCGCTGCCTGTAGGGGCCAATGAGGGGAACCTCCTGTTTGAAAATAGCATGACCATCTTGCTGAGTAATGACGACAGATAAGACGCCCTTTCATACAAAAGAGAACTTCTGCATTAAATTAACCTCAAGTTTGCATGAAAAAATGGCCACTTTGCAGAAAACTGTAGTTAAACAGCAAACAATAATAATATTGGGAATGAAACACTTTTTCACACTTTGCGATTATGGTCTTGGTCCTTCTCTCTCTGGAAAGGACACTTCCATCAAGTATCATTGAGGAGATCAGCCTCAACATTGCCAAGTTTAACATCCATGGTCTGGTCATTATTGGGGGTTTTGAGGTAAGGAGAACAAGGTCAGCAAGATCTTTCCTGGCAAGATCTGCAAGTTTAATAAAGAGAAACTCACATGCAGTTTAGTACAGAGGCTTCCAGCATCTCACATACAGTACAGCTTTTATTAATTATTGCTCCTATGATGAAGAATTAATTAATGATGTAATGCATGTATAATTAACTGGAAAGAGATAATAGACTATAAGTATCTGAGGTGTATTGGGCCTTATTGTGACTTTGTAGCCTCTGTTGGATCTCCCAGGCTTTTGTGGGAGGCCTGGAGCTCGTGACGGCGAGGGAGAAGTATGAGGAGCTGTGCATCCCTCTGGTGGTGATCCCTGCCACCGTGTCCAACAATGTGCCCGGCTCAGACTTCAGCATCGGTGCCGATACGGCCCTGAACACCATCACCACGGTAGGACCGGCAGGCGGCCTCACACATACAGTGCGGACACAGAGCTCACTAGTCTTCACACACACACATTTGACGTCTGGGCTCTGGGTCACGGTGTCCCCCACCCTTTGTGACTACCACAATAACCATCCCCCATTATTCCTCAACCTATACCATATACACCAAGCTTGGGGGGTGTACTTGTATGTAAGGACTCTGAGCCCATCATTGGAAGGTTAGAATATGGGATCGTTTTTAAAAAATCGTAAAATAAAAACTCGTGTCTCGTCTTGTGATTTCGTTGTTGGGCCTTAGAACGGGGACCTTTAACTCCAGCTGCTCTCAGGGTGCTGGGTGGCCCTGCGCTCTAATGGACAGAGCACTGTACGGGTATAGGACAGCACTGTACGGGTATAGGAAAGCACTGTACGGGTATAGGAAAGCACTGTACGGGTATAGGAAAGCACTGTACGGGTATAGGAAAGCAATGTACGGATATAGGAAAGCACTGTACGGGTATAGGACAGCACTGTATGGGTATAGGACAGCACTGTACGGGTATAGGAAAGCACTGTACGGGTATAGGAAAGCACTGTACGGGTATAGGAAAGCACTGTACGGGTATAGGAAAGCACTGTATGGGTATAGGTGAGGCTGAAGTATGGTGGCGTCACCTTGGTGTGTCGGTAAGAACAATTCTGGAGTCACAATGCCGTTTACAAGCTTACATTAAAGATTTGACAGGCACAGTAATGCACAGTGTTCAAGCTCAGGCTTAACCAACCTGAAAAATATAGATGCAATGTTGTGGTCTAAAGAAAGGAAATAAATTATTAGTTTGTATCACATCCAATTGTAATGCAATTAATGTGTGACATTATGTCTCTAATAGAACCATTTTAGTCATGTTTACATAATAAAGCAAGTTGGTCGCCATCATATTTAATGCTGTTATCTGTAGATAACAAGATAACGACATAATTATCTCATAACAAAGCTTGCTTTCTCAAGATGACAAGATAATCATCCTTCGTTTGAGATGACAAATGTTGTTTTCTTGAAATAACAAAATAGTTTTCTCTGGATAATTGCAACGATAAACGTGTTGTGTCACCATGGGCCAGTCATCCCGTTCGTAGCGCTGCTTGTGTAAGTACTTTAGCTGTGTTGTGTAATGTGTGCATCCTTTTATTTGACTTTAAAATTAAGTGTTGTACCCGTGTAATATTTTACCGTGAAGTACAGGTCATGTCCTGTCTCTAAGTTGCACCTTGGTCATGGGAAATGCTGCAATATGTGTAGACGATGTGATAAAAATGCTGAAATATGTGTAGACGATATGATAAAAATGCTGAAATATGAGATAAACACCCACACTGAAATCTACACACATTGTCTGAGTCTTTCGGGGTTATTCTACTGCTCGATATGTGCTGTGCTGAACAATGTACCACCTACACAATGGCAGACATACAGATCAACCTTAAGTATCAGTAATAACTGAACTGTGCATAACAAGTCCTTTTAAAACACGTAGCTTATGCTGTCATGAGCTTTATCTCGAGATAAACAATCTCATTCTCATCTGCAATCTAATAAATAATAGCAAGCATGGCCGTTCTTGGCTTCCGTACTGTGGACCGAAGTGTCTGCTATATAAAAAATGTAAGATGGATGGATGATATTACTATTTTTTTTTTATGGTGGAGTTGGCCACCTTTCACTACAGCTTTATATAACTTGCATATTACAAATGAAAATCCTTCAATCCTCTGTCTTGCAGACATGTGACAGGATCAAGCAGTCGGCCGCCGGTACGAAAAGGCGCGTGTTCATCATCGAGACGATGGGGGGTTACTGCGGTTACCTGGCCACCATGGCCGGCCTGGCCTCTGGTGCTGACGCTGCCTACATCTACGAGGAACGCTTCAACATCCGTGACCTTGAGGTGAAAGACACAAGCGGGAAGCACTGATCTGCCCTGCGCAGCGTGCGGCTCACACCTTCTCCTCTCCGACAGGTGAACGTGGAGCATCTGGTGGAGAAAATGAAAACGACCGTGAAGAGAGGCCTGATTCTCAGGTGTGCATCCTTACTGTGGCGCTGTGGGTCTGCGTCATGCAGAAGATGCTGAAGTGGGAAAAATTATCTTAATCAGGAGAAGAACGAGAGTAGGTAGCTATCAAGATCAGGATGGTCCTCTTAGGCCGAAATTCGATACATTTTATTTTTATATAGCGCCTTTCACAACAGGCATTTTACAAGGGTGTGTGGCAATCCAATAACACATCATTTATACGGTCAGAAAGAGAAAAGACCAGGAGTCAACAGAGCCGAGGAACCAAAAGCTCCCAAACAGCGATAAATAACCACCTGAGCTGCCATCCAGTCATGTGGGGAATGCAGCAGAGCACATGGGCGTTCAGAACATACATAGACACATTAATGGACAAGCACAGGAGACCAAAAGGACACATGCAGCAGTACCAGCAGCCGCAGTCATGAAATGTAGGGAAGCGTCTGCGGAGTAAATGGGCGTAAATGTAAAGGAAAGGTGGGGTTAGATGCTCATCGCTGAAGTGCACTTTGTGTTCATCTGTCCCCCTCTGCCATCTTCCCAGGAACGAAAGGTGCAATGAAAACTACACCACTGACTTCATCTTTAACCTGTATTCCGAGGAAGGAAAGGGAGTCTTTGACTGCCGGAAGAACGTCCTGGGACACATGCAGCAGGTCACTTAGGACAGACAAATAGACTAAACTCAACTAAATTAAACTAATCTTTCAGATTCACATAATCATATTAGTACATAATATTAATCCATCTACCTATCTTACAACCCCTAATCCTTGTCAAGGTTGCAGGACAGTAGATAATATTTCTTTTTCCCTGTAATGATGCAATGCTAATTTGAATTTAGTTTGAACATGAACAATTAATGAAATATTGATTAATCAAAGTTCAATTGTGATCTATTGTTGCCACAATCTTGACCAAAAAAAGTGGTTAGAGGATGGATGGATGGATGGAAATCTGTTATTTTATTTATCATAACAAATCAAATAACTGATTGTAATGCCTAATGGTTTTCTGATGCATCAGCCAATCACTGCAATGCTGAAGCATATTCAATTCATAGCACTTTGATTTGTGCAGTTAGTGTGTTCATTAGCGCAGCTACGGTTAATTAAAGGTGCGGTTAAAAGCCAGCACAGACCATTCACCGGCCTGAAGGAGGAAGCTGAGATACTCCCACTTATCCAGCTAACATTTATATATGACATTCTTACACATGAAACATCCTCTGTGTTTCTGGAATGACGTAAATAAGTACAGATCTTATGTAATGATGCTTAATTATGTATTTCAAAATTAAGCAATTGAAATGTGTCGTCTCTCCCATCGTTTAGGGTGGTACCCCCACCCCCTTTGACAGGAATTTTGGCACCAAAATGGGAGCGAAGGCTGTCCTCTGGCTGACAGAGAAGCTGAAAGAATGTTACAGACATGGTATGTGGGGATAAATGACAGAGAACATTATCTTACCCTGTATGACCATCAACATGGTCCATCTCAAAGACTGTGGTTTCAAAGAATTAAGATTCACCGTAGTGCAATGTGCTGACGCAAAGGGAGAATGTCTGGAAGTTCTTAACGGAAACTCCAGAAAGTTCCATAAATGATGAATCTCCATTTAGTACTTGTGAGGTTCTACAACTGAGATTGTAAGCTTTGGTCCTGGCATTTGCTGTGATCATTGTGTTCTTTTCATTGTGCCCTCTCATGTCTTTCTCGTGTTCATTCTTTCCAAGGTCGTATCTTTGCCAACACACCACAGTCGGCATGCGTGCTGGGCATGCGGAAAAGGGCCCTGGTATTCCAGCCTCTCGCAGAGCTGAAGGAGCAGACAGACTTTGAGTGAGTTCTCATGCTAAAAGTCTAATCTTCCTCCCTGGTCCACAATACTTTTGCACGACAGTGTAGCTCACTTTGCAGAAAAATCATCCCTGCTAACTTCTGGATGAATGGTAAATCTCAGAGTGCCATACTTCTAATTTTCCCAGGAGTCCGGAGCATAATGTTTAACATTATTGTTAAGGACCTTACATAACTGAATGATACGAAAGCGTCAGAAGGTCCTTACATGCCTGCCTGGTGGGGGGGGGGGGGGATCAATTCTCACAATAATAAAAGTATGGAGGTGGAGCAACAGGAGTTTATCGGGAGAAATGATAAACCAGGCGTACAACGGGAGGACAGGTGGAAAATCAGAAGAAACACAGAATGCAGGAATGTTGGCAGTTATGGTCCTAAAGGTTGGATGAATTTCTGGCTGAGAAGAATGACCTGTGATTATCATTCATCAGGCTTTACCTTCTCTAACCCCCCACCCCATAGACACCGCATCCCGAAGACAGAGTGGTGGCTGAAGCTGAGGCCCATTCTGAAGATCTTAGCCAAGTACAAAATCAACCTGGATACCTCTGAAAAAGCTGCCATGGAGCATGTGATCAAAAAGAGGGGGCTTGTGTAACGGGCAACCTGGAGCAACGCAGAGCCGTGGATGGAGCCAAACCTGTAATGTTCAGCGGTTACAAGTTACTACCTTTCGGCAGATGTCAATAGTATCATCATTTAGTTGTTAAGTTACTAAACTTGTCTCAGGTCTTAGTGATATTAAGCCTCATTCATATGTCACTTGTCCAAATGCTGTGATGCTTCACAGCCAATCTGCACAGTCTGCACAAAAATCTTGGGCATGCCGTCTGCTCATATGCAAGGAATTGATAGCGCATGACTTGGTGTTTCCAGTAGGTGGCAGCACTGAGTTTCTCAGAGCAGTGGTCAATGAAGACCAAGTAAAAGGAGAATAATTGTACTTATGGATGCGTTCCATGAGCTGCTGTGTGAAGTGGTGTGGAGGTACTTGCATATAGGTATGTAATAAATAATTATTCATCATTAAAGGTCAATATAAGCTTCATTCTACCCAAGAATAGCTGCCCTCTGCTGGTGCAGTGGACACATGCGCTAACCACAACCATCTGTGTACATATGCAAATGTCTACAATGACCATAAAGACCACAGTGGTATCCGGTCAAGTTTAATATGAATTAGGCTCCAATGTTAAGGCCTTCCCAACAGGAAACACCTGTAAATTCAGTCTAATGTCCTTCCATACCAAGGTATGAGAGCCAGAACTCATATCATGTATAAAATGTAAGACATTTCTGTTTAGCCTCAAATGTCAGAAATCCAATAGGCTGAGTCTGCTTTCTTCCTTAGTCTCGTATACATTTTAACGTCTTTCTGAGATACTCTCCTGCCCTCTCCTTCCCTGCTTCATTTGTGTTGATCCAACCATCTTCTTCAAATATTTGTAATTTTGTAATTCCTATCTGTGTAAGAGACTCAGAAGAGCCATTAAATCCAGATGTGACCACTCTGCTTACATTGACACGATTAAAGACTAGTAGACGATGAGCATCTCTGCCATTTTGTACAAAACAAAGATAGATGTATTATCATTATTGTTGTTTTTTTTTTTTTTTTTTGATTGTTTCTTTGCTTATCTAAACCCCTCCCACAAGAGACCTCACTATTTGGGGGGGGTTAGTGATCCTCCAAAGATGCCACCCCAGCCAGTTACCCACCTTGCTCTTGCCAGGATCCGCCACTGATGCCACCTGTTCAGCTCACGGTAGTAGGGGTACGACACGCCACTAAAAGGCTGAAGGCAAAGGGCTTCTACAAACATTTATCGCAAATCGGGGAATATTATACCTCAGAAGTTGATACATTTGGATGAAGTGGTCAGGATTATTGTTTTGTACATAGTTTGTAACATTGGTGACATTTTATGTATTAATTAACCACAAACTAAGTCTTATAGTTACATAGTGATGTCACGTTAATTTATCATTAATTAATCATGAATCATGATTAATCGTGCATTTGTTACTATATCTGTGAATATAGTATATCTGTTAATTGTGTAAATCTTTGTGAACTGCTGAAGAAACTCCTAAGGAACTACTCCAATAACACAAGTGAAATACTCATGTCTGTTCATCGTTAACGAATCGTGACAAATTTTTTATCTCACAGTTTATCCATCCATCCATTTTCCATTCACTCTCACATGCATTCCTATGGGCAATTCAGCAAATCCAATTAGCCTCAGCATGTTTTTGGACTGTGGGGGGAAACCGGAGGAAACCCCACGACGACAGGGGGAGAACATGCAAACTCCGCACACGTGTAACCCATTCGGAGACTCGAACCATAGCCCCCTCCCCCATCCCTAGAAATACTTTAGCGATTTGTCCCGTATTTTCGTGTGCATTTCGTGATCGCCGCTCGGCGAATTTTATCGTGGGACACCATATTTCTTCTGCATGCTTAGCCCCCCTATGGGTGAAATGCTAGAATCGCCCATGCAATCGGCGCTGCCCGCAACTCTGCGTGATTCGCAGCAGATAGTAGGCGAGTGACAGATACGGCGGCCGAGCGCCTGGGATGCATGTCGCATATCACAAGAGCCCGATTGCATAACATTAACAGCCAGATTCGCTCTTACCATCGTTCTCCTTAAGCAGGCGCCCGGGGTACCGGCAAAAGAAACCGACCGACGGTCTACATTTCAAGTTAGTGAGGTGATATTTTATTTACTATTATCGGTAAGATTGATTGAGCTATTATCACTACTATAACTACAGGGTTTCCTTTTACATTTTTCTGCCTTTTACAAATGTTCGTGTTGATGTTTAATAGTCTTATAAGTGTGATTGAAAAAAGAAAGTGAAAAGTAACGCTTCATTAAACTGATGTTTCCTTCAGGGAAATGACATTTTCAACAGTGGACAATGGGCATATTTCAGTGTAATTAAAATGCAGTTAAACGTAGTCATTTAACGTTAAGCATAAATCGTTTTTATAACTGCAATGTGTTGTATAACTGTAATTTTGTAACTGTAATGTGTTGGCTCATGCAGGAGAAGGAATTTAGAATTAAACAACTGAGCCAGAGTATCTGTTATGGTTCAAACTTTAAGCTTAAGGTGGTGGAGGTAGAGAGAGCAAGCTTGAATCCTTACAATGTGTGATGCCTTTTGGGTGTTTTTTCAAGGAAGTTAATAAGGTGTTGTTATTATTATTATTATTATTATTAGTTATTATACTAATTATTATACTAATATTATACTATTATTATTAGTAGTAGTAGTAGTAATAGTAGTAGTAGTAGCAGTGGTATTTTTTTTAATATCCCAGTTAACATTAATGATATATCAGTTGTACATTGCCGGTGTAATATAGTTTTCAATTATTTTGTTATATTGTTGGTTAAGTACTTATTTAAAACACTTTATTTTAAATTTTTGCAGTTGGAACAGCTCAGCTGTTTTACTGAATTTTTTAAAATGATTTCCCCGAAGGTTTTCTCAGGATTTAACTAAATCTAGTTAGTATGATCCCTGGCAAAGGCAGGATCCCTGTTTTAAGGGACTTATTTTTTTCTTTTGGATGTTTGTAGAGAAATTCCCATCTTGTGAAAACTTGTACTTGTCACTTGTGAAAGTACAGCTTGGCAAAGTGATTCATGCCCTAAACTCATATGATTCTTTGTCATTTTATTAAGAAATCATTTTTTTGTCTGGTTATATGGCTCATTTCCTGTTTTTAACAACATGAATTATAACAGAAATTTGTTGCGCTTAACAGCAGTCTTACGTGAAAATGGGTCACAGGATGCAGAAATGGGTTAAAATGAATTCACAGTCATACAGTAGCATAGCAGCAGTCTTCTCCTGACAGCTCTACTCTCAGTTCTTCTACATAGCTGTGGAGTGTGGGACCTGGCGCTGAATAATAGTTTTATGGATGGATGGATGTTTTCACACTTCTGAGCAACCTTGGCCCTAACGTAAGGGCCTCCTCTATTACAGTCTTGTTGAATTCTTCTTATTGGGCTGTTAAGTTCTGATGCATTTAGCACTCAAAGCTCGCTTCAGTTTAGTCTGCACCATTTCACTGAAATCAGGAAGAGCCTGGTTTGTGGCCTGGGGTTTCTGTGTCAGCGACGGCGCGGCCATTTCAGTACATGTTTGGTTAATGTAAAGCCTCAGTGTGACAAGCGATAATCCGCATGCTTCACACAGGAACTTACAAACAGAGAAGCAGCACCAGCCTCCAGTGATCTGCTAGTAGTCTGAAATGAAAATGGGACAGGTGAAATTTGAATATAATATCACAAATATCATACTTCTTCATTTCAAAACCAGATGAGCTGAGAATTGTAATGGACCAAACATCAATAAAAGTGTTTTTTCTTTAACTTGAACCCTATGCTTGTTGTAACAGGGCTTGTGAGACTCTGCTGTCCGGCACATGATCTGTGGTTTTCATGATCTTTTGGTCAATGATGTTGTGACTTTTTGTGGATTTTGTCATATTCAGTTCATTGTACTACATGAAAATCAAAGACATTCCACCTAAATATTCAGTCATGCTTAGTCCAATTCAAAACTTTTCCTATAACCCAGAACATCTGCCATAATTCCTAGTGTACATAACAGTTTTACATTTGTAGGAGATGGTTAGACTTCAGCGCTTCCGGCGGTGATTAAGAATGCATCATGACTGGCAGCAGTGCAGCCAAAGCAGCACAGCACTGCAGCTGCCACTCGTCGCAGGTGCTCTGCCAGTCCGCAGTGCCCCTCTTCTTACCCTTAACTTCTTGTGCAGGCGATGAAGCTGACATGGCGGCTGGTGGCTCTTCTGCATTTTGTGCGGTTGATGCAAACTTTAGGTAAGAGCATTCCAGGTGTCTTCTGCAGGAGACCACTTCCTCAGATTCTCCTTGGGTTGCACTGAAACAAGCCGAACAATGAAGTTCTTTGCTGAGTGTTACGTGTTGCTCTCAGCGTGGACAGTATAGCCTGCACTCAAAGTTATAGGACTCTACTCATAGACCAGAGGCTGGACACACACACACACGCACACACACGTTCACAAGTTGGTCTTCCTATCTAAATGGGGACCGTCCATTCACTTCTATGGGAAAAACCCTGATCCCAATCATGACACCCTTAACCCCCACCCAGCCCTAACCTTAACCATAAATAACCAACCAAAATACAAGACTTCCGGCACTTTTACTGTTTTGATTGCAGTCACAGATTTTTATAAAATTGAGGTTATCCAGATGGGGACCTGAAGAAGTGTCCCCAAAAGTAGGGAAATTTCAGGTTTTACCGTATGCACTTTGGGGACATTTTGGTCCCCAAATGTGATCTAGGCAAACCCCCCCCCCACACACACACACACACACACACACTCACATATACAATTTAGGGAGCAGAGATCTTTTAAGGGACTCCGGCCCTGTGTTAGCCAGGGTTGGCTGCCAGGGATGAATTTGTCCTGATGAATTGTTCTGGTCGTTCTTCCTCAGAGACACCCATGGAATGCAGACCTCAGCCCACCTGTCAGGAGTGCATGAAAAGCCTACACTGTGCCTGGTGCAAAGAGAAGGTGAGTTTCCACAGTAAGCCTCCTATGAACTATTGAGATTTTCATTGCATAGAGGAACTGGCTGTTTGCTGTGTCCATGACAAATATACTCTCGAATGAACACCCAGTGCCTTTCATTGTTACCACCGATAATGTCCCCTATGGTGCCAAGCCAAAAGGAGACTATAACAGGCCAAATGGACTGGTAAGCAGTCTGTTACATTCAGGATGCTGGGTGATGCCATTGACTGTTAGATGTTGAAGCAAAGGTTAGTCAAGTGAAATTTAGACACTGTAACCACTAGTGTCATATGGCATCGAAATATAGTCAAAAAAGAGCAATAGCTTAATTAACAGAAGAACCTGCAGCTAGATTTAAAGCAGTTTATGCTGATAACTACACATTCAGCTACTGAAAGATTGGTGGGACATTCGGTTTAGAACTAAATATACATTTTTAACCTAGATCTTCTATTCTCTATCACTCACCAGCCCTCAGAATAGGAAGTCTAACATGGAGAAGATATGATGAGTGTGACTGTAACACAGCAGTATGAAGTCGCTAGATGGTTTTCAATTGTCTTCTCCTTTCAATCTGGTTAGGGACGTGCAATATTTAATGTAGATACATGTGCCCTTGGATTATTGAAGCTGTCTAAAACATCTGAGGATGATTTTGAACCGTCTGAGATGGTTGTTTCCAATCGATATCAGATATTATTTATGTTTTTTGGAACACGGACAGTGCATATGGAAATACTAGCCTTTTAAAGAATGTTGAATTTAATTGGAAATTGTACGGATATACCAACAAGGTAAACGCTTTGATTTCCATAAAATTAGTTTTAAAATGTTGAATAACTTTTTGTGTAAGTACCCAAAAGCACAGTAAGGTGCCGATCCCCCCATTCAGAACTGTGCAAGTGTGGCTAGACTTTGCCAAGTGAATCGCACTCATATCCCTGCGTGGCTATTTTAACTGGATGAGATCAGTGATCTAGAACACTTTAGAACCAACATCTCTATATTTCTTGTCTTCTCTGTTGCCACTTTGGTGCATTGGGTCACTTCTTTTCAATTTCACTTTTCCTGCAGAGGGAAAAGGTTTCTTTTCTTGCCCCCACTTTAGCACCCAGATTTTAGTGGCTCTTGTGACATTGTAACATGCACAAACTGACCGTAATATGGGGAAATGACACTGTGGTCATCGGACTGCTGGTGGCCTCGTTGGTCTTTCTCCTCTTGGTTCACTTCTTCATTTTAATGGGACAAACTAACTGGAGTCCTGGTGATGCTCTTATTCCTTAATGGGAGGCTTACTGGTATGTAGCTATCTTTATTTTGAGCTAATCATAGCTACTTGATCTCAAGAAGGATAATTAGCTTCTTGAATTGTCAAGAATGAAAACGCTTAGGGAATTATTAATGGGGGCTTTTATTGGCCAGGTATATGCCAATCCAACTAAGGTGTATGAGTTTAGGATTTTACAGAATATTTTGAGCATTTACTTTTGGACTTCCACACAAATGTTTTTGGTTACTGTATATAAATGTAAGCAAATCAAAATAACAGATAAATTAATAAAATAATATGATGTTGTGTTTTAGTGTCAGATTGTAAATGCATCAAAAATGACAAATTTAAAGGGTATGTAGTCACATCAGCTGGGACTGCTTTTTACTTTAAGCTACTTTGGATATTAAACAAATAGGACATGTTTCAGGACTTTCTGAAGTTTGGAGAGTCCAATGAAAGGAGGTGTGACACTGTAAAGGCTCTACATAAGAGAAATTGTAGCGATGTGTTCAACCGGGACTCGGTCAAAGACACTCGCAGAGACGATGACCTCTCCAATGACCCTGACAACATAGTTCAGCTACGACCACAGAACCTTAACCTAAAACTCAGAGTTGGTGAGTTATTTTTCCATTGTTATTCTCACCAAGCAACAATGCAGCTTCCATTTTATATTGTTACGTTTATGTTTTGTACATTGTACATGTGTATACTGTAAATTTAAAGTATTATGTAGCTGTCTAGTAAAGTAAATCAATGAAGTTAATTCAGTAGAGACTTATAGGGAGTAGCAATATAACTAGAAGGATTTCTTTTATAAACTTGTGACTTGGGTATTGAAACAAAAGCTACGCAATAAGTTCTCTGGGACCAAAGTAATATTCAAGTCAGCATTAAAATCTTATTTTGACTTATTTGTGCTGTTATGTGGTCCTTGCCCTGCCAGTCCTAGAATTGTGTCTGCATTTTATCATTATTTCAGGAGAACCAATGACCTTCAATGTGGAGTTCAAACGAGCAGAAGGCTACCCCATTGACCTGTATTATCTCATGGACTTGTCCTACTCCATGAAAGATGACCTGGGAAATATCAAGAATTTGGGGCAGACAATCCTTGATAGTCTGCTGCATGTTACGCGTAAGGTCCGGATTGGTGAGTTCCAAACGAATGAATGGATTACAGCCTTTTTTAGAAGATTATGTCAGCTCTCGGCCTTGGATTGATACTTAATAAAACCCGTCTCTGATTTTCTTTTGACCCCCATACCTACAGGCTTTGGGTCTTTTGTAGATAAGGTGTCCATGCCTTATGTCAACACAGTAAATGCCAAGCTGATAAATCCCTGCCCTAGCCGCCTTGATAGCTGCCAGCCAGCCTTCAGCTTTAAGAACATTCTGAGACTCACAGAAGACGCCAATGAGTTCAAGAGGAAGGTCAGTGAGCAGAAGGTTTCGGGCAACTTGGACTCCCCAGAGGGTGGCCTAGACGCTATGATACAAGCTGCAGTTTGTCAGGTAGGAATAGCTGAACTTCTATTCGGTCGCTGAGAATTTACAGAATATTTCCATATACCATATTTTATATAATTAACAGATTTTTCCTGATCTAATTTACGCTATAAATCTACATCTATGTGTACGCAGCTTAAATTTATTGATCAGCATGGGAATGTAAAAATTGTAAGATTACAATAATCTACTAGCCAAGTGAAGGACTGTTTGATCTGTTAGATATATTGCTTCCTTCCTGTAGGATGAAATTGGCTGGGGCAACGTGACTAGAATCCTGGTTTACACATCTGATGATACATATCACATGGCTGGAGATGGCAGATTGGCTGGGATTTACCATCCCAATGATGGGAGGTGCCACCTAAATGCAGAAGGCGTGTACGATAAAGACACAATTTACGTATGTGACTGTCAGTAAAATACCCATTTTTGTCCATTCCTTCCAGCATTTGTGATCCTTGACCTCTTCTTATATGCACTCCACTTAGCAGTTGACCTGAACTCCATGGGACTTGTTTTGCTACTGCTGCTACTTCATGTCAATTGCTGTTTTTGTATGGTGTTTCTTTAGGACTATCCTTCAGTTGGCCACCTGTCCAGGGTCCTCTCAGGCAACAACATCCAGCTGATCTTTGCCGTTACAGAGCAAAGCATTCCAACCTACAAGGTCAGTGACCCTAACCCTACTCTACCTTTGTTTCATGCTGGAGCAGTATGCCAAGTAACAAGCTAATTATTCTCTGTTCTTTCCCCCCCCCCCCAGGCACTAAGTCAGCTAATCCCCCAATCTGTAGTTGGAGTTCTTGAGAACGACTCCAGCAATGTAGTCCAGCTTATCTCAGATGCCTATAAGGTGAGTTACTGCGTCCCGATGCAACAGCCTCAGGTAGCATGTGCAGTTGACGATACTGCATGGAGTCTCAGTCACAGCAACACAGAAATCAAATGTTGTCAGCAGCTTCTCAAGTTCACACATGATGTTGTGAGAACGTCAGAGCAACAGGAAAAGACATATTTACCTCTAGTGTGAAATATCTACTTAGAGTCACTAGTTACAATTTTCGTTCATACGGTGCTGTTTAAATATTTAAGGATGCTTCACAAAAATCAAACAAGAAAAATTACTAAGCAGTACAGAGACACACACTACTATAACTGCACAGAGTAAGTAAGTAATGCTAGTAAGTAATGATGGCAACACATCCACATCACTCAGAAACACTTAATTATATAATATTAAAATATAATAATATTTTAGCAGACGTTGAAACAGAGAAGGAATCCCAGAGACTCAAAGGAAGTTCCAGAGTTTAGGCGCCGTCACTCTGAATGACCTGCTAATCTGAACTTGGGGACTGTGTGTTCATTAGACTGATATAATCAAAGAGTATAATGAGTGTGATGGTGAAGCAGCTCAGAGGGGCTGAATCTGAAAGCTTCAATGACAATGAGAAGCACTTTGCACTGGATGTGGAATGAAACTTGCCAAAACCATGTCAAAGCGTTAGGGAGAGGACTTACAGAAACCGGCAAAACGTCTCAACAGTAACTCCCCATTTAAGCAGCAGGTGTAGAATTAGGGACCGGTAACTTTAGCAATGACAGAGGACATCAGCAGAGACCACTACAGTGGCAAACACCTCTAAAATCCATGAGGTGGATATGATAATGTACCTGCGTCTGCAGGTGATTACAATGGACAGTCACTCCAATATCATAAACATTAGAAGAATAAACCAGTGACGTTAGGTCACAGACTGAGAAATGAAATAAAACAGAGTCAGGTCCCCCGCTATATCGCGGTTCAGCTATCGCGCCCCCGCTATATCGCGGTTCAGCTATCGCGACCCCGCTATATCGCGGTTCAGCTATCGCGACCCCGCTATATCGCGGTTCAGCTATCGCGACCCCGCTATATCGCGGTTCAGCTATCGCGCCCCCGCTATATCGCGGTTCAGCTATCGCGCCCCCCGCTATATCGCGGTTCAGCTATCGCGCCCCCGCTATATCGCAGATTCTTCTCCGACAACTCACAGTTCTCTGCGTATCGCGTACCTTGCTTGTCGTCGGATTGTTTTAGTTTTGTTCTAAGCCCTACGATGGTTCCCAAGCGTCCTGCATCTTCTAAGCCTTCTGGCAGTAGTGAGCCTAAGCGCCAGAGGAAGACCTTGACCATACAAGAGAAGGTAAAACTCCTGGATGTGCTTCAGGAAGGAAAGCGTTATGCGGACGGCGCTCGCCATTATGGCTTGAATGAATCGACGGTACGATACATCAAGAAGGATGAAAAGAATATAAGAGCCACCGCATCACTTTCCTTTAGTCCAGTGGTTCTCAAACTTGGTCCTCAGGCCCCACTGCCCTTTTTGTTCTCCAGCTATCCCTGCCCTACACACTGCTGATTACCTGGATCAGGTGTGTTCAGCCAATCAGAAGCTGAAAGACAGCTGGGACTCGTGTGTAGGGCAGGGATAGCAGAAACACAAGCAGGGCAGTGGGGCCCGAGGACCGACTTTGAGAACCACTGCTTAAGTCAAACAGGAATTAAGAGCGTGGCAGCTCCTCGGAATAAAGCCATCATTAAAACGGAATCTCATATGTATACATTACATATTATTAGCATTACTATTATTATTATTTATTATGTTGCTCATATCCTTACCCCGACATCCACATATCATATGTGTTGTCTTAATAAGTTGACATGTGTTTAAAGTGTGTGGGAGGGGTATTTTAAGGCTTAAACTATATTTTTAAAAAATTATACGGACTTTCTATATATCGCGGATTTTTATCTATCGCTGATGGGTGTGTAAGGCATCTTCCGCGATTGGCGGGGATCACTACTGTGAACAGCGTACTCACACCACAATGAGAAGAGGAACATAAACGGTGCAGATAAAGCATGTCCAGGACATGCTCCGCGTCATATTGGGGCATGAATCGCCGTCCACGATGCGTCTTACAGACAAAGGGAACTTGGTAACTCTGACATCTATAATGCATTACAAATATCTTCATAATACATTACAATGGATGGTATAAGAATTAAAAAAGCATGGCAGCATCTTCTATTGACAGTCATAAGGCATCATGGTGTTGATTATAATGCTTCATAAGCTCTAGTGAGGTTGTCATCTATAATGCACAATTGATACCTTCATAATGCATTATAATGGTCGGTATAAGAATTAATGATTAGTGGTTGAAAATGTCCAGCAGGGTTGGGAGATGGGCACCGATGATCTTTCCAGGTGTTCTCACTACCCTATTCAGCTGTTTTTGTTCAGAGGTTGTGCAGCTTCAGAACCAGAGAGTGATACAGTAGGTCAGAACACTTTCAGTGATGCCCCTGTAAAAGGTGCTGAGGGATGGGATGAGTAGGTGTAAATGAAGCTGTCTTAAAACTGTAAATCATCTCAGGACCACTATACACCTAGCTACCACTACACGTTTTTCAAAGGTTTGCAGCAAATAAGGATGCATGGACAAGGTCAGGAAATGTCATGCATCACCTTCACCTTTGTGGGATGGAAATTCAATAGCCTTCTGTGTTACCATTTCAGTTTCGCGTCCTGTGGTTCCCTGCAACTTCCTCTCCCATCGCCCTTTCATTCTTATCTCAAACACGTTTCAGAACGGAAGCCGTCTAGCATGCAACTGGCTGCGTCTCACGCTTTACCGTCTGTGCTGGAAGGAACAAGTGGTTTGCGACCAGAAGTCTTGACAAAATATGTGACCCATCACCACGAAATGAGTCTTCAGTCGCACTGGTACAAATATACCCAAATATACCCAAATATAAGACTCATTTTGTGGTGATGGGTCACAAAGTTTCCTGATATTTGTCTTAGTCTTTCAGTACTGGAGTAGAATATTCTTCAGAGCTTGACTGAGATTGCTGGTTTTGACAAATAATCTCTAGTTTTGTAAAGGAATGGTCTACAAAAAAGCTGCCAGATCACAGGCCATGCTGGAATCCTTTTTCCAAGGTGGCATTTTTGGCTGGTCCTGCTAATAGCCTCTATAATGCTTAATTTCTTGTTGCTGTATTTGACTGCACTGATTTAAGCTGATTTGAAATAATGCATCTATGAAAATAAGTAGAAAACTCTCTGATAAGTGAGTTCCATTGGGTTTCCACAGAACCTTTCCTCTACGATCCTTCTGGAACACCAGCAAGCCCCTCTGGGCTTGGACATCTCATTTAGATCTCACTGCAGCATTGGAGAGCACAGCGAATGGGACAGGACGGGAAGATGCAACAACGTGAAACTCCACCAGCCGGTGAGAAGAGGGGCTGACAGAGGACGGGAGGGGTCTGAGAGAGCATGTGGGGGGGGAGCTGACGGAAACGCTGCTGTGCATTTCATCTTTCCCCAGGTGAACTTCACTGTCAGACTGAGCGCCTCCACATGCCTGTCAAAGCCTGAAACCTTCCGCATGAAGGTGCAGGGGCTTAGTGAGGAGCTGACGCTCACCGTAGAAACGTTATGTGACTGCGATTGTCAGGACCAGGAGCCCCACGCCACCCACTGCAATGGCAACGGGACCCTGCATTGTGGCATGTGCAGGCAAGTCTGCAGCCAGATATCCATAAGTAATTACGCCACAGGAATGCTTACTGAATTACCATCATTACAATTACCCTTATTTATTCCTTCTTAATTTAATCAATTGATTTTAACCAAACATGTGGTAGCTGCAAAACGGAGGAAACATTATTATTATTATTATTATTATTATTATTATTATTATTATTATTATTATTACTAAGGTAAGTCGGTTATTTCCAGATTATAGATGTTGTTCTAGATTTTACTGCCAGTAACCAGTGTTAAAAATATTAATACCAAATATTAGCATTCCTCATAACTAACCTGAAATGTATGTTCAGCTGTACCTGAAGTCTAGGTTTTGATTAACCTGACGTATTTATGTTCAGCTGTACCTGCAGTCTAGGTTTTAGCAGACATTTTGGAAAGGCAGTATTTCTAGGCTGCTTATAGAGTAACGCTGTGCTCTCTGATGGTCCAGCTGTTACGGGAATCACCTGGGTCAGAGATGCGAGTGCCAGGGGCAGCAGGACACGGATACAGTGCATGAAATAGAGGCTCAGTGCCGGAAAAGCAACAGCTCGCGGCCATGCAGTGGGCAGGGCAGCTGCGAGTGCGGCAAGTGTCAGTGCAAGAGCCCCTTCTGGGGTGAATTCTGCCAGTGTGACGACACCAACTGTGAGAGTATCGACGGCAAGATCTGTGGAGGTGAGCGAAGGCGGGGTTTGGGGCCTTCAGACTTCCTCAGACTGAAACTAAGATTAAAACGACTACAAAGTAGTGTCAGTAAATATCCCCTGCATATTATCAGGTTATTACTGTGTGATGGTGGCTTTGCGCGTGCTGTCCTGTTACTGCGACCCTACTTTGGCTAACTGGCCATTGAAAATGAACTAATATCATTTTATTTAGTGAAAGATAATTACATAATCATGCATTGGTCCCAGTTTGTTAAAGCCCTGATTCATGAGTTTATACCTGTCCTCCAGTTTGTCTGGCTCCTTTAGTCACAAGTACAATTTTCTGTACATCCTGTCATGCAGAACAAGGCACCTGTAAATGTGGAACCTGTCAGTGTAAAGCCGGCTTCACTGGCTCAGCCTGCGAGTGCGACACCCGAACTGACAAGTGCAACACAGGGTCAATCGAGTGCAACAACCATGGAAAATGCATATGTAATCGCTGTAAATGTAAGCCCGGCTTCATCCGGGACCAGTGCACGGAGCTGTCATCACCCTGCCAAGCATATAAGTAAGTTTCCATGGGGAAAGGGCAAGTTCCTTCATCAAGGTCCCAGCCTTTGAAGGCACCTTAAGATCTTGAACAGAAACCCATGCTATCATTACAAAGTCTTGCTCAAGGGACCACGTGTAAGTAAACTCAGAACACAGCCTGGTGTACTCACTTTACTCAGAACACAGCCTGGTGTACTCACTTTACTCAGAACACAGCCTGGTGTACTCACTTTACTCAGAACACAGCCTGGTGTACTCACTTTACTCAGAACACAGCCTGGTTTGCTCACTTTACTCAGAACACAGCCTGGTGTACTCACTTTACTCAGAACACAGCCTGGTGTACTCACTTTACTCAGAACACAGCCTGGTATACTCACTTTACTCAGAACACAGCCTGGTTTGCTCACTTTACTCAGAGCACTGCCTGGTGTACTCACTTTACTCAGAACACAGCCTGGTGTACTCACTTCATTCAGAACACAGCCTGGTGTACTCACTTTACTCAGAACACAGCCTGGTGTACTCACTTCACTCAGAACACAGCCTGGTGTACTCACTTTACTCAGAACACAGCCTGGTGTGCTCACTTTACTCAGAACACAGCCTGGTGTACTCACTTTACTCAGAACACAGCCTGGTGTGCTCACTTTACTCAGAACACAGCCTGGTGTGCTCACTTTACTCAGAACACAGCCTGGTATACTCACTTTACTCAGAACACAGCCTGGTTTGCTCACTTTACTCAGAGCACTGCCTGGTGTACTCACTTTACTCAGAACACAGCCTGGTGTACTCACTTCATTCAGAACACAGCCTGGTGTACTCACTTTACTCAGAACATAGCCTGGTGTACTCACTTTACTCAGAACACAGCCTGGTGTGCTCACTTTACTCAGAACACAGCCTGGTGTACTCACTTTACTCAGAACACAGCCTGGTGTGCTCACTTTACTCAGAACACAGCCTGGTGTACTCACTTGAAGGGTACCATCCTCCCACAGTAATGAAAGGAGTCCACATTTGTTTTAGCTTTAATCTTGTCCTTGTGTCTCATCAGTTGCTTTATTTTAGTGAACGACCAGAAGTTTCACTTATTCCCTCACATTTCAGGAACTGTGTGACATGCACAGCATTAAATGAGGGAAAGGAAGGTCCGGAGGCAAACTGTACTGAAGACTGTGGTTCAGTCAGGCCTTCACGCATCTCCGGCTCCCAGCAGTTTGACTGCCAAACTGAGGGAATCACCTTTGAAGTCGAATTGGACAAACAAAATGGAGCCATCAAAATTGTCTATGCTAACCCTCCTCGTGAGTCACCAGACCTTTATGTGTACTTAGTATGAGCCCTACTCTAGACCATAACTACCAGTTCAACTGCCCTGCCCCACCCTACAGGTACCATTGACACGAGGCTTGTAGTCGTTAGTACTGCTGTGTCTGCGGTGATTCTCATCGGCATCTTCATCATTATCATTTACCGTATGCTGGTGGAGGTGTACGACCGGAGGGAGTATCGCAAATTCGAGCTCGAACAGAAGAAAGTGGAGTGGAAAAGTGTGAGTGTCACCCTGCAGGATGAAACTAAGCTACATGAAAATGTTATGTTGTTGCCCTGTAGTCTAGCCAAGTTACTTTGATGTTCATATTTCATTCCATGCATAATTTTTCAGATTTGTCATCAGGGCAATTTGTTTATTGCAGACAGTGTCCAGATACTGTATACTTGTGCAGGTTGTCTGTCGTGCCTAACATCCTGTCCTCCCCTGCAGTCACAGAACCCACTTTTCCAGGGCGCTACCACTGTAACCATGAACCCAATGCATGTGGAAGATTGACCCAGAGCTGACAGAAAGAAGATGATATTCGCTTCTATACTTTCTCATTGTCGTGTTCTGTAACTGTTTACTGCTGTCCTAGAAGTACCACAATTATGTTACTGTAAATAATGTCAGTGAACTAAAGATGCACTGTTTCTGACTCATGAAGATTACTGATTCAGTCAAGATCTGAATTTCTTCCTGACTGTGTTAATACATTGAAAAATAAGATAAGAATTTTATTAATTCTTGGGGGAAATTGTTATTCTTAAAAAAACCTTCCAGCACAGTAGCCCCCATCATATAAGTGAATAAATAAGAATTATTTAATATAATAAGATATAATATAATAAGAATAAATTACAAGTAAAATACATATACAGAGATGATATTTATTTATTCTTTATTGTATTAACCAGTGATTACAACATTAATAAATAACCCGAAGGTACGTGTTTGGATAACAGCATTTGAGATCTGTTTCTTGAATTGCCCTGAATTTGAATTGCTGTGACTGACTGTCGTTTTGTTTGTTGGGAGCTGATTTTCCTATAACAGATTTATGTTCCTTTGTACAGAGGCCTTGAAAGCACCTGTGCAAAAAATAAAATGCTCTGACTTTCATGTTCGCACACAAAACAAAGACCATTTGATTTTTTGCACAGGTCCCTTCAGGAGCTCTGTATCTTTTAAAGTATTTCGAGGAAATGTATTTATTTCCATTTAATATATGAAAATGATATGGGGTCTATTAGCCTCAAATCTTTTGAGCGGGGGTGCGTTTCCTCCAGGTGTTCAGTTTCCTCCTGCAGTCCAAAGACACACATTTATCCCAGTTGGCATCTCTAAATTGCTCATAGTGCAAATACGTGTCCTGCGATTAGCTGGCATTCCATTCAATGTGTTCTAGCCTTGTACCCTGTGCTTTCTGATCTTAAACCCAACCAGAACAAGTGGTGTGAGATGGAAGGATGGGATGGATGTAAAAGCACCCTTTTAGTGGAGGTGCACATAATAACATGTGGCTTGTTAGACATGTCACTGTCTAATAATAATTAGGGGTCCAAAGCACATAGCTACTGACCACTACTGTTTCTGTTAGGGTTTGTCGTAAATGTATTTACTCTTTTTTTATACAAATTTACATTTAGCCTGTAATGAATGACTACTAATGACAACCTTCCTCTTAGAAATACTGCAGGAGCAGTTTTAGCATATAGTTAAACACAGACCACTGTAAAAATCTGACACATTATACCGCTTAATGTTATATTCACAAAGAAAACTACAGTATGCTGTCATTTTGTGAATCATTTCAGGTCAGATTCACATTATGCCCTGGAAAGAATGTATCAACAACTTTAACAAAAAATTCATTTGAGTGAGTCTCGGTAGCAAGACATAAATGTTCAGTTATATATTTTTTGTATTTTACATACAGTCATTTGAAAAATAAACTACATACACTTTCTTTCAATTCTAAGGTTTTATGTACAAGGACATAAAAAAATCATCTGGTAATCAGCAGGCCTTGAAATTAAGTAAATACTGCCTTAGATGAACAACTCAAGACTCGAGGGTATTTATGGTCAGTTCCGGCTGGTCTGGAGCATTCCAGTGTGTGTTAGCACTGCCACAGAGCAAAGACATCAGCAACAATCTTAAAGAAGCAATTGTTGTTGCCCATCAAACTGGGAAGGGTTATGAGACCATTTGCAAACATTTTATAGTCCATCATTCTACAAAGGGAAAGATTATTCACAAATGGAAAACATTCAAGACAGTTGCCAATCTTCTCAGGAGTGGACATCCCAGTAAATTCACCCTAAGGTCAGATCATGCAGTGCTCAGGGAAACTGCGAGAAACCCGAAAGGCTTTCTCCTGGCATAAAGTATGTCTTGTTCAGAAGGGATGCCAGGAGAAAGCCTCTTTGTTTGCCGAAAACCAAGCAGAGCTGATCTGCACAAACACCTCATAACAACTGTGAAGCAGGGCGGTGGAGGGGTGATGATTTGGAATTGTTTAGCCGCCACAGGACCTGGGCACCTTGCAGTCATTGAGCTGACCATGAAATATAAATATATACCAAAGTATTGTAAGTCAAATTTGAAGCCATCTGTCGGACAGCTAACGCTTGGCCGAAATTGGGTCATGCAACAGGACAATGATCCTCAACACTAGTAAACCTACAAGACAATAGCTGAAAAAGAAAAGAATCAAGGCGTTTCAATGGCCCAAAATCCAGACCTCAACCTGATTGAAGTGCTGTGGTGGGACCTTAAGGGAGCTGTGCATAAACGAATGGATGCAAACCTCAATGAACTGAAGCAACAATGTAAATAAGCGTTGGCCAACATTCCTCTACAATGATGTGAGACCGAAAGTAATACAGAAAATGATTACTTCAGCTTATTGCTGCTAAAATTGTACTTAGTTTTTCACACATGGCTTCCCCATTTAAATAAATAATGACATGGTGAATCTGCTGTGCATGTTTTTTTAGGTTAGATTTAACTAGTCTTAGAACCTGCTAAGGACCACATTTTTTTTGTTGTTGTTATGGCCTGATATTGATATAATATGTATACAATTTAATAATTGTATACATACAATACAATAACTATTATAGAGAAAGTTACTCTGGAAACCAAAGGAGTGTGCATTATTCCCTAGAGTCTGCTGATCAAAGCACACTTGACAGGACATACCTGTCTCATTTGGTTTTAGAGCTATTAACCCATTCAGGTATTGCCAGTGGCATATAATATAGATATAATTTAATAATAACTAGTAATAATTACAGGCAAAAATAACCTGAAAATCCAGGGGGTGTGCATTGTTCCTTAGAGGCCACTGTTCAATGCACACTTTATTAGGTGTGCCTATCTTGTTTAGTTTTAGATCTATTAACCCATTAATATATTGCCCCATTGCACATTAAATGGATACAATATAATAATCAATAACTAGTACAGACAAAAATAACCTGAAAATCCAAATGGTGTGCATTGTTCCCTGGAGTCTACTGATCCAAGAACACTTCATTAGACATGCCTGTCTTGTCTTGTTTTAGAGTTATTAACCCATTTATGTATTGTACCATTGGACATTATATGGATACATTTTGATACATGGATGAATTTGCACAAATTATGAAATGGACGGCTCGAACGGCACAAAAAAAAAATCGGTGAGCATCATTGTCTGTGCACTGGACATCACAACTCTGTCATTTAAAATCTCCTACCTTACTTCCGTTAAAAGTTATTAAAGCCGGAAACTGAATATTGAATATGAGGCTGTCTTGTTACCGCCCATCAGTAATACTGTCCATTACTTTCATTAGCTCTCTAATAGAGATCTAGTGAACAGTAAACATCAGGGTACCTATCAGTCTGTAATTATGTCCTCTCAATTACGGATCAAAAGTTAGAATTCTTTAACAGCTCGCCGTTATCTCATTGTAATCTTCCCTTTTATTCAGAAGTACATACAAAGCGGTAAACAGTTGTCCTTTTTGTCAAGTAACGCCTAGTACTGACAGACATAACTCTGTTTCTGCTCGTGACAGTCCATGGCCAAAGTGAAACGTAATGCGTTGGTCCATGATGATGTATGAACAGCTAAGCTACTAAACCAGTCGCAAGATCAAGGGGGTGATCTCGAGATAACGGGAAGAAACAAATAATATATTATATGTTCTAAAACAGAAGTGAAAAATCGCACCGTAAAAACGTGGAAATACTGTTTCATTAACATTATAGTTACTAGAACGTTCTAAGCCAACTTGAGATGACCCTTACATAAAAGGCAAAAGTTCTAGGACCGTTCCCTGTTAGGTGAGAGGCAATGAAAAATGGATCGATTAAATGTCAGGGTCAAGTGGCGTACGATTGCTCATCACGCAATCTTATCCCTTTTTGTGAGACTTTATATGCCATTTATTAAAAATATTTGCACATTAATTTTATTATTAACGTTAAAAGATTGGCTTTATCCCGGAGCGCTTCTGGCTATTGCAAAAAATCAGGGGCTGTCAAGTTTACCCGAGGCTTAACTGGTATCATGGGTGAAATACTCGGGGCCCGAGTGATCGGTGCCCATGGACACGCCCGTGTCAGAACAAAGAAACTACAAGAACCACAAATTCACGACCAGACCGCGGCGCATATCTGACGTCACATACACACATGTTGTGATTGGTTAGATCTCGATTTTAAACCAAGTGAGCGGCCTTGGGTGGTTGACATTACCGGCTAAGAGTATTGGATTGTTTACCCACTTAGGTAGTGGTTCATGGTTTTTTTTTTATATAGAAAAATTGGTGCCTCTTAATTTCGATTTTTACCTCGTGAGCTTTTGTATGATACGTGGTTACTTTGGACGATGATGTTGGTAGATTGGAAGCTACCGTAATAATCTTTTCGGCGGTGAATTCGTGTTACGACGCCGTCTATAAAATGCTTTTATAGAAATATCAGTGTGGAGTACGTGACCTGAGACGCAGATTGGTCTTAACGGCTTAACACTCGTCCGTCGTGTTCCCTGTGAATTAAAAAATGAAGTTAAAGAAAGTGGACGAGTACATCAAGTGCACTGGCGACCCCGCAAGCACTGCCGCGCTCTGTCAGGAGCTTGAGGTATGTATGCGTGGAACAACATGCGGTTGAATTAGTTTTGATCCCCGTCCCGGTGTGACAGTGGTACGTGCGTCTTTTTTCATTGCAGTAGTGTGGTGTGAACAAGAATGTAAACTTCTCAGTGGCTGTGACACTTGTGCCTTTCCTTTAGGACTACATGAAGAAGGGCCCTGGGGTGGAGTGCAGGACATTGTGTGATCGAATCATCAGGGCCTGCAACCACCAGCTGGGAACTGGAGCTGTGGGAACTGGCCATGTTGCTGAGCTGGTGTCACTGGTTGACCTGGCACTCATCAGCTATGACAGCACAGGCAATCCTGGGATGCAGAGTAGCCCTCTCTATATGGAAAAAATCCTCTTTCACATCATGAGGAAGCTGGCGACTCAGGGAGCATACCAGCCTTGTCAGCGCCTGGGAGACCTGCTGTATAAGAGACTGGACCTAGTCACTCTTGCCACCCAGGTAAAGAGAACGTTCATATTTTAAAAGCATTACTCCTGTTGTAATCTTAACATGTATTGTTTTTTGTTGGCTAAGGAAACCAGTTTTCCCCCTCCTTTCTCTAAATGCTCCTAGACGGAAGACTGTCAGGTTCTGGTACGTAGCTGCTTTGCTGTGCTCTGGAATGGGGCTGCAGGAATACAGGCTGACCTGCCCGAGTCCCCCCGGGGAAGACTCGGCAGACGCCTGCAAGCCCTGCGCTTCTTGGCATTGCTGGACAAAGCATCTGCTGCGTCACCCACGAACTCAAAAGTGCCTGGATATACTGAGGATGCTCTAGGCGAGTTTGGGAAGGCCTGCGGCAAGCTGACTGAGGATGACGCGTCCTTCTTGGTTCAGGAGAGCCAGCGCTTCTTTTGTGACTTACTGGGGGCAGATGTCACTAGCCCCGGTCTCTGTGGCTGGCTTCCACTGGTCATGTTGCATGCCTGCAGGCTCCTCTGCAAGGCAAGCCTCTGGAGCCAGGCTTCAGAACTCGTCAAGGGAGCTGCCGTGTGGCTGAAGGAGACCCCTGACCCCTTTCGCCACTTTGCTGGGTGGGCTGTGGATGTTCACTGCCTGCTCGCCTCGGGTGAGGACTGTGCTGCCACCCTAACCGATTGTGCTCGTGCCATCCGATGCCTTCCTGATTCTTTCAGTGACCAGGAACGCCATGTCTTCTTGCAAGCCAGCCAGTTGGTTGCCTCGGCCTTTGAAATAAACCAGGACAAGGTTCTGAGAGGCTCATCTCTCCTGGCTTTGTTCTCCTTCTTGGAGGAATACCAGGAGCTCCTCCGCAAGCACCTTTCTAAGGTATTGGTTCCCATGATGGTTGTAAAAGATTGTAACATGAGAGCATTTGTAGTATAATGCTGCTTAAGATTTGAACGTTTGGCCTCTAGATGGTTTTTTTATAGAGTGGTTCATTACCTATTAATTGGTCCTTTTCCCAGGCTAAGAATATACAGCCAGAGCATAAGCTCCTCTTCCATCAAGCTCTATGCAGCACCTCGTGCCAAGGCTTTATCAGTGCCTACAGCAGCCTGGTGGCCTCGCAGGTATAGGTCTGAATTTTTCCTGGGGAATCTGTCCTGTTTCTTACTGTTGGTAGAGTAGGTCTCTTACTGACTACTATACTCTTTCAGCTGGAGGACAATGAGACTCTGGAAAGGGTCCTGCTCTACTGCAAGGCCACAGCTGGGCAGATGATGAGTGAGTCACAGAAGTTTGCTTTGGACAATGTCTTCATCAAGGCTGGTAATGCACATTTCTGCTATTTTCCCCCCCCTTGTATGTTGTACCATATCCAGTTTCTTCCTGACATTAAACCTCATAAGATTAAGCAGCACTAACGCTTAAAACCTGCCCCTTCGTTATTCCCACAGCATCTGCTATCAACAGCTTGGTTTATGCTCTGTACAACCACAAACACTATAACCAGGCCTTCTCCCTAGTGGAGATTCTCTGCCATGAACTGGTCAAAAAACATAAGTCTGTGATGCCTGTGGATAAGGTGAGTTTTTATCCACTGCGTAACCAAACTTGCATGTACCATTGTGTTCTGACACAGGGGCTGTTGGATGGTACTTGATGGTGGATGTTTATTTTCAGTATTGTCTGTCTTGAGGTGACCCCAGACATAAGCATCATGTGAGAATCATAACGTTTTACAGTCGGTCAGAATTAAAGTAAGGTGGGTGCAGTTGTAACTCCCAACTCCGTACCCCTGTGCAGCTGAACCGGGCCTTCCTGCTGGCTGTCCAAAGTTCCAGGAGAGCCGGCCATTTGGACCGTGCTTTGGACTGGGTAGTGCTCTGGCTGCGAGCACTGGGTGACCAAATCACAGAGCACATGGCCGAGCCGGTGTCTCTGTGGGTCAAAACAAAGGCTGACGCGGCTCGAGGAGGACAGGCTGACACGCGGCTCAGGTTGGACACGCAGGCCGCACGGTTTTGCCTGGGGGTCCTGCTGTTGATCCCATCTAAGCTGCTTGTTGAGCAATTGTCATACTTGGCGTATTGCTCATATTCTTAAACTACGTTGAGTATCATTGTAGATGTTAGTGATACATCTCCTTTGCGATATTATCAGACCTGGTAAAGTCAGTCCAATTTGTATTCGGTGTTGCAGTGAGAGAACTGAACTAAAAGACTTAGCTATTTCCCAACACTAAATTTTAATATATGAATCATCTTTAATACTAATCAAGATCTTGTGACTGGCCTTTAAGCACTAAACGGTAGTGTGGTGGACATCCAATGGAATTGCACTGTTGTCACATGTCAGGACGCTCCGTGACGGCTTTGGGCCACATGTCCTAGAGGAGGAGACGCTGCTGCGGCTTTTGGAGGAGGAGCTCCGTGCCTACAGGGAAGTGCTGGGTGACACTGCTCAGGAGCGATACAACACGCTGTGTGACCTGCTGGACATCTGTCACGAGGACAGTGATCGCACACACCGCCGTGCTGTGTACCTATACGAAATGGCCCAAGTGGTCTGCTTCCAGGACTTCAGCGAGCAGACTGAGTGGTGAGCAGAATGTTCAAATGTCAGTTGAGGAAAATTAGACAGATTTGTGATGCATTTGTGTTTTTATGATTGAGGCTAATAAGCACTAAAGTGGGATCCCAGCAGGTCTTCCTGTATTTCGATGCCTGAGGATCATGTGAGGTTTATTCTTGCTGTTCAGCTCAGCAGTAGACTTCACCCTAGAGTCCCTGAGACTGTTGGATGAGGAGCCAGAGACTGCAGGGAATGCTGATCGCCTTAGTGACGACAAGGCCCAGGCCTCACTGTGGCTCTACATCTGCACTCTGGAGAAGAACCTCCATGAGGCAAGTGTTGCCTTAGGGAGTGTGTTTACTGGCTGAAATGCACGCTTGGTTGGAGATCTCTGAACCTTTATCTTGTAGGCTGTGGAGGTAGACAAGAGGCTGTGTGAAGCTCGAGAACAACAAAATCGGTGTCTGGAGCCAGTGGGAACCAATGACATGGACTATGAGGACGAGCAGAAGCAGCAGGAGTGCCAGCTGATCTATGAGGGCCTGCGCTTCAACCTGATTGCTGAAAGCAGTATGTTGTAGTCATGGGCTGGCTGGCTTCCTTTCCTTTTCGAATGGTGACGTGAGAGTTCTGCCATGACCTAAAAGATGGCCTTGAATCGTGTTTCTCTTGCCGGCTTTCCTTGTCAGTCAAGATGGAATAGGTGACTTGTGCTTCTTGGATTCTCCCCATCTCTGCTGGTTCCTTGGATCTGTATATTTTGAAGTAAAAGCTGCAATATATGAATCAGTGTTCAAGCTAAATGTGCCCCCCCCCATATCTCAGAGCAGTGCCAGCCTCTGGATAGGGCTTTGGAGCTCTGGAAGGACCTTCTAAGAAGGAAGATGGAACCTGCAGTCCGTTCTGCCAAGCAAACTGTCTTCTCTGTTGTTCTCATGGCTGCCCTCTACAAGCTTATTGGCAAGGTTGGGCCCTGGTTTCGTTTTAGTAGCCATGTGCTAATCCATCTGTGCTGGGCCACTTTCATTGTTCATCTGAATGTTTCCCTCCCCTTCTAGCCCCTAAGGGCCCTGGAGAGTCACCAGCTTGCTGCTGGCCTTGCGCGCAGAATCGGAGACTGCTCCGGCTGCGTCAGCTCTCTGTGCCACTCGGCCAGGCTGCTGCTGGAGCTCGGCGCCCCTGAACTGGCAGAGGTAATTGTCCGTCTCACTATTTTGTCTGACTGAAATGTTAGCTTGACACAAGTTTCATTTTGTTTTGAACTGGAAATGAAAATCTATAAACGAGCTATTTTGGACAGACGGCTGGTTACTTATTTCTTGAGAGCTTTCAATTGACCAGGGTGCTTTAAGCTTATATTTTATTTAAATATACAGCTGTAGAATGGGGTAAAGGCTTCTCTGGGAAAATGTGATCTGAACAATGATTTGCTGGGGGTGGAATTGATGGGACACTCAGGCCATGTGTGCTTGTACCCAGGCTCAACTGGAGCAGGTAGAACGGCTACTGTCCTCCATGGACTCCTGTGCTGAGGGTGTGTTGCCGCTGCGTGTCCTGGCCACGCTCCTGAGAGCCGAGCTCTGCTACAGCACCCGGCAGGTAGGATTGTGGGGGCTGAGAAGTGACTGGAAAGTGTGTTGGAGGTGGTGAAGTGCCTCTCTTATGAATCTTATTGGACTTTCATCCACCCTAGGTGGAGAATGGAGTGTCCCACCTGTCTGAGGTCCTGAAGGAGGTGGGAGAACAGAGATGTTCCAAGACCTGGTATTTGCTACGTGCCAAGGCTCTCCAGACAGCCAGTGCCTACCTTAACCTCAATGCCACTGCTCTGCCTAGTCATCTTCGTCAAAGGATTGCTGAACATGGTGGGTACAAGGGTTGGTCGTTACTCTGGGTGCCAGGAGGTGCAGTGGAAGGAGTAAATATTGGTTCTGTGTAGGGCTGCCGCCATTAGTTGATACAGTCAATGTTGACACTGAAAATGGGTTAACATCAATATTTTAAAATCAACACATTGTGTTCTATTTATAATGACATTAAAGGCATGATTTCTAGAATGCTTCAAGTCATTATAACCAATGTTGTCCTTTTTAATATCTCTATAATTATGGGAGTATGTCAAATTATCACAAAAAGGTGGTTTTACACTGCAAAGTGTGATGGCAAACTAGCAGCAGTAGCGGGCACCTGAAGAGGCAGCGCACATGATGATGGACCACCCTCCAAAACATACTGCCACACCACCATCATCTATTTTACCTTGTTTTAACCAACAATTCTCCTCTTGAAAGATGTTGTGGCTGCTGGTCAGTCACTTCCTTTATCTTGACATCGGTGCTGTAGCACACCATAGGCGACAAGCGATATTAGCCAAATTTATTAAGCATGAGGATACGCCAAATTTATACAGATTAACTTTTGAGCATCACAATACGAATGTTTATTTTTATGCATACTACTAATCCGCTTGTCAAATTGTGGGCGAAAATGTCTGTATAGTGCTGAAAAGCCAGCGTAGGTTATCTAAGGCCCTGCGGTGGCATACAGTTTGTCAAAATAAAATTATTTTAATCATTAATCATTGGTCAATTAATCAATAAAACAGTTGATGGATTAAGCTATATTAAGTCATTAGCGGCACCCCTAGTTCTGAATTCTCTCTTCTGTTTTCATACAAGTATGAATCTCGATCTGCTGTTTAACCGTTGTCTGGTGTATCTATGCTTGTGGTCTAATATGATCAATGGCTTCTCCTTCCAGGCCTGAAGACCCCTGACACGACCCTGTACGAAGGCTTAAAGCTGCTGTGTAGCCTTGTGGTGACCTTATTAGGAAATGGTCTCTATGGAGCCAGTGTTGCTGTGGATACCCGTTTTATTGATCAAGGTGATTCTTCACTGCATTGTCTGTTATGGCACATGAAACCTGATTTTATGCAAGTAGCTGAAGAAGTCAACTTGCACGCCATAAATCATTTTGTGGAAGTTATCTTAGTCCACGGCGACTACAGTGCTCGCCTGTAAATCCTGGAAAGCACTGAAACTGGAATTTGCCTCTGATCATCTTAGGAGACAATGTCGTCCTGAAATGGCAGCTGCTGGCTGAGGTGCTCAGCTGCTCCCTGAGGATGGTGACTGTGAGGAGCTACAGTGGTGCTATCCACGAAGCCAAGGTGCAGTGCCTGGAGGCCTTGAAGCTCTCCACCAAGCTTCACACCTTAAGCCGGTGAGCACATGGATATGACGCTGAAGGCCCTGGACCTCCCAGCTTAAGCATTTTGTGGGGGGGGTTTTAGTAGCCTAAGATCTGAATACATGAAACATGATGTTCTATGACACTTTCTGTGATGTTTATTCTTTCTCTCCCATACTTATTGTCTTTATAGATGTGCTGAGTTCCTGGTGGTGAAGGCTGAGTTGGAGCTCCAGAAAGGGGAGATGGAGCTAAGTGGCATGGATCTTGAGCAAGTCACCAGTCTTCTTGATCTATGCATTGGTTGGTGTTTCTTCTTTGCAGGGTTAAGTTTATGGTTTTTTCATGTTTGGTTTTGCTTTGAAAAATCTTTCAAGTGTGATTTTGTTAGGATTGTTTCTCTTCTGTTAGACTTTACTGGCAATGAAGAGAAGATGGAGGTCAAGATCAAGCCAAGAAAAGGGAGGCCGGCTAAGAAGACCCAGTCCCCACAGGCAGCAGAAGATGACTATAGTGGTCTCCTGAAAACCAGGTCCTTCCACCAGCAGCCTGTGGACACTGCGGAGGACTGGGCCCAGGCTGCGTCTCCCAAACTCCAGCCCAAACGGCAGTGCTGGCTGGCCTCCCTGGAACACAAGGCAGACTGCAGCTGTCCCTGCTGTTCAGACCCGGCTCTGGGGCGTGTCTGTGCCCGCTGGGCTGCTGTCCAAGCAGAGTTAGCTAATCATTCACCACAGGGAGTGACGGGTCGGTCTCACAAGCTTTTCCTCACTGCCTTGTCACGCTGCAGGAACGTGATAGCCAAGGTTGCATCCAATTTGGCCATGCTGATGGCAGCCAAGGACAAGCCCTCACTGTCTTTTCTGGACGACCTAATCGGGAGAATCTACATGCGCATGACCCTTTCTGGTCTTCAGGTGCAGAAGGCTATTGGTATGTGGGAACTCCTGGATTCTGGCTTTGCCTTTGTGACATCCAAAATGTCTCCTGAAATGGATTCAGTACAGGCTAGCCTGCAGGTCACAAAAGCCCTGGCCATCATGCTCACCTTAGCTTCCCAGAAGAATTGCCCTGCAGAGGAGCTCTTCTCTCCAGTGTGGCCCTGGAATCCTTTGAAGTCTAATAAACCCAGAACACTTCCTTCAAAAAAAACCAAAGATCTTGGTCTGTTTTCAAAAGCAGAAGACGGCAAGAAAAAGGACAAAGGGGTCTCCTTAACTGCAGAGGAATCAAAGAGAACTAAAGAGACAGTTGTGCCTTCAGTGCTATCCAAGGCTAAAATGACGCTTCCTTCCACAAAGACAAAGTCATTGACCTGCAAAACCCCACGTACCGTCAAACCTAAAAGCTCCAAGACAAAATCCAGTGCTGTGGGAGAGCAAAGTGCTTTTGACTTTGACAATGTAATTCCTCAAGTTGTCGTGAGAGCACCTTCTCCCACGGTGCCACATACTCCTGTCCAGATGACGTTGGCACCTGCCTCACGCCGCCGCACAGCAAAGTCTGCATCAAAACTGCAGTTCCGTGTATATGAGGAATCCACATCACCGGCAGACCGGCTGAGACCAGTGCCTGCGGCTCCAAAAAGAAGCAGCAGGTCCCGCTTCAAGGTGAGGGGGGGGGGGGGCAGCAAGATACTTTAGGGCAAGACTATAGCAAGCTTTTTTTTTTTTTCCCTCTTCCCAATTAAATGACATTGTTAGTATTTCTAGTCATCCTTTGATTACAGGTTGTTAACTTCAGTTGGTGGCTACAGGAAACATTAAGTTGCTTCTCTGCACTTACAGATAGATTTCAGTGATGAGAGCGACGCAGAGACCAGTGTCCCAGCGGTGGTTACTAAGAAGAGAGAGACTGGCAGGGCGTCTGCACGCACCAGAACCGCTGCTGCCAGCAAAGAGAAAGTGCTGGCCATCACTGAAAAGGAACCACAGAAAGTGCGGATCAGGGCCAGCAAGAGCACCGCCTCCCCCCCAGACTGTCCCTCTGAAGAGTCTGCTCCACCTGCCCCACGGAGGAGCAGGCCAAAGAAAAGTGCTGACCGTGTTACCAAAGGCAGCTCAAGTACAGAGGAACCAGAGCAGATGAGAACCATAAAGGAGGAGGAATTTGGAATGAATACTAGTCTGCAAGAGCTGAAGATGGAGTGTGAGGCCTCAGGTGATATTTCTCATTCGCTGGGGGGTTTTATTGCTCTCATTCCTGGCCTTTTTTAATGTCTGTGGTTGTAAATTTGGGTTTTCTGGCCACTTTAATCTGTTTTATTTGGTGTCTCAGCAAGAACAGAAGAGCGTGACACAGACCTAGAGGTTCTGCGGAGGGATGTGTGGGTGGACCCTGAAAGAGATGGCCGAGGGGACTTCAGAAGAGCAGGTCCTTCTCGGACCCTCTTCCCCCAGTCCTCAATTCCTGCTTCAGTACCGGGTAAGGTGCAAGGTTTGGATGATACGGTTGGCGCGTGAGTAGTTGTTTGGGAGAAGGGCTTGCTTGGCGATTTCTGTAATATGCATACCAAACCTGTCCTTCAAACAGATGGGCTAACTCTGGAGTATGCACGGGATCTCCTGTGGAGCGCCTTGCTCTCCCTCCAGCACTTTCCTCCAGCCGGGCTCTACACGAAGCTCTGTGGCCTTCTCGCTCTGTGCCTTGGTCAAGGGGACCCCGTGACCACTGCCATGCTCCACTCCCAGTCCCTGGGCCTCACCAGCAGGCATCACATGACACGCCACCTTACCAGCAGAGTCAAGTAAGCAAACCTCCCCATCCTTAATTTTGTCCCTGTATTCATTGCACTGAACTTCACTCCATTGTTATCTGTTCTGTTCTCTTGCATCTTCAAGGAAGTTGAAAAAGGCTCCTGGTTTGGCTGAGGAACTGCAATCCTTAAATCTGGACGACGCTAGTGGACACACATTGGCCCACAGGCTGACTCAGCTGGAGGCCGTCTTCAGGTTCCCCACCCTTGACCCCTCTGCCTTCCCTCAGCAGCATTGCCAGCACTTCACTCAACAGCTCCAGAAGATCCCTCCCGGTAAGATGGCGGGCTGTGGCCGGTGCCGGTCTGAGGTGATGGAGTTGGGGTGAACGGTGCCCAGTGTATCCTGAACTCTCCACAGGAACCACTCTGTGCCTCCTTTCTGTGGTTGGCATGCGGCCTGGTGAGATGGGCGACACCATCTTGTTGACCCGTTTGGAGCGTGGGCTGAATCCAGTCACGGTTCGCATTCCCACGGCACAGCAAGAGGTATGTGGCATCTCGGCTGTGAGCTGATTTGGCTCCATGGGGCTGTGGACCAGCCAGTGCTTTGCAGGAGTTTTCAATCAAACGTCTCGGTAACAAATGCATAATGAAACTAATCGCTATGAGTTATTCATGAGCACCCTGTTATTTACTTGGGACTAAATGGTACGATATGGCTAAAGGTATGTAGGATTGTATTTTAACACATTTGTGTAACCGTCTCAGTGCAAGAAGTGTCTGTGCAATCAGTGTGATGTTAAGTGCTATTTATGTCTGCTTGCAGTTGTACAGTCCTGTTCAACAAGTAGAACATTGTGCTAACATGATCATTGTGGATTGGAATCCCAGGGAACGCTTGTTAATTCTAACTCATCTCTCTACTGTAAATTGTTTTGGATGAGGGTGTCAGGTAAATGAAGATGAATACAAATGCTGTACAGAAGTACATCCCTTTTTCATGCTAGTACTAATGTTGCCATTTGCTGCAATAATTCAGCTGAACAGAAATCAGCCTTTGTGGCATATTCCTCTGCTCAGTGGGTGCAGAAACACATGTGCCATACACCACTGTTTATGATTGGCTAGCTCATTAATCTAAGACTAACATGGGCGTTGGCACCTCAGTGTCCAGTGAGTGCCATAGTCCAAGAGATGGACAGCGTGCAGAAGCAGCAGAAAGTGGTGAGCAGCGTTGCTGACAAGGCGCAGTGGTGGGAAGGTCGTAGGGCACTGGACAGCCGGGTGGAGGTAAGATGTTTTGCCTTGACAAGTTTACATGCTTCTGGACTTTGTGCTTTCGGGTAGTAGATGCGGCCCCTGCGCTGTAGCTTCCAAAGGTACAAGCTAATTACTTTAGTAAAATCCTAACTAAATACTGTATGTATGAGAATCGGGTAGCTGATGGAGAGTGGGCTGTGTGATCAGCACTGTGCTTGGTGAGAAGCAGCTCTTGCATGTTCATGTTCTGCTTTCCAGAAGCTGCTGGGTAAGATGAGGGAGATGCTGAGTTGCTGGATGGGGTTACTACTGCCTCTGTCCTCTGACCCAGAGGTCTCCCACCAGGCAAAGGACCTCCACCAAACTCTGACGGAGTGTGGTGCTCACATTACAGAGGAGCTGCTGAAGGTCTGTGTGCTCCACATAGATGTTCTTCTACGCCCATGAGGCTCAAAAGGTGGACCATGCAGAAACTGAACTAAACAAGCAGAATGTTGTCTTTTTGGTTTGATCATGCTGTCAAAACCCATTTCAGCTGGGTACCATATTTGCATTAAGATCAGTAGATACAGATATATATATATAAGGTCTGTTTAAACATACTTCTTATTAATGGGCATTATTGAGCACCTTGTTGATTTCACCCCCTGCCTCCCCAGGTTGTACTGTCAGCTGCGCCCCTCCTCTCTCAGCACGATATCCAGGCCCTGGTTGGAGGCCTCTCTTCACAAAAACCAGAGCAGACTTTGTCGCGTCTGCAGGCAGCAGTGTCTGCGCTGAGGGACAGGGCCGAGCCACGAGGTCACGTTGTCCTCATCTTGGATAAGGTACGGCCTACCTAAATCACATGACCTGCACACGGTGATCGGTGATGTTCATACCTTTCTATGCCTTTCTTCCTGCAGTACCTTCAGAAGCTGCCGTGGGAAAGCATCTCCTGCCTCAGGTCTTGCTCCGTCACTCGTATGCCTTCTCTGCAGTTCCTCATAGGCCACAGCGTCTCCAAGGAGGTGAGTTCTAGCGCATAGGTGCCCCCTCTGTTCTTGCGTCCGACGCTCTCCAGCTGTCTCCAAAATGGCCCTTTCTGCTGTCTTAGATGGATGCAGATTCTTTGCTGAATCGTGGTGTGGACCCAAAGAAGGTCTTCTATGTTCTGAACCCTGACGCCAACTTGACAGACAGTGAGGGGCGCTTTCGCGAGTGGTTCGCAGAGTGAGTGACATGCCATAGGATGCACAGTCCTCCTTGGCCTCCAGTAGCCTTGATTTACCCAATTTTAATAGTAGCAAATCCTCAGTTTACTTACAGGATCTGCTGTCTTGTATGCAAACATTTTGGGTGTTAGTGTAAAGTGTTTGATCATGCAATTAGTGTCAACTACCAGTATCCTGACTTGATCTTCTGCCCTCTGTGTGTGGTTTTTCCCCTAAGGGAGCCTGGCTGGGAGGGTGTGTGTGGGGCTGCACCTAATCCAGTACAACTCCAAGAGGCGATGACCACTAAAGATCTCTACATGTGAGTATCCGAAGCTGTAGTCATCCTTAAGGCACTTCTCTACCGTGATCCGTTTTGTTACCAAGATTTTCCTTGAAGACATCATGTTAAACAAAAATAAGTCCCGTAAGGTCTGCTGCACTAACACAGCACTGTGAGCTCTTTGTAGAATCATTTTGCTTAGTGGACTTTCAGGTGCATGGCTACTTACTGCCCCCTCAGCTACGTGGGCCATGGAGCAGGAGCCCGTTTTCTAGAAGGCCAGCGCATCCTGAAGGAGGAGTTGCGTGCTGCATCGTTCTTGTTTGGATGCAGCAGTGCTGCCTTGGCTGTCCATGGAGAGCTAGAAGGTTCTGGAATAATCCTGAATTACCTCATGGCTGGTTGGTGAGTTGGATGTATATGGACTACAGCTAACACCAAATGTGCAGGACACTGTCCACATTGCTATGTTGGCTGATGGTGTACTACCAGCGTACAGTCGGCTGGACTGTAAGGTCTAACCGTCTGTGTGCATGTAGAGGACTGCACCTACACAACACTAACTGTAGGATATGAATTTGTTCTGTTCCAGAATCACTTGAAGGAATGAATTGCACAAGAACTCAAATATTCTGTCTGATTTTGGTGACTAACTTTTTGTGCTGGAGCTTGTTAAATTTATTGGCTGAAGGCCAATAGAGACCTTTTAAGACTATTTAAAAAAACAAAAAAATTTTCAATACAGAACTCATGGCACATTTCAGCTATAATGTTTCAAGTCGATCTTGCTTTAATGATTTCTGAAGACCGAAATGCTGCTTGTTGCATGTGTTGCCAAATGCAGCACTTACAGATGTTTGTTTCTGTTCCTCCACCCCAAGCCCCCTGATCCTTGGAAACCTTTGGGATGTGACGGATCGGGATATCGACCGCTTCACAAGGGCCCTCCTGCAGTCCTGGCTTTCTGCAGGCCGCGGGGCGGCTCTCCTGGATCACATGACCTCGTCCCGCCAGGCCACGCACCTGAAGCACCTGATCGGGGCAGCACCTGTTGTTTATGGGCTGCCTATCTTTTTGCGATAGCATGGGAGTATGAGCTAAATTAGCTTCAGTGGATTAACAGCATCGTGAAATGGGTATATCTGCCATATATATACTGTGCTTGGGCTTTGCTTTTCTCCTTAAACTTTTTTTTAATTTTATGTTAACTCGTATTTTTAGTTTTGACTCTACTTGTGGTTGTCATTATCTAATATGCATCCTAATCTATTCGAGGGTTTTGTTTTTTTTGTTTTTGTTTTTATCCTTCAATGTATACAACACTTTTTAAGAGTTTATTAAAAGCAGTTTGTTTGAAATGTTGCGTGTCATTTTATGTGGAGGGACATGCTCCCCCCCCTATCACATTAATGTAGTTGAAATGTGCCTCAGTCTGTAAAAAGAAATTGAAATAGATATTCCTGTTTAATTTTGGCCATTTGCACAGTGTGGAGCCTGGCCAAGTTGATCTATGCACAAAAGATTCTGGTTAATTTCACTTAACCCACATTTCAAAGGAAGTTCTAGGCGGGCCATTGGAATGCATTAAATACAGAGATAGTGATTTTTTTTTTTTTTAGTTAATGATTAAATGCACATATTTCTGTGGCTCACCATGTATATAGTTGTATCAATGTTCCCTAAAAAGTGAAATATGGGAGGTACTTGATGCGTCATAATTCATTAATGATGAACAAATATAAGATCAGTATGTAACTGTATGTAAAAGTATGTAATCAGTATAAGAGTTTATTTGTGGTTAATACACAAGTAATAGCATAAAACTAAATTACTTGTGTCTCCTCAAGGGAAGTGTTACTGTGTTCTGTCATGGATTTTACCTCGATAGCATTCCATGGTAATGTAAACTTAAACAGGCCTATGTTAGTTTGATAACACATGGCTGTCTTTATTGCAAACAAAAAGTGATCTTTTGACATTGCTTTATTCTTCTCTTTAGTTGACATTGATGTAATCCAAATCCACATTACTGATTACAGATTCAACAGCAGATAATTCAAAACCACACCGGATAACATTTTTAAAGTTACTTACCCAACCTTGCTTGCGAGCGTGCATGTGGTTTTTATCATTATGTCATGAGTGGAGCTATGAACTTGTCCTAGTTAGGAGAGTTTAAGATTTTGGGAGGTTAGGAAGCCTGTCTAATACTCTTTTCCTATCTTAGGATAGGAATAATGATTTAGGAACCGTTCACCTGTAACAGCTATTCCCCAATTCAGATCCTACCCCTAGTTACCAACCAGCTAAAATAGGATCTGCAAGTTAGATTTCTGTATAATGCCCCAGGACAGAATATAAAGAATATGGTTATAAATGAGAATTCAGTTGGCTAGGCGTGATTGATCTGGTGTGAATTAGTTTGCAATGTAACCAATTAGATGTTAGATTTGTGTAGAACCGACACACTGAGTTTACACCAGGTGCTGTAAGCAAAATGTAATAACATGAATGTGTGTATTTATAAACCTGATCTGGCTGTAATACGGATTTGTTGTAAGCGGTTCACAGCGATTTCAACGTGGTGGTCACGTGATCAAGCGGCTACTATAGGAGAGTAAAGTGGGTCGTTTTAATTGCGCCTGTTACCGGCGTTCATGACGTCGGGCCGCTAATAGAAGCCTGCAGAGTAACGTCTGCTCACTGGCACGTGCGCCGATTAATGTGTCGGGCAGCGAAAAGGGATAAAGCGAAGGAATGTAGCTGATGTGGCATAAAAGGAGAAGTTGATGGAGACAGCCGACTGAGGAGTTTGGCGAAGGATTGGGAGGGGCGAGTGCTGATCGGACGGCGGGGCAGCAGAGCCGGACAAATTAAAACAAATTGAGAGTATGTGGTATGACATCAGCAAGCGGCATATAGATGTGTCACCTACAAAAGGGCTCATTTCAGCAACTATATTCGCTTACGGCCATACCACCCTGAACACGCCCGATCTCGTCCGATCTCGGAAGCTAAGCAGGGTCGGGCCTGGTTAGTACTTGGATGGGAGACCGCCTGGGAATACCAGGTGCTGTAAGCTTTTCTTTTTACACTTTTGCTGTACCCAGGGGGCGCCCATTCCCCTCACAAATGGAAACTGGTCACCCCAACCTCTCATATTACGAATTATTCTTATTAATAAATCACAAACTTTTACACACACATCTTATGCTATTTCTTTATATGACTGGTGCAAAGCTCACCGCCTTTCTTCTTCCTTTTCAAAACCATTGTAAATGATAGCCTTCTTCCTGAGCCTATAGTTTCATGTGTATTGCACTGGGCTTCACGGATGGATATGGGCTGGAAAGCTCTTGGCGGACCGAAGAAGCCGTCAGGGGTATTGATAGAGTCATAAGGATATGAATGCGTGCAGTTATAAACCTGATCTGGCTGTAGTACGGATTTGTTGTAAGCGGCTCACAGCGATTTCAACTTGGTGGACACGTGATCAAGCGGCTACTAAGAGAGTAAAGGGGGTCATTTTAAGCTGCGGATCAATTGCGCCTGTTACCGGCGTTCATAACGTCGGGCCGCTAATGGAAGCCTGCAGAGTAACGTTTGCTCACTGGGAAGTGCGGCGATTAATCTGTCGGGCAGCGAAAAGGGATAAAGCGAAGGAATCTAGCTGATTTGGCATAAACGGAGAAGTTGACGGAGACAGCCGACTGAGGAGATTGGCGAAGGATTGACAGCCGATCTCTGTCACGTTCCCGTATGACCAGCAGAAGTCACTGCTGGTCGTTCCGTTCCCCTCCATTTATGTCTATAGATCACACCCATCTGTCGTTTGCTCTTCGTTAGTCCATGTATATTAGCGTCTGCTTGACTTGTGCTCTCCAGTCCGGTCATTGTCATCATCCATATCACTCCCTGCACTGTTCTTTACGTGAGTGTTTCCCCATAGGTATTCTAGCTTCCTTGGTCTGTTATTATCTGCCTTTCCCCCAATGGTACAGAAATGTTCCTCATAGTCCATTTCCGTATCTCAGCAGCAGATGTCACTGCTGGGCATTTCATTTCCGTCTGTTTGTGTCTATATGTCATACCTGCCTCTCGTTTGGCTTTTGTTAGTTCATGTACATTACTGTCTGTCCATGTCGTTCTCTGCCGAATTCCCCATGTGAGTGTTTCCCATGATTAGGTTTTAGTCTATAGCCTCCCATTTAGTTGTTCTCGGTTCCTTGGTTTTGCCCCTCGTGGTCTTTTGTTTTCTGCTTGTTTGTTTCGATTAATAAAGCTTTTCAATTATCCCTTCCTCTGACGTGACACTGCAGCGAAGTGGTTTCATAACGTGCGGATCCACAGTGAAAGACATGGAACGTGCTTTTAATTCGTCTAATCAGGTGCATCTGTGTCACGATAGAAATGTATTAAATAGCCTAAAGCGCCGTTAAGAACGGGTATCGCAAAACCCAAAAGTATCGCAATTTGATTTTTTCCAATATCGTTCAGCCTTTAATAGATGTTTGTTGTAATTTTTTGGAATTACCCTCCCCGTCCCTCTATTTCCGACGTCCCTATACGCACACTCATGAGCACACTTGCGCACATTTGAGTGCTAAGAAGTTTGTGCAAATAATTCCTTATTTTGACCATTTAGAATATAGCAATCCTTTCACATTCACAAACTTGACATTTCACGAGTTGACCGTGAACAGTTAAACGGGAATTTGGAGCTTTCTGAAAGATCACAGAACCTCGCAAGCGACGTGTAAAACCAAAAACAGTAGTGAAATTAATTAAAAATAAATAAATAAAAATAAATATTAGTGATACAGAATATTTAAAGTCTTGGCTTAGGTACGCCGCGCATCTTCTCTGCAACCAGCCACACGCGTGTTAGCTGTATTTATGACCGTGGAATCTGGCGTTTCTCGCAATAAGTTTTCAGCGCTGTGAATATTGCATTTTTAATAGGTCCAAAACATAGTACTCACAGTGCGTATAAGAGTAACGTTGTAAATACAGGCGCATGATTTAGATGGTTTGTATATTATACAAAAATGTTTAAATAAAGTCAGAAGAAAGAGTAGCAGTTTGTACCTTTGCTTGTCACTGGGGCTGTAGCCTCAAGGGTCTGCCAGTTTACCCTAGCTGTAGGTAAATGTACCTTTTACTCTGATTTAAGGGATTACGCACGGTACAAACACAATGAATGTACCCCCAATAGTACAAAGGGTTCCTCATAGTCCATTTCTGTATCTTAAAAGGTACATTCATCCTTGAGATTACAGCCCCATGACAAGCAAAGGTACACATTGGTACTCTTTTTATTCTGAGTGTAGGAAACGACAAAGCCATTTGGTGTGATAAGCGTCCTGTACTGTTTGTTTAGAAATTGATCATTAAAAATAAACTTTTTATAAAAAAATATTTAACAAAATGTAATAACATGAATGTGTGCATTTATAAACCTGATCTGGCTGTAGTACGGATTTGTTGTAAGCGGCTCACAGCGATTTCAACGTGGTGGTCACGTGATCAAGCGGCTACTATAGGAGAGTAAAGTGGGTCATTTTAATTGCGCCTGTTACCGGCGTTCATGACGTCGGGCCGCTAATAGAAGCCTGCAGAGTAACGTCTGCTCACTGGCACGTGCGCCGATTAATGTGTCGGGCAGCGAAAAGGGATAAAGCGAAGGAATGTAGCTGATGTGGCATAAACGGAGAAGTTGATGGAGACAGCCGACTGAGGAGTTTGGCGAAGGATTGGGAGGGGCGAGTGCTGATCGGACGGCGGGGCAGCAGAGCCGGACAAATTAAAACAAATTGAGTGTATGTGGTATGACGTCAGCAAGCGGCATATAGATGTGTCACCTACAAAAGGGCTCATTTCAGCAACTGTATTCGCTTACGGCCATACCACCCTGAACACGCCCGATCTCGTCCGATCTCGGAAGCTAAGCAGGGTCGGGCCTGGTTAGTACTTGGATGGGAGACCGCCTGGGAATACCAGGTGCTGTAAGCTTTTCTTTTTACACTTTTGCTGTACCCAGGGGGCGCCCATTCCCCTCACAAATGGAAACTGGTCACCCCAACCTCTCATATTACGAATTATTCTTATTAATAAATCACAAACTTTTACACACGCATCTTATGCTATTTCTTTATATGACTGGTGCAAAGCTCACCGCCTTTCTTCCTTTTCAAAACCATTGTAAATGATAGCCTTCTTCCTGAGCCTAGTTTCATGTGTATTGCACTGGGCTTCACAGATGGATATGGGCTGGAAAGCTCTTGGCGGACCGAAGAAGCCGTCGGGGGTGTTGATAGAGTCATAAGGATATGAATGCGTGCAGTTATAAACCTGATCTGGCTGTAGTACGGATTTGTTGTAAGCGGCTCACAGCGATTTCAACGTGGTGGACACGTGATCAAGCGGCTACTAAGAGAGTAAAGTGGGTCATTTTAATTACGCCTGTTACCGGAGTTCATAATGTCGGACCGCTAATAAAAGCATGTAGAGTAACGTTTGCTCACTGGCATGTGCGACGATTACTCTTCGGTGCTGTGAATATTGCATTTTTACTTGCGTACGTATAAATAAAACGCATTTGGGCCACCGTAGCTGCTTCTGCTCCCTGTTGGTTACGGCGGCACTGTTGTGTCAGTGTATTCATCATGGCGGTCAATCTTACGGAGCTGTCTCTCTCTCAGTTAGAAGGTTTGAAGACACAGCTGGATCAGGTAGGGGACCTTGCCTTTTCAGACTGTGTTATGAATGTAAGGTTAGTTGAGAAGTGGCGGAAGCGAGCATGTGAAAGCCGATACCGGTTCACTAACCGGTTTCTTAGCCATGCGGTGCTCCAGTGTAAGAGATGGGGCTTGACTTGTGTGCTGTCTCTGGTCTTTATTCTCTTTTAACTGCATCTCGACAATGTACTATTTTTCTGCTGTAGAAAATACATTTAAAGCAGAGCTGGTTTTAGAGTAATAACGTTATTAAGGCTACATCGAAACCCAAACGAGGGTCAGCATATAACACATCGCTGATTTACGTCAGTGTAGATGTATTGCACAGGAATTATGTATAACTGTATGAAGGTAGGGTGTTTTCCGTAAGAATGTATTATAATTGTTGTTGTTATCGATTTGTGTCTGTTCAGTAACATTTAATTGATTTTAGTAAAAAGTTTTTAATTTTGTTTCTTTTATTATGAGATGAGCGTGAACATAGTTTAGATGAACTGTGGCTGAAATGCTAACCTCCAGTAGCGTGGTAATTAAAAAAATAATAAGTCTAATTATTATTGAGCAAACCGTATTGATTCAATATTTATTAAAGGGCATGTCGTGGACAAATTTTATATGAGGTAGTTCCATGCCACATGCTGCCTTTCATTTATTTATATATAATATAAATAAACTGGGTAAAATATGTTGGAGATATTCTGTTTTTAATTCAGGGTTTCTAGGCATAATTGTTGAAAATTTGTTTTATAGGAGACTGAGTTCTTGACTTCCTCAATTGGTCAGTTAAAGGTTGTGCAGACAAAGTATGTGGAAGCCAAGGACAGTATAGGTGTCCTCAACAAGGACAATGCAGGTAAGTTATCTAGACATTTTAGATGCATGTGCTTATTGTGTTCTCAGTCACAGTTTAAAGGGTTAGTTCATTAGTTTGTCTGTTGCGTTTGGACAAACATAATCAGAAGATAATGAAAATAAGATTTTTTTTAATGGTCTTTGCATGAAATCATGGAGAAACAGTTCTTAAATTCTTACATCTTTGGTATTTGTTACTTCTATCTAGATTGCAGTTTGTCTTTCCCTTCCCCGGCATGGTGCATTGTCTAACATTTAATACTTTTCTTGTGCCTCTTCCTTGCTGTTGTGTCTTGTAGTTTCTGTAAAATCTCAAGTGCTTTGGAACATTTGTTAGAATTCAAATGTTCAATTTTTTAACTGAAAGTGAAAGGCAGTTTAATGTCAGAAACAGTAAATTTTTAGTTTTATTTTTACTGTAGTACTTGGCGCAATACTGTGTTTTGTAGATATTAATCCATCCATCCATTTTCCAAACCGCTTATCCTATTGGGTCGCGGGGGGCCGGAGCCTATCCCGGAAGCAATGGGCACGAGGCTGGGAACAACCCAGGATGGGGGGCCAGCCCAGCGCAGGGCACACTCACACACCATTCACTCTTACATGCATTCCTACGGGCAATTCAGCAAGTCCAATCAGCCTCAGCACGTTTTTGGACTGTGGGGGGAAACCGGAGTACCCGGAGGAAACCCCACGACGACATGGGGAGAACATGCAAACTCCACACACATGTGACCCAGGCGGAGATTCCCAGAGGTGTGAGGCAACAGTGCTAACCACTGCACCACCATGCCGCCCCGTAGATATTAATATATTTCATATTTTTCATTTATAGGAATTTTGAACGCTAACATTTTTCTTGAATCCTTTCCAAATTATCTAAACATCCTCTGTCCTTGTGCTAAAGGCAAAATGCACAATCCTTTACTGAGGTTTGCTGGGTAAAAACATGAATCAATCAAGCCTGACCTTTTCTCAAGGGAAAAATAAACGTTTTCATGTATTTACTCCCTTTGGCAAACATCTCTTCTTCTCATCCTTCCTACTTCAGGAAAAGAACTTCTTGTCCCCCTCACCAGTTCGGTATCCTTTTTAGTTCCACAAATTTGTCAGGAACATGCCAGTTCCGTAATATAAAGTTCAAAGTGTGGAATTGCCACCAGTGTCTTTTCATTGAGTTGATTTTAGGAGTTGACATCTCAGTGCTAAGTTGAAGGATACTGAGGCTAACGGTGATGTCCCTTAATGAAGCATGCGTAGATGTATGTTCCTGGGACACTGAATGACGTTGAGCATGTCTTAGTGGACGTTGGAACTGGATATTATGTGGAAAAGGTAAGGAAATCAGTATTTAAAGTATTTAACTCAATATTTTCATGTTATGTCCGGTGTAAAATTATTTTTTGTAAATTGTCACCTTGTCCAGTGTGCACTTTATTCCAGTTAACCCTAAAAGGTGGAAGTGCAGCTGGCCATATGTAAAGCTTTTGTTATGTGTGGTGTGAATGTAAAAGTCATTTTGCATTATGTCAGAATGTAGAGGATACAAAGGAATTCTTCAAGCGAAAAATTGACTTCCTCACGAAGCAGATTGAGAAGATTCAGCCAGCCCTCCAGGAGAAGCATGCCATGAAACAAGGTAAGCCAAGCATGCGGACTGTTCGTTCTGTTCATTTTCACTTTGCTGGAAGTACCACTCAGGGAGGTGCTTGTTGCATTTTGTTGTACCTCAAAGTCAAGTCAGAATAGGGCTGTGCAATATCCCATTGTGATATAATCTCAGTATGTATACATGTGTAATAATCACCAAGGCTTTAGAAGATGTGCCTGTCCGGATGTCACCTTTCATGGTACTCTATGGGCATTTGCCTACAATTTGATAAGCAGGTTAGTAGTACTTCTAAGACATCAAAGGAAGATGTATTATGAGACCCACACGTTGGTAACACTTAGCGTATCTTTATGTTTATTGCGTTTGGGAGCGCGCTGCATGCTACCTTTTGATATATCATGGAAAGCTATATGCAGTGGAGCGCCGGTGAAGGAAGTGACGGCTCAGCAGCCACAACATCTTCTAAAGAAGGAGACATTGTGGATACACAAGCTAACAAGGTGTCAGTGGTGTGGCGCTACTTTTTGTGGCGTAAAAGTCTGACGTTTATCTACAGTGACAACAAATTTACATAGTAACACTTTGCTTGAGGGGCACAAATTATGCAGCATTATGCTATGTATTACTTTGTTGCTAATACACAAGTCTTCGTTACATACTGGTCTCATGTTCATTCATCATTAATGAATCATGACACATCTTTTATCTCAAGCAGTTACTATATTTTTTTAATTCTGTTAGTTTTTGTGAACTACTGAAGAAACTATTAAGGAACTGCTGAAGGTACAAGTAAGGAATGAGTTGCAAGTGAAACACTAATCTGTTTGTTCATCATTAATGAATTATGACGCATCCTTTGTCTCAAGTAGTTACTATATAATGTAGCTACTACACATTGATTGAATGTTACATTTATATGGCACTTTTCAAGATACTCAAAGTGGTTTACAAAAGCAGTGGGGATCCATTTCAATCTCCACCACCACTGTGTAGCCCCCACTTGGATGATGTAACAGCAGCCATTCTGCACCAGTACACTCGCCATACAGTAACTAAGGTGGTGAAGGGGCAGGAGATAATTCAGCAACTGGATACAGGGAATGATTTCGAGGCCAGATTTGAAAGGGTAACAATAGGGAATTTTTAGCCAGGGGATTGCCTGTACTCTCCTGAAAGATGGCCAGGGTCTTTTATGACCTCAAAGTCAGGACCTCACCTGAGGTATGGTGCCATTTTTACAGAACGCGGTGTCTTAATGTTTAGGGAAGCACACTTGTAATTGAAAGATTGCAGGTTCGAATCCCCGACCAGCAACGTACCGCCCCCAAGCACTGCTCCCCAAGAATTGGATGTTCGTTTGATGAGAAATAGCTCATGAAGTGCAAACAGACCACAAAATTGGTCTGTAGCATCAAAACAATTACCCTGATCAGAATCCTACAGCCAACGTTTTGTCTACATGGTCTTAAGATGCTGCAGTTCAAATTTCGTATGAAGTGGATAAACGGCCTAGGACAAGTTTGAAAAAGTAGATTTGCACATTTTGCAAACTAGCTAAAGATTTCAAGGGCAGAGTTTATGGTTTTATTTGCCTGAAGCCAAGGAATGTGGAGAAAATGGAATTTTCTTTCTATCGCTTTCTATGAAAGACAGGCCTGTTAGCACTTCATGCGATTGCTCCCTGGGTACACTGGTGCTGTAAGGGGGGTGGGGTGGGGAGGTATGATAAATTTTGTAAAAAAAATTGGATTGGTCTGGGTTGGGGGGCCTAATATATGTTGTCATGGACCCCAAAATCTCTAGTGGCACCTCTGCCATGCCCAACTGAGTAATGCATCAATATGTTAATGCTACAGGCATGTTTGCGGGCCTGGACTTTCAGGCTACAAGGTGCCATTGTTTTGACACCATAGTTTGCTTCTGTCCCTCCACCTTTCAAATGTTTATCATGGCCTGGATCACAAACAGTCAGGTGCAGTTTAGAGTTGCCAGTTAGCCTAACCTCATGTTTTAAGACTGCAGGAGGAAACTGCCACAACATGAGGACAACATGCAAACTCTTCTCAGTGATCGGGCCACTGCTACCCACTGAGCCTATTTCACTTCCTCTCTGCTCGATAATTTCATTGCATAAAGACGGCCAATTACATCATGTTTTCCCAACCCAGTGCTTGGAGACCCACCAGATAGTCCATGCTTTTTGCTCCCTCTCAGCATCCAATATGGAGCAAAAATTTTACCTTTTTCAGGGAGCTGGGAGGGAGCAAAAACATGCACTGTCTGGTCGTTCCTAAGGACCAGTTTGGGAAACCGTGATTAACATAATAAATAAATGGTCTAACTGAACAAAATCAAATAAAAGAAACCAGCCGGAGAAAAATATCAGTATTGTAAGAGAAAGTCTTTATTTATTGTTTCGCAGAACCGTAATTTATTCCTGTTTGTTTTTCAGCTGTGATTGAGGTCATGAATATGAAGATTCAGCAGCTACACAGTCAGCAGACTCCACAATCTGGAGCCACCAAGGCTTAAGAGCAGTGGGGTTGGGGGTTGCATGAATTGTTTGATGCTAGTCACAGGCACACAAACAGGGCCCATGCTGTACTGCTAATTTAGCTTTCAATAGCTAACTTGGATTTTGTTGTAAAGTCTTTTATCTGGAAACTCACAATTGTTAAAAGGGGGTCAAAATTATGATTGGCTGGGAGGTTGACCAGTACATACATAAAGAGAGGAGAGCAGACATGAGCTGGAGGAAAGGAGTCATCGCCTCACAAAATGTCCATGTTATGTCATGAAGCGTGAATGTTTTCAGAACATAGGACCTAATGCTATGATCAGAAAAGGCTTTTTAGTTTTATTTGAGTGTTTAAAGCTACAATTTGAAACATTTGTATGTACAATACTGCATAAAACAGTTTCTAAAATTGGGCAGGACTGGGCTTGACATCATTCTGGACATTATTAGTTAATTTGTTTTACCTGAAATGTAACTAAATTATTGAGACAGCTTTAGTACCTGTTTTGAATATCAAAAGTCTGTTAAAGCTAAATGACACATCTAAATAATTAAACGTATTACTTTGATTCATATCCCATGAAAAAAAAATATTCTATAGGCTCTGTCAGTGTGACTGTTTGTTCTCCAGATGTTTGTGTGCTGTTTGGGGGAACTTGTGTGACTGTGAATGTCCTCTGGCCAGTCTGGTGTATATACTACTTCCGGGGGTAAGCTGGCAGATGCCGATTATTCTAACACTAGATAAAATGGTTATCAGAGGAATCTGGATTGATCCATGACCATCTGTAATGGATTATCACTAGTGGTTGCTTCCAAGCAATTAGCAATCTTTGACACCAGTATTAAGAACATATGGCAATGGAACTTGGTCATGTAACATACAGAACACGTGGGTGTGCAACAGGTGCAAATCTGAAAATTTCATTGGTACACAATTAATCTGCAGGCATTTTCTGTAGCCTGATAGAGGTATTATGTAAGACAATAACCATAGACATTTCTGAATAGTTTGAAACCGTTCAGCCTGGGTCAACTTCATGTGCTTAAATAAAACTCAATATAAATGGTTGTTTACTTTGAAAATAACATTATTATAAGTAACTAGTGTTAATTATGACTTTAGAGTTAGATTTTACCCATGCTACAACAGAGTAATAACCTAATGTGTAATATTTGGGCTCAGAGAGATATTGAACCACCACGTCAGATGGCGGTACCACATTACTCCCTGTCTAGTTAAGTTTGGCCTCGCTCACACCGGCAACTGTCACGCGCTGTTGCTATGCGGCGGTTTCAGTACACGGGGCGTTACTAGGGAAGGGGTACGCGGGGCGGAGCACAGGCCGCGCTGGCTACTGGGACGGTGGTGGTGTGTAAATTAGTGTCTGTCAGCGGGGCTCAGTAATGGTGCGTGTCCCTTGTGTCCGCTTCGTCGCCCGGCCATGAATGCGGTTTGTCAAGGGGTAACTAACGGGTCAGGAGAACGATAGACGAGCCTTGCGTCGTCCAGTCTTTGCCTCTTCGTTTCGACGGTGACTTTATCCAGTCTGCGGTTGAGCCGGTCGCAGTAGGAGACAGCGGCGGGTCCGGTTGCATTCGCCCCGGCGAGGCGAGGGATCACGGCAAGCGGGGGAGCCACGAGAGAGCGGCGGCGGCGGCGGCGGGAGGAACGGCGAGCTAGGAGCGGCCGATGAGTTCGGAGCAGGACGGAGGGCTGCAGAAGCAGGAGGAGGGCCAGCTGGGATCGGACACCGGAGGACCGACGGAAACAGCGGTCGATAGGAGCGAACGCCAGGGCGGCATGGTAAGTTGGGCCTAGTTGCGAATAAGCTTGGCCCCCTCCCGGCTGAACATGACTTCGGGGGCGATCGCAACTCCAAATATAGAAGGCAGGTGTCGGTTCGGACGTGCAAGCCGCGTCATCTATGGCAGCGCCGGACATGTCAGCTTGGCGAGCTGTAGGTTCCGGCTCCATCCGGATGACCCGGTCGGTTCCGTGGTGTTTCATTTCAGTTCGGTGCGGTGCACCTTGTTGCCGGTAAGGAAATACCCCAGCGAATGCCCCGGGGACGACGAAACGAGCGAACGGACCGCCGCATTATTTAACCCCCGAGTGAGCCATGATGTGAGCTTTCCATATGGTAGCGCGTTTCTTAACGTTTCATTCAAAAATCCAGTCTAATTAATCAGCCGGTCAACGTGTAAGGCTCGGAAAGAAAACTACATGGTCAGATGTTGGCTGGACTGTGAAGCTGCCAGCTCTGGAAACGTGCAAACCCGCGGCCTGGTTCTGGTTCCGCTAATGCTAGCGATAACTGTGATGCTAATGCTAAATATGACGGCAGTGATATTGCTAGTGCTAATGCTAGCTGAAGTGCTGGATTGTTCCGCTGGCTGTTAGCGGGCTAATATCGTGACGGCGGCTCGGGGTGGGGGGGACCTCGCGGTTGAAACATTCACCGGGTCCATTTCCACTGCTGTTTCCCTTAGTTTAGATGTCCGGCTTCTCAAGTGACCTAGAAAGTCGCTAGACATGTGGCTCTGCTCGTCGGTGACATTCGTATACAAACGTATATCTGTTCCCCTTTCCGGCCTTCGCGCCCTGCGAGGTGCCGTGCGAAGAGAATAACCACCTCTTGTCCTCCCTGGGTGTTGGTGTGACCCGTAGGCCTGTCCTGTGCATTTAGGCCCCCGTTGCAGCTAACCGGTCGATCTCCTGTACAGTGATGCATTATACAGTTGGTTGTGGTTTAAAAAAGTAAGGGGACGCTGAACTGCATGTGTGTATGTGCGCGCGCGCGCGCGGAGTGCGGGTGGCCTGTTGTGGCCTTTAGCCTGTTTGACATTAGCTAGGCGTGCACTCTGCTGACTTGGCTGCATTTCAATGACATTGCGTTGACCAGCCCAGCACCGATCTGTCCCCTAACCTCATGGCCACCTACCGTGTTTGCCGTCTTAAACTTGTATGCATTATCTTGTTCTTATTGATTAGTAAGCTTGACAAAGTCCAGGGACAGCTTAATGTGCCTCTTCGTGAACGTTATCTGCCACAGATCTGTAATCTCGTTGGTACGATACAGAAGGTGCATTCGTTAAAACTGTTCACGTAAAACGCAGAACACAGTTACAGGCAGCCCTCGTGTCATTAGCACAAACTACAAGTACCGATGTGCAAGGCATTTATAATTTATTATGCACGGGATCATTTATTAATGAGGTACAAGTCATTTTGGAGTTAGAAGCCGTGGCCACACTTCATTTAAAAGTGCATATCTACATGGCCGCAGAACACAGCAAAGTTTACTCTCCAAACATTCGATGTTTTGCCATATTTCCAAAGCAATACTATCAAACAGATATGTAGAATGTTCTTACAAGTTGGTCCAAGTACATTTTTAATAGTAATATACTGCTGGCCGTTCCATATTTTTCTGTAGGCTTGACCTGCTTTCCGTATGGGCAAATATTTATTCAAATACCAATCTAAACTTCAGTTCACTCGTGTCCCTCCCTCATGATTTCAGACGTCATATCAGCAGCCACTCTATCCCTGATGGAGCAGAATCTATCTGATCAAACCAATTAAGAGAAATGGTTGAATTTGGCACAAGTGCCCTGACCTTGTATATTTAGCTTAAAACGCCTATAGTTCATAGCATAGCCTCGTCTGCTGCATTATTCCGTGTAACAAAAAGCCACTAAAGAATTCTCTGGTATAAATTATACATGCCATTTCTTCATTTCAGTCCTTGAATCCACCTCTGAAATAGTTGGTCCTAAGGACTGGCTACTGGAAGTGCCTCTTTTGTCCCCACAGATCTCTTTGGTGTTCACTGGAGTCTCATCCAGTGCACGTCATCATTCATCAGCTTGTCAGTCCTGTAAGTTAGTGGTGTAGGAATTTCCAGTTATTAATTAATGGGCATGTTTGTAGTACACGATCCGTAAAATGAAGAGCAGCATTGCTGGTTTACAGATGTATGTATGTTAAGTGGAACCAAGAGGTTCTTTGCCGTTTAACCTTAGATGACATGGCCCCTCCTCCCCCCGCCGAATTTTTGATAGACACTTTTGATTACACCATTTCCCATTAGTTTTTCATAATTGACATTGTACAGTGTTGGTGTTGACAAGCTGGCTTTACAGTTTACTTGCACTGTATTTTATCCGGCACTATCTTGTGGCAGGACATTGCTGCCTTGGAAAAGGTTCAACGTAGGGTTACAAGAATGATTCCTGGTCTTAGATGTGTGTTGGGAAATGAAACTCCATGGTAATGCAAGTAGCATGTTTGTGAAAATGAATCTTTGGAATTCGTATGAACAAATGTATCATAATTATCCCGACTTCTACAGCCATTTTTATTTCAACTTTCTGCTGGTACCAAGTTGACACTTTCGGGCAACTTTCTTTCATATAACTTTCAGTGCATCTGATTTGTATGTTTGAGTAGGAATACAAGTGGACAAGACAGCAGGATCTTTCTGTTGCTGTGTGTGTGTGTGTGTGTGTGTGTGTGTGTGTGTGTGTGTGAGATCAGACTTGTTTCAACCATTGCCAAAATATGTGGCGCTACCACTGCAATTTATATTGGGAGTTTGTGTTTTCACCCCCCCAAAAAAAAAACATTTCTGTGACCATGCCTGTTATGTGTTGCTTGTCTGCAGGCTTCTCTGTATGACCATATATTTGGAGAATGCTACCCCCTTGATTTTGCCCACATTGAAGCAAAGTAATGACATTCACATTTACATTCAGAGGAGAGTTTACAGCTACAGATCACCCCTCGATCTGTAGCTGTCAACTCTCCTCTGAATGTAAATACTTGTTTATGCTTTTGATGTTTCAGCAATTCCACGCAAATACTATGCCACCTGTTACCTACTAAGTGCATAAATTATAAACGACACAATGTGTGCAACATTTTGATCCTTGTATTTTTAATGTAATTCAGTTTTCATTTTTATTTTTACTGGTTTTATTTTAAACTACTGTAATGTAGTTTAGAATGCCATGTAAAAAGGTATCAGTTTAAGAAAGAAAGGCATCAGTTTAAGAGCCTATGCTGTACAAGTAAAGCTTAATAGGAGCTTAAAGAGCTACTTTACTGCTTTTTATGCCCGTAAGTAATCTAATTGTCAGGAGTTATTTTTCAGGAGCACTAAGTATTTATGCTTCAGTCCGCAGAACTACCAACATAGTCGCTACTCCTACCTTAGTCCAGAGAATATGAAAGTTCTCTACATTTACGTACAGAAAAAAATAGTCGTGCCTGTTGTACTTATCACGTGACGCAACGAACGAATAGGGGAGTTTCCGGTTCCGTTTCCCGATACCGTTTCCATGTGCCGCTCAGTCGCCGGAAGGGGCCGGTCTTTTGGGGCTCCTCTACCAATGGCTTTGCGGTGGCTGCATCACGTGGAGCAGACGTTATAAAGGGTAAGGGGCGGAGTCCTTGAGTTCCTAGGCCGGCTGGGACCGCACCGTCTAGGTGTTAGTTTGTCCTTAATCTTGCTTTTGAGCTTTGGATTTCTCCGCCGATAGCTTTTTAATTGATGCTCACGTTGGCAATTTATAGATCTCATAGAAGGGGGAAGACATGCTACTGCTTGAGGTTTGTAAGCCGTACTTTCGCAAGGACTTTATAAGTAGACGGTGGATCGCACGATTCTCTGAACGAGGTGGCCAGTTTGAATAAAACGCTTTTGGAGATTTAAAATTAAATGCAAATGGGCGATTTTCGGCGGGTTCAGGCAGAGTTTTTCCTCTTTATATTTTGTGTGTATTTTATCTGACTCCACAGTTTTAAGGAAGCGTAAGAATGACACTTTAGATGTCATTAGATGTCTTCGAGGTGGCCACTTGCGTATCGACCGGTAAATGCTGCGTAATGGTGGTGGCTCGTCGTGCCAGTAAGTTCGAAAGACAGACCGCGTGGTGCCCGGGAGCCATAGCTTTCGCAGGTTTATCGTTTTCGACACATTATTGAAGATTCTGTGTTGGTTCAGTCTTTAACCAGCTTCTTAGTTAGTGCTTATTAACCTTCTGGTTGTTGGTTATTAATAGCCGACTATGGCTGCCGAATTAACTTAGTATTAAGACGCAGTTGTTAAATTTTAACCGATCTCTGGCTTTTTAGGCAATGGAAGCGGTATCATGTTAATGCGAATCAGTCTGCTGACAGTGCTGAGTAAGGTTTGACGTTTCCTGCTCCGACATGCCGTTCTGTAGCGCTGCTAGGCAAGCGCAGTGCAAGGTACTATCATCTAAAGTCATGTGGAACTCTTGAGATTTTGATAGACCTTAAGATGATGATTATATTTTGAACGGAGTTGGCTGTAAAACTTTTCTCAACTGTTTTGCATATAAGTAGCTGTTTAAGGAATACTGTCTGCAGTAATACTCGGAAGGTAATTGCACCTTTAACAGTCATAATGTCCCTTCAGGCGTGTGGGTTAAAATGAGAGGGAAATGCCATCTTCAGCTGAATTCAGCTTAAGTGTAACATATAACATTCTTCCTTTTCAGCTGTTTGTTAATCTTTCAAAGAAGGAACTGCTCGTCTAGTTAAAAGGATAGAATTTCTGATAAGGCTGAACCTCAGTGTCTAGTGGGGGAAGTGACCGTCAAGTGACACGCGTCTAAAATGTCTTTGGTTGTTTTTATATTGATTTATGTAAGTGGTTGCTGGTAATAAGTCACGTGACCTAAGAAGGTAAAAAGTAGCAGGTGCATGATATTTTCTCTTCTGTCACAGGTCACCTCTAAAGGAGCTGGCCTGAATCCTAATGCCAAGGTGTGGCAGGAGATCTCATCAGCTCCTAGTGAAGCTCCTGTTGACGGCGGTGACGGTTCCCAGTGGCAGCAAATGTCCCCCACTGACATCACTGGAGGTTTGGGCAAAGCAGGTTCTTAATGATTTGTGTGACTTTGGATGTAGCCTTTCGAGAGTCAAAAAAAGTTGTGTACTTGACTTATTGACCTGTTGCCTCCTAGGGTTTTCGGAGGCTCCTCCTGCAGAACATAAACCTGGCAGTGGGGAGCTGACACACCTTGCAGATGGCGGCTCGCCCTCTCTGTCTGAGGCTGTCGTCAATGGCGACCTTGCCTTTACAGTCTACGAGCCAGTGTCTGGGCTTGCTGGTCAGTACAGAACACACTTTGTATGAGTATGGGGGGGCCAATGTGGATCTCAGTAAGTTACAAATCTGTGCCTGTCTGGAGCATCATGCATTCACTTCTTATGGCCTGTCAAGTAATCGTCTCTGTGGCTCCCTTGAGCTCTTAGGCCAAGCTTTCACTTTGGGCGAAAATGTTGCTTAACTGAATGTAATGTGATGTAAGGGGAATTTGCATGCTTCTGTCCATAAAATACATATTTAATTTTCCTTGTGGCAGGTGATGTATCACAGGAGCAGCCAGTTTCACCAGAGAACTTGCGTGAATCTCTCAAGAAGCAGCTGGAGTTCTGCTTTTCCAGGTAAGCTGGGGGGTCTGATAGCTTTTGATTGGGAGTTTGTTATACTGGGCTTGTTCCTGTGCCGGCTGCTAAAAAGCAGATGACTCGATTTTTCTTGCAGAGAGAATTTGTCCAAAGACTTGTACCTGATGTCTCAAATGGACAGTGACCAGTTCGTTCCCATCTGGACCATCGCCAGCATGGAAGACGTCAAGATTCTCACCACCGATATGGACCTCATCTTGGACGTACTGCGTGGTGAGTCCGTCTGGCCGACGGACGGGCCTAAGACCTCCTGATGTTTCTGGTACTCCTTTCCCACCCAGCATGTTCGGCCACAAAGTACATGGCTTGTTTCAGTCGTGAATAGGTAACAACCGTGATACTGAACACCTGTTTGGCATTAGATCATGCGATTCATATTTCTTGGTATGTGATGATGATTTTGGTCAAGCATAAAAATCAGTGTATATGGGGTGGGTTTAGTCCTGGAGAATGGGGGGACTGTCATTCGAGAATAGTAGCTGTGTAAGAAGCATGAAGACTTGTAGGTTGATATTACAGGCTAGTGCCCTAACAACAGAAGAACTAGTGAGTATTTTGGTCTTGTACTTAACGTTTCAGTGAGCTGTTTGTACACATGCTTTTTCACGTTTTAGCATAAGGATTTGGCATGTCAGTCTGTTACGGTGTGTACTTTTTGTCTCCAGGTTTGTCACACATTTAAGAATATGGTAAATACTGGAAACTGATTACTGTTATGGTAGATGGTTAAACACAACTGACCTCATTGTCCTTGTTTTCTAAATGTGGTGAGGTAATATGGCCCTTTTATGTAGGAATATGTTAGGGTTCTGCCATATAGATGCAGTATCGGTGGATTTCAAGCAGCAGAGATTGGTATATTACCTTTTATCCATATTGTCCAGATCCAGGTTGTGCCTAGTGGGATGTAGTATGTGTGTATGGGACTGGTGAATCTAATGGTGGCGTCAAGCTTTTGAGGGGTCTGTGTACTACTGGGGGGGACCGGTGTGGTGAGGGCTGCTGCACAGGTGTGTGGGTCCTGTCCCTTTTTATTGATGTACTGAAGGGGTGCCTTCACCCCCCACCCCTGGCACTGTCAACAATAGGCCATTTGGGGTGGTTCTCATTCAGATCTTAAATATATCAGCTAACTTGTCTTATGATTGTGCGCAGCCTCTCCCATGGTGCAGGTGGATGAGAAGGGGGAGAAGGTCCGTCCCAACCACAAGCGCTGTATCATCATTCTGAGGGAGGTGCCCGAGACCACACCTGTAGAGGTACGTCTGCTGGATCTGGGAGGTTCACAGCTTCAGCTTGCATGTTCTCCAGCTGAGCTTTTCATTTTTGCTTTCCGTTATTGATTGAATTGCACAACATAATTTTTTGGAATTCCAAAAAGTCTGCAAAAGGCTTCCTTCCGTTTGCTTTTCATTAAAAATGACAGTATGTCAAGGTACATCTGGTAGCTCCGTTCCCACTTATCCCTCTGAAAGATTAAGCATGGCTGCCCCGTGCCTGGGTGTGTGTAGTTCACGCAGTTGGAAGTTCAGCTGAAATGCACATGCACACACTTACTTATGGGCTGGACTGTTTGAGGCTTTGGGGGGTGCTCTTTGGTTTTATTGTATACCTTAAAGTTCCGTTGACTCTGGAATTGGCCCTCCAACATGGGCAATTCCAACATGAACTCTTAGGTCATCACATGCTTTATTGTGCCCATGATTACTTCGTTGCTGGTCCTCCTCGGACTGATGTCCATGCAGGAATGCCTCTGGCTGCTGCCTCACTCAGGCGACTCGCTGTCCTAATGATGGCTCTGATAAAACTTATACGCCTTTGGTACTTTAAACATCTGCTCTCTGGGGAAAAAAACCTGCTTTTTCACTCCCGTCTAAGTATTCCGTATCAATTTATGACTAATACCTGCAACAAAGTAGATTTAAATAGCATTCCTAGGGGCGGGCAGTACATTGGTGTCAGTCATTACTGGTGTGATTGTCTGCCACGATATGGATTTACACTGTACTGTTAACACCGCGAGAATTCATTTTAATTATACAACAGCATATTTATAAAAATAAAACATTTTATTTTCTTCAAGGCTTCATTTGTAATCTAAATACTTGTCCTTAAATAGTACATGTAACTGGTTTATCTGTGATGTGTCGATTTTTCTATTAAACTCACTCCGATCAAGTGTAGCAATAGCAAATTAACAAATTGAAAATAAAGATTTTGTGTAATTATACACATTAAACAAAATAACCTGGTTACATATGTATGTGTATATATAGTAGCAAATTAAATAACACTCGCCAAATCAGCATATATACGCACCACTGCCTTCATGCGAGGTGTGTGATAAAAGGCAGAACTACCCAGTCAGCACTAGAACCACCTGTTTCCCACGCCAGTGAACGTCAAACTAACGCCAAGCAAGACGCCGTTTTGCGAATGTAGCCCCTTTATTTGCACTAATGTGCCATTAGTTTTAATAACAGCAGCGAATCTAACAAAATGCTGTCATCTTCCTAACAGAGTGGCTGCTCTGAAATTCTAAAGCTGAAGTTTTCAAACGCAGTATTTTATTAAATGCTGGATAAATGGACGTAGATAATTGGTGATTTCGTGTTCGTCACAGTTGACCCTTTTTAACAATTGTATTTTTATACAAATCAAACCATGTGAAACAAAAAAACGTATGTTTTCAGGGTTGCCAAATCTTGCGCATTTGGCGTGACACTCACTTTCAAAGTCACGCTAGAAATCTATATTCTACAAAGATATATTATTTCATTACAAACCTACAATTGGCGACATTAGTAGTGCTGGGGTAGTTTGCACACCCTACAAGCAGCTTGTTCCGACAATTTTAAAACAAAAAACCTATGACAATTTGTCTTTTGGAAATAAAACTGCCCATACCCATGTTAAAGTGTACTTAATATATTATGTATAGTTTTAAAATTTACAGAAACGCAACATGCTACTCCTCCCAAAGCTTGAAAAAATTAACCGCAATATAATACCGTCACCATCCAAAAAAGTGAAAGATACGCGATAATGATTTGAGGTCATATTGTTGCTTTGAAACATTGGATAAATAGATGCTGTCTGTGCTATAAGCAAGTTTGTTTTCAAAGTGCTTTATGAATTTATTTATGTAATTGTATGTTGTGTTTTATTAGTGGTGATGTTCGTCAAAGTTTCCTCTCTTTCATAATAACTTATTCTCTTTTATACAAATCAACCAAGGTGAAACAATTTCAGCTCTTGTATTAAACTTCACAATTTCAGTCAGTAATTTCGACCTACAAAAGCTTTCAGCCGATTGAAAAAATCCGTTTTTGGCTTTTTCAGCCGAATTTTAAGTTTCGGTGCATCGCTAAATTATTCAGCTTCCAGTAGCATTGCACATATTCCATGCAAATGGTTTTTAATTTCAAATTAATCTATAATCTTGTGGCCTGTCTGTTGGAGTGTGACTTCTCAACACAGCTGCCTGTTCTCCTTTCCACTTTCAGGAAGTGGAGGCTCTCTTTAAAAATGACGGCTGTCCCAAGGTCATAAGTGTTGAGTTTGCCCACAACAACAACTGGTACATTACATTCCAGTCTGATACGGATGCCCAGCAGGTAAACCTTACCTGGGTGTTTCACAATGCATTTAACCTCTGTGTGTGTTGGTGAAATGGGGGGGGTGGTTGTACTGTTCAAGGGAAAGCTGATGGCTTTGTGTTTGTTCTCAGGCTTACAGATACTTAAGGGAAGAGGTGAAAACGTTTCAGGGAAAACCGATCATGGTGAGTGTGGGTGGGGCAGGGCTTTGGAACAGGACCTGTGCTTGTGGAATGGCCCTTAGCTTGACTTGACACTTTGCCCTTTTGATAAGAGGGTGGGGTCAGCTTCCCCCCCTCCCAGCCAGCACTCTAGCTTAGTACCCTTGGAGATATTGTGCAAGCGCAGCCTAAGACTGACGCTCGAGCAGCGCCAACTTCCTAACCTTCATGTCTCGAGCTCCAGGAAACAACATTCTTCATGTTGCCTTTAACTCTACAGAGAAAATTTGTGTGCGAATTTCAGTTAAATCTCAGTGTAGTGAGGAGGCCCTGCTGACGATCTGTACGGTTTGTAGATGACTAGAGGCTCTCTGCTTGACTTCTGCTGTGAAACTGAGCTGCCGGGTCATGCTCTGCCTATAGTCTTCTTCACGCCTCCCTTCCTCTTCTCTGTCCCAGGCTCGGATAAAGGCCATCAACACTTTCTTTGCCAAGAACGGCTACCGTGGCCTGGACTCCAGCATGTACTCGCCTCAGTCCCAGTCTCCGTCCCAGTACAGCTCCCCTCTCTTCATGCAGCAGCTCTACGGCCCCCAGCAGCAGTACCCGCTCTATGGCATCGTCCCGCCGGCGTGGGCACCCTCGCCGACGCCCTACTTTGAGACACCCTTGGTGAGACTGTCATCTCTCTTCCTTTCCCAAGATTTCAGAAGAGGTGCTTTGAGCTGCTAGTAGAATTAGTTTGCCTGAATGCATGTGTGCTTTCGTGGGTCTCTGTCCTCTACTTAGTCGTCAAGCTGCGCTGTTCCAAATTACAGAGCCACGTTTTCACCACTTGATGTATCTCTGGCAGCGTCTTCTGTGCTTTAATATGCTTTAGAGACCCTATGGGTGGATCAGTTAGAACCTAAATCTAAGCTGAAACGGGCCGAGTGCGGAGTCGCCATGTTCTAACGGCGTAGCTCCGTCTTCCTGCACTGGCTCCACAGTTAATGCTTTTTCATGTTTCTCCCCTAACGGCGCTCGCCTTCTGTCCTGTAGGCTCCCTTCCCAAATGGTAGCTTTGTCAACGGGTTCAGCTCACCCAGCACTTACAAAGCTACCTCTGGCTCCCTCAGCATCGGGCGGCCCTTCCACAGAAACCGGTGAGTCCCAGTACTCGTCTGACCAGGTGTGGCTTTTGACACGTTACTTATTTGCCTGTCAGGTTAAGGAGATGGGTAGATGTTAATCTGTACCACCATCTTCTCAGATTTTACAGCTTCCGCAAAGTCATTGTGTTAACTGAGGCTCCTGGATTCTGTGTAGTTTCTGGATTCCGCCCCCCCCCCCCAATGCCTCCATTAGGTGTGATTTTGATGTGATGTGGTAAATTAAAGACCCTTCTGGCCAGACTGACACCCTGCCCTGTTCTCTCTTGCTGTTCCAGTGTCCCCCTGTATTCCAGAAAGAATGTAATAAATGCCTTCAGGTACTTGCAGTGACCCTTCCAGCCCCCTCCATAACCTGTCCATGTTCATCATAAACATGAACTAAACGTCTTGTCTTGCTTGCCGCTTTGGGTTCCGCCCTGTAAGATCGGGCCGGCTTGGCTCACACTTACACTCTTTCATTAGCACGATCATTTTCACAGTTTCCCCTCTTTTTTTCTTTTCAAAATTCCGTTCTTTCTTCATTCAGTTATAGACGGGTGTTTGGAGGTGGTTGTGTTAAATAAGCTCTTAAGGCCTGTCTGTTTTATTGGTGATGTGATAAACCCTTTTACTCCATCTGACCTGTATTACGCTCAATGTTCTCATGTCCATCATCATCATCTCCTCAGCATGGATGTCCCATGTTTGCATGTAGGGCTGCCGTGATTAGTTGACATAGTCCAAGATCTTCATGCTGAAAATGAGTTGGTGCATCTTTAAAAAAAATTCAATGAAAATATCTTCAATTTCTAAAATATTTCAATTCATTATAACAAATGCTTTCCTTCAGTATCAGTAATTCTGGGAGTAGTTCACAAAGCAAAAAGCTGGTTTGTGCACCGTACAGTTTCCATGTGATGCTGCACGAGCCTCTGAAGAGGCAACGCACAGGCGCTATTCTGGATGATGGACCGTCAGAGTAGGGAAATCCAGCCTGAGTGCTGTCTCCATGTTTATTAAATTACCATTGATATGGAGAGCTTCTCAATACCTTTTGTCACTGTAGCTTCTAAAATCCTTCATTATTAAAGCCATTATTAAACTTGTCTGTCTGCTACCATAGAATCTCCATAGAATAAGTGTTTGAGAAAATGTTTAGGCTAGAATCTAGCCTTATTGTATGTTGAACGGCCATGCCAGTGTTTGTGCATGTTGGGCTTCAGACTCAGTATTTTTGTAAATTAAAAAAAATGTGAAAGTAAACAAACTATTTACCAAAAAGTATGACTTTAAACTGTAAAAAGTACCAGCCCCCCACTTTCATTGCTTGACCACTATCTACTCTTTAAAAAGATGATTAGCTGCTGAACTGTCCATTTCTTGACTTTCTATACCAAAATAGTTGCATGTGGTTTGCTCAGCTGAACTTAATAAGCATGGGGAACTCCCGAATTTGTGCAGATTATACAGGTTCTGGCCATCACAGTATGCTGCAACACCCTAGGTGTACTCACCTGCTTTTCAAATCGTGGGCATAAGTAACGTTCATGTTCGTGTAGTTCTGTAAGCCCTGCAATAACATACCATTTATTTTGACAGTAAACTGTAACTTAAATGAAATGATCTAGAGGAAAATTTATCGTTTTGATTAATCGACAGTAAAAGTCGATAGTCGTTAGTGGCAGCCCTATTTGCATATATGGTCCAGGTTACTCTGAATGTGTAATATTTCATGCTTTGCTTGGTCTTCATGGTTCACTGTGTTCTGGTTTTTGGTGCAGTTGAGATCCCCTTCTCCATTATTTATTAATTCAATTAATCCTGTTTGATTTTGTGTAACTTTTTAAACAGTATTCCATTTGGTAATCATTCTTCCAAATTTGGGTTTTTTTTTTTAACCCAACCCTCGGGGGAGGGGCCCCAGACTGTCCACATTTTTGATCCCTCCCAACTACCAACACACTTTTATACCATGTATTTCTGATTCTTCATTGTCTGGTTCTGGTGTGCTCAGGGGCGGGGGGTGGTTGAGGACTGGGTTGAGAAACACTGTCCTTAATCATTGTTGAATGTCAAAATTGTATAATTATTGGTTATTTACCCTGTTGATCGTCAGAAGAGACAAATTTGTCCATTTTTTTACATTTTGAGAACACACAGCAAATTGGTGATTTTTAATGGGCTGTTAAGCTGACTGAAGAAATTCCGCAATTAATTGGACCTAATTAGGGGCTCTACTGAACCGTAAAGCAGTGCGTACAGTGTGCTTGAGAGGAACTGGCACAGCCGTGCTGGACTGCGCCCACTCCTCTTTCGAGACTAGTCCCCGGCGCACCCAGTTGGCATGTAGCGTGGCGTCTGATGCATTCTGTCCTTACATAGGAATCATGTGAAGCCCCACCAGCGAGCTAGTGAAGGGACCCCAACCTCGACTGCGCCTCTGCCCCTGACGGATGGGCCTCGCAGCCCTCAACCCACAACACGTGCCGGGGCGGCCCTTTTGGTGCCAGCTGAGCTGAACCTCCCCTTCCCCTCGAAGGACGGCCACCTACCCACCACAGAAGCTAACGGCGATATCACCCTGGCTGGCCGTGGCAGGTAGGCTCTCTTGCAGATGCGGTGGGCCACTTGGGCTACGTAGTTTTAACGATGCCAGTAAGTTAGTCTGTTGATCTGGTGCAGGATATTTGCTGTGTTTTGGTTTGTGCTGACCCAGTGATGACAAAATGGCACATGGAGGGATTTTCGGGTGTAAAAGGAATAGCTGGCTCTACCTCTTTCTCCCTCTCTTCCTGTTTTTTCTCTACCTCATTCTGTCCTTTCTTTCCGTCCCTACCCCCTCCCCAAAGCTACCTTCTGCTGCCCTTCCCAATGAGCTGCAAGATTATGAGATCTGAGGGTCGCACTCTGGTGCCTGACGTTCTCAGTGTGTCCCGCTGAAGTTCCTGAGCTTGTTTCTCCTGTGATTTGCGTCTCTTGCAGGAGAGCTGCTCCACGAGGCATGCGTCGCAGGCGAGACGATGAACGTGCCGTGGTAAGTGTCCCGTTCCTGCCCCCCCTTCCCACGCGTAACAGACTGGCTGGCTGCTTAAAGCCCTCGCATGTCTGCTCTTTGCAGAGACTGCCCCCTCTGAATGAGGTCAAGGTTCCGCCCCCCAAGTTTGATCTGGCCACCTCCAACTTCCCACCCCTGCCTGGCTGCGTAGTTAGCACCCAGGAGGAACCCGTGCTGGAGAACCGGCTGTCGGACGTGGTGCGAGGTCTGAGCCGGGACAAGGTGAGTGGTGTGTCCTGCCGCTGCTGCAGGTGGCATGTAGCTGGGTCTTCAGACGTGTAAAATGTGTTGTTCTCTACAGCCTGATGGAAACAAGGATTCCCCAGTCACTTCCACCAGTGGCCCCGAGGAGGAAATCACTGTTCCTGGTCCAGCCCAGTCCATCTGCAAGCCTGTGCCAGTAGCCTTTGAGTCTCAGGGCTCCAGGTAGGAGCTGCCTCTGTCCAGCCATCATCCCCAGTGGTCAGGCTGCAGATTTCAGCAAATGTCTGAAATGACCCTGCGCTCAGTGGCTGCCTGAAACAACCCCCCCCCCGTCATTCATCTCCTCCAGCCTTGGGAAGAGTATTTCAGTCATCCTTGTCTTTAAATAGCCCAAAGCGCTCTGTGGCTGCCTGAAACAACCCCCCCCCCCCTGTCATTCATCTCCTCCAGCCTTGGGAAGAGTATTTCAGTCATCCTTGTCCTTAAATAGCCTAAAGCGCTCTGTGGCTGCCTGAAACAACCCCCCCCCCCGTCATTCATCTCCTCCAGCCTTGGGAAGAGTATTTCAGTCATCCTTGTCCTTAAATAGCCCAAAGCGCTCTGTGGCTGCCTGAAACAACCCCCCCCCCGTCATTCATCTCCTCCAGCCTTGGGAAGAGTATTTCAGTCATCCTTGTCCTTAAATAGCCCAAAGCGCTCTGTGGCTGCCTGAAACAACCCCCCCCCCCCCCCCCCGTCATTCATCTCCTCCAGCCTTGGGAAGAGTAGTTCAGTCATCCTTGTCCTTAAATAGCCAAAGGGGCCCACACGTCTGGACGGACTTGATGCCTCACTGGACAGATTGCGCTGCTAGTCTGGTTAGCCTTAACATGTGACATTGTGTGATTGGTCTGTGCGTTTAATTAATTTATTTATTTATGGTTCAGCTCCCAGATCAATGCGTTAAGTTTTTTCATTTCCTACAGCGTCACCCATCCGGAAAAGAAGGCTGAACCCCAAGTCCAGAAAGACCCTCCCCACGTTTCAGCTGCTAACTCCACAGTCCTCCTGGCTCCCTCTTCACAGCCAGTGCTCCCACAGCCAGTGCTCCCACAGCCAGCCCACACCACTAAAGCTTTACGCAGCCAGCCGAACGCCTGTGCCGGTCCCGTAGCTTCGGCCCCAAACAGCAACAGCACACCAGTAAGTCTCTCCACCCACTTCTCCCTCTTCTCATGTCTTTGTTAAAATAAGTTTGAATCTCTCCATCGGTGTGTTGTTCTTTGCAACAATGTGTTTGCATGACATTTTCTGTCCGACCTTCCTAACAGGAGCCCCGCAAGTTAAGCTATGCTGAGGTGTGTCAGCGACCGCCCAAGGACCCTCCCCCTCCGACCGCCCCTGCAGCTGCCCCCACCCAGCCCCTGCGGGAGCTCCGGGTAAACAAGGCAGAAGATGCAAGCGGGCATGGTCCTGCGGACCGGCCACGTACTGGGCATGGCCCCGGAGAACGACCAGATAAAACCCCTGAGAGGCCGGTGGGAGGCAAGTCAACTGAGGTCCGACCACAGCGCGACTCCCTTGGCTCGCACCGTGGCAACGGGCCCCCCCAGGCCAATGGCACGGGCCTCAAACTGCGTGATCAGCAGAGACGTCTCCCCTTAGCACACCGTACCTCCCCGCAGGGGGGGCCCAGGCGCAGTGGCAAAGAGCAGAATGTCCCCCCAAGATCGCCAAAGTAAAACTGAAGAACGAATGTACATGTATGCACAGAGATGAATATATAAAAATATATATTATCAGATTTAAAAGCGACTGATCCTAACAAGACAGCGTTATTTCCCTCCCTGAATGGTGTGGAAACCTTTGGGAATCTTCTTACAAAACCAGCAGAAGATGGTATCCAGAGGTGTGGACTTTGGAAGGCAGTAGATGGAGGAGGGAGGTGAACTCATCTCATTTAGTTTGAGGAATCGGTCCTCAGGATCCATGTGTGTGGGGTTTGTGTTTTTTTTTTTTTTTTTTGTGGGGTCGCCGCCGGTTCCTTTGGGGAGAAAAAAATAAGCATTTTGTATTTTACCTTTTGGGTGAAAGTTTAGACGAGCACTAAGAAAACCTGCAGTTATGAACATGAACTGGTCTCACCTGAACAAGAGAATAATCTTCCGTGATGAAATGTGACTCAAATTTGTAATAGTTAATTTGGCAACAATGTGAATGAGTTTTGAATCTGACTTGAGTCGGTGGGTTTGGGACTGTTTCTGGGGGAGGGGGGTGGAGTCTGGGTAGGGATTTGATTGGCTTGTTTGCCAAAGCAGAAGCCATGGAGGAAACCTTCCTGAACTCAGCTTCATACTGGTGGGTCTTGCACCTCCAGTCAGTGCCCTGCTTTTCACCAGTTGGATTGTTGGTTGAGACCCTCCAGAGCCACCTCAGAAACAGCCCCATTTTAACAGCAGGTCCCACCCACCACTGGAGACCCTGCCCTCTCTCAGAGCGCCTGCTATCTCACCACTGCTCAGCTGCTCCCATCCGGCAGGACCACTGTTATGAGCCTGTCATGAACAGGTCCGGTTGTTCCGGTGACATAACCATGTCTGATGCCATCTTGTGTCTCCCTTGGGTTCCCTCTCTCCTGTTATTGAATGTATTAGTGTTTACAACTTTGTGGCTGAGTTTCGGGGAGGGCGTGAGGTGTTACCCGTGAGCTGGCCATCTTGTTGGAGCTGTGGTGTAATCGGCAGTCTCTCTGTCACACTAACAAGCTGCATCCTCTAATCGGTCTCTCAATTGCTGGTACAATAATTCAGAAGTAGTTCCGGGTTAATCCACTAAGATCAGGTGTTTACTGATGTTATGCTTGGTCCTCATTTCTGCGCTGACATGACTCATCCCAGCAACTCTGCACACTTGGGTCAGACTAGCTGCTTCAGCTACTCTTGCAACCTCTAAGAGCAGAGAGTATCGGCGGCTGGGATGAACTTGCCGCGGCACTTCTGGTGGGGGTGGGATGCGTTCTTGAACCGCTCTGCTTTCCTGTTTAGATCAGTAGCAGCAGGGGGGGGGTGCCCTAATTATCAGATTATGGTCATTTGCTTTAGGGATCCGGTGGTTGTAAAATCAAAGGAGGCCTGTATTGGGTTGGATGGTCCTCCTACACGCCATTTCTCTCCACAGTTGAGCCCTAGATGTGAGGCCTGAGCTGGCCGCTGCTTTGGGCCGTGATGTCGGCAGCCACACCGATCGCCTGGTTTGCATGACAGATTGCTGTTCATGTCACTCCCTGCAGCATGTCAGTCATTTCTAACAACTTTGCCCATAGAGAGATCATAGGCTTCAGTCTGTATCCTATAAATGCTGCACTGGTAATCGCTCCGTAGTGCAAACCTCGATTTGGCTCAGCGCGCTCAAGCCTTATCGTTATAAGTGCGTTCTCTTCTTGGACGTGTTCATGAGAGCCTCTGAAGACCAGTAAACAGTTCATTGTTGTTGGCATGAAAGTAAATCTGCACATTAATCATGGCAGGGAGCTGTAGACTCTTCTGCTGAAGATCCTCCCTCTTGGGTTTTTACATCCTGTGGGCATTTGTGTATCCACCCCCCCCCACCCCAAAAAAAAAGGTAATTTTAGTAGTGCTAGTGGATGCTGATGTTTTGGATGCCAGATTGGTACAGATATACCAAACGGGTTAGTAGGAATGGCCAGTTTCAGCTCTGCCGTTATGGCTGTGACATTGGTGGAGTCCAGTGCTAAAAGTATAAACTGGAGTGGAGTTTTGGAGTGGAGTCGGGTCTGTTTGTAAGACTAAACATTTCCTCAGTGATGGTCTGGACCATCTGAAAGGAGCTGACTGTGAACAGGAATGCCGTTCACTATGATGAGATTCCCTCTCCTGTTGCCGATGGTAACCCAGGCAGTGATCCGGGGTTTCCCATGGTCCCAATGGGCTTGGAGTGGGCGATGCTTTGGTGAGGGGATCCCAGATATTCATATTCCCCAGAAGTATATATATTTATATTTAAAGTGGAATATATGAAAATAAATGAAGTGTTTTTTTTTTGTCTAAGTATCATATGTATGTCTTGCCGCTACTGTTATGGAAAAATCGTTTTAAAGTGGAGTGTGTTGGCAATGGCTGGACACACCTAATGCTTTTGAGTGTTGTGTCCCTATATATTCATCTGCTCTTCCCCCCAAATGAGTGTCGGAGGGTAACCAAAAGGCTTCTTATCACAGGTATATTTACTTATTTCTTACACCACCACCACCATCCTCTCACTGTTCTTAACCAGGTTAAGTACTTCCAAGACCAAAGGCAAGCTGGGCCATTTCACCATGGTTACTCTGTTCCATCCTCTGTGTATAGGCCAGATGGCCCTTTTTCTGTTAGATTTCTGATCTTTTGGGGCAAAGTTTCTTTTACCTTCACTGACATAAAATGGTTTGGCACTTAGCCATGCGATATATCATGAATTAATGTTAGATCCAGTAGACCTAACCTTGATCTGAGCAGCTGTCATTGATTAAAAGTCTAGGTTTGATTAGTGTTTTTCTTTTTTATCCTTATGTACCATGCTGTTTATGTACAGGTTTTTGTTTCATTAGTAGTGTGAAATAGTGTTCCGTACTACTCTTTGTTTATATGGTTTAAGACTAGCTGACAGCATCTTTGGTGCATCAACTGGTATGAAGTGGAGCAGGTGTGCTGCAAAGCCTCGGGGTAGCTTGTCTTTACTAACAGCGTCTAGTGCTCTTGTCAAACGGGACGAGTGTGAAAAATGTCATGTGATGTGTGCAATCATTTTTAGAGTGTGTTCAATGTTAGCAAGCTTTCTGAAATCTGCAGGAATGTGCTTTTATTTGACTAGGCCTCTATGTATAGCAGTAGATGAGTGTGAAACATTTTGCAGTCTAAACAAAACCTGTTTCAAAAGAAAATAAAGTACAGTGATCTTGTTTTGGCCTTAAAGTGTTTCTGGGTCATGCGTGTGCAGCGTTGCCGTTAAGCTGGCACTCTGGGCTCTGTAGCCCCACTTGGGATGTGGTGGACCAGTCGCACATCCCATATGTATGTGCTTGGCAGCATGAGGTGACCTGTAGGATGAGTTTTAACAGCTTGCCTCCATTAAAAACACAGTATCCACCCATTCTCCAGTGAGAGCCGTTTCACCACTGTTATGTAAGAGAGAAACTAGCCAAAATGACCGTGCCTTGCGTATCGCCGCTCCCTATCCGAGAGACTGCATTAAACACCGCAGCCGTCAGGTCTACCCTCAAGTTGGTAATTCCCACAGAACCTTCAGGAACTTCACGCATTGCTCCTGTTTATGGTGTCACGTAACACCCTTTTTATTCCTTATGGTGACCAAATAAACCTTTGCTTTAATGCAGGAATTTTCTTTTATTTTGCTGATGTCTGAAGCGACCACGTCTCCCCCACACATCCACCCTTAATTAGGCCACGTTTCACACTTGCTACAGCATGGTGGTGGATCTGCTAAAGATTGGCTGTGAACTGAATGGCTTCAGTAAACATGGCTTATTACAGTGCTAATATGTAAAGCTTGGTGGCTGTGGGTGTTTCAGCATGATGGTCCAGTAACCATTCGGGCGATCGGCGATGTCATTCTCTGACGCTGGGTAGGGTGGCCCTCCATTTGCTTTTTGTTTTTTTTTTTTTTTGTTTTTTTTAAAGAAAAACATCTTAACTACAAAGCTGTCCACTTATTTCTGGGCTCTTGAACTCATAAGGTAGAGTAACTGGATCAGTCACTACTGACTGCTTGTTCATAGTCATGTTTCAATGATTCTTATGCTAAAAGTGTTTATATTTCCTCTGACCCTTGATGTCTACTTGGTTCTGAATCTGTGCTTTAAAGTGCATAATCTGTAGACTTGATTTGTCTTTAGGCCCCATTAATGGTTCTGTCTACAGAGCTGCAAGAGATCTTTTGTTTCATTATAGCAGACAGGGATGACTGTAAAAACAAAGTGTCCATCTTTACAGTATTGATCTTTGCTTTAGGTGTGTTTTTTATCACAGCCAATTAGTAAGGAATGTAGAGTAATTTATCAGAGTTAGTCTAATATGATAACATTCTTGAAATGTGTTTTTTTTCCACACCTTGCAATTATTGAGTTGCCCCACCCAATGTGTGTGTAATTAGGACTAACAAACTAAACCAAGACATTCATGAACTGACAGCTTTGAATTCTGTAACTGCAGAACGTTGTGTGCTTTTATGTGATCAGCTGTTTCCATATATGCTAGTCATTTCAAATGTTGTCATTGCATTTTTGGAAGTGACAGGGGTTACCCGAACATCAAGACCGCTGATGCCGATCCCCAAACATTTGGGGTGTTTGTATCGGTCAGGTTTGCATACCCCTTTCTTTGTGCATGTCTGACTTCAAATTTGTTTGCTAAAAAGAGTTCAATTTTTTGTAAATGATCAAAACAGCAAATCAACATGAAGAAGGTGATGCGTCTAATCAATACTAGGGGTTTTTGTTTCAATGAAACTACTGTGTGATCTCAGCTATAGGAATTTTTTATTTTGCTTAAATCCCTTTAATACCAAAGTTGTTGCTGGGGTGTGGGGGTGGGAGAGAGCAGAGTGTGTGTGCGTGCCTGTATCTTACATGTTTGTCACTTACCTTACTGTTGCTCTGTTTTGCATACTTTTCTCAGTGGGATGGGTGAGACTGTACTGGAGGGGGGGGACATGGACTTAAGTAATGCAACAACCTGCTAGCTTAAAAAAAGCAAAAATCCACTCTTCCTGTTGAGTTTGCTGGAACACAAAGTAATTATACCTGATATCTGATTGCTGATTGTGTTATTGCAAAGGTGAAAAATACAAAACAAAAATCTAATAAAATTTATCTTTAAACATTTGAGTGCTTTGTGGTTTATTGAAAGACAGTGTTGCTCCAGCCTGTAGATTCTGCAGCAATCTGAGAATGACTTTCATTGGGATGCCTATGTGTATATTATGCACTTTCCATTGATTGCTAATTTCAGTCAAATGTAGCTCTGCTGAAGCTGTCAGCAGGTGGCACCATTTTTTAAAATAATCATAGAAATAAAAGTAAGTCAATGGAGTGACAAAAAAGGCGAGAAGGTTACATAGTTTTACATCACTATTTTACCCGGTTATTTGTGAGATGCAAACACGTGTTGGACAATGAAGCTGAAGCCCCTGGGTTTAGACCACGGTAATTTATCAGTATGGTGTAGGGCCTCGTTTTGCAGCCAGTACGGCGTCAGTCTGTCTTGGGGATGACAGGCACACGTCCTGCACGGCAGCCAGAGGGATTTGGAGCCGTTCCTCTCACAGAACAGTGGTCAGGTCACTACGGGATGCTGGTGGAGGAAAACGTTTCCTGACTTGCTCCTCCAAAACACCCCTCAATACTATTCAGATCTGGTGACTGTGCAGGACATGGGAGATGCTCAGCTTCACTTCCATGTCCATCAGACCAGTCTGTCAGCAGTCTTGCTGTGTGAATTGGTGTATTATCATCCTGATGCATGCCACCACAATCAGGGTACAATGTTTGAACCACTGGGTGAATGCGGTCCTCTCGAATGGTTTAGCTGTCCTTGGCAGTGATGGTGTCCATCTAGACTAAGTAGTGGGCCTAGGGAAGGCCATGATGCCGCAGCCCAAACCATCACTGATCCACCCCCATGCTGCACTCTGGGTAAGCAGCAGTCCGGGTAGCAGCAGGCCTCTCTGGGGCGTCTCCACACCGTAACTCTGGGAAAGACCATCCCAGGTGGACCCATCCGTGAAGGTGGACCCATTGTATTCTGTTTTTATGTTTTACACAGCATCCTAAATTTTTTGAGACAAGGTTGTATAAATATATGGTATGATTGCAAATAAAAACCCAGATGAATGGAAAACTGTTAAGGAAATACTGTCCTTTATTACTGAAATGTCAGAATGGCCTTAAGCGGTGTTGGTCATGTCCTGATCTGACCCAGCGATTTCTGCCACAAGATTACGTGAGCAGGACCACCTCTGCTGCTTTCTAGCTCCCTGCAGCACAAACGAGTAGTTTGACCTTCTCCAGAATGCTCTAGATAAATGTAAGATATATGTATGCCACCAAAGTGGCCATTTTGCCACTGCCTGGGGCAAAGGTCATTATTTCCACTGGCCTTTCATCATCAGAACTGGCCCAAGTAAAAGATAAGAGGTTCTGGGACAAAGGGGAGGAGCCTTACATTTGAACAGCCAGTAGTAATAATTAATCAATAAATCTTAATCATCTTTTCTAAATCTTTGGTCTTTTATTTAAATAAAGCATTTAAGATATGGATATTCTTATATATTTTACTCCACTTATAGAACATAGGTTTCTTAATAAGGTACATTAATATATACAATTCCTTCTACACTGAAAATCCAAAAGTGTTCTTTATGACGTTGAAATCTACTGAGCGATTCTTACTTCCCACACATATTCATTCATCCATCCATTTTCCAAACCGCTTATCCTACTGGGTCGCGGGGGGTCCGGAGCCTATCCCGGAAGCAATGGGCACGAGGCAATCCAGGATGGGAGGCCAGTCCATCGCAGAGCACACTCTCACGCCATTCACACCTAACAGGCAATTTAGCAACTCCAATTAGCCTCAGCATGTTTTTGGACTGTGGAGCAAACCGGAGTACCCGGAGAAAACCCCACGACGACATGGGGAGAACATGCAAACTCCACACACATGTAACCGAGGCGGAGACTCGAACCCGGGTCCCAGAGGTGTGAGGCAACAGTGCTAACCACTGCACCACCATGCCGCCCCCATATTCATTCATTGTGACAAAATTAATGCATTGTTCTCCAGCTCTCAAAGGCCATTATTAAGTCTTCGAATCACAATAAATGTGGAAAGCTTTTCTTAGGAATAATTTCCCTGAAGTAAACATATTGGATCAGGCAGACTCAATGTGATACTCATGGCAGTACCAGACAGAGGTGGAGATTTCAGATCCACAAAGGAAAAATCCAGACCAAGATTTTGTTTCAACCAACCAGTCGAGTTCTTTATGACTGTGACTCTTTGTACTCAGTTGGTTGCTTGAAACAAAATCTAGTGTCAGAGAGCAGCAGGACAGAGATGCACTGCGATGTCCGGTGATGCACTGCGATGTCCGGTGATGCACTGTCTACTGTTTCACTTGCCAGCTGACACAGAGGTTGTCTGGCATTTTTCTGAAAAGGTGAGTGGCTGCTTTTAGAATTTATTTCCCCAGGAGAATGGGCAAGAAAAGAACAATGAAGTTAAAATGAGATCATTTATATTTATCTAGGTATTTATTAATTATTGGTAAAGACGAGAAGCTGTGTTTAACACCAACGCTACTACCATGACCATTAAGACAGAAATCGTTAGTCACTCCTAATACCAGAAATCAAGCAGCTTTATGTGTGGAATTCTCTTAAAGGTCAGAACACAGCAGGTGGATCAATTCACGCAGCTGACCATGGGGGTGGATCATCCATATTCCATCCTTTCTCTTCACCTTGACCATCAGGGCACCTACCAGTGTGAGCTCTTGTCTAAGCAGCATTCCAATATCAGAAATGATTACCACCTTACAGGTGAGGTTTGAGATCAATTCAGCTGTGGGTCCAGAGCCTATCCTGCAGGCTTCGGTCGCAAGGCAATCTCTGACAATGATTCCTCAGGCCATTGTAGGTCATATCGAGCTGCACAGCAAATTTCACAGCAGTCTGCTTCCGGGAAGGCAAATCTCCCGCTCGCTTTCGGCCCGCCTTTGACAACTGGCTGGAGGACCACATACGTCTTCCCTCCCCCCTTCTCTGCACTGCCCGTCTGGCTGGAATACAGTTCCTCATCTTCCTGGGCTTGGGGTAACATTACAATCTATACACTCCCCAGTCACTCCCCATGGCCCCCATGCCCCTCACTCACTCTCTCTCTCTCTCTCTCTCCCTTTTAGTTTCTTTTGCACTTTGAGTAGATGCTGTGCATGAATCTTTACATTCACCAAAAGTGCAGACAGCTAGACAGAGGACTCAATGTGTACTGGGCTCATTTTTCTTTTCTAACTGTGCCTAGTTCTGATTTTAGATCTGCACTCTGGTCAGTCACCTTCCTCTTCACCTCTGTGCCTGACACAGTTATGACTCAGTCTGCCCCTTTGTGCTGTACCAACCGCTGATATGTGCAGGTTGCTAGCCCTCATTTTTTAGGGGTTTGAGCACTTTTAAGTGCAGGATCCCTGTTGTTCTCTTTTCCTTTTTTCTGTCACACTTTGCTGAATTTCCCCCCATTTACCTTCTAGGGAAATGCCTACTGGGTACCTGATTGCAAAACCTTTGACAATCCATAACATGCTCTGGGAAGAGGGGAAAATGAGTTGCTCTTTTAAATCATGTACAAAATTACATAATAAGGCAAAAAAAAAACATAGATAAATACTCTAAATACTATATTTTGCAATTTTCACGTTTTATATATGAGAAGTTTCATATCCAGGTGAGTAGATATACCAAATGATCAGCTACATTTTACATCAATGTGACTTAATTCTATGACTTTCTGTGGTTACAGGTTTCTTTACTGAGACCAATTCAAACAAAAATCAAGAACCTCATGGTCCACCAGTAGTCAAGTAGTCAATTTTGGTCAACGAATTTACTTTAAATATTGGAATGAAATACAGATTTTTAATCACAATATTCCTTTATACTCCGGTTTCCCCCCACAGTCCAAAAACATACTGAGGCTAATTGGACTTGCTAAATTGCCCGTAGGTGTGCATGTGTGAGTGACTGGTGTGTGAGTGTGCCCTGTGATGGGCTGGCCCCCCATCCTGAGTTGTTCCCTGCCTCGTGCCCATTGCTACCCAGTAGGATAAGCTGTTTGGAAAATGGATGGATGGTTGGATGGATATTCCTTTATGGAAATATGAGATTCACCATTAGAGGGCACTAAGCACATGGATGACTGTGAAAGATTTAGCAGTAGGAGGACCCAAGCATCAGAGTTGGAGGACTTGTGAGCACCGTTTAGAAATATAGGGAAGAAGTAGATTGAAAGGGGGATCCCATCCTCCAGGAGCCAGCAGAGGAAGTCAAATGAACAAGATTACAAAATGCAAATTTATACAATCCAAATTTTAAGAATTGAGTCTGAATGCAGAGGGCGGCGGGTGATGGCATGTTGGTGATGGCAGGTTGGTGATGGTGCTGCTTCTTACAGCAGGGTGAACCAAGTACATATAACTGCAGCTGGAAGCCAAGTGTTGAGTGGGAGGGGCTATGTCAACTAGGAGGGGTTTATCCCCAGGGGTAGGAGGGTTTTATGGTTATAGTTAGGGTTGGGGTTAGGGTATCAGATGATAATAGTTAAATGATAAACCCCTCCCCCACCACGCCTCCTACTCAACATTGCCCCTCCTACTCGACATTGCCCCTCCCACTTAACAATGCCCCTCCTACTCGACATTTCCCCTCCCACGTGACCCTTCAGGTCCTGGCTGCAACGACACTCCTCTCGGATGAATGGTGGTACAGCAGCAGGGCAAATTTAATCACCAAGTAAATCAAACAATACTATTTACCAAGAGAGGAGTGTTAGTGCTCCTCAAAATGAAAATACATTATATTTCAACAAATAAAACAGATTTTTAAAAAAAATAAAATTACATGAAGATTTAATGTGCCCAGGGGTGGCATGGTGGTGCAGTGGTTAGCACTGTTGCCTCATACCTCTGGGACCCGGGTTCAAGTCTCCGCCTGGGTCACATGTGTGCGGAGTTTGCATGTTCTCCACATGTCGTCGTGGGGTTCCCTCCGGGTACTCCGGTTTCTCCCCACAGTCCAAAAACATGCTGAGGCTAATTGGAGTTGTTAAATTGCCCATAGGTGTGCATGCGTGAGTGACTGGTGTGTGAGTGTGCCCTGCGATGGGCTGGCCATTGCTTCCGGGATAGGCTCCGGACCCCCCAGTAGGATAAGTGCTTTAGAAAATGGATGGATGGATTTAATGTGGCCACAATCATTTGACATTTTCTCATCTGATGTAAAAGCAGACCAGAAGCAGCAAGCAAAACATTGTTTGGAGAAATTTCAGGCTTGTGTCCCTCTGCAGCGTCGTTAGCATTATCGTTAGCATTATCGTTAGCATTATCGTTAGTATTGTTATTGATTGTTAGCCATTTCCAAATGTATGGTAACTGGCAGCTCTAGATGTACACGGCCTAGCACACCTAAATGATTTACTGAGCCCTTAAAATATTGGTATTTAAAAAAAAGTTAATATATTCCAAAAGTATAGAATGAAATTGGGTGAGAATAAGTAAAAATAAAAATCAATATTTTGTTACATAATTAAAGTTAATTTACATAATAATAACAATAATAATAAATGGAAAATGTCAAATTTTTTGATGATTTTCTGTGTATGTAGATGGTCACATCTGAGGGAAAAAACTTTCATAAACCTCAATAAATATCATCCCTAAATAGGGTTAGATATCATAATGTTTGAGCTCATCAGATCTCCTGTATATGTACTGCAGCTGCATGAATAGAATCTGCACTGTGCTTGAATGTTTTGTTCAACACACCCCATCGACGTGCCGCACTACTCCAGCCCACAGACACTTATATATATGACAAAGGAGGCCACTGTGGCTGAAAGCCCAGCTACCGAGACAATAGTATCCAGTGAGAATATGGCATATTAATGACTGTCTGAGAATTTTCTCAATGTTTTTAGATGCAGTGTGGGCATATAGAGGCTGTTTCAAATCAACGTAACTGGCTTTTTAGTTTCCAGGAGTGATAGTATAACTTGCAGCTGTATTGTGATGTCTTTGGCTCTATGCAGTGAGAAACCAGTAATGTAAGTTGCGCTGCATTGCAAATATATGTTGTTTGTTTACACTTTTTCTCAGTCGCTTTGATACATTTTCTCAGATGAGAAATGAAATTCTCATGTCTACGTGTACAACCTCCACCTCATCGAGTCACTGCTGCACATCATAAATGCAGAGTCACCTTCATTTGGTCAAACTGCAAGTGCTTTGGCACAGTCATGCAAATGATGATGTACAATCATCTACTGATTCCTACGTTATCAGTCGTTTATGTCATACTGGTCAAAATGTATTATACTGGGTTTCTGTTGAATAATCTTACCGCCCCCCCCCCCCCCCAAAAAAGGCATTAGTTCATTGCATTAGTCATTACATGCAAAATGGTTGAACCAGTTGTCATAATCTGTCAAGCATGTTCTCGAGACAACTCTATTACAGTTATTGTTTATAAATGTGTCCTGAACTGATAAATTTCATTCAGTTGAATCTTGACTTTCACCAATAGTGGGGACTTTTTGAAGCATTAGATCAACCAATGATCAACCAGATCTCTAAAATGGCTCAGAGGTGCATCTCAGGAACCTTCATTTGCCAGCATATATTGACAGAGAACAACACAGTGTTACAATCTGACAATGGAAGAACGACAAGGAAATGAACAGAGTCAACAGCCGGTAAGATGAAGAGGAGTAAAGATGCATGGTGGAAGAGTAGGGAGGGAAAACAGAAGAAGAGGTAGAAGAGGCCAAGAGCAGAGCTACGTTCTTGGTGAAATAAATGCCACAATTGTGGACCATGTCCTCAGTCATGGCCATACAATGGCTGAGGCTGGTCGAAGGGGGCAGCCGAATGTTGGGAGAAAAACCGTGTCCTCTGTTCATTCAAACATTTCATAGAGATAACAGGTATGTAATTGAACAATGTGCCCTGTATTGTAATATTGTATACATACTGCAATGCTTCATATTACAGTATCCCACTGCATTTTATAGTATATAGTACATTTACTTTTTACAGTTACATACTGGACATATACTGTAGCACACACATATGTATGCATATTTAGTGTGTACATACATGTGTGTGTTTGTGCGTTACAGTATGCGTAACTTCATACTGTTGAAAATGATATATGCCATAAGGAAGAAGTGCATCATTGTGCATTTCCAATCACTGTCAACAAAACCTTAGCCATAGTTTACATGGGAAAATACTCAGAGTACACTGTTCTGTTGACAAGTATTTACTTTTGAGGGATGAACTAGGTGCAGTGCAGTGGTGCAGTGGTTAGCACTGTTACCTCACACCTCTGGGAGCCAGGTTCGAGTCTTTTCAAGGCATTTGTTTAAGCAATTGCTGCCGAACAGAAGCACGAAAATCATGGTCACAAGGCTATTTTGTATTTTTTTTATTGTAAGATGTTTAGTTCAAATATGGGAAAATGTCAGAAAACGATTTTTTTCTGTTTGCAGTAGGACATCCAGCCATAGATTCTGTTAGCAACAATGTGTGAATCCTGGAAGTTTGGGATCCAGCACAAACCTTGAAAGTAGAGAGAGGTAGAAGTTTTAAGGTGGAGAGCAGAGTAGATGGTGTCTGGCTTTGTTGCTGTTTATCCTCTTATAAAACTTCTTGCTTTTATGGACTAACATGCAGGGACTTTTTTGCAGTTCTTTAGCAATCATATTTTAGGAGTTTCAAGTTCTACAGTAGAAAGTTTGGCATGTCAGCATCCTGTGTGGCAATGTTCAGGAGATGTGATGCAGTGGTGCCCATGATTACAGCTCCGCAAAGGAACAGAACAGGCAGAAAAGGAAGAGGAGGAGAAGGAGAACAAGAGGCCCAGGACTTTGTGAGGTTCCCACATTAGTTACAAAATGTGACCCTCTGGAATATGACATGACCATCTATACCAATAAATGAATAAATATAATATTTTTCCTCCTTTGCTGCCTTTTTTGTTTCTTTGTTTCTGCTTTTTTTGGACGTACACTTCAGTTGCACAAAAGTGCGCTATAAGAAAAAGGTGGGGGAAGGGTTGGTTCATTTGGAAAACGCAAGCGTACAGTTAGGAGGCGCCAGCTCCCGATGAAACGCTCCGACCCCGGATTAAGTCATTTGGCTCCGGGTGAAGCTGGCAGCCGAGGGAGGAGGACCGGGGGTTGCTGCGTGATATATTCTTATCCAGAGGCAGGGCTAAACATGGAGAGTGTCGGCTATGGGCACCGGTTTTGATTAACGCGCAATGAGACGCCGCTTTAGATGTTTGTGCTGCGAGCTTTGCGTGCAGTGACTGGCAAACGGCGCTAGAGGGGGGCCCGGCCGAGGGCACGCTATTCCGGCGCCTGGCTGCGCTGCAACGCGGCCAGCAGATCGGCCGCTCCTGGCCCGGCGAGGCGGTCATGTGACCGGCTTCATCGCCCTCCCCACCATGGCGGAGCTGGATGGTGATCCTGTCTTCTGAGTCGTGTTTTTGTTGCTTAAAGGACGATTTTGGGTTTTTGTTTTTTTGTTTTTTCCCCCCCCTGGATCTGAAGGATGGCCGACCGAGGCGTGGACGTGTCGGCTCTGCCGAAGGAGGTGAGAGACCTGCTGGCGGAGCTGGATCTGGAGCTGTCCGAAGGTGAGCTTACGGACGACGCCGCGATCGCACCGTTTACGGCCGCGGAGCTACAGCATCGCCGGCCGCTGATCGGAGCCGTTTGTGTGCGGAGGCGGCTGTGTGTGCGCGCGTTTATTCGGGTGTATATATATATATATATATATATATATGTGTTTTTAAAGTTACATTTAAATGTGTGTTAATGGTGGCATCTCGATGTGTGCGTCTTTTATATAAGTGTGTGTATTTATGGATGTGCGGTGGGTGTCGGTTTCAGACCGGAGTGGTGCTATGTAAGTGTGTTTTTACATATAGAAGTGTGTTTTTAAATGTCTGTTTAATCTTGTGGACTGGTGCAACTGATGTTGTCGTTTTCACATACATACACACACACACACACACACACACACACACACACACGCACGCGGTGCCTGACCGTCGTTAGAAATATATATTTACGTACACGCACGATGCCTGGTCGTTTTTACACGCGTACATGCTGTATGTCAATCTTATTTCTTTTGTAAACTATTAATACGTTTCTCTCTCTGTGAATTTCACTGTATTGCGCATTTCCTGTATTTGGTTGCGGCAAACTTTATGCTTGACTGTCTGTATATTGCCTTGCCTTTTGTGTGGCACACATACACTGTCGCGTATCAGGAGTCCAGTATATACGCGTGTGTGTAGTTAGTTAGTAGGGAGGATACATTTTTAAAGACCTGCACGCAAACCTCTCCAAGATATTATGTTGGTTTCTATCTCCCTATTCAGGGTATGACTTTGCAATAGTGACTTGTGTGCAGTGCCTGTTTCGCAGGTGGTTTAAATTTACTCTGACATTCAGCTGAATTACCTGGTGACCAGTCAGACTGTGGAGATGCCCGGTACTCTTGTGTGGGGGTCCTTGTAGGGTCCTGTTCTTCTAACACAGATGCATGCAGGATGGTATAGATCACCTGACTGGGGAAATTAATCTGGTTGGCATTTTTATCACCATAATGGTGGCGGCTGGGGAGTTGAGTGAATTTGACTGATTTTAATAAAATATTTTGACGGTGTTAGAATGGTAATGCATCATTGCTGTGGTGCTGGTGCTTGTGGATTTGGGGTAGGGGTTGGTTGGGGGGGGGGGGGGGGGTTGTAGTGTGTGAGGTACATAGCACCAAAAAAAACCCACGATGCTCATCTCTCATGACCAAATCCAACCCACCTCTCCGGAACGCCACGTTCTCTGCTGAGGTGACTCAGCCCATCTGTCCTGATTCAGTCTCGGAAGGATCCACATTTAATATGTTTCTCTCTCAGTCCTGTTTATTTTATCCTATTCAGAAAATTTAGAGTGTCTGTAGATGTAAAGTTCTGAAAATAATCACTGGATCTTCAGTCATTCATAGGATTTGTTTACCTGATCCGGAAGTCCTAGATACAGTGACATTTTTAAAGAGGCATTCAGAAAAGATTTAAGGGTTTTTCATTGATTTGCCATGTTCAGACTAATCATGTTGTAACAAATACAGTTCTTGTAAATATTACGCATTTACTGGGGAAGTCGTTGAGTAATAATCCTTTTTCTTCACACAAATCAAGCTAGTCCGGTTTTACAGCACTTCTTAAGCATTGTGGGAGGAAAAACACATGGACGAGGAAGATTTACTAAAACTGATCCTGGGTCAGATATATACAGAATTTGTAATGACTAAGCTGGGGTCCGACTCATACAGGCTCTAGAAAACTGATCTGGGATCAGATTTATGAGAAACTGGTGAAGCAGCAGTGCCCCCGTTTAAAGTTCATGTAATTATCCGGCACCAGATTTATTAGGCTGGGAAAGGCTCCAGCACAGAATGCAGGTTACCTCTGTAGGTCATTTTGTCATTTGAGTGTTTGCTTTCTGCTCTGCCGGTATGATCCAGATTTCAGTACATCTGAGGTCTGTTGAAATGCTGTTCAGTTTAGCTTAACTGTTCGTGTAAGTGGGAATTTCCCACAGCTGAGTGTCGAGCCTTCTGCAGTGTCCCCCATCTTGTTGACGGTTTGCCATTTTGATGTGGAGGTACTGCTGAGATGATGGGTTTCTCTGCCTGCCCCGTGGACCTCTGAAGATAAGACGGTCTGAGTCACGCAGAATTCTCTGGGCCAGCGCTGCTCAGGCCTCTGAATGATCAGCAGCCTGTCTGGATCCACTAGCTTCTCTGGCTCTTTACCCCAGATACAGCCTTTCTCCAACAGATGTGCTAGTTTTACTCAAACCTTCCCTGACAGCACAGAGAAATTTAAAATGTGTCAACAATGCAAGTGTACAAGTTGTGTGATCACCAAGGTGTGGTGTTACAGCCGGTTCACCGGAGAGCATCCATTTCCCTGGGAGAAATTTGCTCTCATTGTAAAACTTTAGCCGACATTGTTGAACGGATGATGGCATGGTAATTCAATCTATACATTTTATCCACCTCTTGGTTTATTTTTTTTTTTAACTTGGGTGTTTAAGGTATAATGTTGGCATCCAAGATTATTATTTCTGTTGTTATTGTGGTTGCCAACAACACTGAAATGTATTACAAACATGGTTTCAATCATGACTTAAAATTATGTTTTATTGGTTGCTACTACAGGCTTGAGATGCATGATATATCATTTAGCATATTGGTATCGGATGGTGTTTATTGAAAATCAAAACATTGGTCTTGGTCCGATGTGTGAATCCTAGTCAATATTTTGACTTTAGTCATTGTTCAATGTTAACAGAACCAGATCTAAAGACCTAACCGCTAAAATAATGGAGATGATTGCACTGGACGACCAGTCATTTTCCGTAGTGCAGGGCAGGAATTCAGTCTGCTCATTCACTGCTTAGACCATGGTTACAGTCTCTCTAGTCGGCACAACTTTGGCTGTTTCACAGCTTCCATTTTAGTATGTGAATGCTACACACATTCATGAGATTTTAAGAAGTAGCATCACCCACTTCATTTTCAGAGCAGGTTTGGAGAGCTCAGGGGTTACCTGGTTATTGGTATTGGTTGTATCACACAAAAAAATATTTTGCTTATTTGTATTGGTGCAAATTTCCATATTGGGGCACCACTACTGCAAAGTGCTGCTGTGTTGCTATGGTAATATGCTGCGAGGGTTCAGTCAGTCTTAGTCACAGGGCCCTGTTTTGGGTTTTTCTGAGGGCCCTGTTCCTTGTTTGGGAGCTCGGGGAGAGTCTGTGGAGGCATGGTGTACAGCCCACTGGGAACATCCGTGTTCTGTGTTTTTGTGTTGCCTGCCATTTTCTCACCATGCGCCTGGAAAGGATTCAGATGGAAAAAAATATGTCCTGTTTGTGAGTTGTGAGGGGGCTGCATTTCGGGTTGGGCGGGTGGGTGTTGCACGCTCTTACGCCGAAGCCCAAATTTGCAGTGCCCTCTGCCTTTGCTGGGACACAATGGGAAGCATTGAGTTGATGAAAGCCATAGCGGCTGGAATTCAGGCCATTGAGCCGGAGCTTCGGGGGGGGGGGGGGGGGGGGGGGGGGGGGTTGTGCAGCTTCCAGCATGAGCCATGTGTGCGTGTGGGAGGGGTCTGTGGCGGGGGGGATGGGGGGGCGGGTATCATGAGGTTATGGGATCCCGACACAGGGAGATCTGCAGTCATATCTGTGATTCTCATGACTAACCCACCTCTGCTTGGGAAACATTTGCAATGTAGCAGTTACCCAAGAGCGCCCCCCCCCAGTCCAGCATTTTGACTTTGTGGTGTTTCCCTCAGAGGTCATGGGGTCTTCCTGAATGACGAACTGATAACCAGCTGGAAAAGGCACGTTTATGATGACTGATCTTCTTCGCTTTGTTTAATTAGTATGTTATGTAACCTCCTTAATCAGGTAGCTTGCTGCGATCAGCGTGAATGTGTAGTGCTGCTCTTCAGACGTCAGAACAGTGGGTGTTTGCCGGTTTCCCTGCTGGGGCTGGTCTCCTGTGGAAACGTGACTGCTGTGTTGCGTAATGGTGGGTGTGAGATCTTTCTTAATGCCTCTGTCTTGGGGCCCCCCCAGGGGACGGGGCCCGCTGGATCTGCATGTGCTTGTTTAGTGCCGCTAGGCCTGGCTGGGGTTATCGTTAGCGAAAGCTAAAACTATAAGAAAAACATTTCCGTAAACTGCAATGGAATAAGAACCGAAAATGTAAAAACCTACAACGACATGAAAACTATAAATATCGCTTCTGACAAAACAAAATACAAATACTAAAGTAATGGTTTTTTTAAATCATTAATTCACATTAATACCTGGGACATATTTTGTGCACTGTGTAGTCATGTAGGATTCACAAGGTCAGCCTATCCTTAGATGCAAAATTACTAAAATTGAAGCTAAAATATATCTAAACTAAATAGAAATATGTCTTTAATAAAATCACGCTGAAAGTAAAACTAAACGGGATTTCAAACGAAAATTGAAAATAATATAAAAGTAATAACTAAATAAAAAAATCCTAAATGTGACACCGGCGGGCCTGGCTGGTGGCTGAGCCTGGGGCAGCTGCTGTGCACGCAAGGCACACACTGACATCATTGCAGGGACTCCATTCATGTTTATGGCCCTAACCTAACCATGACAACCCTCACCTCGGTCTAACCTTAGCCATATGTATCCAAGCTAAATACAACACTTTTTGAATTTTAGTTATTTGATTGCATTCAAAGGGTTGTTTTTTTTTTCTTACAAAACTGAGGTTATTCTTCTGGGGACTGAAAAAAATGGTGGCATTTGGCGTTTCTTAAACATACTGTTTTCTGCTCGGACTTAAACCAATGTGTGGACGTGCGACTTGCTTCTTCACACATCCTTGGCGACGTGAATGTGAACTGGAAGGGCTGCAGGCCACGCAGCTGTCAAGGCAATGTGGTCGAGATTGTGAAGGAGATCTTGGGAGGGTTAAGGAACTCCATGGGGCTCTTAAGTGAGTCCCTGAGAGATGAGCACCTAAAATACTAACCTGAATTGCTTTGGTGAAACTTGCATCCATGTGAGGGGGTTAATCTGTAGGTTACATGTGCTAAGTAGAGACGTGAATGTACCAGATTTTAATACATCCCTATTTGGACCAGGATCATGGATCTAGTTTCAGTATCTGATCTGAAATGTTTTGGATTTCACACTGGTGTCTGTAGTGAGACTTCGCCACTGGGTCACACCAGTATACTCACCCAGTTTGGATTTATCACTGGGCCGGTACACTGTAGCAGTCGTGGTCAGTGCTGGATCTCGCAGCTGTTTCCGTCCTGCGTGACTTTCTGATGTGTGCCGCGTCCCCCCCGAGTCCCGCGCGTGTCGGGTTCGGCCGAGGGCTCTGTCCTGTGTGTCATTGGTGTGTTTCTTCTGATGTCTGGCTCGTCACCTCACTGTTCCCCTGACGGTCAGCTTTTCAGTGACAGCGTACATCACGGTGTCTCTGCCAAGACGGACCGAGAAAGGTGGGTGGGGGCAAACTCACTTTGTCCCAGGTTTCCTCTTCTGGCGAAGGTCGTACCCCCACCACTGCGACCCCATAGCCCAGTTCTTCCTGATGCGGTGATACAGCCTCCTCTGGCAGCCTGTATGTGAAGCATCCTTTCAGTGTTTACGCCACTTTCCTATATATACGTCTCCTGTGCTGTTAAGGATTCTCTTGGTCTTCATGCAGACTTGCACGCCTCTGTCATGCCGTCTGGGTGACTCTGCATCCTTTTTGACTAGTGGATCCTCCACTTTCCTTGGAGAATCCCTTAGTTATTGCTGGTCTTTGTGTCTTCCGGGTGTTTCCCAAATGGCCCCAGCACTTTTGTGTCCGTACCCTGGCTCAGTGAACACAGACACTACCCTGTTAAGGCCAGTCTGAGAGGAGGGCATCCATTCTTGGCCAAAATGGGAGATTAAAAGCGGGAAGCTTCTTTATCAATCAGCAGAATAAGAAGAACGGTAACGTTGGCCTTACTGCTCAGCCAGCTGGTTTGAATATACTCACAACAGTGTGCTGCCCGTTCTAATTTTGTCCTTTTGCCAGCTGTTGTCAGTGAAAGTTGGAGAGAAGGATCTGCGGTGGAGGGAATTGTGGGAAATCGACAGAAAATTACTCATTAATGCATGATCAGAAGTGGAACATCACTGAGCCAAGAAGAGAAACTGTTATGACCTTTGTGTGTGTTTCATTTGGGTTTTCATGCAGAAGTGAAAGTAATAAACTCTTTTATTAGCGCTGTATCCAGTTTGTGTTCTAATCAGGTATAGAATTAAACTAGTCTTTGTGTCTTATCTTGGAAACATCCTTGAAAGTCTCCTTGCCAATGAACTGTAAAAAGGCAGATTAGGTTGTTTGTTTTAATGGTGCGCAGGTCCTGACCTGAATTATGAACCCAGATGAGGGTCTTTGAGGAAAGAACCCACAGAAACCTGAGTATCAGTGCCAGGATGACTGAGAGGGAGGCTGGGCTGGGCTGGGCTGGGGTGGGGTGGGGTGGGGTGCTGTGGGGGAGCCGTTGGCACTCGGGTGCTGCAGTTAGAACCACACCTTTGGGTGAAGTTCTGTAGATCTTATGAGAAACTGAACATAAATGACACTTCCAGCCACACCTGGGAAAACCTTTGCTGGCGATGGCTGTGATTAGCCGGGACTGGTGACCTTGGGAGCATGGCTAGCCGGGACCGGTGACCTTGGGAGCATGGCTAGCCGGGACCGGTGACCTTGGGAGCATGGCTAGCCGGGACCGGTGACCTTGGGAGCATGGCTAGCCGGGACCGGTGACCTTGGGAGCATGGCTAGCCGGGACCGGTGACCTTGGGAGCATGGCTAGCCGGGACCGGTGACCTTGGGAGCATGGCTAGCCGGGACCGGTGACCTTGGGAGCATGGCTAGCCGGGACCGGTGACCTTGGGAGCATGGCTAGCCGGGACCGGTGACCTTGGGAGCATGGCTATCACTCTTGTAATGTCACATAATGTCACTTGGGAAACTGTGCCTCTCTTTTGTCGAATTTGTGAACATTACCCCTCCCCCCTACGCACATTCAAAGAAAAATTACACACACAAGTTTCCTAACTTCGTGAATGTCATGTGTTTGCTGCTCTGGTTTTTGATGTCACACTGTAAAGGCAAATCCATTAGTGTCACCGGTGGGGGTGATTTTCCTGAATGGGGAAGTGTTTTGGTCTGTTCCAGTGTGGAAGTGGGCAAAATGAGGTTCTGTTAATTCCTTGCTTAACTGACTCCTTATGTCATCGTGAAACCATCTTTAGATTTTTCAGGTACTGTCATACCAGTCCTAACCAGTTCCTAAACCTTGATCAGCTCCCGACAGCGATATAGAACCTTGACCAGGTCCCGACAGCGATATAGAACCCTGACCAGGCCCCGGCAGCGATATGGGACCATGACCAGGCCCCGGCAGCGATATGGGACCATGACCAGGCCCCGGCAGCGATATGGGACCATGACCAGGCCCCGACAGCGATATGGGACCATGACCAGGCCCCGACAGCGATATGGGACCATGACCAGGCCAAGACAGCGATATGGGACCCTGACCAGGCCCCGGCAGCGATATGGGACCCTGACCAGGCCCCGGCAGCGATATGGAACCCTGACCAGGCCCCGACAGTTCTGTTTTTAGTTTACAAAAAAAAGAGGTGTTCTATGTTGTGTTGCAACTACCACTCTCGTAGTGAGACCTATTGCACTGATCTAATGGAAAGTTTTTCTGTAGTCTGGAATGACTTCATGACATAATTGATGTCCCGTGATTCACTTGATGTTTATTTCCTGTGTCATAAATTGTTTCTGCTCTGCTTTGTCTGTGAGTTATTGTGGAGAGTAAAATTAGCTGGTAATTTTTGTCCTGAAATCAACGGGTATTGTTCATTTAAGGCAAGTTTCAGTTAATCAGCGAGATTCCCTGAAGGCACTGATCAGATGCCATTCAGCATCCTGTGCAGCCAGGACTTTTGACGTGTACATGACCATCCTGTGGTTTGACGTCTACATGACCATCCTGTGGTTTGGCGTGCAGTCTGGCCCCTCCCATTTCCTTTGCTGAGTCAAAGCCAGGTTGTGAATGAGGGCGGTTTTCAGCAGATACAGATCTTCCATACTGGTGGTGTGTGATTCAGCGTGTTGGGATACTGTGGCTGTGATTGTGTAAAGGTCGCTGGTTCACATCCCCAGATTGGCAGAATGATGTCACCATTGGGCCCTTAACCTCCAGGGGACTGGCTGACCGAGCTCTCTCGAAAAATCTGTCTCACTTTGGATAAAAGTGTTTGCTAAATAAATGTAAAAAATGCACGGCCTGGTTGTTACCTTTTTATGTGAAAAATGTTGACCCCCAGATCCCCACTGATGCATCTTCCTGTATGCTTCCAGACAAGTGTGAATTTCATAATGTCGCCACGTCGCTGAAGTCGTGATCCGCGTCATTCTTCTTGCTCTAAAACTTTAAGATCCTTCTCATTTTTTGTTGCGTTACCATGGAAAGTTTTCAGTGCCGGGAGCCCCAAACCCAAGGCCTGAAGGCCCAGCCGCCTCCCCATCTGCTGTGGCACCTTGGGCAGAAGACCGCGGGCCGGCAGCTCTGCTCGCCTGGCTCATTGGGTCCTCATTGAGCCCCAGGATTCAGGCCGGGGACATTATCTGATGTGCTACATGATGCTGCTGTGTTTGGGCCCAGTGGCTTTGCTGTGACTGCTTTCCACTGGCGTACTGATCCATCTCCACTGAGGTTTACCGTGGTATTTCCATACAGACAGAAGCACACAGACCTCTTAAACAAACCAATAGATGAAGGAGCTTAAGAATATAAAGATTGTAGGAAATGTGCAGAAAAAAATTGTTTCATTTGACATACAAAAAAAGGAACCCATTTTACATGAACCATGGTAAGAGCAGGTTCTGTTATTTTTTTTAAAAGACCAACAGTTTGAAGTGTCTCTCCCCTCCATTTTTTTCTCAGCCTTTTCTGCCAGTTTTGCTCTTGGATTGTGAGTGGGGGAGGGGTATGTGGTACCATATCTTTCATGGCAGATTTTCTGTTTTAAAAACACAAATAACATCAAATAAAAATAGCACAACGGCACGCCTCAGCCTGTAACACTCCATGTGTCCACTGCCTGTTATCGTGGGATTTATGGAGGGATATTTATTCTGGAAAGAGCCTCAGTCTCACTTTGGGACCTTGGGAACAGCGTTTATGAAGAATAATTAGTAATAATAATGAATCCCTCCTGTGTTTGCCTGTGGTCACCTCAAGCATTTTCCTTTGGGGGAAGATGGATGAGATAACACTGCTGGTCGCCGTGGTAATGGGCCATGTGGGTCCTGCTGGAAGGTGATTGGGAGTGCTTTAGCGCCACCCTTCTGGTGGGGAGGTTATGGAGCAGCAGTCCCATCCTCCGTTTCTCCATTACGCAACTAGGAAGACAGAGAGCAGCCTGTCTTCCAGCTCCCCACCCCGGCAGAAAACACCACGCCGCTCAAAGACTGCTTTTGTGATGTTTCAGAAAATGCCATAAAAGTGAAATTAGTGCCGCTCATTAAAAAATGGCCCTGCATTTAATATGAGAAATGCCGGGATTCTGATACTCCTGAAACAAACCCGCAGGCCTGTAGCGGGTGTTTGCCGTGTCCCCTTGGGGAGAAGTGTGTGTGTGTGTGTGTCTGTGTCTGTGTCTGTGGTAGGGCCTGCTGACCGCTACCAGTCAGTGAGCTGTAACACCGAGTGGTTGTGAATGTGCTCTGTGTGTGACTCTCGAGCTTCAGGCATTTTTTACATGAGTAAATGACTGTAGGGTCAGGAGGATCCGTCTGTCTTGCTAATAGAAGGTGGTGTCAAGTTTCGACAGCGTGTACGCAGCCTGTGTCGATGACACCTGTGAGTCAGCGGCAGAGGCTCGCTGCCCTTCTGTTTTGGGGGGGGGGATGCGCTTTCCCAGTGGAGATGTTCCCCTTTGTTTTGCTGTTTTGTTTTCGTTCTCCTCTCTCCTCATTGGCTTTCTTAAAAAGGTAACCTGACTGAAGCTGAATGACTGCATTGCCTTTGAGTTTAGGGGATCGCTATAGAGGTGCGGCAGCTCGATACTCCCACTGGGGGGTATCGCTGTGGACATGGCTGTCCAGTTTGGACAAGGCGTCCCTGTTCTCACAGCCCTCCCGGAAACTGCGTGGAAGCACAGCGGAGAGAGGGGCGGGAGGGCTGGAGAGGGTGACATCATCCCCACACTGAGGAACGGAGGAAGTGTGTGTCAGGAGCTGACGGGTATGGAAAATGGGGGCGGGGGGGGAGTCATCTGTGTGGCCCCTTTGCACAGAAGAGGCCCATTGTCTCTGGGGAAACGTCGTCCTCTGACACCAGCAGGTGATTTCCGTGCCGCCGTGGATTGAGCGACTCATCTGATAGGCTGGATTGTTACAGCTTTCGCTCCTGGGCGACTCCCACTTCTTCCTGCGTGCCCCTGGGATTCCCTCCCTCTACACCAGGGCTCTCTAGCTCCAGTCCAGGAAATCAAAAGTGTGGAAATCAAGACCTGCATCCTGGTGGTTAGGTTAACCTAGACTTTCTTGGAGGTTGCTGGAGAATGCGACCGTAAAGCTTCAGGAGGTTGCTGGCATTCTGTTAGCAACAGGTGGTGTATGACAGTGTGGACCCAGCGGGGGGTGGAAATATTGAGAGGGGAGGGGTTGTACAGTACAGGCACGGCGATCCCATGCCGGAGCGTCAGAAGACGACGCGGCGTCTCGCTTCCTGGTTGCCGTGTGAGCCAGGTGGACATATCACTCGTCCCTTTGCGTGTTAGCGGCCCGTGGCCCATCTGGCTTGGCTTCCGCCGGCCGCACCGGTGCCAAGCGGCCGGTTCCCGGAGCTCTGGGGTCGTTGGCGTGGTGAGAACAGGCTTGTCTTATGAGACTATATGCGGCTGCATTTCTGTTCGGCTCTGAGACGTCACCCCATATACCTCTCGCCCACCCACTCGGTCGCTGCAAGCACTCTCTGCCTGTCGAGCTTTCTGTGGTCTCTTCCTCCGTCCTCGTTGGCTGCTCCATGACTGTCCCCCCCTCCCTCACGACAGCTTCACACTGTATCTGTCTGTGCTGTTAGCAGGCATGCTGCTGCAGCCATCCCGGCAGGTGAGAGCGGCCCCCAGCCCCTGCGTCCAGCTCGACGGGGTCTCTGGGTTGGCCACGCTCCTCATTAGCACAGGTGTGTCATTGGCTGCCAGGTGCAGCGACTCGTTTACAGGTTCGACCCAGAACAACTCCGACCTGTTTGGGCTGCTCTGTTTGCTTTTTAAACCTGGTTTGAAGTCAGCGAGTCTGATTCGCCCTAAGTTGTCGTCTTGTGACACGGCCGGTTTTGGACGTGACGTGGAGCCCAATTTTGCTACCCCAAACTGCCTCAGTGAAATTGTCCGTCAATAAATTAATCACATTTTACTGAATCCCCTTTATGAAGACTTTTAAGGTCAAATACTTCCGTAATTTATGGTAACTCAAAATATTGGAAAAGCAGAATAGGTCCCATCTAATGGTGTATTTTTGGAACCAAAGGCAGGACTTATTTTGCTTGTGTAAGTCAGCTGATTACACTCATGACGATGGGGAGTAAACAAGAGCCGGACCTGTTTTCGTATTTGGGGAACCTCGGACAGCGCTCTGTACACGGGCCGCACTTGGGGCTCCCTGCCAGACTCGGAGCAGGCCCAGTTCGCGGGCCTTACCACGGCTGAGCGAGCTGAGCTGGCCCGCTAATTAGCCGTCGACATGTTCATTTGCCTGCGTTCTTTGTGAGGCCCTTTAGAGATCCACTACATGGGGGGTGTCCACACTGGGGGGGTGTACATACTAATAACCAGAGTGCATCTTTGGCAGGATTTGTGGTTTGTCGTATTTTACAGTTTGGCTGCCTTCCAGCCACTCCTGAAGGTGCAGCCTGGCCCCTGGCTCCCTTGTCCTCCCCCTGCTCCTGGGCTGGCCCCCAGGCGCTGAGGGAGTGGCCCCGCTAACCGAAGGAGGGGTGCCACCAAGCGTACATGTGCAAAGGCTTCGCTCGCAGTGCCCAGATTGTGCGCTGTTGCTGTCGGGTCCCTCAGCTTATTTTTAGCCTTCGTGCCGCCTGTTATCTGTGCTCCTCTACCCCCCCCAGCCCCTCTCTCCCTCCCGCCAACACAGAAATGGTGTAATGGTAAAATATGCTCCATTTCGTCATGCTGTTTGGATTTCAGATCACACCTCTACATTCTGACACCTCCTCCGTTTAAAATCCTGAACCGGTATCTTCGCGAGGCCCTCAAGGTCGCGCGTCACTCATCGGGCCCATGGGACTCATGTTGTGTGTTTTTCTGTTTTGTTTTTGAGAGTCATGGTTTTCGTTCACTTTTTCATTTGCAGATTGTTTGTGTCCCTGTTGCTGTAAATTGCTCACGTTTCTTGCACCCCCTAACCCCGCTGTACTGAATCGTGTCACATAAACTGCCCCCCCCCCCGCCCCAACATGATCTGCCTAATCCTGCCACATTAATTGCCATTTGGGCCAGCTGTTTGAGAAGGTGGGGGTTTGAGGTTGGGGTCTGATCCTGGGGGGCCATGAAACTCTGATGGCAGGGCAGTGGTTCTGCGTGTGGGAGTGAAGCCGGTCTGCTGTGACAGCATTTTCTGCTCACCCCCCCACCCCCGCCATCGTGACTCCATGTGTTGGCGGCCCGGAAATGTGAGGCGGAGCTTCTGGTTAAATCCGGCTAAACTCGGGCAGTAACAAACCCATCTGAATGAAAAGATGTGGGAAAAAGCTGAAGAGCTTGTCAGGTCTCGGAGGGCCGGAGGTTTGTGTAATGGTGAATGCCTGCTGTATGTGCACTACAAGGCCCCTCTCTTTAACTACCATGCCCTCTGTTGGTGATGTATGGTTCTGCAATTACCACACTTCGTTTTCAGTATAGCTAAAAAATATTGTTGTATATCCCACGGCCAATTTTTATGTTGCAGCTTTTTAAATGAATGTGCTGCATTTTGTATGAAACATTTCATCCAACCTGATCCAAACAGCTTGTCGTGACTCCCTGGGTTGCAGGCTTGCCTATGACGTTCAATGTGGAATCTCGCTGGCGCAGTTCACTGAGTTGGCCACTAGAGGACATCACATCTGGGGATGTTAGGTGGTCTGCGGGGTGTCCAGGAAGTGGGTCAATGGGATAGGGAAGAGTGCTCTGGCAGACTGCCACGTGATCTCACAGGGTTCCCCGACGTATGTGTTTGTGGTTTTTTTACCGACCTGGGGATTCTTTCCCCTCGGTTTTTGTTTTCGGATTTGCTTTCAGCCTCCGGAAAACCGCCTGGCATTCTGGTCCTTGGCGTAGGTCTGCGTTTTCTCGCTCTGGGGAGGGTGACCTGTGTGGATCTCTCAAATGTATTAACTGGTTTATTAATATGTCGAGCTGCTGTTCAAGATGGTTGTTTCCAGGCAGATGTGGTTGGACGAGAGGTCACACGTCTACCTGTATAGCTCCGGTCTAGATACCTTCAGACCTGGACCTTCCTGGCAGCTCTTCCACCTCCACCTGTGTCATATGCCTGTCGGGGCAGCAGCCTGCACTGTGGCTTGACATATGTCCTGGTGTGCGAGAGCAGGCCAGTGCTTGGTGACAGTCACTGTCATGTCACTAACCTGGGGACGCAGATCTCACTGGACGCTTCTCTAAAACACACAGAATGATGTCGGAGGCCTCTGATGTCTGAGAGCCTCGGATTTACGCCTCATCTGAAGGACGAAATCCACATTAGACCTTGCACCATCCCTTTTGCAGTTTCATCATAACCACTATCTGATGTAACCTTTGGACCCATTGCTATGTGTTTACAGTGTTTTCCCAGCCCTGAGCACCACGGCGGCCATGGATGAATTGTATTATTATTGACTGATGTACAGATGAACTCATATAAAATAACTACAATATAAGAGAATATGGCCTTAGTTAGATGTTAGACGATATTTTATGTTCCATTGCCTACCTGAATTAAAAGAAATGCACATCTTTGCATGTGTATCCCATAATGCAGCATTCCCGTCACGCTGGCAGGTCATCGAGTTAATGTGTCACTGTGCATACTGTTCTTCCCTGTTACACTGGTAAAAATAGCCTTTGTTTGTTTGTGTGTAAGCTCTGTTAACTGGGATGCGTTTCCCTGGTTGGCTTCGTTAAAAACGCGCGGTTCTCTGTTCGGTTTGTGTGAAACACTGGCTGCTCGTAACCATTTAAGGTGACAACGGTGTGCGTGTGTGTGCGTGCGTGCGTGTGTGTGTGTGTCTGTGTGTGTCTGTGTGTGTGTGTGTGTGTGTCTGTGTGTGTGTGTGTGTGTGTGTGTGCGTGTGTGTGTGTGTCTGTCTGTCTGTGTGTGTGTGTGTGTGTGTGTCTGTCTGTCTGTGTGTGTGTGTGTGTGTGTGTGTGTGTGTGTGTGTGTGTGTGCGTGCGTGCGTGCGTGCGTGCGTGCGTGTGAGAGAGAGAGAGAGACAGCCCATCAGCCTGTGACACAGTGAGGCCAGGCTGCCTCTTCGCACGTCGGGCTTGGTGGGAGTGTATGGGGGGGCGGTGGGGGGGGATGGATGGAGCAGAAATGCAGAGGTAGATGAGGAGAGAGAATACATGTGTGGTAGAGTCTTGATGGCCCACCACTGTGCTCCACCCACTCCTCAGCCCCCCCCCTCGCTCTTCCATCTGTCACTCCGCCCATCTCCACCCTGTCCTGGGGCCGGGTCGGGCCAGGTCGGGCCGGGCTGGGCACTCTGCCGCCGGAGCACTCCCGCTCACTCCCTCTCTCCCTGCCTGCCTGGGTTTCCCTTCTGCATAAACGGGCAACATGAGCACCACCCTCCCTCTCACTGCCGTCTCACACAAAGGAGAATGAGCGCCACTTTCAGAGGCTCTGTTCTCCTGGACGCACCTCCTCTCACCACCTGCCAGTGCCAAGGTGCCACTCTGTCTCCATTGGCCTGTACTTGCTTCATTTTGCTGAGTTTCTCTGTAATTCGCCTGCTGTTGCGGGACACGGGCAATATCTGTTTGTGTTGCACTGAGAGGAAGTAAGGGAGGGGGAGTCAGTGCCATGAAGGTCTGATGTTAGTTAGCAGCACGAGGATATCGATGAAGGAACTTCAAAGTGTCTGCGGATAAAAGTTACCTGGATGGTTCTTGCCACCCTAGTTGGCATTTGCATTCATTTATTTGGCGAATGCTTTTGTCCAAAGCAACATACATTTGAGACAGATACCTATGCTGTGTGCTTATGTGTTAGAGCTTCCAGGCTGGGCTTCCAATCAGTGACTAGAAACGGGAAGGAGGGAAAAAAAGCCTGTGAAAAGCCTAGCATTTGTCATCAGAAATGCTGTAAACTTGTCATTAAGTAGGCAGGCTCAGATGCAACGTACAATCAACACCGAAACATCTCCCAAGAGAGAAACTGTGTAAGTGCTGTGCAGCTACACTGAAACTAGCGCTGCCAAGTAGACCAGCGGTCTACAGGGATCTAGGGATCTACAGGGATCTAGGGGGGTCAGTGCTGAGGGGCACTGTTTGACCCTCTGTCTGCTCTTTGCCAGGTGACATCACCCAGAAGGGCTTTGAGAAGAAGAGGGCCAAGTTGCTTGCTCCATTCACCGCGAAGACACCAGGTAAGATGCTGTTCCTGGTTTCAGGCATCTTTATGTGTTCTTCAGAAACCTTCCCCCTCAATCTCCATCATACCCCCATCATGTCCTTCTCCATAACCCACCCCTCAAACTCATCCAGCTCTGTAACTCCTCCCTGCCACCCATCAGATCCTCTGCTATAACCCCCCCCACCCCGTCATGTCCTCCTCCATTACTCCCCGCCCCGTCATGTCCTCCTCCATTACTCCCCACCACCGTCATGTCCTCCCCCATTACTCCCCGCCCCGTCATGTCCTCCCCCATTACTCCCCACCCCGTCATGTCCTCCCCCCATTACTCCCCACCCCGTCATGTCCTCCCCCCATTACTCCCCGTCATGTCCTCCTCCATTACTCCCCACCCCCGTCATGTCCTCCCCCATTACTCCCCACCCCGTCATGTCCTCCCCCATTACTCCCCACCACCGTCATGTCCTCCCCCATTACTCCCCCACCCCGTCATGTCCTCCCCCATTACTCCCCACCCCGTCATGTCCTCCCCCATTACTCCCCACCCCGTCATGTCCTCCCCCATTACTCCCCACTCCGTCATGTCCTCCTCCATTACTCCCCGCCCCGTCATGTCCTCCCCCATTACTCCCCACCCCGTCATGTCCTCCTCCATTACTCCCCGCCCCGTCATGTCCTCCCCCATTACTCCCCACCCCGTCATGTCCTCCCCCATTACTCCCCGCCCCGTCATGTCCTCCTCCATTACTCCCCACCCCGTCATGTCCTCCCCCATTACTCCACACCCCGTCATGTCCTCCTCCATTACTCCCCACCCCGTCATGTCCTCCCCCATTACTCCCCGCCCCGTCATGTCCTCCCCCATTACTCCCCGCCCCGTCATGTCCTCCCCCATTACTCCCCGCCCCCGTCATGCCCTCCTCCATTACTCCCCACCCCGTCATGTCCTCCCCCATTACTCCCCGCCCCGTCATGTCCTCCCCCATTACTCCCCGCCCCGTCATGTCCTCCTCCATTACCCCCCGCCCATTCATGTCCTCCTCCATTACCCCCCGCCCTGTCATGTCTTCCTCCATTACTCCCCACCCCGTCATGCCCTCCTCCATTACTCCCCGCCCCGTCATGTCCTCCCCCATTACTCCCCGCCCCCGTCATGCCCTCCTCCATTACTCCCCACCCCGTCATGTCCTCCCCCATTACTCCCCGCCCCGTCATGTCCTCCCCCATTACTCCCCGCCCCGTCATGTCCTCCTCCATTACCCCCCGCCCATTCATGTCCTCCTCCATTACCCCCCGCCCTGTCATGTCTTCCTCCATTACTCCCCACCCCGTCATGCCCTCCTCCATTACTCCCCGCCCCGTCATGTCCTCCCCCATTACTCCCCGCCCCCGTCATGCCCTCCTCCATTACTCCCCACCCCGTCATGTCCTCCCCCATTACTCCCCACCCCGTCATGTCCTCCCCCATTACTCCCCACCCCGTCATGTCCTCCCCCATTACTCCCCGCCCCGTCATGTCCTCCCCCATTACTCCCCGCCTCCGTCATGTCTTCCTCCATTACTCCCCACCCCGTCATGTCCTCCCCCATTACTCCCCGCCCCGTCATGTCCTCCCCCATTACTCCCCGCCCCGTCATGTCCTCCCCCATTACTCCCCGCCCCGTCATGTCCTCCTCCATTACTCCCCGCCCCGTCATGCCCTCCTCCATTACTCCCCGCCCCCGTCATGCCCTCCTCCATTACTCCCCGCCTCCGTCATGCCCTCCTCCATTACTCCCCGCCTCCGTCATGCCCTCCTCCATTACTCCCCGCCCCCGTCATGTCCTCCTCCATTACTCCCCGCCCCGTCATGTCCTCCTCCATTACTCCCCGCCCCCGTCATGTCCTTCTCCATTACTCCCCGCCCACCGTCATGTCCTCCTCCATAACAGGGGAAGCGCAGGATGGGGCCCCACTGACCTTCCTGGGACTTTGTTAGGAAAGCACAACCCTCCCACCACCCGATTGACCTGCATCTGAAAATGTGTTCACTACCTCCTGGTCACTACCTCCTGGTCACTACCTCCTGGTCACTTTCTGAATGGGTAGGAGTGAGATGACGCACTGGACAGCCAGCAAACAGGCTGAGAGCGACAGGACAGACTGTCATTGTGGAGGTTATCTGAGAGGATGGAGGGAGGGCCCGTGAGGGGGGTGTGGGGGGCCACATGGGGAGGGTGTGTCCTTTCGAAGAAGCTCTAAATGAGACCCATGATTCTGCCTGGTCTACGGTAAACCCCCAGTAGCCCCCCCACAACTCTGCGCTGTTCCCTGGTGGTGAAACGCTGAGGACGTACCTGCTGTGCCAAAATAAGAAAGAAAGGAAGAGCTTTGTCAGAAAATCTGTGAAATGTTCAAGTCGATAGAGAGAAGTTTAAGATTAGAAATGGATCGTTTGTGTGGGAAAGTGTTGTCGCCTGTGGTTGGCTTTGAGAGCCTCTGACGTTATGCCTGAAGGGATGGGGGTGGGGGGGGATGTTATGGCTCACTGCTGTCCCCTAGTGTCCAACACCTAAAGTAGGCTTATTAAACATGCATCCCTCCCTTTTGTCTGATCTTTCTCGTTACAGCAGTGATATCCCCAGCTTATTTACTCTTTCAGGAACGAAACACTGGAAACCTGTATGAACTAGTCAGATTTAAGTCCTCTAAGCATCTTAAATGAGCCATTTCCCATGTTTTATTAATATAGATATTTTATAATGATGTTCTCAGTGAGGAGTTCTTTTCCTCTCTGGTTTGTGGAAGGGGGCGGGTTCATCCCCCTGGGCCCTCAGCTCATGCCCACACCATCCTGTGGTTGTGACACCCCCCCCCCCCCAATCTCCATATCCTTCAAATTCGTGGGAACTTACCAAAACCCCCTTCCCACACCAGCCTATGGAGTCCCAGCTCTTGGGGAGTGTGTCTCTAGCTTGGGGTCAAAGAAAAGTATTTCACATGGGGGGGGGGGGGAATTGTAGGAGGGTCAAAAGCTGATGGAAGGAGCTCAGGAGGAAAGTTGGGGTGAGGCAGTGAGCAGCTGGAGCCATACAAGCGAGTGGATCCCAGCAGTGAATCCCAATAGTGGTTCCCAACAGAACAGGACTGCAGCACATTCATCTGTATGGGCAAAGCAGCTGGTTTTCACACAGCCTACATTACTCGGCATAGGAAAGACAGGGGCGTATAAAGAGGTTTTTGGTGTCAGAACGCAGGCTGAGCCGACCTCCCACCCCTCTGAAGGCCCAACTAAAGGGCCTCACAGCGATGCCATTACTCTGCCAACTACAGGACCCATGACCTTTTAGATGACAACGCAGATCCTTAACCTGCTAAGCTATGAACCCATTAAACCGGCCCATTAGAAGTATCCCGCTTCTACCCAAAATAGGCAGTTTTCAAGCTTCAAGAGGCTTAATGGGTGAAAGAGAGACTGTGAGTGAATTCAGTCAGGAAGCCTATGACTTTTGTAGGCCTGATCGGGAAATAGAGGGCAGGTGGGGGTGCAGGTCTAGTGGGGTGGGGGGTTCGGGCAGTAATATAGCAAGAGGTTAACTGTATGATTTGAGTATTAATCCAAAATGACTTCAAACATTTAACCCATTCATACTGCTGGATATTTTACTGGGGGGGCTTTACTCCAGAGGACAGTAGAGGGCTAGTTCTGGAACCTTAGCGCTGGGGCCCTTGGTGCACAGGCCTGCAAAGCCCACAGGGCCAGCAGGTAAATGTCTTCTTTTTAGGCCTGTCGTTATGGCTTCAGTGCTGCTGCTGTGCTGTGTGAAACAGTCACCCTTATTTTGCATTGCCCATCTGATTACAGTGTTTGTTCATTATATCAGTGTGAGACTGAACCCCACCCAGATACTCAGCAGAATTTTCTCTCTAAAATGTGGATTGAGGTTACTGATGGCTTGCTTATCTCTTTGGGGCGTTCTCATGAGATGGCATTCTCTGAGGCCAGTGGTGACATTTACCATCTCACCACGCATTTCTGTGGGGTCCTCGAAGCCCCCTGTTGGCCACAAACAGTCACTACACTAAATATTAAATAGATATCTAGCACATGCTGAAGCAGGATGTTCTGCTAATCAGCTACGATCGTCTCACTCTACTCACTAGCAGTTTATTTAGTTTTTGAAACAATTCAGGGTGGGAAGCGTGATCCCAAAGTGGCTTTTTGAGTGGGACCCCTGAAACAGGAAAAAGCCCCCCTACCTGAGACCGGCCTTGCATGAGTCTCTTGTGCTGTGCGACCCTCCTCAGAACCAGATCCTGGGCCACCACCTGAGCAGCCGCAGCCTGAAGCCAGTAGGGCTGTGGACCCGACCCCAGAGCCCACGCCAACACCGAAGCCGGCCTCTTCGTCGTCCTCATCCGCGTCCGCCCGCCGTCGGCGATCTCATCGCAGCGGCGGTGCCCGGGATGACCGCTATAGATCAGGTGAGCGCAGGAGTCTGTGGCTGCATGGCCGCCGTCAGAGCAGTATAACTCCTAACCATACATGCACACCGAAGCTGGAAATAAACCTGGATCCTTCAAAGACCACGCAGCACTCGTGACACGTGTAGAGGAAGGACCGCACATGTAACTCTGGGGTCTGTAATACCAGCAGCAGAATTAAGATGGATCAACATGTCATTCCCTGTTTATTTGTATATGAACAGTATGTGCTAAAATTCTGGAGGCATCCGCTTCTTATGCATTTATGTCTGTTTTAGCTACACTATTCACCTTATAGTAAAAGACCTTGAGGCAGTGAGGTAACACATAGCAAATATTGAAAGAATCAAGAGAAGTGCTCAACATCTCAGAATTTTAGATTCTTCAAAATAGCCCCCTTTTGCTTCGATGACAGCATTGCAGATTTGACATAATTTCAACCAGCTTCCACATGTAGCCACCTGGAATGCTTCTCCAGTAGTCCTGAAGGAGTTTCCATAAATTCTGGACACAAGTTGGCTACCTCGCTCATACTCTTCTATCCAACTCATCCCAACCCATCTCTGAAGGGTTTTGGTCTGAGGATCATGTGACCAGGTCGCACTCAGTCTCTGTCTTTGTTCACAAGATGATACTTATTACATCACCTCGGGGTATGTGTGATTTTCAGTAGATGTGTCCAGACATTAGATTGGTATATCGTGTGTGTGTGTCTGTGTCTGTGTGTGTGTGTGTGTGTGTGTGTGTGTCTGTCTGTGTGTGTGTGTGTGTCTGTGTGTGTGTGTGTCCACCCATCCATCTTCCAAACACTTGTCCTGGTCAGGATTATGGAGTGAAATGTATATTTTTAAGTATTAAAATATCCACATCCTGTGTGTTTTATGTTTGAAGCTAAGAAGTTTCATTTTGGTATTTTGCAGTGTCATAATAAGAGAAATTGATTGTCATCTGAAGATCAGTCATAAGTATTAATAGCAGTGTTATTAGTGCATTGTTAGGGTTATTAATATGAGTACTATTACTGCTGGTATTCACATTCCTGGTATTATTAGTATGAGTACTATTAGTACTGCTGGTATTCACATTCCTGGTATTATTAGTATGAGTACTATTAGTACTGCTGGTATTCACATTCCTGGTATTATTAGTTCTATTGGTATTTGCAATGTTACTATTATTAGGGGTCCAAGCAGAAAATATGCTAAATCCCTGTTCGTTTTTAGCATCGATATTATTATTATTGCAATTGGTATTGCCATTGTTAGTATTACTAGTACCGGTATTATTAGTACTATTAGTATTGGCATTGTTAGTATTATTAGTGTGAGTATTCTTTGCACTGTTGCTATTGGCGTTGTTTATATTGTTAGTATGAGTATTTTTTTCACTGTTGGTATTGGCATTCTTGCTATGAGTATCCTTGGCGCTATTAGCACATTGTTTATGTTGTTAGTATTATGAGTATTGTAGTGCCCGTTGTGTCGTCGCGTCTGCATATCATCACCATCCCTGGTCATTAAGAGATTGAGATCCCTGCACTCTAACCCATGTATTGCTGAGCTCAGTTCGCTAAACCGTGCAGTCAGATGCAGAGATAGATCAGGGAGCGAAGAAACCGGCGGAGAACAATAAAGCCAGCGTGGGGAGGTGGGGGAGGAAGGGGGGAGGGAGGGGCAAAGAGAGGAGAGGAGCACGGCTGCTCAGTCCCCTCCTCCCTCCTCCCTCCTCCCTGGGCGAGGTGCAGACAGCTCACGCGTCTCCTGCAGCCGGATCTCTCCTGCCGTCTCCTCCCCGTCTGCCCGGCCCCCCACGTCATTTATCCCGCTTTTCAAGGGTGGAGGATCGACACGGGACGGGGCCGCCTGCCGCCAGTCCACCCTCCCTTCCTCGTTAAGCGTTTTACGTGAGCTTCGTGACCTCGGCCCCGGCGTGCCGCAGGAGGAGAGTCCTCCTCCATTGTGTGGGAGCAGCATGTGTGCATGCCGGTCGCGAACGGACGAGGGGCGCTGACAGCTCCGCGCATCGCCAGGGAGAGCAGGCCCGTGATGGGCCAGCCGGCACGCCCCTGCTGGCGGTACTGAGAGCGAGAAGAGCGGCATGGCGGACGAGGAGGATCCCGGCGATCCCCCATGCGCGGCTTTGTCCGCGGAGCATGAGGCGCTGCTGGGAGGAGCCCTGCCAGACGGTAGCTGCCACCCGCCTTGTGTACCACCTGATTGTCCGGCGGACCCTTTCCCTTTAAACGCCGCCGTGTGAGGATAATGAGCAGCAGATATATTCTCGCTCCTCCTTGGGGACAGTGAGGCAGCTGCGTGACTTGCGGATCTTTCTCTCATGTATGCCTATAGTGGTCTTGCTGAGGCCACCCTGTACTGGATAAACATTGATGGATGGATGGATGGATGGATGGATGGATGCACGCACGCACGCAGGGATAGATGGATAGCGTGATTGAATTTTTGAGTCACCTGTTATTCTGCTTCTTCATTTTGTTTTTTTCTGCCTTCTGGTGCTCACACCCTTCCCACTTTTTTGTCCTCCTTACCACTCCTTTTTCCCATTCCTTTCTTTCCTGTTCCCTCACCCCCATTCCCACTTTCCTCCTTTTTCCCATTCCTTTCTTTCCTGTTCCCTCACCCCCATTCCCACTTTCCTCCTTTTTCCCATTCCTTTCTTTCCTGTTCCCTCATCCCCATTCCCACTTTCCTCCTTTTTCCCATTCCTTTCTTTCCTGTTCCCTCACCCCCATTCCCACTTTCCTCCTTTTTCCCATTCCTTTCTTTCCTGTTCCCTCACCCCCATTCCCACTTTCCTCCTTTTTCCCATTCCTTTCTTTCCTGTTCCCTCACCCCCATTCCCACTTTCCTCCTTTTTCCCATTCCTTTCTTTCCTGTTCCCTCATCCCCATTCCCACTTTCCTCCTTTTTCCCATTCCTTTCTTTCCTGTTCCCTCATCCCCATTCCCACTTTCCTCCTTTTTCCCATTCCTTTCTTTCCTGTTCCCTCACCCCCATTCCCACCTTCCTCCTTTTTCCCATTCCTTTCTTTCCTGTTCCCTCATCCCCATTCCCACTTTCCTCCTTTTTCCCATTCCTTTCTTTCCTGTTCCCTCACCCCCATTCCCACCTTCCTCCTTTTTCCATTCCTTTCTTTCCTGTTCCCTCATCCCCATTCCCACTTTCCTCCTTTTTCCCATTCATTTCTTTCCGGTTCCCTCACCCCCATTCCCACCTTCCTCCTTTTTCCATTCCTTTCTTTCCTGTTCCCTCATCCCCATTCCCACTTTCCTCCTTTTTCCCATTCCTTTCTTTCCTGTTCCCTCACCCCCATTCCCACTTTCCTCCTTTTTCCCATTCCTTTCTTTCCTGTTCCCTCACCCCCATTCCCACTTTCCTCCTTTTTCCCATTCCTTTCTTTCCTGTTCCCTCATCCCCATTCCCACTTTCCTCCTTTTTCCCATTCCTTTCTTTCCTGTTCCCTCACCCCCATTCCCACCTTCCTCCTTTTTCCCATTCCTTTCTTTCCTGTTCCCTCATCCCCATTCCCACTTTCCTCCTTTTTCCCATTCCTTTCTTTCCTGTTCCCTCACCCCCATTCCCACCTTCCTCCTTTTTCCATTCCTTTCTTTCCTGTTCCCTCATCCCCATTCCCACTTTCCTCCTTTTTCCCATTCATTTCTTTCCTGTTCCCTCACCCCCATTCCCACCTTCCTCCTTTTTCCATTCCTTTCTTTCCTGTTCCCTCACCCCCATTCCCACTTTCCTCCTTTTTCCCATTCCTTTCTTTCCTGTTCCCTCACCCCCATTCCCACTTTCCTCCTTTTTCCCATTCCTTTCTTTCCTGTTCCCTCATCCCCATTCCCACTTTCCTCCTTTTTCCCATTCCTTTCTTTCCGTTTCCCTCATCCCCCATTCCCACTTTCCTCCTTTTTCCCATTCCTTTCTTTCCTGTTCCCTCATCCCCATTCCCACTTTCCTCCTTTTTCCCATTCCTTTCTTTCCTGTTCCCTCATCCCCCATTCCCACTTTCCTCCTTTTTCCCATTCCTTTCTTTCCTGTTCCCTCATCCCCCATTCCCACTTTCATCCTTTTTCCCATTCCTTTCTTTCCTGTTCCCTCACCCCCATTCCCACCTTCCTCCTTTTCCCATTCCTTCCTTTCCTGTTCCCTCATCTCCCCTTCCCACCTTCTCGTCACCCATCATCCTCATTTCCCTTCCTTTCCCTCCTCTTTCTCTCCCTCCCATTTCCCCATGTGCCACCCCCTCAGACGTGCATACTGAGGCGGTGCAGGCCGCGTTGGCCCAGCACAGGGAGCAGAAGATGGCGCTCCCCATGCCTACAAAGCGGCGCTCAACCTACGTTCAGTCCCCTGCAGGCAGTTGCACCCCTCCAGGTAGGCCTGTGTGGCGCCCTCCGGTGGATGCCACAGGGTGATTCACGTGTATGTGTGCGGGTCTGTAAATTGCCATGTTGTGTAGTTAATTTTTGCCCACAACAAGAGGTTTTATTTAAATAATTGTTTAAATATTTAAAACCAAATGGATTGTGTACTGTTATCTGTATATGTTGCTCATTCATTTATAAAACATCTAAATATTAATATCTTGTTAAAGCAGCAAAACACGTCTTGTCCCGGTTGATGTTTCATTCTGGCCTTTTTCCTAAGCCCAGTTATAGTGCAGTTCAGTCTTAAACACGCCTCTTATTCAGCTCCTGATAACATCAGGCCATCAGCACGGTCAGGAATGAAGGTTGGGGCTGAAGGTCTCCACCTTCAGCAAATGGTGTGAGACGTTTGAGAAATTCCGGATCGTTCGTTATTTTGTGTCTTACCGCTTGCCGTAAGTCTCGCTTAAAGGCAGATGAACTCTCATGTCGATAAGCTCAGTCACTTCCGCTCTATTTCACTATCAGTATTTAATCTTGTTATTAAAGTACTATAACATTCTTGTTTATAACTTCTTATTATGGATTAACTTGTGTGTAAATTTGCGTAATCCAGGAGCTGTTGGGGTGCTCAGATCTAACTGACAGCTTTCCTGGAAATGTACAGATGTCACATTTACATTTTCAGCTACGTGTGGAAATGAAAACCGTCTATAAATAGCATGAGCTAGACCTGCTGACTTACCCATTGGCTGTGAATAGACACGTTTGATAGAGTGCCGGTGGAGGATCTGACTGTAACACCACTTTGGAATAGAGGCGGAGAGATTCCGCAGAGATTTCACAAACGAGGCGATTGGCCAGATCCGGCACCGGCCTCGGTAACCTGGTAACATGACACCGTTTCTCTTCAGAGGAAGCCCCTTGGCACCTGCTAAGTAGCGTTAATGACACGTCATCTGTCTGCGTTCCATCAGACACATCATCGGCATCAGAGGACGAGGGCTCCTCCCCCCACCAGGCATCTGTGGGCGGGGCTGTGGGACAGAACCTGCAGAGCCCTGATTCCTGGATCAATCGCTCTCTGCAGGGATCCTCTACCTCATCCTCTGCCTCCTCCACGTTGTCACATGGTGAGGGAAAACCACAGCCAGCTGTCATGGCTGACGTTGTGGTTCATACTCGCCCAGGTGAGTCTGTTAGGTCCTGTGCAGGGTTTAAGACTCTGTGTCCTTTAATTCCAAAGTAAATCAACACAGTCTTGGTTCAAATGATCTTAGAATAAAGAAATGCTGAAGCATTTAAAAAAATTGTCAAAAAGAATTTACAAAAATTTACAAAAACAGATGTCCATGCATTTGTTACTTGTGAGCATTGTCATTTCAAAATTTCTGTCTGTGTTAAATGTTAAGAGGGAAGGAAAATTGATGGATCTTAATGATCTGTGTCACTGCTGTAAGGTGAGCATCTGTGTGAAGGGGACACCTGTAGCAGTGCTGCCACCTAGAGCTGTGGAGGGCAAAGTGCTCATTTTGCATTACCTGGGACAGATGTACTGACGTGTGTCAGTACAAATGCAGTGTATTACAAGTAATAATCAAAGGTGGGGGGTTTTCAGTGAAGAGACTGTCCAGAGGACAACCTTACGTAGCTGAAATTCCAGTTAATCTTAAAAGGTGAATTAGGCCAGTGGAGTCAGTGAAATGCTGGGAGGGTTCAGGCTTCTCCAGTTGGTCTGCAATTGCCATGTTTCTATTGCCTGGGACTTTAACCCATCTTTTGTGCTTTCTCTCCAGAGAGCAGCATTGTCCCCCCTGATGTGACGTCCTTTGCAGCACAGGACAGGGGCCCCCGAGTAGACCTGCCCCCCAACGTGCCCGTGCGGGGCATGAGTCGAGAGCAGAGCCGCTCCAGCATGATGGACACAGCAGACGGTAGAGCCCTGTGCTCACTGAGCATGCTCTGTTCACCTCCATGCCAGTCCTCACTGAGCATGCTCTGATGACCTCCATGCCAGTCCTCACTGAGCATGCTCTGATGACCTCCATGCCAGTCCTCACTGAGCATGCTCTGTTGACCTCCATGCTAGTCCTCACTGAGCATGCTCTGTTGACCTCCATGCCAGTCCTCACTGAGCATGCTCTGATGACCTCCATGCCAGTCCTCACGGAGCATGCTCTGATGACTTCCATGCCAGTCCTCACGGAGCATGCTCTGATGACCTCCATGCCAGTCCTCACTGAGCATGCTCTGATGACCTCCATGCCAGTCCTCACTGAGCATGCTCTGTTGACCTCCATGCCAGTCCTCACTGAGCATGCTCTGTTGACCTCCATGCCAGTCCTCACTGAGCATGCTCTGTTGACCTCCATGCCAGTCCTCACGAAGCATGCTCTGATGACCTCCATGCCAGTCCTCACTGAGCATGCTCTGATGACCTCCATGCCAGTCCTCACTGAGCATGCTCTGTTGACCTCCATGCCAGTCCTCACTGAGCATGCTCTGATGACCTCCATGCCAGTCCTCACTGAGCATGCTCTGTTGACCTCCATGCCAGTCCTCACGAAGCATGCTCTGATGACCTCCATGCCAGTCCTCACTGAGCATGCTCTGTTGACCTCCATGCCAGTCCTCACGAAGCATGCTCTGATGACCTCCATGCCAGTCCTCACTGAGCATGCTCTGATGACCTCCATGCCAGTCCTCACGGAGCATGCTCTGATGACCTCCATGCCAGTCCTCACTGAGCATGCTCTGATGACCTCCATGCCAGTCCTCACTGAGCATGCTCTGATGACCTCCATGCCAGTCCTCACTGAGCATGCTCTGATGACCTCCATGCCAGTCCTCACTGAGCATGCTCTGTTGACCTCCATGCCAGTCCTCACGAAGCATGCTCTGATGACCTCCATGCCAGTCCTCACTGAGCATGCTCTGTTGACCTCCATGCCAGTCCTCACTGAGCATGCTCTGATGACCTCCATGCCAGTCCTCACTGAGCATGCTCTGTTGACCTCCATGCCAGTCCTCACGAAGCATGCTCTGATGACCTCCATGCCAGTCCTCACTGAGCATGCTCTGTTGACCTCCATGCCAGTCCTCACGAAGCATGCTCTGATGACCTCCATGCCAGTCCTCACTGAGCATGCTCTGATGACCTCCATGCCAGTCCTCACTGAGCATGCTCCTGATGACCTCCATGCCAGTCCTCACTGAGCATGCTCTGTTGACCTCCATGCCAGTCCTCACTGAGCATGCTCTTTGTCTCCCCAGCTCTGTATGCCGTATAATCCCATAATCCCCCTCATGGTGATGTTAAGACCTTCCAAAAGCCTCTTTTCTTGTTGTTTGCCACCCAAACTCCTTGATGAGTAACTGATATCAAAATCCCTTCTGTGTTTTGGCATTTAGCCTAATTGAGTATCACCTCCACTATTTTGGTCTTTCCCTTTCTGTTAAGAAAAGCTAACAGGATTGAATGTAGGGCTGTGAGAACCCATAGTAACATGCCATTTTCAGCCTCACATGAGTCTGACCCTGTGACCCCCCCCCCCCCCCCACATCTGTGCAGGTGTCCCCATCAGCAGGGTCTCCACCAAGATCCAGCAGCTGCTGAACACGCTGAAGAGGCCCAAGCGCCCCCCCCTTCGGGAATTCTTCCTTGACGACTCAGAAGAGATTGTGGAGGGTGAGTGGGGTGGGGGGCTGTTGACTTTGCCAAGCTCATTTGACCACTAGACAGGACAAAATGACCTGGCTATGAGATGTAATTAATCACTTGTGTCATAATGGACACTGGCTGTATTTACAGTCAGCCAGAGATTTTGTTTTTATTGCATTTGGGGCTGAATCTAAACTTTTAAAGGCTTTTGTTACTTTTAAACAGATAATGTAACATTTTAAAGAATTGATATTTAACAGAAATTTAGGGTATATTCATTTTTATGCCCAATTCATTAATAACATATTGGGACATGAGTTTAATCCATGTGGCTCTTAAGTGTCACATGAGGAAGGACTGCGGTGGTGGCTGCTTGTTGTCCATATTCAAGTGTAGGATGTCACAGCAGCTTTGTGTTTTTCTGATTTGACATTCATTAAAATCCTGGCAGGTGCTCAGTTGGCTTCTCTTCCCTTCTTTGGATGATTGTGCATCTGTCGTGATTTTTTGAAATATCTTCTCCTTTTTCTGTCCTCCCTGTCTTCCCTGTCCTCCTTGTCCTCCCACAGTGCCCCAGCCGGACCCCAACACCCCCCGGCCAGAGGGCCGTCAGATGATTCCCGTGAAGGGAGAGCCTCTGGGTGTGGTTAGTAACTGGCCCCCGGCCCTCCAGGCAGCCCTGGCTAGATGGGGGGCCACCCAGGCCAAGAGCCCGGCCCTCACGACCCTGGACATCACTGGAAAGCCTTTGTACACCCTGACCTATGGTGAAGGACTTCATCTCCTTTTTGGTTTATGAGTTTGTGTGAAGATTTGTTGGAGTGAATGGCTAACTGTGGCTGTGGTGCTTGCGCCCTCCCCAGGTAAACTGTGGACCCGCAGCGTGAAGCTGGCATACACACTTCTCAACAAGCTGGGCACTAAGACAGAGCCGGTGCTGAAACCTGGCGATCGGGTGAGGAACCGAATGCCTGCTGGTGTTACTTGTGGGAGGAGAGGAGAGATGTTCTGTAAGAGCTCGGATTTCTGCAGTAGAGTTAGGATTCTGTCGCATGCTTGGAAAAAGTGACGTTTCCTCAAAAGGCCCTTGATCCCTTGTGACTGAATATTAATTGGAAACTACACTCATGTATTGTTTGTTGAAAATTTATCTCGGTATTCTGGTTTCCAGAATTCTGCCATATTTTCCCTTAAACTGTGAAAAAGATACAAGTAGAACTAATAATGTAATTCCTGGAAAGCATGTGGAGCTCGGAAACAGCAGGTGCACCAGACTGTGCCAGAAATGGCAGCGTGAAGCGGCAGGATGGTAGATTTTGAGCTCTGTTGTCTATTTGTTGACCAGGTGGCCCTGGTGTTCCCCAACAATGACCCTGGGATGTTCTGCGTGGCTTTCTATGGCTGCCTGCTGGCAGAGGTCATTCCAGTGCCGATAGAAGTGCCATTGTCCCGCAAGGTAGGGGAAACCCCAGGGTCCGTGCCGGGCCTGCCCCCCCTGTCCATGTAGCGATGTTTAATTCAGTCTCTGACAGTTAAAGACCGGCACTTGGAATAGCTGGTGTTCAGATGATTCTTCATGCTGTAGCACCTTCTCGATCAGGCAGTGCATGTCATTTGTTTGCAATGAGGTGTTTATGTACCTTTTCCCAGGTCCTGTGCTCCTTGTTTTATTTCCTGAAGCTTTACATTGGTGTTTTTCCCTCTCCCAGGATGCAGGAAGCCAACAGATTGGTTTTTTGCTGGGCAGCTGTGGGGTCGGCCTGGCCCTCACCAGTGAGGTGTGCCTCAAGGGGCTGCCCAAGACCCCCAATGGCGAGATAATGCAGTTCAAAGGTCAGTAGTCGTACTTCTACTTGAGTCCTGATTGGTGCTAAACTTTTGCTCAAGTGATTAGCCTGCTGTGATTGGTGGTGAATTTCTGCTTGAGTCACGCCCGTGATTGGTGGTGAATTTCTGCTTGAGTCACGCCCGTGATTTGTGGTGAATTTATGCTTGAGTCACGCCCGTGATTGGTGGTGAATTTCTGCTTGAGTCACGCCCGTGATTAGTGGTGAATTTATGCTTGAGTCACGCCCGTGATTTGTGGTGAATTTATGCTTGAGTCACGCCCGTGATTTGTGGTGAATTTATGCTTGAGTCACGCCCGTGATTGGTGGTGAATTTCTGCTTGAGTCACGGCCGTGATTGGTGGTGAATTTCTGCCTGAGTCACGCCCGTGATTGGTGGTGAATTTCTGCTTGAGTCACGCCCGTGATTAGTGGTGAATTTATGCTTGAGTCACGCCCGTGATTTGTGGTGAATTTATGCTTGAGTCACGCCCGTGATTTGTGGTGAATTTATGCTTGAGTCACGCCCGTGATTAGTGGTGAATTTATGCTTGAGTCACGCCCGTGATTTGTGGTGAATTTATGCTTGAGTCACGCCCGTGATTTGTGGTGAATTTATGCTTGAGTCACGCCCGTGATTGGTGGTGAATTTCTGCTTGAGTCACGCCCGTGATTGGTGGTGAATTTCTGCTTGAGTCACGGCCGTGATTGGTGGTGAATTTCTGCCTGAGTCACGCCCGTGATTTGTGGTGAATTTCTGCCTGAGTCACACTCGTGATTGGTCGTGAATTTATGCCTGAGTCACGCTCGTGATTGGTGGTGAATTTATGCCTGAGTCACGGCCGTGATTGGTGGTGAATTTCTGCCTGAGTCACGGCCGTGATTGGTGGTGAATTTCTGCCTGAATCACGGCCGTGATTGGTGGTGAATTTCTGCCTGAGTCACGACCGTGATTGGTGGTGAATTTCTGCCTGAGTCACGCCCGTGATTGGTGGTGAATTTATGCCTGAGTCACGCCCGTGATTGGTGGTGAATTTCTGCCTGAGTCACGGCCGTGGTTGGTGGTGAATTTCTGCCTGAGTCACGCCCATGATTGGTGGTGAATTTCTGCTAACCTAAGTCACAGCAGTGTCTTAGCAGCTTTTTGCAGGTTGGTTATTCTGAAGACCAATTCTGATGCCTTCAGAACAGCTCATGGTGAGGCTTTTTGTCTTCTGTGTTTTGTAAGGTTGGCCACGGCTGAAGTGGGTGGTAACTGACTCCAAGTACCTGACAAAGCCCTCCAAAGACTGGCAGCCTCACATTCCGACTGCCAACAATGACATCGCCTACATCGAGGTGAGCCCTGTTCTCAGATTAACGGCCTGCGTGTCCCTGCCTGCTTCCACCTCTGTGCCGCCGTGAGTCAGCGTGTCTGTATAATAACTCAGGCCTTTTTGCATCCTGTTCGCAGTACAAAGCCAGCAAGGAGGGCACAGTGATGGGCGTGGCCGTGTCCAAGCTAGCCATGCTTACCCACTGCCAAGCCCTGACACAGGCCTGCAACTACAGCGAGGGTGAGTCCCCCGGCAGCGGCCGTGACGTCAGTGCTGGGTGGAGGGTCTGGGATACTGCTGCTTATCGTACCCCCCCAACCGACGGGTCTCGCCGGCGATTGGACGTTCAGGGAATGGTGCACAGTAGACAGAGTGCCCTTAAAGCTGCCCTTTTTTTCTCTTTTTCTTTTGACAATACTTATCAGATGTTTAACTTATTTTGTTTGCTCGGAAGCAGACAGTGCCCCTCTGGGCCGGGTGTGTTCCTGCCTCTCTGTCCTGATTCACTTCCATGTAGTAAGGAGCCATGACGGCTGAAAGTGGGGAAGCTACAGAGTTTTACCTGAATGAGGCTGCTTCAGATCAGAGCACACAGTGACACCAACACCCCCCCCCCCCCAACACGCACACACACACACACACACACACACATACCACACACCACACAGTCATAGAGACCTTCAAGATCAATTAAATCCACTCCCCAGTGTGAAGCAAATACAATTTATTTTCGTTCAAACAAAGATGTGGGGACAAGTAAGGTTGTACTTAGAAGACAGAATATGACTGGAGAATATGACTCTGTTGTTTTGGGTCAGTAATTGCTTCATTGATGTTTGGAGCTGAGTTTAGGTTGTGCCTGTGCCCCCTGCTGTTCGATCAGAGTAAGTGCAAATTATTATATCTTTAATAAGAAGCTGCTCTGTGTTCACCCAGGAGAGACACTGATCAATGTGCTGGACTTTAAGAAGGACATGGGCTTGTGGCATGGTGTTCTCACGGTAAGCCCAGCTTCTGCCCTCCCTGCCGGCCCCTGCTGTTGTGGTGAAGCCCCTCTCACACCCCCGGTCTCTCTCACCCTCCAGAGCGTCATGAATCGCATCCACGCTGTCAGCGTCCCGTATGCCGTGATGAAGGCCTGCCCACTGTCCTGGGTTCAGAGAGTTCACATGCACAAAGGTGTGATGGCGTCTCCCAATGTCCCCTTTTGCTGTACTGGGGGGACTGGGGACCATGGGAATGAGTGTGTTTAGGGCTTGGCTGTGGGCTGTGCACCAAAAGTGCATGCATGTGTTATGTTACGTCATGATACGTTACATTATGTTGCGGGGACCAAATGTCCCCACATTGTAATAAAAACCTGTCATTTTGATGTTGTGGGGACTATTTTTCGGTGGATACTCAATGTTCTAAAAATCTGTGACCGCAATCAAAACATTTTTAAAATGTTCCTTACCACGCCCAGAGGCGCTCTCTTCACGGGAATCATCTAACGGCCCTCTGGCCTGGGGGTTGTTGGGGTCCAGCTGGGGCACTATGGGAGGACAAGGAGGGCAAGGAAGGCAAGGAGGACAAGGTGGGCAAGGTGGGCGAGGAGGACAGAAACAAGAGGAGAAGATAAAAAAAATCACGACAGACGCACAATCATCCAAAAAAAGGAAGAGAAGCCAACTGATCACCTGCCAGGATTTGAATGAATGTCAAATCAGAAAAACACAAACGTCTTGTAGTTTGTTTGGTTGCTTATGGTTAAGGTTAGGGCTGGGTGGGGGTTAAGGTCGACATGTGGGGTTTAGGGTTTTGCACATAGAAACGAATGGGTAGTCCCCACAAAGATATGAATACAGATGTATATATGTGTGTGTTCGTGTGAGTGCGTGTGCGAGCATAAGGGACTGGGGAGAACAGCTACGCTGTTAAAAGCCCCTGGCGTGTTTTTATTATCCGAAGGGGCTCCATGCAAACCAAGCATGATTCTGCTGTGTCACTGAGCGGGGGGAAGGTGGGGCTGTTGGCAGGGAGCTGCACCTGAACGTGTTCCTCCTCCCCGCAGCCGGTGTGGCGCTGGTGAAGTGCCGGGACCTGCACTGGGCCATGATGGCTCACCGGGAGCAGCGGGAGATCAGCCTGGCCTCACTGCGCATGCTCATCGTTGCGGATGGGGCCAACCCTTGTAAGTGACGCCTGCCCGAGTGCGACTGCTCCACGCTTCCTCTTCCAGTGAGATTCACTCTCCCCTCTCTGTCCGGCAGGGTCCGTGTCCTCGTGCGACGCCTTCCTCAGTGTGTTCCAAAGCCATGGCCTGAAGCCTGAGGTCATCTGCCCCTGTGCCAGCTCCCCCGAGGCCATGACGGTGGCCATCCGCAGGTCAGCCCCAGGCCCGGCACAGTGCCGTCCCCATACGGCGTGTCCTCCTCTTCTCCCCAGTCTCTTATGCCCGGCACAGTGCTGTCCCCATACGGCGTGTCCTCCTCTTCTCCCCAGTCCCTTTTGCCCGGCACAGTGCTGTCCCCATACGGCGTGTCCTCCTCTTCTCCCCAGTCCCTTATGCCCGGCACAGTGCTGTCCCCATACGGCGTGTCCTCCTCTTCTCCCCAGTCCCTTATGCCCGGCACAGTGCTGTCCCCATACGGCGTGTCCTCCTCTTCTCCCCTGTCCCTTATGCCTTGTCACTTGTCCTGCCATTTCTGTCTTGCTCCTCCTCTTCTTCCCAGTCCCTCTATGTCCTGTCCTTCTTTATCATTTCCTCTGTATTTCACTGATTGCTGGGATTATGGCCGTACCACTTAATCCTGTTAGTGTCAGACCCTCTTTGTGTCTGCTGTGATGTTTGCTCTGTCTCGTGATGGGAGGGCTGTCTGTGAGATCACCACTCTGTATGCAGGCCTGGGATCCCTGGGGCACCTCTGCCTGCTCGGGCCATCCTGTCCATGGGAGGGCTGAGTCACGGCGTCATCAGGGTCAACACCGAGGACAAGAACTCGGCGCTGACCGTGCAGGATGTGGGCCACGTCATGCCGGGAGGTGAGGGGACGTGGCCATGAGCTGTGTATTCGTTTCTCCTGTAGTGGGTGTGTCTAAACTTCTGCCCTGCCTTCATACCCCAAAGCCCTAATGTGCATCGTGAAGCCTGACGGACCTCCGCAGCTCTGCAAGACTGACGAGATCGGCGAGATCGTGGTGAATTCGCGAGCTGGAGGCACGATGTACTATGGCCTTCCCGGCGTGACCAAGAACACCTTCGAGGTGCGTGGTTCACGGAGCCTTGGGTGCCCTGACTCTCTGCTCTCCTCATATGGGCTGGTCTGACCCTAAACATCCCCAATTCCGGTCCTATAATTCCGCTTGCTGGTGTCCCCACCCTCCTGGCCTAATCTCCCTATTCTCCGTGACCCATGACACCTGTCTGTCCCTCTCTCTGCAGGTCATCCCAGTGAACTCCAGCGGGGCGCCCATTGGAGAGATTCCCTTCATCCGCACCGGTCTCCTTGGCTTCGTGGGGCCGGTAAGCACGGGCCCCAGGAGGGTAGGCCGCCATTCTCAGGTTACCGGGTGCTGCATGTTCTGTGTCTCCACGGCCTCTGCTTTGTTCACAGGGCAGCCTGGTGTTCGTGGTGGGGAAGAACGAGGGCCTGCTGATGGTGAGCGGTCGGCGGCACAACGCGGATGACCTGGTGGCCACAGCGCTGGCGGTGGAGCCGGTGAAGACCGTGTACCGCGGGAGGTAGGCGGGAGGCAGTAGCTCACTGCGCGGGAAGGCGGCAAAAGTGCTCTGGTTGTCCAGTGCAGCTATATCTTACATGTCGTGTGATACTTCGTGTCTCGGTTTCAGTGTGTCCTCGCGTAGCCGACAGCTTGAGAGGGGTGTCAGTTTATTCACACACTGGCAGGAAGCTGGAACAGGACGTGCGGGATCATTAATGCTTAACAGAGGGGACGGTGTAAACTGAGCTTGGGGTGACAGGGCCATGACACGTACAGCGTCGTTTATAAGGCTGCTCCACGCCAAGGCCACGTTCCTATGTCACCTGGCAGATATCTGCCCGCTCCTCAGTTACCGACTATTTAATGGCTGACACGTGTGTCCTCTGCAATGGGTAACACTGCCACCTAGTGTCTGATGGTGAAGCTGCTGTGTGCATGTCAGGATTGCCGTCTTCTCTGTGAACGTCTTCTACGACGAGAGGATCGTGATTGTGGCCGAGCAGAGACCTGAGGCCAGCGAGGAAGACAGTTTCCAGTGGATGAGCAGAGTCCTGCAGGTGACCCCAGGCGTTGTACCCCAGCCTGCCTACCTGCCGCTGCATGGATTCCTCTGTTAACCTCTTACGTGTGAGGTTCTGTCTTGAAGCATCACCCACCATCTCCACAGGCAGTTGATAGCATTCATCAGGTGGGGCTCTACTGCCTGGCTCTGGTCCCTGCAAACACCCTTCCCAAGACTCCCCTGGGCGGAATCCATGTGGCTGAGACCAAGCAGCGCTTCCTGGAGGGCAACCTGCACCCCTGCAACATCCTCATGTGTCCACACACCTGCGTCACCAACCTGCCTAAGCCGCGTCAGAAGCAGCCAGGTGGGGGGGCGCCGATCTCTGGCCTGAAGCCGACCCATCTGCCGTGGAGCCTCTGCATGTCCGGAAGCGCGTTGCTTCTGCCCGTCTCACTCCAGCTTCTGCTCCTTCAGTGGGAGTCGGACCCGCATCCATCCTGGTCGGTAACCTAGTGGCTGGGAAGAGAATTGCACAGGCAGCCGGCAGAGACTTGGGGCTGATTGAGGACCAAGACCTAGTGAGAAAGGTGAGGCGAGCCGCCTCACTGTCCCATCAGGAGTGACCCTGTGTTTGCCTGTTAATCAGTCAACTTGCCAAAACCTTTTGTTTGTTAGTCTCTGTGGCCGTTGTTTAAAATGTCAGTGACAGTGACTCTCAGCCTGTCAGTTGGTGTAGTCCAGCATTGTGTCTGTGGAGTCTTTATGGAGTCAGCGTGGAGTCACTGTGAAACCCTGTTGTGTGGATCACATTTCTAAAAGCCCCTCTCTTCTGTCTTTGTTTACCTGTGTCCTTTGGACGCAGCTGTGTATGTGGCCGACCATGATGGTAAGACCTGAAATCGGCGACTTCGCTGTGCTGCTCTATCACATGTCGTGTACCCTAACCCTAACCCCCACCCTTTCCCTTCTTCCACCTGGGTTCCACTTAATTAATCCCTGGATATAATTGATCGATTACAATTTGTGATTAATTTCAATATGTGAAATCGTATAATGAAATTCCAACATAATGTATGATGAAATTCCAGCATAATAGTACAGCTGAGGCTGATTTGCATAATTTTGGTTGGGGCTTGTTGGTGGATAGTCAGGGTCCTCTGTGTGTGTCGGGGTGTCACACGAGGGCTGGACAGTGGGGTAATAGACGGTCAGCGGCAGGCAGAGGTGTGTGGGGCAGGGGCAGTTCTGGGATTTTTTTAAGGTGGGGAGCACACGAAGGGCCAGCCTTATTAGCACGGTGTTTCTCAAGCCCGTCCTTGGCGACCCCCACCGTCCTGTCTGGGGGGGTCCCAAGGACCAGGCTGAGAAACACTGCATTAGTCAATGATATGCTTTAAATTGGTGTATGATGGGGAGAAGGCACTCCGTGGGCCAATCAGCTTTCAGCGGGGGGCTGTTGCTCCTGTGGCCCCGCCCCTATATACACTGCTGTGGGGGCTTCGTGACATAGGGTGTGATCAGGTTATATAAGATAAGCTATACTCTACTGATGCTAAGGGGAAATTCACATGTGTTCGACAGCAAGATGCAAACATGTAGTCTAGAACAAAGACGAGATGAACGCCTGCACACTGCCTGGGGTTTGATTGTGTGAGAGGCTGATTGGGGAACATTTCTAAATGGGCAGGAGGTGATAGTGAGCGACAGCACACTATGCAAGCTGTTCTGCGGAGTCCATGTGACCCCTGTTCATCTGCGTCCCAGAAACAGCGCTGCAGCTCAGTGGCTCTGCATGGTGCAGCATGACCTGGCCGTCTGCATGCACCGTCTCCCCTTTCTTTGTGTTTCTGTTGACTGGCAAGTGTGGGGGGGGGGTCGGCAGGGGTCCTTTATGGAAGACAGCAGGGATGAAGTCTTCTGGTGTTGTGCTGTATCGATTGTGGGCAACCCCCCGTGCATGTAAATTCTGGCCCCTTCTATATGTGGCTCTTCTCCAACCCCTTCGGCTGTCCTTGGCCCTACTTTCATTTCTTTAAGGCTGCATATGTACATTGTGCTATTTCTTCTGTTGTTTTGTCGGAGGCCATTTTGAAACCAGACCTTTCGGTTTGCAGTGAAAACTGAAATATATATATTTATAATTGAACTGCTTGTTATTCTGCAATTATGGCTGGTAATTATAAACGGCAGGCCAAACTCTTAAATGGGTTTCCAACAATCTAACCTCTCTAAACAACAGAAATCACTTTCTTGGCAGCGTTCAGATTTCACTTGTTTTGCTGATTGGATGGTAATAGGTGCGAGGTTCCTGCGTAGAACTCGAGCACGCATTGAAGCCAAAATGACCGGTACCAGTTTTATTCAGGCACGGCTCGCTGTGCATCTGTAGCTCTGTAGCCGAGTCAGAGCCTGAACATTAAGTTGACAGAGAGGGCAGAAGCAGCCCAAGCACTTTGAATAGGTCATATGTTCTCCTCCATCTTCAGCTGCTGCTTGAAATCCAGATTTTCCCAAACCCTTGTTGGCATGTGATTAGTCAGATGGACTCCGTTGCCCAGGGTGATGATGTGTGGCTGCGTGCGTATGTTCACTGGCCACCTGTCCTGGTTCCCCAGCACCAGTTCCTGACTGAGGCCCTGCAGTGGAGAGCTCAGACGGACCCGGATCACACCCTTTTCGTGCTTCTCAATGCGAAGGTGAACTATGAAGAGAGAGACACTCAGCTGAGGCCCCACTTTCAGACGGCATCTTTCTCCTTTTCTCTCTTTCTCCATCATTACTCCATTTTAGTAACAAAGTAGCGTCACCAAAACTTGACTATTAATCTGAAAGTAATAATAGCATTACCACTAAATCTGAGATTTTGTTAATGGTAAAGTGATGCACACTCTTCTGTTACCTACAGATGGCAGTATAGCCTAACCTTGATCCTTTTGCTGTCTGTGCTCTTTGCCAGGGCGTCGCTATCTGCACGGCCACATGCATCCAGCTGCATAAACGCTCTGAGAAGATCGCGGGGGCCCTTTTCGAGCGAGGCCTCAACACGGGTGACAACGTGGTCCTGCTCTACCCGCCCGGTGAGCCCTTCCAGCCCCTGCACCTCGTCCACACAGGGAGACAAATGTTTTCCGGGAAGCTCTGTGGTTCTGCAGCAGTAGCGTTTTTGAGCCTGTTTTGATGGCAGCATGTTTCCTGATAACAGCAGGTTCCGGCTTCCTGCCCCTGCTGTCACTCATGCTGTCCTCACCTCCTCTCCACAGGCATCGATCTGATCGCCTCCTTCTACGGCTGCCTGTATGCCGGTTGTGTCCCAGTCACAGTGCGGCCCCCCCATCCACAGAACCTGGCAGCCACGCTGCCTACTGTTCGCATGATCATTGACGTAAGCACCCACGTATCCCTGCGTGTGTCCCTGCGTGTGTCCCTGCGTGTGTCCCTGCGTGTGTCTCTGTCCCTGCGTGTGTCTCTGTCTGTCCCTGCATGTGTCTCTGTCTGTCCCTGCATGTGTCCCTGTCTATCCCTGCATGTGTCCCTGCGTGTGTCCCTGTCTATCCCTGCGTGTGTCCCTGCGTGTCCCTGTCTATCCCTGCGTGTGTCCCTGCGTGTCCCTGTCTATCCCTGCGTGTGTCCCTGCGTGTGTCCCTGTCTATCCCTGCGTGTGTCCCTGCGTGTGTCCCTGTCTATCCATGCATGTGTCCCTGCGTGTGTCCCTGTCTATCCCTGCATGTTTCTCTGCATGTGTCCCTGTCTATCCCTGCATATGTCCCTGCGTGTGTCACTATCCCTGCGTGTGTCCCTGTCTATCCCTGCATGTGTCCCTGCGTGTGTCCCTGTCTATCCCTGCATGTGTCCCTGCGTGTGTCCCTGCGTGTGTCTCTGTTTATCCCTGCATGTGTCCCTGTTTATCTCTGAATGTGTCCCTGTTTATCCCTGCATGTGTCCCTGCGTGTGTCTCTGTTTATCCCTGCATGTGTCCCTGTTTATCCCTGCATGTGTCCTTGCATGTGTCCCTGCGAGTGTCTCTGTTTGTCCCTGCCTCTGTCTCTGCCTGTGTCTCTACATGTGTCCCCGTGCATCCAGGCATTTCTTGCCTCCTTGTGCTCTCACATGACATCCTGCTAGAATGAGGTCCCCACACTGTCCCCTTTTCCCTGTACTGATCCCAGGTCAGCAAGGCCGCCTGCATTCTCACTACGCAGAACCTCATGAAGACCCTTCGCTCCAAGGAGGCCGCCTCAGCCGTCAACATAAAAACATGGCCAACCATCATAGACACAGGTAAGCGACACCTGCCGGCTGTACGAGTGCGTGACCTCCCCCATGTCAGCTCCCTGACTGGATCCCTCCCCCACAGACGACCTCCCACGAAAACGCCTTCCCCAGATCTACAAACCCCCCACTGCGGAGATGTTGGCCTACCTAGACTTCAGTGTGTCCACCACAGGGATGCTGACAGGGGTCAAAGTAAGCCCCCCCTCTAATTCCAGCCTTATGCTAATCTGTTTGGTCTCGTTTTGCACTAATCAGATTTGCTCCACCCCCCAGATCTCTCACGCTGCTGTCAGCGCTCTGTGCCGCTCCATCAAGCTTCAGTGCGAGCTCTACTCGTCCCGGCAAATCGCCATCTGCCTGGACCCCTACTGCGGCCTGGGCTTCGTGCTCTGGTGCCTCTGCAGGTAAACTGACGCATGTGAAGAAGGACTTGGTGTTGAACTTTTCAGTCAGGATCTGATCTTCCCTGTGGGTCCACCTCAGTGCTGGCCTACTATGAATGAGTGAATTTTTCCAGGCTCAGTGGGTAGCACTGTGGCCTCACATATCCAGAGCAAGAGCCTCTTCTCCTCTAGGTTCTCTGGTTTCCTCAGAACTACTTGGCTAACTACTGTCTCTAAATAGCCAGTAGAGGGTGTGTGTGCATGTGTTCTGCAATTGACTGCCCTTGGGCCAGGGTATATCCCTGTATGTACCCTTTTCTACATGGAATAGGCTCCCTGTTAAGGGTTGATGGATGGATGGATGGATGGATGGATGGATAATGCTTCCACTTTTTCCCGGTCCCTCCATGCAGTGTTTACTCTGGGCACCAGTCCATCCTGATCCCCCCTCAGGAGCTGGAGACCTCACTACCCCTCTGGCTCGGCACTCTTAGCCAGTACCGCATCCGGGACACATTCTGCTCCTACTCCGTGATGGAGCTGTGCACCAAGGGCCTGGGCACCCAGACGGAGGCACTCAAGGTGGGTGGGGCAGCCAGCTATGCAGTAAGGGTGTAACAATGCACTGTGGCACAAAATCATTCATAAATGATAATGCAAGTGGGTCATAATCTGTTTACCTTGAGATTTTATTTTTGCATTTTGCACTGGAGTCCTACAGAACAAGGAAAAAACCGCAAGGAAAAAATTAGCTTTTTTTGTAAACGTAAATGCCTAATAAGGAATAAATAAGAACTGTGAGATCTTAGTTTTTCAGTCTAATTTTGTTGAGTATATTGTGAGTGTAGACAGCATCACTACAACCCTCCTATGCGCATATCTTTGTCATGCCAAATTCCTACCGCCTGTGACGTATCGCTCAGTTGTTAGACCGATGATGCAACCCGGTGATGCAACCCGGTGATGCAGTTTGAAAGTCCCCCAAAAGCTGAAAGTTCACTCTTACCACTGCGGCAAATTTGCATCAATAAACTATGCTCATTAATGTTTTTTAAAAAAGTGTGTTTTTATTAAGAACTCCTTAACATTTAGCTTGATAGTACAACATGTTTTATTAGTTAATTAATCGATATTTAGCTCAATAGCAATATGTTTTATTGATTCTATAAGAATTAGATTATTAATCTATATTAGATTGGATTTTATTGCATCATTGATGTATGTTCAGCTCTTTAGTGATAATACAATTACACCTGCAATTAAATGCTTATTGGCAAAGTAATCCCTAATATTGTAGATTTATCATAGTAATAATTATGAAAATCATGCCGGTTCAGCAAACATGTTGCTATACAGCTAAATATAGAGTTATAATCCATAAAACATAATCACTGTTATTTACAATCAATTTGATCTAAGTATGTGGATTTGTTGAGGTAATAAAATCATACCATTTAAGAAAACATTTCACTATTGATTGGAATATACATTGCTAATCTAATCAAATGTGTTGGTTATACGATCAAGTTAAATGTAAATGATTTTTATTAATAAAAACACACCCTTTAAAACATTCGCGAACGTATTTTAAGTAAACCAATAAAACGTTACTTTTGAGTTAAATATCTGAGCTATATTTGAGCTAAATAAGTAATCAAAACTTACTGCTCTCAAACTAAATAAACATTAATAAACTAACAAAACATGTCGGTTATACTGTTGAACTAAACAAAAACAAGTTAATAAAAACACTTTTTAATAAGCATTAGCAAGCAAAGTTTATTGATGCAAACTTGCTGTAGCCGTATGGGTGAACTTGAAACTTTCAGGGTACCTTGAAACTGCAAGATCACGATTGCATCATCGGTCTAACAGCTGAGCATTACGTCGCAGGAAGAAGGAATCTGGCAGGCGGGAGAAATTTGGCACGGCGGCACCATGCCATCTGACCTCGGCTTGACGCGGCCTGTCCTCTTCTTGTCTTGCGCAGGCCCGAGGCGTGAACTTGACGTGTGTGAGAAGCTGCGTGGTGGTCGCTGAGGAGCGCCCGCGCCTGGCCCTCACCCAGTCTTTCTCTAAGCTCTTTAAGGACCTGGGCCTGTCCCCACGTGCTGTCAGTACGGCTTTCAGCTCCCGCGTCAATCTGGCCATCTGTCTGCAGGTAGATGCCGGCCGCCTGCTGCATGGCGCTGAGATTCGCTGTACGCTGTTGCTTTCCCACTCTGTTCAGCCCACTCTGCTTTCCCCATCTTAAATACCCCAGCTATGCTAGTACCAGATGCAGTGATATTGTTTCTTCCATGTCTTTTCACCAGGGCACCACTGGACCTGACCCCTCCACTGTCTATGTGGACATGAAATCTCTTCGGCACGACAGGTGGGGCAACGTGGGATGGGGGGGGGGGGGGTTCAGCATAGGGTGAATAGAAGGTACTGAGCGTGATGCGTGTCTTCCAGGGTGCGGCTGGTGGAGCGCGGCGCCCCCCAGAGCCTTCCGCTCATGGAATCGGGCACGGTGAGTCTCCCGGGGAGTGACCCTGGTGCCAGGTGCCCATGTTATACCCAGAATTCACCACTACTTCCCACTGATTTCTCTGAAGACATTCCTCAGCTTGCTGAACAGTGACCTACTAAAGACTATATTCATGGACTTGATATCCAGTTGGGTTTGTTTTACATGCCCCCAGATCCTCCCAGGAGTGCGTGTGGTTATAGTGAACCCTGAGACGCAGGGTCCGCTGGGGGACTCCCATCTGGGGGAGGTGAGTGCGGTTCAGTGACGTCTCTGGGTTGGTACCTGGGCTTTTTTTTTGTACCCCCCCTCCAAGGATGTTACAGTGCTCTACAGCGCCCCCTACTGTCTAACCCATCTCCCCTCTGCTCCCGGTCCCAGATCTGGGTCAACAGCCCCCACAGTGCCAGTGGCTACTACACCATTTACGGTGAGGAGAACCTGCAGGCGGACCACTTCAATCTGAGGCTGAGCTTTGGTGACCCACAAACGCTGTGGGCCCGCACTGGCTACCTGGGCTTCGTCAGAAGGACAGAGCTGTTGGATGCCAGCGGAGGTCAGTGGGATGAGAGTGTGAAGTTTGAATGTTTGGATGGTAGAAGGTAGCCTGTAGGTGGCATAGCGGTTAACCCTCTGGGGACGAGCATGTCGTTGGCCATGCAGCGTATTTTTCATGTCTATTTCAGTTTATATCTCGCCTAAATCTTTATGTAGAATCATGAAAAAAATGCTGACTAATCTGTCTTCTTTTCAAAACGTCCATTGTCTGAAGCATTTTTTCAAATTAGGTGAAATCGGCAAAAATGTAAACCATGTCACCTTTCTTTGTTTTACCTGCATCGGGGGCGTGAAGTGCCGCCCTCACCTGAACATACTATTCGCATTATAAATAGCTACATTTCCGCGTATTCAAATCGCATTCGCATGGTAATTTGATGAACAACACAAAGGTGTACCACATTCCAGATACATCCCCATCAGCGCCATAAAAGGGGGGGGGGGATGTGGCGAGGTGTGAATGGCTCATTCATACACATGAGAGCTCCTACATATTCAATGGAAGGAGCCAGAAATAGTGACATGCGTTTGGTTTTTCTTATTTATTTATCCAAGTGAATGTTGCAACTACACCATTTAGTCATCTTCATGCAGCCAAGACTTTGGTGATCAGACATCTGGGATCAAAACAAACTGCCACCATTGCTTACTATGTACTTTTATTATGTTTCTGCAGGTTTTCCAAACTGCATTTTGCAATGTCTATACTCTGATGTCAAATTATATATTTAACATATTTACGTATTTACAAAGTACATTAAAATTAAGATGAGTGTAATGCCAAAACAAATATATAAGACATAATTTATTTGCTATGGATTAAGTTTGATATTGAAAGAAATGTATGATCATGCCCCAGTCAGTGAAACTGTGTCCCCTCCCCCTAGACCCCAGAGGGTTAAGGGAGCAGAGTTTGAAACAGTTTGAAAAGTACCGCAAGTCTTAGTGAAGGCAAAATAAGCTGAAATTTTGTGCACTTTACTTGCAAAGCTATGAAGTGAAACATCAGCTTTGGAAAGGAAGGTGTCATCTGTTCACTCTTACAATGAGAGAACGCTCTGTGAAATGAGTGAAGTGCAAGTTTTGTCTCTTTTGTTAGGCAATTGTAAGAACTGTGAATCTGGCGTAGTTATTGAGTAACAGAGCTGAGCAGTAATGGGAAAGAATGGTTCAGTTGCGGCCTTTATTTCCTTAGAACGTCATGATGCCTTGTTTGTGGTGGGATCCTTGGACGAGACCCTGGAGCTGAGAGGGTTACGCTACCACCCGGTGGACATCGAGACGTCGGTGTCGCGCGCTCACCGCAGCATCGGCGAGAGGTGACGTCTGCATGCACCCCCCTCTCCTACGAACAAGCCGCCCCTCCACCACGCCTCAGTTATGATGAGGATGACTCACTCTCTCTCCCTTCCTTTCCCGCAGCGCTGTCTTCACATGGACCAATCTCCTCGTGGTGGTGTCAGAACTCTGTGGCTCTGAGCAAGACGCGCTGGACCTGGTGCCGCTGGTGACCAATGTGGTTCTGGAAGAGCACCACCTGGTGGTGGGGGTGGTGGTCATCGTGGACCCTGGTGTCATCCCCATAAACTCCCGGGGCGAGAAGCAGCGCATGCACCTGAGAGATTCCTTCCTGGCCGACCAGCTGGACCCCATCTACGTGGCCTACAACATGTGAAGTCCGGCTACGTGGGGACGACTCTGGGCTTCTCTGGGGGGGGTGTTCCATAGGGGGATTTTGGCGACCCCCCCCCCCCACCATTCCACACACGACACGGTTTTCGTGGTCCCAGTATGTACGTGTGCACATGCGCATGTCTCAACGGAGGCATGTCGTCGACGAGCCGGCCATCAAAACCACACACCTCGTAACAGCTTCCTGGATGAACTGTGCAGCATATTTGGGTTGGGAACCCATCGGGATCTGCACCCCATCGACCCACGCGCAGACTTCCCTGCCTCCCATTCAGTGAAGCCGCCACACTTGGGGGTCCTTGTAGGTGAAGAATGCAGAGGGGCCTTGGAGGAAAGAGGAAAGGGGGAGTAGTGGAGGAGGCAACTTGTATTTCTGTTCATAGAGATGAGTGTCATGGCTTCCCTCCCTCCCTCACTCGCCCCACTTGGGCGATCCCACACACATCATGAACAGTGGACATCTATTTTCCATTTGCTTTTCCCTTATTCAGCATTGCTCACTTCTGTATCACTTCCGCTCCCTTTTCCATAAATGCCCCCCCCCCCCCCCCCCCCCCCATTTTGTTCCCTTTAAGGAAAAAGGCCAGAGGAATGAAGGTGAGACTGCTTTCCCAATCACCGTCTGCCATAGCATCTTCACTGAAGCCCTGTCGCAGCTCCTGGCCTGGCATTACTTTCCTGACCCTTTTAGGCCTGCCGTGACGGCCTGCCGTGACGGCCTGCTTCCGCGTGCCTATAAGCACACTCAAGCTCGTTCTGCGGATTCTTCGAGAGGGAGGCGAACCAAGGACTTTTTAAATGGAATCTTGACATGTGAACAGAGCGTCATCATCCTTATGATCCTGAACATGGACATTAGTCATTCAGGTTTCACGCTACACGGACTCAGGCGGACTCACTTGCAAACTGTCTTTTTATGTAAGTGCGTGTAATCTGTTTATTCCCAAGCGTTGTCTGACAGATGGAGCGGTCGATCCACACTGTGTGTGAGTGAGTAAGGCATCGGTTGAAACACACGCAAAGTCAAGTCCCTCAGGAGATGAGGAGAGAACCTCGCCTTACCGAATGTGTGGATGTCCCATTATATTCTCCCTTTTTCCCCTTGCATTTATGTTAACCTTATTTTTGTGGTGGGGGGGATTCAATTAAGTGACAAGGAGTCGAGGGTTGCAAAGTAGTATAATTACAAGTGTGGATATTACATATTTTTAGTCAGACACTGCAGTTACTTAGTTGTTTTTAACTTGTACATCTTACTGTTGCGCAAACATTACTTGACTGACCTTATACTTGACCGCAATTATTTGGATGACTGACCTATTTGTGAATAACCTGTTTCGGAGGAGGAAGGAACATAGAATGATTAGTGGGAGTGAAAACACTGTAGTAAACAGCAACAACAAAAACAGGCATTTGGTGATACCCTGAAGGGGCGCAGCTGCAGAGTAAGTTCTGTGATCCATTTATGCACTTTATTCACACTTTGGAGGATAAATACCTGAACCTTAGAGAAGCCCCATTGGACTAAGTGGGAAATAAATTTTTTTGAATGAAAACGATCCTCATCAGTGCCACGCAGAGACCTTTCATGGGGTAGGTGCTTAGCCGCTTGTCCCCCTCAGTAAATTTGACTTTGTCTGTGTTTGTTACATTTAACCGACTAGGGGGGCAATTGGAACCTCAAATGTTGGGCAAAGGGGCAGGTGTTCAGACACCCTTATCTCCCCCACCACTGATCGCGTTTCTGCAACCTACCGGACCAGAACACGTGACAGCTGTGCTACCATGGAAACCCTTCAGTGGAAATTTAAATGAGATGGATACTACATCCGCCAAACTGTCTTGACTGCCTATTGTAGTTACAGCAAACTTAGGGAATAGATGCCTGTAATTGAACCCAGAAATTGTGACAATGAAACAATGAGGCACGGGACCAGACCAGGTGTTTACAGACCAGATCAGGCGTTTACAGACCACTAGCATAGCTTTCAGGTAGAAATACTGATGCTTTTTAAAAAAATAAATAAAATGATTGTCTGATGGTAATAATGAAAAATACCACTTTGATCCCACTGTAGACATCATAAAATTGAGATTGTTTTACTATATTGCTCTAAAATTTTAAAGCACTTTACTAGTGAAAACAAGTTTGATCTCACTTTGGTTCCTGTGATACGATTTGGTTTAGTACTGAAACTCTCAATCTCACAAGTAAGGCATCTTCAGTGATTATAGACATAAAAGGCACCTGATGCTGCATTTGCATGGATGCTAAAGCATAGTACTGTGATCGTTGGTAATCAAAACAGGGGATCTCAAAATGGGGGGGGGCAATTTCAATTGTCCAGGCAAATGGGACAGGTGTCAGTCAGTCTCAGCTGCTGCCCCCCGCCCCCCGGAGCCTTTGAAATAATTTGGTAAAAAAAAATTGAGAAATTGGTATGACTAACATGACTACAATGTCAAATAAAATTAATAAAACCCAAAGAAACATTGGAAGATCCAGTATGAACCTGTAACCATCATTGCGATTGTAGGGTGTTGGTGCCTTTCTATATATTGAATAAATATGTGAATTTAGTGAATTACTGAACATATACCATTACCATGTAGTTTTACTTGTTTTTGATCACGCACATTTTTGCATTCCGTAGAATGTTTAATTGTGTTGTTGGACTGGCCTTTCACTTTAACCTGTATAGAACACTGGAGAAACACCTTCATTTGTTTACTTAGTGCTTTACACAGTCTCCAACACTCCTTCATCCAAGCATAAGCACGCATTGTTCTGAAAAAGAGAGATCTGAAGTGAGTTTATTTTTTGTTGGCTATGGTGCTTCTCCTAAGTCCATGCATCAAGTGTCTCCTCCAGGGACCAACCTGTATTGTGTGGTTAATCGTCAAAAATTTGTTTGGTCCAGCAGGTCCTTCAGGGACAGTGTCTGCTGCGAACAGGAATTCCCTGGGTGTGAGCTTGAGAACAAGGAGACCTTGTGGAATTATGCTTGGAAAAAGGGATATTTGGGCTCAGGTCAAACCCAGTGCAAAAAAGGGGGATTCCTCTGTCAGGAGTCAGTAATTTGCCAAGCTGTGCCATCTTTTGGCTAGATAATATTTTTCGTTTGATCTCACCTTCAATGCCTATATCTAAAGACAATACGAACTGGTCTGCTAATCACACATACGGCCTAATTTTCTTTTTGAACGTGGAAGCCCTATAATCAACCAGAAGAGGAGGAAAGAGCCAAAAGGACTTTGGTTGTATATTATTTCTATTATGTATAATTATTTTTTGAATGACTCAAAATAATGTGTGATGTAATGATTGGCAACATGCCGCACTATAACCTCTCCAACAGTCGGTGCTCTGCTTAAACAGCTGTTTTGTTCAACCACAGGCTGTAATTAACCATTTATGTTTTTGCAGAATTTAAAGTTGTCTTCTTTCCATAGTTTCAAACAGGTGAAAACATAGAAAATGCTGTTGATATTTCTGATATCCACTGAAACTCAGTAACAACTCTTCTGGGTTCAAGGGAAAATTGTAGACCTTGTAGACTGTATAGGTGCTTGTTTTTCCTTTCCTTATTTAAGAAAAGATATGTTGTATGTGTATGCATTTGTCATGTAAAATAGTCTATATTGAATAATTAAGAATATTTAGAGAGATGTTTAAGATTGTGGGACGTCTTTACCTTTAGCAGTGTAGGGTTCTTTTAACGCTCCTATTTGAGCTTTGAGTAGAAATTCAAATTCACAGGTTTGTTTTACCATGATGTACAGACTCGCAAATGCTGAACTGCACAACCCCTGTAATTTCTGGGTGCTTCTCGCCTGGTCATTCTGCTTCAGACTAGACCCAGGCCTCATTTTCTGTCATATCTTTCACCTTTACATTACTGTCATTCCACGTTAGGGTTTGAGGGTGTGCTCCAGATATTCTGGGATGGTTTTAGCTTGACATAGACTGTGTGAGTCGCGGTCACGTGTTTTCCTGGAGTGTAAAGCATGAGTCAGACGGGGTAAGAGTCAGTGGCGTGCCTTGACTCCCAGACAAAGCACAAGTCCGATGCAATCTGAGCACAAGCAAGCAGATTGTGAATTTATTAGGAGCAATATCTAAGGACAGGAAGCTTCATTCTTATATGAATTTCCGATTGTAAGCATCAGTTGTGTAAAAAAAAAAAAGAAAAAGAAACAAACCCAGCATGTCATTCCATGTACAAAAACAATATGTACAGTACACTGTGTGCAGTGCAGTTCAGCCAGAAACACCTACAGGAACTGCTGCAGTGTCTCAGTGCAGCTTTTAACACTATGCAACAAATAACGGCAGTTGATTCCAGACGTCTTACACTGGTGAGCATGTTCATGTAGCTAAAACAGTTTTGAGAATTAAAAACACAAGTGCATATGCTCTTTGGGTCAACAAGGGTCAGCTAATGTCAAGAAGCATGGGGTGTAGGCCATGTTGGAGGAAATAACATCTGACCAGGAAAGCAGTATCATAAATCCCATGAATCTTTGATATCCCTTGTAAACATGAAGGGTTTGCGTTGTTCCTATGCTGTGAACGTTTTCTTTAACCTGGGTTAGTTCTGGTTCTGATGGTGATGGCAACAGTGTGGATTTTAAGACTACTGCAGTGATAGGAAAGAGGTACACATGTAAACCTTAAGGCTTTGGAGCATTTTAGCTCTCCTTGAGAATTTTAGGGAAGTGTTTCATCATCCTACTCTCCAACCAACCATCACGTTTTTCATTTTGTACATTGGTGATAACTGTTTTATATTTAAATGGCAAAAAAATAATAAAATAAAAAGCTTTTATTTTGCTGCAGTGCTGTGTTATTGATATCTCTTTATGTCCAATTGAAAAATTAAAATTAATGTTCAAAAGTATGTCTCAACTAGAAAATGTGAAGTTTAATATTGATGTAAAGTTTAATATTTAATAATGAGGTATCTTTTATGAATTCCCTTCCCAAAGTACAGAAATCATTAGCTGGGCACCCACATATCACCATGATTTTCACTTGTACAGGTCTTGAACTTTTTTGTGTTATTAGGTGCAGTCTAGTCATTGCCAAGTTAAGTAACCATATAGACAGAATTCCTCCAGAAATCTTGTCTTCTGTCAGTCTTAAGGCTCTTTGATGACACGTGCATTTTTGTGATGACTGAATGCCTTAAACTTTCCCAAGAAGTATACTACCTACATATCTTATTCTGACACGATAATTCATGTCCATTCATTTTTTTCATTTAAATAAAAAATCAATATAATTTTATGTAATACTTGATTTAGTTGCAAAATGGATTTACCGTTTGGTGGATTGACCTTGCAAACATTTAAGAATTATTAGGCAGAACTCAGATATAGTTTGTATGCATTTAATTCCAATTGACATTAACAACAACCTGTCACAAAGGTGTTTGGTGACACAAGCCTGAACTGTTGACACAACGCAGGCTTGGTCCATGGATTCATTCTGTTTACACCCAATTCTGTCCCTAACACCTGCATGTCACAGCTGAAACTGAGATTCATCAGACCAGGAGACATTTTTCCAGTCTTTAACTGTCGCTTCAGCTTCCTGTTCATAGTTCACACGAATGGATGTGGTTTCCTGCTGTTGCAGCCCAATCACCTCAATGTCTGACGATTTGCAAATTCAGAGATTATTTTCTGTCTACCGCTGTTGTAAAGAGTTCATTTAAAATCACTTTAGCCTTTCTGTCAGCTGAAACCAGTCCATCCATTCACCTCTGCCCTCTCATCACCGAGTGCTTTCCTCAACGATACTACCGCTCATACGACTTTTTTCTGCACCATCCTGTGTAAACTCCAGAGAGCTGCTGTGGGTGAAAATCTCAGGACATCAGCATTTTCTGAAATACTCAAACTACCTCATCTGGCAATAACAACCATTCTGATGCTTGATCTGACCATTAACATTAATAAATATTAGTTCCAAAAATGCACCACAAACAAAAGACCACGCGAAAATAAACCACACTAATCAGCGTCCTGTAATCTGTGCTGCAATGATAAATGTGGCATAAAACACCAGACCTCCAGTGTTTTTTTAGGCGTGAAAAACTTGTTCAGGCTAACGTGCAGCGCGCAGCGCGCCCACCCCACCTTCCCTCCCCCTTCTCGTGAGCGGTCTCCTCTGCTCTCCGCCAATCGCAGAACACGTAGCGAAAAAAACGTCACGCGTCCTCGCAGGGGAGGCGCGCAGCTTAGCCGCTTTCCCTTTGAAGGGAAAAAAAAGCCTTTTTATTTTTTTAATAGCTGGTAGACTAAAAAAACATCTTAACTCATACTCACAAAAATATACACAACAAACGACGTTCCATCGGATAAACTCCAATCCCTGTTGTAATAGGAGCAAAGGCAGCGCCGAGAGCCTGTCAGTCCCGTGGAGAAGGTAACCGTCGCCGCCGCGCGTCCCGCTCGCTCCAGCTGTGACCTGTAATGGCGGCTGCCTCCCGGCTCTTTGTCGCTGTCGAAGGGGAAGGTGTGTTAATGGCTCCCCGTATCGCTGACGTGTGTTGACGCGGGCACTTGCGTGCCAGTGACTTGCTTTTGCGCCGCACGGAGCGAATTCGCTCGCCGAGGCGGGTTACAGTCGCTGGCTGTGCCGCAGAAGGGCGACTAGTTTGTGAGGCGCCGTTGGTTTGTTAGTGAGCTCGCCAGTTCGGCGTCCGGAACCGCACCAGAGTAGACGGGATACCGCGCATAACCTTTAAGGCGTTAGCCAACTAGTTATTCACACTTTACACCGCGCACTGCTGCTTTTTCTTGTGCTTTGTAGCTCCCATTTTATGCTAGTTATTTATTTAGAGTCAGGCTGTGCATCAGCATTTAAGAGTAATATGGAATTCAACCTGGATGGGTTAAGTAAGTCGTTTTGATAGTCGTTTAAGTTGGTTTGTCAGGTTAGCTAACCGTATATATCGTGTCAGCAGGCCTCTTTTCACCCTGTAAGATATTTGGTATTTTCAAGAAGTTCCATTTATCGATGGCGATGGTATCAGTGGCCGGGATAAAGATGCATTTAAATCACTTTTGGTGGGATTTGCATGTGCGCAGTCTACTTTAAAATATATGTACACACAAGTGTATGTTTTTCAGTTTTATTTTTTGGGTCTGCTACACACGTGTTACTTGTCATAACGTCAAGTCTTCTGTGTCATGCTGGTTTTGTTTTTTTGTCTTAGCTGTTGTTATTGACCATCAGTTTTTCAGTAGACTCTTCTACGCATGTGCCCAAAGGTTATGGATTTTTTTATTAATACCTGTCGTCATGCTTCATATTGAAAATGTAAATAAATAAATGCTTGAATTTTAGTATTGCTAGATGTGAACAGAGGTGGATCACTTATTTTGTGCTTGTTGCTCTGATGATGTCAGATGTACTTATGCAAGATCATGTTATGTAAAACACTAATGCAGTTACTGAAGCAATATTGAATAGAATTGTCAAAGTATCATGTTATTGATTTAAGTGGAATTCTGAACGATACGTTTTGAAGGATTCATTTATTGCTGATTTTATGCAATAACAAGACAATGTAAACTGCGACAGTATAATCACTTAAACCCTACTTGCAAGTTATAAATACTAATCAGAAGGTCGCAGGTTCAAAACCCAGCTTCAGCACATCTGCAGGTCCTTCAGCAAGGCCTTCAGCAAGGCCTTCAGCAAGGCCTTCAGCAAGGCCTTCAGCAAGGCCCTTAACCCCCAGCTCCCTGGGCACCGCTACAGGTGGCTACCCTTCACGGACAACTTACTCTACAAAAAAGAGCAGCTTGAGGGAGTCGTTTCCCCACGGGGATCAATAAAGCAACGATTAAATCTTTAGGAAGGACTCATGTTTTTACCATTTCTTCCTCATCCACCTGTGACAGCAACACTGACAGTAGTGAGCATGACTTTAAAAAGATGATTTACTATAGAAACATCACTTGTTTTTTTCCAAATATATATTATGGCAATAGTCACCTGAAAAGTAGAGGATCACAAAGGCTATGTGTGTGATCAGGAAAAAAATATGCAATAATTAGTCAAAGCACCATCCACTGTGAGATGGATGTGCAGTGGAGACTCTCAGGGACATTGCTAAAAAAATGGCTGGTGTGTTGCGCAGTTGGAGGCCTCAGAGACATACCCGTCATCGTGGCAGGCAGTGGGTGTCTGATGCTATCTGAGATCTAGATTGTTATGCGTGCTTGTTTCAGGCAGCTAATCGGCTAATAAGAACTCAAGTCTTTAATAAGCTTGTTCTGTCAGTTTATCAGATGCCGGGAGTAGTTACACATCGATTGCTTTCCAATATTCTCTATATGGAATGCCTTTAGTTTGTAATGTGATGGACTTTTTTTGTTTAGTCGTTGTACCAATTTTAGTTTGATTAAAACCACTGTTTTGCCTTTAATGTTATAATAAAAAGATTGTTGATTTTAAAAGTTGATTAAAAGCTAAAGAGCAATAAACAGGTAACATTAACACATATTGCTGTGTTTTAAGGTAAACCTATTAATAAAAAAAAATCTACTGTCTGAATTTCTCGCGAATGGAAAGTTCTATTTTTTTAATGACTCATTACTGTAAAATAAGGTTGATCAAAAACTTTGTAATTGGCTGTTAAGCCATGTTATATATACCCATACTATGATTTGTGGGTATTGAATTTTTGACGGCACTAGGCCTTGTAAGGTGTTTGAAAATGTAATACATTTCACTCTGTGATCTGAAGACATTTAGTAGCAGATTATGCCAGAACATGTATGCACATGTTGGGACCGAGAGACTACTTCCTGCAATTCTTTTTGGGTGTTTGACTCCTGTGTTTAGCACAGTGATTTCCTCTGGGTTCCCAGCATACCCTTGGAAATGAGTAGATGGGAATTTCCTGTTGTGATCTCAGTAACAGGGGACTTAAGAAACCATCCAGCAGAAATAATTTTTTTAATGCAAGCCTTAAACAACCAGGAAATAGTCAAAATGGGGGACGGGGTGGAATGAGGTGATGGTGGTGATGGTAATGGGAGGTTCTTTGTCAGTTTTATTTTATTTTTTATTTTTTTTAGTCCGGACTGTATGCTGTAGGACAGCGAATTGTAGAGCTTCACTTAGGCACTGATGGGGTTTTGTGTCTCGCAGTGATGATGGAGGGGGTGCAGCAGAGCAGCACCAATGGCAACGATTCCCAGACCATCACCATCCCCACCACCATCAGCGCCTCCCAGATCTCCCATATTGCACAGCAGGTATGGGGCTGAACAGGTTGCACCCCATCTCCCTAAGGGAATCTTGTTATATCTTCATTTGAGTGTAGCGCCACTTTGTGGCCAGACTGGTAATCTACATTATCATTTTGCAAAAAACAACAGGGTCTAGTTTTCAGTTTGCGGTTTTATTAGAAATTGGTAAGTGCTACTGGTACACCAACATGAATCTCTGTTATTCCAGTAAGCTGCTGTGCTGTAGCTTTTGGTGCATTCTTTATCGATTTGTTAGGTATTGTATTATTTGGTCTCCCAAGTCATTAAAGTATATAAATATTTTCAGAAATGATGCGTACTCATAAATTAAGTTGCATAAAGCACCAGTTGTCTCCTAAATCAAGATGCACTTGTCTCCACCCAGCGAGTACCTTTTGCTATCTTTCTAGGGAGCAGTTACTTTGCAGCCAATAAATTGGCTTTTGCAGAGCTAGAAGGTCATTACAGGTTTATGTGTGGTTGGCTCTGGGAAAGTGCTACCAACTCATGAACTATTCATTTCGAGGGACAAAGCAGTCTTTGTGTATAAAACCACCCGCGACACATAACACACCATTACCAGGGTCCTTCCAAAGTGGTGCTGCAGCTGGTGTCCTATTGAACAAGAAGAGCACCACTTTAATATTTAAGTCCCCAATGATTTTGCTCAGGTCTTTTCTGTTTTTCTGCAAGATTCAAAGTACATAGAAAGCAGGTACTTCCACACAGGGATGTTTCCTGTGGAAGTAAACAATTAGCATCCCGTCATGTTTTAGGTCGCTACACATGGGTCAGGATGCAAGGCGAAACAGATAAATGACTTGGAGTCATTAGTGTACGACATGAGAACATAGTTTAAACAAGTGTGGTCTGATGAGAACTTCAGAAAAGGGATGCTGTATTCAGGTAGAAGTGCATAAACACTGAAAATATACTTTGGCAAGTGACACAAACAACAGGCAGTAGTGTACTGAGCAGTGGAAAAGATTCGTATGGTCGGATGAGTCATCATTGAACAACCAGATGAATACATCTGTGCCAGATGTCAGAGGAACCCTGTAGAGGCTCAGGTGTTTTTCAGCCACTGTAAGGGGTTCTGGTAGTTCTGTTATGTGGGATTCACTTTCCTGACATGGTTAGCCCTTAGAGAACAATAATTTCGGTAAATTCAAAGCCTTTCTGAATGATTATACTTCTCATGAAACATCTCTATGCTGCTGGAGTGGAATCTTCCAAAATTTAAAGCCTGTATCCACAGGTCACGAATGGTCAGCTATTGGACAAGTTTTAAAACAGCATAAGGCACATTCCAGGATAAGCCCAGTCAGCTTTTTCTAACTCAAGTGAACCTTACCGGGTGTCTTATTCTGTGTTGTCGGCTATTTTAAAGACTGTTGCCATGCAAAATTTTGTACAAGCTGCAGTAACAATGAAGTATCTTACCATATTTTTCACCAAAATCAGTAAAACCTGATTATGAAATTTGTCCATGATGAATATTATTCCATTGACTTATTGACAAACATGCAGAATATATGCTGCAATTAAGAGATTATGGTCACTCATGGAGGCTTAGCCCTTTTGTTGCTGTTTTTTTAAAACTTTAGTAGTTAACTGTATATATTAGTAATAGTAGAAAAAGGTGATTAATGGTGTAGGAGTTTGCATCATGAAAAAGTGCATTTTAATTGCACAAGGTTTTAACTAAAATGATGGAGATGAAGTTATTGGCAGCTTTGTATGACATGAATATAGTGCCTCCCTTGGATGAAGGAAAGCACTACGCATTACAGGAAGGGGGAAAACTGTGTTTGCAGATGTCCCTTGGCGGTTCCCCGGTGACTGTGTTGCAGCTCCCTGGGGGTCAATTCCAGGTCCAAGGGGTGATCCAGTCTGCCCAGTCATCTGTCATCCAGTCCCCTCAGGTACAGGCTAGCCAGGTAAGGCGGGTAGCGCATATAAGAGGTTGACTGTTTTCGAATCTGCTCTCCCCCTGTCTTTCTATCTCACCCAAGCTCCTTGCATAGGGTCAGTCGGATAGTGATGACTCCCAGGAGTCCTCAGACAGTGCTGCCTCATCTCACAAGTCCCGAGAGCTCTTAGCCAGACGCCCCTCCTACAGGTACTGCCGCCTTGTCACCATAGTTTGATTTTTTTTTTTAAATTAAGATGAGTGTAATGCCAAAACAAACATAAGAAATAATTTAATAATTTATGATATCGAAAGAAATGTGTTCCCTACCCCTAGGCCCCAGAGGGTTAATCATAGTATTTCGTTGGAGCATGTTTGGATTTTATTACAACATTCAGTCTTTTTGGGTAAGAGTGTGTCAGCTTAGTGCACCTTGACTTGGTAACTTTTTATTACTCTTCTACTGCAAAAATGTTCTCTATCCTTCCGTTTCCAAGCCTGGATTTTTATATCCACTATAGATACAGGCAGAATGACTTCAGAATCAAAGTTTTCTTAACAAGGATTTTAACTTTGTCTAACTGTGTCAGACATGAATTCAATCTTCATTTCTTGCAAAATTGTCGCATACTTTGTTCTTTCTGTTATCTCTACTCAGTTTGGCTTCCATCAGCTGGCCGAATGATAATCATTGTAGAATCCATCCATTCATCCATCCATCCATTTTCCAAACAGCTTATCCTACTGGGTCCCGGGGGGTCCACAGCCTATCCCGGAAGCAATGGGCCATTGTAGAATCCATCCATCCATCCATCCATTTTCCAAACGGCTTATCCTATTGGGTCCCAGGGGGTCCACAGCCTATCCCGGAAGCAATGGGCCATTGTAGAATCCATCCATCCATCCATCCATTTTCCTAACCGCTTATCCTACTGGGTCGCAGAGGGACCGCAGCCTATCCCGGAAGCAATGGGCCATTGTAGAATCCATCCATCCATCCATCCATTTTCCAAACCGCTTATCCTACTAGGTCGCGGAGGGACCGCAGCCTATCCCGGAAGCAATGGGCCATTGTAGAATCCATCCATCCATCCATCCATTTTCCAAATGGCTTATCCTATTGGGTCCCGGGGGGTCCACAGCCTATCCCGGAAGCAATGGGCCATTGTAGAATCCATCCATCCATCCATCCATTTTCCAAATGGCTTATCCTATTGGGTCCCGGGGGGTCCACAGCCTATCCCGGAAGCAATGGGCCATTGTAGAATCCATCCATCCATCCATCCATCTTCCTAACGGCTTATCCTACTGGGTCCTGGGGGGTCCACAGCCTATCCCGGAAGCAATGGGCCATTGTAGAATCCATCCATCCATCCATCCATCCATCCATCCATCCATTTTCCAAACGGCTTATCCTATTGGGTCCCGGGGGGTCCACAGCCTATCCCGGAAGCAATGGGCCATTGTAGAATCCATCCATCCATCCATCCATTTTCCTAACCGCTTATCCTACTGGGTCGCAGAGGGACCGCAGCCTATCCCGGAAGCAATGGGCCATTGTAGAATCCATCCATCCATCCATCCATTTTCCAAACCGCTTATCCTACTAGGTCGCGGAGGGACCGCAGCCTATCCCGGAAGCAATGGGCCATTGTAGAATCCATCCATCCATCCATCCATCCATTTTCCAAATGGCTTATCCTATTGGGTCCCGGGGGGTCCACAGCCTATCCCGGAAGCAATGGGCCATTGTAGAATCCATCCATCCATCCATCCATCCATCTTCCTAACGGCTTATCCTATTGGGTCCCGGGGGGTACACAGCCTATCCCGGAAGCAATGGGCCATTGTAGAATCCATCCATCCATCCATTTTCCAAACGGCTTATCCTATTGGGTCCCGGGGGGGTCCACAGCCTATCCCGGAAGCAATGGGCCATTGTAGAATCCATCCATCCATCCATTTTCCAAACGGCTTATCCTATTGGGTCCCGGGGGGGTCCACAGCCTATCCCGGAAGCAATGGGCCATTGTAGAATCCATCCATCCATCCATTTTCCAAACGGCTTATCCTATTGGGTCCCGGGGGGGTCCACAGCCTATCCCGGAAGCAATGGGCCATTGTAGAATCCATCCATCCATCCATCCATTTTCCAAACGGCTTATCCTATTGGGTCCCGGGGGGGTCCACAGCCTATCCCGGAAGCAATGGGCCATTGTAGAATCCATCCATCCATCCATTTTCCAAACGGCTTATCCTATTGGGTCCCGGGGGGGTCCACAGCCTATCCCGGAAGCAATGGGCCATTGTAGAATCCATCCATCCATCCATCCATCCATTTTCCAAACAGCTTATCCTATTGGGTCCCGGGGGGTCCGCAGCCTATCCTGGAAGCAGTGGGCCATTGTAGAATCCTCAGAGTGTAATTCTTCAGGAATATGTGTTTCAGATGCAGATCTTAAATTTTTCCGATTTTTATTTAGTTGACAGATGAACATAAACATCCAATAAAATGTCACTAGTTAGCAGATTATCTAATTTTATAGGACTGAGTGCTGAGTTGCAGTAGAAAACACAGACACCATGGTCCTCACGGAACACGATTGGACGGCCCTGGCCGCTGAGTGACCCTGATTACTGGCCTGTCACCTGTAGGAAGATTCTGAATGACCTCTCGTCGGAGGAGGTGGCATCTCGAAACGAGGGGGAGGAGGAGAGTGCAGCATCCACAGCCATGACCACTGTCACTGTCCCCACTCCAATCTACCAGACCAGCACGGGCCAGTACAGTAAGGCTTCTGCTCACGTTTACTATGGTTTTCTGCTCTTTCAGAAACCTCTCATTATTAAGTCAATGCTGCTGGCTGGTGTCTTCAGTGTAACATTTCTGGCAGTTTAGTATTGTCTGCAGTCTGTTTAGCAGTATATCTTTACGGTGTTTAAAAACTGGTAAGATGGTTTTAAACTAAATATTTTTAGAAAACACTCACTTGCATGATACCCAAAACACATTAATGCCATCATAAACTGCAAAAAGTGACTTGGGAAATCTTATTGAATACCAAGGCATGAATATCAAATCTGCAATGAGTGAGATATTTCCTCATCGTCTTTTATAATATAAAAGGACATACTGACTCATCATATGGGAGCCTATGTAATTAGCTGTAAGTATTTCAGCATTAGATACAAACCGGTTTTTTGACGTTCAGCCCTCCATATGATGTGCTTAAGAAGAAGTGTTCTCGTTTTCTTGGGCATGGCTGTGCAGTGGACACCTGCATGTCCAAACGATCCCCCTGGCTGCATAGCTGAGTACCTAGATTGTAGCAGCTGCATGCTGTGCAGCCCTATACCAGCAATACAGAGCATCAGCACTTTGTACTCAGAGGTCAGCAGGAAAAATTAAAGCTGAGAAAGGTTAATATGAAAAGTTTGCTTACTATGTATTTCTTACATTTTGCAAAATACTCGTATTTACAGTTAGGTTTGTATTAGGCAGCCTTTGATTCTTATATCTGTCACATGGCTGGAGTGATTTTATATTATTTAAAATATTCAAAGTAAGTGTGTAAAGGGGTAGTACATTGATATATCGACACACACTTTGGGGAAATAGAAATTAATATGTATATATTGTGCTTTCATGGGTGGTTGGGATGATGAAACTTCTGGTATTAAATTGACAAAAAGACTTATGATTTTCAAAAGTTATAATAAAGTTTTTGTTTTTCATGCTTTGGTCTTCTGAAACTAAAAACCATCTAAATATAGTCAGTATAGTTTAGCCTCTTATTTATCCTTAATTTGGGTGGGCAGATATTAACCCAGAGCTGCTTTACTGCAGGATAATTACTGGCTGTGTGCAGCTTATATGCGCCATGCTGCTGATGCCAGGTGACGGTGTCTTTCTTTCACAGTTGCGATCGCACCTAATGGCACCATCCAGCTGACCAGTCCAGGTGAAGGCGTGCAGGGTCTGCAGACGCTCACCATGACCAACTCGGGCTCGGCACAGCCAGGCACTACCATCCTTCAGTATGCACAGACTCCGGACGGCCAGCAGATTCTGGTGCCCAGCAACCAGGTGGTGGTGCAGAGTAAGTGAGACATCTGAAGTTCAAACGTCCACATGCCACCTCTGCTCACGCCTGCGTGTTTCTTAAGGAGATTTCAGTTTGCACAGTGATTACAGTCTATGAGGCAAACTCCTAGTCTGAGTACATTAAGGCCCTCGGAGTACATTAAGGCCCTCGGAGTACATGGCCATTTCATCTTCGAGCTCTGAGACTGGTTGTGTCTTTCAGGTGCTGGAGGAGAGGTTCAGACCTACCAGATCCGCACGGCACCCACCACCAGCTCCATCCCCCAAACGGTGGTCATGACTTCCCCCGTGAGCATCCCCTCCCAGAGCACCAAGACGGATGACCCCCAGATAAAGCGAGAGATCAGACTGGCCAAGAACAGGTGTGTGTCCTTCCCACTGCTGCTGCCCACTGCTGCTGCTGCTCACTGCTGCTGCTCACTGCTGCTGCTCACTGCTGCTGCTCACTGCTGCTGCTCACTGCTGCTGCTCACTGCTGCTGCTCACTGCTGCTTAGTGGTGCCGGCCCAGGGAGCCCAGTGCAGTGCTGCAGGCTGGTGCGCATGCAGCTTGGGGGTGGCTGGGATCTGGATGACCCACTACGGGTTTGCTACCACAGAATTCACCGTAATATGTGCTGTGATCACAGCTCACGGCCCCAAGTCACAAATCATACATGTGGGGAAACATTCAAAGCACAATCGCTCAGGCACAGCAGTTATTAATAAAACTGAACAAAACTAAACACTTAAAAAACAATGTTTATATTCCAGCTTGTTAGCATGATTTTGATTGTTACAAATTAATGTTTCTCGCATAAATAGAACACCTCTGTATATTTTAGGAAGTCTTGTTTCTCACAGAACTATTTACTGTCTATTTAAAACATGTTAAAAATGCCTTTTCTCTGGAAAATGGGGTTTTCTTGGAGTTGGATTCATGCAATGAAATGTATGGTCCAGTGAAGTGGTGTTAACTATGGGAATCGATATCACCAGCTGGTACCATTTCTCAGAGTGGGAGGTCTGTCTGTGCTGTGTGACGGTGTCTAACATTCACATTGACTGCTGGCCTCTGTCTCTGTGAAGGGAGGCAGCACGTGAGTGTCGGCGAAAGAAAAAGGAGTATGTGAAGTGTCTGGAGAATCGCGTGGCCGTGCTGGAGAACCAAAACAAGACGCTGATCGAGGAGCTCAAGACATTAAAGGACCTTTACTGCGTCAAGACAGGGTAAAGGGGGCTCTGATGGCTTGCCACATGGACAGCGGGGGCAGGGGCGCGCCCCTCTGCTGCCCCCATCCTCCATGGCTTTCTTTTTATCTTTGTTTTAAAGAGTCTTTGTGAGCAGCAGAATGACCAGCGGAGAAAAAAAAAAAACTTCATAATTGGAGGTGAATTTATTGAATCATCATATTGGATTTTTTTTTTTGCACATGAAATCTGGAATTGTGAACTTTTGAACATTACATTTAATTTTCCTGTATAAGTTAGATTTTCATATCTTTTTTTTAAATGTAGCAATAGAAATCTGCTGTTCCGTTATCCGAAAGTGCAGCAGTATTGTGAGTGTATCATGACTAATCATGTGATTCTTTTTTCTCTTTTGTGTAAGTCAGCATTTTTTCATGTTATCCCCCAAAAAAGGAGAATGTTACAGATTCCCCATTCCAAACTCTGATTTTCTGCGAAACCTAAAGGGTTAATTAGTTGTGTGGCGAGCCAAGCTGTTACAGAGACAATCAGGGAACATGAGTATGTTTTGCTATCTGGGTGACATTCATTTGAATCAGGCTTAAGAAATGTCACTCATTTGGTACATGAATCTTAATAAAGTAAAATATTTTTCCAGTCTTTTGATTTTGTCCTAGTATTTTAAGATTTGCTGAGGCAGGAACTGAAGAAATCGGACAAGCTCCTAATACATCTTCAGACCAAGTGCTCAGGCTTTTTCCTGGACCTGCTATAGAGCAGAGTTTGGCATCAGTGTGTGGTTCTTACAGGAGCAACGGAGCATGAGTCTGATGTGATGAAGTTTGGGCTGCTGGGTCAGTGCACGTGTTCGGCGTCTGAGACTCTGGACTCTATTCTGCTCTATAGCAAGAGGATTTTTTATAGCCACGTTGGAAAACAGCTGATGCAGTTTTTATGTATTAATGGCGAGAGACGTGGGCTCAGTTTGTTTGGTGTTGGATTAAATGGTGCTGATCTAGGGCATGTTTCAGGGCAGCTTTGGCATAAGTGATGTTTCATTTTGTTCTTGTGAAGATAACGGGAGATGTTGATGTCCGTGCTGTAGAAGCTGGGATATGAAGACATCTGTGATAGCAAGGTTAGAGAAATGCTGTTATCAGTGTTTATATTCTTAAAAGGAATAGGATTGATTACTTTGAATGAATGATAATTAATATCTAGATGCTGTAAAATGCTTTTATAAAATAAAATTGACTTACGTTTCATTTAACAAGCCTCTTCATACTTCTATTCAGTGACTGTAAATTACATACTAGCAAGGAATTTCCAACAGATTGTTTCTGTTAAAACATACCTTCCTGTGTACTGTTTGATTTTGAGTCCATGTCCTCCAAACAGAATAAATCAAATATCAGACTTTCAGAATATTCTTTGACAGAATGACATTTAACGGTAAAGCGCCATCTACCTTTCCTAACACTTCCATGTTGGAAATATGTCGGACCAAAATCTAAGATTGAAGCAGGACCTCCATTTCGGTGAAAGGTACCTCGGGATACAGCATGTTTGTCTTTCTCTTATCAGTTTGCCGCAGTATGGGGAACATACTAAACAATGCTGTTTGATAACAAACCATTGAAGACGGAATCTGATTATTTTTGTTCATTAACTTCGGTTGAAGGATAAGGCCTCAGTAAAAAGGCTGGGTAAAGATTTATATAAATTTCATTCGTTAATAGATTTACATGCTTACACATACATGGTTAGCTGCTGCTTCTTCTAGTTCAGCTCTTAAGCTTTAAGAACGTTTGACATCAAGCTACACTGAACACCTTTACAGTACAATGTCTTTTTACTGTGTTCGACTCAATTTGTGTTTAATGGCTGATCCTGTGTTATTTTAATTAACTGCTTCTAGCCATGGCTGTGGATTCCTGAGCTTTCTGCAGGAAGCATTCGCCTCAAAAGATTGTCCACCCTGGACAGGATAGCACTGCTGCAGGACACCTCCTCTTACACTGAAGTTAGGGCATGCCTTTGGCCGGAACCCTGTTGTACCTCGCCGGGCAGAGAATGGAGAGAGGCGGAGCTGGGCTGGGGTGAATCACACAAACTTTTACCCTTGAGCGAATGACCCACTATATATGGTAGCTCACGTAGCAAATGGCTCATGTCACTCACCAAAGTGCATTATTCCTGCCGTGTTAATGAACCAACAAAAACTTGTATTTTTATAATGAATCCCAGAAAGGGACATGGAGGGAAAAAAAGTCAATGGTGGGAAAAAGAAAATGGACTTTTGTGAGATCTCGCGATACTTTTCCATTCTGTTAGCCCTAATAACTACTCTGTCCGTTTGAAGTGCAAAATATAGAATTAATAGATGAGGCTAATAAATATTAAACTAAATGACACAGACACGTCTGGTAAAATGTGCTTTAAGCATTACGCTATGGGGGATAATGCACACCATGTAACTTTCATGTCATGGGTTTTATATGTGTTTATTAATAATTGCACTCTGTACATTCACTAAGCTGGGCTACTGAATGAAAAGTGCACAAAGATTGAAAAATGAATTCAAATTTGCCCATAAAGAAATACAGAAAACCAGGGAGTGTTGCTTGATTTTGCTAAAGGACATTACAGCTGGAAAACGTAATATAAATATAATAAAAATATAAAAGGTAACTTTACTGCAGTGTTATACTTAAGGTTTGAGCCGGAAGACACTTTGGGGTGCAGCTCCCTGCTGTTCTCACTTGATTATGTATGTGGGGGTATGCAGACGCACACTGAAATATTCCAGGAAGCGGGTTAGAGTTTATACCTTAATTCCAACACCACGGTAAAGTTAGCTGTATATATCGTCCTCGGGCTGTAATACTTTCAACAAAAGAAAACATTTGAAGATAAACTTGCGTGATCTCCTAACGTCCATCTTGTTTCGTTTTTTTTTTTTATTTTAACCAACAATTTTTTCCCTTCCGGGACTCCCTAGACTTCCACCACAATTGCCCATAGAGGGTTAAATTGGTGTTTTAATTTCTGATTCTAAAATGATTCAAACAAATGACAGGAGATGTTTCATACAGGTGGCAAAGATACAGATTGTGTCTGCTATCATTAACAGTGCTGAAGCCATTTCTCATACAAATTCCCTCCAAGGGGGAAAAAACCTCACTCAATGATTTCCAGAATTTGCTACGAATTACATTTTTAAAGAAAGGTTATACTGGTGTGTGCTAGTTTATCCTGGGGGTGCTGGCTTCTACTCATTTCACTTGACAGCATAACCGACAATGTGTGGTTTTATAAGGAAGAAAAGAGGTGCTTGAATGTGCCTTAATTTGAGCTCTGAGAACCTGGAGGCTTCCAGGTCCTTCCATGTATCTCTCGTAACTTCGCAGCCATCTCCAAAGTAATACCAAAGAGGCTGGAGAACATGCTGCATGAAGAAGGTCCAGGTGGATGGATCCGACACAACGTGTTCCATGAAAAACAGGGCGCCACCCTAAACAACAACAGACAGGAGCCTAAAGAGATGTCCGACATCAAGATTCACTTGTAAACCAATTTTCACCATTTCAAGAATAACACGTCAAGTGTAACAGAGTAACGGGTCAGAGGCATGATAAGGCACTAGGAGGACGAGCCGTCTAGACAGGGGCGGCCAGTTTGCGGAACCTGCCTACTAGATCCGGTCGGTCCTGATGCAGTGACCGCAGTCAAAGACAAAGGCAGTAAGATCCGAGTACATCGACCGCTGGTAGGCGACACACCGATCTCAATGACTACACGGAAAACTGATCTATCGCTCTCTTGTTGGGAATGTGTTCGGGCACACATAGGCCTTCATCATCTCCCTAATTAATGCCTAACATTAGCCGATTAATAGCAATAGAAAATCCTCAGACAGGATCATTTAGTTCTTGTTTTCGCAATTCCTCAATACATGTAATTTTCATTGCACTGCAACGTGCTGCTACGCCGCAAACCATCGCTATTGATCACTGAAATACGTTTGCTGTGTTAGATTGCACTACTGCATAAGATATGAGCTTCGAGCTACCCGAACTGATAAACAGGTCGGACTTAAGTGGCTTGAGTAAGAATCTCCGGTTCCGTAACTTACAGGCCGTAATACGCGGCGCACTTCGGCCAGCACTTGCGTCGTGTCCTTGACGGTGCACAGCACCAGTGTGCACACCACTACGTCCACCGAGCCGTCCTCCACCTCCCGCAGATCTTCGCCTGAGGCCACCACGAACTTCTCAAACTTCAGGTGATCGCTACTGGCGACACTATTCTGCAAATACTTCTTGAAATGGGGGTTCGGGTCTGTGCACACTACCGTGCAGCCGCGGGGGTAGTACTGGAAGTTGCTCCCGCTTCCACAGCCGATCTCCAGCAGCCGCAACGCCCTGCCATCCCTGGCGAACTCCGCTAAGTCTCGGAACAGTTCCTTTTTCTGCTCATGCATTTTCTTGTTGTACGAAACTGACATTTTATAAATCAAGAACGGGAAGATGCGCTTATATGCGCCGTATATCCCTAACAGTTCCAGTAACTGCAATGGGAGGCTTAACATTTGGAAAAAAAGCCGAAACGCGTTCATTAAAATGCCCATGTTTACTAGTCTGAGCGGCGCAGGTTTTGCTTGCTCGGTGCAATGACGGTTTAGGAAGTATGGGCGGGGTGTAACCAGTTTGGGAAAAAAAATGTATTGAGCGATACGTAAGGACTTTGAACTGTTGTGTAAGGCAGAGGTCATTCATAATACATACGCGACTGCAACTATTTCCTGGAGTTTGAAGTGAACTAACAACCATCTAGATACAAATGCAGCTATCAGAAACCGATAAATAGTCTGAACGCCACATACACCTTTTCATCAAAGCAGCAGATAGTCATTTTCACGTTTGGAGTTCTCTTATTGGACTTAACTCCTCAATACTCACCAGATGCCCCATATTTAAAATGCAGGTTTGACCTCAAGCTCTGGCACTTGAGTTATGTGGGGAATTGAAAAACCATCCAATTTCTGTACCCACTTACCCTATTCAGTGTCGTGGGGAGTCCGGAACCTGAGGATGGAACATCAACCAATTGCAGGGGACACTCACACGTATTGGCAGTTTGGTAACTCCAGTTAACCTCCACATGTTTGGACTGTAGAGGAAACCCCCCACAATGACTCAGGGAGAACGTGCAAACTCCACAAACATGGAACCCTGGTGGAGACTTGAATCCAGGTCCCAGAGCTGCGAGGCGACAGTGCTAAGCACTGCACCACCACGTTTGTCTTTGACCAATCATAATTTTATTTTGTCATATGAGTGAACTTTCTGGTTACTAAGGTAACTTATAGAAGAACTGCATGTGTATCATGAATAAATATCCTATTAATAGGATATATCTACTGTACATTATAGCTTGGGTTAGCCCATTAATCAGAAGGTTGCTGGTTCAAACCCAGCTTCAGCACGTCTGCGGGTCCTTCAGCAAGGCCCTTAACCCCCAGCTCCCTGGGCACCGCTACGGGTGGCAGCCCTTCGCGGACAACTTACTCTACGAAAAAGAGCAGGATGAGGGAGGCGTAAAGACAAGTTCCCCACGGGGATCAATAAAGTATCAATAAGGTATCGATGAACTGAGTAGGTGTAGGTATTTTATGCATTTTTAGGTAGATGTCAATTATTATGGGGTTAGGAAAGGTCTGCTTATGGAAGTATATATTGGACTTTGTTATTTGTAACTCACAGAAGACAATCCACAAATATGTACAATGATCCACAAGTCTTTCACCGTCCACAAGTATGTATTTTTAAAATTTGTGTCGTAAAATTATAGCCACAAAAATATGAACCCACTTGTACAAGTAAAACGCATTTTGCACATTAGTGGATCACGTTCTGTCCGTTTGTGGATCACGTTACATTTCTCACTTTTCGCTCCTATTTATTCTTGGATTTTTGTCCACTTCGTACCGCAGGTGATCTGTAAAAAAGAAATCCAGGAATATTTCACAATCCACATATATCTATTTTTATTTGTGTTGTATAAATTCATATCCACAGAAATACAGAGCGATTTGTACACGTGAAACGTGTTTTGCGCATTTGTGGGTCACTTCTTGTCTATTTCTGGACCAGGTCACAACCCCAAATCAGAAAAAGTTGGGACAGGGTGGAAAATGTGAATAAAAAAATAAAGCAGTAATTCACAAATGTCCCTTAACTTTTATTTCATTGCAGACAGTATGAACACAAGATAATTCATGTTTTTCTTGGTCAACATCATTTGATTTGTAAATAAACATCCATTCTTGCCATTCAGGCTTGCAACACATTCCAAAAAAAGTTGGGACGGGGGCAATTCAGGGGTAGTAATGAGGCATAATAACTAAATAATGATGTGATTTGAAACTGGTGATGTTAACAGGTGATTGCAATCATGATTCGGTACAATAGCAGCATCGAGGAAAGGCCTACTTCTTCAGGAGCAAAGATGGGCTGAGGATCGCCAGTTTGCCATCAAGTGCGGGCAAAAATCTTTGAAATGATGAAGAAAAACATTTCTCAAAGAAAGATAGGAAGAGATTTGGGCATTCCTCCCTCTACGGTGCATAACATAGTATAATTCAAGTTTATTGCTGCACCAGCAGGTGGCGCCTGAAAGAAAATAAAAGTCTAAAGTTAACTGTCATCCGCGCCCATACAACAGGAAACAATAAGGACGAAATTAAACAATAGTATAACTCTATAAATATGACGCAAAAGCAGTTAAGAGCCGTAATGTATTTAATCTATACAATATTACCAGTTAGCATTAACATGAGTAATTTCTGCACTTCTTATTTTGTATAACTGGTCTGAGCGACCATTATATCCCGCTGTGTATTTACATTGTTCCGATTTGAGTCTTTTTCCAACTCTGTCTGAGTGTTTCCTCTTTCACGTGTATTTGTTCATATGTTAAAAAAACAATGAGAAGGACAACATACAGTATGTGACATAACAGTTCTCTGATTTTACGTCATATTTATAGAGTTATACTATTGTTTAATTTCGTCCTTTTCAATGTCTTCTGTTGTTTGGGCGCGGATGACAGTTAACTTTAGATTTATTTTCTTTCAGGCGCCACCTGCTGGTGCAACAATAATCTTCACCGCACATTTGTGGATTTTTCACACAAAAAGCATGTGTTTTCACCTAGAACACCTTATAAAATCTGACCTTGTAGTGACCTTATACCACCTCTACTGAGACTTTTTCCTGTGACCGCTGAAAGTAACATTAATGTTTGACATCTCAGTCGGACGCCCTTAGATATCAGCTATGTTAAACAAACGGAAGGACATTGAGCAATTTTTTTAGTTCTCTAAAATGCCCTGATGAACTTTTACCCTTGAGCGAATGACCCACTATATATGGTAGCTCACGTAGCAAATGGCTCATGTCACTCACCAAAGTGCATTATTCCTGCCGTGTTACTGAACCAATAAAAACTTGTATTTTTATAATGAATCCCAGAAAGGGACATGGAGGGAAAAAAAGTCAATGGTGGGAAAAAGAAAATGGACTTTTGTGAGATCTCGCGATACTTTTCCATTCTGTTAGCCCTAATAACTACTCTGTCCGTTTGAAGTGCAAAATATAGAATTAATAGATGAGGCTAATAAATATTAAACTAAATGACACAGACATGTCTGGTAAAATGTGCTTTAAGCATTACGCTATGGGGGATAATGCACACCATGTAACTTTCATGTCATGTGTTTTATATGTGTTTATTAATAATTGCACTCTGTACATTCACTAAGCTGGGCTACTGAATGAAAAGTGCACAAAGATTGAAAAATGAATTCAAATTTGCCCATAAAGAAATACAGAAAACCAGGGAGTGTTGCTTGATTTTGCTAAAGGACATTACAGCTGGAAAACGTAATATAAATATAATAAAAATATAAAAGGTAACTTTACTGCAGTGTTATACTTAAGGTTTGAGCCGGAAGACACTTTGGGGTGCAGCTCCCTGCTGTTCTCACTTGATTATGTATGTGGGGGTATGCAGACGCACACTGAAATATTCCAGGAAGCGGGTTAGAGTTTATACCTTAATTCCAACACCACGGTAAAGTTAGCTGTATATATCGTCCTCGGACTGTAATACTTTCAACAAAAGAAAACATTTGAAGATAAACTTGCGTGATCTCCTAACGTCCATCTTGTTTCGTTTTTTTTTATTTTTTTAACCAAGAATTTTTTCCCTTCCGGGACTCCCTAGACTTCCACCACAATTGCCCATAGAGGGTTAAATTGGTGTTTTAATTTCTGATTCTAAAATGATTCAAACAAATGACAGGAGATGTTTCATACAGGTGGCAAAGATACAGATTGTGTCTGCTATCATTAACAGTGCTGAAGCCATTTCTCATACAAATTCCCTCCAATGGGAGAAAAAACCTCACTCAATGATTTCCAGAATTTGCTACGAATTACATTTTTAAAGAAAGGTTATACTGGTGTGTGCTAGTTTATCCTGGGGGTGCTGGCTTCTACTCATTTCACTTGACAGCATAACCGACAATGTGTGGTTTTATAAGGAAGAAAAGAGGTGCTTGAATGTGCCTTAATTTGAGCTCTGAGAACCTGGAGGCTTCCAGGTCCTTCCATGTATCTCTCGTAACTTCACAGCCATCTCCAAAGTAATACCAAAGAGGCTGGAGAACATGCTGCATGAAGAAGGTCCAGGTGGATGGATCCGACACAACGTGTTCCATGAAAAACAGGGCGCCACCCTAAACAACAACAGACAGGAGCCTAAAGAGATGTCCGACATCAAGAATCACTTGTAAACCAATTTTCACCATTTCAAGAATAACACGTGAAGTGTAACAGAGTAACGGGTCAGAGGCATGATAAGGCACTAGGAGGACGAGCCGTCTAGACAGGGGCGGCCAGTTTGCTGAACCTGCCTACTAGCCAATGTTACTGGAAATTCATTTCCCCCGTCGTACGCTGATTTGAAATCATGACATCACGCCACTTTATAATTAGATTGTGTGCCTGTAATTTTAATGTATTTCTACGAAAGTGTTGAAGTAAACAAACTATGTTTGCAAAAACATTGCATGTCTTTTTGATGTTTATGTAAGGACAATTAAAATGATTTTAAAAACTGGTAATAGATGTATGTTGGGAAAATAAAGAAAATGGTAGTGTTGCTTGTCCGACATCCAGTGTGCGGTGGTGCGTTTGATATGTGGGGAATTGAAAAGTTAACTTCAAATTTCAGATATGTATAAATTCGAATCGATGTCCCCGGTTACCCAAGATTATTTGGCCTTGCTGTAAAACTTTGTTCGTTTAACCATCTATGGTCTATTTGCGGGGTGGCATGGTGGTGCAGTGGTTAGCACTGTTGCCTCACACCTCTGGGACCCGGGTTCGAGTCTCCGCCTGGGTCACATGTGTGTGGAGTTTGCATGTTCTCCCCATGTCGTCGTGGGGTTTCCTCCGGGTACTCCGGTTTCCCCCCACAGTCCAAAAACATGCTGAGGCTAATTGGACTTGCTAAATTGCCCGTAGATGTGAGAGTGAATGGTGTGTGAGTGTGCCCTGCGATGGGCTGGCCCCCCATCCTGGGTTGTTTCCTGCCTCGTGCCCGTTGCTTCCGGGATAGGCTCCGGACCCCCCGCGACCCAGTAGGATAAGCGGTTTGGAAAATGGATGGATGGATGGTCTGTTCGCGTTTAAGGTGCATTGATATCTTATTTATTTATTTATATGCGATGATTTTTTTTTCTTGGGGCGGGGGTGTACGTCCTGTTTGCAGTTATTGAAAATTAAAGTTTGTGTCGTCAAGAGCTGACAGGATTGGGTGAAATTAAGGCCAGTGTTAAACCTTTATTTCTTCTGAATTTTCATAATTTAATTGCTTCAGCTAATTACGCAAAGCGCGGACGATTTTTTTTTCGAATTGCAGAAAAAAATCATCACTATATGTTACTATATGGGTATTTTTGCTTAAACCAAATATTATGGATGTATATATTTTTTGTGACATTTACCCATGTGGGAAGTTTTGATTTTCTCTTAAAAGATTATGCACAGTTTTGTTGATGTACCCAGTCGGTAACAGCAATCACCCGAATTGCACCGGGGATGCATAATTAATTGTGCCGTTAATTTCTGTACAAACTCTGCTCCATACTTCTTATGAAAGAAGCACATTGTGACGGTATTACTTATAGCAAATTATAATACAAAAACGGAGAAGACGAGTCAGGTTCGAAACAGCGGAGTAGTGCCGAGTATATATTTAATTAATCTATAAACAGTTTGCTGCCTCCCAGTGTTGTGTTTTAAATAAAACATGAAAGAGAACCCTAAGAGAACCCATCCTATTCTTCTCTTCAGTATTGTTTTTAGTTTAACGGGGCAACGATTGTACATAGATAGTTAATTATATGTGTGTGTGTGTGTGTGTGTGTGTGTGTGATGTGTATGTGTGAATACTTGTCAGATAGAGATGGTGTAACGTGTAATAGTGCATTTTCATCTACAATAAATAAATGTTTCCATTTTGACTATAAACGTTTCAACCTAGGAGTTTATGGCTGAGTAGGCGGTACACACCTCTAGGATTGTATTTTGAAAACCAGATTTGTTGTGTGTGTGTGTGTGTGTGTGTGTGTGTGTGTGTGTCCAGGCGTACCTTACCTTGTGGGGACGAAATGTTGACCAGTTTTGGTCCCCAAAAAGATATGATTACACGACCGTGTCTGTGTGTGTGTAGAATGTGTGTGTGTGTGTGTAGAATGTGTGTCTGTGTGTGTGTGTAGAATGTGTGTGTGTCTGTGTGTGTGTAGAATGTGTGTGTGTGTGTGTGTGTGTGTCCAGGCATACCTTATCTTGTGGGGACGAAATGTCCCCATAATGTGATGAATACCCATTTTTGTTTTACCTTATGGGGACCAGTTTTGGTCCCCAAAAAGATATGATTACACGACCGTGTCTGTGTGTGTGTAGAATGTGTGTGTGTGTGTAGAGTGTGTGTGTGTGTGTAGTATGTGTGTGTGTGTGTGTAGAATGTGTGTTTGTGTGTGTGTAGAATGTGTGTGTGTGCGTAGAATGTGTGTGTGTGTAGAATGTGTGTTTGTGTGTGTGTAGAATGTGTGTGTGTGTGTAGAATGTGTGTGTGTGTGTGCGTAGAATGTGTGTGTGTAGAATGTGTGTTTGTGTGTGTGTAGAATGTGTGTGTGTGTGTGTGTGTGTGTAGAATGTGTGTGTGTGTAGAATGTGTGTTTGTGTGTGTGTAGAATGTGTGTGTGTGTGTGTAGAATGTGTGTGTGTGTAGAATGTGTGTGTAGAATGTGTGTGTGTGTAGAATGTGTGTTTGTATGTGTAGAGTGTGTGTGTGTAGAATGTGTGTGTGTGTTTGTAGAATGTGTGTGTGTGTGTAGAATGTGTGTGTGTGTTTGTAGAATGTGTGTGTGTAGAATGTGTGTGTGTGTGTAGAATGTGTGTGTGTGTAGAATGTGTGTGTGTGTGTGTGTGTAGAATGTGTGTGTGTGTAGAATGTGTGTGTGTGTAGAATGTGCACTTCTTCTGTTCCCACTGGCTGCATCAGTTGTCCTCTGCAGTCTAAAAACAAGTAGAGTCAGTAGGGTTGGATATTAACATTATTAATACCATGATTCAAATCGATTGTCATCCACAAGCTTGTGATTCAATTCTGTTTCAGTAGGAATGAGACATGAAACACTACATGGCAGCTTTACATATTTGGAGAGATGTTGAAAAATCTCTAAATAGAGCACAAATTTACAAACACAGAGTCACTAGACACAAACTGAGAAAACCAATCAAGAACAGCGAAAGCCTTGTATACCAAAATCTTCTTATTTGAGGAACATATGGGTATTGTATAGAGCTGGGAATCAGCCCTGACCTCACAGTTTGATTCAATTTCGAATCTATTCAATTCATTTAAAACACATGTGCAAACAAGCCAAATTTGAGGTAAACAAAACAACAAAAGGCACAGAACTGTAGGTTGTTTGGACTTGATGGACTAGTTACATGTATTGGCTTTGCCTTGCAACTCAGATTAGTGAAAATCCTAATTTCATTTTTGCACCTTGAAATATTTTAGTACTTAATTTAATTTTATTCTTTGAGGTTTTCTGTTTATCTTTATCTCTGTTTGTCTGACTGTCCGTCTGTCCATCCATCCGTCCGTCTGACCCTGCGTCCATCTATTTCAGGGGTGTCCAATCTTATCCACCAAGGGTCAGTGTGTATGCAGGTTTTCGCTGCGACTCCCTAATTAGGTCACTAATTAGAGGACTGATTGGCTGAAGATTCCTAACACCTGGGTTTGAACAGCAGGCCTAGAGGTTACCCCACACAGCTGCACACACACCGGCGGGTGACATTGGGCACCCCTGACCTATTTGTCATGCCACGGTTGTCTGTACTGTAAGTGTGTGTTTATACAGGCACCTTGTGATGGATTAGCATCCAGTCCAGGGTGTGAGATGCTCTGTATGTCCTGCATTCAGTTCCATGCTCATTGTGACTCGGAAGTGGATAAATGCTTAAGGAAACTAGATGGGTGTAAACAATTTGGTCATTTTTTTGCTCTGACCAAGCAGTGCGCATTGCTGCTGCACAAATATTTACTCCTATTAGTTTTTGATTAATTATTTTACCTAATTTACACGTGTTTAAGAAAGTATAGCATATTAACAAAGTGAAATCGGGAAATTTCAGTTCTTGGATCCAAAGTAAGATGTGGTTAACCTTCAGCTGAAATTGTTGTTCGTTCGTTTTTAAAATGGTTGGAACATTGACTGTTTCTGTGCTTCCCTGACCAGGCCTTTGGTCCTGGTTTCCTGTCATTATGGCCTGTGAACTTGGCTGTCTGATATGATTGTAGTTAAACCAGTAAGATGATGACTGGGCAGCATGCATTCATTGCTATGTCATCATTGCTCTTAGCCAACTGCATTATTATTTCAAAACTGTTTCATAGATGTGCTTTGTATTCGTATTATAACATTTCCCATGAATGCAGTGAGCGCAGAAAGCCTTGGGACATGTCATTAATTCTGTAAAACTGTTGAAAATGTTTAACATCTGCATGTATCTTCTGCACAGACATTTTCTTTTTATCAAGTGTCACAATTTTCTTATGGACTCATTCCGTTCTGTTGTTGCCATTTTGCTGTTAATTGTGATTGTAGTATATGGCCCTCAACGGGATACTAAAGAATAAAGCAAAACATTTGCAACAATGAAGCGATGTCTCAAGACTTTCTGTGGGCACTTTATAACAAAACAACACAAAACAAGACCATACTGTATATGTGCTATTTCAACATTAGGCTGTTTCAGATGAATCCTGGAGTTAAATGTCATGTATGTAATAAGTGTTAGTTCTAATCTGTTTTTTTCTCTCAGTTCTGCTAGATACTATAATACTGATTCTGTGGCTTCTATCTGTTGGACACTCAATGTTATGCATTTAGGATTCAAATCTTTAGTTAGCACTAACATACTTTTGCCTGTTAACCATTCAGTTAACAATTATTAATTATCTCTCAGAAGCTGACAGTATTTTTGGCAATTTTGGGCCAGTCACACAATTCCACACTCCTCTGTCGGACACATCCTATTTCATTATGTGCATATTAATAACCTTTGCACCGTATCATCTTCATTCCTGATGTTGTCCCCATCGGATTGGAATACTGGGGGCGACGTCTCTGTCGAAGTTATCATACTGGAATACCCTGCAACATAAGACGGATCAGACACTGATGGGGTAAATGGCCGTCATCTGCCGTAGACCTGGCAGAATTCTTGGCGTTTTGGATGCTGCAACAGTTTGCTAGCAACTACTCGGTATCTTCACTATAAATTAAAGTTTATGAAATATATGCGCTTGCAACCGGATTGAATTGGGCCTATTTTACTTACACGTATCGCATTACGTAAATATTTTCCTCCAAACCGGATGCATTATATATATACATATATATATATATATATATATATATATATATATATATATTGCATTGTTTCTTTCTTTCGGAATGATTTCTGCTGGTCTCGTCGATAAGTCGACGATCCCTTTCTGTTTCGAAAAAGCATTTGACGATGGTCCCTAACATTTTGCTGAGAGTCATCAATTATGCAGGGTAACTGCACGCTTCGGGAAGGGAGATAGCGGCAACAATATGGCGACAACCGCAGTTTCTCCTGAACCTTTCGGACATCCGCAGTTCAGCGACGCCTTTCTGGATTTCTTTTAATGTTGAAAAAAGTAAGTATATCTCCTCCTTTGTCATCCGGCTGGGGATTTTTAACGAATAGGTGCCGTTTCTCTGCTGTCTACTGCACAAATCCTAATGCCGCAGAGCAGCGCTCTATCCAGCATCTTTTACCTGCATTTGTGAGTCGGCTGATTGCCAGCCTCCAATAGAGATGCGTTACAGTATAACACGCTGGAACAGACTTTTGCAATGTATTTGACAGAATCCACATGGGCAAATAGAATGGGGTAGTCGGGCAAAAGTATTTAAATTGGGTACATTTGGGTGTTGGCCTTACAGTGCGCTGTATGACATTTTGATGTGTAGCGATGTGAAATATACGCATACCTTGGGATAGCGAGGTACGAATGTCAAACTTTGGTGGATTGTAAAAACAGAGCGAAATGGTTAAATGTGGCTATACAAATGGTTGCATCTCTTTCCCTGATGTTTATTTTCTCAGAATCGCGGAATGTAGTATCATAAACACCTATAACGTGGTAACTGTATTTCCCGGTGTGCCTCCCCCCCCCCCCCACCAGTCTGCCCAGTCTGCCCAGTCATTACCTCCTTATACTTATTAAGGCTGTATTGCAAGAAAGCGCTGTTTGGTGCAAAACGGATCCATAGCCAATCTCATATGAACGGTCATCTTATCAAAAAGTCGCTATACAGTTATGAAGCTTATGGGGTATAATGTTAAGGAAAAAGTAGGTACACTTTACGGGTGTGGTGCTCTTCAATAAAATCTAGGTTCGAAAAATGTGCCAATTGGTATGAATCGTAAAAATTGGCGTTTCCTTTTTGCGCAGTGTGTTTATTCATGACGCATATCGTTGATTGTGCTTTTTCGACATATGCTTTAAGTTGGACGTGTAATCTCCGGCATGCAGAATCCCCCACTGCAGTATTTTTAGGGCCTGTGGCCCGCACGGCGGAGAAAACGTTTACATGCGATCTTCGCGTTTACCGTCCAGGAGCGTCTTATGTGAAACGAAGAAAAAAATTATTCAATTTCCAGTGACAACTTTAAATGCACAGTAATTAGCGAATATGATGTCCCTTTGTGGATTGCTTTACAATTATATAAATGCAATATGATGTTCTCTGTAACTGCTATAGAGAGATAAATGTAAGGAGCTGGGACCGGATTATGTGTTTTTTTTTCGTTAATTAAAAAGGCCGCTCTTTGCTTTACAGAGTAATCGACAGCTGTCTTAATGCAAAGTAATAACTAGTGAGATTTTATAATAATAATAATAATAATAATAATAATTATTATTATTATTACTACCGCATTTATCGTCTCTGTGAACTCACAGAAGTCGTACTACTTGCGGCTATTAACATTACTTTTGTAAGGCATTTCTTTCATGTTGGGAAGCTGTCTGCTGTGATGTGACTGCTTGTTTTACGTTAACAGCGCTACGCGTTGATATAGCCTGTGTAGTTCTTATATAAGCTGTGCCCACACTCATGTATTATACACAAACACCACAAATTTCTGAGAATCAAGTTTAAATTCTGACGCAACATCTTTAGGGAATTAGGTCGCCAGTTTCTAATATCTTAATTTGACTGCATTCGTTTCGGAAGAAAGTCTTCCTGTACTTTATTGGAATCTGATTGTGCCTACATATATGGTTATAGCGATCAGTAATGTGATCTTTTTTTGTTTTAAGACAAACGGGATAGCAAATGCCTCCAGTGTCCTTCTGGGCAGGCGGTATATGTGAGCGTCGGTGGCCCGGCGCGTCCTGCCCCTCGTCCATCCGGATGGTGTCACCTCCGTACTACAGTGCTCACTTAGGCTACTTGGCTTCTGATGCGGTCGCCGCACCTCTGTCTATACCGCCCTGCGCCGTAATTCTCTGTCGTACTCGGTTGTTTCCCCCGATTTTACATAACAGGAGCCTTAATGCGCTCTTTGGTGACCCGTACTTCGGAGTGGTCCTGAAATGGAAAGCGTCCGTTTGACACCGCGGCGAGCTGCGGCTTCCCTGGCACGAACAAGCCGGCCCCTCTAGAATAATTTCGCACCTTCGTACCGGTGACGCCTTCGGCGACGGCCACCGGATTGTCACCCTTACTGTCTTGGGAAATGTGTTCAGATGGGGTTGAGCTGCAGTGCATTTATCTACTTTAGTAAGTAAAGTAATTATTCACTCCTCGTCTGCGCGTACTTCCGAAAGCCCAGTAAGCTTTAAAACTAATATGATTGTTTAATAATAACATTAATAATAATAATGATAATAATAATAATAATAATAATAATAAAACAAATTTTAGCTTTAAAAGTGCACGCTTTAGTTTCGTCACGAGTAGCTTTTTAAATGCTGCAAAATTAGGCGTCGTGATAGTGGTGGGTGCTGGTGTTGCAGGACAGGCAGCACGTTGCTTTCCGAGCTTATGATTCACCTTGAACAAACCTTAGTTACACCGACACTTATATTTTGCCCTGTCATGTTTTCGGGTTAGGACTTAAAAAAATGACTGATCTTGTTCTTACGGGATAGTTCTTAAAACCATTGTGGAATACGGCTGTTCAGAGTTTTCTGTTAATTAATTAGTATTATTTATTTTTATTTTATTTTTATTTTTTTGGGGGGGTGGGGGGGGGACTTGACCATCGAGCGTTAGGACGTAGGGGGATGTCTGTGTGATCAGCAGCTGTATGGTATCGACGCTGCTTCATCTTGCTGACATCGCTGAATTAGCGCTTGGAATAAGGGAATAAACTCCGAGTCAATAGATTATGGATCCTTAGAGGCGCGCAATCGCGGAAGGGGGTTACATTAAACAACAAAAAAGGATGCTGAGCGCTGTTAGTGGCGGCGAAGAGAATATTTTACACGTGTCCAATATTATTTTGGACTCCTCTGCATAAGACAGAGGCGTCGCTTAAAAGGTATCCCAAGACTTCTCATGTACTATGCACAGTGGCACGTTGTTGTATAGTGGTGCATTTGTTGTTTGGTGCAGGAAAAATAAATGACTAAAGGCAAATTAGTAAGTGTCTGGTGGTGGCGTGAATTTTGGTTTGGGGCGGAGCTGGTGGTGTCATGGGGTAATCATTGAAGCAGCACGTACAAGTATGAAATAGAGTGTGACGTCGGTATATGTAACGGGAAGTCGTTAATTTATGGATTGGATATGCGCTGTTTTCCCGGCTACTGATTGTTTTGAAAGTAATAATTTTAGGAAGATCTTAAGTCTGCACTTAAAGTTGGCTGCAGTGTACTTATGCCGATATCATTGCAGGAGAACGACCTTTTATTATATCCCTTATTGGAGATTGTATAGGCCTACTGCGCGAGGAGTGGTCACTTAACGTAACTTATCGAAGTATGTATTGTACGAAAAATAAGACTGTACTAATGGCAATTTTATTACTTTTTTAACTTAATAGTTCACTCGTTACATTTATTGGCTTTTTACTTGTATATCACACTAATACTACAGCTTTGCACAGACTATGGATTGTATAGAAAGTTCGGATAAGTTGAATTACTTATATGTGTAATGCCATGTGAAATGAATAATAAAACGATGGAAATATGTACAGGTTGTCTCATAAGCAGAGACCAATATGTGCTTTTAAGTAGTCGTCATTTATTTATTTGTTTGTTTATTTGCGATGTGTAATATAATTAAATAATACAGTTACCAAGGTATGGCAAGATTTCTTTATGGGATGTCAGAAGTTTTTGGTGACTATGCACAGAAATGCATTTTTGGCAAAATATAATAGTAATAATAATGTATTCATTTTATAGTCTGCATATATTAACAATTTATTTATTTCAGTCTTGATTTTTAAAAGGAGCATATTTCAGAACATCCACACGGTGAATTAGAGGGTTAGCCTGGTGTGTCAATCATGACGTTTGAAAGATACACAAAGAGGACGGAACACAGGAGACATCAGCTGACCAGGGCTGTTGACTACAGTACTTTTTAAAATAGAAGTCCTTTTAAGAATATTACCTTGCTGCATCGTTGCTACAGAGAGCATCTATTTCTCCTGTCAGAGACTCATTGATGGGGTTTATTTTCTTTTTGCTTGGCCCTTCTTCAGATGTTTTGCTGGAACACGCAACTATGCTTTGATGCCAATGCTGGAATTTTCTCCACGCGGGCTTGGGGGGGGGGGGGGAATCGTGTGATTTGTATATGGATAAGGTTCCTGTGTTTACCTGGGGCTGTGATCACTGAGGGAATAGGGTAATGTTACACAAGGCGTCAGGGGTTTAGAGGGTGGTCGTCCTTGGGAAGGTCTTGAGTTCTCATGCATCAGATATGTCGAGATCCTTCTTGCTATAATGCCTCTTTCTATATGCATTTAAAATGGAGGATAACTTGGCTTTGCACTCCCAAAGGCCAGCGTGGGGTGAGCGAGGCAGGCGTATTCTATTCACATCTCCCAGCTGCCTTCTACCTTTCTACCTGGGCGTCTTTCCTGGAGTCAGTGTACATGGCAGGGACATCATGATAGTAAGAAGATGAGCTTGTTATGGTAGGTATCTCTGCAATGGCTCCTCTGGAATAATCACCTGTACATTCCAAAAAAGTAAATTAAAACAATGATTTATAAATTAAAACAATGATTTATGATTTGTTTGGGGCCGTGTTTGGGCCGTGTTTGGGCCGTGTTTGGGGTTATTGTTTGGGGCGTGTTTAGGCCGTGTTTGGGGCCGTGTTTAGGGTGTGTTTGGGGTGTGTTTGGGCCGCGGTTGGGCCGTGTTTGGGGCATGTTTGGGGCCGTATTTGGGGTGTGTTTGGGGCATGTTTGAGGTGTGTTTGGGGCCGTGTTTAGGGTGTGTTTGGGGCCGTGTTTGGGCCGTGTTTGGGGTTATTGTTTGGGGCGTGTTTAGGCCATGTTTGGGGTGTGTTTGGGCCGCGGTTGGGCCGTGTTTGGGGCATGTTTGGGGCCGTATTTGGGGTGTGTTTGGGGCATGTTTGGTGCGTGTTTAGGCCGTGTTTGGGGCCGTGTTTGGGGTGTGTTTGGGCCGCGTTTGGGCCGTGTTTGGGGCCGTATTTGGGGTGTGTTTGGGGCATGTTTGAGGCGTGTTTGGGGCCGTGTTTGGGGTGTGTTTGGGGCATGTTTGGTGCGTGTTTGGGGCATGTTTGGGGCCGTGTTTGAGGTGTGTTTGGGGCATGTTTGGGGCGTGTTTGGGGCCGTATTTGGGGTGTGTTTGGGGCATGTTTGGTGCGTGTTTGGGGCATGTTTGGGGCCGTATTTGGGGTGTGTTTGGGGCTTGTTTGAGGCGTGTTTGGGGCCGTGTTTGAGGTGTGTTTGGGGCGTGTTTGGGGCCGTATTTGGGGTGTGTTTGGGGCATGTTTGAGGCGTGTTTGGGGCCGTGTTTGAGGTGTGTTTGGGGCATGTTTGGGGCGTGTTTGGGGCCGTATTTGGGGTGTGTTTGGGGCATGTTTGGGGCCATATTTGGGGTGTGTTTAGGGCATGTTTGGGGCGTGTTTGGGCCATGTTTGAGGCGTGTTTGGGGCCGTGTTTGGGCTGTGTTTAAGGCGTGTTTGGGGTGTGTTTGGGGCATATTTGGGGCGTGTTTGGGGCCGTGTTTGGGTCGTGTTTAGGGCCTGAAGAGACCAGTTGCTGGAGTTTTGAAAGTGAAATGTTGTCGCATTGTTGCCTGATATAGGATTTCAACTGCTAAACAGTTCAGGGTCTCCATTGTCTTATTTTTTGTTTCGTGATGCACCAAATGTTTTCAGTGGGTCACAGACCTGCACTGCAGGCCAGTACAGCACCCAGACTCTTCTACTACGGAGTTCTTTTGTAGTGTTATGCGCAGTTTTCCATTTTGCCTCAGTCCATCTTAAATGAAATTAAAAAGTTAACGGCATTTCTGGATCACGGTTTCTTCTTTACACGGTAGAGCTTCATCCTGCATTTGTGGATGAAGCGATGAACTGTGTTTACAGATGATGGTTTGTGCTTCTGAGCCCATGCAATGATTTCCACTATAGAATTGTGTCTGTTTTTAATGCAGTGCTGCCTGAGGACCTGAAAATCACGGATTTCCGATATTAGTTTTCAAACAATTTCTCCGGATTCTCTGAATCTTTTAATGATATTATGTACCATAGATGATAAATGTTATTTTTCTCTTATCTATATAATGTCCCTTTTAAACACATTAAATGTAAACAACTGAAATACAAGAAAGACTTTCTCTTGAACATAGCATTATTTTCTGGTGAATAGCTTGTCCCAGAACACTCTGGTGAACAGTCATGTTGTAATTTTAAATCGGACCATTGCTTCAGTGAATGGATAGTATTATTGATTGAAATGAATATGAAAATGTATAATTTTTACTGTGTCTCTTCAATGGATTACGTACTTCAGGTATTATGCTGGAAGTCGATTTGAGTGGCTGTTAATTACTTAATTACTGTATGGCGTTTACTGAATGTTCATCCGTTTATCCACTTTATTTTCCATGGTAGGCTCCTGCAATACATTACTGCATACAGTCCGTAGAATGGTCATCTTTGTCTCATTACAGATGCTCCTCTACTTAAGAATGAGTTATGCCACTGTGGTACTAGGTGTCGTACTATAGGTGGAATTGGCATGCAGAAAAAAAATTGATGTTACGGACAGGAAGCGGGAGCCCAATGAACACAATTTGGACTTACAGTCCTATTTGTTTGTATCTTTGAAAGTTCGTAAGTTGAAAGTTCGTAAGTAGAGGAGCGTCTGTATATACATTGCAAAAAGTTACATTTGTCTACAGCTTGTGTCATTATTAACGATTATGCATTATTTATTCATTTTTGTTTTATTGATAACAGTATTTATAGTGGTAGTTAAGTATTGTTAGCGGCAGTAATAGTAGCAGACAAATGACAGTTTATGTGCATTCATTGTTTGTTGGTGTGCATGTCTGTTTGGTGGGGGGGGGGGGGGGACGAAATGTGTGGGGGTGGCAAGACTTGTTACTTTTTAGCTTGGGAGACATGTTTCAGTTCCCCACAATATAAACCTCAATTTCATAAAAATCTGTGAATGTAATCACAAAACAATTTGTATTTTGTTTGGTTACTTATGTTTAAGGATAGGGCTGGGTAGCGGAAAGGGTTAGGGTTAGGGTTCGGGTTATGCCCATAAAGATTATGACTGGAATATATAAATTGAATATGTGTGTGTGTGTGTGTGTGTGTGTGTGTGTGGCTCCAGTTGGTTAGTAAACTTCTATCTGAGACTTGTGTTGGTTTGCTAGACAGTGTTCCATTATTCCATCACTACTGGAGGTGGACAGTACTTTAATCACATGAGAAGTCATAGGGTCAAAGAAACAGACGGAAGAGGAACATGCCGTCCAGCAGAAGGTCATTCTTTGAAAATGATGATCTTAAAGAAAAAGCCCACAGCAAAGTGCAGTCTACTCTCTAAGGACGATGATCTAAAACACACGTGTGATCTGTCATAAAGAGAAAGCATATATTATTTATTTAGGATGTTTGTTTCTTTGACTTCTGCTTGGTAGATTTTCTGTTAGTAAACACAGTCAGCCTACTCTTATTAAGTTATGAGTCTGTTGTTGTTATTATTATATTATTATTGGGGTGTGGGGGTGGATAATTCAGGTCCAGAAAGTAAAGATTTTGTTTCAGCATAAACAGTTACAGTCACAGAGTACTCAACTGGATGGTTGAAACAAAATCTTGGTCTGGATTTTTACCCTGTGTTCAGTGCATCCCCTTCCTTTAGCCCTGTACTTCCTCAAATAGGCTCCAGGCTCACTCTGTTCCAGAATCTGTAAAGGAAATTGGATCATTATTGTTTTTGGTGTTGTTCTGTACCTTTCTTAATAACTTCCAGATTGATATGACATTGACAGACCTGCTGCTGCTTTCTGCTTCTCCTCCTACAGCTGGCTGTCCTGGATGGTACATAACTAAAGAAGGAGTTGCTGCAGGATGAAAACATGGCTGCACCCATTCTCGCACCGCCAGGACCTGAGAGCTTCAAGAGGTTCACCCCAGAAACTTTGGCCAATATCGAGAAGCGCATCAATGAACAGAAGAAGAAGAAGCCGCCAAAGTCTGATAGCAGTCATCGCGACGACGATGATGACAACAAAGACCGTCCCAACACCGACCTGGAGGCTGGCCGTAGCGTGCCCTATATCTACGGGGACATTCCTTCGGGCATGTTGACAGTACCACTGGAGGACATTGACCCATTCTATGCAGATAAGCAAGTGAGTTCCTCCTCAACTTGGTCTCCACATGCCAGCCACTTCAGTCTTCCTCTTGACAGTTAGTGCCCCCCCAACAGGAGCAGTAAAAATGAAAGAAACTGCCCCTGCAGTGAAGAGGGAAGTGAAGGGGGGTGGTGCTGGTGGGGGGGGCTTCCCAATTATTCTATTAAGCGCACGGTTTATTTATGTTTATATATTGTTTGTCCTGCGATTGGCTGGCCCCCCATCCTGGGTTGTTCCCTGCCTCGTGCCCATTGCTTCCGGGATAGGCTCCGGACCCCCCGCGACCCAATAGGATAAGCGGTTTGGAAAATGGATGGATGGATGGATATTGTTTGTCTCTGTGGGTGTCAAGACATAATCCTGAGTCGTTGATCTTTTAGACCATCCTTTGCTGTGATTGTCAGAGAACTCTTAATCCAGTTTGGAGAAATCAGGTCACTGTGGACTCATAGAATTTATTTTCTGGTACCTAGAAGTACACAGTGTCAGGTGACATGCATACTAGTTTGTTTGTCCAATAAGAGACCTTCTGATAACATGACATTGTCTGTAAGCGAGTGAATAATTTTAAGAAAATATCATTAGTGGATATCAGATTGATATTTTGTTTTCTCTTATACGTTGGCTTCTGGGTAGAGTAGTCTCTCGGTTTATGAGCTTTTTGACCTTCACCTAGTTCTGCAGCGTTGTCTTAAAGATCTCCATCAGCCTTTGTGAAGCTGGGATCGGCTCAGTGCAAAGGATAGGATATTGAGGCGATTCTAAATGCATGTCTTAAATTGCTTCCCCCCTGCCCCCCCCTCTCCTTGTGGCAGTATCTTAATGCAGCACATCGCAGGAAAACAGTGGCTGCATTGGCTCTGGAACAGTGCGTCCTCAGGAGACTGCACCTTGGCAGGCCAGTGGAGGGTGATCGGGGGAAAGAACCTCCTTCTGATTGGATGGCTTCTAAAGCGAGTATCACTCACACTTCTGATTGGATGGCTTCTAAAGCGAGTATCACTCACACTTCTGATTGGATGGCTTCTAAAGCGAGTATCACTCACACGGCCTGCTGCGTGTGGGTGCCGAGTCAGGATCTGTGTAACATGGGCAGGGCACATCGCATGTGTATAACTGAACCCTCTGTATCAACACGCGATGCAAATTTGTCCCTTGGAGACTCAGACTTTGCGATTCTCCTCACACCTGCAGTCTTGTTTCTACATGTGGCTCCAATGCTGTCCAGTGAACACTTTGTGGGACACAAAGTTCTTGCGACAGGTTTTTGAGAGGTTCTTTTTTTGTCATTGTTTCATAGCATAGAAGAAAGCAGAATAACAAAAAGTGATTATCTTGTCGTATTTTCATCAGCTAATCAGCATATAACAAGCACATGATGTCACCGAGCATATTTTGTGTTATTTAGACATCTTGCCTCACTGGAAATTCAGTGGAAATTTAGAACTCAGTGGGTACAAGAGATGCAAAGACCTAGAATTCTGCAGCTACCCCATCACATATGATGCTAGCTGCTTTCCCAGATTATATACTGTGCAGCCATTCTGAACCTCACTGTGTAGGTTTCCCTTTTATTTTACATCAGTGAAGGAAAAGCAGAGCAGCAGATTAAATTCTTGAAAGTCTCTCTTCTTCATTCTCTGTCCTTTCCTCAACGTGTAGACTTGCAGTCTTGGTTACTGGTTGATTTGACTTATGATTCCTGGGATTGTTGTTGCCTTCTGCGTTTTTTAGCGGTGGGTTGTGGGTATGTAATGAAGAATGTGTAAATGGGGCTTTATTGTAATGAGAGATCAAATCCACACCCCTCCTATACTCTCATTGTGGGAAAAGCTTTTAAATCTGCCAAGGATGGATGATTCATAGAGTTTCCACACATCGTATGTCAAAGTTGAAGAAAATGAGATTAAATTAATTAATAATTATTCATTATTGTATTAAAAGTTGGCATTCTGATCTAATATAAAAAGTAGATGTTCGATATATGTTAATGAGTCTTTTGATATAGTATGTTATCAGCAACTTTTATGTTCAGGAATAATAAATATAAGGGAATTTGCCTGTGTGATGTAGGTATCACACCTGTATTCTGTTTGGACCTGTGATGTAGGTAGTACAGTTGTATTCTGTTTGGGACTGTGATGTAGATAGTACAGTTGTATTCTGTTTGGGACTGTGATGTAGATAGTACAGCTGTATTCTGTTTGGGCCTGTGATGTAGGTAGTACAGCTGTATTCTATTTGGGCCTGTGATGTAGGTAGTACAGTTGTATTCTGTTTGGGACTGTGATGTAGGTAGTACAGCTGTATTCTGTTTGGGCCTGTGATGTAGGTAGTACAACTGTATTCTGTTTAGGGCTGTGATGTAGGTATCACAGCTGTATTCTGTTTGGACCTGTGATGTAGGTAGTACAGCTGTATTCTGTTTGGGCCTGTGATGTAGGTATCACACCTGTATTCTGTTTGGGCCTGTGATGTAGATAGTACAGTTGTATTCTGTTTGGGACTGTGATGTAGATAGTACAGCTGTATTCTGTTTGGGCCTGTGATGTAGGTAGTACAGCTGTATTCTGTTTAGGGCTGTGATGTAGGTATCACACCTGTATTATTTTTGGGGCTGTGATGTAGGTAGTACAGCTGTATTCTGTTTGGGCCTGTGATGTAGGTATCACACCTGTATTCTGTTTGGGCCTGTGATGTAGATAGTACAGCTGTATTCTGTTTGGGTCTGTGATGTAGGTATCACACCTGTATTCTTTTTGGGGCTGTGATGTAGGTATCACACCTGTATTCTGTTTGGGCCTGTGATGTAGATAGTACAGCTGTATTCTGTTTGGGTCTGTGATGTAGTAGGTACAGCTGTATTCTGTTTGGGCCTGTGATGTAGGTATCACAACTGTATTCTTCTTCGGCCTGTGATGTAGGTAGTACAGCTGTATTCTGTTTGGGACTGTGATGTAGGTAGTACAACTGCATTCTTTTTGGGACTGTGATGTAGGTATCACAACTGCATTCTTTTTCGGCCTGTGATGTAGGTAGTACAGCTGTATTCTGTATGGTGTTGGGAATGGGGGGAGCAGGGCTTGAGAGACATTCAATGCTGGGAACTATACAGTGTGCACAAAGTGAACGATCATGTGGATGTACAGAGATGTGGGCCTGTGGAATGTGGAGCTGGGAAAAACATCTCCAGTGCTGCCTGCACCACACCGTGGAGGTAACAGCCAGCCAGAATCTCAGTGCAGCAGCCTGCCGCAGCCTGACTAGCTGCTAAGGGACGTGAGGATCCCTCCCAGAACCGGCCCTGTGTCTCTCATAGCGTGTGTCCTTCAAGTTTCCTGAGCACTGCCCGCGCCACGGGAGACCAGTGCCTGGGATGCGAGTGCATGACAGATTACCTCAGTAATGTTCTGATGCGTGACTGAACAGCACAGTCCGAATGGGGCCTGAGAGGGCAGGACTCCATGGTAGAGGTGTCCATATGACGTCTCCTTATGACAGACGTTAAATTTTGTTTTGGTTTGAAAGAACTGGAAACCAGAAAGAGAGAATCTTGCACAAAACAGTAGTTTGTCAGATTAAGGCAGTCATGTGCTACATTTAAATCAATAGTCTCCCACTTTTTCTGGTGGTTTTTGCAGTTCTTAGTTTCAACAGGTATTGTGATCAAAGTGATTCAGCCAAGATAAGTGCAAGACTTGGAGTGTATGAGCACCAAGCACTTGGCCAAATACCACTAAAATGTGCTACTAGCACTTTGAACCTGGGTAAATACCCACCGTGTGATGTTCCAGGGGGTGCTATGGTGGCGCCCCCTTGTTGGCACTGTTACCTCGTGCCTCTCAGCCCATGGTTCGAGTCTCCTCCCTGGGTCTGCGTGGGTGGAGTTTTGGTGAGTCCAAAAACGCGCTGGTGAATTAGAGTTGCCAAATTGTCTTTCAGCGTGAATGTATGTATAAATGGTATAAATGGTAAATGTGCTCTCCCGTGGATCGGTGCTGTTTCCCTGCCTTGCTTGTCGCTTCCGGAATAGGCTCCGGATTCCCACAATGCTGCATAGGACGAGAGGGTAAGGAAAATGAATGTATGATTGAATGGAACTTTTGAAACAATGGAATATTTTAGTTTTTCAACCAACAGATATTAATATACATGTATGTGTAAATACAGAATAAAAGTGGTTAGTTGAGCTCCCTATCAGTGAAGACACAAGCTGAAGCTCTGTGCATGTTTAAAGTGTAAATGTCTGATTGAAAGTCGTCTTTATGATTCCTGAGAGTTACTCTTGCTTTGGTTGCTGAGGATTGATCCGCTTGCTTGCCCAGGGGGTCCCATATTCCTAAAGATGTGAGAATATTGCATGGAAAAGGCAGGCGTGTCAGAGACCTGGTCATTATGAAGGGTATAGGTACTGGGGGGAGCGTTTACCCCCAATATTATATTTGGCTTCAGTCATCCCCCTATAAATAGACCTTTGTATTTAAACTATTAAGTTGTGCCCCCCCCAAATCATACTCTCTCCTACACCACTGTCTTCAAGGCATATTCAGAGAAGGTTTCATTTGGGGACTAACGTGTGTTTGAGTCTGGTACCTATAGATGGAAATGGGGACAGGCCAGATGGTTACATTCATTTCTCATTTGTGTTGTGTTGTTGTAAGGAGACGTGGTCATGGGTTGTACGCAGTATGGCTGGAACTACACTGTTCCTGATGATTTGCCTTTGGATGGTGTGACCTGCCGGCTTCTCTTATTGAACATACCAGCGGCCCATTTGACAAACATCATTTCTTCTCTGTGTCTTTGGTGTTGAGTCTTGATGAAACAGGACGCCTGTCCCTCCACATGTGACTCGGTCTCTGACAGAGTCGGCTGGTGCTGGTGCCTTTTTATTGCCCTTTTATCACCCATGGAGAAGACATCAGAAACCTCCCACCTAGACAATGAACACTGTGACCTTGGGAAGCATTTAGGCAATAGTGAGAAACCTTCAGCCTGACTGGACTGGACGTTGGGTCAGTTTCAGGGAACACAGCAACCCCCTAAAGAAACATTGGGTGACTGTATGTGCAGGAGCATTTCTGTATATCTGCTTGTCCTCTGCTGTCTCTTAGACAGAACCGACCAAGTCCGCATGACCAGATTAGCTTTGCCAATGCAGGTGAGGTGAACCAAACATGCTGTAACTGTGGAACTGAAATCAGGAAGCTGACAGGAAGGGCTTCTACAGGGAACATGTGCGCTGAGTGTAACGATGTCTTTTTCCTGCCGCTGCACCCACCAGCTCTCCACCAGCACTTTCTCTCTCCCTCTCTCTCTTGCTCTCTCCCCCCTCCCTTTCTCTCTCCCTCTCTCTCTTGCTCTCTCCCCCCTCCCTTTCTCTCTCCCTTTCTCTCTTGCTCTATCCCTCCTCTCTCTCTCACTCTCTCTCCCCCTTTCTCTGAGCTTGCAGCACTAGTGAAACCTGACTACCGCTGCAGTTTGTCATGGTGTGGATGGGTGGGAGAGCTGGCCGGGGGGGAAGAGGAGGAGAAGGAGGAGAAGAAATGCAGCGTTGCAGTCCCAGCTCCCCCAGTGGGAGGTGCTGGGAGGGGGGGGGTTCTGCTTTCAGAGCTGTCTGGGCCAAATAGAAAGTGCAGTAGAAAGGTGTAAAGCTGTGAAGTCATGCTTGTATGTGCGCGTGTGTGCATGCAGGAGCACATTGGTGAGCATATCCTTAGGCAGCTGTTTGGGGGCACAGTCCGTTTAGGTGCAATGTTGTAATGGCCTCTCGCTGGGGCCAATCACAAGGCTCGTTCCACGGGCCACACACATGAGCTGCTGCCAGGGACCCTTTATCTCAGCCCTCAGTTAGGGGTCCCTCCTTACCTTCCCCCCTTCTGTGCTGTGGGTCCCTGAAGCAGGATCTATGGATCTGAGCCCAGTCAGGCAGATTCTCGGTATCAGGTGAAGATCATAGTGTCTGGAGAAAGACCCGGCGTCCACCTCTGGGCTGGGCTCAACGGGGGGGGGGGGCATCCATTTGGAAAACAATCATCTTCCACATCTGTAGCTGTACTGCTGAATGAACAGTGGAGGGGCTGTTAAATGGCACTGGCATGTGTGGGGCTGATCAGTGAGTGGGATGGTGCGGGGGGAGGGTGATCAGTGAGTGGGATGGTGCGGGGGGAGGGTGATCAGTGAGTGGGATGGTGCGGGGGGAGGGTGATCAGTGAGTGGGATGGTGCGGGGGGAGGGTGATCAGTGAGTGGGATGGTGCGGGGGGAGGGTGATCAGAGAGTGGGATGGTGTGGGGGGAGGGTGATCAGTGAGTGGGATGGTGCGGGGGGAGGGTGATCAGAGAGTGGGATGGTGCGGGGGGAGGGTGATCAGTGAGTGGGATGGTGCGGGGGGAGGGTGATCAGTGAGTGGGATGGTGCGGGGGGAGGGTGATCAGTGAGTGGGATGGTGCGGGGGGAGGGTGATCAGTGAGTGGGATGGTGCGGGGGGAGGGTGATCAGTGAGTGGGATGGTGCGGGGGGAGGGTGATCAGTGAGTGGGATGGTGTGGGGGGAGGGTGATCAGTGAGTGGGATGGTGCGGGGGGAGGGTGATCAGTGAGTGGGATGGTGCGGGGGGAGGGTGATCAGTGAGTGGGATGGTGCGGGGGGAGGGTGATCAGTGAGTGGGATGGTGCGGGGGGAGGGTGATCAGTGAGTGGGATGGTGCGGGGGGAGGGTGATCAGTGAGTGGGATGGTGCGGGGGGAGGGTGATCAGTGAGTGGGATGGTGTGGGGGGAGGGTGATCAGTGAGTGGGATGGTGCGGGGGGAGGGTGATCAGTGAGTGGGATGGTGCGGGGGGAGGGTGATCAGTGAGTGGGATGGTGCGGGGGGAGGGTGATCAGTGAGTGGGATGGTGCGGGGGGAGGGTGATCAGTGAGTGGGATGGTGCGGGGGGAGGGTGATCAGAGAGTGGGATGGTGTGGGGGGAGGGTGATCAGTGAGTGGGATGGTGCGGGGGGAGGGTGATCAGAGAGTGGGATGGTGCGGGGGGAGGGTGATCAGTGAGTGGGATGGTGCGGGGGGAGGGTGATCAGTGAGTGGGATGGTGCGGGGGGAGGGTGATCAGTGAGTGGGATGGTGCGGGGGGAGGGTGATCAGTGAGTGGGATGGTGCGGGGGGAGGGTGATCAGTGAGTGGGATGGTGCGGGGGGAGGGTGATCAGTGAGTGGGATGGTGCGGGGGGAGGGTGATCAGTGAGTGGGATGGTGCGGGGGGAGGGTGATCAGTGAGTGGGATGGTGCGGGGGGAGGGTGATCAGTGAGTGGGATGGTGCGGGGGGAGGGTGATCAGTGAGTGGGATGGTGCGGGGGGAGGGTGATCAGTGAGTGGGATGGTGCGGGGGGAGGGTGATCAGTGAGTGGGATGGTGTGGGGGGAGGGTGATCAGTGAGTGGGATGGTGTGGGGGGAGGGTGATCAGTGAGTGGGATGGTGTGGGGGGAGGGTGATCAGTGAGTGGGATGGTGCGGGGGGAGGGTGATCAGTGAGTGGGTTTTATAGAGCTGCCCCTCCCCAGTTTGTTTTTTTTTCCTTTGCTTTGCTGTATAATAAATCAGATCGGCAGCACATTTTAATGCTGTCTGGGTCCAGCTCGCTGATGACACAGCAGTGCATGGCTGTGGGGGTGGGACACGGGCGTGTGGGACATTGTGCAACCAAAGGAGAATGGATCGCTCTCAGTAATGGCCATGTGCTGGTGCTGGTGCAGGCGGGGGGTGGGCGGGGCGGGGGGGGTGGGGGGGGTGGGGATGTATACTGTTGAGGTTATGCTTATTTATAAAGCTGTTCTTTAATCTCAAATCAGATTTTATTATGGAAAAGATTTACATAATGGATCTGGATGCTAGAATTCAACATTCCAGTACGTATGATCAGCGAATGGGAGATGAGCCTTGGTCATTCTGGAGGGATGGGTGACCTTATTGTAGAGGTGATTTCCTGACTTGGTCCGGAAAGATGTCTTATTGAATTAGGTGCTGTCCTGTGGGAAGGGCATTTTCCAGACCACTTCAGAGGCCCTGCCTTTGCTCAGGTTGGCCCATTGCAGCCGCCCAGCAGCAGCCTAAGCAAACTTTGTGATGTCACGAGGAGATGCGTGCGCAGGACCAGGCTGGTCAGAATTCCATCGTTTACGAAAGTGCTGGCTCCCCACGCGTCTCCTGCATGGCACGTCTGACGTCACACATCTGTCCCCGGCCCCGTCCCAAGGGAAACTGTTGTGTTTATTCTGCTCTTGTTGACTGCGGACTGACAGTCCGACCTGACGTCCACCTCGGCTCACTTTCCGTCAGTGCGTAAAGGAAAGGAGGGGGTCGCACTGAAAAATGCGCATGACTGATTCATGCAAATCTCCCTGTTTTATTTAAATAGGATCGGATCTTTATACCTATTCCAGCCAACTCTGCCTCTCCCTGTTCTTTTCAAGGCTATTTACAAACCAGCCACGCCCACCGACCATCCAGGATTAATGTATCTAACGTACTTTTCATATCAGGTCGACTTTCTGGCCTTCCGTGTGGATTCAGATTTCAGCGTAATCTCTCTGAGTAACAGCTAAGCTATTTAGCAAGACAATGTGACTGAGGGGGAATGATTTGCAGGTGGCTTTTTGCAGATCTGATGGTGGAGTGAAAAGCCAAAGCTCAGGGAGGCTGATGCTTTGGGTCATGGGGACATTGGTCAGGGTTCATTTGGGATGCGTCACCAGAAGGGACCTTAAGTTCAGGTTCAGGCGTCTCCTTCAGGTTTTCTGAAGCACTGCTGATGACTAACAATACCAGCCTGTCCTAGTATGTCTCTACATTCTTTCAGCAGTTCCTTTCTTAAACCCCGGGATGAAAATAGACTGCAGCTTGGGATCCCCCACCATTAAAGCATGATCACATAAGTAATTCAGGGCTTTCATTGCATACATTATATAACAAAAACTAGTATTTAAAATAATATTACTTTAAATTGATACAGTAAAATTAATTGCAACAAAAACTTCCAAAAATGTTTTGTAAATGATTTAAAATAACATGAAATGAATATTCATTTTTGAAAATGCATATTAGAACACTGTGGTGCCTCCCCGCAAGTCTCTCTGCAGTGATCCACTGCTCCTAAGTCTGTGGTCCCTCCTGGCAGGTCTCCTTGCAGTGGGCCACTGCTCCTTAGTCTGCAGTCCCTATTAAAACACTGTGGTCCCTCCCGGCAGGTCTCTCTGCAGTAGGCTGCTGCTCCTCAGTCTGCAGTCTTTATTAGGACACTGTGGTCCCTCCCCGGGAGGTCTCCTTGCAGTGGGCCACTGCTCTTCGGTCTGCAGTGCCTAATAGGACACTGAGGTCCCTCCCCGGCAGGTCTCTCTATAGTGGGCCGCTGCTCCTCGGTCTACAGTCCCTATTAGGACACTGAGGTCCTTCCCCGGCAGGTCTCTCTGCAGTGGGCCTCTGCTCCTCAGGCTGCAGTGCCTAATAGGACACTGTGGTCCCTCCTCGGTAGGTCTCTCTGCAGTGGGCCGCTGCTCCTCAGTCTGCAGTCCCTATTAGGACACTGCGTTCCCTCTCGGCAAGTCTCCTTGCAGTGGGCCGCGGCTCTTCAGTCTGCAGTCCTTATTAGGACACTTCGGTCCCTCCCGGCAGGTCTCTCTGCAGTGGGCCTCTGCTCCTCAGTCTGCAGTCCCTTTTAGGACACTGAGGTCCCTCCCCGGCAGGTCTCCTTGCAGTGTGCCGTAGCTCCTCAGTCTGCAGTCCCTATTAGAACACTTTGGTCCCTCCTAGCAGGTCTCCTTGCAGTGTGCCGTAGCTCCTCAGTCTGCAGTCCCTTTTAGGACACTGAGGTCCCTCCCCGGCAGGTCTCTCTGCAGTGGGCCGCGGCTCCTCAGTCTGCAGTCCTTATTAGGACACTTCGGTCCATCCCAGCAGGTCTCTTTGCAGTGGGCCTCTGCTCCAAAGTCTGCAGTCCCTATTAGGACACCGAGGTCCCTCCCCGGCAGGTCTCTCTATAGTGGGCTGCTGCTTCTCAGTCTGCAGTTCTTATTAGGACACTTCGGTCCCTCCCCGGCAGGTCTCTCTGCAGTGGGCCTCTGCTCCTCAGTCTGCAGTCCCTATTAGAACACTTCGGTCCCTCCTAGCAGGTCTCTCTGCAGTGGGCCGCTGCTCCTCAGTCTGCAGTCCCTATTAGGACACTGAGGTCCCTCCTAGCAGGTCTCTCTGCAGTGGGCCTCTGCTCCTCAGCCTGCAGTCCCTATTAGGACACTGAGGTCCCTCCCCAGCAGGTCTCTCTGCAGTGGGCCGCTGCTCCTCAGTCTGCAGTCCCTATTAGAACACTTCGGTCCCTCCTAGCAGGTCTCTCTGCAGTGGGCCGCTGCTCCTCAGTCTGCAGTCCCTATTAGGACACTGAGGTCCCTCCCGGCAGGTCTCTCTGTAGTGGGCCGCTGCTTCACAGTCTGTAGTCCTTTTTAGGACACTGAGGTCCTTCCCCGGCAGGTCTCTCTGCAGTGGGCCTCTGCTCCTCAGGCTGCAGTGCCTAATAGGACACTGTGGTCCCTCCTCGGTAGGTCTCTCTGCAGTGGGCCGCGGCTCTTCAGTCTGCAGTCCTTATTAGGACACTTCGGTCCCTCCCGGCAGGTCTCTCTGCAGTGGGCCTCTGCTCCTCAGTCTGCAGTCCCTATTAGGACACTGAGGTCCTTCCCCGGCAGGTCTCCTTGCAGTGGGCCGCTGCTCCTCAGTCTGCAGTCCCTATTAGGACACTGAGGTCCCTCCCCGGCAGGTCTCTCTGCAGTGGGCTTCGGCTCCTCAGTCTGTAGTCCTTATTAGGACACTTCGGTCCCTCCCGGCAGGTCTCTCTGCAGTGGGCCGCTGCTCCTCAGTCTGCAGTCCTTATTAGGACACTTCGGTCCCTCCCGGCAGGTCTCTCTGCAGTGGGCCTCTGCTCCTCAGTCTGCAGTCCCTTTTAGGACACTGAGGTCCCTCCCCGGCAGGTCTCCTTGCAGTGTGCCGTAGCTCCTCAGTCTGCAGTCCCTATTAGAACACTTAGGTCCCTCCTAGCAGGTCTCCTTGCAGTGTGCCGTAGCTCCTCAGTCTGCAGTCCCTTTTAGGACACTGAGGTCCCTCCCCGGCAGGTCTCTCTGCAGTGGGCCGCGGCTCCTCAGTCTGCAGTCCTTATTAGGACACTTCGGTCCATCCCAGCAGGTCTCTTTGCAGTGGGCCTCTGCTCCAAAGTCTGCAGTCCCTATTAGGACACCGAGGTCCCTCCCCGGCAGGTCTCTCTATAGTGGGCTGCTGCTTCTCAGTCTGCAGTTCTTATTAGGACACTTCGGTCCCTCCCCGGCAGGTCTCTCTGCAGTGGGCCTCTGCTCCTCAGTCTGCAGTCCCTATTAGAACACTTCGGTCCCTCCTAGCAGGTCTCTCTGCAGTGGGCCGCTGCTCCTCAGTCTGCAGTCCCTATTAGGACACTGAGGTCCCTCCCCAGCAGGTCTCTCTGCAGTGGGCCGCTGCTCCTCAGTCTGCAGTCCCTATTAGAACACTTCGGTCCCTCCTAGCAGGTCTCTCTGTAGTGGGCCGCTGCTCCTCAGTCTGCAGTCCCTATTAGGACACTGAGGTCCCTCCCGGCAGGTCTCCTTGCAGTGGGCCGCTGCTTCTCAGTCTGCAGTCCCTATTAGGACACTGTGGTCCTTTCCCGACAGGTTTCTCTGCAGTAGGCCGCTGCTCCTCAGTCTGCAGTCCCTATTAGGACACTGTGGTCCTTTCCCGACAGGTTTCTCTGCAGTGGGCCGCGGCTCCTCAGTCTGCAGTCCCTATTAGGACACTGTGGTCCTTTCCCGACAGGTTTCTCTGCAGTGGGCCGTTGCTTCACAGTCTGCAGTCCCTTTTAGGACACTGAGGTCCCTCCCCGGCAGGTCTCTCTGTAGTGGGCCGCTGCTTCACAGTTTGCAGTCCCTTTTAGGACATTGAGGTCCTTCCCCGGCAGGTCTCCTTGCAGTGGGCCGCTGCTTCTCAGTCTGCAGTCCCTATTAGGACACTGTGGTCCTTTCCCGACAGGTTTCTCTGCAGTGGGCCGCGGCTCCTCAGTCTGCAGTCCCTATTAGGACACTGTGGTCCTTTCCCGACAGGTTTCTCTGCAGTGGGCCACGGCTCCTTAGTCTGCAGTCCTTATTAGGACACTTCGGTCCCTCCCGGCAGGTCTCTCTGCAGTGGGCCGCTGCTCCTCAGTCTGCAGTCCCTATTAGGACACTGTGGTCCCTCCCGGCAGGTCTCTCTGCAGTGGGCCTCTGTTCCTCAGTCTGTGGTCCCTCCGCGCAGGTCTCTCTGCAGTGGGCCGCTGCTCATATCTTGGAAAGACTGATCATTTCGTCTAGTTCTTTTTGCTTTTTTGGGTCCTCATTTCAGGTGGCTGTCATTCTCATACTACTTTATCTACATTTTACATTTGCTGGATCCTTTCCAGAATGCCAGTTAGCAAAATGGCCAAAATGTACTTAAGGGAATGAAACCAGTGTTTCAAACCAGCATCATCATTCTGCCTCCTAGAGTGGTATGGCAGCCACATCAGGTACCGGCGCTTGACGGGTCAGACCATTTTTTTGGCCCGTACAAGTAGCTACATGTTAACAAATGTCACAATGTGCTGCTTTTCTTTGTTAGTTCCTGACGTTCTTAGGTCATGTTAATTTGTGGTCATAAAAAGCAGGACCCTGTTACCCTGAAACCCAAGGCCAAGCAGGGTGTGGTTTGGTTGGTCCCTCAGCCTTTGGGCTCTCCATTCTCTTCCTGTAATGGGTGGCCTGCCCCCCACAGGCAACTGAAGGTAAAGAGGAGTGGCTGTGTGTGAGAAGGCATGTGACAAGTTAGTGTAACATACACTGAACTGGGATCTTTAAGGTTTTTTTTAAGTATTCATTTTTTATGTGTGAATCAAACTTTTTGACATGGATCAAGTGCAATGCAGTCATTATCTTCATTATTATTTTTATTTGTTTGTTTGCTTGTTTATTGATTATTTTATTGTTTTATTTGATGTCTTTGTTATATTCTTAATATTTCTAATAGCTGTTTCTTTGTGTAATTCTGGTTCTGGCAAGGACTCACAGGTAATGTAAAGGAGAGTAAAGGGCAGCGAAGCAGCTCAGACCTTCTGGAATGTTCCAATGGAGTCGGTCCCCTGGCACTTCCTCTCTGACTGCAGCGGCTGCTGCCTCACAGCAGAGGGGTAAAAGGAGCCCCTGTCGGATTCTCCCCTGGATCGTGCTGGAGATCTCGCAGGGAATTAGATGGCAGTGGCGGGGGGAAGGGCAGCAGATTGGTGGGGGGGGGTGTATCAGCTACTCCATGCACAAAGAGCGAAGCTGGGCGCAGGGGACAGTGATTGTGCAGCCAATGCAGGTGTGGTCAGCCACCCCCCCCCATCCCGGGGGCAGACACGCCTCTTTGTACACTGCCAAACAAACCCCTGCCCCTCTCACTGGTCAAGAGTATGCCGATCTCAGCACATCCCTTGATCGATGGCCAGGCTGTACACTTGCCTTCCAGTAAAAGGCTTGAGCAGGGAAAGAGGATGAAGGTAAAACACTGTGCCCTGCATTTTCAGAAGGATGGGAATGTTCTAGTCCTCCTTCACTGCTGCTTCTGGTGTTCTCAATTCCAGAAGAAAAGTCAGCTGAGATGAATAGAGAGTAGAATGTATAATCAATTATATTCTGTCTTCTTCTGCATTTGGTTTAGTGTGTGTGTGTGTGTGTGTGTGTGGATTATGTTTATATTACATTGTGGGGACCAAATGTTCCCCACAATGTAATAAAAACCTATTATTTTGACGTTCTAGGGACCATAAAACTCATATTTTGTTTGGTGTCTTATGGTTAAGGTTAGGGCTGGGGAGGGGTTAAGGTCGTCCTTGCTGGGATTAGGGTTTTGCCCATAGAAATTAATGGACGGTCCCCACAAAGATATGAATGTTGGCCTGAATGACAGTGCATGTACTGGAGCAGATAAAAAATGGTGCATAAGTGCAAGAACATTAGCTTCTGACCTTCGTACAATATGGAGATGATTCATTGAAAACATTCATATGATCAAAGCTCTTCATGGCTATATAGCGATTTTACCTAAATGTGGCTGAATGTGACTGAAGCTGAATGAGAAAAGGATGAGAGCTGCATGTATTTTATATATGTTCTATTATATAAGTGAGATAATAAAAAAAAAAAACGCTAAAATAACTAACCATTTGGTAACACATTTTACTTGAGGGGGCACTAGTAACTCAGTTACTACTCAAGTACAAATCATGAACAAATATGGTAACTGCATGGAATACACAAACCGTTATGACTGATTAATGTTGAAGGAACTTGGTATCAGAACGTAACTAACGCTTAGTTTCTGGTTAATTAGCACTTTAAGTAAGAAAGTAAGAATGTACTGGTACTGCTACATTATTTGTGCCCCCACAAGTATTACCAGCCATCTCAGTGTCGCCATATATATGGACGAGGCCATTTTGTAAAGAGTATTGCAGGTGTCCTGAAACAGCGGGAGTAACTTTACTACAAAGCAGACAACGCTCCAGCACTGGCTTATGACCAGCAACTCACCCAGGCTGCCATTTTGTCTTTCGTTTCCTCTAAGCCCTTTGACTGTAAAGCAATACTGAAGTGAAACCTAAAACGGTGTTATGTTCCAATGGGCTGTAAGTGCAGCCCGGGCTGAGGGAGCGAGACGACCCAGACGGTCTCGGAGCTCGGTGCACCAGCGCTGCCCTGCTTCCTCCTCATGTTGGCCTTCACTCTATCGATTGCCATTATCGATTTTTCACTGTGTATCTGCTCTTTTAATGTTATATGGGTCATATATGGGCTTTATATATTTACCTCCAAATGGATTTCACCTTGTTTAAGCTATACATTGCCTTCATTGCACTGTAATCTCTTCTGTTAATTGGCGTGCTTCTGTCATGCTAATACCCCAGGTAGGTGTGTGTAACCACAAGTGTGCTCCCCTCTCGAGATCATGCTTAGTGGTGTGTACATGTCAATTAATTCTTTGTGTAACGTTTACCTTATTCTTTACCTCTGACCTCACCTCTCTCTCTCTCTTTCTTTCCACAGACATTTATAGTATTAAACAAGGGAAAAACCATCTTCCGCTTTAACGCTACGCCCTCATTGTACATCATAAGTCCATTTAATTGTTTTAGGCAAATAGCTATTAAAATTTTGATACATTCATATCCTTTTAAAATGCTGCCTGACCTTCATTTTGGCAGAGCTTCCTGAATGTTTTCTGTGGGCTTGTGTGATACAAATACCATATTAGCAAAATACCAGTGAACAAACAAGGAATGCAGAGTGAATTTCTGACTCTTAGGCATTAGAGTGTGCAGAAGAAAGTTAAATATACCTTGCCCCCCCCCCACTAACCACAGTGTTATCTGCTGTAGAATTATAGTTTTGATTCATAATACCTGTATCCTGTAGCCATCTGTACTTTTTAATGAAATGTATAAGAGTTGCTCTCTTCGGCCATTATTATTTAGTTATTTCTTGGTGGTAAACAATTTTATGTGGAAACACATCTTTATGTTGACAATTAAAGATGCAGACAGTCTTTTCAGTTTAGGTAGGTAAGTTCAATAAATGATCTGTAAGTGTATCCTATGAAAACATTAGAAATTTAATTAAAAAACACAGGTTACCAGTTACATGGTGCCCCATCTCCCTAACAAAAAAACAAGAATAAATTCAAGATCATTGAACTGGTGGTCCAGTTATTGATGTTTCTGTTGTGTGGGGTAGGTGACTTGAAATTGTGTTTTATGTCTTGTTATATACAATCCTTTCGTTTATAAGGACTTATGTTATGTGTTTCCTTAACCAGCCATTCTCACAGTCTTCAGCATGATCATTATGTGCACTATTTTGACCAACTGTGTATTTATGACCTTCAGTAATCCTCCGGAGTGGTCCAAACAAGTAGAGTAAGTATCTGCACCATCTCAGCCGTGCTTCTCTGTCATACATTATAACATAAGAAATTTGCAAACGAGAGGAGACCATTCGGCTCATCAAGCGCGTTTGGGGAGAACTTAACTAATAACTCATAGGCTAGTGGGGTCTGTACATTCACCACGGAAGATGAAATGTCTCTGCTTAGCCTTGCAATTTTGTAAGACACCTTCGAACCTTCAGAAGCTATTTTCTTAAGAAACCCTTATCTAGGCCCCAAAGTGCTAGTGGAATATAAATCGTACAGCAAACTTTAAAATGGCAGGTCTGTGTGTAAGCTGATAGCAAAATGATCCTAAGATACACATGTCCCCGACCATTTCTCCTTTTATTGACCAATTGTGCTAATTTTCTCACATTAAGTTCACTCTCCATGTTATGGTATGTGATTAAGAATTCTTTTTTGTAAAAGTAATATATGAATGTAGTACAATTACCCATCAACACAAGCTGAAATGGCTTAAAAACTATAGGAAGAAACATGCAAAGATGTCGTTACGTTAATGAAATGCAGCGATTTCTGAATGTGGGTTCATTCCTGATACACGCTTATAAACAGACTTCTGGCAGCAGTGTTTAAGGGTCGCTCTGAAGAAGAGTCCCTGCAGATATAAAAGCCACACAAAGCTATTGTTCGAAATTTCAAATGAACCAGGAATTGACCCAGCCACCGCAAGCTTACATTTTAACAGGGAGAGATGCACACTACCATCTCGACGGTGATTTAATTTTATTTAATGTGAAAAACATACACTTAAAATATTTCATATAAATATAAAATAATGATCAAATAATATAGTAAATGAAATTGGTCTAAAATAACATATAATATGTGCCCTGCGATGAAGCGACATGCTACACCGGGAGTCCCCTGACCAGTAGCTTATGCAGCGTGGAATGGGCTTCCGTCTTACCACAACACTGTACTAGATAAGAAGCTGCAAGATGAATAGATGGATTGGAAAATGATATACAATGATATGTATTACTATACATTGTGTGTAATGAAACATATCTTTTCTGAAACACTGTACCTTGGTTGCCTGTCTAAGACGCCTGTAATTTTGCTGTGGTTCTTTTTAAAGGTACACCTTCACGGGCATCTATACATTTGAGTCACTCACAAAAATAGTTGCCAGAGGATTTTGTATAGGTAGCTTTACGTTCTTACGGGACCCGTGGAATTGGCTGGACTTCATGGTGATCTCCATGGCGTAAGTATACTTCTTATTTTTTCAAGCAATGATGCTTTGATGCAACATGAGCTTCCTGGCTGGTGTTCTGCAGAGTAATAATTTCAATTTGATTTAAACTCCATATCTTCTAAACACACATGTGCATTGGTGTCCACGCTCATACCCATGCTTAAAAAAGTGCCCTAAGAGCTACTATGTAGATCACTGCTGTCAAGCTCAAGACCAGCAGGACTGGTACAGCCCACTGCCTCAACTCTAAATTTTTGCGAAATAGTATTGAGGGTTGTAATCCACACCACAAGATGATTTTAGAACAGAGACACATTGATCTGAAAAGTCGAAAGCCCTGCTATTCTTAGTTTTTCCGCTTGGGGGGGGGGGGGGGGGCACAACATTGTTGAAGGAATGTAATGTTCAGTGTCACTATGAGACTGACCTCGCTCACAAAGATGCCCATTCTCAAGGGCAAGTGAAAGTGAACAAATTAAACGAATTACTGAAAAAAGAGCATCACATGTTTGATCATATTCAGCAGCCCAGAGATACAAATATGAGAGCTAGGATACCATTCATGAAGATACGACAGCTCCGAGCTGCAGAAATTGTGGGTCCTGACGAATGTCAAATTTTTGACTGACAGGTGTCTGATGAGACAGAATTTCAGATTTTGCCTGTTTTCATGCATTTTCTTTATTCATAACTACTTGATGAATAACCGTAAGCTGATTAACTGCATGAACTGTACCGAATGGCAGCTGTTGGACAACTGTAATGAAACAGATTGCTGGCAGGTGAAGTTCTGCTCACTTGAAGCATCACAGTCTTAGATAAGATAGCTTTATTAATCCTGGGGGAAGTTATTTGGCATATAGCAGTGAGGTTTAAATCAGAAACTATTTACAAGGGCAATCGTTTTGTAATCAATTTATAAGGACTACTGAGTGTGAAGACTTATTGTATATCAGAGCCTTCTGTTTGCATTAATCCAAACATGAATTTATTCAAATACGTAATTTGTGTCAATATATACTAAGAACAGTACAAAAATTGAGTTATGTAACAAAACAATGATTTTTTTTATTATTGTAATGCAAAAAACAACAGAAAGCTCCTCATACAAGAATTTGCACAATCTAATTAAAGTGAATTACAGTGGCATCGTTGAAAAAAATTATAAAACACATTCTTCAGAAAATGCTGCAGCAGAACACAATACCGTATTAGCAAACTTTCCATTTTAAAACTTACGTAAGGAATGGTCGGTGATACGCTGCTCAGTTCAGCCTTGACTTGGGGACATATCGGTCTTACTTTATGACATCATAACAACATGTGTGACTTGACAAAAGGGCTGAGAGGTTCTGATTAATTACATCCGCTCCTTCAGTCATCATCGTCGTCGTATCTGTATAAATGCATGGCAGTGACTCGCTGCTGCTGTGTTATACAAACATTTTTTTGTTATACAAAAAATACAATTCCATCTCATATGTATAAATATCATGTGCCACGTGAATGCATTTGCAGTGTAAAATCACCAAGACTGAAGTGATCTTTCTCTCCTCTACATTGTTCCTCCCTCCTTTTTATATTTTAGTTCCCTCTACATTGTCTTTCCCCCCATCTGACACTATCAGCTTCTTAGCATCTAGTCCTTCTTTTTCATATGAACATTTCTCTGTGTACATGTCTTGACAGAGCATAGCTTTTCCATGTTATGCAATATATATTTTTTTCTTTAATTGAGGTTTAAACCCCAGAACCCCTACCAGGATATCCAGTGGATGGATAAATCGATGAATGGATGAATGGATGGATGGATGGATGGATGGATGGATTGATGGATGGATGGATGATGGATGGATGGATGGATTCAAAGTTTTGGTGGAAATTAAGGAAAACCCAATGGACGTTATCTGACACAAACATGGGCACATACAAATTCACTCACACGCTTTCTATAACTAATTTATATAATCAGATTCAGTATTTTGGCTCCAACTACAAATTCAACTGAAGTTTGATAGTCCAACAAAGGATCAGTGGTTAGAGAAAAATTAACATATACATACAAGGCTATCAAGAGATGTAATTGCACTCATTTCAAAATATTCATTTTTTGACAGATGTATTACTTTTCCAGTACACAAACAAGTATGTAAATTCCAGAAGAGCCTGAATATCTGATTACAGAAATCTTTATTGCTGTAATCCTAGTGAAATGTTGCTGATTGGAACAGGTTTACCGGGTCTGTAACCTATTACATTCTGCTTGGAATTAGCAAACGCCTTACGGCAGTGGGACCCAACAGAAATGTGCTTTAGACTCCTCTCTGTAGTCTCTGATTAATCTTCAACAGCAGTAGGAGTCTGATCCAGACCCTGAGTTCCATATGGTTTATTCACATTTGTTTTGAAAAATAGCCCTACTTTCCTGTGTCAGTGATGTCTGGTAATCTTCTGTCCCTGAAGTGCTTAGGAAGAGACTGGTGATTTGTCATATTTTCACTTAATTCTGAAACTAGCTGCCTGTTGCTGTAAGACAGATAGGTCTCTGCATCTTCTTTTCTGTCTCTTGTTTCTTTTAAAATCACTACAAGTAATTTTGATTTGATTCTGCAGGTATATAACAGAGTTTGTAAACCTAGGCAATGTCTCAGCTCTGCGCACGTTCAGAGTGCTGAGGGCTTTGAAAACTATTTCAGTAATCCCAGGTAAGGGGTCCAGGCGGCCCGGTGGGGTGGTGCTATCCAGGGGTTGGTGTTAGGTGTCTTCTGTTCCGTTCCTTCCCTTCTTCCTTCCTCGATGGACAGGCTGTGTGAGTGGCGTTCCTCCTGGTGGCTGTCGTTGTGCTCTTGGCGTGTTGTTTTTGTCATTCGGTGTTTGTGTGTGATCCTCCCTCGTTCCAGATATGTGACAGAGTTTGTGGACCTGGGGAACGTCTCTGCACTGAGAACGTTCAGAGTTCTCCGAGCGTTGAAAACTATCTCTGTCATTCCAGGTGAGACTCAATTTAAACACTAAGGCTGATCCAACTCTTATTTCTCTTTTTTGACATATTGTTATAATAAAAAAAAGGAAATTTGGGAATAACGATTTACTTATTCCCCAAAATGATTAAAAAATAGTACTGATAGTTTTATAGGCTTTGCAGTCTATTAGCATCTCAGGCTCTCCAGTCTGTGCTGTTGACCCATCGGATACTGCCCACAATCAATTTAATTCCTTTGTAAGGAAGGATCTTTAACAGCACCACCCATGAATTCAGACAAAATGTTCTCTTCAGTGCAACAGCTCCAAATAGACACAACCACACACTAGTTACTGACTTCCCCCAAACATTTAAGTAATGTTTAGTGAATTCCCCAAAATGAGCAAGAAATATGAAGCCATTCAGTGACTACTGACAAACGTCTGATACTGCTGTCTGTCTGTCTGTCTTTAACAAAGACAAGAAAAATAGTCAGATTTTAAATGTACCATAGTCCAAGTAAAATTATGCTCAGCTGAGTCTGGCTGTAAGGCAGCTGTATAGTATAAGTCTTAAGAATGCTTTGACTTGTTTTAAATAATGTAATGGCTTATGTATTAGATATTCAATATGTACTGAAACAGACCACAGAAAAGTCCTATTGCATTTACTCTGGCCTCCACAAAACATCCCTTTAACTTATTTACGAAGACTGCCAAGCCTAGTCTGCATACGCTTCTCACGCTGCATGATGCTTCTCAAGGCGACTCCCTTTTTTCAGCGATTTCGCCTGCCCGCGGATTTGTTTTACTTTTTTATATTTTGAACAGCACTCTTAATTTTGCTCTCAGATTTTTTATTTTTTTTTATCAAATAAAACTAGATCGTCTCTGGACGAACCAACAAACAAACCAGCCAACGAACAAACAAATACGTGATGCAGAATTGTTTAGCAGCTAAACTGAATGAGTATGAATGTAAACACAGAGTACTGTCTGTGAGCTGCCCCCGAGCAGTGATAGGAGGAGCGGCATGTATCCCAGAATCCTTTTCATCCAAAGATCACAACACATTGCGGCAGTCGTGAATATTTTAATGCAATTCATTGACTGGCAGAATTGCTGGTTTCTGTCCTACTGCCACCTTTGGGAGACAGCTTTCCTTGCACGTCTCATAAATCCTCTACATCTGATAAGTCTGATTACCAACTTGGGAGGAATCTGTTAGGAGTGACTCTGGTCTTAATGTCTTGCCCCTGACCCATTTGGAGGCAGAATTAGAGCATTTAATCCACAGTGATTGCAGAAATAGTGGAATGAACCTGTACTTTGCCTTCAGGCCATGCGAAAGAACTGGTCACTACTGAGCCTAGTTGAACCTGAAAATGGAACCGTCCTAAAGTAGTTGAAGCTGTGACTCCCTGCACTCTCAGAGTGGAAGAGCCACTGTCCATCAGAAAATAAATCAGCATTTACCTTATATTGCACACTCTTTGTAATAATTTATCATGAATAGCGGAACAGTGAAAACAATTTTCCACTATTGGGAAAATTGTCTGAGCACTTTTTAACAAAGGCAATCAGGTAATAGAACTTACCATGACAGCATGTAAGACCTGTAGCAAAGGGAAGCAAAAGACAGCTGTCTCACCTGAGCTGGACTCTGGGTTTGAACCTTCTGACTGTCAAGGCTGGAGATCACAACTTGGAAGACTTCAGTACTAAAGGTATCTGCTACCAAGATGTTTACGAAGGGTGGAAGGATGGGGAAATGGGTCTGACGATAACCAGTGTCCACTCTCTAGTGTCCACCCACTTAAAGATGTTTCCAGTATTTTTCATCAGCCTTGGAGTTTAAATGATTTGCATGTGAATTCCATCTCCCTGCCTGTCCTTCTATTCCTGTCCCTCCAGTTTTTCTCATTGTTGTGCCAAAGTATTTATTTTCCTATGGACGTCTGGTTCATCTGCGTCCTGCATAGGGGTCCTCCCACAGTCTCCTGGGGTTTCACGCCGACTTGTTATTGAATTATCAAGCTGGCTTGCCTTCCAAACCAGAACAGCTTGCAAGGTCATCTCCTTGCTCCCTTCTTCCTGTGTGTCCTCTGACTCTCGTATTTCCCAAAATCTTTCCCAAACACATACCCAGTGGAGACCTGTGTTGGGTGACTCCTACTTTTGTCTTGTTCTCTGTTAATCTGAAACACTTGCAGTGGCCTGAAAGATGTTTAACTTTGTTTTGCTCTTTCAAGGGTCCTACTTCTTTGTCTAGTAATGTAGTTAAGCTCAAGAACTGAAGTTGACAGGACATCTCATCTAGTATCAGTAGTAGGTGAAATAGAAAGTAGTTCTTGTAGAGGGTAAGATTCATGCTCGGATACTCTTCCACATCAGGACCTGCTGATGCAATGTTTGTTCAGGGGGGTTACATACTTAAATGGAAAACGTCAAGCTTTTTGCTTCTGTGGAATGATGTGCAAGTATCTTCTGAGAATCCTTAGCTTATGATGTTTGTAAAGACATCTCCGTCTTTGCAATGAATATACTGGAAAACCCCTACGTCCTTTCCAACCTGCTCCTTTGTGTGTTACTGCTTGCAGGCCTGAAGACCATTGTAGGTGCACTAATCCAGTCAGTGAAGAAGCTATCAGACGTGATGATCCTCACTGTCTTTTGCTTGAGCGTCTTCGCCCTGATTGGCCTGCAGCTTTTCATGGGGAACCTACGGCAGAAGTGTGTCATCTGGCCCATCAATTCCACTGAGAATTACCTTAGCAATGGCAGCAAGGGCTTCAACTTCGATGAGTACATCATGAATGACAGTGAGTTAGCACCTAGGCTCTGCTAAGTCAACCACTGACCCTTCCATTCCAGCACCTAATAGCCTAAATATGAACATGGTTCACAGTGGTATCAAATGGGAGGGAGGATGTCACCCCGGGGGGGCTGTTTCTTTTACAGTGGTGAGTCAGATGCATGAATTGGTGGCACACAGCAGCTTGGTATGTTTGGGATGGAATGATACTGTTGCTGACCCAAGTGAACGGCCGCAAGCTGCAGAATGTAAAGCTGACAGCATCTTCCCTCCTCTCTTTTCACCCTTTTTCCATTTTTAGCCAATTTCTACTTTCTGCCTGGACAGTTAGATGCTCTTTTGTGTGGAAATAGCTCTGATTCTGGGTGAGTGGCTTGTTTTTGGACCATTTAATACAGGCTGATATACACCAGTTTATTGGGTACACCTAGTTAGCACAACCAAACTGTGCAAATCATATGGCTGCAACTGAATATATACAGCATACTGACAGGAACAAGAAGTTGAGTTTCTGTGTGATTGAACATAGATCACAGTAAAGATTTTAAACATGGTGTGATTGTTGGTGTCAGACATGGTGGTTCCAGCATCTCTGAAACAGCCACTAAATTAAGATTCTCATGCACTACAGTGTCTAGAGCTTACAGAAAATGGTGCAATAAAGAGAGAGCATCCAGTCATAAGGATTTTTGTCATTAAAAGTTGTTCAGGAGACCGAATGCCTGATACTACTTGTGTATGCTTAAGAAAGTAGTCACTGGGTGTATTTATTGTGCATTATAATATTCATACATGCTGTAAGAGCTGAAGTAATGACAGGATTCACCCCACTGCTTCCAGCCGATGTCCCGAAGGATACACCTGCATGAAGGCTGGGAAGAACCCAAACTACGGCTACACCAGTTTCGACAGCTTCGGCTGGGCCTTCCTGGCTCTCTTCCGTCTCATGACACAGGACTTCTGGGAGAACTTGTACCAGCTGGTAAGGCCTTTAGTTTTCAGCCTTTGTTCCCAAAAACCCAACTTAGCAGTATGAGAAACAACACCAAATGCAATCGCAGGTGACATTTCTTTTTCTTGCAGCTAATTGTGAAGACAGTCAGTAAGACCTGTGACTCATGTACTGCATACTGGCCTGCCTGTGCTAAATAGGGTTGCACTCTGGACAGTGGCACTGTCCACTTTGGCTCAAACCTACAAGCATTTTCAAGTTCACTACTCTGAATGTGTGTGGCCCACACATGAGAAATGGCTTCCAGCGAGTGCTGGTAGGGTTAGGGTTAGGGGTTAGGGTTGGGTTAGGGTTAGGGGTTAGGGTTAGGGGTTAGGGTTAGGGCTTTTGATTACAAAGCCATCAAGTTGGTGTTGGAGGGCTGTTGAAGTAATTGTGCTTATGACTGTTTTTTTTTTTCCAGTTTTTAAGAACGTTGCTTTGCATGTTTGAGATCAACAAAAATGTATTTTTATACGTGTTTATTGACCAGTAGGAACCCAGTAATGACACATGAGTTTGCTAGCTTATAACACTGACTGCAAGGCATTTTATATTAGATTGGAAATATGTATATAGAAAGTGAAATAATTATGGGTGATTTTGGTATGTTGCCATGTGTGTTGGTACTGAAGGTTTGCTAACGTCTTGTTGTTGCCGCATCGAATGCTGGTTGGTTACTAGAGAGGGTGGGTTCCTCTTGGTCACGCCTACAGTCGGTTTCTTTACATCCTGCAATTTGAGTCCTTCTTAGCTTTCACTGTAATGGCTGAAACTCTTAAGCTGTCTTACATAGTGGAATGGAAAGATGCATTAAAAATTTACACCGGGATTAGTGCGCGAACAAGCCAGGATGTGTGAAAGGGGGCAGGAAGGAAGCCGACTTTAAGTAGATTCATTTCCGTCAGTTCGTGCCCCTGACCTGTATGAAAATATGCTTTCGGTTTACACTGGTGATTTTCTTCTTGTCATGTCAAAATGACTTTAAAACAATATTTTTTTAAAACAATATTTTTCTTTTCAGTCATTTTCTCATCTTCTAATCACATGAGCGACACATAGGGTATCCAGGGTGCAGCTGAACAGGTTTGCTCCCATTGGCTTTTTGCAAGCTGCTCCTCACAAAGTGCTTTTCTCCGTGAACTATAGCATGAGAGCTCAGCACCTTCTCGCAAAAATAGATGGGCTGCTAAAGCGGGCACCTCTTTAATTTAATCTCGCAGCACATAAATCAAGTGATGGAATGTAGGGTTTGGAGAAGATCTACTCGTTAGGGAAGGAGTGAGAACCGTCTAGTCAATGTGCTGTCTTAAAAAGTACACTCCTCCTCGGCAAATGTTCACAGAAGATGGGAGCCCATGGGGTTTTAGGACCCAGGAGTTGAGATGCTGGCTCCCTAGACAGAATGTTAGAGCATAGGGCTCTCATGAACTAGTCCCTCTGTCTAGAAAGGCTCTTCCTGGTTCCAGCAGCCCCAGGGAAGGTCCTGGAGATCTGTACAGTCGTTGTGTTGGCAAAGAAATTCTGCCTGTGGTCCTGCCCCCTCCGCCAGCCGACCCATTAAGCACAGGGCTTCCCGCTGCTGCAGGAGTTCTGTAATGGAGTGGAGCTCAGGGACGGGATAGATGAAGCTTATGAACACATGGCAGGGCAGTGGGGTAACAAGACTCGGCCCACAGTGGGCAGCAAAGCCTCGGTCCTCCCAGTGTAGCCTGTCGTAATCAAGCGTCCTGACAGGAGCAAGCGTCCAGATAAATATCCTCACCAGCTTCTTTATTTTGTTGCCAGAAAATGCAGCCAGTGATTTTAAATAATCACTAAAACTCATATCTTCACAAAATGGCGCCGTGCTGCTACTTCTGTTATGAGAAGTTCAGTCTTTTTTTCCTGATTGAACAGCTTCCGGTTTCATTACCTAATTATATATATAGTTTTGTGTATTAAATTTCAAGCCTGGTTTTATTAATTTTATTCAATTTAATATTCATTTAACTCAATATGTAATGACCAAAATAAGTATAACGTATGTAAATTATTTTGCCTGGTGTTATTTTTGAAATAAGGTTTGTTTAAGAAATAAAAATCAAACAGAATTTCTGATTTTCATTTCTTGGTAGTTATTTTGGTTTGAGAAGTTCTCTTTGTTACTTCTATAACCGATGGATTTGATTTCCCATGCTAATCCGTATTGTAAGTTTTAATTTCTCTTTACAATATGTGAGCCAAATCCATATCAGTTCTCAATCTTGTCCTCAGCTGGTTAACCGCTTCTGTTTTTGAATCAGTACCCCTGTGTCAGTAAATCCACTGAGCTGACCGTGTCTCTTTATATGTCTGTGTTAAAGATGGGATTTACTGCCACTAACCCCATTACTCTATGGCATCAATTCAATAACAGGGATCAGTGTAGCTGCTCCTTGCCGTTTGTTCTTCTTTGGGACATTAGTAAGTTTCTGAGTGTCGGGCGCTTCTGTCACCCATATGAAGGTTTGTTGTATCGTTTGATATGTTTCCTCTGTGTTTATGCTTTTTAGCTGTGGGCTGCAATCTACCCATGTTTTTCAAAGTGTCCTAACTCACTCTTAAATGGCCTAAATATCCCGACATTTCAAATGCTTTTTGTCTCATTACCGTAAAAAGCTGAATTATTTGCAATTATATTTAATGCTTTTCGAATTACTTGTTGAATGAATGAATGCCTTTTATTGTCACTCTACACATGTATAATGAGATTAAGAGCAGGACCTTCAGTTCTGTAGTGCTATATAAACTGCAAAATATTATAAAATTGTTTAGAAAAAACTGGTCATTGAATGTGATTGTATTCTGATCTCCATGTATTTACACAACACAGCTAATAAAGCAAACTATGCCTGAAGTTGAAGATCCAGATGGAAACCACAATATTGTGATATTGTACAGAGTATTTGTAAAACATTTAGCAATAAAGCAATTCATGTAAAAATGAATGTTCATATTTTTGGAAGCACGATGACTTGTCACTCTGATCTCATATATCATTCAGATGTGCTGATGTGAATGTACCTCTCTCACTTTTTGGAATGATTAAATTAAAGCATGGCGATTAGGCTCCTGTACGGCTGCAGCAGTGGAAAAATGTGAATGGAAACTACAGTGTGAATGAAAGGCCAAGAAGCACATGTTGTGTGATGAACTTTTGTCTGTGTTCATCCATGTGGAATAAGTCTCATTTCCATAGGTTATTAATTTATTCTGGTATCTACTGCACATGCCCTCACTGAAGTGAAGCCAGGCTGTAGGGTGGCTCAGCTCTAACACGAGCTGCTCGTCTGTTTTTCAAAGACACTCAGGGCTGCGGGCAAGACCTACATGATCTTCTTCGTGCTGGTGATCTTTGTGGGCTCCTTCTACCTGGTGAACCTGATCCTGGCCGTGGTGGCCATGGCCTACGAGGAGCAGAACCAGGCCACGATGGAGGAGGCTGAGCAGAAAGAGGCTGAATTTAAGGCCATGCTGGAGCAGCTGAAGAAACAGCAGGAAGAAGCCCAGGTCTGTCTGTCTACCCTCTCTTTTTTTCTAGTCCATCTTCTTACAGCTTCTGGGCATTATGGTTATGACTTAGACCTGGTTCATGTCGACCTTTTTCTCACTCATGGCTTCACTGACTCCCATCTCGCGTGCGACAGGCTGCCGCTACAGCCACGCCGGCAGGTACGGTGTCAGAGGACGCCGTGGAGGATGACGGCGGGGGCCGCCTGTCACGGAGCTCCTCCGAAGTCTCCAAACTGAGCTCCAAGAGCGCAAAGGAGCGCCGCAACCGCAAGAAGAAATGGCGCCAGAAAGAGCAGTTGAGGGGCGAGGAGAAGGGGGACAGCGAGAAGATCGTTACTGAGTCTGACGAAGGCAGCAAGAGGAGCCGCTTCCGCTTCCCAGACAGCCGGCTGGGCCGGAGGACGTCCATCATGAACCAGGTGTGGGACCTGGATGGCATGCTTGGGGGGGGGGGGTGGCTGCTAGCATCTTATTCTCCCAAAGGAAAACCCATCATTCCCTAAGGGATAGAAAATATGGAATATGAAAAAAGCAATAAAAAACTGCATGCGGCTGCAATTAATTTTAGGGCATTAAAGTGAAAGGCAGCCACCTCCATGTTCCTCTGGTCACAGCGTCGCCGATTAGAGTCCCGTGGTTGGCAGTAATTTTACCATTGGGCCTCTGACCATGGTAACCCCACCACAGCTCCAGAGACGCTATATCGCTTTAGATAAAATCATCAATGGAAATAAGGTTATTGTGAATAAGTAATTTCTGGCTTCCTGTGGCTGGATTTTAAATGAATCCTGAGTAATATCACTGATATCAACAAGGTGAAGGCAAAGAGGCAATGAGGACCGGCACGCTTGTGGGAATCAGTACATTTAATTCTGTCTTATTTAATTCCTGAGGTGTGGCTACAGATTGGAGTTGTTACGATGGCTGGATGTGGAGATATTGATCCACAGGAACTCGATATTTGTGGCAGTGATGAGGTCCATGCTTTCAATCGGCGTCATGAATTATTGATGCAGCTTTAAGAATCTTTCACTGCATCCCTGGAGTATCAGCACAGATTCTGTCATCATCCTTCTGCTCTCTTTACTTCAGTGTCTCAGTCACATTCCTTAGGAAGACTTTCATTTATTTTGATTAAATGGATGAATCCTAACCTCACTACCTGCCCCTAACCTTACACTGATATCTCTGTATGCTGAATTACAGAATACTGAAGGCTTTATATACTTAAGTGACATTTAAAAGTATAATTGAACATAGTTAAGTATAAGTGTAGGAAATGTGAATGGTGTGTAAACATTTTCATAGCAATGGCTGATAGTTACCTCATCTTCATCGTCCTCCCCATGACTCCCCCTTCTCACAACCTTAATGCTTACCCCCACCCATCCATTTTCCCTCCCCCGGTGCTTTCTACTCTCCCTTGTCCTCCTCCCGCCTCCCCCACCAGTCCCTCCTCAGCATTCCCGGGTCGCCTTTCCTGTCACGGCAGAACAGCAAAAGCAGCATCTTCAGCTTCAAGGGCCGCTCCAAGGACGTGGGCTCGGAGAACGAGTTTGCGGACGACGAGCACAGCACAGTGGAGGAGAGCGAGGAGCGCCGGGGCTCCCTCTTCATCCCTTACCGCCGCAGCAGCTACAGCGGCTACAGCCAGGGCTCGTCTCGCATCCATCCACTGGCCCCGCATGGCAAGAGAAACAGCACGGTGGACTGTAACGGCGTGGTCTCGCTCATCGGGCCTGGTCCGGGCGGACGCCTTCTGCCTGAGGTGATAATAGATAAGGCAGCTACTGATGACAGTGTAAGGACGTCCATGAATAGATCAGCCCAGGCATGGCGCTCCTCCTCCTCTTCCTCCTTCCTTCTTTGTGGTTTATCCCAATTAACTCCATTCCCCCCCCCCACCACTCTGAATGCAGCCCCTGCGTCCCAAACAGTGAGAAGAGAAAGGAAGAAGCACATTTTTTAGCAAGCAGCATGGAAGCAGTTACCCCTGATAGCCCATATCTTGACCATCACTCTGATATGAAACATAATTAAAAGAATTTTATATGTGATGACTTTCCAGCCACTCGATTAACAACCGTTAATAGTCATTTCTCAATTAGTATGGTTAGGTCAGTATCAGAAGGTATTGAAGATTCATAGTGCCAAGGTGTTAGGTGGGAAAAGCAATGAAAAAATGGAAGCTTGGCCAATGTTGTCAGCTTCAACTTCCTGTGATGACCAGGTAACTGTGAGGTTGTCATTTTGCACTGTTGCACTGCAATACTTTCACTGGCAGTGCCCACTTCCTGAGTGGCTGATGAGGCTCTTAGACCTTTCTGCACTGGTGCACATTGTGGGACAAAGGGTGACAGACTTGTACCCTGTCTGCTGTCCTGCCCTCGTCTGCCTGCCAGGTCTCTCACGTTCCTCTGCTTGCAATTTTTCGTAAAACGGGCAGTTGAGATACGTGCTGTTTCTTATAGACTAATTCATAAAAGTCTGATTTCTTTTTTAATCCATTTCCATGATGTCCCCTGTAAGTCCAGCTTTCAGACCTTTTCCTTTCTTTGTACATCAGTGGTTTATCTGTCCATTCCTGGTAATACAATTGAAACCAACATGACGTTTATTTTTGTAGCTTTTGCAACGCAGCCACATGGTGCATGGATTAGGCAGGGATTAGGGACTGAATTTCCTTTTTAAGTTTGTGGAGGTTAAGCAGGGACAGAATCAACACAGTTCTGCAAAGAAACATGTGAGGAAAGCAGCATGTCTGGGAGTTAAATAAATGCCCCCAGAGTCATCAGGAGTCAAATTTAATGAGGGTGAAAAACACCAATTTAAGGATTTGGTTAAGAACCTGGGACCAGGTGAATGAATAAGCTTCCCCCTGGGATGGCTGTCAGCCATGCCCCATGTCACCGTGTATGGAAAAATGGTCATAAATATTATTCTTATTCTTTTGTATCCTTATTGCGCTTCCTTATGGTGTTTGCAAAGCAAACAGAGCCTGTTTGGGTTCCTCGTACTGATGACAGACCCTGCATGTGTTGGAGATCATTGTCAGAGAAGTTTAAGCAGGTTAGCTAGTGAATAGTGATCTACAGTGCATTTCGCATCCGCAGAAACATCAGCCATAATGGCCAGAATCTCCTGTTTTTGTGAGTCCTTAAAAGTTCAGGTGGCATTTCTACCTTAGTTTTTCTTTTCTTAGAAGCCTTTAAGAGACGATTCCCGCAGCCATACTCCACGCTCTTGGCCTGGTAGATTGACATCCTTACACTTCTGACAGTCCAAGCTCCTGTGTGCTTTTCAGCTCCGCATGGGAATCCACCTGTCTTGTGTGGCACCTTGACTTTTCTTCTTTTGAAATTTATGCACGTCAATGCATGTCGGACTCAGTGACGCACCCTGCACACACACTTACACATATACACACACTCACTTGCAACACTAGCCCCATCCCTTCCCGAAGAAGACTGTGTGCCATATTCACCTCCTGGTTCATCACGGAACAGGGTAGAGATGTGACCGTGACTGATGCCGAATTATGGAAATTCACCAACATTATATTGAAAGCACCTCATGTGTTCTCAGCAGGTGTGATTCATACCATTTGTTCTCAAAGGAAGGTTCTCGTGTCACTAGATGTCTATAAAACACCCAGTACATTGTGGATTTAAGTTCCAATTCGCTATGCAGTTTAGTTGTCCTTCTGTTCTGTATGAGTCTGCAGGAGTGTATTAATCAGATTGGTGTGGGGGGGGGGGGGCGCAAGGACATCTCTACTGCACTGTCATTAGTCTGCATCCCCACCCCTGGCTAACATTTTACTCTCTTAGCTTCCCATTCACATTACATTTTGGGCACTGTCTGGAGGCAGTTACGTTGACTCTTGTCATTGTTCTAATGCCATGCATTTTCCTCCTGGCAGCAAACCACTGAGGTTGGCGTGAAGAAGAAACATTCAGGCTCCCTAATGGTGTCTGTGGACCAGCTGAACACCTCCTTTGGTCGCAAGGACCGAGCCAATAGTGTCATGAGCGTTATCACCAACACTTTGGTGGAGGGTACAGTTTCCTTTCACTGCATCTCCTACAAAATTTAAATATGTTTTACTTACCTTTGCCTCTCTTTCAGCTATGCTGTTAAGCGAATTGCAATAGAAATTGCTGCAGATAGCTCCTTCAGTGACCAGAGCAAATGCTTGACTGATGCCCTTGTTCTTTGTTATACCATTGGGCTATAGAACTGGAAGAGTCCCAGCGGAAGTGTCCACCATGCTGGTACAAATTTGCAAACACATTCCTTATCTGGGAATGCTGCCCTATGTGGATAAAGATCAAGGAGATTGTCAATCTGATTGTGATGGACCCGTTCGTAGACCTTGCCATCACCATTTGCATTGTTCTTAACACCGTCTTCATGGCCATGGAGCACTACCCCATGACACCCCACTTTGAGGAAGTCCTGTACGTTGGAAACCTGGTGAGAATCACCTTCATTATGGCTCACATCCCAACACATATTTTAGGGTTTTTGGTCCATGGATTTACTCCTTGGATATCTACATCTTTAATTCTTGTTGACTGTTTATGGTTTCTAGTTATAGTTGGTGCATTTTGGATTTGATGGGGCCATCTATGGACCTGAAAAGCCTCCTGTTGTTATACATAAACTCAGACAATACTTCATATAACCACCTAAAAAACGGTACAGGGACACACCAAGGTATACACTCACAAAGACTCACAAAGCACTCTTGCCTTTGAGTTTACATTTTCCTGGAACATGGCGTACATCCCACAGAGCACTTCTGTTCTGAAGATGCAGACCCCAGCCTGGAGCCACTTTCCGATGGCAGGGTCATTAAATATGAAGTCCTTTTTTAAAGCTGAGCTGCATCTTCTTCCCCTATTCTGTGGCCTGAGTCAGCAGTCTTGGTTTTGTCTGAATCTGTGTATGGTGTCTAGGGGAATTGCAGGCTGTGAAACTGTTATGTACCTATAATAGTATGTTTATATTAATCCACTCCAGCCCAAAATAAGAATTGTAAAAGACATGAACCCTCATGAACAATTCTCTACATCCATTTTGTAGCCCATTACTTGATTACAGAAGCGCTTTTATTTTCCAAGATGTGTAGATAATTTTTCTACTTCACTTGAATGTTTGCATTTAGCCAGTAAATTTATGGTCTGGAGAATTTCTTGATGTATGCTGTAGTTCTGGATTCTCAAGAAATGAAGATGCTTGGTCACTGGTAACAAACTTTTGTCCTAACAGGTGTTCACCGGAATCTTTACAGCAGAGATGTTTGCCAAGCTTGTTGCTATGGACCCATATTACTACTTCCAAGAGGGTTGGAACGTCTTTGATGGCTTCATTGTGAGCCTGAGCTTGGTGGAGCTGGGCCTAGCTGATGTGGAGGGTCTTTCTGTGCTGAGATCATTCAGATTGGTAAATCTGATGACACCTTTAATTTTCTCTTTTTGTGATTTTACTCTATACTTTACAATACTATTTGTGAACTGCTTATCAGTGATTGTTACTTAGTCCAATCCTGCTTACACCCTACCCCCTTAATCCCACCCAATGCCTACTTCTTTAGCTGAGAGTGTTCAAGCTGGCAAAGTCCTGGCCCACCCTCAACATGCTCATCAAGATCATTGGGAACTCCGTGGGTGCCCTGGGCAACCTGACCCTGGTGCTGGCCATCATTGTCTTCATCTTTGCCGTGGTGGGCATGCAGCTCTTCGGCAAGAGCTACAAGGACTGCGTCTGCAAGATCGCGCTGAGCTGCGAGCTACCCCGCTGGCACATGAACGACTTCTTCCACTCCTTCCTGATCGTGTTCCGGGTGCTGTGCGGCGAGTGGATCGAGACCATGTGGGACTGCATGGAGGTGGCCGGTCAGACCATGTGCCTCACCGTCTTCATGATGGTCATGGTCATAGGAAACCTGGTGGTACGGAAGGGCTTCCTCTGTTTATCCACACCAAAAAAAATCAGAACATGATACAATCACCAATTCACTGCTAAGAATATGTAAAAAACCATGATGGGGGGTGCAATTATATGAAACTAATAAATGACAACTTGGTGTAGCCAGGTTGGAATTATTTCTTTACGTATATCCACACACCTTGAAGTGGTTTACACTTTTTGAAAACCAAGGAAAATGATGCTGTTAAGAATGACTGCTTATTTATGAGTATTAGGCTGCTGAAACTACCTGTACCATTATATGAAAATAATCAACAACCACGTGACATCTCTGGACCAATAAGAAAATATTTTTTTACCAAATCCATAGTATAAACACAGATAACAAACACCAGACAAGAGACACCAATTACCTAAACACTCAGGAACCAGGGGAAAAAACGAGAGGTCCAGTGACATCTGCTGGCCAAATGGGGACATGAAAGGGACCAATGCAAAACCATGGTTTAAATCAAAATAATTGTTTAACGAGTAACCTTTGTGATAGAACCTGACTAACTAATGCATGCCCTCTCCAGGTATTGAACCTGTTCCTTGCCCTGCTACTGAGCTCATTTAGTGCTGACAACCTGGCTGCTACAGATGACGATGGTGAGATGAACAACCTGCAAATATCTGTCATTCGCATTAAGAAGGGCATCGCCTGGGCAAAGGTTAAGATACGGGTGCTGATCGCCACAATCCTGAAGAAGAAGGAGAGCGATGAGGCATATGACAAGAAGCTGTGCATCGGCAACCACACGGGCGTGGACATAAACCGCGAACTGGATTATCAGAAAAATGGCAACGGCACCACCAGTGGGATTGGCAGCAGTGTGGGGAAATACATGATTGACGAAGACCGCATGTCCTTCATCCACAACCCGAATCTCACCGTGCGGGTTCCTATCGCCGTGGGAGAGTCAGACTTCGAGAACCTTAACACCGAAGACTTCAGCAGCGAGTCAGATGCCGAGGGGAGCAAAGATGTGAGTAAGGAGGTCTCGTTGTGGGGAGATAAGGGTGTGGGGTTACCTTGGAATTTTATATGCAGGGAAACACAAGGATATGACTGAAAAATGAGATGCTTAAGGAAGTTTTGATTATGTCAACTCTAAGTCTGGCATCAACGGCAGAAAGAAGGAAAGAAACCAAGATTTGCTACTTGACTTATCATTAGCTGAGATTCATGTAGTTTTAAATGTGTGTTTAATTTGTTAATATTTATTGAAAAAAATATTGAATGAATATCTCCTTTTTCATTACTTCCAGTTATACTTTGGTTGACAAAGTAGATATTTGGTTAGGCAGTGGCAGTACAGTAAATTGACTGAAATAGGAGAGTTAAAATGTCTTGTGTCTTTTTAATGATCTTAATTATGTTTATTCATTATGCCGTCATTTAGATCACACGGCCTAAGTAATGCAGCTGCCCGATTATTTCGGTTTTCCTGTTTATTTGGGTGGCTTGCGATTGCAGGATGGATAGCTAAAGTTGCAGGATGACTAAGCAAAATAATGCAAGAGGAGACTATCCGTCCAGCACACATGATCTAATCTCTCAGCCTTTGTGACAGAACTTTTGGCACATCTGTTAGGAATCAGACCATCGGACATTTTAAAAGGAGAATTACTTCATGGCTGATTTTATTTGCTTTCTATTTCATTCATTAAGATACAGAAAATCTAAAATGTGCAGAGTCAGCGTGGCATGGTTAGTTTGCTCCAGGAAGGCTGCACAGACAGAAGGACACGGGCACACAGTCTATCCACATGGCTCCGGGTACGAGCCCTCAGCACTATCTGCTGTATCATGCGTTCAGACAAGTCCGGTCTAAGCAGTACTGTGGTTGCTCACACACTCTCCTAGAATGCATGTAAGGTCCTGCAGGCAGCTTGGAATGCCATGGAATCATCGTGAGCGGAGCTAAGGTTGATGCCTGAGGATCTCAATACACGGTCACATCCGAGGGCCGTTAGCCACTGCAGTGGTTACTAATGAATTCTTACGAAGGCGACGTGCCGTTGAATTCAAACTTCTAACCAGACAACGCTGGTGTCTGTGCCATGACACATTATGTCCAGAGTCACACTTTGGACTTTTGCAAAAAACTGACATTTCCTTAGATTGCACTTCTTTATTAGAGAACACCTTTATCATTTATTTCACATGAACACTTAGAGCTGTGTTTTTGTACATTTTGGAGTGATGCATTTTTGATACACGCAGATCCCTGAGGATGTCTCTGTGTTAGTTCGCAGCCATATACTGCTGCAGTGTCGCAGTTACAGTGGTGGCATATGCAGAGTTTTGTCTGTGGGTATCATCTGTGCTTCTGCCCATCTACAGTTCTGCATGAGGCATTTCTCTACTGGATCTGCCCCATGATCCTCCAGTGCTGCATCCTGCAGTGGTGCTTTTCGTTTTGAGATTCCCTCGGCAGATTCCCTGTGTGTGTACATAGTTTATATGTGTATAGAACTTTATATGTGTGTGTGTGGTCTGGCTCACATTTCTGGGAGGCCATGCAGTATTGCAAAAGCTGAGCATTACTGCTAAGCCTCAAACGTGGTAGGAAAATACACTTCCATGCCGATGCATGAGAGCGTAGAGCAGTCTGTGTGTTTTATGCCTCAGATAAACAGTGTATGATTATTTTACGCCTGTAGTCAGGATTGTCGGTGCTCTGTTCATAATGCCTGTTTTAGCATATGCCTAAATGACCTCTGTGTGTCAGCTGTCACACCACAGCAGAATTCCTTTATGAGTCACACAATGTAATTGCATTACGATTACATGACTACATACTATCCAGCTCTGTGTTAAGCACAATTCTCAGTGAATAAGTCCCTCCCTGAGTGCCAAACTGTTAGTCATTAGGTGAAAATTCGGCCATTGCGATCTTGGTAAATGTCAGTACAGTTTCAAAGATGCACAGACGATCCTCTAGAAACCAAAAAGCTAAAGCATTCATGTTTATATGTTGAATGAAGACCAGCATACATTCTGTAATCAGTCACCAAGCAAGGTTAGATGTATCTAGATTAATTACATAATAACAACCCATGCAGTTCAGATCTGCTTGATTACATAAACTCACTTATTAACTTATACATGTTGCGATATCTAGTGCATAAATAGCAGTGGTTGAGTAGTTATCATGTAAGTGTTGCGGTGAAACTAGTCAGGACATTGCAGTGAAATGAACACCTTTGGGGTGAATATAATTCAACTGGGTACATTAGGACCTGCTGAGGCATGTTGTCCGGATTGATGCACATTAGATGGTGCCCTGTAGCAGACTGAGTTGTAAAATGGCTAAGATTGTTATTGCACCTTTTGGCTTCTTTAGCTTCACATCGGATGAGCGCATTAACGGAAACCACAGTGCAGCATTTTAGAGGGACTGCAGTCTCTCATGCCAGAGCCATGTGGCGAGATGACATAGGTCAATGGATTAGCCACACAGCAGCTGTTCATCTTGGGGATCTCCTGGTGGATCGTTGGGTTTCCCCTGTTTGAAATCACCACAAAGAATATTAGCAGGGCAGGTGGAGACAGGAGGGAACTGGATATGGGCTGTGATGTGATCCGTCCTCCCCCCTTCTGTACAGCTGGATGACACCAGTTCATCAGAGGGGAGCACCATCGACATCAAGCCCGACGTTGAGGATGTGGTGGTTGTAGAGGCAGCGGAGGAGTATTTAGACCCGGATGCCTGCTGGACAGAGGGTGAGTGTGACCCCAGGGCCAGATGAACAGGAAAATGATGGAGGTTACAGGGTGTTTCTGAGGTAACATTAAAATATCTAGTCTTCTGGAAAAACACAGGCATATGTCCTTGACTTTGGAAGCTAAGAACACCTTATCTTAGTGGAGGGCCCCAGATGAACTGAGACTCAGATACAAACACACCCTCTCTTCTCATAGATTCAACCGCAAATCTTTGTATTTTATTTTGTTTCATGCTTTAGCTGTTTTATCTGTTGCACATAAAAATACTACACTATGGAATTCCAGAGCTGGTCAAATTCAGCAGTCATTTCAGCATAATCCAACAGAGTATTTCAACAAATTCCTAAAAAGAACTGAAGTGAGGAAATTTAGTCTATGAAATCTTTGGTTTGTGCTGATTATCATGGATGCTGTCTGGCACAGCCTGCATTGCACGGTACAAGTGCTGCGATGTGCCCATCACTGAGGGCTGGGGGAAGTACTGGTGGTACCTGAGGAAGACCTGCTACCTAATCGTGGAGCACAACTGGTTTGAGACCCTCATCATCTTCATGATCCTGCTCAGCAGTGGGGCACTGGTGAGGTCCGGCCTCCACACATTCACATGAACACACGCAAACCTACATGCATGGTCAGCATACAATTAGTACGCCATCATACCTGGGACTTCCAAAATTAAACAAGATTTAAAAATTTTCCTGCTGTAAATTTGAGTTTGTTGGATCAGCTGTAAACAACATTCTGAATTCCCTATATCTGTAGCGTGTTTTTTTTTATCCTCTTGAGTTAATGATGTTGATCTTCTAATGAAGTTATGCACCCAGAATTCTGATTAGAATGAAGCATTTAAGATTAAAAAAAATACACAATGGGATCAAAACATAGGGGAACTTGCAAGGCAAAGGAAAATAACAGAACAGAAGTGAATCATAAACAGCAGCGTGGAAACCATTTTGGATCCAGCAAGACCTGGGAGGTCTTTACAAGCTCCTCTTACAGCAAAGTGGGCATCCTAAGTAGTCATTTTCTGCTTATGATACAGATATTGTTCTTAATGTATGCAGAAATGCACTTACCTCCCAACCAAAGAATCCGGTTTGGGCTGCAGCTGTTAGCGGTTTTAGCTCTCTTGGGGGGGGGGGGAGGGGGGGCGGCCCAGCCCGGCCCACAAATACTTAAGAGCATAAATGATCTGAGTGAACTGCATGTGCATAGGAGGAAAAGATCCTCCTTAATGTCCATTTTGTCAAAAGATGTTGGAGCATCAACTAATACTATAATACTATAGCTGTAGTTCCAGCCCTTTCACATAGTATTATACATGTTGGCTTCTTCTCTCAGATATAGACAAAGTGATACAAGTTTCCTTTTGTTTCCTTTGTACTGTTTGTCGGGCCTGAACCAAGTTAGTAATTTCGGCCAATTTTATACACATGAAGTCAGCCTGTAAAATAAGGAAATACGTGTCAGTTTTCACTGAACTTGCCGCCTTTATTTTAATCAGGTTTTATGTCACTGTTGTGTTTTAATTGTGTAATTTTTCCGCTGTGACATTTAAAAGTATTTAAGCATTAATTGCATTTGTATCAAAGTTTGAGAATGTTACCAGATTAAGTCTGAAAACTGAATGATGTTTTTTTTATTATTATTCCAGGGCTTTAGAAAAACTGTACCCTTCTTGTGTGATTGACCGTTGAGTACCTTGAGTAGTCTGAAGGGGGAGACAGTAGATCACTCTGCTATAGGGCTCCTGTTCCCAGTGTGTTTTCTGAAGCATTTACTGTGATTCCTTACCAGGCTTTTGAAGATGTGTACATTGAGCAGAGGAAGACCATTCGCATCATCCTGGAATATGCTGATAGAGTGTTCACATACATCTTCATTCTGGAGATGTTACTCAAGTGGGTGGCCTACGGATTTGTCAAGTACTTCACCAATGCTTGGTGCTGGTTGGACTTCTTCATAGTGGATGTAAGTATTTTGTCACCCACCCACGTCTCAGGGGCCAGTCTTATTTCTCTATAAATCCTTCTTTACAGGGCATCTTAATGTAATGACTTGCAACAGAAACGTGGATTGATAGATAGGCGGAGATGCCCTCAGCTCAGTTTAGAGAATGCCAGGTTACTGTTTTCTGACTGACCTGTAGTTGTTTCTTTATATTACTAATTTTGCATTGATTTATTATTGATGATTCATGGTTTTCGTTGTTAGTTGATAAACTGTGGTAGACTGGCCATCTCACTCCATGGCTTTTGTGGTTGGAGTCAGCTTCTTGCACCAAAATGGCTGCAACCAAACCACGTATGACTAGCGCTGATTGGTCTAAACTCTGAGTACATCATTGGTGCACTTTGTATATACCTACAGTGTCAGGAACACTTCGGGCCATTCCCATATTTTGAAATGCTTCATGGGGAGTTAAATCACGTCTTGCTGGAAGTTAATTTCCGATGGAGACGTGGTTTCCTTTAACTATGACATCACACAGGAATCAGTGTTGGAACCGGTGAGAGTCTTTAAGTGTAGTCATGTGACATGACCCAGGGCACTTGTGTAACACGGCTGAGTAACAAACTTGAGCTCACACACAGCAGTCTAAAAATAACAGTACTTTCCAAAATGGTTTATTGACTGTAGGGCATCTACACGTCTACACTGGCAGTGTATTTGACAGTAGTGATATTCTGCAGATGCAGTTAATGTAATGCTAATGTTACCTGGGTTAACCGGCATCTGTGTATAGTATAGATTTGTTACTCTAAAGTATTGAGAAATAATTGAGAAATATTTCTTGTGCAGTCTTGTCCTTTAAGAACCACCGTGTAAAGCCTCCCACGGTTATTGACAGGTCGATTGCATCATCATTAGTAACCTTCAAAAAATGTCATTTATATTTGGAAATTGTTTCATATTTTCATATGGCTGCTGTGCCGATGTAGAGTTGGTGCAATTATGCTGCTGTTCCCCCCGATACTGGCAGTTCATTGCATTTTTTGTGACGCACTTTTGTGTCAAGCGTCCTGAAGTTTTTGTCACTGTTGCATTTGTGCAGTGTAATCAATGCAGTGTAATTAGTGCAGTGTAATTAGGAAGGTTTGAACAGGTCTGGACATGACAGGTTATTTTGTCCCATAGATGCCATGAACCTGGGCCAAAATAATGAAGTGGCTGTTCACACACCTTCACTGGCAGGCAGGCGGCTCTGAGTGTCTCCCAGCTGTTATGAGAAGGGCAACCTGTCTCCTAGGCTGGCATAGTACAGTACACTGCCTCCATTAGGGTGTAATACCTGCTTCTGGCCACAAGGGCAAGCAGGATGGTTACCAAAAAAGGATTAATTTATTATGGCCTGCAGGCAGAGACTGGTCTTCAAAGCTATTGTATTGCTTTTGTTATGAAAAGCTCACTGGACTGGTGCCTTTATGGATAGTCCCAGCTGTTTCTACTGTCCTGTATTCCAGACACAGCAGATTTCTTTTTAGGTCACTGTTAAATATACTGTGTAATGTGATCAAAAACCTATGAGCTTAAACAGAAGAAACACCTCACCAGTGTGTATTCTGGTCTGGTTGTAGTGGATTGTTGCTAAAGTTAATAATGAAAATGGTTTAACTGAATGCCTTGTAATGCATTAGGTCAGATAGATATATGCAGCTGCTCTCAAGTATTCAAGCTTTCTCATTTGCCTGTTTGTGTACTATGTTCATTGATGCAAAATACCTCTGAAATACTTCAGCCCACTGTTGTCTGTGTTTGACAACTTCCTATAGTCTGAACTGATTTAAAAACAGCATTTTGTTCATATAGTTAGGTGGTTGCGGGGTGGATGAGTGCTGTCAAAAGAGAACAATGGTCTGGTTACCATAAAGGTTATGATAACAAAATGTAAAGGATTCACAGGAGAGAATAGTACAGTTCAGAGCTGGGAAGTTGGACTGGCTGTTGGAACAAGGAACAGACTCACCCAAGATGTGTGGTCGCTTCTGGACAATGAAATATGCTATAAGCCAATTTTGGTGATGTTGTGCTCTGTTTGGGTAAGTCTTAGTAATTCTCTATAGCTTACATCGGATCTGCCTCTTGTGCTTCTGCCCAGTGATTGCACACAGCATTAGGAACTGAACGCAGTGTGTACGGTTCACAGGCCATGGACAGGTTTGCACATCTTTGTGTGCAAAATTTCAAAAACAGATTCAAAACAATTAAACCTTGTCTAGACCTCCACAGCTCACGTGTGTGTGAAACACACAAATGGAACACAAAAGGTCCAGGGGTTAGAATTTCCCCAACAGTCCCAATACATCTGCCAATGTAAAATTTTGGATATTGAAAGCAAAAGTGTTAAATTCTCATTTTGTCTCATCTTTTTTTCCAAAATCTTTTTTCAACATATGATTTGTTGTCCTAGTCCTTCTGGAGCAGCCATTTGTGCAAAAAGTGAGCATTAGCAAGGAAGCTGATTAAAGAACCCTTACAGAGAGATACCAGGACACCAAGTCTAGAGTACATCGCACATTTAAACAAGAAGAGAAGGTTCTTCTTGTGCCAGTATCATTTGAGAAAAATGTTTTTATTAGAATAGAATAGAATAGAATAGAATAGAATAGAATAGAATAGAATAGTCATTTTATCCAACAGGTAAAACAAAATTTAATATCATGACATCCTTAAAATAACGTAAATGTATGTTTTTATCAGTGATTGCATCCCTCTGTGGATTGTTGAATTTCATTTTTGCAAACAGGATCAAGGCTCTAATCACAGAGTGATCTGAGATTTGTATTGACATTAATTACAATCAAACAGTTGTTTTTTTTTACCTTTGGACATACTGTATATACGAGTATATGCAGTGTTTTATGTAATACTAAACATTTCTCTCAAACGTTCATAATGTGTAGAATTGCAGATTGTCCTCCCAGACAAGATTTATTGGTAATAATAAACATTATTAGTAATAATGTTTAGGTTATAAACAGGTACATAATCTCCAGGATCTGTCTCAGTGGCAGAATTGATGTAGATAGAAGTCCTGGAAGCTAACTTGAACCGACTGAGTTCTGTAGATCCACCATAGTCTGCTGTTGATTCAGTTGCCAATATTTCATGATTTTATTAAATGTCAGTTCCGATTTTAAAGACATTCGTTTTATCCTGTATCATACTCCCATAATTACATGCCGAATCCATCACAGTATACAGGACAGAATATTTATTTCATGATGAGATACTAACTGAGTTATTACTGCTTTATATAGTACTGCCATGTAGCTGCCAGTTTAAGTCGTCTGTAAAAGACTGCTTACGTGTTTGTTATTCTCATTTCATTGTATATTATGAAATGTTCACAGTGCTTTCATTTGGGCCTGAATAGCCTTTCCAGCAAGCCTAGTACTACCCATTGCGTTTCCAAAATCGCTGCCGTCAGACTAGGAAGGACAGATTATTTGGCGTCATATCTCCTTCAGTAACTGGAATCAAGTAAGTTTAACGAAAGTTAAGTTTCTGGCCCAAAAAAAAGCAGATGAGCGTGTTTCCTGGTTATATTTTCTGTATGTGCTGGACAGAGTTAACGAAGGTGCAGGGGAAACGCACATGAGTAAAATATGTTTGTGATGGTGAAGAGGGTGAGGCTGGAACGGTGGGGACAAACAAAGAATTCGGTTGTCATTGTGTGTGCATGGGGGGTGGGGGTAGGTGCTGGTTTAGATTTGCTCTTTCCGTGGAGCCACAGGCACAGATCTCCTTGACCTTACTTTGCAGAGCGATGAGAGAGGAAGGAGGCACTGGGGCACCTACACAGCTGGCTCAGGGGGGCAGGCCCTAAAAAGGGGCAATCCATGGGGGCAGGCTGAGGCTAAAGGTGACAAGTACCCAAATGCTGTTCTAATGCAGATGAAGGCAAAATCTTTATTTACATAGAAATAATTGTATAGAGACAAAACATGTCATTGGGAAGAGTGAAGTATCAGCCGATTTCAGGACCTTCTTGAGAACTATATGGACCTCAAGAGTCATCATGGACTTGAGTGCACTTAATCATAATAAATTGGAGAAAGAATTACTGTGAATGCATTATATACATAATATCAGGTATAGCATTCTTATATATATTCTGAAATTATTTGTTGTACAGTGACATGACAGCTTTCATATGTGAAAGAGTGGATGATAACTGTAACTATTAATTAGTGTAGAATGAGTGGGAAATATTTGGAGTTTGTTATGTTGGGTATTTCAGCCACACAGACTAAGGAGTGAAAATTGTTCATTGTGTTTCTGAAAGCATTCCAAAAATAGTCAGGAGGATGATTGGAACATGGAATATCAAGTCATGCTGAGGTAAATGAAGTATAGTACTTCACTAGATGAGGTAGATCAGTGGTCCAGCATTAACATTCACCAGTTCAGATACTCCCAATGCTATTTTTGATATTACAGTTCCACTCGATAAGGTAGCAGCAAATTCATGATATCTGTTCTTGACTCTTTGCTTGCCAGTGAACCCCAGCTCAGAAATCAGTATTGTGAGAGCAGCTGAAGAACCAGGTAAGGAGCACAGTCGGAAAGATGCAGTGAATCGTAATTAAGCTTCCGCCTTCAGCAGAACCCCTTCCTTGGTGTCAGCTTCCAGTGCTGGTACTGTTTCTGTGTGTTAGCTCAGTCGGTGGTGGCTTTCAGGTCTTCTTCCAGTCTGCCGCTTATCTTTTGTTAACAGACTCTTGCTGTCATTTCAGCATTATTGCCGGTTCACTCTCGCCCCACATTGTTCCCCATTCCTTCTGTGACTCTCTATGTTCCAACCCTGATCTAGCTGTTTATAATTCAGACAAACCAGTTTGATTATGAGGCAAGGACCATAAAATCAGACCTCCAGGATGTCACTAACTTTACTTCCTGTATCATTCTGAACCCACATCCCTTTGCATTGCTGCTCATATGCCAGGGTGGCTAGTTGTAGCTGTGTATTTCCTGAATTTTCAGTCCTTTATTAAGCACAAGCTGAACATTAGCATTGTAGGCAGCTAATGATCTCATGGGCCTTAAATGAATGAATTCTTCACCAGCGTTATAATTGATTGGGTTGCATCTGCTGCAGTCCGCACTCCCAGTAAAGGTCTCTGTGAATGAGGATTTGCACAGTGACACAGGGAGGACTTCTTTCAATTGTGAAGAAGGCTGTACTTTTAGGATGGTGGGTCAGTCTGAAAGCTGTCATATAGAGTTGTAATGTTTTTAGCGCTTAACATCTAAAGCTTGTGTAGTTCATCCTACTGTGGGCACTCAATTGTTCACCTTGACCTGTACAACATTCAATCAGAAAAGTCCTTGTGTAGTGGAATATGAGGGCTGGGCCATAGGGTGCCAGGGGTTATATAAAATAAGCCCTTTTCGTTGCTTTGCTCTGAATAGAAAACAGACGCAAAAGTAAATATGAAGTATATGACGCCTGGATTTCCATACTCTGTCGGTAATAATGTAAGCTTGTAAGGTTTAGCTCAAATAATGTGGTTTCACAAAATATCCTAATGACTTGATTCATGGCCTTTGTAGTCATCAACTTTTGTAGTACATAAAATCCGAAGATTGACTTTTGTCATCATCATCTTGGCCTGTGTAAGTTCCATAATATTTGATTGCATAATTTCCTGCTGGCTGATAATTATTTCTGTGGTGTGCAATTCATCTGTCCACTAGTAACCAAAAAGTATCACTGGCTACTGGTCGGCCAAGCAGAATAAGGCCAGGTGCACCTGGTGACCAGATTTCACATGGATGCATAGGTTTATAGTACCACACACACAGACATAGACACACACACACAACCAAAACACTTTGATGCTCAACAGCCACTTCTCTTAGATCAGTGTTTCCCAATCCGGTCCTCAGGGACTCACAGCCGGTCCATGTTTTTGCTCCCTCTGAGCTCCCTGCCAGACAGTCCACATTTTTACTGCCTACCGGGAGCTGGGAGAAAGCAGAAACGTGGAGAAGGACTAGATTGGGAAACACTGTCTTGGATGAAGAAGACGACAGGGAAGAGTCACGGCAGAGACCTGTGGTACATAGGAACATGCTACTAAACATCTCATCAGCTTCAGAAAGTCAGTGAGACGTGAGAATAAGGATAACAGAAAATGGTGTGGAACTGAGTAACTCTCAGAAAGCTGTTGCTGTAATGTGCTAATATAAAAGAACATTACAAACCAATTTTAACACAGTATATTCATAGGCATTGTCCTGATTTAATAATAATTGGTAGCACTTTACTTAAAACAATCATCATAATGCATTATAGATATCTTCATAATGCATTATAATGCATTAATAGTATTATAAACACGGCTATAACTATTTATAAAAAGGCATAAAAAATAGCCTTGTGTATTATGCATTATGAATGCTCTATGAAGCTCTCTATAATGCACTAGATACCTCCGTGATGCATCATAATGCATACATAGTATTATAAACATGGCTATAACTATTTATAAATAGGCAGAACAAATAGCCTTGTGTATTATACATTATGAATGCTCTATGAAGCTCTCTATAATGCACAAGATACCTCCGTGAAGCATTATAATGGTCAGTATAAGCATTAATGTTGCTTTGTACTGCGTTATGAAGTTATTTCAAGTGCATTACAGAGATAAGAGCTTAATAGATCAATCATACTTCATAATATGCATATAAAGTGTTATAACTTTTTATAAATATAGTCCTGTTTATAATACTTCATGAATGCATTATGATACATTATGAAGGTATCTATAACGCATTATACAAGAGTGTTTGAAGTAAAGTATTACCGAACGTTTATATGTATAAACGTCTGCTTTTAACCCATCTGTATGTCTGAATCTACAGAGCAAATATACTCCGATCAGTCATTACATTAAAAACACCTGCCTAATATCGTGTAGGTCCTCCTCGAGCCACCAAAAAGCACTGACCTATCGAGACGCAGACTCCCGTATATTAACACTCTGAACTCTTCTTATGTTCCTGCGAGCTGCCGTCTCTTCCCCAGATTAACGACACACACGCACCTGGCCGTCCACATGATGGAACCTGACCCATCAGACCAAGCTACCTCCTACCATTGCTTAATGGTCCAGTTCTGATTTTCACGTGCCCATTGTAGGCACTTTGGACAGTGAACAGGGGTCAGAATGGGCCCTGTGACTGGTGTGCGGCTACACATCCCCGTAGGCAGCAAGCTGTAATACACTGTGTGCTCTGACACCTTCCTGTCATTGTGGGATCCGACCAAATGCGACAGCCTTCACTCCCCATGTGCATCAGTAAGCCTGGGTCACACCTGACCTTGTTGCTGGTTCACTGGTTGGCCTTCCTTTTACCACTTTTGGTAGATACTGACCTCTGCATACCGGGAACACCCCCTAGACCTGCCATTTTGCAGATGCTCTGACCTATTTGTCTAGCCACAACAATTTGACCCATGTCAGAGTCACTCAGATCCTTACATTTGCCCATTTTTCCTGCTTCCAACACCTCAATTTCTAGAATGATGATGATGATGATGAAACCCTTTATTGCTGTTGCAATACACTATGTCATGATTCACAAGTACCAGCGAAAAAACTGCCCGTCAACCCGACCATCCATATACACAAACATCACAGCGGTGAAGGTGAGGGATGGGGGGAGGTGGAGGTAGTGCAGCATAGACAGACAGCCATCCGGTCCTGCAGCCATGGAGACGCTGGTCACAGACCCGCCTGTTCACGCTGGGGGTATGAAGCGGGGAAGGTGAGGGATGGAGGGAGGTGGAGGTAGTGCAGCATAGACAAACAGCCATCCGGTCCTGCAGCCATGGAGACGCTGGTCACAGACCTGCCTGTTCACGCTGGGGGTGTGAAGCGGTGAAGGCGTGGGATGGGGGGAGAGGAATGCATGAGAGTCTCACTGCCTTGTCCTGCCAGGGGAGTTGTTAGTTCAGCAGCACCAATGCTGATTAGGGGGGAACCAAAACCAGATATAATAGGGTTGCTTGGGTTTCCGGGCGATAAGCTGTAATTTCCCAGCTCCTCTAATGTCCCCGCTGGTCTCCGCCATCCAATAACCTTTGCAAAGCCGTGAGCTTCTCCGTGATGTTATCCAATTTAGAACTGACTGTTCACTTGCTTAATATGTAATGGTACCCTTAACAAGTGCCATTGTAACGAGTCACCTGTCAGTGGTTTTAATGTCATGACTGATTGGTGTATATTACAAAAGCTAAAAGAGTATAATTTAGGATTAAATATAATCACTGTCATAATAACATTACAGTAATGATGATGATTAACATGAATTGTGAAGATGAATTTTCATTGATATCAAACTAACATGTTATTACAGTTTTACTGTTGCTTCACACAAAGCCCCTTCATGCAAACAACCTGTTCTCAGGTCCCTTTTTTGATGTGATATGTGATGTCTGTCCCTGACTGCTGTACGATAGATTGATGTACTATGGTTTGAGGTGGCCGGGTGGATAGCTGTGACGCACGGCGTGGTGTCGGTAGGCCGCAGCAGGCTCCAGTTGCTCTTAGGACTTTCCATGTGGAGTCGAGTGCGATGAGCTGTCCAACCTGCCCCCCCTAGTTGGCACCCTCCCCTGCCTTGTTCTCATGTCTGTGTGTGTGTGTCTGTTCTCAATATTGTGTGTAATATTAGTATTATGATATGATGTGTATGTATTGACCTGTATTTTTTTTTATAGGTGCCTTTATTTTGTTTGTCTTAAATTAAATGGGATTTTATGCATCAGCCGAGAGGAACTCGGGGAGACAGTGTTAGAAGGTCCTGGGTAAGGTTCTTGTATTGTAGTCTGTTGGGATTTTGTCCAACAGGGAACCTTCTCTCCTAGCCTTTCCAATCCCCGCTCAACCCTTTCCTTTGAACTAAATGTGTCTCGTGTGTGTCTCTGTGCCTGGTCTCTCATGCCTTTCTCTCTTACGACGACGACTCTCTTTACAGGCGCACCATCAAGCTGGTTTTCAAGCATCCTTGCCTTCCCAAGGCAATTAAAAAGAAAGCAAAAAAAGTAAAAACAAGCAAAAAAAAAAAATTATGGGGCCTCTTAATTTCAAAATACTGTGGCACTTTACTATAACCCATATTACGAAAGGAATCTCTATGTGTATACATATATAAATATGCCCATAATTATGTATTCATGTTTGTGTGCGACTAACCTTCCAATAGATGAGCATTTGGGGGAAAAAAAAGAAAGTTTAAGACGCTAAGCGCTAACAGTTTGGAACCTGTTTGCTTCTCTGTTTCTGTGTAGGTGTCTATAGTCAGCCTTATAGCTAATGCCCTGGGCTACTCCGATCTAGGGCCTATTAAATCTCTCAGGACACTAAGGGCGCTGAGACCCCTCAGGGCTCTGTCACGTTTTGAAGGGATGAGGGTAAGACCCGAAGCTGAGCGGCTGATCTCCCTGCATGCCAGCTGAACAGCCTAAGCATGCTGGAACTGATCAAAAGGCCACCTTTTTTGATTAAGGAAACGTAGATGACATTAAAGCCGTCATGCTTCCATCCACACACATGCTCAGGGGAAACGTCATGATGCAGCTGTGGCATTTTAAAACCATAGAAACCAGTGGCTACTTTGATCACTCACTCTGAAAATGGGAAGAAGATCAAATGGATATTAAAATACACTGATATAGGAGCCATGAAGTTTCATATTTAATCTGAAATAGAGGGTTACACTGTAAAGCTGCCTCATCACAATTTTTGAAATAATCATAAATAAATTAGCCCCAGAACAATGAATAAAACAAAAGAAAAAAAATCACTCAAAACCAATGCAAATGTGTAGAATATTGGCCTGAACATTGGCTTTGCAAGGGCTTTTAATTAATGACCCCCCTCCCCCCTTCTCCTCTAACCACCACCCACCTTATCTCGTGCCCTTATGCATTTTGTACAGAGAGCCCCCAGCAGCAACAAAGCACCATCATTAAAAAGGGACTAACTCAGACAGAATGTCGGTAACAGAGCAAAAATACTATGTACAACATTCATTCTTCTTGCTCCCTATCATTTAGAATGAATGAAAAGATCAAAATCAATTTGTTGTTCACTAGCAATCTGTGCTGGAATAAACAGAGGACTTTTCATTGCTTTTTCCTGATGGTGCTCATACAGTTGCTTCTGGTTCTTGTCATGCCATTGTTTTCTTGTCTTATATACTGAGCTTCTCTTCTCCATTCCCTGGCCCTCAGAATCTCTCCCACCTGGCTCTTGTCCTGTATTTGCCCAGCTCAGCATTTTCGGGCCAGTGAGTAGCACAGATGACTGCAGGAGGCCACATCCCATTCAGTTGCTGATGCAGGATGTGTTTGCGGGCCTGAGAAAGCCCTGATCCCTGCGCCTTCACACATGGACATGGGTTGGGATCGATGTCCAAAGCTTCTGCAGGCATTAGCGTTACATTTGCGACCTTGAGGTTTAGCCATTTCGATTATGGAAGCGAAGAAAATAATATTGTTCTTGTGTCAGCTGCAGGCTGAGGCTTAGGAAATCGACAAGGCTGCTTGCTTTGCTCAAAGCCCTTGCTGTATTCATGGCAAAAACAGGACCAAGGTGGGAGCTGGGGATTTCCCCCACAAAAATGACCAGCTTCATTTTCATAGGCAGAAAGCATAGGAGTGTTAATTTAATTAATTTAAATTAATCACCGTGGAGCCTGTATTCAGAAACATAATACACTGAGTGTTACTGTACCCACTCTAAGAAGCCAAATCTGTGTCAAATCATAGAAGGCGAAGGGTCACCTGAGGTGTACAAAATTCCAATTTTGTCTAATTGCGACACAAAAATATTGAATTTCACAAAAACTATGAAGTGTATAGTCACCATTAGGAGTACCTTTATTTTAAAAATATTGGACTGCTGCAGATTGCATTGTCATTTTTGGGTATATTATAAAAGTATGCAGTAAAACATTTCAGCTGGCACAATGCTTGGTGCACTTCAGGTGCTAAATTCAGAAAGTGGAACATCAGACGACGTGGGCAGCAAAAATGCTCTGCAGAATTTGCAATGAAGTTTACTTTTAAGTTCTGACCCAACCTTGCTCCGTACAACCGTTTAATGTGCTCATTGAGGAAGGTGGGTGGATAAAGATGAATTTCTATTTTTGGTGAAACAAAATAGATATGATAAGTGGAGACACCATATACAACAGAAGCGCAACTTTACTTAGATCCTTCTGTCCTATTTCTAGAAATCATTTATATGCAAGAAACTATAGCAACAGGGTCCTATTCAGAAGATAGTTTCTCACCATTTTTAGAATGGTAAATTGCTTTGTGGCTATATTTGTAATTTTCAATTTATTCCAGTTACTATTCCAGGAACAAACACAGGAAGTTGGCAAGAAGAAGTACAGCTAAAATCTTAAAAAAATATATTTAAATTACCCAGGATGGTTCCTGGGCCTCAGACAAACACAAAGTGTTTGGTAGTTTACAAAATGTTGAAATCTGTAAGGCAGAGCACCAGCCAGAGCTAGCAAATGTTTATATAGAGTAGAGGTTGGGTCAGAATTTTCATAAATTTGCGAGAGCCTTGTGCTGTGCGGAGATGTTTTGGGTCATTGTAATGTGGGTGGCATTTGGTTGGTATGTGTTGTATGCGTGATAGTGGGTGGAATGGCAAAGAATACAAGCTGCATTCCAGTATGGCAGTATTCAGAGAAGTATATGTGTGTCACTGCACCTGGAAAAATAGGTCCTGCTCTCAAATTTATTTGTGAGCCAGCTTGATGTATGTGGTGTGGGCTACAGCCTGCAGCCCGGAGATGAAAGGAGGGACAGTGGGACACAGTCAGCCAGATGGCCATCATTATTAATATCAGACTTTTCCCTCCAATGATGGCAAATAAAAAAACATTAAATGTCAAAAGCAAAGGCCTGTATGGTGCATTTACCAAAAGAACTCTGGTCCCTTCTGTCATATTAGATAAGAATCGAACAGTAAGGACCACAGTAACGTTTGACTTAATCTTCGGCGTTACACAGAAATGTCATACGAGCATGCAGCTGCTTTGGCCAGGCAGTGCGTATTCTGGCACAGCATCTATTCACCAGTTATCGGATGTTCTCACACTGTGGTGCCTTGTCTTTCCCGGTCTAGGTGGTGGTCAACGCCTTGGTGGGCGCCATCCCTTCCATTATGAATGTGTTGCTGGTTTGCCTCATCTTTTGGCTGATTTTCAGTATCATGGGTGTCAACCTGTTCGCTGGGAAATATTACTACTGCTTTAACGAGACCGCAGAGGAGTATTTTGACTCCAACGTTGTCAATAACAAGACCCAGTGCTTCCAGTACATCAATGCTAACTATACTGAGGTTAGGTGGAAGAATGTCAAGATCAACTTTGACAACGTAGGTGCTGGATATCTAGCCTTACTACAAGTGGTGAGCATCCCACTCCTTAACACCATTCCTGCTTTCCGGTCCTCCGTGCTTCATACTCCCAGTCCTTCTTCGCCCCTCTGAATCAACTTGCATTTCATGGACATATACAGTGTTCTTTCATTTCTGATACAAATTTACAGTGATGTCAGTCTAACTAAATGCATTGACTGACAAGTCTTGTAAAATCAGAAGGTCTAAACTGTATTTCAGCATCATTGTTAGTGAGACTCAGCACTCTGACCTACCATAACCAACAATGAGACACAATCCATATCTTCTTGAGCTTCAAGACACAGCTAGTCTAAATAGGAATATAGCCAAGAGTAAATCCCACCAGTCTTGCAGTTGTTATACGCAAACACCAAGTATGTTTCATTAGTTGCCCAATGACTTTGCTTGATGGGCTTTTGGGTTGTAAAACACATAACCATGAAGTCCAATAGCCTCTGTTTTTTTCTTTTCTTTTCTTTTCATAAAGGCCACATTTAAAGGCTGGATGGATATCATGTACGCAGCTGTGGACTCCAGAAAGGTAAAGCATTTTCATGTCTATGTGCTATGTAAGGTGTCTGTTCTCAGGTGACACATGCCATTAGTCTATGGAACTGGAAATGTCTTAGGGCTCGATCTTCATATCCCTGCATTCCTGATGTGATGTCTTGGTCTGCTTTTGGTTTTCTGTTGGTGTGCAGGTGGAAGATCAACCAATCTATGAGGACAATATCTATATGTATATATATTTTGTTATATTCATCATCTTCGGCTCATTCTTCACCCTCAACCTCTTCATTGGTGTCATCATCGACAACTTCAACCAGCAGAAGAAAAAGATAAGACCTCCTTGTTCTTTCCCCTCTCTGCTTTATGTCCATAAAATTGCACAAAGAAATGGAGATTTCAGTGTGTCTCTTCTCTTACAAAAACCATGCAGCATTCTGCATTGTTCAGAGTATTAATTACATGTTGAACTTCTGGGAAATAAACAACATTTAGCCATAAGACATACTTTTGCCATTACAGCCACTGAGGATGCCATGATATATTACAGATATGTGTTGGGCCGAGGACACAGTAATCTGGGGTATAACTTTTCCCAGGTTGTAACCTAGTTTCTGTTTCCCCCTATACTTTGGAGGTCAGGACATCTTCATGACAGAGGAACAGAAAAAATACTACAATGCTATGAAAAAACTGGGCTCCAAGAAACCACAAAAGCCCATCCCTAGGCCATCGGTCTGTCTTATACTCTTTCTCCATTGATCTGTGCTATAATTCTGTAGTTCTTACTCTGTATATGTCTATGAACACCTTGTAAGAATGCGTTGCTATTTACATTTTAAAGTGACACTTGCCTTAATTTCTTCTTCAGCACTTCTGTACCTTACAGAGCAGTACATCTTATCACTAAGATACTGACAATGCACCTTCCGAAACTCTTACCCTTCCAGAACAAGATTCAAGGGATGGTGTTTGACTTTGTGACGCAGCAGGTTTTCGACATCTCCATCATGATTCTGATCATCCTCAACATGGTCACCATGATGGTGGAAACTGATGACCAGACGCCAGAAATGGAGAACATTCTTTACTGGATCAACTTCATTTTCATTGTTGCTTTCACTAGTGAATTTGTACTGAAGCTCTTTTCCTTACGCCATTACTACTTCACTATCGGCTGGAACATCTTTGACGTAGTTGTGGTCATCCTCTCAATTGTGGGTGAGTGAAGTGAAGGACTGGATTTTGATGGAGGGATTATTGTAGTATTGTCTTCACTCAGTATGTATATCTTCAGTTCCCCAGCTTAGTCTACAGTTTTCAATATTTCAGTTACATACTGTATATTTCTTAAAAGCTTCATACAAAATTTGCTGTTAAAATTAACAATTAATAGTAGAAAATAGCATAATGAAAGTTTTAAAATGCTTTTACTGTTTTCTTAGTATCACAACAAAATATTCAAATTGGATGTTGTTTTTTTTTTTTTTTAAATTAAAGTATTTCTTATATGTTCTTTTCCAAAACATAGGTATGTTCCTGGCGGACCTGATTGAGAAATACTTTGTTTCACCAACTCTCTTCAGGGTGATCCGTCTGGCCCGAATCGGCCGCATTCTGCGTTTAATCAAGGGGGCCAAGGGAATCCGGACATTGCTGTTCGCACTGATGATGTCACTTCCTGCCTTGTTCAACATTGGTCTGCTTCTTTTTCTGGTCATGTTCATTTTCTCAATCTTTGGCATGTCCAACTTTGCCTACGTTAAGAGGGGAGCTGGGATCGATGACATGTACAACTTTGAGACATTCGGCAACAGCATGATCTGTCTGTTCATGATCACAACCTCAGCAGGCTGGGATGGCCTGCTGTTGCCGATCCTTAATTACCCACCCGACTGCAGCCCAGACAAGGAGAACCCAGGCACTTCAGTGAAGGGAGACTGTGGCAACCCCTCTGTTGGCATCTTCTTCTTCGTCATGTACATCATCATCTCTTTCCTCATTGTGGTCAACATGTATATTGCCATCATTCTTGAGAACTTCAGCGTGGCCACTGAGGAGAGTGCAGATCCACTGAGTGAAGATGATTTTGAAACCTTCTATGAGATTTGGGAGAAATTTGACCCAGACGCGTCGCAGTTCATCGCCTACGAGAAGCTGTCGGACTTTGCGGATGCGCTGGAACACCCGCTGCGGGTGCCTAAACCCAACACCATCGAGCTGATCGCCATGGACATGCCCATGGTGAGTGGAGATCGCATCCACTGCTTGGACATCCTGTTTGCCTTCACCAAGCGCGTGCTGGGCGACAGCGGCGAGCTGGACATGTTGAGGCAGCAGATGGAGGAGCGTTTCGTTGCTGCAAACCCTTCCAAGGTGTCTTATGAGCCCATCACCACCACTCTCCGCCGCAAGCAGGAGGAAGTGTCGGCCATCGTCATCCAGCGTGCTTATCGTGCCCACCTGGCTAGACGGGGCTTCGTCCCCAAGCAGAGGGCCGGCAACAACAAACTAGAGAATGGAGGGACCAATCAGGAAAAATTAGGGGGTACCCCCTCCACCGCATCCCTCCCCTCATATGACAGTGTAACAAAACCTGACAAGGAGAAACAGGAGGAGAACGATGGGAGAGGCAGAAGAGAAAAGGGCAGAAACCAAAAAGACATCAGGGAATCTAAGTGTTAAAATTAATTAACAATAACGATAATAAATTCAAGCATAGTGAAAGGAATCCCTGAATCCATACTAAATAAATGTACAGATAACTTCATTTGCAATTAAAAAAAGAGAAAAAAACACAAAAAGAATTGTTTACAGACTTCTGAAAAGTATCAATGCAGAAGAAGCAGCTCGGTTTCTTACAGCTTTGAAGACACTTAAACCAAACATACTGTAAGCAGCTTACTGTGTGACTGTCACATCAAGAATACAATTTGGAAAAAAAGATCTGAACAAATAAGGAAGGAGTTCTGCACTGGCAGACTGTGGACCATGTTTCCTGGGAGACTGTCTGCATCAAGACAGGAAGGTGCTCGGAGAAGGATAGACGTGCAAGATGAGATCTCCAGGCCTGGGCACGAGTCATGCCTCTGTAGAGTTTTCTCAAAGAAGCTCCTGCTGTGACTTTCTTAAGCATTCAGGAGGGTTTTGTCTGTCATATCCTGTAATGGAAACACCGAAATGACAGAATACAACAAGATCAAATAAAAGTAAACTTAAAATAGGAAAATGAGAGAATGAAAAAACTATAGGTTTTTCTGTTTGACCATGCTGAATATACCTGCATCTTAACATTATTTGAGCAGCATAAAATGAGAAAAAGAGGAAAAAAATCATTCAACATTCAGCCCATGTCACTAAAGTCTTCTCATTTTATCTTTGTTATACCTGCATTACAAAAGCAGTTTTCTACGCGGCCTTTCACACCGATTGGGAAGGGGGAATTAATTAAGGTTTTGACTTGGGCTGAAGGGGACTTGCTCAGACAGATTTCCAAATAAGTAAATAATTGTTCTCGTTCAATGCATAGAAATGACTTGCATGATGGCATGTTTTGATCAGGAATCTTGCATGAATAATCATAGTCCACAAGACACTAATACTTGGACCACAACAGTGGCTTGACTGTAAGTTTGAGGCTGTCCACTGGAAAAACTAAAATGAAGAAATTGATTATTGTTACCCTGAAAATGGTTGACTATGCTGAGTAGAGCATACAATCCTACCTTTATGATTCTTTCTTATCAACTGACAGGTTTTTTCATTGAAGCCTCAGTAGTTGATGTTCCAACAACACATCTGGCCCATTAAAAGGATGAATTTTGCTGTTCTGGATTATTATAAATGTTGTGTTGGTCGGAGTGATCATTTATATGTAGAGAACACGAGAAGGAAACACTGACGGAATAACTGAAATTGTAAGGTAAATCTTGGGTATGCAGCCTCTTCCTTTATATACAGCAACGTAGTTTACTGGCCAGTCATTTGTGACTTTTTTGTAGTAAGAAGACATCATGGGACGTCAATGTGGTGGTCAGAGCTGAAGTTGAGGGTTAGGGGTATAATTCGCTGATTTACATTTATTTTAATACCTCCCAAGGCTTTGTATTGAGAGAGAGAGCATATTAAAGTAATAGCCTTGAGATATGTATACTTTTTTTAAAAAATAGGATCTAATTACTGTTGATATTTTTTTTCATTGTTTCTCCTTTACATACTGTGTTCTTTTTCTTGCATTTTTGTCATATCATTGTGGTAAGTTTGTCTGTACTTTTTTTAATATTGAATTTAGCTGGTGTTATGTTTTAACTCCATTAAAGACAAGAATTATGCATTAGATGATAGGAACGCTCAGGAGAGGGGGGGCACGGTGTGAGCTGTGGCTGATGTAGAGGGTGAAGCCAAGGTGGCTTGCTGTTTTGTACAAGACCTGCCATAGTTTGACTGAGAAACCCTGAATATTACAGGGATGTGCTGTAAGGAACAGGAGCAGAGAACTGTTTTCATTGTCAAATGACAAGACTGAATGCTATGCATGTAGACTTTACCGCCCATTCTCAGGAGAACTTGTTGAAGTATTTTTATGAGCTAAGAACAAGCAAATATGAAACCTAAATATGACAAAGAAAAGCCTTTCAATTTTAGTTTCCATGATGTGTAATGTTGGCTAGTTCATGCGACAGGTCATGGCTGAGCCCCTCAGACAGGCCTGCCGCTGGACGACCTGTTTGGTATTTTTCCGTAGAGAGTTTGTCCAAAGCAAAACAATAGTGATATTATCCCCCTCTGCATACACTCATTTATAGTAATGATATGGAAATTGGAGTAAGTAGAAAGATGAGGCATCACAGGAAATGGCTTAAACGTGGTTGTATAAACTGCACACATGTGTATGGTTGGGGTTTCAACAGAAACCCCTGGAGCCTATCAGCTCCGAATAAGTGTTATGAATGCTGGACAGCCATATTTCTCTAGAGGAAACGAATCCCAAACAAATGCCAAATAGCATACAGAGCACTGGACGCATCTTACTGTGAGCCGAGACACACCACACCAGAGCTTTTGCACTTCCTGTTGTGCAGTGATGTCACTTCCTGTCTATGAATCCCCCTCCCCTTTCGAGTTTTTTGGTCCAGTTGCTGCATGAGGTCTCCAAATCAGTGTGGGTGTCGACTTGAACCAAATAAACTCTGATTGAAAACCATAAAAACAAATAATGGCATCCATTCTTTTCTGTACCCATCTAGGATATAATGTATAAAACAAAAGTAATCACATTAATAAAAAAATATGTACAGAACAGGCTATGTTGTAAACGGCACAAAATGCTGAAAAGTTAAGGATGAACTTTTTAAGAGATTATAAATAATGTAATATATAATTTTATTTTAACGGCATGCATAGTCTTTTGTAAATACAGAAATTTAAAATACAACTACTACTATTAATCTAATAACAAATATTAATAACAATAGAATGGCTTCCAGCTAATGCCCTGTCACGTTTGTTAGACTGTGACACATTCGTTAGATTATATAGGTTTTTTGAGACACTTTTCACAGTATAGCAGGGAATCAATAAAAAATAAAAAAAAAAACTATTAAAAGCAAAAAAGTATATCTATCTAATATACAGACACAGACACACACGTGCATATTATATATACATATATATGTATACACACACCTCACACATATATACATTATACGGCCCGTCACTCTCCTTACTCCTTGTCCCTGCTCGCCCCTGCAGTACTACCGACAGTAGTTGCTCATGATATGCGGACGACCAAACAATCCTGGGTTTGCCACTTGGCAATACACAGTGTTGTACAAGCTGCTTGGTTAAGATTGTGTAGCCGGAGATGGCGAGAGGATTGCGCTGCCCTTTTTTGCACATCTCTGAAATTGTCCTGCCCACCCACCCCTCACCTACATATACATGCGTGGAAACCCGCACACATGATACGTTTCCTGGCCCGAAAGCGGACTCTCTCCCACAAGCAGATCATCCCGGCTCGCACTCACGCGGCACGGCAGAGTTTTGTGCCGACCTTGTCCGTTCATCCGATGGCTCCCTTGAAGCACACCAGTGCCATTGAATTTTGATATTTATGTGTTTCATTCATATTTACTTTTTATATTTCGTCCAGTTTGTTTCAAGCGCAATTTCTCTTGACAGCATGTGCCTTTTTTCTGCTGTTTTTGGTAAAAAAAAAATATATAAAAAATCTGATGCTACACCAAAATCTTTAAGCCTTGGGAACTAGTTTAATGGAGCATAAAGGGAAACATCTACCAGTAACATAAGTACGTAACAATACGAGACTGCAACCAGTAAGACAGTGTTTTTTACAACATGGGACATTTAAAACATTCAGTTATGGCTTAGTCTGTTTTGTCACTGGGCTACTGAAAAGGAGTTTGCCATTTAAACCTGTTTCAGGCTTCTGCTCATTTTTGACATCTGTTTCTTTATTTTTCTATTGATATTTATTCTGTAACTATTTTATTTTTGTAGCATGATTGAAATGCTATTTTTCCGCTGAAAATAAAAAGTGCTTATTGGTTGTTGTTATCATTTGCCTATATAATGACTTAGGAGAGGAGACAGTGACAAGCACTTGGACTCTAAGTAAGAACTTAAGAACGAATGTCTTCATTTGAGCACGAACTTTTTTCTTAACAATAAAGCAGCCTTCCAGTTATGCATTGTATTGCTTTTTTCTTCAGTCTCAGGAATCTGATGTACGGGGTTGGCAGTCTGTATCCTTCTGTACGTGTAGAGATTGCATGTCCTCTCTGCACCCCTCCCTGTCTTATGCCCTATGCACCCGAGATAGGCTCCAGGGCCCCTATGCGACCTTCACTGGAAACAGATGGATGGACACAGGAATGAACACAATATTTGAATTATTTTCATTGTCTTCCCCCTGAATATTGAAACCACATTGGTTTCTAGGCTAAAATATGGGCTCCCCAGGTCTAGAATAAGGTCAAAAAAGTTATTCCTGTAATATGTCTGATTTTTGACCATAGCTAACTGCTATAGTACTATGCTACAATCGCAGCCTTCGTCGGAAGCAGTGTGAAGACAATGGAGGTGATGACTATGCCACTGCTTTAATTCCTAACAGTCTTCACTGTATGATGTTATGAAAATAACATAACTAATCTGGCTTGAACTAAAAAGACTTTTTTTTCATTAGCAGCAGATGAGTCAAAGGTACTGAGCAAGCATGCGGGTTCGGGGTGATCATAGTAACCCGAGCTATTTATGGTCTGTCGTCTAAATTTGTCGTGGTACCACAACTCCCCCCCCCCCCAATTGGCAAAATGTACTGTGAGGCTGGGGGGGGCCTAAAGTCCAGGGCCGATTTTTAATCCCAGTCCAGCCCAGTACCCATCAATTTAAGTCTGTGTTGTCTGTGGTGTCTTTGCTCACAGCCCCTAATGTACACGGTAGGTGCTTCTGTGGAAAATATTGTGCAGTTACAAGGGGGAGGGGCAACACTGCAGCTGTGACATGAAATGCAGCAGCGAGGGCTGAGTCAGCAGCTCCCTGCCAGTGGGACTCACTGCCTGTGTCAGTGTGCTCCGAAAAGGGTAGGGAAAGAAATCAAGGGCTTTGAAAGGAAAGTGAACACTGCATCCTGCCAGGCTCCCACGAAACTCACTAATAACTATAACGGCGTGGCGTTTGATGAATGCATGTAGCGGCGCCATCTTCCAGTAGGAGAGATCTTAGATGTTTATGAAGTCAAGTCCAGTTTGATATACCTAATCTACCCAGTGAGGATGGGAGCATCACAAACAGGCCGGGTGATTGATAGTTGTGTTTAGCTGTCTGCTCATTCTGCCATTTTTTAGCCATTTTTTTTATTGACAGGAAATAGAATTATGAAAAGCGCATTTATCAAAAAATGGGCTTTCCACTTCAAAGCTGCAGCAGAGTAAATTGTACAGTCCTTCACTGTGAAATTCACTGAGCATTGCATGGAACTTCACTGCAGCTTTATAATATTATATTATACTTTTTTATTTATTATATTTTTTTGAAATACTGTAATAATTCATTTTAATTAATCAGTTCATTAATATCTTGGCCTCCTCATTTCCAGCTTTGAGGGTATGAAGGGCTACAATTTACATATTTCTTTTATTATTTTTCAGCGTCAGTGTCTGTCCTGCTTTATTGCTTTGTCAGTGTGAAATATAAGCAGCCTAATTGGACCTGAAACAACAATGAAACATTTGGTATGAATCTGAACTAAATAGAAACCATCCAGAATTGATATTTAATATTTAAACATTTCCTTTATTTTACTGTCCATGTAAATCGACTTCAAATGCGGTTTAGCTCCTGATTTTCCTGGTATTTCATTCAGCTCACTAATACCTTGTTTATTTAACATTTTAATTGACATGATACTCTGGACACATCCATGTTACATTCCACTGAAGAATATATTTCCAGTTTTGTAACAGTTAAAGAGGGTGTCTTTTTGAAACCATGATGCACACAGTTTTTGCCATTTGTACAGTAGACTGAGGTATAGCTTCATGCTGCATTACTCATCTGGTTCTTCCTATTATTTCAAGTAACATCGCGTGCACCAGTACAGCCTATAAGCACACATGCTTTTAATGTTTGCATCTCACACAGCGAATACTGAACGAAACAGCAAATACTACAGTAAATATCTACACTTCTTTTTCATTAAGAACCTAGAAGCCATGCATTCATTTCCTGAAGAGATAAAATTTTGGGCAATCTTTGAGAAATGTTTTAACTTCCAGATGACACACTGTCAGCGTCTTCACATCAAATAAAGAAAAACAAATCATGTCAAACAGCACCATGTGAATATTATGGTTATACAGTACATAGTATAAACCAGCATTTGGTTACTGAAGTTTAGAAGCATGATAAGATGATCATGCTAATATATGTAGATTTGGCAGCCCCAAATAACTACCACCTTCCTCTTCCTTAACCCTGGTTCATTCTTCTATTCCCTCATTCTTCCCAATCATAGAGATGGAGTCTGACTGGTCTCAGGCACATACAGACCAACTAGAGTGTTGGCACAGCTGACTGTGAAGGATGCTGGCCAGATGTTGCTCTTTTGAATGTACGGCAAGCGCAGCAGCTCTTCACTGTCCTTCCTCTGTTCCCAACCACTGTTACAATGCTGCAGTTTTTGCCATGAAAGCACCGTGCAGAGTAACCAGGTGCATCAGTGGACTCTCATCCAAAAGTGCTGATGGGGGGGGGGGGGGGGGGGGGTCGAGAAGAAGCACCGGCGAGGAGGAGGTCCATGATTCATGATGAATAAAAATGAGGCAATGAATTCACAGTCTTTGTCTGAGAGCAGTAATCAGTAAGCGCTTGTATATTAAAGACGCTGACAATCACACCAAAGGCACTTTCAAAGCACATGATTTATATTCATATTTTCTGTCAAGTAACTGGTCTCACTTGACATCAGGGGGAATTAAGACGGCAACATACATTTTGTTTACTCTCTAAATACTGCTGTATTCCCACCATTATCATCATATTTCACTTCCTAGTTAACAGTCATCTGTACCATGAACTGCTAATAACAATATACAATTTCCAATAAGCAGAAGAATTCTGGAAAGACAGTTCTGCCATAGATCAAGATTTGATAGATACCAGGTCATATTTCTTTTATATTAACTACGGATACGGTTAGAATTCATTTTAATCCACGTTAGACTTTGTCAAGTCTAGTCAGTTTTTTCTGTAGCACATTTTAACCCTAACCTAACCCTAACCCTAACCTAACCCTAGCTCCATACAGTGTGTGTGTATATATAAACCAAAGAAAAAATGTAAAAAATAAAAGAAACATTTTCAAATCACACAATACAAATACAGGTGACTCTAAAAAAACTCTAAAATCTTCGGTCAATAGATGTGTTTTTAATCTAGATTTAAAAGATTTAATGGAGGGTGCTGTTCCAACATGTAGGGCCAGGCTGTCCCACAATTTCTGTCCACCCACAGAGAAAGCACATTCCCCTTTTAGCCACAATTGACATTTTGAGCCACAAAGCAGAAGCTTGTCAGAAGACCTTCATGCTCGACTTGGACAGTACAGATGGATAAGCTCACTCAGATAATCTGGTGCTAGACTATTCAACATTTTAACCAAAATTTTAAAATCAACTCTAAAATGCACTGACAGCCAGTGCAATGAAGCTAAAACTGGAGTAATTTACAAAGATTGGTAAAGAAAAAACAGACAAATCAAGAAATTACTAAAATATAATTGTAAAAAATGGGAATGCCACTCATTGCTCATTTCACATTCTTCTTAAGTCACCAGTGTGTAAATTCACCGCTCTTTCAATAACACACTTACAGCTTCTAGCTGAAATCAGGAAAACAAGATGTAATGATATTATATAATATGTTTTTTGTGACTCCTTCCAAGTTAAAATCTCCATCCTCCTTTCGTTTTGCCTGTGAGTACAATACCACAGCTTGGCAAGGCAGGATTGTGGAGCAGGGAGCATACAGAAAGTGGATTGGGGAGGTGCTGTATGACTCGGAAAACCCCAGAAAGGCTATTCAGTACCATTGAGAAGTAGATGTATATTCCAGGAAGTGCGCATCTGCAGTGGTCTGAGCCTGTTGTGCTGACGCTGTAACACATCACTTTGTATGATGCCACCTAAACAATTGCCTATGAACGCCTACACCCTAGTGGCAATAAAATGAACTACATCTACATCTCTCATGCAGTCTATTGCGGTATCGTGGTCTGAAACATGGGTATGTCGGTGTTCCCCAGACCAACCTCACTGCCCAAGAGCTTCCCAGTCATATGATTCCCCATAATATTACATCTGAAATACCCGAGAGCTATTTTACTTTACATAATACAGAAAAAATATATAGAGCCAATAGGCAAAGTAATGATGAAAATATCACATTACTAACATTGTATATTAACATCTATGATTTTTAAGTTGAGCCAAGCACAACAAAAGAAACATATTAACACAAGCTATAGCAGTCAAATACTGTACACTCAGGCTAAGGACGATATTTAAATATCCGACCTGGAATTATATATATCTTTGCAAGTGTATTTACAGGACTGCCAACAACTTTCAGACTCTCACGTTTGAAGAACGAAATCTATATTATCCCATTATAAAACTAAAATTTGCTACATCTAAAATTCTGGGGTAATTTGCAAAACCTGCAGACTATTTACAAGGTATAAAACTGTTGCATACATGTAAATACGTGTACAGTCTCAAATTGAAAATCTCACGCCAGCCAGCTGACCAGAGTCGGCAGCCCTATGTTTACGTGCACCGCCACTACTGAGTTGCATTTAGCCAGCAGATGTCCATATGCTAGGTGAATTATGGACTAAACAGTAGATTTGAGTAGAGTAGAGTGACTTACGATGGCCAAGCTTATTTTTCAGAGAGCTTCACACCTTGTGCTTCTGGGACATGCTTCAGATCAGATCACATGATCAGACAATGAAACGTAATCGAATCTTTTAGTTTAACAGGAAAGGACCAGTATAATCTAACGCAACCGCTGGATGTCTGATTGACGAGCCATATTATTGGTTGTTTTGGTAAAACGCGGGAAACGTGTTTCGATAGCCGGGTTGTTACATTATCGCAGTGTTTGATGTGTGTTTACTCAGAGCTTGGTAATATTTAGAAAGTTACAGAGTTACAGACATGTGTGATACGCCTGTTTTGCGCTCTTTTGTGCTCGTTAGGGTGCCCACACGTCCTCTTTTTCCCGGACCTGTCTTCATTTTTTGGGACGTAAAATGTCAGAAATATTTAGCTTTGTTTCGTGTTGACAGCTGCTGTCTACAGTTAGCATACTTTCTGTATGCATATTTGCATTGCTTTAACGCCTTTCTTTGCGAGCGTGGTAAAATTGGTTTTATACTGGATATTCGCTAGATATTCGGTTTTACCTCTCCTATATTTGAAAACGACACCACCAAAAATCACTAAACTGACATTTTATGTTTCAGGAGTATACAGATTCTACTACAACATGGTATCTTGACTGATACGTTCATCTTTGGTTGCCGCTATGCAGCGTTTTCCGCGGAACCAATAAACCAGCATCAGAACCGCAACCTTTGTTAGGGACCGTCTACAAAGTGCATTCATTAAGAACGAGGGAACCAAGGATGGGTACTGGAGCATTTCTGCTATGATTTTCTGACAGTCAAATCTGCGAATTTCTTCCAAGAAGAACACTTGGAGGAAGCACAAACAATTTGAGTTGATAATTAACTCTTAAAAGTGACACGATGGGGCGGCATGGTGGTGCAGTGGTTAGCACTGTTGCCTCACACCTCTGGGACCCGGGTTCAAGTCTCCGCCTGGGTCACATGTGTGTGGAGTTTGCATGTTCTCCCCATGTCGTCGTAGGGTTTCCTCCGGGTACTCCGGTTTCCCCCCACAGTCCAAAAACATGCTGAGGCTAATTGGACTTGCTAAATTGCCCGTAGGTGTGCATGTGTGAGTGCATGGTGTGTGAGTGTGCCCTGCGATGGGCTGGCCCCCCATCCTGGGTTGTTCCCTGCCTACCCAGTAGGATAAGCGGTTTGGAAAATGGATGGATGGAAGTGACACAATTATTTCATGTATAATAAACCAATTTGTGACGCTGCAAATGTTGTAGCAGTTGTCAAATATGGCACCTGACTTGCTACTGCTGAAACTTTATAGAAAACCCCTATGACCAGTATACAGTCATTCAATACACTTCCTGAAAAATTACAAAAAATCAGGCAAATGAATTTCTGTCGCTTGAAAGGCTGTAGTAGTTGCTGGATATGACGACTGACTCACTACAAGTGGAATTATACAGAAATCTCCATTTAGAAGTATACAGTAATTCAGTAACTTTTTTGAAAAATTATAAAAACCAACCAGATGAATTTCTGTCATTTGAAAGGCTGTAGTAGTGGCCAAAAACGACGACTGACTCACTGCAAGTGGAATTTCAGGGCCTGCAAGCTTGGACCCCTCAGTACTGCCCTGTCTGGGATGCTCTTCTCCTTGTTATTCCTGCCCTTAGGTGCCTTTCACTGGATGACGACCTTCATATCTGGAAACATCCTTCTGGTGAGTTGTGCCTTTCCTACTGCTGTCCTGTCTGACCATTGTACACTTTAAAATGATATGACATAACATGGGTGAACATCATGTTGAAGTGAATAAATAAAAGAAATAAAGTAACACTTAGTATTCTTGGAATACCGCTGCCTTAGTTCTTTATATGAATATTGTCATACATTGTGTAATTTATATTTCTGCTTCTATAAATACTATGTTTGGAAAAAAATCTATCCTGAGCATAGATGGAATGCAGTTAAGTTCTTATTGCAGTTCAGCTTTCTTACCTTGTACTGGGTTGTGCTTCTGGGTCGTTCAGGTTGTTTGTTCTACACATTAACACAGAGAACAGAGAGCATGAAACAAACCAGAAAAGGTTTTTTTATCTGAAACCAGTCCAGTATTACAGTTGCTTTGTTGATCCCAAGTAAACCATGTCAAACCAAACTGGAGCTAACAGCAGGATTAATGCCCTGTTCCGGAGTTATTTGCAATGCTGTGTGCAAAGCTGCTTAACCCCTCACAGGGCTTCAGTGGGTAGCACTGTTTCCTTAAACCATCCGAGGTGGGGGTACAGCTCCCCACCCCGTTGTGTATGTGCAGTTCTCTTCCTCTGACTCTTGCTTTCCTCCTGATACTCAGCTGTCCTCCTACAGTCCAAAGACATGCAGTTGGACAAGTCGATGTCTCTAAGTTGCCCATAGAATATGACAGTGAGTGCATGTGTGTGTGAGCCTTGGGAGGGGTTCCAGCTACTCAGAGGCCAAGTTAGAATATGGAAGGAAGGGTACAATATTTCTGTTTTAATAGTGAGTATTGGGATCACGTGTATATATATCAGGCTTCTAATGGGGCTACAAAAAGACTGGTGTGATGTAATGGGAGAGGCGAGTGTGTATGAGAGTGTTCAACCTGTCTGCCAAGTAGTTCACAAGTCCACGTGAAATAATAAAGGCAGACTAATGGAGAAGTGAACCCTGCGTTTACCTGCAGTAATGCACAAGACATATTCAGAATATTGTGTTTAAAAGTTATCCGTCCATTTTCTGAAACCGCTTATCCTATTCAGGGTCGTGGTGTTTAAAGATGATTTCTAATGAATGTACTGGGTTCTCTTATTCCCCAAGCTTTCACCGGAATCCAGCATCATGGTGTATTCCGGAACAGTCAGATTCATACATTTTTCCAGCATTATGTGTATGTCTGATTTTTATTAGTATTTGTATCATCAGTCTCTGTCTTAAAAACCCAACAGTTATGTATTTCAATAGCAACTGCAGCAGTTATAGCAGAAGTGTGTCGTCATTTGTAATCCGGCCAGCAAAATTATCTAAAATACTAACGCATTGATTCGAAAAGTCCCTCACTGTAATTTTAAACGTAAAATCTACTATTCTTAGTTTTTCCACTTGGGGGAGTCGTACTACAGTTCTGAAGGAACATCATATTCAATGACTCACTTTGCTGAAAAAGACACTTGTTCGCAAGGGCAACTGAAAGCGAAGAAATGAAATGAATTTCTGACGGGACGGAAGAAAGACCAGTACGTGATATTTAGCGTAGTCGGGAGTCTTGTGATACAGCTATGAGAGCTAGGCTACTTAAGTACTACTTAAATAGCAATATAAAAGTGGTACTCTGCCAGTCAGTTTGTGAAAACATGCGGACTCAAAAAGGCCCAATAACCGTCACCTTTTGCCACCACTAGTTAACCAGAATAGTAATCGTAGGTAGATTAAGTTCTTTTAGATTATTAATCTTGCATTACATCGGTAATCACGTTTTCATAATGTTCTATCAGTAGGCAATGGGAGAAACCACTGACAGTTAGGCAAAGTAACGTGCACTGCAGTCTGTTAATCATTTGTAGGTGTTTGTGCAAAGTTCATTGCTTTCTTACTTAGGCTACATAATTATGGATAAAAGTTGAAAGTGTTGTTATGTTATTTGACTACTATCCTTATATATTTACTGGTCTGGTCCACCTGAGGGTGACTCGTTAACTAAAATTAGTTACCTCTGGTGTAGAGAAACGATTTTTCGAAGAATTTCCGACCACAATTTCAGTATTAGTTGCGGTGATGTACCACCAGATGTCGCCATAATCATCTGTCTACTGTGTTCTGTTCCGCCTGATAAGTCAATGTAGCTGTATCAACATTAACCTGTTTAAATTTTGTTACGGGAGTATCTTGTGGGTCAGTGAAAGTTTTCGCATTTTCAATATCATATATTTAAAATTTCTCAATATCTGAAAACAGTTTAAAATGATGTAATTTGCTTTACCCCTCACATTCGTCATTTTGTGAATCATTATAGATATGAATGTAAATATACAATAATATAAAGCATTTACAGTTAACCCCTTCACATTCAGGAGGTTTAGGGACTGAAGATTCCTGCGAATGTGAAATAATACTTGGGCACCTCTAACTTCAGCCCATAAGAATCTGTTAGCCTTAATGAACATAAAGTATATTTATTACCAATTTCAAAACAAACAGTACTGTACGCTTTGCATGTTAAATTGTCTTGTCATTTCTTATCTAGCCATTTTTATATAATATACAAACCATCTATGTCAGCCCCTGTATGTACAAAGTTATTACTCTACGCACTGGAAGTACTACGTTTTGGACTCATTAAAAATGCTAAATTAACGGCATTGACAATTTTAAAAGTTACTACGAGAAACGCGAGATTGCGTGGTCGCGAAGACAGCTAATACATGTGAGCGTGGTTTCTGAGACAAAGATCCGTACGTCGCATACCCAAGCCAAAACTTTTATTACTAAAGATGTAGTATGCACTTACTAATATTTATATTTACTATGATTTTATGTGATTCGAATTATTCTCAGAATTGCTTTTGGCTTACCTGTCATCTGTAGCTTGAGTCAACTCAAAAAAATATTCTCGTGTAATTGTTCATGTTCCAGCTCTCAATTAACCGAAACTGCGGATGTAAAGTTCACGAATTTAAAGGTTTACCTTGTTTGTTTTAGTTTGTTGATACTTTTGTTTATACTTTTTATTTGCAGATGAGAAGTACATACAAAGCACAACTCCACAGACTGATTATATATAGACTTCTTTATAAATGCTATAAAAACGTGCATTTTAATTTAGCACAGTTCGTTTTCTAAAGTATAAATTTAACATTACACGAAAGATTTTTTTGTCAGAAAAACAGGTTGTTTTTGACCAGAGCAGCTGCTACTGTTGGTCTTACATTGGGAGAGACACATGCTGTTTGTTTCATTGGCTGATACTGCTGCTGCAGTAAAGATTTGTTTAATTTTGGCAGGTTAGTTTGAATTCTGTGGTTTTACACACTTCAGCTGCTGCTCTTTACCTTTATGTTCCTTTGATGGCGCTTGGATTCACCTCAGTTACTTACCCAAGTTAGTATTGCCTAACTTGATCTGTGGCAGTTTTTGCTGTCATACCCTCACACATATTGACGCTTACACAGTTGTAAACTGGACAAGAACCTCTGAAGTAAAGATACTTCTGAGAAAAATTTGTGCTTTTTTATTCAGGAAAATGGCTTATAATTTGACCCAATGACCTTACAACTGTCAAATATTGTTTTAATGTGGATTAAGCTTCCAGCATGTGAGAGGTTCGAGAAAGTGGCAAAGAGATGGGTGGCAGCATTCACAAAAACATACAGTGAAGATGAAGTTTTAGACTGATGAAAGAGAAGCGGACAGCTTGTTTTTACTCTCTTTTTTGGAGAATGCGAGCCCTACATACTGCAAACTCTGCCCCTCCTCCCTCCCTCAAGCTCTTATTGCCTGGAGCACAGCGGAAAGGCATCTGGAAGAGCGCCCATCAATGGGCTTCATTCTCTCAGCCCCAAGACAATGGAAAGACTGCAGTCGTCAGTTGCCCTGCTCCAGCGAGTGCAGTCGTCAGTTGCCCCGTTCCAGCGAGTGCAGTCGTCAGTTGCCCCGCTCCAGCAAGTGCAGTCGTTAGTTGCCCCGCTCCAGCAAGTGCAGTCGTCAGTTGCCCCGCTCCAGCGAGTGCAGTCGTCAGTTTCCCCGCTCCAGGGAGTGCAGTCGTCAGTTGCCCCGCTCCAGTGAGTGCAGTCGTCAGTTGCCCCGCTCCAGTGAGTGCACTCTGGGAAGTGGACGAAGTCACATGGAGCGCGAAAACAGAGACGCGGAGTGTTCACAGCACAGCACAGGTCTCATTTTCCTCCTGTCCCCCACTGCACTGGACTGTCTCTCCTTTCACCATTCTTTTCTCAGCTTCCTGCTACTTCCTTGGCTTTGTAGAAATGTAAAAAATGGGGGTGGGCTTCTCACAAGAGGCACAGAACTGAGATTTGATGGGGAGATTTGGAATTCGTTTTTGGGAGCAGAAGGGGGAAGGGATCCTGCACACCCCAGAAAGGATTTATTGACGACTACAGAGCCTTGGTGGTCCAGAGGGTGAGGGGAAGGATAAGCAAATAAATCAGCCTGCCTGTCTTGTAACAAAATCACAGCATTCCCTTTCAAACAAAACTCTGCTGCCACCGTGCTTCTTGTAGTTTGGCAAAATTAAAGTGCTTGTATCATGCATTATTTACCTAAAGAATTCATTAATTAAACCCAGGTGCTTAAATGTTCCCAAATGATCCCACTGGGTCTCTGGACAGCCATGTGACTGTGGCAGCTATGTGCATGTTATGTTTGAAAGCATTTGCCAGGGCTATTGCGTATTCCTTAGTGGATGTGTAAATTGCATGGGATAGTGAGTTACCAAAGCACGGTCTTCCCAAACTAAAACGGAGCGAATTGTAAAGCAGCATCATGAAGCACGTCACAAGGTTTATTGATTAAAATCTGCTAAATTGCAGTGTGAAGTTTAGCTGTAGAAGTAATTTAATTATTAGGCAGAGTGTGAAGCTGAATCCACCTTCAGTATTTTCATTATTACATTATTATTATTACTCTTTTACTTAATTCAGTGACCAAAACGCTTCAGTATATCTGATCATGCACTTAATTTGATAAGACCGTGCGGCTGGAAAGGAGAATGTGGCCTCAGCTTCAAAGTGTTTGTATCATGATTCTGCTAGATGGGGTGGCCCCCTTCAGGCCAGAGCTGGAATTGCTTTTGTTCTGGAGGTGAGGGGGCACTGCCTGTAGCAGACAGTGAGACAGTGAGTCTCACTGAACCTCTGACATTGTATTTAACCCATCAAACTAGATGGTCAGAACAATGTGGCTTAATTTCATCCTCCTTGATAAATATAGTTGTTTTTTTGTTGGTTTTTAGGACAGCACAATTCACAGTTGACATAGACGATTGGGTTTAATATAGATTTTTCATTGGGCTTTCATTGAGTTTGAGGTGCTGAACTTGTGAGTGGCGCTTCTGTCTATACTCTGCACCTTAATGTCCTGGAGGATCGGCACGAGAATATTTGCATAAACCAGCACTGAGACTTAACACATTTGTAAAACTATGTATAAATTTGTATAATTTCTACCTTCTAATTTCTTTTCTTAAAGTCTCAATAATATCAGATGCACCTGGGAGTGATTTTTCCTCGTCTGATCAAAAGTTCTACTTTGTGCAGCAGCTGTCAAGGGCAATGAAAGATGACAAGAAACTTGTTTTCTTTTTTGTCAGCCAGTGCAGCTCTGTTTAAAAACTGGCTGACTTACTGTTAAAAATCTACCGCAGCATATAAACATGATCAGGCATTATGGTGGCAGATAAGAAAGGCAGGCGCGCTGCTCGCATAATTATTGGTGTAGCCTTGGGCTGATTGATCAGTCACTGTTGATTTACTGCTGTGCATTAGTACTGCGCACCTCTAATTTTTGTGTGCTGCTGTGAATTTTGTACCAACGTGACTGGTGTTCGATGGAGCTACTTATCTCAGCTTATAGCAGGAAAATGCTTGACCTCAAATATATCAAAGCATGTATTTATGCATGTTGCTTCAAACTGCAGTCTCACCCTATATCACAAGCATTCGGAAGTTATTGTTTTACTGCTCACTTTAAGCACTACAACGTAGCTGTTTTCCACTCTCTACAGTGTGTGCACTGGCTGGGTGCAGAGCAACAGCAAGCGGCTGTGCTATCCAGCTCACCATAATTCTCTGTTCACGTTTGAATATAGTCAGCCGGTTGGCTTGAGCCTGTATTCGGAGAGTATGGTATATGGTCCCGAACGGTGTGTGAGTGTATGGCGTGTGAGTGTGCCCTGCGATGGACTGGCCCCCCATCCTGGGTTGTTCCCTGCCTCGTGCCCATTGCTTCTGGGATAGGCTCCGGACCCCCCGTGACCCAGTAGGATAAGCGGTTTGGAAAATGGATGGATGGATGATATATGGTCCCAGCGATGGGTTGGCTCCCCGTACTGGATTGTTCCCTGCCTTGCACACATAACTTCTGTGATTCCGGTTCTGGACACCAAAGACCCTGCACTGCCAAACTGGATACAGAAAGTGGGTGGGTGGTTGTTGTGTGATCCTGGTGCAGTGTTCTGGCTGCTGGCTTTTACACTAATGGTCTGTTGCCAAGCTTCTGTTGAGGTTTAGCATTTCTTTGTTTTTTTGGTTAGTTTAGCATCTCACAAGAAATAAATGGAATGGGGATATAAAGAATGAACAAGGGTAATATTTTTAGGTTTTCATGGCGTTAGAGATAGAGATAATCGCTGCATCATGCAGATACCATGCTGATTCGGTCACGCTTTTATCATGCTTGGATCAGATCATCACATGGGCATCACTTCCTGCAGCTGGCTTTTATTCTGTCCGCCATACGTGGACAAGTCCTACATCTACACAGAAAGCCAGGCGCTGTGTGACGGCCTTGGTAGCTGGCACAACGGTTGCCAGCAGGAACGTGCCCCTCCCCTTCCCAGTGTCCACCCAGTGCCCAAAAAGAGAAACCCCTCCCGCTCCCTGAGCCGCCCGGCGCCCGCGCTCTGTTGCACCGCTGGGAACGCGGCAGGAAAGAAAGGCGTCTCTGGGAGGGGCGAGGTGGCTGTCATGGAATGCCAGGCGGGGGCACGAAGGAGGCTGATGTGGGAACAATAGGCCCGGACATCTGTCACACGCTGCCGCACGGCGCTTTGCTGCACAATGGGGCCGGGGGCTGGCGAGTGGCAGCTTTCTTCCCCCTTTCTTCCCCCTTTCTTCTGGCCCTCCTGTCGTTCGAGAGACTTCTGCGCGGCACAATGTGCCTTTTGTCTGCCCTGGTGCATCAGTAACATTTAACCCTTCACACTTTCTCTCTTTTCTTGCCTGCTCTCTGCTGTGTGATACAATGATAAATCCTGAATCACTGCACCAACCCCTCCAGCTTCAGTCCCACTGGCACACTGGGCTCCTTATTTTTTTGCAGTGTAATGAATGTTGAGCTGATGCGCAGTTGGGTCTAGCGCATGCTGTCCCAGTAGGTACAGAATGCAGAACCATGAGGCATAACATTACTGACAGCCGAGGTCTCTAATAACCAGCAGCAGTCGAATTGTTAAAAAAGCCTTGATTATGCTTCTTTTGCTTGCTGTTAGATAGAACGTCCTTCAGCAGTGACATCAAATGATGAAAACCATTTACATCCACAAACCGTTTTCATTACACTCATGCCATTATTTCATCCTTATATGTATGATGTTAACCTGACTTCTTTTGTTGTCCTGCTTTGAAAATATATTAGTTGACGAAGCATGGTTGTGTGGTTACTGCAGTTACAGGTACTGGTCTCTGGAATATTGCGGGTAGGTGCTGTATATATTTACAATTTTCTGTTTCAATTGGACAGGCCATCTTGAATCAATAAATGTTTCTTGTCACAATTTTAAATTTTAAGAATTAATCAGCAGAAGTGCTTGTTTTTTTGCCAAAAGAAATTAAATATTAGTATATAATTTTTGCCAAATGTAATAGAAGCTTAAAAGTAACTGCCATTATATAACCATTAGTGGTTATAAAAAAACAACTTATGTATGAAATTCATAGAGCTGCAGAAGTGTGGAAAGATGTAGAATAATTACAATAGTACTAGATTTTACTGGTGATTACAATACAGATTATGTAATAGATGAGGCTGATTTGGTGCTGTAAACATGAATGTCTCCAGCCAGTGGAGTCTTATGTTGTACCTCAGAGTCAAAACCACCTTCACTGAACCCAAGACAAGTCCAGGAACAGGACCAGTTAAGACCGAGTCCAGAGAGATTCACGTCCAAGTTAAGACCAAATGAGTAAAAGTTTGAACCTAAGACAGAAAAAATCCTCTTCAAGACCACTTCTATGTTTTGGTGTCAGGTTAGAGACACAATATAGTTTCTGTTTTAAGATGATCGTTTTGCACTATTATTTGTTATAATCAAAAAGCAAGTTCAGTGTACCAACACTATAAGATGAACATGGATACATTGTGGGGATGAATTTTGGTAGGTGTGCGATCGATTACCAGCCAGCCAGTGTCAATGCCCATTCCATGTGGATTTTAAATTAATTAGTCCAGTGTCCATTTTCTGAACAAGGTTACTCAGACAATGATTTTGTTTTGAAGGAGGAGATACTTTGAGGGAAGAAAATGTTTTGAAGGCAGCTAGACTCGGTCGAGACCAACTAGATATTTGACGAGTCCAGTGGTCAAGACTGAGACAAGTCCGAGTGCAAATACCAGCGAGTGTTTATAAAAACCTCTCAGGACCAGACTTGAGTATTACAGCTGTTGTCCCTCTGCAAAGAAATGAGTGTTGTCTCTTACTGGCCAGTACCTGATTTAACGTGCTCTTCACCGTGTCTTTTCCAGAAAATCTTTGCCACATCTGCTTCATTAACAGGTATTCTGCATTTCCTTAATTGTCTCCAGTTCAATTTCAGCCATATCTCATCCATGTTGCTGATCAAAATGGGTGTATTTGTGTGCTGAACATACAGTCTCTGTCATGTCCTTTATCTCTGTAGTTCATGCCTGTTAATACATTACATACTCATCAATTTCAAGCAGAAGGCTTGATGATAAGTGATGTTAGGCAAAGCTCCATTAATTATTACTGGGCCAATGACAGATTGTAATGTGAGTGGTTTTCTGGGAAAGATAATTATTTAAGGTCTACATTCTACATTCTCCCATCTTATGCATATTGCTGGATTGTAGCCAAAATGAATTACAAATTGTTGTTTTTTCAATCTCAGAAGTAACTTGATACTTAATGAAAATCAGTATGTTTGATGTATTGGTCTGTGCTTTAGATGGTTTAGGGAAACCTAACTATTGACTATTATCCAGTCATTCCTAGGTACCCTGGGGTTGTTGCCACATAGTTTGTTTTGACCTAAAGAAGCTCAGCAATGCATCATTAAGATGCAAGAGATTGTTCATTCTCAGTTTTAAAAACATACTTCGGTGTTTGCAGTAGGTTGGGGGGATGATGAACATTGGATCAATACCTCGATTGCTGCCATTGACAGTCAACTCAAGGCAAGTGTCTGTGTGCTAGAAAAAAGCAGAAGAGAGTCCTGAGGGGGAAGGTCAGAAATGCTGAGGCAGAGTAATTTATGGCAACTAATGCTGGAATTCCAGCTCCCATGCCTGGCCGGGCTCCGTAATGCACTAGCAGGTCCTGCGGCGTCTTGGTGGCTAATTGTTCCCAGCTGCTGAGGCTTGAAGAACAAAGGCACTTTTGAAAAGGTGATCTGCCAATGCAGGACACAAGCTTATGCACCTTTTAATAGGATACGGTTCAGGCAAAAGCGGGCATTTATGTACGATTCTGGCTCACACGTCTCTTCCATAAGCAGATGACCCACACTGACTTGTACAAGTTCTTATATAAGAGGACTCCTAGGCCTTTCTTAGCTACAGCCCATTTTGTACTTTTCTTTTGTCAACAAGGGAGAAATAGTAGGTAGCAGAGGTGAGCAAGGTTACTTCAGGATGGTAATTAATCTGAGCTGCTGTACTAACTTTTCCAACTGCATAGAAGGGTGAATTTTTGAGAAAAGTATTAGGTAAGCAATGAAAAAAAGGCCTTGAGCCAGTGAAAGTTACTCTACAGACAGTGAAGATAGGCCTCTTTAGTCATATGATCAGGCTATTCAGTCTCTGTCCTCAGTCTATACAGTAGCTTTTCACACAGAGGTCGGAAGAGGAAAAGCAGAATGAAAATGTAGCGACTTATTCCGTAAGGGTTTGCATGATGCCAATCAGCCCTTTGTGTGGTGACATTCCAGCCTTTTTCTCTTTCAGGAACAGAGTATAAATGTTTGAAGGTAGCTGCCACGGAGCATGCACTGTCCTATCTTTGGATGGGGGGGGGTACTGGCAAGGAGGGCCTCAGGTCAGAGGGTATAAGAGACTGCGCTGCATGGATATAGACACGCTGCCTGCTTCTCCTGCTGAAAATAAACAAGGCACCTCCAACTTAGTCCATACACTGCGCTGGTTTGATTCTATGGCACAAAACATCAGTTGTTTGGAGATAACCAGAGAATGATGATGAACCATCCTTAGGGTGCCTAGTCTGTGATGGGATTGGGGCATCACTTTTGTTCCGGCAACAGAAACAGGTTAAAAGCAAGAATTCTCAGCACTTTGTGGAAAAATATTTCCATAGAGGATTTTTAACAACATTGCCTGAAGGTTTCTGTCAAGCCTATTTCAAACATGAACAAAAAAAATTGATAAATTTGTGTTCCCAGAATGTAAACTGTAACATTCCAGGCATGTTTTCATAGTCAGAGACTGTAAGCTGGGAATGCAAGACATTGAGATGAGTCCAAACATTTCTGGCTCTTTAATAATCTATTTACGGCCACATCAGAGCATTAACCCTTTTTCCAAAATTATCAAAAAAGGCTAGTGAATAAATACCAAAAAAAATCATAAAATGGAGTTGCTACAAGTTAATGGATAATATAGTACTTTCTGGGAAATAGGCAAAGTTAGCGCTGAGGTGCTGTGTCCAGAGCTGTGCTACAGCCTTGTTTTAGTTAACGGTGCGACTGGGACCATCTGTGTCAGCTGACATGCGATTATCCCCCGAAGCCTTTAAACTGCGGATTTGTATTAAAGCCACACAGTGAGATGACAAAGGTAACACCTGAGGCTAATGATAACCACACCTGTGCCACAAAACACTGCTCCCATAATCCACTCTGTCCTCATCACTGCTACACTCTGCTACACCCATTGTGTGTCCAGTCCGACCCGTGTGCTGTGCGCTGTGTGACACTGGGTTCCCAATCAAGCTAACAGACGCTGTTAAAGAGCACACAGCTGCAAGGCTGTAAGCCATACATTAAAGGAAGGCTGCGCAGGGGTCATAAAAGCATAATGTTGCTTCAGAAAGCCTTGAAGGTCAGTGGGTTCTCCAGCTGTGCATCCCCACCCTCTTCAAAACTAAGGGGTTTTAATGTGCGTCAAAATTGATTTCAAGAGGCAACACTGGTGTTTCGTAGGCATGATTTACAAAAGAAGAAATACTGTGTGGGCAAAAGCACCATCTGTACAAAGCCAAGTAGTGTTAAAGTAATTTAATCTTAAATTGTAAGGAGTCAGTTGATTTTCCCGGCTTTGCATTTCAGTTTTCTGAAATCGGACCAATAAAATGTAAGTCAAGAGAGATATTCAGTATTCGGGCGCTGACTAACTAGAGCCAAGTCCAGGCGGCAGGCAAACCGGCATAACCGACCGCCTGCTAGTCGCTTAGAGTCGTCGCCTAGGGTTCATTTCATTGAGACTGTGTCTGCTCCCCGCGTCTTTAATCATGGAGGACTATTCCACCGTGGAGTGTGCCATAATAACTTAATTAAAATCACAATGAATCCGTTACTAGAAAACAGTTGTGATGCAATATTTAAACTTAAACTTGGACTTCTGAATATAAGATCACTGGCCCCTAAAGCACTATTAATAAATGAAATAATTACTGATTTTAGTCTTGGTGCCCTGTGCCTTACTGAGACCTGGCTTAAACCAGATGAATTCATGGCACTAAATGAATCTACTCCAGCGGAATACAGTTATAAGCATAACCCGCGACCAAATCGCAAAGGTGGTGGTGTTGCTGCAATTTTTCAGTCCAACTTAGGAGTGTCTGAGAAATGTGGTGTGAGTTTCAGCACATTTGAAACTCTTGTTCTTAGCCTTGCTGGCTCATCTCTTTCTAGTTCGTCACCCCAAATCACCATGGTTATTGTGTATAGACCGCCTGGGCCGTACAGTGATTTTCTTAAGGAATTTGCTGATTTTTTAACAAACCTGGTGGTCAGTACTGACAAAGCCGTTATTGTGGGTGATTTTAACATTCATATGGAGAAGGATAATGATCCTTTAAAAACAGCGTTTGCAGCTATTCTTGACTCTGTAGGTGTATGTCAGAATGTAGTCGGGCCTACTCATGTCTGTAACCATACCCTTGATTTGATCATTAGTCATGGCATCCTGGTAGAACATGTGTCTATTATGCCACAGAGTCCTCTGCTCTCAGATCATTACTTGTTAACATTTGAAATCCAGTATAGCCTCCTGTTGACCACCACTCCAAAGTATAGAATCAGACGTTCTATTAAGGCACTAACTACAACAACATTTATGAAACAACTTCCACAGTCCTTTAGCCTTACATCTGAAGCATCGTGTGTAAATGAACTTGAACAGGCAACTTCAAACATGGAAAAATCCCTTCGCAGCACTCTAGATCTTGTGGCTCCACTTAGGAGTATAAAGCATAGCAATAACAAACCTGCCCCCTGGTACTCTGATAATACACGTGAACTCAAACAGGCATCACGCAAGCTAGAGCGAAAATGGCGCTCAACTAAACTGGAAGTTTTCAAATCTGCCTGGAAAGAGAGCCTCTCTAAATACAGACAAGCACTAGTAACTGCTCGGTCTGTGTATCTCTCCAGATTAATAGACATGAACAAAACCAATCCTAAATTCCTATTTGAATCCGTGGCTAGGATAACACAGAATTCCTCATTAAACTTGCAAATCCCACAAGCTCTTAAGAGTGATGACTTTCTTACATTTTTTAATGGTAAGATAACTACAATTAGACAGACTATACAGTGCACACCTTTACCTACTTACGGCTGCCTGCCTCCTGCTAGTCTTATGCCTACCAATAATGAGACCTTTGAATCATTCATTCCTATTACACACTCAGAACTTTTGAGCTTAATTTTCTCCTGTAAATCCTCTACTAGCCTTGTAGACCCAATTCCTACAAAATTCTTCAAGGAAATTGCACCACAGATTGGCACTACCGTGTTAAATGTGTTAAACTCTTCTCTTAGGCTTGGATATGTTCCAAAACCTTTTAAAATGGCTGTTATCAGACCCGTCCTAAAGAAACCAAATCTTGAACCCAGTGTTTTAGGAAACTATAGACCTATCTCAAATCTTCCTTTCATTTCAAAGATCATGGAAAAGGTTGTAGTTCGTCAGTTGTCCTCTTTCCTACAAAAAACTAATGCCAATGAATTATATCAGTCTGGCTTTAGACCAAACCATAGCACAGAAACTGCTCTAGTCAAAGTAATGAATGATCTACTTGTGGCTTCTGACCGTGGCTGTGTATCTCTGTTGGTATTGCTAGATTTAACTGCAGCGTTCGATACTGTGGACCATAATATCCTCTTGGACCGGTTAGAAGGTGTAGTTGGCATTACAGGGACAGCGCTCTCTTGGTTCCGCTCATATTTGTCTGATCGCTATCAGTATGCCCATGTGAACAATGAATCATCCAAGGCCACTAAAGTTGAATATGGTGTCCCACAGGGATCAGTCCTGGGCCCGCTACTGTTTACCCTATACATGCTACCTCTTGGTAACATTATTAGAAATCATGGTATTGGGTTTCATTGTTATGCAGATGATACACAGTTGTACATATCTGTTAACCCTGATGATATATCACTGCTATCTCGGTTAGAAGACTGTCTATTAGATATCCAGTGCTGGATGGCAAAAAATTTCCTTATGTTAAACACAGAAAAAACAGAAGTTCTGGTAATTGGTCCCAAGGCTGCTAGAAATAAGTTCCACCACCTCAACGTTGGTAACCTTCCTACACAACCTAACATGGTAGTTAGAAATCTTGGCGTTCTTGTCGATTCAGATCTATGCTTTGATGCTCACATAAGAAGTATTACTAGAACTGCATTTTATCATCTACGGAACATAGCCAAGCTTCGTAAGATGCTCTCACTTAATGATGCAGAAAAACTAATACATGCCTTCGTAAGTTCCAGACTGGATTACTGTAATGCCCTCCTATCGGGTTGCCCGTCTGGATCCTTGCATAAACTTCAGATGGTACAGAATGCTGCAGCCAGAGTTCTAACAAACACTAAAAAATTTGATCATATTACACCGGTCTTATCCTCTCTTCATTGGCTGCCAGTTAAGTCTCGAATTGACTATAAAATACTGCTATTAACTTATAAAGCACTAAATGGCCTTGCACCAGAATACCTTAGTGAACTGCTGACCACATACAACCCTCCACGCTTGCTTCGCTCTCAAGCCATGGGATATCTGTTAGTGCCTAGGGTAGAAAGAGCTACGGCAGGCTGCAGAGCTTTCTCCTACAAAGCTCCTCTGCTGTGGAATGGTCTTCCACCGGATGTGCGGGTTTCAGGTTCACTCTCAATATTCAAGTCCAGACTAAAAACACACCTGTTTAGTTTAGCGTATAGGGACACTAGTTCTAGCCCTAGCTAACTCTTCACTCCCAGGCAGACCTGTAGTGTGAGGTGTAGAGCTGGGTGGGGATCGGTGCCATTGGCTTTGGATGAACTGGATTGTCAGTGCTGTCACTCTAGCTTTGCAATCTCTTGTGGAACTGGAGTGCTGACATTTCAGGGACTCCCCATGCCGGCATTCCCACTTGCCTCTCCCTCCTACTGATGCTGCCATAGCCATATCTGCCGGAGCTTGCAGATTGCACTTCATATTGTACTCACCTAGCTTTTAGCACTGCCAATAGCCTCCTCTACTATGCCTAATTGTACATTTTATTTCCCCTACTCCTCCTGGGGGTGATGCCTGGAGACCTCAATCTATCAAGATATCCAGCACACCCGACCACCACCAGTGACGTCCCTGCATCCAGCTCGCCGTTCTGATCTTCCATGTATGACCCGCTGCCTTACCTCTGGTTGCCTGGCAATTGGAAGAAGACTCGGCTTCGGCATTGGCTTATCTTCCTTGCTCTCCTCTCTCTATTTGACTATCCCTGCCGGCCCCTGGAGGATGGGCTTCCCCTTTGAGTCTGGTCCCTCTCAAGGTTTCTTCCTTCTAGGGAGTTTTTCCTTGCCACTGTCGCCTATGGCTTACTCACTGGGGGCTTTGGGTGAGGATACTGTAAAGCGCTTTGAGACAATGTAATGTTGTGATAATGCGCTATATAAAAATAAATTTGTTGTTGTTGTTGTTATTCAGTAATTTGAAGGGTTAGGGTTAGAGTTAGGGTGTCCTCTGATACACATTTCCTTCATGGACGTCATAGTGAAGCAATAAAAGAACGACCATTTCACATTTTTCATGTGCTGTGGAAGCATATCAAAATACTTGAATCTCCGAAAGATGCTCCTTCTCCTTATGTGCTGTCAGGTATGTTGCATATTGCTCTTTAATTCTGGGTTCAATGATCATTAAGTTGCTGCAGGAGATGTTTCTAAGGCAACAACCAGCCTGTTTGGATGTGCTCTAATATTACCCAGGGAAGTGGGGTTTTTTAATTACACAAATTATTTACATTGGTCGCCCAGAAAGATATATCACATAAACTTTTATAAAATATTTTGCTGTCTAGCAGATTACAGGAATATTAATATAAACATTTCTGCTGGAGGACCTGTTTATCCAGTATATGGAAGCATGCTGTTAATGAAATGTGTAACCAATATGGCGAAAGGACGTCTGCTAAATGCTGTAAATGTAAATTTTGCTTGTGTTGAGGGTCTTGACTCCAGAGGATGTTTTTGAAGTATATTTTTTCAATTAATATAGTTGAAAATAGGTTCTCTGAGGGTATATGTTGTGTTGTGCAAAACTTCTATTTCTATTTTGTGACACAACAGAAGTAAAAGTATCAGCAGAGCATTATATGAAATTAGTTCTGCTAGCTTTTGCTCCAGCTTTCCCATGAGTCTTTTCTGCATGGGGTCATTAAGCTATCAAGGAAGGGGTCTGTAAAAAATGAAACACTGTCCAGACCCATTGGATTCCTCTGACCTGGGGGAGAACAGAGAAAAAGAGGGGGAGGAAAATGGCCATGGAAATATGGAGGAGTGTGATGGGAGCTGGTCCTACTGAAGCTACAGGAATGCTGACCAAAGAGCGAAGAGCCTGAACAGAGCCAGGTGGCATTTAAAAAGGAACATCAAAGATTCATTTATTCCCTTTAAGGGCAACTAATGAGAAAAACATTTTATTAAAATTGTTTAGAACATTTAAATTGTACACATGGAAAAATAAAACACAGTTTTCTCATATAACATGTGATTTTGTTTTCATATGCTGCCCGTATCACTCTACCGTATTTCATTACATAAACATACACAAATGACCACATTTGATCTGAAGGTGAACAGAGACTGTGCTGATCGATATCACTGCTGTTGTCATTGCTGCTCATTGACCTAGGAAGCTCTCGGTCTGCTCAGAAGCACAGTGGCTGCGTATGAGGGGCATTCAATGGACTTCATGCACACATTATTTACTCCTGATAGGAGACGACACGCTCAGCTACTTGACTCCAGTTTATTGTGAGGAAAATATATCCAAACCAATTGTCAAGTCTTCCCCCTCTCCTCCTCTCCTTCTGGAATCATCCATCATGCAGGAGATGGAGCTGATGTTAATACATGTACACCCTCTCATCTACATTCTCTTTGTCTATGCTCAGTATGGATGAAATGCCTGCATTTTCTGTTTTGTCCAGTTTGTTTCTGCCTTTTGCATTTTCTTCTCCCTTCCCTTATTATTTTTGCTTCATTTTTTCCATTCTCTAATTTGCTGTATGAAGGCCAATGAAAGCAATTAAACTTTACTGCACCTGTAACCAATAAGATTATTCATATTTATTAAACTGTTTTTGTAGGAAAATAAGATGAAATACTGATTGCAGTAAGCTCATAAAACAGGTATTTGTTTCCTCTGGAAAACCTATAATTATCTGTGTGCAAATTCAGCTCTGCCACCCCTTTCACTGGCCAATGCATTAATCTGCAGTGGAGCCACTGAACACTGGCCACACATCACACTATACACCCATAACTTAAAACCTCAAACTCACTCTTGGACATGAGACATTTCTAAATAGCATATCTGAAGACATCCTCCCCCAAGGATTAATAGGCCAGCTTTCAGTTAGCTTTGAATTCTGTGATACATGCGCACCATTTATGCAGGTGGCAGTCGATCAATGCCGTAACGGGCTAAGCTAAGGGCAGATGGCAGTGTTATGCTGGTAATAGACAAGCAGTTTACCTATGCCTGTTGACAGTCTCATACTGATGCATTAATAAATTGACAATACAACACACACTATTCAAATGACCAGAAGTATAACAAATTACAACAACACAAGCATTGTGTGTTACTGACAGCACTCCACAGAAATGTTACTGTAACAGAGGTTGGAATTCATGAATTCTTGTGTATGTATTTGTTTTTTTTTTTATTATTAATTTATACATTTTGTTTTATTCGCACGTTATTGATTTCTTCATTGCATTCATCTGAGCTGGTAACAATTTCATTCTGTTACAAAGCACATATTTGAAAAAATGGTTTATTATCAGGCTAAGCGAATGTGTACCGGCACAGCTTGTCCCCAGGCTTACACACAGCTTATACTTATGAGCCCGCTGCCATAAAACCTACATTATTAAAAATTTGGGATAAATAAAAAGATTTGTAATAACAAATACACTCACTACTTTTGTGTCGCTTATGAAAACCTATACATAAGAATAATGATAATTCAAATATATTTTTATTATTATCGTTATTATTGTTGCATACTGCATTATTATTGTTCTGACATTCCTAGAAATTTGACCCATGGCCTCCACAATCAGCCTTGTCTGTGGAATCCCCCCAAACCTGTCCTAATGAAACTGTTTCATTGTGTGACAGGAGCCTGCTTCTCTGCTCACTCGATCTGCATGGAGACTTTGTGGTTCAGGCTTTCTCCTCCTTGCCAGGCTGCTGTGCTGAAAGAAGCCTTGTTCCTCTTTGAACGTTTTTTGTCCCGTGATCTGATTCAGCATCATCAGTATGATTCATGATTTTGTTATATAGTATTTCAGAGTTCTGACCAGAAGCATTATTTCTAGCTGATGAGTCAATGTCCATGTGGTTTGTTGGGCTCGGCCAGTCCTGCAGGCAGCATTGGCAGTCACCTAGGCACTGGTGGATATAGGAAACCTTTGTGAAGCTCATTAGCACACGTTTTCTTAATCAAACGTATATATTTACAATATGGCGACTGCAATGATAATGCAATTGTGACTGTGGTGTCATACGTCATGTTCTTTCTTTTTAAATAAATGGATCAGTGATCAGTTTTTTAGCTATAAAGTTTGCACCAGCAGCGCAAGATTCACACAGAACCGTAGTCCTAATTAACGTAACATCAATCAATATACATAAGAGGAAGTTCTGAATATTATTAATACATAATTCTAATAATTACCAAAACAAAACAATTCACATTCAGATCCCCCCCCTAAACCAAGGGCCCCGTCTTCTGAGGTGGGGCCAACTTACCTGACCACCAGCGCCAACCCCACCCCTGCCAAGCCTCGCTGCCCAAGTTCACTTTATCTTGGACAGTTCATGCTTGGGTGGGGGTGGGGATGGCACCAATTGTGAAGCTTGGAGGGGGGGGAGTGGAGTTTGCCTAGGGTGCCACATGGGCAATTCTGAACTCTAGGCTCTAGATGATGTCATAACTACTGCTGGTTATGTCCTTCCAAGACCCATTTAGGTGAAGAGGAGCATCTACTCAACTCCGCAATAGGTCATAGGTTGCTTATCTTCTATGTCTTTTCCCATCTTGTTTATCAGTGGCATTTCTGTGTGCTTCTAGATTAATGGCACAAGCCATGAATTGCTGAATACCATTGAGTGTGAGCAGTGTGAAGCTGTATGTTGATAACTGGAATATCCACTGTAAACAAACACTGTTCCCTCCAGCATCACTGTTTATGCTCTTGATTATTTTCTGTTAGAGAACATTATAATCTGGCTGATCTGACAAGAAATTCTCATGGAAAAATGACAGCAACAGCAAAATTTGTAAATGTTAAAGCCCAATAGTCTGACGGAAGGAGAACAAATATTAATTTTGCATTGCTAAGGTTTCTCAACCTAATTAACCTTCCCATATGAAACTTATGTGAAACTCATTAAGATGTTGATAAAAAAAAGCATTATTTCAATAATTCTTCATGTTTTATCTGCTTGTCTCATTATCTCACCGAGGTCTGGATGTTCACGTCAAGGGGGACCAACATCATTTTACTGATTTATATCTGACACAAAGAATATTCAGAACATAAAAAGATTATTGTAAGCGACTGTACATTAGCATCATGCTTCTTATTTATCTCCTGCATTACATATCCTATAATTTCATCCTCACTAAAGGAAAACACATCAGACTTGTGGGAATATTTGCGCAGCATTCCTGTCAGTCAGGCTTTCTGTTCACTTTGTAGGGTGTGTTTCAAGTGGGGAAAGTGGTCCAGTCCCGTCATGATAAAACTCAGAGCCCATGAAAATCTTCTGCTCGGTGACACTGACTGACACTTTCTGACAGCATCATTAATAAGGAATTTCAAGGCGCCAGCAGTTATTTTAAATGAATGACAGCTCAAGAGATGCTCTAAGATGTCAATTTAACTGTCGCTGGAGAAGATTACATTGCCAATACAATTTTAAACAATCTTAATCTTGGCCACTTAGTTAAACTGGATTCACCATTTTAGGTGTTTAGAGAAACTAAGACTGGTTTGTAGTTTTCGGGTTTGTAAAGTGCTTATGATGTGAAATACGATGTTACGTAAGATATAGTGAGACGGCTGTTGGGTTAATGGGGCAGCAGTATGCTTAGGGGTCTCATGCTGGACGCTCAGTGTTGACAGCCTACTTTCATTGTTTCAGATTCTTCCAGACTCTCAGTGCATTGGGCAATGACATAGGACAGTGTTTCCCAGTCTGGTCCTCAGGGACCCACAGTCAATTTACATTTTTGCATCCTTCCTGGGTGCAAAATAATCATCCATCCATCCATTTTCCAAACCACTTACCCTACAGGGTCGCGGGGGGTCCAGAGCCTATCCCGGAAGCAATGGGCACAAGGCCAAAATAATCATCCATCCATCCATCCATTTTCCAAACCGCTTATCCTACTGGGTCGCGGGGGGTCCATAGCCTATCCTGGAAGCAATGGGCACAAGGCCAAAATAATCATCCATCCATCCATCCATTTACCAAACCGCTTATCCTATTGGGTCGCGGGGGGTCCATAGCCTATCCTGGAAGCAATGGGCACAAGGCCAAAATAATCATCCATCCATCCATCCATCCATCCATTTACCAAACCGCTTATCCTATTGGGTTGCGGGGGGTCCATAGCCTATCCTGGAAGCAATGGGCACAAGGCCAAAATAATCATATAATGATAAAATAATCATTTAAATACAATGGGGTGTTTATTGGGGGGATTAATGAACCCAAATCAAACATTGGTGGGGACACGTTACCCCCCCCGCCCCAGTTCCTATACCCCTGCTCCCTAATACATGCTTTCTCCTGCACACAGGTGGATTGTGGCGTGCTGTTGAGTAATGAGTGATAAATAATGATCTATATGAGCTATTACACTTTAATTATCTCACTGGTTTAATTAGAAGAATCTTTAATTGAGAGTTTGTCCTCCAATCCACAGGTGCCTTTTAAACTCCAGCCATGCTAAGGTTTCGCTAGTTTTGAATACATTCTGCAATGAGTCTTTCTCAGCTGCTTCCTCAAAGGGCTGAACAGCATGATTTAAACAGTAGCTTTAACATTCACAATATATCTCATGGTGTTAATTATCTCCGCTGCTGTGCCCCTATTTTTCGCCCACATTTTTAATTAACATGAATCCTATTAAGAGAATAAATACATGCACATATCCACAGTTTAGTAGTGAAGATAAACTTTTAGATGACTGAATATCTTTTGTGTTTTTGTGTATTCCCATTACAAACCTACAGTAATGTGGATTTTTTTTGCAAAACTACATATTTAAAATTAAAAAGTGATCAATAAAAATAAAGGAGACGCATCAATTTGAAAAACATCACCAAGAAAACTTGAGATAGAAAAATAATCAGCCAAGCCATGGAAACAGCGAGGGAATGTATATCAGAGGAATGACAGTACAGCTTTGAGAACAAACCTCTCTTTTGACAGTTTGATTGCATAATGTTGATCACTCCTTGATGGGAGAGTGCTTATGTTTGACAGGAGGCGGGGCTGTGTTCCAGGCCTGCATTCCATCCCATCTGAGGAGATTAGAATAGCAGTCACTAGACCCACCCTTCTCAGTGTCCAAGGTGGTTCTGGGGGAGATGCCTTGATGGAGAGAGCAGCCGAGATGGAAAGAGACTATGATGTCAGGATTTGTATAACAACGTCCCTTCCTGTTCACCCTTGTGCTGCAGTCCCTCCAGACACCTGTAGCTGGGAACCGCTGGTGGACTGGAGGAAAGGTTGTGGAGATGAGGAGCAGAGCTGATAATATTTACAGAAAAGCTTACTGCTGCCTTTTACGTTTCTGGAAGGACGTTCAGGAGGAACAAAGGCACTCGACAAATGTGTACATGTCTGTGTGTGTCAGTATGTGTATAAAGGTGTGTGCAGATGTTTGTCAGTACCTGCAGGATGAAGTATGACGGTACTAGTGCATGCGTGAGTGTGTGTCTGTTATCCCGTACTATTAGTGTCAATCAGTCAAGAGTTTTGCTACATAAAATACTCAATATTTTTGTGTCATAAATATTAATCTGAAACAATATAATTTAGTTTAATTTTTTTTACTGACATTTGTATGTCAGACTGATTTACAGGTTTCTCCCACCTTGACATGTTCCAGCTACTTTCTTTAATTTCTTAAACAGCTGTAGTTCTGCTTTCTAAACGCAGCACCTTCTTCCTCCGCTCAGCAAACACTGCTCACAGTGATTTTGGAGGCCGTGGAAAGCACTAGGCAGGAAACACACTTACACACACTATGGGAAATGTAAAAACCCCAATTCAACTAAACACATGTTTTTGGACTAGAGGGAGAAACTGGAGTTCTTGAAGGATACTCAAGCGAACCTTGGAAGAACATGCAACATCCTCACAGGATGGGCTGGTTCTGAACCCCCAGTGCTGGATGTATGAGGCTGCACTGCCACCCATCACACCAGCATGATGTTATATATGGTATGTGTGTGTCTGCCGTTGTACATTGATATGATATGTGTGCGTCGGCCGTTGTACGTTGATATGATATGTGTGCGTCTGCCGTTGTACGTTGATATGATATGTGTGCGTCTGCCGTTGTACGTTGATATGATATGTGTGCGTCGGCCGTTGTACGTTGATATGATATGTGTGCGTCTGCCGTTGTACGTTGATATGATATGTGTGCGTCGGCCGTTGTACGTTGATATGATATGTGTGTGTCGGCCGTTGTACGTTGATATGATATGTGTGTGTCGGCCGTTGTACGTTGATATGATATGTGTGTGTCGGCCGTTGTACGTTGATATGATATGTGTGTGTCGGCCGTTGTACGTTGATATGATATGTGTGTGTCGGCCGTTGTACGTTGATATGATATGTGTGTGTCGGCCGTTGTATGTTGATATGATATGTGTGTGTCGGCCGTTGTATGTTGATTTGATATGTGTGCGTCGGCCGTTGTGCGTTGATATGATATGTGTGCGTCGGCCGTTGTGCGTTGATATGATATGTGTGTGTCGGCCGTTGTATGTTGATATGATATGTGTGTGTCGGCTGTTGTACGTTGATATGATATGTGTGCGTCTGCCGTTGTACCTTGATATGATATGTGTGTGTCGGCTGTTGTACGTTGATATGATATGTGTGTGTCGGCCGTTGTACGTTGATATGATATGTGTGTGTCGGCCGTTGTATGTTGCCCTATCCTCTTTTAAGGGAGTACATTAGTAAACTCCCATTCTTATAATTTTAACTTCACGATAAGCAAATGGGGTGGCAGTTAGCACTGCTGTCTCACAGCAAGAAGGTCCTGGGTTCAGTCCCCGGATCGGGCGCAAGACCTTTCTGTGTGGAGTTCATATGGGTTTCTGCCGGGGGCTCCGGTTTCCTCCCACAGTCCACAAGTATGCGTGGTAGGTTAATCGGTGACTCTAAGTAGGCCCTGTGGGCATTTGTGCCCTGTGGAGGGTTGGTTCCTGCCTGTGCCCCTTGTTGCTGGGCTCTGGTCCCCCTGCAACCCCAGCTGGGATGAAGCGGTGATGGCGATGGATGGATGGATAAGCAAATGAAAAATATGTCTTAGCAGAATTAATTAATGACACGTTGCCTTTTGTGTAGAGTATGGCCCATTTATTGAACTTTCTCTCTCAGGAAAAGATAAACTACTGCCTATTGAAAACACAATAAAAAGGTTCTATTATATAACATACATGGTTTAAGAAAACTTAGATTACAGTAAATAACACCTGTTGATCCTCATTTCTATGTATTTATTACCTAGTGTTACATGTATTCTTTATTCTGTGTTCTTCAGTGCTCATGGTGTTTCCATGTTACCTTGATTTTTTTTATTGATAAGTCACAATACTGTTAGATCACAGTCATCAATAGGATATCAACATTAGTTATCATTTACCAGAAGTGGCCACACTTCAACATATTATTTGTGGGGAAAACCGTGACACTTTGCGGGGATATGGGAACAAGAATGGGCAGCTACATTGTGTCCTGTCAAATGCTGACTGCTGCCTTGACTTAGTTTGCATATTGTCACATGACGTCTTTCTAGTTTATTCAGTTTCAGTAAAATACAAAATAAAATCCCCACAGAAACTTTATTTGCACAGCTGGTTGTTTTGAGACTTATTTGAATTGATAATCTAGGAGCAAGTCAGAAACAATCAAGTGGTAATTAAATTATAGCAGATAAATGCCCAAGAGGATGGTGAGACTCATTCAAATATATATTTTTCTTCTTTTCCTTCTCAATCTGCCACTCTCTCACCCATTAACTTTTTTCCTCAAAACAGTAACTGCAAGACAATTAATCACTGTCATAAAACAGTCACCAGCAGAGAAAGAGGGTTGCTGAATATGTATTTGTCAGCAATTACTCTGTCCTCCATCAATAGGCTGTGGTGATTGTGCTCCCCTGTCTGTGAAATAATGAGGCACTCAGATGCAAAGCCTTGGGGCGGAGCCTACTCCTTTGTCCCCCAAAAACATCAGAGGATTGCATGTCCTCTCTAGTTCACCATTGCGGTCCTCTTGCTCTATTCCAGGGGCAAAACGGGGAAAACAGCACTAGGAAAAAAGAACTCAAATTATCTCCATTTGTGTGAATGTTCATAACTTGAAAAATACCATAAAATGAACAGGAAGCAGTTTGCTTATTGCTTATTTCCCAGACTGGTTTACGGTTGTGTCTGCAGATTATTTTGCGAAACAACATTGCAGGTGAGCATGCTCTAACTGCAGTGTCCAGACTGTCCCTCTACAGCACACTGTCCCTCGGGGGCCCTGTGATCATGTGACTGTGTGTGACAGCCTGCGTATGAATTGGGCATTTAAATGGCGAAGGTGTGCGTTTATGCACATATCTGTAGTTTAAGTTTCCATTTCATAGGCGCTGTTATTGAGATCACCAGCATCCCCATGTTGCTGTATTACTGCATATGCATGTACGAGCTTCTAGAGAAAAATAGTCCAGTCACTTAATCTCTCACCGTCCTCTGGGTCTTCAGGCCAGTATAGAACAATTTAACAATGCATTTGGTTAGAGCACATACAGTACAAAATATATCCTACATTAATATGTACTAATCATTAGTTTGAAAGTTGGTCTTCACAAACCAGGAAAAGTATATATGCACATTTCATTTACCTAAGTACATGTCATGATTGATGAGCGATGGTCTTAAGCTTTGTCACTAATTTGTATTACATATCAGAGTGGTAAATGCTACCAGCAGCATTTAAAGAAGACAGATATCTTTGAGGTGGGGGTCCTAACTTCATCCCAGGTTACATGGCCACTGCCATGACTGCATGTCCCCCCCACCACAGCTAACACTGGTGGGTGAGATGAATTATTAATGGTTGGCAGGAGCACGGAAACGCAATTACAGGGGGGATTACTCGGGGTGACGGGGGTGCTGTCACGGCCATTGAATTAAAGGCAGAAGCGCGGAGAGAGTGTCCTTCACAGGCAGCTCTCCTAAACCACCTGGGGACCAGCAGTTGTTAGTTTTTCTTATGCACAAATCAATTTGAACATATCCACCAGTTCTTACCAGATGCTGATCTGCATTTAGTATGAGTGAATGTTCCACGATGGGGCCACAGTCTCCGTTGGACAGGAGAAACTGTCCCAAAAGAGTCCAGCTCTGATGTTCCATTCACATGTCATGCTTTGCCAAAACGGAAAACATGCCACCAGTAAACACGGGTGTAGCAAGTTTGAATAGGAAACATTCGGTCGAAATGAATTAAAATGATCAGCTGTGAAAAAAGCTGAGTGTGTGTTCGCTGATCATTCGTGTTTAACCATAATGTGCTGCTCTATGTTTCTCTGTATGACGTACAAGTGACAAAAAGTTTCTGAAAACAATATAAATATTCACACATTTTCACAAGCAGAGGCTCTCCTGTGCACTGTGGAGCTGGTTTTGCTACTCGTAGGGCTGTAGGATGGTAGGAATGTGATGTGACTGGATATGGGAGGGGCGAGTTGTACCAGGTATCTAAATAAATGGCTTCTTTGGTTACATCGTTGCTGAACTGCCTTGATCCCTGGAGAGAGCTCGGCCTAGCATACTGTTAAATGTACATTTAATTATACATTTTCTATAGGTTAATTTGATTGTTTTAAAAAACAGTTGGTGTTCTCATATTATTCAGAAAATTGTTTAAAAGTAGATGTTTCATGGTAAAAAACTCCCATTAAATTCCCTGTTACTTTTAGCTCAATTTTAAACATCTTTCATAATCTGGATTGCAGTGCTGCTTCTGGATTATGTAGAATAGATGGTTTAGCTATTTAGTTAGATACATTAATTAACGATATATTCATTTTTCCTGTGACCCGGTATTGGATGATGGATGGATAGATGGATGGATGGATGGATGGATATTTACTTTATTAGACTAGCTTAGAAATTGGCATAATATTCATCTGAGAGACCATTTGCAGAGAAATGTATGGCACTATTCACTGCTTTATTACATTTTTCTCAATGCACCAATGTAAGGCACCAAATTGAAAAGGAGTCTTTGTTTAACAGAAAGAGAAGCTCCTCCAGGAATGATTGGAAGCGAGTCTTTAAGTGCATTTCCATGCCTGTTGGATGTAAACAGTGAGCTGACGTTCTCCATTGTGAATAAAGCATTTAAGTTACATTCCCTCCGCTGTCATTTCAGACCCTGATCATTCTGATGTCATCGGAGCCACTGTATGCTTTTAATAAGCAGAGTGTATCTGTATTACGTTCACAAGGCACAAATGAAGCCATCTGGCCTGGAGGAAAATTAGGAAAAGCTTTAGAAACCTTTAAAAATGCAAGATATAAATTACACCGGTCAGTTCTACTTTAATTAGCAGAATGGGACAAAAGGCTGGATCGTTCCAGCTGTATCCAGTAGGGGGGCCCCAGGGTAGGGGGAGGAGAACAATGTCCACAGGGAATCACTGGGAATATGTAATACTATATGTTAGTAATACTGGGATCATTTAATCCCCCAAGTGAAATCAAACCTCAAGATTGCAGATGGTGTATTCTGCTCAATTACCGTTCAGTTTAATATGTTTATTGTTCTAGCAGAAGGCTAATCATCAGATAAACTACTACAGATTGAAAACTTTATGTGTATTTTATTAATATATGCTGTTGCTTTTTTATTATTAATCATTCAGCCATTTAATCTGAAAAGACAGTCAATAAGGAAGCTTAGTGGTTGTTGAATTTCATACTTGGAAACAATCTTTTCCCCACAGTGGCCAGCCACGCCCCGCCTGTGTAATACAGGAGAGCAAATCTATGTTTTCCAATCATTATACCAAAGGCAAACCCATTCATCTTGGAATTAACCTTTTAACAGGATTATATTTAGAGTTTCATGCGGAAGCACAACTGAAGAGCACCTAATGCGACTGGCAGAAAGGATACTTTAAGAACTTTGCCCACAGTCCTCTCACAAGTGCTGATAAAGGCACTGAAGGAGCAGTCAGCTATGTGACATTGAAGCTGGCTTGTACTGATGAATTAGTGTGATATTAATGCTTCAAGGAGATTATATTTATTGTAAGAATCAAGTATATTGATGAAAGACAACCATTTTGCTAGACCACATCTAGCCATACTCTCAATTATCATAAATACAAAACACTAAGCACTGAGCTCTTTAAAATGAAAAAGCTGTTTTGACTATTTAAGTGAAATGACACTACGGCCCTAAGCTAGTGACACCTTGCATGCAGAACCCTAACCTTAGCCTGTGCAAAGAGACACACAGGCCATCAAAGAGCATTAAACTGACATACATGCCCACATCCATACACATCCATACACACACATGCACATTTATATTTACCGGCATGTCCACAGAGACACAAAAGGAGCAAGTGCAGATGCTGAAGCGCTCGAGCGAAGCTTCAGCAGTAGAAGCCCACAGCAACAGTGCTGCCTCAGTGACCCCTCTGCATGAGTGGATTAGCTCACCTCTGTCTTTAATTAGCCATTTAAACCACTGTCATCTGACTCTTCATCCAGTCCAAAGGAGGAGAGCCAGGGGACAAAGGAGGCCTTCCAGCTAGCAGAGCAAAGGGTGGGGCGATGGGTGGCTGCTACTCACTGGCCTTAGTGGCTGACACAAGGGGCGCAATGACAAATATATTGCTCAGATATATTGCTTATATATTGCATTTCCATTTACTACTGACCCTTGGCCTCCCAAGGTACCAGTTTAACACAGAAACCTTCACCCCTGAGGTTGCCATCTTGAAAATTACCTCTTTCCACAGATTGTACTTTTGCAGTGAAGTGCCAGGAAGTCATCGCAGATATTCCATGACTTTAGACTAGATCTCAGTAGGTTATGTATTGCATGCATAATAACGATATTGAAATCATAAAGAAACAAGTAATGCACTGGACAACATTGACACAATAAAATACTGCACTGCATAAGTCTTTGTCTATCTACCTGCTTAATCTGTCAACAATTTATAGCTGTTATATCATTTCAGAAATGAAAGACCAGATTTAAGATGTGCATAACTGAGCTGTCCACTGAGGGTATCACCAACTATGCGATACGTCTGAGAGATTCAAAATACAATCATTAACAAGCACAGCACTTTTAAAAGATGTAAAAATGTAACCTTGAACTCTTAACTGGATTGCAAACTCAGCTGCCAGTACAAAGTCTCCAAGGTATAAGTCATGACACTGGAGTGGTAAGACACTGCCGTTAGAGAGAGCGGATAGCTCACCTTTGTTCACCTATGAGCCGGAACGCGGGGGCTGTCCTCCCCTTGGTCCATGGCTCGCTGGCGGCTGCCCACCCACAAGTTTCAGCTGTTAAAGACCAAATTGGAATAACGAACAGCTGAGGGTCATTGTAATACGCCACGGACCCAGCATTGCTCCACAGAGCACCTGGGGGATGGTTAGTGTTTCCAGTAATATCTGCCACAGTCTGACTGTGATTCATCAGCCAAATGAAATCATTACATCCTACAATGTCATTGCTGCTAGGTATGAGGACCTTCTTGCCATTGGACAATTTAGACCAGGGGTGTCAAACTCCAGTCCTGGGGGGCTGGAGCCCTGTGTAGTTTAGTTCTTTCCCTGTTCCACCACAAAAGATTCAGCTCAAGAGCTGTGTGGTAATTAGCACAAGGAGTTGAATCAGGTGTGTTAAATGAGGGGAAACCCGAAAATGTGCAGGACTCTGGCCCCCCAGGACTGGAGTTTGACTCCCCTGGTTTAGACAATATACTGTAAATTCATTGCACTCCCACATGTTTAACACATAACCTCTGGCATCCACCCTGCAAGTAGCTGCATATTATGTGTTAGTTTTATAACCTTTAAATAATTATTCTTGCGTGGTATGTGACATTTTTAGATAGCGAACGGAGTCTCTGTGCAGTTCGGTCACCTTTTGCTTTAACCCACATTTAACTTGTTACTTCAATGGTTCCTTTTGGATTGAACCAGGCAGCGGCTGACAGTTGATCCTTCTAAGTAACATTTTTAATACTCAGTATGTCTGTTTGCTCTATAAGCACAGTACTGTCATGGAAAATGCCATTTATTTTTTTACTTTTACCTTTTTTATATTATCTGTCAGAAAACAGTTATTTCATGGCATTTGCTCCTCATTTTTGCCATAAATAATATCATTCACTGATATACATCTGCTATTCTTTGAATATAAACTGTTTTTATATAATGGAAATTTTCACTTTATGTCTTTATCCTTCAAATCCCCAAATTAACACTCTACAGCCACAATGTCTGGGTGCATTTCACGAAACCATTAAATGCTTCTTTTTAAGGTAAAGCTGATTCATATTTATTCACTAATTAATTACAAGTTAACTTTTATAAATCATTTCTGCTTACTGGATAATAGTTGCAATTTAATGTTGCCTGCATTATTTTCTCTGAGCTCTACATGAAGCGTGGTGTTATAGGGGGGCCCCCACCCCCCACCCCTGCCGGGCCAGTGTGCAGCTGCCACTACACAGCCTCAGAGCCTCACTATATAGCCATGAATGTGTGGACACCTAAACTTAGCACTAACCAGCTGTACACCAGCAGCAGGAATCGGCTCATTTTGTGTCTCGTGGATATAACTGCAAGAATGTGGTTTTCCGCGGAAGCCTCATGATTCAGCCTGGCTACTTTACAACAGGCGTGTAACAGGATGATTTTCAGTCTCTGCGGTGAACGTACCATCGGGCTCAGGGCCCGAGCATGTCGTCTGGCAGGGTGCCGTGCATGTGTGCCTGTGTGTCACCACCAGACGCAGTGGTGCTGTTCTCAGCAGCCCCATTGAGCTCAGATCGCTTACCTCACCGCAGCCGGCGGCTCTACGGTCACCCGTAACACAAGCTGAATCCCACATAACTCCACTGTCCTATCTTTAGAGGCGGCTGCTGTCCGAAGAGATCAGCTGCACAACTGGATACCAAGGGTGACTGCCGTCGTGGCTCCATCCATCACAGGCCTCATCCTTTGCAAGTCAGATTTAGTACTTTGCATCACTCTGGGTGACGTGACTTTGCATGAATTTCTGCTATGACGAGCCCAGTGAGGATTGTCCGACTGATGTTGCTGAGTAATGTCCAACCACGGAGGTTTAAATAACTCTTGTCAACAAGCTCTGACCTTAGTATTTGTTTAGGTTCTATCTTTATGGTTGTGCAACCTGGGCTCTGTAGAGGAAGTCTCTGGACTTCAGACAGTAGGCTGTAAAGACTTCAGACGGCATGGCTGTAAAGTTAACGGCAAAAGTATGGCAGTAATGGGCTTCTACTGAAAAATGAATGGGTCTATTTTACGTGCTGCCGAGGGCCGGCATTATTAAGGTTTATTAGGACATGCTGTTGGCTTTTCACCGAGCTGGATAGCAAACAGAGTGCGTTGGTGTGTGTTTGTCATTCCTCAAGAAGCAGAAGCAGCATTATGAGCACCATACGGAATATCAGACAACTGCTAGTGTTTCACTGTATCTTATGTCACGCGTGTGTGTGTGTGTGTGTGTGTGTGTGGGGGGGGGGGGGGCGTAGGAAACAAATACGCGTGATAATGTGACAGAGATGTGAACTCCAATGACGCTGGAGCATTTACTGCCTGTGTAATACAAGGAGGCCCGGGGGGGGGATGGAATGCCAAACTAAAAACAGACACACAGCTGTGTCAAAAAGCACAAATGTACAGAGGGTGTGTGTGTGTGTGTGTGGGTGTGCTGTGTATGTATGTGTGTGTGTGTGTGTGTGCTGTGTGTGAGTGACAGAAAGTATCACTGACTGCCCTGTGGGCTGCTATTAGAAAAGAAGACATTTGGGGATTAAATTTTAATTCACGCAAAGAGCACTGATAGCTGTCATCAAAATACTGCAATTCAGACACTGTAATTTGACAATTGTGTGATAGGCAGAGGCCCGTGTACATAGAGACTGAATGGTGTGCTTGTATTTGTGTGCATCTTAAAGGGGCTGGTTGGTTTCAGAAATGGTTGGGAGACCAACATTTAGGCACTATTTACAGATTTCATCAATATTTCAATTGATTAGACTCGATAAGATTTAGGAGAAGCAAACTTCGTGAAGTGTAGACTTGAGCAGAAGACTCCAGCAAGGAAAAGAAAACTCCCTCAGCCTGCCAGTCCTCGAAACAGCCGACAAAAACATGCACACAACATCTATACAGGTCTCCAGCTTTCACTTCAAATGAGTTTATTCACCACAACGCAATTTCTCTCCTTATGTTTTTTTTTCTTACTCTCAGTCCCTCTTGTTCTGTTTTGAGGCAAGAGGGTACAGGTCCTCTTCTGCAATGTGATTGGTCACTTTTTTCGCTCTCGCTTGCTCCTTCTCTTTCTGCTTAAATAGTTCAAACAAAAAGAGAGGGAGATGGGGGATGGGTGGTGGGAGGTGTGGGGGAGGGGAGTTGCGTGCTTCTCTGTTGTCACTAGGAGAAAGAGAGAGGGAGAGAGAGAGGGGAGAGGAGAGAGAGGGTGAGAGAGAAAGGTCCCATATGTGGAAAAAGCAGCACACAGAGCGGTCAGCTTGCACTGGGGATTATCGTATTGCTTCCTGATCTGATATTGCAAATGCCGGCCTGAGCAGGTAAGATCTCTGCTGTCTGTCTCCTCAGCTGCTCCTGGGGCTGATTTGGCCAGTGCAGGACGGGACCATGTTTCTTTGGATTTTTCGCTGCGGCAGCCTGGCTGACTGGATCCCATCCCTGCAGAGTGCATTCTCTCGATCACCTGTGGGACTCGACTCACGTCTTCCCCCCTCCGTGTTTCCGGGCCGCTCCCGGCACCGTGGGTACTCCTGTCAAGGGAAACCGTGGCAGAGAGCAAAGTTGTGGTCGTGCAGTGAAGGGGGGAGGCAGTCGGGCTGTGCAGGCACGGCACAGTGAAGGGGGGAGGCAGTCGGGCTGTGCAGGCACGGCACAGTGAAGGGGGGAGGCAGTCGGGCTGTGCAGGCACGGCACAGTGAAGGGGGGAGGCAGTCGGGCTGTGCAGGCACGGCACAGTGAAGGGGGTTTGCGGAAGCCCATGCTGCTCTTGTTTTTATGGCTTGTGGTCTGCGGGCAGAAAATTTGCCATTTTTCAAGCTTCTTTGCAGTGTTTCCCTACACAGCTGCTGCCAGCATTGGGTTTAATCCTCTAATCCACCATTTACATTGTGGGCTAGTTCTGTTGGCCCATGTCTGTCAAAATTTGATGTGTTTGAAGTACAGTGATTAATCATGGTGCCTTTATGTGTAGTGTCACTGTTTTCTCTCACCTCTAAATGTTATGTTTAACTGGCTCAATTCTGTTATTATACTTCAGTGATTGAGCTTTATGTCACTGTAGAGATGAGAATGTAATTAATACTGCTAAAGTTTCTCGCATCTTCTAGTGATGAACGCACATTTTTACAAACATTTTTTTAAAGATTTTATTTGAAAAATACTATTAATAATGCTTGGGAATTTCTCAGTATATTCACAGAGGAATCAAACTAAAATGTAAACGAAGCGACTGCCTCATGTGTTAAATGTTCATCTTTCACATGAATATTGTAGAAAGTATATTACTAACTATAAGCCTTCAGAATGTGTTCTGTTGTTTCCAGAATTCCTGCTTCTTTCACATGTGTATCTTGAAGCTTGTCGTGCTTCTTTACGTGCCGTCATTTGCTCAAACAAGGGATTGGATCATGCCTACTAATGCTCTCACATGTTGGATTGACACAGTTTCTGTATGTTAACACAGGCTTGATGCTCTTTAATTAGTCTCTTCTCTCCCTTTGGGTGTTACTCTGTGTAACTATACACGCCTGACTATCTGTGGCACTGGGGGCTCTTGTACTTCTCTACCTGTTTATTTCTGAAATCAAGCATGACCACATGGCCTGTGTTGTGCCAGTACATTTTTTTTAATTGTGTTTCTGGTGTATTTGGCATATTGGGGGCTAAGTGGCTCCTCTGTGCTTCAGTTCCAGGGCTGGGTGCTGTGCAGTCTCAGGGCAAGCGCTGGTCAGCCATGAAACCCTGGCGGACAGACGCTAACCTGGGATTCGCTGCCGGAAAACTGCCGTCTTAACAGAAACCAGATCCACAGAATGCTGAGTCCTATTGTCCCCTATAGTAAGTAGCAGTCCTTCTCTACAAACACCTAACACAGCACTGCAGAGCTAAACAGCAAAGAAAAAATGCTTGTGGTGATTCCTTAAACCAAGATCGTTTAAATGTTTTGGACCAGAAATGAATTAAGTAGGATATTCCAGTTAAGAGCTGTATAGCAGGAAGCTTAATTTGAGTGAGATGTTTCAGAAATTCTCTGCTTAAATGGTGAAATAGAACATGTACACTTCTGGCACTAACAGTGACCATCACATTAGGAACAGCGACTGGTTATGAATTATAAGGGTGCTTATAAATGATCAGCGGGCCGCTATGTGTCAGTGATCTTTTTCCCCCCTGTAGTGCTGCTTAAGGACATAAAGGTCTCGATTGAGCGCTCTGTGCTGCAAAGAGAGCATCCTGACTCCATCGGTTATGTAACTCGCGCTGCTGGTTCTGGTGCACTGAGCAGGCTAAACCTGCCCGACAGCAGGACGCTCGGACAGCGTGTGTGTTTCCACCCAGCCGGAGCCAACTGCTTTCATAGCTGCCAGACTCTGCAGTATCTACAAAGTACATGTAGTCCTTGGCGACCTGAGTGCTCTGGGATCCTCTCCCTCCTTCTCCCGCCCTTTCGGCGCCGAATTGATAGCTGACATGCCGAGTCTCCAGCCCCCTGCCAAGGCCAGTAGGAGCCCGGTTCTCTGGCCCTGAGCGTCTGTAGAAACTGCATTGTTTGAACAGACAGCATGGGGCAGCACTGTCTGTCTGTTCCCCAAGAGCCTCTGACACCTCCAAAGGAAGCTGTTTGGGCGCGAGCTGAAAACAGTCAATGTCATTTACGCTCTGTAGACCTAGGGGGGCAGTGTGATGTCACACATCGTGTTTGTTTTGCGCAGTTGTGGTAGCGTTATGTAATTAGCAGATAAATTTAGCTATGTTCCACTATAGCCCATTATAAGTCCAGCTGAAAGGGATGATCCATTAAAATGGATGTAAATGGAACCGTAGCTTGCATTTTGTCTTAATGTTACATTTAAACCTGCAAATGTAGACATAAAAAACAGGATGATTACAAAATATAACTATGCAAATAAGTCCTTGTTTGTTATTCTGCATTGAAATATATTTATGTTCTGATGGAGCTGCTTGTGGGCCATTTGCACCATGTTCTGGCAGTAGCTGCTGGGGGAGAGGATGAGTGCTCCCTGCTTCGCCTCGTGTCATTAAGCAGCGCTGCATGGCTGCACTGACTTTGCCTCTTGCTCCTTTTCCATGGACATTATGCAGGTTTCTCAGTATGTGCAGATTATTATTTCAGGATAGTCGTGTCAGGGGAAGTCCATGCTATGCACACAGGGAAGAGCTGAGAGCTGTACTCTGATGAGTATAGACATAAGTCTCTAAACATTTTAGCACTTTCATTGTATATATGTCTTGAATACATTTGTTTATCTGCATGATAGCGGGATTATCAGGCTTACTGAACTACTGTGACTAGGGGGTATAACATTGTTTTTGATTACTCTGCCATCTGCGGGGCAAAATCTGCATTTCTCACCGGTCTCCCCTCTCACTGAGATAAGAAAGTCTGCCACAATCACATCTGACTGTTGGAAAATGCTTCATTGAGTGTACTTGCTCTTTTCCATGGACTTTATTCTTCTTGCCTGTGGGTTTGCCTCCCACACATCTGTAAGATTCTTCTTTAGGAAAGGCTCTCACCTCCTTGCTGGAATTCTTTCTGCAGTGACCAGAACTTCCTACACACGCACACACACACACAGACACACACACACACACACATACACACGCAGTTGGAGTATTAGCTTGAACCACGCACACATGCGCTCTGGTGAATTAGCACATTCTTGCACAGTAGTGACTGTACCCTAGAGTCCAGTTGCAGTTCAGGGAACACAAACTGTGGAAATGCCAGAGTAGATTCGGACGGGAGCAAAATTCCAGTAAAATTCCAGGTGCCATGGATAGTCCTGGAGGGACTTTAGGTAAGAAGTCCGTGCTCTTTACTCTCACAGGCTCCTAAATCAGTCCCAGGCCAGTAACACCATGCTGCCCTAACTCTTGTTGCTTAAGGGCACCATTAGTGCAAGGCGGCTGTCATTCAAACTGATCCAATAGTGGTCTTGGAGTAGCCGCAGTCCTGGAGGCTTTATAGATCTCCACTAAATGATCACATTCACTTGTGAACCCAAAAGCCTGTGGTTCATCTTGGATCCAAAGACTGTGTGATTGTTTCAATTAAGCCATTAAGGGTTTGGGCAGGGGAGCAAGATAGCAAATGATGGGACAAAGATTGGATGACTGCAGTGCAGCCATTCTAACGACCGGGCCGGTATGAGTGCTGCCCCAAAGTGGTTTGGCAGACAGTGGAATAAATACAAGCTCAGGCTGAAGTGCTTCTGTCAATGGGAGCAGAAGTCATTACTAGGAGGGTGTCAATGAAGTTTAATTAGCATTCTGGACCAAGAGGGTGGGCAGTGCTGTTGGTGGGATCTTGAGATATTTTGAGGCAGGCCTCAGCGATTCACTGCTCTGATACTGCTGCTCTGCTCAGTGTTATTAAAAAAAAGGGTTCAGATAAGTGAGAGCGGCAGGCCTTCATCAGCAAGGTCACTGGCGTCAGTCAACAGCAACTGTGGAAAGGCTGGATTTTGTGGAAACAGGAGGCAACTTATTGTGTGCATTTGGAAATCACTAGAAACCACAAGCAAACTGCACTGAGTGCCGCTCAAGGGTTGCGACTGAAACACCATGATATTCATGAAGCGGACAGGAGGACGTGCACAAACCAGGCCTGCAGCATAAAGTGCCCTGTGGGATGGTAAAGGCGAAGACGGAGGGATGGAGAGATTGAGCGAGAAGAGGACAGATGGACGGGGGAGTGATTGGTCACCACAGAGCCTCAGGACAGCTGCTCCTTGATATATTAGAGGATACAAAGACCTAAACCCAGTCTCAGCCACAGAAATGGAGACCCTACTTCTTTTTTAGTGGGGGGGGGGCGCCATTTGTGTAGCCACATGAATGAGGACGTGGAGGGGGGAGGGAGCTTGTTTTCCTAATCACAAGCCTGAAGAGACATGTGATACGTGGTGCTTTCCAACAAAATATAAATGCTGAATTAAGGTCAGAGGCTTCATTCTCAATCTTTTTAAAACAAAACATAATTGTTCCTGTATTACATGGAGATTTAAACCCACCTCTACTTCTGTCTAATTCTCCCAGAGATGGACTTCTTTCCAAAGAGAGGAACTCAAACTGCACTCAGCTGTCAGCAGATGTAATGATACCTCTGCAGTTTTGTTTCTTGTATTAACTAATGCTGGTGAGAAAAGGGGGAGCATTAAAGGGCCAAGGGCCACGGTAATGAAGGACGTGGACGTGCAAGACAAATGCTGTTGGTGCAGATGACCTTTCAGCTGCTGAACCATATAAATAGCTTAAATTGCAAGTTTTTTTTTAACCGTAATAGAAAAACAAAGTTAGAATAATGATAGAGCCATTTTCAATGCAATGTGAAGGGCCTGCTGTCCATGCGAGCATCCTGGGGAAGCAGCTACCGATAAGAATGGTACCGCTAACACTGTTACTGAGTACACTTTGATGAGAGATGGCTGAAGAGCAGTCAAATACAGATCCATACAGGATAGCTTTAGGTTTCTTCTGCAAACATAGAGGTTGGCAGCAAGATCAGCTGATGCCCTGTCCTGTGACAAGCTGTGCTTCTGTGATGCTGTTGTCAACTGAACATTTCTGCAGATAACAGATATATCTCACTTGCTGCTGAAACCACTCTTCCATAATAGTAAACACTTCAGATGGCTGCATCAGGCCTGTGAAACATTCTCCAGAAATGTGTCATCGGTAACGTCACGTGTCTGACTGTATACCTGTAATGACACAGAAGATGCTCTGCTCCTCAAATCATGTAGCTGTAATTAAATAACTGCAGAGCAGCAATAGGGCCAAGAGGTTCCCTTACTGTCTGGGAAAGGGTTAGGATGGCTGAGGCCAGGTCTAAGCCACTTTCAATGTGGTGGTACCAGAACCTCAGAAACCGCCACATTTCTGAGATCCTCACACACGACGTCGACTACAGCTCTCCCTTTCTGTGGCCACGAACATCTTGTTAGGAGAGTAGTCACAAGAGAGTGAACAGAGCCATTAAAGTGTACAGGAAGATTACAAGTTAAAAACATCAGTGCTGTTTAAGATGCCTTCTCTGAATGCTCATTTACCCATGAAGTGGTTTTGGAGGCAAAAACAGATCCTGCCCAGTTCTACCTAACAAAGTGACCACATATATTGTCTATTTACTTTTTTCATGTCAGAAAGTGAAACATTATGAATTAGACGTAGCCAAGTAATGTTCTCAAAGCAAAGCCACTCCACTGAGTTAAATGTTTTGAACTGTTGCTTTAACACAACAAGTCCTGTTTATGTTCTTCTTTCTGTTGCAAATTGATCCCATGTTTGCTTAATGAATACAAATCAGCCGATAATCTGAATAACAGGCAGGTTATCCGGCTGCTATGGCGGTGATTAATTAGAGCACAAATGAAGCTTTTGGGCTTCTAGTCCGAATTCTGATCAGTCTGCCTCAGTGCTGCTAGGACTTATTAATTCTTATTTTAAGTGTCTTTTTGTAACAGCTGACAGTGTGAGAGAGGCGAGCACAGAAATTCTGATTTGGGAGATAAATGTCAGTTAAGTCATTGTCACCTTGATTCACTACAAAGCTCCCACAGCAGTATCAGTGAAAATCTGCAGATTGTTTGCTGTTTATTAAAAATGACAGCACCCAACCTGAACCACCATCTTGTTTACTGTGTGTCTTGCAGGCATTTAAAAGGCACGGTTATAGGAATCTCAGTAAAAGTGATGGAGGGTTGACGTAATCCACTGTGGCATTTTCATTCCAAACCAATCTTCTGCAGCCCTTCAATCCTGTTTGCCCACCCTGCCTCACCCCCCTAGCCTGACTTCATCCACGTAATGGGACCTTAATTACCTCACTGGCCCTACTGCTGACAGGCACTGAAAAAAAAATTAGCTGGAACAACAAAGGCGATGACAACTTTTCAAATTAAAACTATCCATTCAACAGTAGATTTATAGGAACACCACCTTCTTGAGATTATCTTCTCAGCAGACATCTTCCTGGTACGTTATGGCAGGTTTCCCAACCCGGTCCTCAGGGACCTACAGACAGTCCACATCTTTGCTCCCTCTCAGCTCCTGGTAGAGAAAAAACGTGGACTGTCTGTTGGTCCCTGAGGACCGGGTTGGGAAACACTGCATTATGGCCAAAGGGCATTGTCGTTCTGTGCTCCTCAAATTGCTAACACTATGTGGAGCTGCACAAAACTGAGATAGCAAGAACTCAGCATGGCACCAGTGACATTTTAAACGTATTTGGTAACAATACAATAGTGTTCAACATTTCGTTGCTTCAGAGGCACTAGGGGAGAAATTTACACAGAAAAAGCAGCCAAACAGACTTATCCAGCCAATTGCATAATTAGGAACAGTCCAACTAAACAAAGCACTTTTATAGGGTGCTGTGTTTTAACACTGGATGTGAGGTCATGGGAGCAGCCACTGAGGGGTGTGATTGCCTTCACCGAACACGTTTACTTCAAAGAGCCCATCTCCTGATTGGATTGATCCAGTTGTTCTTTATAAGCAGCCTCCAGACAATCTCCCTTCTTTAATAGCTGCCTCTTCCAGAAGGCATCCTGCATCCTCGCAGACTTCTGCTCCTCCAAGAAGGAAAACAAAGGTGCGGGGAGATTGGGAACCCTTGGGGAGCAGGAAAACTGGGTAGTCCCCCCCTGTTCACTTCCTGCAGGTCTCCAATTTCAGGAGCCCCCATCTGCCCAGCCATAAATGTATAGGTCTTTATTCTGGGCCTCAATCTTGCCCTTGCCCGTGTTGTGAAATAGCACAGATGAGCCTTTACACTGACGGCTTTGACTGCATTCAGACACACAGTAACCAAATCAATTAGGAATCGAGAGACTGAACCAATGATAACTTTCTATTGATCCAGCTGATCGCTACCAGCATGCAAGTCTTCCGAGCTCCTGCCGGTTATGCAGTGTGCCAGCATCGCTTTGTTTCAGCCTTTTGTGGGGCCTTTCTTTGTAATGCCCTCTCCTTAGTTAGCAGCAGATCAGTACAGCTATTTGTAGATGATCCGCACGCATACGTACATTAAACGGCTTATTACTTTCCCTCAGGGACACGGAAGGTTCCTGATCATGCAGCCAATGTGTAACACAAACACGCAACATGGGCAAATCCTTCCATAGTCTCAGGCCAGGGTGAAAGCTCTCAGAGGAATGCTGCTGAATAGATTAACAAGATTTCCATAATTAGGGAGCCTTCCAACAATAGGATCCCTTCGGCTTTGTCTCAGGATTGCTAGGGACAATGGGAGTGAGGGGACGGCTGCTGGACGACCATTTCTCACGGCCACTCATGGAGACAGCTCCTCAGCAAAGAACATCTGTCTCTCTGCTGGCCTGGGACAGCACGCATGCAGGCACGGCCCACTCTCCATAACCCAGCCCAACTCCCAGTAAACTGCTCAGAGATCTCACGTTCTCCGTCATGGAGCGAAAAGGGAGTTCAAGGAATAAAACACAACAGATCCATGTTCTCCAGTCTGTACAGCTTTACAATTGCTATCATTTCTAATAGTGTGTTTTATATCTTCTAAATAAATGGGGATTTTTTTGCCTAGCATGTAAGGGTGTTCTGCTGGGAAAAGATGAGGGAGTTTCGACTTTGGTCAAGCTTTGGACATGAAATTCGTATTTTTAATGAGTTTTAAAAATAAATCGGCAGTGTAAAAATAATTTACAAGTGTAATATGTTGATAACAGACCTATAATACACATTATTTCAACAAATGATTTGAGTTGGTATTTTGAGGGAGAACATGGTAAAACAGCCCATGGAAACAATTTAGGCGTTGGAATAAATGTTCCTACTGAGTCATATCCTTTTCTGGACACATTAATAAGAAAACTGTATTTGTACATTACTGACATTCCCAGTCTTTGAATTTTAAAAAAGAGGCTTGTTTATGAATTTGAATACATTTGTACAAACAATGCATTGTGTTCCTGTCTTTGTGAGGAAAGCAAAAAAAAAAAAAGGTCCATTTCCACCCGTAGACTGGCTTCCATTGGTCCTCGGTCAAGCCAGCCCCTGAAAATAGCCCCACAATTAAAGTATGTCATGCTTGAGGGAGCAGCGGTGGTAGGTTTTGTTAGATTGCAGCCTCCAGCATCGCAGGGCTGACTCCCCTACTGCCTGCTTCTGCCTCTTGCACAGTGGCCGCTCTCCTGCTGCTCACTCACAGTTTTTATGTCCTGCCCCTGGGCACCCATCCATCTCTGTCACATGTGTGTCCCCTTTAGCCTTCAGCTGTTCCGTTTGGTTCCGTGTACCAAATTTCAACCTTGGAAACGAGGCTCATCCAACTGGAAATGTGGCGCGAGGCTAATGCAATGCGTGCCCAAGACATCGGCGTGTTTGTCGCGAAGGTGCCGAGATCCACAAACATGTTGACGCTCTGAGAACTGGGAGAACTGGATTTGAATATGAAGGGGTGAAGAGCTAATTCAGTGGCCATCTGGAGGTCCTGTCTTATCGAAGAACAGCAGGCATAATCCAAAGGCACACATGGAAGTGAGACATTCGTCAACAGAGGGAGAGAGGCGGGGGGGGGGGGGGGGGGGGGAGCAAAGCAGACGGGAGAGGGGTGGAAGCGTAAGGCCTTATATGGTACAGGACTTTCAGCTCGAGTTTAAATAGTCCTGACAACACAGGCACCTCCATGTTCCTCCTCAGAGGGAGTGAACTACAAGACTGATGCTGCTTTTCCCTCATTCTGGCCTTTGTGGCTGCTGTTACACTCACCCCAGGCTGAATTGGGACAGTTTAATAATACCCTGCTATGCCTGGAATGTCCAGCTAATGCCTCAGCAAAGAGCAGTTAGAAAATCCCTATGAAATGGCTGTTTTCAGAGCTGGGGGGGTGGGGGCTTGCAACACCCACACTGGTGACTCAGGAAGTGAATAACTGCTTTATTCTCCGCAAAAGAAGCCCCTTTCTTTTCCTGAGGACATGCTGCAGCAAAACCTTCCTGTTTCCATAAAAAGCATCTGCTGTTAAAAGATGTTTGCAGTTCTCGGTATCATTTTAGGAACTGATAGCAAGGTTATCTATCTTCTCTCCAAACCACAGCAAGTGTGTTAAACAACTTACATTTGCCAATAAAGTACCTGCTATTAATATGGTGGCATTTATGTCCATTTTTCAAAACTGAAGATGCCCTCTGTATTAAGAAAACAGCCGGCAACCCTGACTAGGATAAGCGGCTAGAAGATGACTGTATGAATAACCAAGCATACTGTCTATAAAGTGGTAGTCTGATTATTCCATTATAATTTTACATGCATGTAAGTAAGTATTTATCTTTTCTACATACATTGCAAATAGCTGCATATTTGAAATGTTAAAGTTTTTTCAACAAGGTACTGCCATAGGGATAATTGTTGGCCTGCCATTCGGGAGATGGACAAGTAGGAAAGCTGTTGCCAATCTCTTAATGTTTTTTAAGAAGCTGCAAATGAATGGCATGCTATTCTCTTCCATCTCCCCAACCCCACCCCCTCACCCTCAGAGCCTCTATACCATCGCTCTACCCCAGCAGGCCCCTGAGGTTTTGGAGAATGAGATTGTAGAGGGGCCAGGAGGGGTGGAGGGTGTGTGCGCTGGGGGTGTTGCTAGGGATGGGATTTCAGTGAAACATGCACAGCATGACAACAATAGGTCCTTGGGGAGAGGTGCACAGGCGGGCGATGGGATGGTGCGACACTCTCACTATCAAAGGGGACCACGTCTATTCTCAAGCCTGCTGGGGTGACACTGTACAGCCCAGCAACTAGTCTATGTGTTAGCAGTTAGCATAGCCGCTCTTCCGCAGTTTTATGGCTTCGTTTTCTAAGGAGTGCAGTTGAATCCGCTTCCTGAATAATTAAAAAGCTCATTGCTACCTCAAAGAGCACAGAATGTGAATTTTTGAAAGTTCCCAAAAAAAAATCAATTTTTTCTCCAGTTTCCTTCCATAGTACAAAACATGCAGTTCGGGGAATTAGATTTACATTTATTCATTTATCTGATGCTTTGATCTGAAGTTTTCCAGTGATGCTCCAGGATTTATCCACCCCAGTACTGCATAAACAGTGGGAAAAGGGACTGATTCTTGGGAACATAAGAACATAAGTAATTTTCAAACAAGAGGAGGCCCATCGGCCCATCAAGTTCATTTGGGGAGAACTTAACTAATAGCTCAGAGTTCTTAAAATCTTATCTAGCTCAGATTTAAAGGAACCCAGGGTTTTAGCTTGTGCTACACTAGCAGGAAGACTATTCCATACTCCAACTACATGCTGTGTAAAGAAGTGCTTCCTCAAATTCACTCAAATGTTCTCCCGCTAATTTCCACCTATCGCCACGAGTTCTAGTATTTAAACTAATACTGAAGTAGCCATTTGGCTGAACAGCATCCAGACCTGTTAGAATCTTATACACCTGGATCATGTCCCCCCTTAGTCTCCTTTGCTCGAGGCTAAACAGATTCAGCTCAGCTAACCTCTCCTCATAAGACATTCCTCTAAGACCAGGAATCATTCTGGTCGCCCTACGTTGCACCTTTTCCAAGGCAGCAATGTCTTTCAGCAATCTGCTGCACAGATCTAAGACGCAGTGACAGAGTGTGAGCAGCTTCTAAGTGTTACTGTGTGTCCTCAGCCCTCCATCTTTTACTCTGCAGGCTTGTTGAAGATGCACTGGACCCCAGAGCATGCCCAGCCCCTCAGCCAGTGGCCCGAACAGCACCTGGACGTCTCCTCCACCACTCCCTCCCCGGCCCACAAGTCCGAGCTGTACCCGAACGGGCGTCGCAGCTACAGCTACGCTTGGGCCAATGATGACATCTCCGCACTGACTGCCTCCAACCTCCTGAAGCGCTATGCAGAAAAGTACTCCGGTGTACTGGACTCACCTTATGACCGCCCCCCAGTGGGAACCTATCCCGAGTCCGGGGCCTTTGGGAACCTAAGTGGGCAGAAGAGCGAACTTGAGCCATGGTGTGTGACACACAGTGCTGAGGCCTACTCTGGAGCAGAGGGCCTGACTGGAGCCAAGACCATGAGCACTGCAGGCCTGAATGGTGCAGGCAGTGGTTCAGCAGTGAACAGTAACCTCTCAGAGCCAGGTTACAGTGGTGGCAGTTCCTGTGGGGGTCCCCCTGCCTACAATGGTACCTACCTCTCCTCTGGGTACTGCCCCCAGCCTGGCACAGCACTTCCCCCAGCATCCCTGCATACTCTGCAGCCTTCGGCTGCCCTGGTGCCCAGTTACACCCCACCCGGTCCTGTCTACAACTACTCTCACCAGTCCGCCATGACACCAGGCTATACTCACCCACCTGCATCCTACCTGCCCTCAGGACTGGCCGCACCCACCCCGTTGCCATCACGTCCAACTGTAGTGGGGGGCAGCTATGGCTACCAGAGTCATAACCTGGGGGTTTCTGAATCTGCAGGGCCACTGAAACGAAAAGCTTTTGAGATGACAGTGGAGGAAGATGAAGCTGACAGCTCACGCTACAGGAAGTACGGATATGACCACAAGTCAGGTGGCAACTCACCTTACAGCGTCAGTGACAAGGGTGAGTGTCGTGGCAATGGCTTCAGCACAGCCAGCACAGACCCCCAGGCCTACAAGCCCAGCAAACCATCCTCGCAGCCAAGCCTGGGGCAAGACGAGGTCGGCAAATTCAGCGGACTGAAGCCCCTGGTGTCTCCGCCGTATGGCGGGGCCGGGGAGTACAGCCCCACTGCAGGGATGAACGGTGAGAATGGGGGAGGAGATCCCGGGTTTCCGCAGCACCGGCTAACCCTGAAGCTGGGCTCAGAGGAGCAGCTGAAAGGAGCAGACTCCAGGCTGCTAGAGCTGGTTACTGGGGAGCTGCAGGACAGCAGCCCCGCACTGCCCTGGGGGGAGCTGCTCGGCCATGCCCACACTAAGGCCGCGCTGGAGGAAGACCTGCTGTGGCCCGTGCTGCGGCCCGGCAGCGCCACCCGGCCGCCCCGGACCATCCTGCTGTTCGGCCCGAAAGGCGGAGGCAAAAGCACACTGGCCCGTTGTCTGGCCTCACAGCTAGGGGGTGCCTTCTTCCGGCTAAGTGGGGCTGCACTTTCCTCCAAGTGGAAGGCTGAGGCTGAGAAGGTCCTGCACACGCTCTTCCTGGTGGCAGGCGCACGGCAGCCCTGCGTGGTGCTCATCCATGAGCCGGAGGCGCTGGCGGATGACGGGCTGCGCAGGCAGCTGCTCTCCTATCTGGAGACAACGCAGCTGGGCAGCACCGGCCTGGTGGTGGTGGTCTGTGCCACTCGCAGGCCTGACCTCCTGGATGAGAGTGTGCACCGCCTCTTCTCCAAGCGCTACTACGTGTCCCTTCCGGATGTGGGGGTGCGCAGGCAGGTGCTGCTGCAGGCCCTGGCCCCCCAGGGCTGCTGTCTGAGTGAGCGCGAGCTGGCTACCCTGCTCCAACGCACCGAAGGCTTCTCCATCCGTGAGCTTCTACAGCTCTGCCAGCAAGCGGCCTCCTCTGCCTCTCCCCCGCCGCCTCTCCATGGGCTGCCGGCGCCCCTCGCACCCCCAGCATTCAAGGACTTTGAGAATGCCTTCTGCAAGGTGCGGCCCCACGCCACACCCAAAGAGCTGGACCTGTATGTGGAGTGGGGTAAGACCCCCAGCCACTGAAGTGCGCAGTGGACTGCAGTCCACCAGATCGTTCCCTTAGAGAAATGTCCGTTGGGGATCTTTCTTTGAACCAAGTACTTATCTTGCAGCCAAAAATAAGGGGATGGAAAAATATTAGGATTGGGGTGGAAGCATAAGATTTAATATTATCTGATTAATATAAGGAAAATGGTTTTCATTATATGTATATACAAGTTTTTCTCCAAAGAGCCAAAAAACAAACCTTTATTGAAGAGCTGGGTTTTGGGGCTGAGGACAGTCTGAATGAATCGCTCTTCTCAGGATTGTATTTATTGCTGCCGCAACACGGCAATGTGTTGGGCTTTAGGGTTAACCAGTGGTTTACTGTTAAAAAGGCCATAGAATGTAAGGTAACCAGCCATAAGAATCATATCGCTTAAAACCAAAAAGAAAAATAAATAATGTTATTGCTTCCACTATGGAATTCTAGCACGGTCTCCCAATTCTGTCCTCCTGTTCACTGGTCTGAAGGACTGTAATTCGCTGACTGATGCTAATGTCATCACTCTGGCTGGACTGGTCCAACTCAGTTGCTAAAATTACATGTGGCCCAAAATCAGGAAGTGTCTCTACATTGAAGCTGTGCTTGCTGAAAAATGAACGGTTTTTCCAATCCAGCTGTGCTTCCACTGCTGTCCTCCTTCAAAGATTAAGTTAACTTCGTTAATGGGAACCTGCAGTCAGTTTACAAACCAGTATAGTCTTTTTTTTTTTTTTACTGACAAAGCTTCTTAAAACCTTAAAAAAGACTTGTATTGTCTTTTGAGTAAATGTTTTTTGTTTAGTTTATTTTTGCTTTTAAAAAATATATGTAGTTTTGTTTCAAATACTCAGGAAGAATTTTGTTACCTCTGAATGAAAGAATGTATGTTACTGTAGGGTCTTAGTAGCGTGATCTGTGGACAGTGAAAAGTGAGGTGTCACAAGCCAGCATGCACACACTCTGCTTGCACCTTCACAGGGAACACTTGAAGTTGCTACCAAGATTTAACATTGAATGTAATTCAGGTATTTTTTCAAGTGATATTTGATGCCATAAATCATTTTTTTTTTATTATTACACATAAATATATTTTTTCCATGTCTCTCTTGTTTTGTTGTAGATTTTGTTAAGGTGACAATGGTCTTCATTAAGTGTTCAGTAGACAAAAAGGGGCCGTTTTTGTTGGACAAACTGAAAAGTGCAGAATGCCTGTTCATGTGTATGAATGACAAAAGCACGTGGTGAGGGGTTAGGTCTGCAGTGAGACTTTTATTATTGTTGTAGTTGTTTTTTTTTACTTGAATATAAAGCTCCTTCATCACAGCATCAGTGTGATCAAAATAAAAAGCGCACTGAACCAAATCCAGCACCACCTGAACTCTTAGGCGCTTCTGCAGAATAGACCTGGGACACATAACACCCCCCTAATACCTGTAAATTGTCCATTTTCTTTACTCTCTTATTGTCGTTTTCATTCTGGACTGATAGAAAGTAATGAAAACATTTTCCTTCTTTTTTTCCTTCCTGGCTTTAGTCCCACATGATGCATCAGCACATCTCCGTCTCCCTGGCATCATTCGTGCAGTTTCGCTTCGGTGATTTCTTATTTTATTTTTGTTGTTGTTGTTGCTGTACAGGTGCTGGCCCCCCTTCCCCCAGCTTCCCACAGTCACATTTGCACCTTGCTGTGCAGTGGAGCCAAGCCCCCCCTGACCACAACAGGCCTAATGGAATGGGGCTACTCTGATTGATGTCCAGTAACCTTATATTACCATTCAGCCGCTGGAGTCCAGCTGGTGGCTTCAGTCATGCCATACAGCCAGGTCAATCGGAACGACCCTGCTGCATGTATTGATCCCTGCTTGGGGGAAGACAGGAAATACAGACAGAGAAACAAGTACCTACACAGTTGTTCTAGAAGCATGGCTGAACGAATGAGGTTTGTTTGGACATGAAGAAACAGCTCCATTCTTTGTACCCAAAATGCGCTTTTTGAAGAAAAAAAAAACTCATTATGCAAGCGGTTGTTACTGTTAGGTTCCACATACTATTTTTACAGCAAGTACAGAATTTCTAAAAATTATCAATGGAAGTTAACCTGAAACAGTCAGTGAATCCAAATGTTTGTAACATCCATTGTAACCATCCATCCATTCAGCTTTCAAATGCTTATCCAGTGCAGGTTGGCAGCAACCCTGGATCCTGAACCGTGAATCACGGAGCACAAAGGCAGGATGGGATGCCATTAGTAACCATTCATACAGGCTTAAATATATTAATGATCGTTAAATTTAAAAGCAGCTCGAGATGTTCTAGGGGAACTACTGCTTAGCACACGTCACCTGAGAAAAAGCCATTCATCACAAAATGTGACTTGCTCATTTTGATGGATCTCATTGCAGCTTCCGGGATCCAGGTATTTGACATGTTGCCTGTAGGGTTCCTTGGCTAGACTGCGAAACAGCATAATGATCCCGCATGGGATCCTATCAGGCCGTGTAAAATTCTGAAACTCTGTAAATGCTTTTAAATATTATATTACATTACATGCACCTCCATATGACATACATCACCTCATCTGTCATGCATTTCACGACACATATATATTAAACTGGTGGAAAATGTCTGTCCAACAAAAGCGGTACTTAATTGCTGTTTTTAAGTAACTCTGTTCTTGTTACTTGTACATTCTTTGTAACCATTTCTACCTCATTTTGTGACATTGTACATGAAAGTATTTATTTCATGTCACTTTTTTGATGTCTAATGATAATGTTCTTGAACTGTAATGGTCTACCTCAGAAAGGACTATTTTAAGAGAAAAGTATCACTCAGTATTAAAGAGATTATGTCAGCCTTGGTGTGAGACGATTTCTTTTTTTACTAACTGCCCTTTTTAAACGAATGGGGACCATCAAAGATGTGACACTGAAACGGAGCGTGGTGTCATTAAACATCTCTTCCTACCGTTAGCTGCCAAAGGTCTGCTGAAACCAGAGGGAATGCCTTGAGGTCCACTAACTAGCTGAGGCCCTGAGGAGGAGCTTTGCCCTACCAAAGGTAAAAATGATAAGCGTTTGAGATTTAGATTTTAAGAAAATGGTAAAAGACAAATCTACCCATGTGATTAAAGTACTCTGAATTTCTCACTGTCGTTCTTCTGAAATAGGAACCGACCAGATTTTCACTTACGTTTTTGTTTTTTATTAAGCTGTTATGCTAAAACCTGACTTTGACATATTAAAATTCTATCTTTAATATATCAGAATTTGTCTCTGAATTAACTACAGATGAGTTATTAAAGCAGTAATTGATTTTCACAGAGTGGGCCACAGATCTGGTTCTGTTTCAGGTGACCAGATTCATCACTTGCTTCATTAGGCTCTGTGGGCTGTAGGCGGCTAATTGAAATGCTAATAAAGATATATGCCTTGGCTGAGCCAACAGCAGAGTGAGATTTGTCCTCCAGCGATGGACAAAGGGCACCTGAAATAGAGCAGAATTCCCTTAGTCACAAATGTTGTTCTAACCCAGATGTCACCTTGGGAAGACGGCAGAGGATTACTGGAGCGCTGAGAGAGGCCCGTGGAGAGGAAGGTTATTAGAAGAACCTTCTTAGTTCTTAAGTTAATTTGCCAGATTCCGTGAAGGAGGAGCTGGGATCTCATTACACATCTGTCATCGCATTGGCTCTCTGATGCCTGTAAAATGATCCAAGAGTTGGTCAAGGAGACTTTTTAAATGTACAAACCTAGTTTCTTTTTTTAATGATCGGCCTGATTTTTGTTGCACAAAGAAATGACGGATCAGCTTCTGTGCTCGCGGTTCCGCCTTTTAGGCTGCACAACACGCAGCCAGGGGAGGCACCATGAGCATGCCGCCCGCAGGGAAAAAGAAATGCCCTGCAGCCTGGCACTGTGAAAATCACAGGGCACTTCCCTGTGCTTAAGTTCAAAGCGGCACTGCCAATCAAGCAGTCATGCAGTTCTCATCCCGAGGTGCCGCATTCTGCACATCGACTGCACAGCACAGCACACAATGAGCAGCAACTGTTGTGCAGCCAGATGCACAAAAGACTCAGGTCCCCCCCAAGGGGGACTAATCAAGCTCATATCACAGACTCTGTGACCCACAGACTCCAAGAAAGGCCTGCAGGAAGACCCAGGCTCCAGAACAAACACGATATGCTCAATTACAGCAGACTTATTTAATGTTGGAGCTGCACATTATCATGCAGTGACAGCTGTAGGCTGTAAAAGCACAACACCAGCAGCATGTAATTTTCTGTCATATATACACAAAGCGTAATTCCAACTGTTTATAGAGGAATTGTCTATATTACTTCAAATACTTGGTAGTTTTCATTTGTCGTTTGTGTTTTTCTACATTTTTTATTTTATTTTAGTCGTCTTTTTAATTCACATTGACTAGAATTTAAATCAATAATTATTTACTCAATTAATTATTACACAATTAGTAGTTTCTTATTATCAATTAGAAAAATGTAGTGTTTAAAAACACTCTCAGTCTCTAAACCATACACAGAAGCCTGTGTAACAGAATTATTACTCATTACTACATTTAAAAAAAAAAAGTTAAAGTTTATCCTGGTTTAGGTTTAAGTATCAGAATTGGGTTAAAGATGGATGGCACACAATGATAAACAGATTTTTACAGTTTGAATGGTGAGTAATCATTTTTAAAAATTACAATTGTCCATGTACCTATTTTACCTTCAAAGTATCTATTATAAATTCAATATAAGGCCTTAAATATGACCAAAAGCTGGAAAAAATACAAACGAAATGAAACCAACAAACACACCAAATTAAATCGAGTCTTTCTTTGAGGGATTAATTTCATTTTTCAGTTTGTAGATCTAATGCTATCAGTCACTCAAGTGCGATCCTGTAAACAGCCAACAGGACAGAAAAAGGCTGAGAGTCTGACTCAGCTTTCCTGACTGAGCCTAATACAATTATTACTTATATATGTTCAAATTTGTTTCTCAGAAGAAAAAACAAAACAGCTACATTTTTCTGAAAGAAAAGTCTTCATAAAAACATCCGGAGTGTATGTTTCAATTTATAGTAACTAGTCAAAAATTTGAGTACTCTTTGTAGGTTTTTCTCTTTATTTAAATATATTTCATATATTTATTTTAAATACTTGAAAATTAGTTTTAAAAATTAACAAAAAGAATATCAAAGCAATGCTTAAGAAACCTGAAAGCCGTCTCTAAATTTTGGATTCCTGAAATTGCCTCTATTTGCCTTGATAAGAACTTCAGGAAGATGAGGCATTTGACTAACACGTTACAGCAGGAAATCATCTGATGTCGGCTCAGCTCTCCTGCAGCGATTCCCACAGATGTAGGGGCTTATGGGTTGTTTTACTCTTCTGTCCTGTCCAGCTTGTCCCTTACAACTTCTACAAGACTGAGGTCTGAAGACTAGGTAGGCCAGGCCATTAATTTGAGCTGTACACTTCTCCATATAGTTTTAGCACAATTTTGAGGTGTGTTTTGGGTCATTAACTTGCTGTCCAATCAGCTGTAGCCTTGCTGGAATGGCAAGTATGTTATGATAATATGGAAGTATGTTAGCCACTCCTCGATGCCTCTAACAGTAACTAACAACTAATTACCTGAGCGTCTGATAACAATGGCAAAATGGCCGGGACAACTACTCTGAGAATTTTAATTATTGCCTATATAGTCACATAACTATGTATTTATTTTCAAATCAAGGAAGCATATTTTTTTTAATTAAATGATTATTCCCCCCCCCTCTGCAGCATAGAATAATACAATTGGATGAGAAGTGTTTGATAATAGGATAAAATACAGTTTAATTATACAATTTAGCTTATATAAACACAATTAGTTTCCTCCTGGACACTGAGGGTTCCCTCTTCATCTACACTGAGCAGGACTTCCCAAAGGCATAAGAGCAGCTGTACAATCTCCTATGCCTCCCATCCTACATTGGTACACGGAGAATTGGCATTAAAATCTTGGTTGCCAAACTGCATTAAAAAAATAGATACAGGCATGTAGAATATTTCTAGTGCACAGCAGGTGAAAAAGCACAGTTTATAGGGAACATTGTAAAAATTTTGTGTTGTGTATTTGCCAATCTTGTTTAGTTGACTGGAGAATGAGGAGAACTGCTCTTTGAAAGTGCATGTGCAAACCAGTCTGAAATGTAACAACACTGTGAAAACTCACACACCTCAAACCAGTCAGTCCTGTCCCCCTGCTCCACTTCAAACGCCTTGACCCCAAAGTGAGCACGAATGATGACAAACTCGGTTTCAGCCGGTGTTGCTGTTTTCTGTCTGGAGACTACCACAGCACGGACTGGAAACTCTGATTTAACAGAATTGCAATTTTGGCTCCATAATCTACAAGTAACTTATTACAACATCATAATTTACCAGGTATTTTGCTATCAAAAATAGGAGGAAGCATAAGTGACAAAGGTAAACTGGTAAAAGGAACGTGGTTTTGAGTAGTTAACCGAAGCTAACTAAGCAATGCAAGCTTTCTGTACTATGCTGTTACAGCTTCCAAGATTGCTTAATTAGTACAGGGATGTGGGGAGACTGCAGCTTATACAATGAAACTTGCATCTGCTTACGTAAACTATCAGATTTGTGTTTAAATTGTGCTGTGTGGTTAAAATATAGTTTCAGATGGCTTCTGCAAGACAGAAAACAAGCAGTTTTCTTTACCGATATTATATTACACACATTAGCCATGTATTCACCTTCCCTTAAAAGCTCATTTCTGCAAAATTCTAACAATAGTAAATGTTTACAGGGAAGGTTAAACCACAAGGAGTGTTTCTGGTCCAGTGATGACACTTAGCACGCATTTAGAACAGAATGATAATTTTCCATGACCTGAAATGTAAACATCCAGCAAAATGTAGCAGAAGGAATTCAAAGTCAGGCACCCCAGGGTTGTACACCAGGTTTTACTTACCATAAATATAAAACACACTTATGATCAAGAGAGGGTGGGAATGAAAGGTTCATTCCCTGTATCACAGGGCAGTACCGTACGTAATAACACTCCCACCACACACACCATCACTGCTCCTGCCCTTCCTTTGTCCTGCCCACCCTTAATACTCATGGCTGACATCAGCAGAGGGCCCTGACACAGGGCGAGTTAGGGCCGACAGCTGGTAGCAATCATGGCCATGCTGAAGCCAGGGACACATACACCCCCAGGCCAAAGCGGCAACCGGCCCAAGCCCAGCTATCCCTTCCCCCGTCCTGCCTTATCCTAAACAGCTGGATTAGTTCCAGATGCTGGCAATGCAGCCGGACCCTTCACCGAAAGGGACCCTTTACTCAAAGCTATTACCATTCAAAGATGAGACAACGCATCAGCAAAAGCACTCTGGCTTCTCATACAACAGCAGCCTTCAGACTTACTTATTGCATGTTTCCTGGCAGAGGCAGACACCATTTTAAGGAGGTGCGCTGATGGGAAATCATCGACTTGACAACAATACTTACTCACTGCCCTGTTGTCTATGTTACTGATCTACTGGCATGGCAGGGCTTTTTTTTTGAGGGGGGTGGGTTCACCTCTGGCAGGCCTCTTTGTTAATACAGAGTCTTGTCACCCCATGTCATTTATTTTATCACGTGCCTTAAAAAGAAGCGCAGGTATCACTGTTATAACATACAGCATTGCCAAGATGCACATTGGGATGACTTGTACATTTCAGCTGTTTGATCGATACACCGTTTTAGATACCTGCAGGGGTTAATAACACGTCAAATGCTATTTAAAGGCTGGGGTTACATGACAGTTGCCTTTACTCGAACCTTGCCAGGTGTGCAACGCCCAAAAAAAGGCTTAATGAAGCCCAGCCTTCAATGCCTCAATGCGCCGCGCCTCACGGGAAATTGGATGTGAAAAGAGGAATGCCTCCGCATTCAGATAAAGAACTAGGCCCTAACTCGACGTGCACAACATCACGGACTGCTACGTACCAAAGTTCAATAATATATTTTATATTCATATACATATCCGACCTTATTATTTCAGCAAAAATCAGCGAGTCGTAAATTACAAAGGAGTTGTCATTTATATTTCAAGGGTTGAGTTGGTTATTTTGAATATTATCTGGACGCAAAGTAAACGAAATTCACTGTCATCTTTGAATTTACCTTTGTCGTCACGCCGTCATTAATTATACCAAAATCACGCTACGGTCTCTTACACTGTCTTTTTGCACACAACTCCACCCTTGGGAAGATATGCGAGCCCAGACGGGGAGCTTCTTCAGGCGCGTTCTACTGGATCTTCTCCTCTTGAACGTCATGAGAAAGCTAAAGCTCTTCTTCCATCTGGCGGTGAAAATGTGGAGACACATGGCTCTCGAACGGGCTCTTTTCCAGTAACTCACCGAGACAGTGATTATTCCTGCTATTTACTCCCATTGTTAAATACAACCTATGTCTCTCGGTAGAAAGATACCATTAAGTATTACAATTTTACCTGGATTTACCCCGACCAGCGGTAGTTCTCACAGTAATACCTACACATAGGAGTAGTAACTTGGCATTAGATATTTAACGTTAATTAACGTCGCTAACGACTTCGGATGGTTACGAAACATTTTGAAACACTAAAATAAAATCCCGACGTTTCTGCTCAGATCGCTCATTTATATAATCTGTTTAAGCAACGCAATCTACCACAATACATTTTTTAGTAAAACGGTGACATGTTCATTACGAAATAATAGCTGCTGGGTCTGGAAACACCCAGACCACCATGCACTGGTAATAGTTTATTATTAGCTTGTGTTTGCCTTATTACCTTATTCGTTTTTCCAGAACCAACTGAATGAACCATTTGTCTAAGGACTAAAAATGTAACACCACTATATTTATGAATAGAGGTGGAAATCATAGTTCTTCTCTTTCGAATTCGGTCATTTGAAAGATTCACTCAGAAAAAAATACTAATTATTTCACTTCCGACACTTCCCTTGGATTATATTCGTTTGGGGAGTGGCCCCTAAATTTAACAAAATGGTATTAATACTGGCTCTGACTTGCGGTCGTTAACGGCGTGAAAGGGTACGTTCAAAAAGAAGGAATCGTTCATAAACAAAACGAGTCTGCGAACAGCCAGCATGGATATGTGCCACATGAGCCGGAAACGCACTAAACACGCTGAATAATTTGCAACATAGGACAGGGAGGCATTTTTATGCACGACTAACGAGTTGTTAAGTAGGGACACGCAGAGATCGTACTCTATTACAGGCCAGGCTGGGAAGGAGGGTGCGGGCGGACCAGCAGCGCCATCTGCTGTCCCTCACAGGGATTGGACAGGGCAGGCCAGAGTGGATCGCGAGATTTGCATAAAATAGATCTGAATCACGTGTGTTCTGATATGTTAAAGACAGCCTAAATTTAGGCTAAATGGTGCTAAGGAGTAGACTAAATACCACCAATGAGTCATGTAAGAAAAATATTTGTTATTGAATTATAAGTCTCTCAACATTGTACCTTAGCTACTCATGTTTGTTAAAAACGCAAACTTAACAGCTCATCATATAGTCAGCTAAGTAGTACAAACGCTAAAAAAACTGGTAAAAATCATTTGAAATTTTGAAAATATTGCATCTCTAAAATCTAATTGCAGCCTATGGGAAGTCACTGCCCATTTAGGCTATATACTACACCAGTAGATGATGTATTTCAGTCACAACTGAGATACGGCTCTCTCGTTTAGTAGTCTGCGTCTTGTTCACCAGCTCGTTCACTCCTTCGAGTCGGAGGTGAGACTCCCTCGTTCTTTCTAGCGGCTCTCGTACGTTCGGTGTAGGCGCGTACGTTCTGTGCCAAAAGCTTGTTGATAGCTACAAAATCATTGACGATGTACATTGTGTAATCATTCCACCCTGGAAAAAGAACAGTTCAAATAAATAAATAAAAGCCCAACATTAATATGACATTCATGCCCCTGATGAATGTATTTAAACATTCTGACCACAACTGTATTTCTTTCAGTAAAGTTTCAAGTAAGTGCTGTGACACATGGAATGCTTATAGCTTGTCTTCGCAATTGGGGTTCTTGCTTATTTGGGCAATAAAAAAATTCTGCTGAGGATTAAATGTCATAGTATGGCATAGATCCAGCTCCAAAAAGAAGATATTTGCTCATATGGTTACAATTTATTATGTGACCAAGTAATAAGCTTAAATGTAAATTGTAATTATATGTAATTAATGCAGCTGTGCTGTAGTATGATGATCCATTTTAGTATCAAATAATATATCATTTAATGCCAGTGTATAATCACAACGACCATTTCTATGTGAAATCAAAAATATATAGCTGTTAAAAAAGTCAAAACCGCCAGAGAGCCAGTGGGGTCAGGCCTGTTGGGGACTGGAACTGGTGGGGTGTTGAGCCAGTCTGGAAAGGCGCCTAGAACAGGGTTGCCTGTCTTTCTATGAAGCGGTTCATCTTGTAGGGTACCCTGAATATTAGCTATTGAAAGTAGTTACAGCAGCTGGCTAAAATGCCGCGGTGTCATGTATGGGCGTATGACGGGATAAAAATTTAAATAAGATTACCACTAAGATTAACTTTATTGTTCCCAGAAGGAAATCAATACCCAAGTAGTCCAAATGGAAGGCAACATTTAATGGCAGGGTTGGTTCCTGCCTGTGCCCCTTGTTTCTGGGCTCTGGTCCACCCTGTGACCCCAATTGCGATTAAGTGGTTATGGTGATTGTTATATTTTATGTTCGAATTTAATCTGTCTGAATTAAATCAATCACACGTAGACACGTTTTAACTCCTCGCTTCTTTACTTTCCTCACATCCTGTGTTTTCCCCACAACATTCCCCACTGTTGCAAATAACACCGTTCCCCTGCTTATTTTATTACGTTCAGTACATGACAGTGATGGAAGGATTAGGTTAAAAATCCTTAATCAAAAACCTTAAAATAAGAACAAGTCCCAAAAAAAAAAAACACAAACCACATCTCAATAAAATTATAAGTGACTTTAGAAAGAAAAGCCAATTTCAATGGATGAGTCAACAGTGTTAAATTATTCAAGTATTCATGTAATAAATGGCTGTAGACCATCTGTTAAACCTGGACCCTTACCAGTTATATAAAGTTAAGACTCATCATAAAATATACCTGCTTACCTTTCATTGTCTGTATTGACATTGGAAAGTCCCTTACAGGACCTGGACATATATGCTTTTTTGTATTATAGTGCTTGCACTCTGTGTTTAACATTAGAGCTCACTCCGGTGGTCTATTTATATTGTTTGAACGACATTATTACATGAATATCCCATATCTTATATATTAATTTATATTTCCATCACTTTTTTCCACCACGAAACTGCTGCTATGCAACGAGATGGTATTTTAGTATACTTTGGTTCACTTTGAACTGAAACATGTTCTGGCGTATTTTGCGTTTGTTGTAGCCATACTTGTATTAGTTCAAATCAATGGGATCAGAAGAATTTAAAAAACATACATTTCTTCAAATTAACCCAATGTCATGATAAGCAACGGTAACTGGATCATTTTCGTCAGGTACAGTCGTAAAATGTGCCGGAAAGTGTCACGCTCTAATCTCTTTTGACCAGCAGGTGACTCTAGTGAGCATTGGAAGCCTCGCAGAATGAACGGCTTCTTAAATCACCTCTAGTGATTTTCGGCTCCTAGGAAATGTACTGTTAATCACTACAAATCGCAATATTTAAACTAAAAACTTGAAGCCTTGAGGCTAGCGAATTTGCAACTGCGGGGTGCTTCTGGCGAATTTACGACACCTCTCGCTGGTTTGCGCCCCTCTGCGTCAGCAGGAATGAATGAAGCGTCATCGCTCCGGCTGCGTCCGGCACAATTCTACTCAATACGTGCAGTCTTCTCTAAAACTCATTTATAAATAATTAAATATTAACGGATCGCGATCGCTACTGCAGCTAATTTTTTTGAAAACGTCAAGCTTTGTTTGCAGCATCAGAATGTGGGGCTGGCTTAAGGCTTTGTTGCGTCTTCTGTGCTTTTTGTCGCTGTTCTGCTGCACAGTGAGAGCTGAAGTCTCTCTTGTAAACGACGAGGTGAAGCGTACAGTGGACCTGAGCACACACCTAGCTAAAATCAGCACCGAAGTGCTACTGTCCAACCAGGGAAGCTCCGCAGCGCACAGCTTTATAGTGGCACTTGAGGCCGATCTGGCCCCTCATCTCGCCTACGTCGGAGTGTCTGTGAGTACCCTAAAACCGCTGGGCCCGTCAGTCGGACCCGGTCCGCAATGTGCGCGGCCGAAAGCTAACTGCAGTTGTTAGCCAGCGGATAGCCACACCAACCACTGGGTTTTTAGTAAATGTAACTTTTACTAGTATTTGTACAGGATTAGGCACCGTACGGAAGCGTAGCGGTGCAGCTCTTGCACTTCCGTGGAGGAGGTGTGACACGTAAGCGCTGAGGCCGCGCTGTAACGTCGCTCGAAGGGTCTGGTCCATAGTTTTTCACGCAGCCGTTTGATATAATGCAAAGACCCAAAATGTGTGCCTGATATAAAAAAAGCTCAAAAGACCTTCTTTCGGGCGTGTACTTTCTGTTTTATGTGCATTATCCTGCATGAGAATTAGCGTTTCAAGCACGTGCTTCATTGAGGCTAATAGCAGCGTTGCGGATGGTCTTGTATTTAAAATGCACGTGTCATCTGTGATCTTTAACTCAGGTGAACGACGAAGAAGAAAAGGACAGACCTTTGGAGCTTAAGGAGGTCAGAGTCAAAGGCCAGAGGTAAGAGGTCAAATGTCAGTCACTATCCATGTGTAGTGGTTGAACGTATGATGAATGAAGTTATTTAACATTTACTTAGCTCATGTTTTTTCAAAAGCTTGTTGATTCCTCTGGTTATTTTACCTAGAGGATTTGGCTTAAATACCTTTCACCTGTCCCAATGAGACTATATCGCTTGAAGTCTGGACTTGTTCCTGGAAAACGATTAGCTTAGCTGATTAGCTGATTATTTAATATTTTATCATTCATAAATGTCACACCTGTTGAGTTTTTGTTGGTTTCTGTGGGTTAAGTGCCTGTGATTTGTGTGCTGTGATCAGAAAGTCTTGGTTGTATTCCAAAGTTGGTCAAGTAACGTCACTGTTGGGCTCTTGAGCAAGGCCCTAAACTCCAATTTCTTCAGGAACGGCCTGACCTGCTTTCTCAGTTGTACTCCACACTGGAAAAAAAACCATATGCTAAACTGCTGTAAATAAATGTAATTCTGTGTCATGTTATGTTGTTTGAATCTAGTTTTGGTCTTATTTATTTTCAGTGGAGTATTTTTTGAGGTGCAGTTGCCATCTCCACTGGCAGGGGGCAGTAAGCTGCAGCTACAGGTAGAAACAGTGCTGAGCCATGTGCTCCGGCCATTTCCGTTGCACATCACCCAGGCTGAGCGGCAGCTGGTGGTCTTCCAGGCCAACCATTACCTGTACTCCCCCTACCCCACCACTACCCAAACCACACGTGTTCGGCTCGCCTCCAAAAATGTGGAAAGCTACACCAAGCTGGGAAACCCCACCAAGAGTGATGAGAATATTGAGTACGGCCCCTTCCACGATGTTCCTCCTTACAGCCAGGTAACCTTCCAGTGGCTTGTAATGCTTAAGGTCCCAGGGTTTTCTGTAGGTCAGTGCACTGCCTCAGCCTCTCGGGTATAATATGGGGAGAATATATTACAGGGCATGGTTGCTCTGCAAGATAATGTTGTGTGAAAGTAACTGGTGTTAAATTAAATGTGTCCTTTATGAGCATAAAGACGGCTGCGGTAGAGTTGAAGGATCTTTTGGGGGGGCTTTTATTTAAAGCATGGGTTTCAAAAATGGTTACTGTTCATTTTTAAGCAAAATATTTTCAATAATTGAATATAGTGTACTTATGTTTTTTTTTTGTTTGTTTGATCTCACCCCAAACGCCCACCACTGTTAAGGACGCCATGAAAATCCACTATGAGAACAACTCCCCTTTCCTTACCATCAGTAGCATCACCCGTACCATCGAGGTGTCTCATTGGGGTAATATTGCAGTGGAAGAGACCATTGACTTGCGGCATACGGGGGCCTTCCTAAAGGGACCTTTCTCACGCTATGACTATCAGCGGCAATCTGACAGTGGCATCTCTTCTGTTAAATCCTTCAAGGTATTTTTGCATTAAAGCGTAATGGTCTTGTGTGGAGTCCGTTTGGTTTCGTGACCCGTTTCCACTGTTCTGTCACTGATTCCGGCTGATTCTGTGTTTTCCCAGACCATCCTCCCTGCTTCTGCTCAGGACGTGTACTACCGGGATGAGATAGGCAACATCTCCACCTCCCACCTCTTGGTTCTGGAAGATTCTGTGGAGGTGGAGGTGCGGCCTCGCTTCCCACTTTTTGGTGGCTGGAAGACCCATTACATCATCGGCTACAACTTGCCCAGCTACGAGTATCTCTACACACTGGGTGAGAAGCCAAAATTCAGTTGGTCTTAAGTCGCATGCCGTGCTTCTGTCCATTTATATTTTATATATATAAAGTTGTGTGATTTTACTTGAGCTGTATTTACCCTGCATATGTGAAGCTTCTGGTTTTGTACCCCTGTTCCTCACCACTGCATGATTTGATCCTTGCTTAATCGCAGTTTTCTGCTTGCTGCCAATCGCAGGTGATCAGTACGCTCTGAAGATGCGCCTGGTGGACCACGTTTACGATGACCAGGTTATCGACCACCTCACAGTTAAGATCATCCTTCCTGAGGGGGCGAGGTCAGTATGCGTCGCTCTTCTCCATGTGTCCGTTCCTCTGTTTGTCTCCCTGTGCTGATACCCCCCCCCTTCCCTCAGGAACATTCACTTAGACACCCCTTACCCCATTGACCGCCTGCCCGACCAGCTGCATTACACTTACCTGGACACCTTTGGCCGCCCCGTGCTGGTGGCCACCAAGAAAAACCTGGTTGAGCAGCACATCCAGGACGTGGTGGTAAGTAAAAGAGAAGGTGAGGGCTTCTGTCTGACAGTTTTGCCAGAATTACTGTACCTAAATATGTTCTATATATGGGAAGATGGTGGCGCAGGAGGTAGTGCTCTCATTTGGCAGCTGGCGGGTTGCAGGTTCGAGCCTTGGTTCCTCCTGACCCCATCAAAGTGTCCTTGAGCAAGACACTGAACCCCAAATTGCTCCCAGTGAGCAGGTTGGCACCTTGCATGGCAGCCTCCACCACCGGTGTGTGAATGAGTGTGTGAATGTGAGGCATAAAAGCGATTTGAGTACTCGTAGGAGTAGAAAAGCGCTACATAAATGCAGTGCATTTACCATTTTTACCATTCTATATCACTGACGTGCAGTGGCTGCATCAAGTAAACAGTGTAGCTGGTTATATTGTAACTTTTCATTTTCTCTCTATGTGTAGAGCAGCCTGTAGCCATTTTTATTTATGTCCATTTTTTTATTACAAAAAGGACTTTTACTTATGGCACCTAAGGGTTACTGAACAAAACCATGCAGATGTTTCATGTATGAGTAGCTGTAGTTTATTTGGAAACTTGATGGTCTCTGTCTGTCCTGCGCCTTTAGATTCACTACACCTTCAATAAGATCCTGATGCTGCAGGAACCTCTTCTGGTAGTTGGGGCTTTCTACATCATGTTCTTCACCGTCATCATTTATGTTCGACTAGACTTCTCCATCACCAAGGTAAAGCTTGTGAGCTGCAGCATCGCTTGTCTGGTTCTGCTGCTGTTGCCTCGTCTAATGAGCCGCATGTCATCTGCGTCCAGGATCCTGCTGCTGAGGTTCGCATGAAGGTGGCCTCCATCACGGAGCAGGTGCTCACGCTAGTCAACAAGCGGCTGGGCCTGTACCGTCACCTGGACGAGGCTGTGAACCGTTACAAGCAGTCACGTGACACGGGCGCGCTGAATAGCGCCCGCAAAGCCATGGAGGCAGAACACCGCTCCTTGACCACTGATGTTGGAGCTTTACAGGGACGCCTCAAGGCTGAGGGCTCTGACCTGGCAGAAAAGGTGGGCTTAGAATTTGGGCTGTTTACCTTTTTTGTGTGTGGATTAGTGGCTTCCATGCATTGTTTTACAGTAGCCTTCTATGCGGTTAAGGTACTGGTGATCTGGAGGACGTTACAAGAAGTCCAGGCCATAAGTCGCAGCGCGACCCCAACATGTACAGCAGTTCACACCTGTCGTCATTTGAGCATCTGCTGATTACCTAAATTTACCTCTGCAAACTCAGAACATGCATGAGGTGCAGAGTCACACTAATTCCGTCCCCTCAGGTGGGTGAGGTGCAGAAACTGGATGGCCAGGTGAAGGAGCTGGTCTGCCGCTCCTGTCAGGAGGCAGAACGTCTGGTGGCCGGTAAAGTGAAGAAGGAGGCGTACATCGAGAGTGAGAAGACCCTGGCCGGCAAGAGGCAGGAGCTGGTCACCCGCATTGACAGCCTGCTGGACGCCCTGTGAACAGGCAGACATGCATACACTTGTACCCCTCTCGTGCACACTTACCCACCTTGATGGTTAATATCCCACGGGCATACGTATGTAGTGATCTCGTACCGGCACTTAGCAGGGAGCCTCTCAGTTCATGTCACCCGGACTTTCGGGTGTCAGGAAATATTAAATCAATTAGGAGATTTTTTTCATCATTTTTAGCATCTTTGTCAGTTCCTGGGTTTACAATGTAATTGCATCTTTTATGGCCCCTCCCCAGTAAGGGGACGATTAACCGGGCAAGTGCCGTATGAGTGAGCTCACACTCTCCAGATCCCGCCGCTTCATGTTAGCTCTGCTATCTTTGCTTTGAGCATTTCAGATCTAAGCCTGGACTGCAGTCCGTTCCTCCCCAGGAACTGCAGTTTTTTTATACACTTTTAATTTCCCTTTGTTAAATGACATGATTTCTATAGTGTGGGAGTTGTACGTGCATGTGATGTTTGGGGGTGTTTATAGTGGTCAGAAGGAATTGGATTTAATTTCAACCTACAAGTGAAAGTGTGAAATTTGAAATAAAAAAAATTAAAGATCTGAGTTGTGAAGTCATTTAGAAACGAAATGGAGGTTTGTTTGTTTGGTTTCCTCTTAATACTTGAGCTTTCTACTTCAGTCCAAATATAAGCAGTGTTTAGGTGGACTGATGTTTCTCACTTGCCTGTAGTGTGAATGTGCCTCATTCACTGGACGTCCTTTGATTGGTGTAAAGCTCACTGTTTTGTTTTGAGAACTGGGAGAAAGGGATGGATTGATACAGTATGTATGCTGAAAATGTTCGGCAGTTTAAATTGAGGGATGAATTTGAGTATAAATCTAAAATGTAAATATTTCTTGGGGTTTTGTTTTTTTCGAAGATACCGCTTGCCATTTTGTAATGCCTTTCATTTCTATCACTGTTCATTTTAATATGTAAATATCTCGTTCCCTGTGGTGCTGTGTGATTCTATGACTTCATTTGAATTTCTGTTGGAGGTGTGGCAGTGCTGAGAGGTGCAGATCATCTCTCTGATGTCAGATGTGAAGACTGCTGTGCCCTCTAGTGGCTGGAGGAGCAGGTGACAGTAAAGTTCCACTACACTTCTTCACTGAGAAAAAGCAGGGTTTGATTATTGGGTAGAGATTTTAAGTCACAAGAAGCTACTAGTCAAGTTTCATGCTTTGCAAACTTGAAATTTTCTATTGCTTTTTTACTTTGTGTAAATACATAGGTCCTTTCACTAAAATAGACATAGAGCAGGTCAAGAACATAAAATGCATTAGAATTGTCTTTTTACATATAATTATGCATCTTTCTAACTTTTAGTCAACATCCAGACGTCTGTGCCTAGGAATGTTGGGGGGAACTTGTGTCCTTACTTGACTTTCAGAATATAAGGGTTACCTGTCTTAAATGATCAACAAAATATGCACCAAAAACACATTAAAATTTTATCACCAAGACCCCATCCTAAATTTTATGCATAATTTTAAGAAAACTGCACTCTCACCAACCGCGGTTGTCCACAGCCAGTGCTTGATGATGAAAATTCCATCACTTTCATCCATGAGCAACCGAAAGCACAGATGGAAAAGTGAAGTGTTAGATGCCAGTTCAGCTTTTGGGAAACGCATCCTTGGTCTGGTGATGCTGTATGCGTGCACCGTCCGTGACCATCCACAGTCAAACATAATATGAACACGTGGAAAAGTGAAGCATGAACTGGCCTTAAGTTTCAGAGTGCACTGCTATTGCCACTTAAAGAAGCAGCTCGCAATCTTTTTGGCCATTTATCCATTTTTCCAGAGTTAAGCTTGAGCGATAACTTTCTTGCCTCTGTGCATGTGATAATGTTTGTGACACAATGAAGCAGTAAGACATGCAACGCACAAGCAGAGGAGGAGAATCATTAAGTTATTAAATTATTAAGTCACCTAGTTTCTGTGTGGACTTTAATTCTGGACTGGGTGGGGGATTATGGGAGTCACCAGATTAGCATTGGGGGGAGGCCGGGAGTGCCAATTTAGGAATTGCAGGGGGAGTGCCACTGACCGCCACTGGGTAAGGCTGGGGGGGGGCGGGGAAGCCAATAGTAATTGCTGGAGCCGGGACTTAACTGTGGCAGGGGTGTATCAACTGGGCAACCACATAGGGGCACCATCTCAGTTACCACTAGGAAGGGGGGGGCATGTCAGTGCGGTCCAGTTATTGAGTCTTTTGGGAAAGGTGAGGATTAGAGTTGTCACACTTCCTGTATATCATGGGATGCTCCTGTATTGAAAAATAAAATGCTGCATTCTGTTTTGTACCAGTTTAGCCAAATTTAATCTCTGTGGACTCTTATTTTCATATTGAAGCTAGCAACCCTAGGGAAGACTGATAGATTCATGAACAAAGGATGTATCTCCAGTTAGGCTAAACCAGCGACACAGTGAGGAGGAACTGCAAGATTCTGCTAAGGTTGATTAATGCGATTTCATTTTTAGGCTGACAGGAGCTGGCATTTAGGGGACACGATGAGAGTGAAAAAACTCCCAACAGCAAAGGAAATTACAGGGAGATGGCAGATTCACTTTGCCACTACAACAATATTCTGGATTTTGCTTGTGCGTTTGGTTGCACGTGTAATATAGAGTAAAACAATAGTCTAAGACTGTGTAGCCTATTCGTATTTTAATCAAGCCTCTCAGTTAACTTTATTTGTATGTCTATAATGACTGTCTCAGAACAGGATGTTGTTGCCAGCATCACATTTTAAGCATCAGCTCACCTGGTTAGTCACGCATTGAAGGCTCAGGATACAGGCTAAAGTGAGCTACACTGGACTGAAATGAGCAAACAATGCAAAGTGTAATGAATATTTTAATATTTGCTGTAATATTCATAGTTCTGACTAAAATATGATCGGGTCAGAATTTATACCGGGTGTCGGGGGTTCAGTCAAATGTTTGCATTACTAAAAATTTGTCAGCAGCTACCACTGCCTTCATCCAACCACATGGTCCTTGTGTGTGCATACAAGCAAGTTTCACAGCAAGGCAACACTGGGTGAGCTTTTTATAATCGTCTATGTCATCACTAGTGCTGAAGATGCTGATGAGATTACCTTCCAAATCTTCAAGCCCTGTGTTTTCCTCACCACTGCTTACAGGAAACCACTGACTGTAATGGGGAGAGCAGCCCCCCTCCTTACATGTCATTACTTTGCTTCCTATTCACTATTTCCTCTGTGTCAGCTCACAGGTGCAGTCAGATCCACAGTTGTGTTCACAGGTCCCCGACAACACAAATAGCAGCAGTTCTGGGTGCTCTGGAATTGTCTGACAGGCAGGAAGAATCTCTCCATCACATCTGCTTCCTGTATCATACAGTATGTGCCTCCTGATAACCTTCACCAGCCTAAACACGTGGTGACATCACTTACCAGACGCGTCACTGACAGTGCTTCCCGAGAACATATGACTGGAAAAACACCAGGGCTTGGAAAAATCGGAAGGACAGCAACATCAGTTTAGTTACATACTAAACATATATTACTGTTGTCCAGGGCCATGCAGAGACTTTTCAAAGGGCAAGTAGGTGCTTGGGTAATTTGATTATTTTAACATGAAGAACAAAAGTTGACCAAAAACTTAGAGTCTGGACAGAAGATGGTCAGACTGCATGGTTACAGATTGGTCAATGTATCAGACACCGTGTATATTAAACTGGCAAACAGATCATATGGCAGAAGCTGCACAGAAAAAAAGTCAATTGTGGACTCGAGATTTGAGGAAGAAACATCAATAGTATCCAATATGATGATGACACCATACTTATAGCAGAGTATGCTGAAGATCTGAAAACACTTTTAAGGAACGTTAAAAAAACAATGAAAAGTTAAGAATGATGAGAGAATAAAGGCAAATAATGAAGACATAGAAAATGTAGTTATGGATGTTGGGTTACAAAGATGGATAGAAATAGGAGGTAAATGTGGACGTGGTCATGAATTGGAGATTTTAGTAGCTGCCGTGTACCGTTTGATTACAGAAAAATCTGAAAAAATAAAGACAAAATGAGATTTCTAAGTGGAATCTACTAATACAAAGTGATACTGTCTTCTAGCAACTAATAAGACCCTCACAAATGAGGAGAAAATCGTTACAAAGAATAGCTATGCAACACAGCAGAATTCTCATGTAAGTCACGACGATGGTCAAATATTCGCAATGCCAGCGAAACCCCGTTCCGCTTTTCACTTGAACTGTACACTTAGTTTCCGCTAGATGTCACTCTCCTCTCGAAATGTACGACGTTTCCCTGTTTTTGTTGATGGTGATGTATTTTACCGTTGATTGGCAAAGACAGATTATTAATAAAAGTCAGATACACCACATTAAATGGAGAGGCAAAACTGTAGGGCCACGAGAACGGTAAAACACCAAGTTTCGTGACTTTGTGTTTGACCATATCGAAGAATGGATAATCCCAGAATATTACGAACTGTGGTAAAGATATGGAAACTAATGCTCGTTATCTATGTTACCTTGACGACCATCAGGCGCTAAGTCGGTGAACATACTTTGTTATTAATGGAGAGCTTGTATATATTGAAAAACGCATCTTTTTGTCACAAGTGTCACTCACAACTTCCTCTAATGTTCCCTTATGAAAAATAGACGTCTGTTATTGCTGTGTATGACGCACATATAGGCCTATGGATACATCCCGCATACAGCACGAAGATCGCGGTTTTTATAGCCACTTTTCTCACAACAAAAGTAGGTTACGTGTTAATGCTTTCCACCACGTTTGTTTACATTCGAAGAATTCATCACAACTGCTACCCCTGCAGATCCCTACACCATCACAGTTACATAAATCGCTATTTATTTTATCAAGTGATCTGAATGACATGTCCTGTTTTAAAACACAATAAACAATAAATTATTTACTAAACTAATATAGGCTATCTGTTTATAACCAACTTTTCGCAAACTGATGAAAGCTCTATTTTTGTCTAGCTTGATTCGAAAGTACGTATGATTTCATACAAGTACGTTTCTTTGCCAAATTACTACTTTAGTTTATTTCGATTGGTGTGCATTCGTACATCCTACTTTGTAAACTGTTCGTAATGTAATTAAATGTTTAATGTACATGTAGGTGGGTTTAATACATTGCGTAATACAATGACGTTTACTCTTTCGAAATCGATGCCCGCTATTAAGTGGATTTTTTTAATGGTTTACGTTGTCTATTGTTATCAAGATTGCTTTCCCTTTATGGTCAGTGTAAAAAACTTCAATTTTTAGCCATTACGTGCAGCGTACTAGAAGAAGCATCCAACCTGGTGGACACTGAAGGGAATGTATTTGCATGGTTTTGTAAAGGTGGACCCCGATAAAATATGAACTCTGAGCTGCAATCAAAGACCAGATGCAAGGAAGAAGTGCAGACGTCCCAGGACGGTTACGCGCACACGGAGTGGCAGTTCATTTTCAATTCTCGTTCAGTTCTCAGCAGTAAATAACACATAGACATTCGCATGAATTGTCACATGGGAATTCCGCTCACTGTAGGTTACATAGAGGTTAATTCAGTTTTCATAAAAATCCGTTTGGTATTGGTCCTGAGGAATTAGACACATTAACACATGCAGACGTTAAAACACAACACCTAATTGCTTCCACCAATTTGCTTCCTAATGCGTCGTATCCTTTGACGATTTTCTGTTAATCTCTAGATATCTGTGATGTTTAAACGTATATGAATTTTCCCCAACAACTAATACAACAAAAATTTATATCCAGTAAGTGCACTTTTACATTTTCATGAGTACCCAGGATTTAAGTAGAAATGTTAGTGAATGTTTTTAACAAAAGAAACATTAAATAGTTAGCACAATTACATCACAGCACAATTTTGAATACACTGTTCTGGTGCCCACATGTAGGCCTACAGATTAACACTCCTACAAATTTATCGCTATAAATATACACATATTAACAATTTTTAATATGCATTTGTATGTTTTATTGATTTTTTTTCTAATAAAAAGCAAGAGACAGCAAACTAGTATACATAAAGTGATAGGTCTATATACAAAGGACATGAAATGCCTTGTAAATATATTGGCTTTAAACGTCTATAAATAATATTGTCCCCCCCCCCAATACTATTTAGACATAAATATAGAAACATCTGTAATCTACGGAGCCCCTAAGGGGACATGGTTTTGTATGGTTTAGAAAAAAAATAATGGGAGGAAAAAAATAACGTGTCATATTGCGAGATCTCGGAATACTTTTATGAGATCTCACAATACATTTGTGTTATGCCGCAATACTTTTCCAAAATCTCGTAACACTTTTGCATTACCTTGCGAAATCTCGCGATATTTTGCGTTACTATTAATTACTGCACTGCATCCATTCAGTAATAAACTAAAAATTGTATAACTAAATAGCGGTGTCTAACTTAATTACTGGTAGTGAATGGACAGTGCAATGTTCTGAAGGTTAAATGGTATGCATTGTCCCTCACACTTTGAAGCTTAAAGTACACTTTACTGGACTTGTCTGTGCCATATAGTTTTATAGGCCGACTTATTACTCCATTAGTTTTATCCTTTGAAAGTACACTATGCAAAAATTGTGAGAAATTCACCTCCCATGTCCCCTTAGGGGCTTCGTGGTAATCCTTGTGTAGAAATGTGTACCCAAACAAAATGTATGTGCTCAAACATTCAATCTTAATGTTGCTTATATATTATACATGAAAGTATAGAACGTGTAAAAATGTATCTGTCTCTTCGTTTATCTCTCTCTATCAACCTGTGAGATCTTCTCCGTTAAATGATGCATTAGATGCATTGAATGTTTGTTGTGCGGGTTTGAAAAGGCTGCGATAATCTGGGAGTGAGAGATAAGAAGCGCCGTTTATTCCGCGGCTCTTGGGCGCCCATTTTCTGTCCCGACGGGCCCAATTCTCCTGACACCTCCAGCCGCACGCTGATAACGATTAGCCTATATATTATCTCCACAAAGAACAAAGATTAGCTAGCAAGGATGAAAAATTACCCCTGGACGGTAATAATCAAACGAAAGAGGATCCTGAGATCCAGATTGTATTTTACGAGTATCCCACCCCGTCTGCTAACGACCATGCCCGTAATAAGCATTGTAAATGCACTTGCTCTTTTTAACCACGAAGGTCACTGCAGTTGGAGCGTGAATATAGGAGTGGATCCCTTGTACTTTTTGAGGTAGAACGATTAGCCTACCAACACCACCACTACTATTAATAAATGGTCAGCTAAACCAATTTATTTTTTCTTATTCATGTTCTTTGTTCTTCATTATTAGTCTAAATTATTTCTATTACTTTATTATTATTACAAATACTTCGTTATTATTGGAATTATTATTTAGTAGAAGTAATAATAGACTATTAAAGGAGGACCGTAATCGGCAAAACTGACAACATAGTGATGTCACAGCACGTGAAACGATGATTAATTTGTTGCACAATATATCCATTTTTTATCCCCTCTTATACACAACATGCAGTTCCCAGTTTTACGAAAAAAGACAGAATCTGTATTTGACCGAGGTGGGTGTAGACAGGGACATTCATTAAAAATGTTTTGTAATAAAGGCTCAGTCGAAGTGGATGCTAGACGCTGATAAGGAGTTATCGGGCACACATCAGCGCGCGCTCCTTCAAACAGCCAGGCGAGTTACAGAAGAACCCTAGGGACTCTTATTATAACATCGAGTTTTTTGCACATTATCATGCAAATTTCATTTATTTTAACACACACACAGACACATAGAGATTAGGTATCTGTATCTTTGTGGGGACTCTCCATTCATTTCTATGGGCATAACACTAATCCTAACTATGACGACCTTACCCCCTACCCAGCCCTAACCGTAATCATAAGTAACCAAATAAAATACAAGACCTTTGGCTATTTTAGTTATTTGATTGCTGCCACAGATTTCTTTTTCATATTGGCCTATATAAAATTGAGTTTCTGCCTACATGGTCAAAATAACAGGCTTTTATCACATCGTGATTTGGTCCCCATGTGTATGGTGCACCTTGAAACACGCACACATTTTGGTCTTTTACTTATACGCAAAAAATGTCCATATGCAGTAGCTTAAAATGTTACTACAACATTTTAACACAACAGTCGGCCCTGTATGATTTAATTACTCGGAGTTAATGCTGTAGTATAATGAGTCCAGCTTCTTAAACGCTCAACGTTTATTTGTAATGTATGTACTTGTTTCTTCTCTGGGACAAATCTTAATGCTTTATTTTTAAACGCAACATGTTGTACACCTATTACTCTAAAGCTGTTTTTAAATATATCGCGACCGACGAAGAATTGTTTTGAAATATTGATTTTGGTGGCGTCGTCTGGAGTCTATTTAATTCTGCTTTCTATTCGTTTTCATTTCTGTCGTAAACGTTTAAAACATGCAAAGCCTCAGAACAGCTCCGACACGAGACTTGGGCTAGAACGCACCCGCTGCAGGTGCATTTGAGTTATAGCAACTTACACCCATGTTCCAGGCGTAGAAAAAAATAATTGTGTAGGTGAGGTAGAAAACGGTTTAGCGCTAATTCGGAGTATTACTGTGACAAAGGTCGGGCGTATTTTGTGGTAAATATGACCATTAGAAGTCCATGCAGTGTTGAAGGATGCCGCTTTATAAATGCGACACATATGCAGGGAGTAGATGAAACATTTGACATTACAAGCATCAGAAAGAAATGTGTAGGAAAGTTGGTGACATATACCTAAAAATTACCTGAATGCTTTGAAATCACAAATCGCTACAATCAACATCGAAGAAAAATTTCCAAAATCAAAACACTATTTAGGGGACGCTCTCGTAAAACGCCCGAAAAATGACCAAGGGGCGGTTCACAATAAGCTAACACATTTACGTTATCACTGAATCTCACTTACGTCTTTAACATATGAATATTTTACGCTTGGTGTACTTTAGCGGTTCTGAAAAAAGCTGAAACAGTATTACACAAAAACCTAGTTTAAATATTTCAAATTAAATCCAGCAGCTATAATATAGGCCTGTAATTCAGTTCCTTATTCAAGCCCAAATTCGGTTCCATTTAACTTGGAACCATCGGTTATCTGAATGCGGAACCCACTGGACTACATTTACTCAAGGGCGTTGCCATGGAGTCAACATTGAGTGGACCAATAAATATCGGGGGGACATTGTGAGCATATCTGAATATATAACTACGGCCTTGCATCTACGCGCTTTTTTAGCTCCCCCCTCCCCGCTTGTGAAGTGGACTCCAGGTAAGCTACAGCAGCCGTGCCAATCCCCCTCTGGCGAATGATCAGTAGTTAGGGTAACCCGAAATGAGTAACTCAGCATTTTCTTCAGTCTTATTCAGTCCAATGTTAGCACCAGATTGACTAAGAAGACACGGGCTCATGTGTACTGAAAATATGACGGCGTCACGTTGATTTATTTTCCTAAGCGAGCGAGAGTGACAGAGAGAGAGAGAGAGAGAGAGAGGGGGGGGAGAGAGAGAGAGAGAGAGAGAGAGAGAGATGGGCTGGAGTGGCACGAGAAGAGAAAAACTGGCCAGCATATACGTAACATATGGATAAGGAGACTAGTGGTACCAGAAAAACGACCAGCACGTATGTGAGTGTTTCTTCTCCGATTTATTCCTCGTGCTCTTATCGCAGACTCGACAGTAGTATTTTACGACAATAATACGTTTCCATGACGTAATAAAGTAATCACTTTATACTTTCTTATAAACTGTGGTTTGTTTACTTTCAGTCGATTAGGAAAAAATAATTTGATTTTACTTTAGATAGCCCAGCTTGTTTTGACGTTGTGGTATTTTTGTTTCTGTAATTAAAAATCTATTTTTGCAGATTGACCTGTTAAAAAGTTTGAAATGAAAATGCAAAAGCTGCTAGCTATGACAGTGTGAAAAGAAAATCTAATTTCACAAATCACCAGAATGTGTCTGAACTCTGATTAAACAGCTGAAGACTAATTATAATTTGATTAGTATAAGAAAACCAGTCCTCCGAGAGACCTGCGGGCGGCGCGAGATAATTTCCCAGAGCCAGACCTCGCGTCCCTGACACTTCACTAATGATTTCTGAAGTACTGTAACTAAATCTTCTGCTAGTAATACGAATACCAATAACAATGACATTCGTCCCTTTCGGATAACCACAACATGGGATACAGCAAATAAAAGGTAATGTCAAGGTAATCTTTGTTTTTCATGTTTTTGCCTGGTTCCCTTCTTTTTAATTGTTAGAACAGTTGTTTATAATATTATTATTGACAATTTTCTTAACGAACTGTGAATAAAATATATATTTAATATATAACTTTTGCCAGAACAGCGGACATTAAAACGGTGGTACTGAACCATCTACCGCGCCGTTCTGCAAGGTACTTAGACTGCAGAATTCTGCACCGAATTCTTGTTACATTTTGCTGCATCCAGTTTATACATAACGTTCTGCTATAATAACATTCTGCTTCTCGTTCATAATGAAAATAAAAATATAAAAAAGATCAAAGACGCAGGTAGTCGTTTTATTGCAGGTGTTATCGATCCCTCAGCCAATTCACTGTTCTTTTCCGCTAATGCTTATTGTACGTTCTATGGCCAATCTACTGTAGAAATTGCATATAATTGAGAAAAAGGCAAAAATTAATGCGCAATTTTCGGAGTTGGTTTGGCATTAAAGTTTCGAATGTAGACGTTATCCCTGAATAAGATTATATGACATGACATTGTCTAAATACTGGTGAATAGGCCTAATGTGCTTACAACACAGAACACAAATCATAACTATATACCCTCAGAGATATATAGCCTAATAAATATCTTTTCGCATATAGCTGCGTGACTTAGGAACAGTCAGTGTAAAGTATATCTAGCAAGTTGCGTTAAATGTTGAGGTGGATTCCGAGGCTTCTCGCATGCTTCTAAAGTATAGGCTACTCAAAAAAGTCCACTCCCCATAAACAAAATTTTGTAAGCTGATTTCGCGGTGAAGCGAAATCGCTGCCTGTCTGTGACTGGTGAAAACCAAAAAAACAAACAAATGGGCAGAAGTGTCATCGTTCAGCTTCAGCACAGAGTGAGATGATTGCTACTCCTTCACAGTTTTGCACCGTGATTAACCGTCAGTCAGGCTGGCTCAAACCACTTTAGTTCATGTGAGCAAAAGCTGCCAGTCTATTTGTGCACGCTCTAACACAGGCCAACATACTTCCTACGGATAATAACCGACAATCACAGGCGACAAGAAAATAAAGTGTAGTAGCAGTTCTTTAACAACAAAACAAGTTGGTAAACAAGTGTATGGGGCAGTCATGAAAGACTCAACCCTGTTATTTTTCCGAATTCCGAAACGATAAATTAAAGAACTAATTTATTTAAGTGGATATATTATTTGCTGCGTGTATAGCTGAGATACTCTACACATGAGAAACAAACCGGTATGATATGGCAGAACGACATTCTGGACCAGCAAGTGCATGGGCAGGTTTAGTGACAGCATGCAGGGAATACATATGCAATAAAACACTGCATGCATCATTTCCATAATGATATGCGATGCATTTCTCCTATGCACCTATTTCTAATACAGAATCAGGCAGGCAACGTCCATTTAGCAAGATTTCTTAGCACATGCAGGTCTCTGGACACACCATCAATGGCCCAAATAAAGATAAAGAATATAAAGATCGGTCAGCTCACAAGAAATTAACCAAACAGGTCTACAGCATTTTCCGATGCGTTTTAAATACAGTCCGCAGAATTATTAAAGATAATCGGGGGTTCTGTAACTGCAGCGTCATAGTGGAGAACGTAATAAAAACATCTCTGTTTTATACGGCGGACAATGAGTGATGTTTTTGAAAAAATGTGTAGCGATTTGTATTTCACCGAGCACTAATGTAAAATTATGAATTAAGCTGAAGTTATGCTTATTATCCAGATCATCTGTAGGTCTATCTTCACGTAAAACCCCTCATTTTCATACATACGGCTTGCCGGTCCATATAAATGCCGCCTTAGATAATATAATTAATACACACATTTTATTATAAACATAGGATCAGAATGTGATATGGATGAATTTAAGATGGAAGGAAGAAAAATTGTTGAATTCCTAGGAACTGTATTCTTTAATTGCCTCTGTTGGGACACAAACACTCTTCAACATTTTCTTTTTCGTTATTTTTCGTTTTGTGTTATTAAAAGTTTATGTTTTGTATCAGTTTAATGAGGTGACGTCAGTTCTTGGCGTCGAAGAGGCGGCCAGTCTGGGCTCTGCTGTCTATTATAACGCGTCAATCATTTCCGTATCGGTCCACATCAACCCGCGATGGATACTCTAACTGCGAATGTATCATTCACGTTTGTCATTTGTTCATTATTTCTAATTAGTAAATTAGCTTAGTCAAATATTAATAACTGGAGCAATAATGCATCTCTCCATCAGTAATGGAGAAGCAACCATAATTTATAAAAAAGCAATTCATACATATTCTAAAAAACATCATAGCAAAATTGTATCTTCATATATATCGCGAATGAATAAGCCGTCTATTCGAATTTGTTCACTTTACAATTACTTTTTATAAATATTTATCTTTTCGAAAGAATCTGCTTTAGGTGCATTTTGCACCACAAGGCCTATAAGAGAAAGTAAGTCGGGGGGCGGGGTGCACGCAGTTTCGATAACATGGGCGGAACAGCCTGAAAGTCTCGGCGAGCTCGGCGCATCCAGCCGCTTGCAACAAGATCAAACCGTGTGTCAGGCCTGACAAGCAGGTTCACTGAATAATATATCAAGTTGTTCGCTATTGTAACGAGTTTTTGTTCTGTTAGAAAGTCAGCCAATGGCCTCCAGAATTACAAAAATAAAATATTTCAAAAAAACATTTTAACAACGAAGTCGACTGTATACGAACCGTTAGAAATACCAGCATGCGGTACACGTTAACAGAAATAAACAAGACGCATTTCTCTGAAACACAGAAAGTTTTCTTTAGCATAATATTATGGGCATAAGTAGTGGAGAGTGCGCTATTTTAGAGTGGAAGGAATAAGGACAGAAAGAAGAGGATCAGCTGAGTGGTCGTGAGGATACACGCTGTACCTCGCGACATGTAATCAGGTTAACAGGCGACACTCTGTCTTTATGCCTGGTGGGCTCTCTTGTTTAGCCATCAGATAATTGTGAACAAGAATTAACAAACTCTGGTCAATGGCTACCAATCGGCTTTTTCACACGAGCCTTCACGCCCTATTTGCCGACAAGTGAGAGATAGGGTCTATTAAGATGTAAAGTGGTGTTTGATCGCTTAGAATGGTAGACGACAATGTTTTTATAAGAGGAATGTGGTAAGCGCCAATTACAAACAATTAGACGCTCAAGGCAATGGGGTTCCCCTTCGTCTACAGAGAAAATCTCCTCCCAAACTGAAACGAAAGGTGTTAACATCTTTATTTGGTCTTCTTGATGTGTAAAAAGTAACACTTAAAATTAAGATTAATTTACCATCAAAAACACACTTTACATTGTAGCCTAATTATTATCTTATACAAAGATCGATAACTCCAATTTATGATAATCACACTACAACCTTACTGACAGATCAGATGAGAAAGGTTACAAACATCAAACTAATATCAATATTAATTATATTAATAATTATTACATGTATTTGTATGGAGGATGGCCTATAGCTTTCCAAAATATTCTGTAAAAGCAGTAATTACTTTACAGAGCCGCAGGATAGTACTTTTAAAGTGTCCCGGTAATAACTCGGCTAACCTGTCTTGCTATTTAAAGATAATTAAGGTATTTAACACTATTGATTTTGACTCCTGCAGTTTTGTAAACCGCATCACACAACACATTTTTCTCATGTTGCTGTTTTGGGCGAGGACTGAAGCGCGTGTATGTTCAGCGATGTTCGCGGCCAATCGCCAAAAGGGGAAGTTACTATTGGCCAGAGAGAGGTCACTGTCGAACATGGGACCCGCCCCTTCGCCTATGATATGGAATTTACTGGCGCCAGTCCTGACAGTGTCGGCAGCTGCATGACTGTAATAGAGTCAGCCAACGTAAAAGAGAACAGCGACTTAACCTGCTCTACGGGAGACAAAATAATAAAATAGCTAATCGAATATGACATGGCATGAAGTTTAGAGTCTTAGCATCTAAAGTGGTTTAACATCCAAGTCTTTAAGTGTTATACTAACTATATTTAATGGGGACTTTCATGCAAAATTCCAGTGTCAGAATAATAAGGAAAATTATTTAAACAAATTTTCCACGTCATCTTGGTTTAACATTTTCAGTAAGTATTTTTCTAAGAAAATACGTATTGTTCTGTTTATTTTTGCTGTAAGAATTTGGTCACTGAGTTCACTGAGTGTTTTATATAAGTGTGCCCTATTCCTAGAATGACTGATTCTCTCCTTCAGACGTTGAGTATACTGTTTGCATCTTTAACATTTAATTTAATATAAGGCGAATAAAACGTATTACACTTAGAGCAACATCGATTTTTACATGAGATTTCCTTAACTCTCTTTATTTGGTCTTGTTACAGGTGTTAACCAAGAAAAACAAGACTACGGGCTTTGCCTTGAAATAGAAGGAAACAGCAGAACGTTAATTATCGCTGTTACTTGAGGGCAAGAAAATTGTACTCGGAAATCCCTTCCGAAAGGACACGAAGACCTTTTGCAAAAGTGAGCGAACACGTATTTTTGAGGAGAGGGGTTTTTGTAAATTGCAGTTTTTAGTATAGTAAACAATTTTGGAGATGGAAGTAGCGGCCGAGCAGTCTAGGTGGATGTCACATCACCACTCTATACTGAACAGCCAACACACGGACTCGCACCACCCCGGACTGACACACAACTACATGGACCCCATGGCCCAGTTACTGCCACCAGACGAGGTCGACGTTTTTCTAAACCATCTGGATTCACCAGGAAATCCATATTATCCCAGCTCCCGAACCAGGGTGTCTTACAGTCAAGCTCACGGTAGGTTGCCATGTCCCGAAAATGCTAGCGTGAGTTACACAGGATATTTTGCTGGTATTTCTATATTAGAAAACCTAAAAATGAATCGTTTACATTCCGGAAAATGACGTCTAATTCCACGAGGTCTCCTTTAAACTCAAGTTAAAATACTTCGCATTTTGATTTCGGAGACTGCAATAAGATGGCAGTAAAGGAACAGCCTTTTGTATTGGCTTACCGTTTCATTCAGGCTAAAGTTTCTTCATTATTATTTAAAATACTGGCCACCGTATCGATACATAACACATGGCGCACTAAATTTAGAGTATAACTGTTTTTCTAACTATCAGAGAGAAAAAAGAAACTCGTTACAGAAGGTGAAAAATAACACAATGGGTTAAACTGTTATAACAGCTAGGCTAATTAGTGACGAGGGACAGGGCTCATTATGTCAGTGATAGCGAATGAATTTTAATGAAAATGTTATTTTATTTTGAATTTATGTTTTGTACCTATAGTATATTATTAATAGGCCTACTCCTCAGCTGCCCACCGGAAATGTTTAAAGGCAGAGAAACAACAAATAAAATGCAAGCAATTGGTTAAGGAAGTGCGTGTTATTAATCTATGTCTGTTTGACTTAACAGAAAAAATAAAACGAGAGAGGCACTTCCCGGATATGAAATCAAAACTGAAAACGCTGAAGTTCTCAGTGTGCGTCCTGTAACAATGCGACGAAGTAGCACTTTGGTCCCAGAAAAATGCTGTAATTAAATATATATTGCAGGCCTATTAAATATGTTTTTTTTTGAAGACGTCTTAAATCTATTCGTAGACTATCCTATATTTCACTCTGTTCTATAAACGGTTATGTGGTTTGTGCTTAGTCTATAGACTATCTTTTGGAGAATATTTTGCTTAAACTGGATGCCGGGGTTGTGTTTAAGTCTTTATCAACAGGTGAGAAATGAGCTCTTTGATTTATCGTTTTTCCATTCGGGTTGCTGATATTAGAAAAATAATAGCCTCCATTCGTGTTTACTTCTACAGTTTGAACAGTATTACTTTGTGAAAATAATGCGATACCGTTTTTCAGCTCGCCTCGCAGGGAGTCAAGTCTGCCGACCGCACCTCCTTCACAGTCCAGGCATCCCGTGGCTGGACAGTAGCAAGGCGGCCTTTTCCGCGACGCATCATCCCAACCCATGGGCGGTCAGCCACTTTAGCAAGCCCGGATTGCATCCGGCAAGGTCTGGCTTTCCCTGCAGCAGTGGTTCCTCTACTGCTCCCGTGCCATCTCTGACTTCGGCATCTCATTCCAGCCCACACCACCTCTATAGTTTCCCCCCGACTCCACCTAAGGACGTGTCTCCAGATCCAGGAGCTGCTTCGCCATCATCGTCTTCCACTAGAATAGACGAGAAAGAGTCCATCAAGTACCAGTTATCAATATCAGATGGAATGAAAATGGAAGGTTGCAGTCCGATACGAAACAGCCTGACTTCAATGAATGCCCAGACTACCTCCACACACCATCCCATCCCGACGTATCCAGCCTACCCTCTCCCAACACCACACGATTACAGCAGCAGCCTTTTCCATCACGGCAGCCTGCTCGGCGGACCCCCCGGTTTCACACCGAAGTGTAAATCCAAGGCAAGGTCGAGTTCAGGTGAGCAAAGTAAAATGGTCGAAACCACAGCCACAAACAGATTGTACTATCAGCTGCCACTGTCAGCATTTCGTGTGGTATTTTGCGTTACCGTATTTTGGCATATGAACCTATCCATCCATTTTCCAAACCGTTTATACTTCTGGGTTGCGGGGGTCCGGAGCCTATCCCGGAAGCCTCGGGCACGAGGCGGGGAACAGCCCTGGACGGGGGGGGGGCAGCCCTTTGCACGGTATATGAACCAATTCACGAAATGTTTGTCATTCTGAAACAAAACATTTTTCAAAGTGTTCACATCGATTTTACAGTTCGTATTACAGTTCGGGTTGTACTGCAAAATGAAACTGGTGGGAACTCATGGATGTGGAATAGACATGGAAACACTCGTGACAGATTTAATTATAGTCAGAAATTTGTCATTATGTAAATATTTTGTTATGCCTTGCTCCACAGTAAAAAGATATATGAATTTAATATTAATTAAAATAATAATCCACTAAGCATATTTTATTGATAGCTACAGGCATACAGAGTTTAATTTAAACATCCACATAATTTTAACTGAAAGACACTAATACTGTTCAACGCGATATTTATGTTTTCAATCATGCTGCACAGTCGATAAATAAATATGCCATGTGAAATTGAAGATTTATACCTCTGGCGTATTTTTTTAGATTAATTTAAGTAAAATACCATTAATGTGTGCTCAGAAAAGACTAAAATTAAGCAAACACGCGTTAAGTGTCCAATATCTGCACAAAGCAGCGTTCAATGTTCATGAATGTGGAATAGACATGAAGTAAATACTTGCGCGTTTTATGTGTTATTTAAATATATTTTGTGTAAATATCGACATGCTTACCTACTGTCATATTTGAAAGGTTCTATTTACGCTATAATGATGAATGTTGATTAAAACTTGAAATACCTGAGGCAATCCGTTGACTGCCTATCCATTATTCGTATATGCAAAAATATTTTCTATTAAATTATTAGCAGGTTCTATTAAATTATATAATCGGAATGGTTTTTATAACCTGACTTCCAAATTGTACAGTATTATTTCGTTTATGTTTTCTGTGCTGGTAAGCGTTTGCTTCCCTTTTCTTTTCTTACTTGCGGCGAGTAGTTCAAAAGCTCGAGTCACGACGCTCCGCCGCCTGCCCAACCTTGTGTAGTTCCAGGCGCCCTTTCTTCGTAACGCAAACAAAATAATACTTTGGGCCATTATGTCAAGGCGTCGTGCTTTCTTATAAATCACGACCCTTGTTTTTTTCGAGGAGAATTTGCTGATCAAATTATTTAATAATAATGAATAATAATAATAATAATAGGGACTGAAAGCACTATTTTTTGCCATTTCAGTATTTACACTGATGTCGTTATTATACGTTTGCATTGTCACTTCACTTTTCAAACTTCCTGAAAGTAAGGATATAAAACGTAAAATATTCACCTTTTGACCTAGAGACAGACGAAAGGAACATGGAACAGTCAGTCAAAGTTTTTTTTATGCAGTTATTTTTTCTGTAAAAATGCACCCCTGGCTTACTGGCACAACATGACCTATTGTAGAAGCTCAAATGTGAAATCTAATGTAGACAGGATGCAGCCATCCAGTAGCAGGTACTAATAAGTAGTAGGTGGGGACACAGAAGATGAGGCTTCAAAAGTTATACTGTTCTTCATGCTTTGGACATGTGGTGTACTTTGCTGTTTAATTATTTGGCACTCGGACAGGTAATAGTAGCTATAAATTACGGCACATGTTATGTCAAACAGTGGACAAAGTGTGTAAAAGGACATCGCAGCCAATCTGTTAGGCTATTCTGGGATCAGAATAATGTTGACTTGTTTTCATTACAATGATCATCAAAATTACACAGTTAATTATGTACTTACCATAAGGTCTTTTTAAATTAATCAACAGGTGTTCCATTTTGACTTGTAGAAGGGAGTTGAACAACATGTAAGCTTTCTCTGCCCCCTAGGATTTCAACCTCAAACATTTTACAAGTCTTGGTGTGCAGTAAAGTTGATTTCACTAACAACCACATGACCCTTTCTAACTGGAAAAATGCACAGGAATAATAAGAAAGTACTAAACTACAGAGCACTGGTCTGTATTGAACAGCAACATAACAGCTGGAGCTTCCCAACATCCTGACTGCTCTCTTTTCTTCATACTGCTCAGTGCAACCAAACTATTCTGATGGCAAAAAGTGTTATTTGTGCAGCTGCGTCTATATGCATTTAATATATTGTCATTTTCAGAAACTGGCTATTTAAAATATTCACTGAATGATTACGTTAAGTAACTAAAGATATACACTGCCGTGTTTGTTTATTTATTTAACCAGGCAGTTTCTGACCTGATGTTTTGTGTCTTGCTAAACTGAAACTGCTGTTACTGTTTCATTTGCATGTTAATTTTATAAATGTTTCCTTTGTCCCCTGAACCTGAATACTGCTCAGAGGGCCGTGAGTGTGTCAACTGTGGGGCCACCTCCACACCCCTGTGGCGAAGAGATGGCACTGGACACTACCTCTGCAATGCCTGTGGCCTCTACCACAAGATGAATGGCCAGAACCGACCCCTCATCAAACCCAAACGCAGATTGGTGAGCACAAACTTTTAAACAGTGCCCGAGAAGGGGGCAGAGTAGAACAGAAGTAAGGACTGTTAGTACAATTCCAGGAAAGTTATATTTTCCTATCGGCTTCCTGGAATTGTACTTCACACTCACCCCTGGTGATCTTCTACACCACCTGATACAATACTGCTGCTATTGGGATTGTTACTCCTATCATTATTACCGCTACTTCTGATACTGCCACTGATACCAATACTGCTACTATTGGGATTGTTACTCCTATCATTATTACCGCTACTTCTGATACTGCCACTGATACCAATACTGCTACTATTGGGATTGCTATTCCTATCATAATTGCTGCTACTTCTGATACTGCCACTGATACCAATACTGTTGCTTATTTCATTATCATTTTTATACAGGAAAAAATAGTTTTTATAAGGAGAAAAAAATCTTTCAGAATTTAAGCTTATGTAGGGCCCTATGCTACTTTGAACCACAATGTTATGTTGATTACTGTGCTGCGGTGATGATCTCAAAGGGTCATGAAGATCATAAAGATCAATTAAACACTTTCGATTCATTTTTTTAGCTAGTGGAGGCATTTTTTAAATGTTTAGTATGTTCAGATATTAGCAAAAATAATACTTGAAATGACCCTAAGATATATTCCCATATCTAAATGAAAATATTTATTTAAAACTGTTCAGTTTATTTTTCATTATTTCAATGTAAAAAAATATATACAATAAGATAACTATATAATATAATATAATATAATATAATATAATATAATATAATATAATATAATATAATATAATATAATATAATATAATATAGTTTGGTGTGGAAGAACTTGAATGGCCCACACTGAGCCCTGACCGCAACCCCATCAGACACCTTTAGGATGAACTAGAACAGAGATTGCGGGCCGGACCTTCACATCTACCATCAGACAGACTCAAAATGTTGTGGAAAGCAGTTGTTATAGCTGCAAAGTGGGGACCAACTCCATATTGATGGATTTACAATATCATAAAAGGTCCTGTGGGTGTAATGGCCAGGTGTCCCAATACCTTTGTCTATATAGTGTGTGTGTATATATCAATTCAGATATATTAAATTTGGGATAGCCTACTGCCACAGACAATACATAGATGGCAAATACAGGTAGGTTAAATAAACAGTTGTCTATCTAAATTCTTACAATGTGAACCAGCCAACTAAGTCTGGTATGCAGTATTACTAGGTTATGCTTACATTCAACATGTCAAACTTCTGTTTTTAATTCATGTCCAATAAATAACTATAAAATAAAGCTAGTTTATGTATATCTGTATTGTAATGATATTTTAGTTTTAACATATTTTCCAAACATGTCGTTTTAAGGACAAGGTCAGATTTTGTTTAACACTTTTTGCCTGACTTTGACTGCATAAACACAAATGACGTCTTGTCACAAGTGCCGTTTATGAAAACATTTGAAACCAAGACTTATGATCCCCCATTAAGCCAAATAAGGTCATACATATTACGATAAAAAAATCCAGATATACCACTAACACACGATCAATTTGCATAGTTAATTATTTTGCATAGTTTTGTTATTAGCGTATATATACAGACACACTGATACAATACATAAAAATACAGAAGTCGTACTTTTTAAATAGTATACCATTACGAAAGACGGTATAGCAGACGGTCAAGCAAGGGCGTAGTTTTGGGTATGAACGGTAGGGATGTGTCCCTGCCAATATTGTGGAAGTAAAATGTGTGTTTAGGGGACGGGTGTTTTGGCTCTGATTTGGTCTCTACCAGGGGCGATTCTAGGATTAGATTATTAGGGGGGCTCAGCCTCCTGAAGAAATACGGGATGCCCCCCAAATATGCCGAGACGAGGGGGGTTTCCCACCAAATTTGCAGAACTGGGGGTTCAAAATGTATAAGAAAATTCGGGACAAAACGCTGAATGGTTTTAGGAAAACTTTTTCATGGAGGCTGAGACAAAAATAGGGGGGCTGAAGCCATTATACACACACACACACACACACACACACACACACACATGTATATATAGCTTTAGAATTAAGCAATAAGTAGAGTGATTCAGAATTTACAAACTGGCTCACACAGTGTACTTCGTTTTCCAATTTTCGATTCTGACTCATTCCTGCTTTCTCAAAAGTCCATTATGTTTTCCATGGAGTCAGTCGTCGCTGCTCTTTGTAGTTTTCAGCTAGGGTGTTTTTAGAGCCCGTTCAAAGGCCATCCAGTTGTTTCCTATCCGGATATCTGCCCGGGACCGATAAGGAAGCCGGACTCACTGGTGTTTCCGTCTTCAACAAACGGAGTTGAAATTTCTATAGCCAGACACTGACATATAGTTTAAAGCGATTATAAAAACACCGAAACACCCAATTATGTGTCAAGAAAGAAGGCGGGGGGAATCAGGGAATGGGAAAATGAAAGGATTTGTGTTATGCGTTGTTATCCAATTATATTGTGTTGTCTACTGAAGGTTTTTGTTGCGTTCTTTTATTTATACCGGTTCGGTTTTGTTTAAAAGATAATTAACTATTAGCGGAAAGATGTTATATCAGCTGCAAAGTTGCAGGCATGAAATATGTCGTATGGAAGTTACTATCGCTTTAGGGGTAGGCTATTGCATTGTATCGCTTCTTATTAAGTGTGAATAATCGATCTGCGAAGGGTGTAAGATACAATGCATGATACAAGCCGCACTGAATCACCCCAAGTCAAAACCCACAATGGGAGAGCGATCCCCAGAAAACGAGCAAAACTCCAGACAGCCTGAGCAACGCTCTAATTCATCAATGAATAATAAAAATATGCATTTTAAAATAAGGTAGAATTTAGAATATTTGGATTTACTGTAGTAATTAAGACAGACCGCAGGACTAGTGTTCTTTATGAATATTACACTCCAGCACTGCGCCTGAAAGGCCGTTTCCCGAAACAAAAATTCATCAAAACGCAAAACTAATTCTACTGCATCTTTCGATAAATGTTGCCCCTCCCCCACCAACTACGCGACGGAACGTTATAAAAGAATCTATTTATGTTGCTTCCAGTCCGCTGCGAGACGTGCTGGCACCTGCTGCGCTAACTGTCAGACAAGCACGACAACTCTGTGGCGACGCAACGGGAACGGAGACCCGGTGTGCAACGCCTGCGGCCTCTACTACAAGCTGCACAACGTAAGTTCCGTGAGGCTGTCAGACAAACAGCGGGCGAAATGCTGAAGTGGGCGGACAGCTTGTACTGATTATAGCAAGGGGGACTTGTAGCCCGTCAGGCACAAGCCAGTGGCCGTTTTTGTTTCCTTACTTCATTTTGTTAAGTGAAGCGTCTCTAGGGGGGCTGCGAGGGTGGGGCAGCCATTTAGCCGACGGGGTCGGTTAGACTGATGGGATCTTTTTTTTTTTTTTAAGTAGTCCTCTTATATTTAGCGTTGCTCCCGTCACTGTGCATTCTGAGTAGGTATCCTTTCGCGGAACACCGGAGAGTGTACGCGAGTCTCACACCAGTTCGTTATGGTATTTTAGGTACTTCCAACCAACTGGAAAAACTCACGATACCATAAACAGTTAAAGGATTGTTTTTAATGTCCGTTGGCATTTTCATTGTTTTGCAGTTTTTTTCTGAACCATGGCATTACTGCTGGTTTTGCACAAAAACATACAATGAGAATTAAAAAAAATCTTTTGGAGCAGTAATATATTTAATTTTAATAGACGTTTATGGGAAACATCCGTAGTTAAAAGAAGTTTTGAGAAAGATATTCATCATACTTATTCAGAATATGCACACATATGTTATGGTATAAGCAGAATCAAAGTTGTCTCTAATCTTGTTTTCTTTTGCAGGTGAACCGACCACTAACCATGAAGAAGGAAGGTATCCAGACACGAAACCGCAAAATGTCCAACAAGTCCAAGAAAAGCAAGCGTGGTGAAGGCTTTGAGGAGCTCTCCAAGTGCATGCAGGACAAGCCATCGCCCTTCGGCAGTGCTGCACTTGCAGGGCACATGCCTCACATGGGGCACCTGGCTCCCTTCAGCCACTCCGCACACATGTTGCCCACCCCCACAGCGATTCACCCCTCCTTCACCCACCACTGAGACCCTCTACTCTCTACTTTAGGCACCTCCCCACCCCCCACTGTGGTACTCTCTCCTCAGAAGAGGAATGAGAATGCGTCGGGAGATGGAGACTTGATTTTATTCCATGGATTAAATGGACACGGTTGCTGTTTGAGAGAACCTGATCTAATCTGGATTTACTGAAAGGAAAATGAGCTTAAATCAGCATCTTGGCTGTTTTTTTTCCCTTGAAAGCCTGTAGATATGCTGGTCAAGAAGAACGTTGTGTTTCCTCCAGCTTCCTTCTCTCTAGGAATAATATTGAGAATTTACAGTGCAAAATTGGTTTTGCATATTTGTTTACTTGGTACCAGAGAAAGTTTTCAGATACCACAGCACATTCACCACCATTTTTAATGAGACGTGCTGGGGGGCTGGGGGGCACCCCTGCTCAGCAAGAGGAACCGCTAATGCTGTAAATGTAGGAACGAAGACAAACACACAGAGAAAAATGAAGAAAATGCTCCACAAGGTTACGTATGTCATGCTGGACATTATTTTCAAAGGACTTAAAAAATGAGAAGGAAACAAAATTATAAATTTAATTTCAAAAATGTATTATTTTTTTGATAATTTATTTTTAATTTTTGTTCTTTTTTCCTTTCTTGAGAACACGGATATTTTATTTTAATGTTTTATTTTAATATCAGACAAGATGAGCCGTAAAACATAAAATCTATCTGTCCCTCCTGCATCAGACAATAAATTGAAGTTACAGTACAGATAATCATGCCCAGTTGTTAACATTTTGAGGAATCCAGCATGTTGAAAACAACTTGACATTCAGAACCCTATATTTAAATAACTGAATTTGGGTGCCATGAAGTCATAACAATGACCTAGCACAGTATACAGTGTGTTGTAGCACTGATAAAACAACCACAATATTTACCTTTATGCAACAAATTTATGCCTGATAAATAGATGTAAAAAAGCAAAATCACGCAAACACCATATTCCCTGATTTATCATTTTACATAAGAAATTTACAAACCAGAGGGGGCCATTCAGCCCATCAAACTCGTTTGAGGAGAACTTAACTAATAGATTCTAATAGTTGTTAGAATCTTTTCTAGCACTGATTTAAAGGAACCCAGGGTTTTAGCTTGCACTACATGAACAAGAAGCCTATTCCATACTCTAACTACATGCTGTGTAAGGAAGTGTTTTCTCAAATTCAGTTTAAAATGTTCTCCTGATAATTTCCACCTATGGCCACAAATTCTAGTATTTAAACTAATATTGAAGTAGCAATTTGGCTGAACAGCATCCAGACCTGTTAGAATCTTATATACCTGGGTCATGTCCCCCTTTAATCACCTTTGGGCGAGGCTGAACAGATTCTCAGTAAGACATTCCTCTGAGAGCAGGAATCATTTTTGTTGCCCTACGTTGAACCTTTTCCAAGGCAGCAATGTCATTTTTAAGGTATGGTGACAAAACCTGCACATAATATTCTAGGTGGGGTCTTACCAAGGAATTATATAATCGTAGCATCACCTCCCTTGACTTAAACTCCACACACCTAGTGATGTAACCCAACATTCTATTGGCCTTTTTAATTGCTTCCCCACACTGGCGAGAGTGGGACATGGAAGCATCAACATACACACCAAGGTTCTTCTCATAATCAGCTACATTTATTTCAGTGAAACCCATAAAATATCTGTACTTTATATTTCTGCTCCCTGCATGGATTACCTTACATTTATCTACATTAAATTTCATTTGCCAGGTATCAGCCCAGTCTCTAATTAAATCAAGATCCTGTTGTAGCCTATGTGCTACTAGTTCAGTATCTGCTGCACCACCCACCTGTCATCTGCAAATTTAACCAGTTTACTGTATGTATTGGTGTCAATATCATTAATGTAAATTAGGAACAATAGTGGTCCTAAAATTTAACCCTGCGTTACCCCACTATGAACGCAGGCCCACTGTGACATTGTGCCTCTAATAACTAACTAGCTTCTTGTCTGTTAATAAGTTTTCGATCCAAGCTGCTACAGTTCCTAAAATAACTACAGCTTTGACCTTAACCAAGAGCCGTTTGTGGGGGACAACAAAGGCCTTCTGGAAATCTAAGTAGATCACATCGTAGGCCTTTTTGTGATCAATTTCTCTTGTAGCTTCCTCAAAGAACTCAAGTAGATTTAGTTAAACAAGATCTACCTCTCCTAAATCCATGCTGACTATCCCTCAGAATGATATTAGAATCCAGGTAATCTACCATTTTCACTTGGAATACATTACTTTTCCAGTTGCTACATAGTAAAGTGGAATCCATATTAGAATCTCACACATGTGGTGACAAAACACAACACAGCCTACCATCAAATAAGAGGAATGAAGCTCCCATTTGATCATTTAGCGCTTATCTTTGTGGACAGAGTGCCATCATTAAACAGCAAGTTGGAATTTCTTTGAAGCTGAAGGATGTGATTGTTTGCTAGTCATTTCAAATGAGTGGCCTTTTGTCTTTCACAGACTGGTACATTCCTTTGGTAATATAATTTTTTGACATAACAGAGCATCAGGAATCTATAAAGGATAATAAGGAATGAAACATCGCTAAGGTGGCATGGTGGTTCACACCCTTCAGGCTGGATGCTGGAATCCCTCCCTCTGATCTCTTTGGTGTTTGCACGCTTCATCAAGGTACTCTGGTTTCCTCCTGTAGTGCAAAGACTTGCAATTAAGCTAATTTGTCTCTGAACTGGCCGAAGTGTATGGTGTTCTGTGTGTGCCCGTTGAATTACTGGTATCACGGTAGGGCGCAGTGTGTTACCCAGCCTAACATGCTTATGCTCTGGGATAGGTTCTTCTGGGATCCAGGTTCTCCTGTGACCCTGTCTGGGATTAGTGGTTGGAAGATGGATGGAAAAAGTAATTACAACGAAGCATTATTAGGTTACTTGATTTCTGGTTTGACACCTGTATTCTACAATACCAAATTACCATATTGGGTTTTGTTTTTACTAACACAAGGCTAAAATAGTACAATAGTAAAATAGAGCAGTAGAATGGCTGAGAGACTAGCACTGTCATCTCACACCTCCAGGCTGGAAGACTGAATCCCTCCATTTATCTGTCTGTGGAGTTTACATGTTCATGTTGCATGAGTTTCCTCTCTGTATTTTTGCTTCCTTTTGCATCCCGAAACATGCAGTTTGACAATCTAGCATCTATAAATTGTTCGTAGTGTATGTATGAATGACTGCACTGTGATGGACTGGAATCCTGTCCAGGGTCTTTCCCTGCATAATTCCCTATGTTGTCTTTGAGTGTCTTCAGACCAACTTCGTGAGATAAGATGGATCAAACCCCCAGTTTAGCAGAAGAATCACACTAAATCTCATCCAAGCAACATCCCACATGCCTGTTATGTACAGAGAAGGAAGAGGGTGACCATGGATACCCACTAGCAACACCTGCACTGAACCACAGTGTCTATATATTCTGTATGGGGATTACTGCTGGGACACAGATTCTTCTTAAACCCTGCTTGTCCAATCCCACCAGTCCAAAGGTCTATGGATGTGTCAGCACCTTCTTGCGGTGCTCCCAAACACAACGGTATCAGATGTCATGCAGACGAGCTTTTGGGGCTCCAGGCAGCTCTTCCCCTGAGCCATGCAGGTCTGGGAATAATGAGCCTTTGTAGGACCGAGACCCTGGGCTGTGTGGTGCTGACCCAGAGAGCAGGATCCAAACACGGGGTAAGCAGAATACACACATGCTCACAGAAGCATGTGTGCTCTTGTCCACATGTATTGGCAGTTACAAACATGCACACACACAAGTGTTTTGGTAAAACACAAAAACATGAATAGAAACAGTCTCACACCCATATACCAACACAAGAAGCAAACACACTCATGTTTGTACCAGTATCTTTATAGGTATTTGATTATTTTTATCTTTATGCAATGAATGGTTTGTTCCTAACCAAGAACAAAAAAAGTAAACAGATAAACAGAAACACTAGTGTCTCTTTTAAAAAGTGATTGAGTTGACTTGAGATTCTACCAATAGCAATTTTTTAGATGTGATCTATGTCGTCCAATTTCCAATTCCAAAAATGACGAGAAAAGCTAAGCAAACATAGAATATATTTATACACAACTGCACATACATAAGACTACAGTTAGCTCTGAGTCCTCTAATTTCAGTCCTACTGCTCTCTTAAACTGTGAGTGGAGTAAGAGGAAGGACAGCAGGTCTTTAGAGGGAAAGGAAGAGGAAGGAAGGCAATCAGGCCCCTGTGGGGGTGTGGAGGGGGGTGAACCTTCACACAGATGCACAGCTGAAGGGAAACAGCTTTTATATCATTCATATTATACATTTTGCAAACTGAAGAACCTAAACAACAAACAAACAAAACAAACCAATAAAATCAAAATAAATTTTCCAGTGCCAGTCGGCCATGACATCAGTTCATACTGAAATTGCTGCTCTGGGTCTATGCCCCTCTTTCAAGAAGCAACATATGACCTATGTTGTAGAGAAGGGCCTTCATGCCTTAGTTGCTAACAGCCTCTCGATGGAGTCAGGGCATTTTCTGACCCTTCTGTGAAAGTGTGTAATGGCCACAGGATCTAGATTAAGCAACCTGAGGGAACCAACAGCTTTCCCCGAAATAATACGCAGCCAGCCAATGCCAGAGTCGAAGACAGACTGAAAGGACGACTTTCTTCTGCAGAACAAATGGGCTGAATTCAGGCACCACTCTAATTTCTACAAGCTGTGCAGCTTGCTGGTTTCTCTTTTTGTGTATTTGCCACAATGTGGATCTTACATTGTTTAGGTTTAAGCAATTTTCATCTTCAGGTAACTTTATCCTCCGGATAAATTAAATCATTTACAGATACAGCAAATGTATAATTGTTTCATTAAAAGCTTCAGAAGGCAGTAAATCATATGGCAGGGAAATGTACATGTTTTAGGAGAGATCTAAAGGAGAGCTAATCTTACTGTATGGCTGTATTGACGGGAATCTTAAAACAGGCGAACAGAGTACAAAAGTGCTACTGTGATTTGTAATAGTTGAGATACAAATTAAGAAAGACAAATACATCCAAAAAATATATACTGAAAAGACTGCAAAGAAATGTTTCACAATAAAGATCAAAGTCAACAAGTAACATAAATGCTTTTGGGAGAGATAACAGTATAGCTAAGTCAGTATGTGAAGATGAACTTGTTTCTTGTGGTTGGATTCAGCTGGGGAGACAGCTGACTGGAGGTGTATTAGATTTGTATGCACCATCAGAGGAAACAAGACAAAAACGCTTTAGAGGATACCGCATCTCTAAGTAGGGCTTCCTCCCAGAATCATAGAAATTCACATAATTCTATCTGCGATTTTCTATTGGGTAACTTCGCAGAAACGCAAGAATCTCAACAGCAAACAAAGTGTGCCCTTTCAGACTTTTAAAAATGCCATTCTGTCTAACACAGATATCAATACACATGTTCATACATTATATACACCATAAATAAAACATGTAAAAAATATATTGAGTAGTAGAACTAACTGATTGCTGAATCTTTATAAGACATTGTTGGGGTCCCCTATATCTGCGAGGATCATGTGTCTGTACTACCAAATACAAATAAATCAAATTACATAATTACATAATTACATAACAGAAATACAACATCGAAAGGACCAAGATCATCTCTTAGGGCAGGAAGTGGTGCTGAAATCTGGAGACAAAGAAGCAAAATGGCTGGTTAGACAGATATTCCTCCGACTGGGTGTAGGGGATTTTTTATACTAGAGCTTGTGAGAAAAAACCACATTAGATTTGACTCATACGTTATTAGCAATTTGATTAGACAATAAAGAAACTTAATGACTAGAAACTTCATAAGTTAGTCAGAATGGAATTAGGAGGAGTAACGCACTTGTCCCCAAAGACCTAAGGTATCACATTTGTTGCACTTGATAGTGTCAGGTTTCGCTGGTTAAAGCGGGTAAGCGCACGGGCAGGCAAGCGGGCAGGAAGCAGGCAAGGAAGCGAAGGATGGGGAAAATGGGGATTTATTAGCGGCACGGGCAGGGCAGGACAAAACAGAAGAACGGCACTCAGACTTACTAACATCAATGACGAACCAAAACTAAGGCAAGACATGGACTGAAATAGACAAGGCAGAGCAAAATAACAGGGTGCAGCTGGGGTTCCCCGATTTAGCGATCGGGGAAGCACACGTGGATAATCAGGGGGGCGTGGCACACACGAGGATCTTACGAGCCGGGCGTGACAGATAGAGCAAAGTATATTTTTTTACGGTTGGAAAATGCAAGATAAACTGTAAGAAGATGAAGACTTCACAGTAGCAGATAGCAAACAACTAGAACTCATCGTTATACAACGAGAATTCATCTTTATATACACCATAACTAAAACATGTAAACATCAAACTTTTTTAAATAAAAGATTTTTTAATAAGAACATTTAGCTGGAAAACGCAACTGAGAATCCAGGGTCAAGCAAATTTCAGCAGAAACTGGACTGAACTAGACTGTAACTACAACAGTATGTGTATTATAGAACTGAAGGTATTCTGTTAACAACTAACCTTCCCCCCCAACTCTATTAAAAGCTCTGCCTAATTTCCCCTTTCTACTGGGGCTCAATACAATTCATAGAAATTAAATCCCTTGACAATATGGTGTCATAGTGTCAGCATGAGGCGAACTTTCTCTCGCCCTTTCTTTCAAGCAGACAGTTCATGTGGACATACTTGTGCATCTTCACCCCCATTGTAGTGCAAGACGGTAATTGTAACAATTATTACAATAGGAAAATTAAGAAAGATTACCATTGGTGAAAAAAAAATCAGTCTTGCATCTCAGACCAAGGTGCTCTAGTCCGAGACCAATTCAAGATCAAGTTGAAATGCTTTCAACTCTGAGACAGAGCAGAGTAAATTAAAAAAGTGGTGAACTGGCCTCCAGACCAAGACCAGACTGGAGTATTACAGCACTGTTAGTCATAAAAAGGCTGCAGACACTAAGAGGTTTCTGGTTAGTTGGATGAATGGGAGAACCCCTGCTTTCGTTCCAGCACAGTATTTCGATGAAAAACACAATGAAAGTGAGAAGACATGACACATTCGTCAGAAATTTGACTTTGTTGCTTCCTGTGCCTGAAAAGGGGAATTAAAAAAATCCTAAAAAGCAGTTTCTATATCAATTTTCATGTACATATTTGTGTAACATATGTGACACTACTGAAGTTGCAAAGCAGACAGATGGATATTTGTATAATATTTCTTGTTTTTGGGAGTGCCATATATCCAACAGTAAGCTCTGTATGACCTGACTTGAGTACTACCTCGACAGCTAAACAATCAAATCGGCAGACATGCATGCACCATCTGAAGGATAAAATGACGATGGGTTAAAGTCTACTGTTTCCTTCCAATATTAGGATGGCTTCTGCAAGAGTTTCCCCGTAGTGAAGAGACCCACCCCCACCAACCCTGAAGCCCAACCCCCCACCAGACTCACCTTCACACAGCTGCATTTTAGCTTCACTGAGCCCAGATTTTTTCCAAGTTCTCAAAAAACAGGAAGTGAAAAAGTTCAACAGGAAATACTTAAGTAGTATTGTCAAGACCTAATGAAATGAGACAAACACAGAAGAAAAAAATGATTTGGAACCAAAAAGGGGGAAATAAGGAGAATGATCATTTGTCGTGGTTAAAAATGGGGATATACGGAAAAAGATCATTAATAGTGGTTAAAGGTTTAAGTATTACTTCTTGTGGTTAGATTTTGGAGAGTCAGGAATTATAAACACAAAACTGAGTTTCCCATGTAAGAATGGATGATCCAGCATAGCACTGCAATCATGTGTAAGCCAGTGTGGTGGGTATTTCCTCTATTGCCTATATTTGATGTGCAGAACAGGTTTTGGAGTGATTTGAGGACTTAATGAATATAGCAATAAGGGGTAAAAAAAAACATAAAGTTTTAAATGTTAGGATATTATTATAGGAATTGGGAACCAAATGCTAGTAAGATGGTCAAACAGTATCCAGCAGTATGTACACCTCCATCCATCTATGCATATATATTGGAAAGATAACATGCTATACAATAGCATTCTCACAAAGAGAATATGTTGTGTGCTCACTGAACTCCTTCCAAAAGTGGGGCAGATAGCGTTCAGACCTCCCATCCGTTGTCTGGGGCAGACAAATTTATCCCTCTGTCTCTACACAATTGAGGCATTTTTCGATCAGACAGGAGAAAGAAAGACTCCATTCTAAAAGAGGGGCAAGCCCTAATGCAGAGGCCGGTGGCTCCTGGGCTCCAGGGAATGGGCGTCCGGGCCTGCTATCCTGTTCCAGGCCTCACAATGGCCCACTGCTCTTCGAGGCCGGTAATCCAAGAGGGGGAATCTAGGCCAGGGATGGTGCCAGGGGGTGGGGGCCTGCAGGTATAGGTGTCTGTTGTGGGATTGGCCTACATACCCTGATGGGACAAATGATCGGTTGGCAGTATCTGAGGGTCTGAACTTGGCCAAGACCTAGTGTGCTACAATACCACCTCCAACAACCTCCAATCATTCAGTGATCCCAGCTCCCTTAGTGGGATCAGTGAAATTCTGTCAACAGGGACACAAGCATTTCACTAACACAATACATTGTCCTATGTGTCCAGATTGTGAGCTTCTGTAGAAAATTTTCTGAATCATGAAATGGATTCCAAGCTGCTAGGAATAAAAATGTCTGGCAAACATTTCCCATGAATAACATGTCTAAAAGAACCCATGAACACATTATAATGCATTTATAAAGCATTATAAATATGGTTATAAATATTTCTAAAAAAGGCATAACACATTATAGTGATTATAGTTTATTATGCATTATGAATACTTTATGAAGCTTTCATCTATAATGCACTATAGATACCTTTACAGTGCCGTACAAAGGATCCTTCATTCTTAATTCTCATCCTTAATCTGAGTGGTAACATGGGTATCTTTCATTAGAAGGCAGCATGTGGCTCAGCAGGTTAAGCCTCTGCGCCTGTGATTAGAAAGTCACAGTTCAAGCATGGCCTTGTCAGAATGGTCACATCTGTGGGCCCTTCAGCAAGGCCGTTAAGCCTCAACTGCATGGGCACCACTGTATGTGACTGCCCTTCACTGCTGGGCTTGCTCGCACCTCCATGTATCACAGAGAACAAGATGGAGTAGGGAAAAGGAGAATTCCACCCCCCCACAAGGATCAATAAAGTGTCATTATTATTAAATTCTTATATCAGTCATTATAATGCCTTATGGAAGGTATGATTAGTGCATTACAGGTGAGATCTTCATTGGAGCTTATTAAGTATTATAATCAACACTATAATGCCTTATGACTGTCAAAGGAAGATGCTAAAATGCTGTATTGATTCTTATACTGGTCATTATAATGCATTATCAACAACTTCAAGTAAAGTATTACCAAACCTCCTTTTACCTCCAGCATAATTTGTCATGGACAGGGGTTCCTATATATATTCTTTACTAGCATATTATTATTTTTCATTCAGAAACAATTAGGAAAGCACCTGACATTCTCTTAAAACAGCAGCATGCTTCTCAAACAGCAGACATGAACACGGTTATTGTCAAAACTATATTTCTTCATGCTTCTGTCCGTCATGTGGCTAACAACTCGGCCGTGTTCAAATAACTTTAAACGTACTTTGAATTTTGCTTTCCATCCACATTTGGGATCCTTAGCCAGCCAGTTACATTTCAGATTGGCAGGCAAAGTAAACTTGTATTTCCCCATTGTGAGCTTTGTAAATTGCAAGATAGCCTATATCAGTATTTCTTGATGAAGATTAATACCACGTACCACAGACTCATCCCCACTCCAAGGTTTGGGACGTTGCTCTACAGTGGGTGTCCTGTGCACATTCTGGCACTGACAGCCAGCTCACATTGGTGATTTCATTAAAAACATTAACGAATAAATTTAGATTTTTTTTAGAATGAATAGTGTTACGCCAGCCGAGCAGGGAGGAGGCAGACCCCAAAATGCGGAAACGAAGTGCTTTATTTCGAAGATTGGTTAGTACAAAAGCCAAGAGGGAGACGCTGAATTGTGGTCGAGGGGCAGGCGAGAGTCGGGGACCATGTCAGTCAGGCACGAACAGACGAGACGGAGATCCAGGGAGGAAGCAGGAGGGCTGGCGAGGGAGTAGGGGACGAGCAGGGAAGGCAGGAAGGCGAGCAGGGAGGACACAGTGGGCAAGACGTACCGGGAAGACAAAGCACAGAGATAACGCTCGGTAAGGCACATTACTAGAATGGCAACAATACTTTGCCCTGCTTGCCGGGAGAATTGTGGTTAAGTAGCCGGCCGATCACTTGGTAATCGGCGGCCGGTGCTCTGCCCCGCCCGCGTGACAGTGCCCCCCCCTTGACGGCCGCCACCTGGAGGCCAAGGGCGACGAGGACGGCCCCGCGGCCACGGTGCTGGCTTGGATGGATGCGTGGTGTGAAAATCCAAGATGAAAGAGGGGTCAAGGATGTCAGAAGCAGGCACCCATGACCGTTCCTCTCGAATTCCTCCCAGTCGACGAGGTACTGCAGGCGCCCAGCCCGACATCAGGAGTTGAGGAGAGCTCGAACAGTGTACGCCATAGAACCATCGGACAGCGTTGTTGAAGGAGGAGGTACCATGGCCGACGAGGGATGCGAGGGGCCGTAACGGACAGGTTTCAGGAGAGAAACATGGAAGGTAAGACACATACGGTATTCACTGGGGAGCTGGAGGTGATACGAGGAGGGTCCGACTTGATGAAGGATGCGGAAAGGGCCAATGTACCGAGCAGAGAGCTTATGGCACGAGGGCAGTCGCAGGTTCCGGGTGGAGAGCCAGACTCTCTGCCCTACCCTGTGAGAGGGGCCTGGTCGCCGGTGACAATCCGCTCGAGCCTTGATGCGAGACGACTGTGCCAGCAGAGCTTGCCGAGCAAGGCACCAGACCCTCTGGGCGTCCTGAAACCAACCCTCAACTCGCGGGACGTTGCCGAAGGGGCAAGAGGGAGGGGTGAGGCTGGTATCCCATCACACACTGAAAGGGAGAGAGATCTGTCACCGGACTCACCTGAGTGTTCAGGGTGTATTCCGCCTAGAGGAGGTACGTGGCCCAGTCTCCAGGCTGCCCACGGCACAGGAGATGGAGGGCCTTGGAGACCTCTTGATTCGTCCTCTCTGCCAGGCCATTGGATTGTTGGTGGTATGCAGAGGTCAGGCTGAGAGCGATATTGAGTTTTCCACAGAAGGCACGGAAGACCTCGGACGCGAAATGAGGTCCCCGGTCGGACACGATGTATACTTCTATAGAAGTTCACGAACACTAGGAATCGTTGCAGTTCCTTCATTGTTCGAGGAGGCAACCACTCCTGGATCGCGGCAACCTTCTTATCGTCCATGGATACTGCTCTTGGATGGAGGACATACCCTAGAAACTGGACTTGAGACCGGTGGAACTCAGACTTTTCACCTTTGATGTACAGTTGATACTTTTGGAGGCATTTAAGTACCTGGTGGACATGGTCAACATGTTGGGAGAGAGAGGGAGAGTAGATTAGGATGTCATCTATATACACCACCACAAAGCTGTTAACCATGTCGCGGAATATCGTATACATGAAGGCCTGGAAGAGAGAGGGGCTATTAGCCAATCCATATGGCATCACGAGATACTCGAATTGACCAGTATATGTAATGAAGGACGTCTTCCACTCGTCCCCCTCACGGATGCGGACGAGATTGTAGGCACTGCGAAGGTCTAACTTAGTGAAGGTGGTGGCTTTACGCAGATGCTCCAGGGTGGACGGGATGAGTGGAAGTGGCTCTCGACGTTTAACAGGCATTCAGTGACCTATAGTCTATACAGGGACGTAACCCTCCATCCTTCTTCACGAAGAAGAACCCGGCTGTAGTTGGGGAGGTCGAAGGGCGGTTGATACCTTGTGCTAGAGCGTCCTGTATATACTCCTCCAGGGCAGTTTCCTCAGCTTGAGACAAAGGATACAACCTTCCTTTTGGGAGGGGGGCCCCTTCGATAAGGTCGATTGAACAATCACATTCTCTGTGAGGGGGCAGTCTGAAGGCTAGGGTCTTGCTGAAGACCTCACGATAGTCTTGATAGACATTCGGGATGGTGGAGAGGTCCTCAGGTTGAGGGCTTTCGACCTGTGAGGCCCTACAGGAGATGGAGCAGCACCTGGAAAGACACCTAGGAGACCTGGAGATTAGTTCTCCTGTAGCCCAGATTATCCGAGGGTCATGATCTCAGAGCCAGGGAAGACCCAATATAATAGGATCTTGTGAACTGGGAAGGACCAGAAAGGTTAGGGTTTCGGAATGTAACACTCCCACCTGAAGGGAGATCGGTCCAGTACGGTGCGTGATTCTCCCTTTAGGAACTGGTTCTTCACTAATCCCCAGAACTGCGATGGGTTGGTCGAGAGGGTGGATTGGGATGTGCAATTGTTGGGTTAGAGACAGGTCCATGAAATTACCCCCTGCACCGAAATCGATCAGGGCCGAAGTACCATGCAACCCCATTCAACTTTACAGTCACAAGCAGAGTAAATTTAGTCTGCAAAACGTAAGGAGAAGGGGCTGAGCCTACTTTGGGTGTGGCATCCGGGCGAGGAGGACGCACAGGGCAGGTGCTTAGAACGTATCTGGGCTCTTCACAATACAGACATAAACGCTGTTCTGTACGTCGCCTCTGCTCTACCTGAGTAACCAGTGATCTCCCTAGTTGCATGGGTTCAGGAGCCTCGGACGGAGTGACGTCAGGAACTGGGCTTGTCGTCAGCGGCGTTCAGGCGCATGTTGTTATCCAATGTGATGGACATTTGGATGTAATCCTTGAAGGACAGACTGACTCCATGAGAAAGAAGTTCGTCCTGCACTTCTGGGTTGAGAGCTCGACGGTACAGGATCCGTAGGCAGTCCTCTGGCCAGTGCAGTCCCGAGGTGAGGGTACGAAACTCCAGGGAGAAGTCCGCTGTAGTCCGGTTCCCTTGTTTGAGATTGATAAGCCGGTCTCCTAGACTACGCCCTACAGCGAGATAATCGAACAGCTCCTTAAAGGCTGTTTGGAAATCGCGTGCCGATTCCAGGAAGGGGCTGTCATCCGTCCACAAAGCCGTTGCCCAGTCGCGGGCTCTCCTGGTCAGCAGTGAGATCACGAACCTGATGCGAGTGGATTCTTCTTGGAAGTGCTCAGAATATTCTTCTATATAAAGTCCGCATTGCATGAGGAAAGCTTTACATTGGTCAGGATTACTGTCATACTTCTTGGACAAAGCAACTGGTACTGGGAGAGCCGATCGAGGTGGAGATTCAGGAAGCTGAGACCTGCCTTCTGCTCGAGGAGTTGTGACACCAGGGATGTAAGATGATCTACCTGTTGCTGAAGGCGCTGATTCTCCGCGGGGTCCATTTTTCCAAGGCGAAGTATTCTGTTACGCCGGCCGAGCAGGGAGGAGCTAGACCCCGAAATTCGGAGACAAAGTGCTTTATTTCAAAGATCGGGTAGTACAAAAACCAATAGGGAGACGCTGAATTGTGGTCGAGGGGCAGGCGAGAGTCGGGGACCATGGAGATCAGTCTGGCACAAACAGACGAGACGGAGATCCGGGGAGGAAGCAGGAGGGCCGGCGAGGGAGTAGGGGACGAGCAGGGAAGGCAGGAAGGCGAGCAGGGAGGACACAGTAGGCAAGACGTACCTGGAAGACAAAGCACAGAGAGAACGCTCGGTAAGGCACATTACTAGAATGGCAACAATACTTTGCCCTGCTTGCCGGGAGAATTGTGGTTAAGTAGCCGGCGGATCACTTGGTGATCGACGGCTGGTGCTCTGCCCTGCCCGTGTGGGCGTGACAAATAGTAAGCCAATTTGTTGCAACAGTCTGGAAATGCCAATATATTTCCATACTTTCTTTCCTTTTCCCATATTTATCCAGACTTTGAGAAAAACAAAATCAAATTCCAAACCTTTCCATTTTATGTAGATACACTGATTTAAGTACCGCTGGTGGCTCTTGCTATGTCTAAGCACTGATGCCCAATGCTCTCTTTGGATTCCCCACATTGTCTGAGTGAGAGAGGGACATCACACCTCCCTGAACACTAGAGATACAAACACAGGCATTGCCAGGCAGGCCTACTCATAAACACCACTGTCAGCAATCTTAAGTCATACCACTTGGGTGGACAATTGTATTGTTTAAGTCTGAGAAGATTAAGAGAAGATCTGAATGTGGAATCAGAGGTCAGAAGGATGAACTGGGAGGCTTCACTTTTTTCATATCTATGCCACAAACTTTAGTTCTAAGTTAATTAATGTTATCATAATAAAAATTTTCCGCATACAAATCTGCATACATTCTGAGATGGGGGAAAAATAAATATGAAGAAACGTAATTTTCAAGATGAGAGCATAAAGAAGAAATGACTGAAGAACATAGTGGGAAGGTTACTACCACAGAGAAATAAAGAGGACTGAGCAAATGCATTACATGCCTACACGGAGTAAAGCAAAACTGTTACTTCTCATTAGCAGTTCAGGACAGCATTCAGAAGCATGTTTGAGCTCTAGAGACACACAGAATGTCCCACTAAAGATACATGCGATCAGGCCACATTAGACATAGACGAAGGAAATGGTAGAACCTTATCGATGGGGGGGGTCAGTATTAAAACCAGCCAACCCTGTTTGGTAAGATGTTGAAACTCCAGAATCTTGTAACTCTTATCTCTACCAGTTAGATAGTATGACCTTGATATAAATCTGATGATGGTGGACGTGCGAAGTTTTCAGTCGCTCTCAGTATATTACTGAAAGCACAAGCTTGAAGGTAATAACCCAAAATGCAGAAATCTAATGCAAGGAAAATTATCTGTTTACAAACTACTACTGCAAAGTCATTCCTGCTTTTAAAAACCTGCTATTTCCTCTAATATTTTTCAACCTAATTTAAAAAAATCTAATGATCTCAGTGTCCATCATGCTGTACTGCTGTTGCTGTCTTCATAGGGATAAAACAAGATGTATGCTGCCATGCCATTTGTCTTTGACAAATCTAATCCCTGTAGAACTCCATATTTCCATACAGAAGGAGCCATGGCAAAGTACTGTGCTTAACTTATTTGATCTTTGGATGCACACTTCATAGGTTTAGGTCACATGCTGAACTGCACAAGACTCTGACATGCCGTAAACTAACAATTAAGGTACCAGTATTTACACATCATGTAATTACAACAATATAGACAGCCCTAGTTACAATAGCATAGAGCTCTTATTAACTATAACGTTGCCTACCGTTGTAGTCTAGCCAAAGCGATTGTGTAGTGAAGAGATTTCATTTGGCAGAGAGATTGACATCGCCTTTATGGATGCACTATCTTGAGGCATGCAATCTCTCTTGTTCCTCTTACAATACTTACGCCACCACTGCCACTCAACCATGAAAACCCTGTCAGCAGGACAACATATATGAAGCATAGACTGATTGGGCCTTAAAATAGGGGTTGGTGCTCAGAGCACCAGGCTTTTTCCACTAGTAGCACTGGTGCTCCTTACTGAAGATTTTCAGAGCACCAGCACAAAATTTAGGCGCACCACTTAAACCAACATGAAATGCAACATAATCATATTTTTTCCATCTTAACTGTATTACTGGTAACTACTTTGGTAATAAATATATAATTTATAGAAATAACCATGTGATGTTTTATTTTGAAGCAATGTCACAAAGTGAAGTAGTGCTTAAGAGAAAAAAATCATCAAGTTAAATGGTGCTTTTTTTTTAAAAAAAAACATAAACGATAAATGTACAAAGGTAAACATAAGGTATGTGGTCCGCCGCTATTCCATCAGCACAGCTGTCCCTGCATACAGAACACTGCTTCAAGGTTTTGTTGTGCTTGACGAGTGTTTCATGAGGCACTTTCCCACCAAAATTCAGGAACCTAGTTCCTGGTTCTGAGTTCCTGAGCTGTCTTGGCCTGGAACTTTTGTACACAATTAAGCCAGAATGGTTAGGGGTTAGGGTTTAGGGTTATATACTCACACACTGTATAATAATAACAATAATAATAATAATATGAAATATACATGAAAACTTCTTACCTAAAAGCACACACACAAAGGTTTTACATACTTACTAATTACAGATTTTCAAACAGTACCATTAAAATTCTGACTGAGCTCTTGCTCAAATACTAACACATGATCTCTCGATCTCAATTTCCTCATTCTTGTTGTGCAACACACCACATCGAAAGGGGATTCAGGGCAACCAGGTTTATTCTGTAAGACTACAGGAGGAGGTGAAAGCCAGGCAGGGGTCGATGTCGAGAGCCATCCAATCCGTGCGTCGAATACCTTACCGTAATCCGTGAGACAGGTCGAGAATCCAAGAGCCAGGGGTCTAGAAGCTGAGAGATCTGTCCGAGGACACAGACGAACAACACCGGGGAACAGACAAGGAATTTCACTGGAGGGATGGATGGGCAGGAGGGCAGGCAGGAGGTGCGGGAGGTTCAGGGAAGGCAAGGAAGACCGAACGTAACTGTAGGAAGAACAAAGACGTAAGGCGGTCAGCATGTGCATAGCAAACAATACCTCACACCGACTGACTGCCGGTGCAAGGCTTAAATACTGATCCTGCCGCCGTGCTCGTGGTGGGTGTGACAGAGGGCCCCCCCTAACGGCCACCACCCTCTGGCGGGGACGGTCCCAGGCGCCCCGGGTTATACTGGATAGTGAGTTGTGGGCGTATTCTGCCCAAGGCAAAAATTGGGACCAGTTTCAGGGCTGAGAACCACACATGACTCACAGCCGCTTTCCTACCTCTTGGTTGGTTCTTTCGGCCTGGCCATTGGACTGTAGATAATAGGCTGAAGAGAGACTGAGGTAAATATGAAGTTTGGTACATAGGGCCCGGAAGACCTTGGAGGTGAATTGAGACCCCCAGTCAGATACTATATCCTCTGGCAATCTATAATAACGAAAAACCCACTGCACCAATAAGTCTGCTAGTTCCAAAGATGAGAGGAGCTTAGGGAGAAGCACAAGGCGACACATCTTGGAAAATTGGTCTACTAACTTCAAAATGGTGGTATGACTGTGAGAGGAGGGTAGATCTGTAATAAAATCCATACCTATATGAGACCAAGGAAGAGACGGTATAGGCGATGGTTGTAATATACTAGAGGGAGGACCAGTGGGAGTTTTATTCTGAGCACATAAGGGACAAGAAAGCGCGTACTTTTCCGTTTCTCTTATCCAGCCTGGCCACCAATAGTGTTTCTCAATGATCCGCGCCATTGCGTTTACCCCTGGGTGTCTGGGCCCCAGAGAAGTATGCACCCATTGGAGGACATCATTACGCAACTGTGAAGGTACATAGGTTTTCCCTGGGGGGCATTCTGGGGGAGGTTCGGAGCTCTGATTGAAATCCTCGAGGCACTTCTCCAGATCCCAGATAACCGCACTCAGAACACAAGATGAGGGTAAGATGTAGGACACAGGGTCCGGGTTCCGGGTGGAAACAAAACAACAAGAGAGGGCCTTGACCTTCACGTTTTTGGAGCCTGGGATATAGGAAACCTGAAAATCAAACCAGGTAAAAAAATAGTGCCCAATACTTTTTCACTTTCTGGCAATTTCGGCTTATCTGGTGCAACATGTAGTTCTGTACGTTCCTAGTTATTGCGTCAACCCTATATCATTTGCCTAGCGACTGTCACCGCAGCCTGCGTCAATAGATTAACTTTGGTGCTCACAGAGCCTCCCTATATGTCCTTGTTCCCCTGCAGATAACGCTATCCACACGAGCCTGACGGGTGTTTAGACGCTTAACCTCTCTCAGGTACTGCAGGTTACGGTGGTCTGTGAGGACTAGGAAGGGATGTCGGGCTCCTTCTAACCAATGTCTCCATTCTTCTAATGCCCTATTTATGGCTAGGAGCTCTCGATTACCCACATCATAATCACGCTCAGCCTCTGTGAGTTTTTTCAACATAAACGCACAAGAATGGGTCTTACCAGTCGTGGGGTCTTTTTGGGACAGCACCGCTCCTATCCCCAGTTCAAAGGCATCGACTTCCACCTGGAAAGGAAGTTGAGGGTTGGGTTGTTTTAGAATGAGGGCTGAAAGAAACTGCTGCTTCAGGATCTCAAATGCAAGGAGTGCCCTCGGAGACTACTGAAGTGTCACTTTCCCTTTCCACACAAGGTCAGTGAGGGGCGCGGCAACTGCACTGAATCCCTTGATAAACCTCTGGTAGAAGTTAGCGAAGCCAAGGAATCATTGTAGTTCCTCCATGGTTTTTGGTTGAGGCCACTCTTGGACAGGAACGACCTTCTCTTGGTCCACAGACGCTCCTCCAGGTGAAACGACGTAACCTAGAAACTTAATACTAGAGCAGTGGAACTCACACTTTTCCCCCTTCAAATAGAGTTGATTCTCTCTCAGCCTCTGCAGGAGATGTCTTTCACGTGCTGGATATACTTCTCCTCTGTTTCTGAATAAATTAGAATGTCATCCATATAGGCTATCACAAAACGAAACAGCATATCACGTAATACCTCACTGATGAATGACTGGAACACGGAGGGGCTGATAGCAAGCCCATATGGCATAACAAGATACTCATACTGCCCTGTAGTGGTGATAAAGGCAGTCTTCCACTCATCTTCTTTTATTCGGATCAGGTTATACATGCTCCGCAGATCCGATTTAGAAAAAAGGCAGGCCGTCCTAAGATGTTCTAGGGCAGAAGGAATCAAGGGAAGGGGCCTCTTGGATATACACTCGCATGGCTTCTTCTTCAGGTCATGAAAGAGAAAATAACCTTCCACAAGGAGGCTTTGCTCCCTCCACGAGCTCGATGGCACAGTCCGAAGGACGATGTGGTGGGAGGCCATAAGCCCGGGTCTTGCTAAACACATCTCGGAAATCACTGTAATAATCAGGGATATTTGATAGGTCTTCTGGGAGAGGGCTTTCTATGGAAGAAACATAGCACAGTAGGGAAAGGGATTCACAGAAAAAGTCATGGGACCATGCCTGGATCTCTCCTTGTTTCCAGGCGATCCTGGGGTTATGTTGCCGCAATCATGGAAATCCTAGAATAATCTTATCTTTTAGAGATGAAACCACAATCAATTGAATTATCTCCGTATGAAGGACCCTACCTTATGTGTCATGGGCACTGTACGATGCGTGACCAACCTGGACGAGAAAGGCTTTCCATCCACGCCCGCACCATCAGGGGTTAGTGTAATTCTTCTAAAGTAATCCGATGATCCAATTCTGCCTAACAGAGAATTTCGGACTCTACCCACAGATGTATACTTTTACTGAGCCAGTCCAAATGAAGTACCATTCTCAAGGGCAAAATTGTAGGACCCCACCAGAGACTTCACCTGGTGACCCCTTTAGTCAAAGATCGTTAAGCACTATGCTACCTATTCCCTTATAGTCCCCATGGCATCTAGAACTTTGTCTAGGGCTCCTGTGAGGATAATTTGGATCACATCACTCAAGGGATTCTATGCATTTGCCCTCCAAATGCATGCAGAAAATGGGACAAATTGATCATGCAGCCATATTCTGTCCAGAATGTTGCTGGATCCATGGGTCTTTCCACAATGGGTCAGGTTCCAGGTTCCCATTCCGGCTAGCAGTGCACTACAGCAAAGATTCAATCAATATCGATATCCCTTCCTTTCCTTCCAGCTCCTTCTCTTTCTCGCAGGCTCTTTGAAGGTTTGTAAAACATGTGGCCCTCATTGTGTCCCAAGCACCATCTCCCAGCTTTCCAATCCAACACAGACAAATGTGCTGTCAAAGAAACAGCATGGCAGCCACAACACAAACATACTCAAAACTTTCACCCCTCAGGCACTGCAGTTCCAGAAGGTTCCCTGCTGAGGGGTACCAGAATCTGGCCAGTCTGCCCCAAAGTTCGCCAACTCACCCAAAAAAACATACCTCCCATACTATCCTACTTTTTTCCTTCTCTTTTGCCCTCTCATTGCAAAGTGCAGCTTAGATACCTTCCTAACTGTTATCATACCTGTTAGCATTTTCAGTTTCACAACAATTGCTCACTATTGTATTACACAAAATTTCGCAAAACAAGGTTATATCAATGAAACAAAACTGAATATGGACGCACATATGACATATAGGTCTACAGATGCCACGTTGCTCAGGTGCCCATTATTAAAACAAACTCAAGTATATAAAAATAGATAAAAATGAAATACAGTAGTAATTACAGTATGTACAGCTAGCACATCCTGTAGGGCATAACCGCTGTTACATTACCACAATATTCTCTGCCAAGTTTTTCTCTAGGAAGCCCAAATTTTGATTAAGTTTTCATAACATGTCTTCAGGAAGAAACATTTAACCAGAGTGTAACCATAAAAAATGCAGTCAATTTAAACATCTCACCCACACATCCAATACAAGTCAGCACGTGCCTTCGCATGCCTGGCCACAGCAAGGGCATCCCAGGCCACACGAATGAAAGCGGAACATGCAAGGGCTGCAAGGGAAGCTGACACCGCCATGATTTCGGGGCTGAATGGGCAAAGCAAGGAGAACATCACAAAAAGTGGGAGGCCTCTCCCACTGGCTTCCTTGGCAGGATGACAAAGCTGAGACCCTGGAGACCCTGAGGGAATGGATAGAGGCAAGCAGGTATAGAGGAATGACACAGCACAGTAAGGGGGCACCAATGTGAAAAGGGGGCACCAAAGGCCCCTTTTCCTCCTGCTCCCCCCGCATCGAAAAACCCACAGGTCTGCCAATTTGCTTGTTGGCTCCATTCTACAAATGAAAAGGCATTCTTCCCCGATGGCCCACTGGCCCATAACTTACACGCAACACCTCAGAAGAACTGGTCTCCTCCTGCAGCAGCCATTGTGGAAATCAGCAGCCAGTATCTGTTCCCCAAATGTCATTCCACTGAAAAGCCTCCAGCTCCTCTCCGTACTAAACCTTGCCTGCCTCCTCTCATGCGCAGCTCACCAAGGCTGCACCACTAACTGTCTACCCATTCTGTACAACTTCACACATGGTGCTTATAACAGTATGTGCACGTCATACTGCCCGGATTCCTTCTCAAGTTGCAGGACATTCAGCTTTTCCCTTCGGAGAGAGCGTCCCACACATCAAAAAGCCCCCAGGGGCATTTGGCTTCTGTATAAACATCCGTGTCCCCCTGAGTCACGTGTCACCGAGGGTACGGGAGCAGAAAGGAACTACAACAGTGGCGCCAGGAATGTCAGTCTGGACTCAAAGACACTGCTTGTATTGTCCACCCTTGAGTCTCTCCCTTAGCTAACACTGCCTACGATGGATGTCGACTCCCCCTTCCCCAAACCCGGTCCTTCCCACAAAACTTGCCTCCCTAATAACATTGTCAGGCCCATTTTCACAGTGCTGCCTCACCATTCCATACCCCCTCCATCCCAAGCCTGAGGCCCCCCATTACTTGGGCGTTGTGTAAATAAGATGACATGAGCTGCCAGTCTGTAAGTAGCCATGATTAAAGGAGTGAAACCACTGTAGACAAGAGCATGACCAGGCTAGATGTTCAACAAGTGTCCCCTTGACATGGGTCTTAGGACACAAATATCTGTTTATTCATAAAATCACACTGAATTATTTTAATTCTACATACAGTTACTATCTCCATCTATCTTCCAAGCACTTGTTCATTGCAGGGTTACAATAAGACTGGAGACTATCCCAAGAAACACAGGACATAATGCAGCAGACACCATAGCTGGATAATTTAAAGACGTCATTCGGTGTCACTGCATGTTTTTGGACTGCAGGAGATAAAAAAAACACACATGTAGCTAGGGGAAACATGCAAATTAATGTTTGTATTCTCATGGAAAGTCAGCTTTTGATTTACGCACAAAATAAATGTCTTACTTGAATGCTGGGACAGTGAAAATGTAGTCTGTCGGGGTCGGTGCCCATCTAACCCCACCCTCAGTGTCTCCTTCCCCATTAGCCAGCAGGTGCTGCTGACCATTCTGTCTTCCTCCCTGTCATTCATCCCCTATGTGCTTTCACTGCTCCCCAGATTGCCACATAGTGTGTGGCTCAGAAACTGAGAACCGGCTGGTGATTGGCTCAAAACAAGCTAAAAAAAAGCCTCAGCTGTTTTATTTGTTTTTGGTTTTCCCTATTGTTATTAGTTATCAGTGCTTTCCTGTTCTTGGTGAATTTCTATTTCAGTTGGTTCCTTTTCTTTTGCTCTTGTTGCTCAATTTTCCTTGTTTTAGTTAACCATTAGTGTTTGTTAATTTTCCCTAGTCTCCAGTGCTGTTTAACTGTAATATGCCACACCTGTTCCTTGTTTGCCTTGAATCCTTGTGATTGGTTAACTCGTTATGATTCTCACCTGTCCTGCATTGTCTTGTTAGCTGTGTATTTAAGTGCCTCTTCTTGTTCTGTTCTTTTATGGTTCATTGTAGTTATATACACATCTCTGAAAGGTCATAGAACCTAAACAACGTTTCAGCCTAGAGAACGTTCTTGTATGAAGACATTTCATTTATTGAATATAACATGATATTTAATTTAACTTGGAGGATAATACAATGGGTTTTATTCTTGGGTGTGGAGTTGGTTAAAGAGGCCTTTAAGTTCACGGTAACCTTGCACTAGGATATAAATGCACATGAGGGAGAGAAGCCTGTGGCAGACTGCTTTGCCCAGTGTTGCACCTTAGCACTAAAAGAGCTTCCTTCTGTGTTTAAATGGTTCTTTTATCTATCCTATACATTAATACATTAACCAACTAGATATTTTCATAGAACAATCAAGAATATGCAGCTCCTCAAAGCTGCAACAGTAGACAGCAACAACTCATCCTAATGGGATAGTGGCTTGTTTGTCTTAATCCTTACTGGTCATGATGGTTGGGCAGATAATCGATATTATCAATAAATACAATATTTTTCCCTTTTTTTCCAATTATATCGATATAATTGAAAAATGTGTATAAAGTTGTCATTGTTAGTTCAAACCAATTCTATTTTCATAAGGTCAAACTGGTATTGGATTAAAAAACGAACATGTGAAAAATCCTTATTTCCATGCAGTTCTTTGACATGCCCACAATGCCAAGATGACGACACACATGCTTGTGTTTCTCACTAAACGAACACTAAAGCATAGCTTCCCATCTTGTTTTTTTTGAGATTATGATAGTTGTTCTTATTTGGAACAATTGTTTACTGAGAGGTTGTTTACTGTCATGCCCCGGTCTTCCGCTCCTCTCGTATGCCACGCCCCCCTCATTTATTTCATTTGGAATCCTTGTGTTACCAGCTGTTCCTAGTTCTGTCTAATTAGTCTTGTGTATTTAAGTTCGTGTTGTATGTATCCAGTATGTTTCCTGAGTCCAGTCATTAGCGTTTTGCCGTCGTCATGTCATTAGTGTTCTTTGTGGTCCTACTTGTGTTTATTCCTATTAAAACCCTCATTCCCCGCTTCCCCGACTCCCCTCGCGTCACGATGTTTACTCTCATTATACAATAATCACCCTCGCTGGTGCAGTGTTTATTTGGGCAATATTTCCTGCTCCTGTTTTAACTGGGGACAAAAGGGTGAAAAGCTTACTTCAATTGTGTCTTGAGTAGTTTTTTTCATTTGAGTCATGCATTGTAAACACAATAAAAAGGGCTTTCACCTGCTGCACTTGTTAGGTTGGAAAGCATTGTGCTCTGTATCTCTGCCCCACAACATAGAAACAGACATTTTACAAATATGAAGTATTGGATGTTATAGGCTGTTCAGCACTTTCAAGGGCATTTTAACTAACAACATTACCTATGTATTACTTGTAAACAGGAATGGAAAATGGGCCATATAAACATTAATTCATTCATTAATTCCATCCATGATTATTTCTTTAGATATTATTGATACCCAAGATGTTTTTCGATAATGCAAATTCTGGATCTCGACCCAACTGTCTTATGCACAGTGATATGGTTGGTTTGTGGAATCCGGTAGAAAGAAAATAGTTCCTACATGAAACTTCTCACTATAAAGTCTGTGGATTATCTGAAGTAACCGGGTCATGATTTCTGGTGAGATGAATTGAATCATTGAATTTTTGCAAATGTATTATTTTTTTGGTGCTTTAACCACCACAGGAAGAATACCATTCCGTCCCATTACATTTTTGAGAAGACTGACATCTCTATGGCCGATTATCTATCTCTACAACTAGGCAATTCTTACCACAACAATCTAGGTGAATAAAAAACTCTACAGTATGTCTGATAAATATATTTTTGACTTTGCGGTGAACCGTGCCTTTTAAAGTGTAGGAACAAAGTGAGAATCTCGTATTAATGCAGCTTATCCATCTACATCTACTTATTGTTATGCTCGTGTCGGGGTAAGCAGGAGCAGGCAGACAGAGTATCCAGAAAACAGGGTTTATTGTGGAGAACCAGGAAAACAGAACAGCGACCAACTAACATCAATGAGGGATCTGGGGGAAATTGACTCAGACGCGGACTAAATACACAGAACATATCAGACTTATGGAAAACAGCTGGGTACAATCGGGGGAGCACACATGGTTGATCAGGGGGCATGGCACACACAAGAATTGTACGCGCAGGTCATGGTGCTGCTACAGCTACCTCCTAGATTATCCTAATCTGCGCCTTGGAATAATGTAAATGGAAAATAAACTTTTTTTTTTAATTATTATTAATTGATGATTTTCACCTCATACCCCAAAGTTGTGAGCCTGAATTCAGTCTCCACCCTTGTTTACATCTCTGAGATCTATGGCACATGGAGCTGACAGATGGCACCTCTAGGGTTGGGGTCACATCTGATTTTTCACATCATTTGAACCACAATTTTTTTTTTTTTTTTTTGTGGCTTCTGCCCCCTGCTTAACTATTTTTGTTGCCCGGATTTCAAAACACTCTGGTATACCCAAAAAAAACTTTATTGTAATACCACCCAAGCCTAGTACAAACAGTACGATCTTGCCAATTCGCTTACTAAGGAGCAAAGAACAACTGGAAGATCAATCAAGTTTTACATTTTATTGTCACATGTTCAGAGGAATACAATGAAATACTTATGCTACACTTGCAGGGTAAGACATCAAGGGTAGAACAAACACCAAACAGTACTGCAGTACAAGAGAGTGCAAGGCAAACAGTATAGAAATATAAACTGCACTATAGAAATTAGTAACAAAAACGTAATAAATAAGTGCAATGTGACAAATGAGAATCACTCCCACCACAAGACAATTAGATCTGGGTGTTTCTTCAAGTATTTCTTGCTGAATTCATGATTAGTTTTCCCTCCACACATTTTTAGTCTTCATTTGTCCATACTTGCCTAACCTGGGTGTGGGTGTTTTTTTTTTTTTTTTTTTTTTTTTTATTATTTGGGGGGGGGGGGGGGGGACATGCCCCTCTACTCATCTGTAACTGATCGTGTAACAGTATAAAGCAGGTTTGCTGCATATGTGCTAGAAAAGAGAGACTAGGACCAACGGTCCAGCTGTTCTTGTAAGTTCATGGTTTGGCTTGTTTTAGCTGGAGCAAAATAACAGCGATAAAGAAACTGGCGGAATAAAAATGCATGGATATGTGGCAGCAACACCGCCGTCTCAGTGGCTCTCTGTAAAATCCAGTCACCAAAACCCCACCCAAGCAAGGATCCCCCGAGGTGCATCAGGGCCCTGCGTTCTTCAATGGGTCATGTGCAGTCATTAATGCATCACTGTATGAGCTCAAATGCAGCAGCGGCCAGTTACGTGACCACAGTCAGCATTGACCCCCTCCCCTCATTGGCGCCTACACGGTCTGTTAGGCGTTTCCAGGGGGCATCATGTGACCAAGGAACCCAGTGCCAAGCACATACAAACGCATACGCAAAACCCTCTAACTGCATCATTAAGTTTATTCATTCGATGGCCTAGTGCTTTCATTCAGGGCAAACTGGAAAGTTGAAAGGGATTGCAACAATAACATACATTATATTAGTGACATTAAAGAATGGCAAGTAACTGTTCTGAGTTCAAGCAAAAGGATTGACCCCTTGTGGCTACAAACCCAAAGAACTTTAGAAAAGGATCCCATTTTGTTTCAGCTTGATGCAACTGGTTTATGAAGTACAATCACTAGTGATACCAAATGTAAAAATAATTCTAGAAGTCATTAGGCGGTTTTCAGCATTTGTGAACATGGGGTGTCGGCTTCATCCCATTCCTGCAAACTCAGCCATGAAAAATAACCAAACAAACAAGATGGGGACTGAAATTATTCTTCCATGTTATCATGTAATATCTATGAGGTTACTTTTCATATTCACTGAATTCAAACTGCCCATTTCCTTTGGGTGAAAAGTCGTATCACAGAGCAGCAGAATTTGGGAAATAATAGTTGGCTTACTTATGCAATGAAAATGCATCTTCTATAAGCACTAATGCAATACAGGGTCATGGTGAAGCCAAGGCCAAGAAACAAAGAGCACAAGTCAGGAGGTGAGTCATTTTGAGCTGCCAGTCCACCTGTGTGTTTTTGGGCTACAGGAGGTAATCAGAGTACCCAGAATGCACCTGTGTATGTCCAGGGAGAAATCTCCACACACAGAGTTGGGGGAAGGATTTGACATACTATGCTGCTACTATACTTTAAACATGTCACTCACCCCTAAAGCACATCAGCAACATAGAGACAACACAAGACAAATGCATACAAAGACCAAAACTATTACAGAATCTTTTCAAGGTCAGACACTGGAACTGAGGAAGACCAGTACAGAATTTAAACCAATATATGAATACTGGAGGGGGAAAAAATTATGAGCTAGCTTCAGTCTGCCACAAAATGTCTAACTAAACACAGTAAGAGACAACCCAACTGCAGAACCAAAACAGAGAGAAGGAATGCTGCAGACACACACATTGTGTGTGATATACATACTATAATATAAGAATGTGTCTATAAATCAAAGGTAGTGACAATAGAGAAACACTTTAGCAGAGATCAACTGCATGAAAATTATTTAACTTGCTCTAGCTGTTAATCATTGACGCTGCAGCCATTTTCTTCCTTCAGTCAGTTTAATCTGTCTCTCCAAAACCCAGTCCTTCTTCCCGCTATGCTCCATCCTTCTTATCCATCGGTCTTCTCCTCACCATGACACTCACCCAGACATCACTGTCTTTCAGGCTCCCAGTAGTATGAAGGCAAAGAGAGGCAGTAGAAACTGGAGATTCTATTCGTCTCCTGTTCTCCTCTTCCTCCTGCCTCTGCCCCTCTGTGCCCTTTACGCAGAGCAGGGATGGGGGGTGAGGACACTGGCTTCCTCCCCATGCATGTAACCTGACACATTGCTGGTTTTGCCCTTTTTGCAAAATTTAGGAAGCCATTAAAGAAATCATTACCATAGAACAACAAAATCGAGACAGTGGGTCAGGTTTCCCAGTGTTTTCAGGCTCCCATTCCATTGCTACAATATTTTAGGTCCATTTTACTAATGCAGAAAAGCACCCTAATACCCATAATAAACAGCATTTCACAGTGTATTAAGACCTATGACGGGACGTTGCGAATAAACACCCACACCCAAACACACACAGATGTCTGCTCCTGTTAGTTCCAGCATTCTTCAGTAGGATGGGGTGGATTTTAAACCCAATTACCACACTGGCAGTGAATTAAATGCTTTTCATTTTTAGACCTCATCCTCAGTTCTTCCTGAATCTTCCCCAAATTGAATCATCAGTTCATTCAGTTTCATTCATCATTTGGTTTCTACTTCTTCGCCTATGCAGGAGTGCACTTTTGTGCAGCCTCAGTGTCAGGATGACTAATTCAGAAGCTTCACACTGGTTTGGGTCAAATCATACTGACACTTCTCATCCGAAGAGAAGACTTGTAACAAATCTCTCCACTGGCACCTAGGGGGTTTAGACATAAGTCTATAGAATAAAACGCACACACATGTTTATATTCATATCTTTGTGTGAACTCTCCATTCATTTCTATAGGAAAAACCCTAATCTCAACAATGACAACCCTAACCTTAATCTCAACAATGACAACCCTAACCCTAATCTCAACAATGACAACCCTAACCCAGCCCTGGTTTTTTGATTGCAGTCGTGGACTTTTATTAAACTGAGTTTCCCCTTTTAGGAAAGGTCCCATTTAGGGGGTTTTAATCACACTGAGCGCCCACACACACACAAATATTTTACAAACTTAACTTTCACAAGTCAGACATGAGAAATGGGAAAAACAGGCACCCAGACACACTCGTGAAAAAAATCAATGGACATTGGTAGGAAAAATGAGGGTGGCAGAAAGAGCCAGTAATCAAGCACAGTAAGAGGCTCCTTCAGGAATACTGACCCATCAGCAAACGCAGATCCAAACCCACATTGAGTAAGTGCCGCACACACATGCACACATCGACACTGAGTAAGTGCCGCACACACATGCACACATCGACACGGCGCCCTCTGTCTTGCACTTCTCTCCCTTTTGCACACTATGGCACTGTCAGCCTCATACTAATCCAGCTCAAATGTAAACAAGCTTAGGTCTTCATTCCACACTTAAACCATATCGAATGTATCAAAGGGGGGGGGGGGAGGTCAACAGCAGCCATGGCTCCACAGGGGTCAGGCTACGGGCACACAGGACGCACACTCAACTCAATTAGGCCAAAAGCATGAGGGGGAGCCAGGCTGGCTGTCTGTCCACTGTTGGGTGTCTGTGTCTCTGCCTGCTGGGTGTGTGAGTGAGTTAATGAGTGATACAGTGTCTGATCATATAAGAACCAGGGGACTGGGTAGGGGCACAGCCTGAAGGGCGATTTGTATACATGTTCAACTTTAAGCATTTTCCATATCAAATGTGACAGGTCATGGCTCAGTTCGGGACAATAAGCACACAGTCTTTTCTATCTAACACCCATCCTACAGGGTTAAAAACAATATGAATATGTAACAAAGCACGGGTTTAATGAACAGCAACAGCATTATTCCTCAGGCTGACTTTGTGAAGACCTTCTTCGTTTTGATTGGCCCGGAGTATCAGCTATGTTCCATTGTGGTGGGCGATTTCTGCTCTATATGCGTGCTTGTCTTAGGTGAATGGAGTGCATAGGAAGGGGCTACAACAGCATCTCATACTCTCCTTTTGTCCATCCAGTAAACACCCCTCCCACTTTCCATAGAAACGTTCTCCCTGATTCACCCCAGCGCCCAGCTTTCGGCACTCCCCAGCTGCCCGTTATAACCACGGGGGGAAAAGGCTTACATCATGAATGAGTCTGGTGCTTGGGGGCGGGACAAGGCAAGGTCACTCCACGCATTCTCACACATCAACATGGCTCTGCCCTCTCCACCCCAAGCTCATCACTCTGCCTAAATCCAAAATGTTGTTAATATTGCCCAGATGGGGAAGGATCTCTTATCTGATATCCCACAAGTCTCTCAAGACCACCCTGAGTCCAAAGGGCCCGTAATACATGCCAATTCAAGTCTATATCATCTTTCTCGTCAGCCCCAAAATTCCCCTATTAGCCAATAACCTGGGAGCCAAAAACACTGCGGTTTTCAGATTTCAACCATTGTCTTTCATTCATACCATGATCAAGTTATAACGCAACCCAAGCCGGCAGGGTTGTAACAGCAAACAAAATTCACAGTTTGCTACAAACATCGGTTTTGAGTTCATGGTTTGATGCAATTTCAGTACGGCAGGGAAGACAGAAGTAGTTTATAAATTGCTATTATTAAAATTGCAAGCCAATTAGAACCAGTTGCAAACCAAACAATGTATCTGTCAATGTGTCTGTGTAACAAAACCTAAGATGCTTATTTGCACATTGTAAAAATAAATATGTAAAATAAAAATTCAAAAGTAAGACTGCAATCAATGAATGAAATCCTGTATAAATCCCATTCTCTCTACTTCCGTTGTATGGTCGTATAACCTTAGCAATAAACACCCCTATAACCTTGGTTATTTTTTAGTTTGGTCTGAATTTCCTAGTAAAAACACCCGTAAAGGCCACATCCAAATTCTGTATAACGGTGAACAGACAGACTTGATCTTATCAGCTACTCACTGTCCAGCATTGGTGTAATTTAATGGGAAATGAAAATGTTCCCAAAGTACTGATTTGTCATGAGGGAGGGTCTTCATGCTCTTGCCCCATCATTATGACTGACAGCAGCTAGTACTAGTCATTACATTTTCCTTACTGAAGATCTACTTGTGATTTTTAGGTTCCATTCATGTCAAGAAATGCATTTCATTGTACATTCCATAAAAAAATGATGTAACCAAATGGTACACAAGGAATTCATGTACACCCTTTTGTCATAGCACAGACCACACACGCATCCAACAGTCAGTCCAGTCCTTATTGGTATTAGCGACATATTTAATTCGACTCATTAATGAATAATTATGCTTATCAAAAAGAGGTCAGGTGGAAGGACAGGGATGGTGGGGGGGTTGTCTATTTAATTACGCAATGTAACTGGCAGAAGAAGCTTTTAGTCATCCAGGTGATCTGTGTCCTGACCCCCGCCTGTCATTTATTGGAGATGGACTTACTTCCCACTTCTAATCATTCCCTCACTCTCCATGTTTACCCACATACAGTATTTATGCTGCTAAACGCTGGTCTCATGGTAAATGTATTTATCCACTACCTCCCATCCAGCCTTGCTGACGATATTGTCTGGTGATTTTCTGAGCCCCTGTGTATCACAAGGCACATTTAAAGGTGATTGTTAATTTAACTGCTCAGTCAAACAAATATTGGCAATGACTTTTTAAATCCCAGGGATGATCTAAGCAGTGATCGAAGGATCATTACACTTAAGCACAATCTGAGAGCTTGACCATCCAACACTACTTGTCAAAGCAGCAGCCAGTCCTATCCGTCCGTTTTACTTGCGGAAGTAGTTTGAAACGATCCATATTGATCCTTATTGACCAAATTTCACACACTAACGCGATTGTGAAAGACTGGCCCATCTGTCATAATTATGCTTGTTGCTCTCTCTTTAGGCCACATGTGACAGATCTGAGCGATGCATAACTTTTTTTTTTCTTGGTTTTACCCTCCTTGTAGTCACACCAGGTACTGAAATCAATGGCCAGCACAATCCCAGTTGGACCCTATAACTCCCCTCAACAGGGGACCTCTTCTCTGTTCCTGCCTGCAACCCACCTCATTCCCAGGGGCTTTTGGAAATAAAAGCACTCAAAGGTATTTGTACAGCATTACAGATTGTATGTGGGTCTGTGTACATTAAGAGCATTTTCACACCTATAGTTTGTTTGCCCTGGTCTGAATCAGTTGATGAGTTTGTAAACTTGGAACGTTTTCCACTTGGTTCAGTTAGATTTTTCTCTGTATGAAAACAAAGCAAACCGAAATGCACCACATGAAACCGCGCGAGGACGTTCACTCTGCTTATCGGTCAGATTTGTCTATGGTGGGAGCAGGACAGTAAATACAGTGCTGTGCAAAAGTCTTAGGCAGTCCAAAGAAATGTTTAAAGCTGTTTATCTGGGTAGCAAGTGTACTTTGGCTTAGAACAAAAACACAATTTAACATCAGAACATGTGCAAATTAAGAATAACACAATAAAAACTAGTAGTAATTTCTTCTGTTTTCTAAAAAGTTACTGATATCTAGTTGGATGGCTAGATGAACACCGCTTCAGTTCCCAAACTTCTCCTCAGGGGCACCTCAGCTGTTCCATGATTTTGTTAAATTTCACCAACAGCTCAATTAAATAATTAAATATATTGGTTTAAAAAGTCAGATTGACCAACTGTATGAGGTGTGCTAGTGGCCAAGTCAAAAAATGCATGGCTGCACTGGACGGTCGCTGCAAATACTAGGATGATTTTAGCAGAGGTTCTGAAATGGCTAAGCTGACACACTTTGACAGGCATAATATCATAGTTTTACACCAACACGAGGATCATCTAAACATCATTTTCTTTGCCTGACTAAGATTTTTGCACAGTGCTGTACATGAAGAAGGTCCTGTGTTCTGAACTATTGCATATTTCTGTACATTTTAACATGGGCCAATGGCAGAGATGGCATTTGTTCATAGCTATGGTAATTATCTGAGCAATATGAGCAATAAACCAGGCTGCACTACACCAGAATGCTGAATTCACTTTGAGGGCACAACTTGAACATGCTGTACTGCTTCAGACTTTATGAAGAAGACCTGCTACCTGCAGATGGCTGAGCAGAAGAAGGAAGCTAATACTGAACTTGCACAACATCCTGACCCAGGGTGACATGTCTGGCGTGACACTCAATATTTCAGACTCTCACACTTAGCTAAGAAATTTTACAGCAAATGTATATTATTCTATTATAAACCTAAAATTAGCTACATCAAAAGTGTTTGGGGAGTTTCCAAACCATACAGACTATTTAATAAACTGTTACATACATGTAAATGTGCATGCAGACTTGTTTAGAATTGAACATCTCACGCCAGCCAGCTGACCAAAGTTAAAAACTCTGCGAACCCTCAACATGTTACATGTACACCTGGTAGATGGGTTGGATCATGTTCCCACCACAAACGAACCACCAGAGCTTCTTTGGGAATGTACTGTCACCACCTCCTCTCATGGGTCTCGATATGCTTGTTTTGGTCTGCACCCGAGTGCAATTGCTGCGTTCACACCAGCCCAAATGAATTGTATCAAGGGGGAACACTGACCACAGTCTGATATTTAACTGGACTAAAAACTGCAGTGTGAAAATACTCACAAATACACCAATAAGGGTGCTGGCAGAAATCTAAAAATGTATAGCTTTTTGCATACTTGCTATGCAGTCTATTGTACATTCTCTTAAACACACAAAAATTAAATACAAAACCTTTAAAAGGTGCTCTCAGATGATTCTCCCAATCTTACCCCTCAAATCGCAGTCCTTATATTGTTTAAGGTTATAATTGCAAAATGCTTAAAAGTTAAAATGCTTAAAACTTAGCAAACTGCCAATAAACTCTATCTGTACATGCATTTTACCTTAAAACAACCTTACATAGCTAATAAGCTGACAAATAGCCAGACACCAAGGCTAACAGAGAAACGGAATAAAGAAACAGAATGATGAAGCTAAATGATCTGAGAGCAGTGAAAAGAGAAAGATGGAGGATATGCATGAAAGTGCTCAAACAGAAAGAAGTGCTGTGTTATGCAAGATGCATGGTGTGTCTTCTGAATACTGAGTGTGATTATTCTGCCATGACAAAGTTAGGAAGGAAGATTAAAAAGAATTACAATATATACAGTATCAGGAATAGTTATTTACTATGCAAATATTCATTGTGATATAACCTGCTTGTATTACATGCAGGTAGCTGATCTGCTGACGTTCCATAATACTGTATTGAAATACTTGGATTACCTGGATTAAAATGTTTGACTAGCTGTTGTGAGCAATTTGATGGCGTGTGGAGAACATAAATGATTAAAGAAGTTAATTTGTTTGGCTCCGAGAGGACAGTGGACTCCGAGTGGGCTTAAGAAATTATATTATATAGAGAGAGAAGATAGAGAAGAGAGAGGTGTAAGATAGAAAGGGGGCGTAAAGACTTCTCGATTTTATTGTGAACTGAACTTGTGCTGTGATGTCAGCTCTGTGGCTGATGCTTTTATCTTTTCAGTTCTACCTTCTTCCTTTCAAGAACGTGGAAATGTGAGGATGACGACGAATGTACCAGAAGGCTGGAATTAGAGCACAAAGTCAAGACAGGTTCTCTGCAGGGCAAGTAGACAACCACCAAACTGTAGATAAACCGGAAATGCTACAATATGAATGTATTTTTTGTAAAAACATTGGGCTATAATAAGCTTCATAAATGGCAGGAGGCCATCCTGCGAGTCAGTCTTTTGGTCTGGTTTGGATTTATAACTGTCCCCAAACAGTTTCCACTTTTAGTCTCATGAATTCCTAAATGTATACCAACAAAGTATTCCTTGGAACTGATTTCACCTTACCCCCACAAAGTATACTTTGATCATACGCCCATCTTTAAGACTGGAGATTATGTTCAGCTAAACTGTTTGTGTATACTGTTATAGACAAAAATGATCTTAAATTGGAAAAACCATAAAAAGAATGAGACTGGCTTTGGACTGACTGGTCATAATGAAAACGGCGGCATGACCAGATGAAGGACAGACAAGAAAGTACACCAGCATGATGGAGGTACTAAGGAAATGCATGCAAACCTCAGGACAGGAAACCGGACAGAGCGCTTGAGTTTATTCACTCGCTTGCTGGTGTCCGCCCACCTCCCCCATGAGTTACTGGGCAAAGGGTGTAGTAGTGTAACAAATGTCAAAACAACTTTATTTTTGGCAGGCAAGCATTCCTTTATTTTTGATATTATGACCATGAGTCATTTCATTCTCAAAAAGATGGCTGCACTTATGCTAGTAACATGTGCTTTCTTGTTGTTTTTGAAATATTTAACAAGGACAAAGACCACAAAAAAACAGACATTATTATACAACACAAAATACATCTGAGGAGAAAACGGCTGTATCAAACACCATCTGGCTAACTATTGATGTTACTGACAATCTTTGTTGTTCTCACCTGAAATGTAGGTATCACTGGAAAAGAGGATTTACATCAGATTTGATTACACTTTTTATTTCATGTAACTGTTAAAGATTGTTATGAATTAATGTGATCTTTCTGAATTCATAATAATGTTTTGACAGTTGACACCACGCTCCATTGTGTCCCATAGTGCTGAAAAAGCACAAAGAAAAGCAATGTGAGCTGGATGTACTTTCTGGTCACATATTGTCAGCAAAGAAGCCTGCTAAGTGCTTTTGGTGGTTCTGAGTTCTTTCGGGGCGTTCACAAATGTCTTGTTTTTCTTGGGAAACGCATTAATCCTCCTAAGTTGGCTGAATCGAACCAAGTGTGAATATGCCCCAAGTTGCAAGAATATTATTTTGTATGTTAAATGATTGCAATTATCCCTAAAAATGAAATGTCTTGTGAACAAATTCAATTAACATCTTAGCCGCACAGTCACCTATGCAAAGTAAATCAGACCTTCTACCTCACCAAAAACAATGCAGCGCATTTAAACTCGCCTAAACTGATAACAGCTAACTAAGTAAGGAACGAACCACTTTCTTTTCCATTCAATAACGACAAGCAAAAAAGGGTCCCATCCATTTAGCAAGACTCTAGCAATCACATCATTTCCAGTTTAAATTGGCAGTCCAATGACCACAGGCTGCATTAGGTGCCTGCGTGCTTCCAATTCAATTAGCCTGAGTCAGTGACACATGACTGTTAAAGTGGCAGGTAACTATACTCCTTCCCTCCCAGCCTCACAGCCCCCCTAGGAGCACTGATTGCCACCCGGCAGGGACACTCACCAGTGTTTTTGGCCGCTAATTGGATTGGCCAGCAGCAGATGTCATTACCATTGAGCAGCCAGGCATTTGACGTTTCCAAGTTGTTGGCTGTAATTTGTGCATATTAGCAGCTTTTGTTGAGAGCAAAGGTCACAAAGTAAACAACACAGTATGTGTGTCTTTCATGCAGATGCTAGCTGAGATGGTGAACATACAGGGGATGAGCTAATGGCTACTAAAAAGGGAGACCTTGCGACAGGAAAAGGAGGCATTGTGTAGCACAGACATGCTCCTGAATAAATACACCCCAGTATATCAGAGACGTAGCAACACTCAAGGTGTGAACTTCAGGAGGATCCTCACACTTAGCTACAGCAATGGTTAATGAAGAAGCATTTCCAAAAAGAAGAGGACCACATTGCAGATGAGGGATCAGAGAAGAAAGCAGACCAGGAAAATCAAATCCATTTAAAGTAGGGGGACAGACTCAGTCTGTGGCAGGATTGAGCAGTTTAAATGAGCAGCTGTGGTATCTCTGATAAACGCTCTGATGCTTGTGTCTCCATGGAAATGAGAAGATGACAAATTATTAGCCTACAGAGCTAGCTAGCCTATGGACCACATATCTCCTTCCTCTTGGCTTTATACTCTCCATAACTAAAGTGAAAACATTACTGGGCAATATGCATCTACTTGTAATCCTTTTAAAATGTTCTGAATAGGTAATGGACTATTCTGTATTAGGTACAATCCAGAAACTTCAACCAGTATTCATATCTTATATTTTACATGATTATGAATACGCCAAATCTCTCTTCATACACATTTCATTTAGTTATATTACTTCTGGATGTTATCCATAAGATCATTAATCTGGAGATTTGTTTTGTACCGATCAAGCTTAAGAGAGAAACCTTTCAAGAGTGTCAGAATGGCCAAAGAGAGAGATTATATCCTGATGGCAAGAAAGAAATGCATTAAAACTTTATTGACTTTATGGTCACCATAGATCTGACATCAGAACAGTGCTATCAAAATATCACCCAGAAGCCCCATGCTTACCACAAAAAACCCACACAAGTCTATACATAAGTGTGGTCTTGTGTGATTCACCCACATAAGTATACTCCAACCCACATAAGTATACTCCAACCTAGCAAAACAGATCTCCCTCACCACGCACATCACACCATCAACTGAGTCATGTCAGGAGGGTCCTAGGCCAGCCCTGTCCTGCCCACTGGAGTTACCAAGATGGAATCAGCACATGGCCAGGGTCACACACATAATTTTTAGTAGAGGCCCCCTCCATCCATTTTCCAAACCGCTTATCCTACTGGGTCGTGGGGGGTCCGGAGCCTATCCCGGAAGCAATGGGCACGAGGCAGGGAAAAACCCTGGACAGGGGGGGCAGCCCATCGCAGGGCACACTCACACACCATTCACTCTCACATGCATTCCTACGGGCAATTTAGCAACTCCAATTAGCCTCAGCATGTTTTTGGACTGTGGGGGGAAACCGGAGTACCCGGAGGAAACCCCATGACGACATGGGGAGAACATGCAAACTCCACACACGTAACCCAGGCGGAGACTCAAACCCGGGTCCCAGAGGTGTGAGGCAACAGTGCTAACCACTGCACCACCATGCCGCCCATCAATGAATTTGAATTCTATTTTTAAATAATTTTAAAATAATGCATACACCTTGTCACTTTAGCATCAAGAAAAGGGCATCTCAAAGTGATTTTCAGAGGGGGATGCTAGTGGGCGATGCCTACAGTGATTATTACCTCTGTATGTAGCCCAAAGCCACCCACAATGACTAGAGCAGAATCACGCAAAATGACTGAAGATTGGCATCTATAAACATTCCATGAGAAAGCTAGCTGTGAACCTGAGCACCCCACACATGGTAACTCCATCGTGGGGGCAACAGTGCTAACCACTGCACCACCATGCTGCCCCTAGAGGCCCTGTACCTTTACTAATTAGAAATGTGACCAATACTTTTTCCCCAATAATTTAGTATTAAGATTGACTCCCCCTCTCTAAACTGTTTCTCAAGTGCACTCTCTCATCTCCACTGCTGTCAATGGCCAGTTCTCTGTAGGTCTCTTGGCCAAGTCTGGAGTTGGAGGTGTGTCCAGTCATTCGTTGTATCGTGTCGAATCGCACTGCATCGCGATAGGGGTCAACTGTATTGTATCGTACCGCAATCGCTGTTACTTCACACGTATCTTTGATGCATCGGGTCATTGGCAATGCGTCAAGATGTGTGTTGCATCACCTCAGTGATGAAGATGAATATCCCCATTTAGGACAGTAGGTACAAGAAAACACTTGCACCAAAGTTGGGGAAAACACACATTCACAAGGAGACATGCAGGTATCTACTCAAGCATAAACAAGCAAAGAAAGATGTAGCTACATGTCATTCATCCTGCTTATCCTGGTCAGAGTTACCCAGAGCCTAATGCATGCAACGTAGGGCACAAGACTGGTCTACGCCCTGGAGGGAAGGCCAACACAAGGAACATTCACATAAAATCACACACTTCAAACTATTTGCATACACCAGTTAGCCTACGTGCATGAAATACAGGGAATCTGCAAATGCCCAGAGTGGAAGTGGGATTCAAACCCAAAAAAACCTGGAAATAGGAGGCAACACTGCTGACCACTGTTCCACACCTAAAATAATCATGCCTCTATGTGTAGGAGTACACCTTGTGCTTGCTTCTACACTCTTTAAGAGAGATTTAGATGTGTCCCTTGAAAACTGACTCCAAAGGAACGTTTTTACAATGCATTTTGAAACTGTAAAGATAAGCACTCGATTCACAGCATGGAAAACTGAGCAGGAAATAATCTGAAAAATTCAGAGATGAAAAAATCATCAAGAAACATCTACTTTTAATTTTGTATTTCTGCATGTTTCCTGTTCATATCTGATGCACATGACTCAGACGCAAAATTCTTATCACTTTATCTGTATGATTCATCTGCCTTCTTCAGAACGGCTGCACTTGATTGCACAAGTTTCCCATGAATGAAGTTCATGCAGGAAATAGGCAGGTGCAAGAACCATTGAAAGTAGCCTTTTTTTAAAACAAATACAGAAATGTACTGATCTGAAGATCGTTAAATACGTAGAACTTATGGTGGCCTTAACAGTCTGTACAAAAAAGCAAAAACCCATTGTGGCATGGTGCCTAGCACTGAACAGGAAGCAATAATCTAGCCATGCACAGTACTCTATGTTCCCCATGATAACAGATATCTATGGACATGGACAAAACCAGATTCGTGTAGCAAAGGTTCCCTGAAGCAGCTGACTGCACAAGACTTAATGCTGACTTGCATCTGCCAAACAATGTATGTGCAAATACTTCCCCTCAAAACAAGGAGCAATGTAATAAACCTTTACAGCTATGTGCTGTAGGCTACAAGCAGCAGTCACCATATCAAACTGGAGGATTGTACATCTGTCACTGGTTACATCAACAAGTGAATACGTGATGTTACTGTCTCCAAGACCATCACCACACATAACAACCAGAAAGAGGATAAACGTGCAGTAAGTGTGAATGCAGTGTTTATATCAGGAGACAAGGAAGCTCTTAGGACAGCAAGGGCTGTGGCAAAATGAAGAGATGCACTATGTTTATATAGACTAGGGTTGAGCCACGGGATGGTGCCATCATCCATCGTCGATGGCTGACAGACATCACGATGTTCAGCCAGCATTGCGATAACCCCCCCCCCCCCCCCCACACACACACACACACTGACAATTCCAGTGTCTTTGCTAGGTGCACACATAAAAATGATTTGTAAATCTGCCTGGTTTTTACCTGCCTCTGTAAATCAGAAGGTGAGTCATTATTTGTATCACAAAACTGAGGATTGAAACCTACCTACAAAGTAAACTCTCCTGTTCTATGCTGTTCCTGTCTTAAACAAAAAATTCCTAATCATTATATTGGTATTTAGGGTTAATATGTCACGTTTAGGAAAAATATAATCAATTATTAATACTGTAATGACTAGAGGAAACTCATGCTGATTTTGTGTCGCATTATGGTTGTCATAATCCTACATTTCTGCATAAATTTGAGTGATCCTAACCACTTGGTGGACTTAAGCAACTTTAAATAGAAAAATTACTTTTTTATGATTAGTTAACAATAGCTATAAAAAAAAAATGTTACTATAAATCGAAATAAAAGACGACTTAAGTGATGGTTTTGAAGGAGTTTGACAGAGACTGAAGGAAAAGCGGCCAATGAGAGCTCAGCCTGTATGTGGGACCTCCTGCAGGAGCTGGAAAAGCCTCCCAGGAGGCCACTTCATGGAAATGGTGTAGAGAAGAAAGTAGGGTGCACCAATGCCTGGAGAAATTAGGGTTAAGAGCCTTGCTCAAGGGCCCAATGGTGCGATCATTCTGCTGTGGGATTTGAACCAGCAATCGCAACCAACAGAGCTGCCCCCAGAAACTGTCCCCAGAAAATTGTTATTTTTACTTGGTGCTAAACTGAACAGCTGCTTAGCTGTTTTGTCTGGATAATAAAATTAAAGTGATGAAGCCTATAGATAAATGAACGCACCATGCAATTTTGTGATATTAATTTTACTGCTCACTCACTTACCTTTTTGTATCCTTCTAGAACACGAGTCCTTTTCTCGAATCTCGTTCCTAAAAGGTCTGTCTGTCTGTCATATGGGGGCACAATCATCTTCAGGGCGTTATTTTGCTTTTTACAGTCACATATGGATAAATCGAACAAGGTAATACAAGCTTTCTTCCGTGCGAAAAATGTAACTACATTTATCGTCACAGAACTACCCAATGACCTGAAAGGTCGGCAGGTGAGGTAACTGTGCCTTGGCAATGTGCTGAATGTATGGTCCTCATTTCAGGATTATGAAAAAATACAGCTGGTCACAATTTACAATTATTATATAAAATGTGTTTCACACAGGCATGTGCGCTGGGGGCTGTGACATCATGAGCACCTGCCTCTTTTGCCAGAAGGCAGAACGACTGAAAGTGCCCCCTGTTCAATAACCTAAAATTTACCAAGGGGGTCCCCCGGTTAGCAAAATTCAGCCTATTATTCAGTTACCCTATTACTCATCACTGCATTCTTATTCATGCTCCAAAAGTTAACCCCCTCCCCCCAGTACTGTACTTTTGAGTCCTTCGACTATGAAAAGTGCAAAGTACCACCTGAGACCTCCAAACGGGATAAAGAGAAAGCATGGACACTATTTCGACGTGAAACACCCACATACTTCAATTAAAGTGCTGTATTTTGATTGTATATTAGTAGGTGTGGTCATCATTTAAGACCATTTTCCCTGTATAAATCTAATGTAAAATTGTTGATTGTTTTGGGTTTCCCATTGCACAAGTCAGAGTCACAGTAAACGGCATAGGAGAGAGTTTGATATGGGGGGGGGGGCAACAATAATTTAATAATTTATATACAAAAGTCTGTTTATTGAAAGGGATGAATGAAGCCAAATTATATATTGGGGGATACAGGCCCCCCGGGACACAACTCGCTCCTGCATGTGTTTTGGGTATTACCATGTGTATGTATATGGTAAATAACCCCCCCCACCCCCCCCCCCCCCCCCCACTGCTAGCTGTAGTTAGCATCAGCTGCTGACAGGGTGGCCTTAAGTACTCAGACCCAATTCTTGCTGCTCTCGCCAGTCTTTTTCAAATGGATTAAATTCCTTGAATGTTTGACAGGTAAAGCAGGAAGTCAATCATTAAGATATTGTCTTTGTAAAAGTAGCTTTCACAGTAAAAAATGGAGACCACTGCCCTATAGCCACCCGCTTCTCGCCATTTTTCTCTATCGTTATCCTTAAAGGTCTTGCTGCACTGCTGGACTTCATTCAGTATTCCCTAACTCTCAATAACCTCAGAATCTGGGTGATGTGTTCTTCTGTATTTCATACATATTTATCTCATTATTAATAAGTGTCTAACTTCTTTGTGTGCAGAGAGAAGAGATGATGTGTGTGATTGCATGTGTATGTCTTTGAGTGTCTTAAACAACCAAAACACAGCATCATTCACAATTTTTCCTGAAAATGTTCTATTTACCTCTAAGCTCAACATCCCTCCATCCCACACTTTCACTCGCCTTTTCCCACTTTTTTTTGATCTGTAGGTCTCACAAACCTGACAACAGCTCTAATCCTTATGCTGTTGAGACAATGTGATTTTTCAGTGCCTCAGGTAAATGTTGATGAACGGGATCCTTTCACTCTCTGGACTTTAAAAACCTGCTAACCTTGAGCTGCCCATACTGTGCTTATTTCTCTTGTCTATCTGACAAGACTTTAGAATGGACAGAGTTCCTATGCTGGAGCACTTTGTGAAGGCAGAAGGAATTGACTCATAGAGGCATGTGAATCCATTGACCTCTTTGATGACTAACTGCTATGGTTTGGTCTTGGTGGCCAGGATGCAGTCAGAGAGAATTAGACAGGGCTCTCAGGTCTATGGGAAAATGATTTGAACACAATAGAGAGTAAAGGCCCTTACACTGTCTCAGCAACCTGTTCTTTTTCATCTTTCTTTGGTGTAGCAAAGCCAGATCTGCTCAAAGGGATGAATTACATGATATGAGACTCAAACTGATGCCTCCCTTCATTGGGGCCCAGAGAATCAAACAATTGTCAAAAACAGATAATAGATGCAGTTTGGCATGGAGTGTAAAACTGAAAATGTGCCTCCTAATCAGGTGTAGTGGGCGCACTCACAAATTCAACACTGTCTTCATACATACACAAGTTATTCAGGGTCTCGCCACTTGGTCAGCTTGACTAGAGGGCTGTTAGAATCCCTAACCTAAGCTGTGTGAGGCCTTGCGTGCATGTTTGGTTTTTAATTTTGGAAATCTGAACGACAATCGTTCCTGTTACCTCTAACCTCCACAGATTGTAAATTAGCCAGTGTGTCCCAAATACGAGTGTCCTGACTCCTCAGGGAGGACAGCCCATCATAAAGCATGTCCAGAGTGGACGGAGGGGGTGAAGGAGAACTCTCCTCTGGGACACAGCTGTGGGGTGTTGGCTCATGCAAACCTCCCTGCTGTTAAACTTTCACATGTCTGCTTGTCCTGTTTTGGTACATTTCTTGAAAGGTGCACTGTACTTCACACAAATCTCATTTAATGGTTTTGATAGGAGACTTAAAAGCAGCCACACTCATAAATTGCTGGTCTTAATAAAGCAGATTGATGATGCTCCAGTTGTATTCTTTAGTATATGAATTTCCTTTAATTGAGAGCCAGCTTGGGAAGGGCCTGGCTATGAATGTTGCTGAGCAGTAAATATCTGTTTATGAGTCCTTGGACTTAAAGTAAGGTCATTTACTTCACACATCTTTGTCACTGTTAGTTGCTCCACTAGAATAATATGGTAAACATGGGTCTAATCCTGGCATAGTTGATGATGATTCTGATGTTTTAGAAGGGTTTGCTGATGGACTGTGTGGTAGAATTAATAGAATGACTTGTCTTGTCTTAAATGTATATCTACTGTATGTATGAGAGTCACTGACAACCGGAGACAAATTCCCCTTGTGAACAAACTTGGCCAATGAACCTGATTCTGACCTTGTGACTCTTTGATGACCAATCAAAGCTTTACTCTTAACTTGTGCTTCCTAATAAAATCCAGGTCACTGTAAACCTAATTAGACAAGCAGTTTTTGAAACTTCATTGGTGGTAAATGAATTTCCATCCATCCATTTTCCAAACCGCTTATCCTACTGGGTCGCAGGGGGTCCGGAGCCTATCCCGGAAGCAACGGGCACGAGGCAGGGAATAACCCAGGATGAGGGGCCAGCCCATCGCAGGGCACACTCACACACCATGCACTCACACATGCACACCTACGGGCAATTTAGTAACTCCAATTAGCCTCAGGACTTGGACTGTGGGGGAAAACCGGAGTACCCGGAGGAAACCCCATGATGATATGGGGAGAACATGCAAACTCCACACACATGTGACCCAGGCGGAGACTCAAACCCGGGTCCCAGAGGTGTGAGACAACAGTGCTAACCACTGCACCACCATGCCACTCGTCAATGAATTTGAATTCTATTATTTTTTAAATAATTTTAGAATAATGCATACACCTTGCCCTTTTCTTGATGCTAAAGTGACATCTCAAAGTGATTTTCAGAGGGGGATGCTGGTGGACGATGCATACAGTGATTATTACCTCTGTATGTAGCCCAAAGCCACCCACAATGACTAGAGCAGAATCACGCAAAATGACTGAAGATTGGCATCTATAAACATTCCATTAGAAAGCTAGCTGTGAACCTGAGTACTCCACACATGGTAACTCCATCGTGGGGGGTGAGGCAAGCCATTTCTTCAGCCTAGTTTGTTAGCATCCATCACAGATAGGGGGAGCCTGGTCCATGCTAAGTCAACTTGTCTCATTGTAAGTACCCCCTGTGTTCAGTGGGTCTTATATCTCAGTGCTCGGAATCAGAACGACAACAGCAGCTTCTCCTACTCAAGAACACAGTCTCATCTGAACAGACAAGTGGGGAAAAAACAGCCCTTAAATGCCAGAAAAAAATCAACGTCTCTCAAAATACTACAATATTAATACCATATACACGTAAAACAATGCAGAGAGGGGAAGACTGGACTCTTTTAGGTGGTATTCATGGGCAACTGAATAGCCAGGCATTTTTAAACAGTTAAAAAAAAAGGTATCGTAAGAACGACATCAGTAGATCAACTACAAAAACAAAGACAAATTAACTGTATTCCCAGAGAATCCCCTGAAGCTCTTCTAAATGGACATCTGGTAAGCAAATTAACACTAGGGAGAGAGACATCACTGAGATGCACAGAGCAGTTAAACATCATTAAAGGATTGCAGCTCCATTTGTCACTGAAAAAAGGTCACAGTGTTGCCTGTGTTCCCCTCTTACTATTAAAATAATTGACACTTGGAATTAGACAAACTCAATGGACGTGCAAAATCTGGGATGCAGCTGAAAATGGACAAGATTCTTTATAGCTGGTTTAGAAAGTGTGGGAGGTAAACAGGGTACATAGGCCGGGAAATATGTTCTTGTAGAAAATGATGCCTATGAATGTTTTGTGTTGCTGTTTCTCTACTGCTTGTTTTGTTGGTGCCTTTGATGGAGCTTAACAGCTTCCAGGTGGAACACTAATCTCCACTACCAAGAATGTCAGGTTTCCTGGATGAGTTTGGATGCTGAATTAGCACAAACAATGAAACACCCTTTTACCAAAGCACTTTTTTTTCTGTGATAAAGCTGTGGGAAATTAGGCAGCCAGTTTCTTTAGCCAATCCTCATGAGAATGGCAGAAGCTCTCTTCAGATCAGATCTCATTGCTTCATGTGATAGACTCTCATTGCTATAAAATAATAATAGGCCCAATACTAATTAATTCGGGACTTTAAATTGACCATAGTGTGCAATGGACTGGCATCTTGTCCACAACTTCTTATCCAGTACAAGGTTGCAGGGGTCTGGAGCCACAGAAAGCCAGCCCACTGCAGAGCACAAACACACACTGCACGTTACTGCCAAGTGAGAGATGCCAATTCACCTAACTGCATGTCTCTGTAAAAATTGACCCCAGTAGGCAAAGGCCAGTGATAACCGACTGCAGGTGTGCAGTATCCTGCGACAACTAACAACAGCAGGTAGTGGCATATAACAATTAACCACAGCATGCAGTGCTTGGTGACAACTTACTACAGTGGACACCGGACTATTACAACTGACCATATTGGGCAATGAACTGTGACTGACTATAGCCTGCTGATTCATCACCAGACATTATCCTACAACAAACTGCACAGCTATGAAATTTTGTACAATTGGAAGGCATCAGAGACTTTCAATATGGTTGCAAACCAAAATAATAAAATAATTAGATGATTATAACAAAATGTGATGATGTGCATTTTCTCCTTGCTAAGGTAAAGAAACGGAAACTAGTTTGCTGAAGACAACCTCAATCATCAATGAGAATCAGCAAGAAAAATGTTGGCTCTTTTGTATTCATAAAATTATGAGCAATAACTTTTTTTTTATTATTAAAGGGTTATTATTTGAGGTATAAGACAAAGATTCAAAGGTTTTATTTGCCACGTGCAACGTATGCAGTCCAACTACTGTATAACCTGCAGTGAAATGCAAGGTGGTCTAATCCACCATAGTAAGAATTAGTGGAAAGTAATGACAAAAAACAACAGTATAATAAATAAGTAATAAATAGGAAACAATAACATGTAAAACTTTAAACTGGAAACTGGGCCGTTATATCAAAATGCAGCAAGAGTTTTTAAGGAGACCAAACAATGTAAGCCCGTCTATTTACAGGATTGATGGTGTAGTGCCTGTCAGTTTATTCACATTTTATTTATTTTTATGCTATAACTCTATTTTGTTGGCTTTGACCAGGTTTTAGCTTGTGGGCATAATGCAACACTAATTAAAATCAGTAATTCTTCTAGGGATGAACCAGTAAATCAGGTTATACCATTAGTGTTTCAGCCAGGAGTCATTACCGAAGCCCTGAGGTCCAGCACAACTATGCTGCTCTGTTCAGAGCCCTCAAACCGGACTGTCTCTATTATTTTAAATGTATTTTTTCTGGTCAGATAAACTATTCATCATCTAAGAATAAAATTGCTTTCATTCATGGATTATAATAAGGTTTTTGCTTGCTGAATTTCTGTCATTGGATGTTGAATGTGAAAGCCCTAGGACTAGATGATGGTATTGCTTAGGAGAACGAACCATTTAACTACCATTCATAATGGATTTCAGTACATGAAAAGGTGTAATATGGCATATTTAAGAATGATAATATAAAAGGTACTTATGGAAATAATCTTTCACAAGAATGTCAGTTACATCGTAATAAGGTTCAGAGTGGCCCTTTCATGCTTTGTGAAAGACTTGAGAATGTTTAATCAGATAACAATGGTTTTCGCCAAATCCAAAATAGCCGATAACCTCAGTCGGTTGTCCTGTAATCAAGTCAATCCTCTTTGAACTCGTACGCTGGTCCCCACCCACAGCTCTGGAGACGAGCCCATCGTTAGCAGTGCAGCACAGTTAACAAGCAGATCTCCTGGCCTTGCCCTCCACACTCTGCGTCCGTGGATGCTGTTCAGTAAGACAGTGGCTCTCCAGCATTTCAGACTGATGTGGGACACACAGCTATCCTGCTGGTGCAGTCAGCCACATATTTACCAATAACGGTAGGAATTGGACTGGGTGTCTGGTAGATCTAAAGGCACACAGCGGTAAACATGGCAGTCTGGGGCCCAGGGCCTGGCAGCTTGGGGGTCCCACCCGTGGATAAAAGGGTGCTTGTTCTTCCCCTAGGGCCTGGGAGGGGTAAGCTGGAGGGGATCAAATTGGGGTAGACGGGGCGAGGTGCTGCTGCCAGGGTGGAAGATTTGAATAGAGAATGAGTTCTTCAGGTCCCCTGGCAAAGCACACCACCACAGTCAGATTAGGATCTGAAAGACACAGATAATGAGTTTATTGCCCCCTAGACAGACTTCAGGAGTCAGTGAAGGAGCAAAGGGGATGCTGGTGTTTGTTTTGACCTTTAGTGCAAAGCCCCGGGAGGCAGCTGCATGGCCCTTTGTTAAACTACATCGGGCCGTAAAACTCTAACTAGCAGGGTTAGAATACCAGCGAAGAGTGACTGAGTCTCCATCCATCAAGGAGGAACCTCAGTATGAAGCTGCCAAGGGCAATGATAGGCACCAGCAGGCATGCTTAAGCACGTTAAACTCACACATTAATGCTCAAATGCATGCATACATGCTAAACACTTATACATAAAAGCATGACACGTTAAACACAGTTAAGCACAAATACAGAAAAATACATACTTGTTGGGTACATATTGTAAACATACATTCAAACTGTAACATACACACTCAACCACACACACACATCAGCATGAAATAACCTTCGGTGTTTTTATTGGATAAAGAGGTTACATTGTAAGAATAACATAATATTTTGGTCTTTGAGGTATAACTATCTATTGTGGATTTCTTTCATTTTTAAAGCCAACGGACAGCTGTTCCCACAGCCTGTGAAACATTTTCCAACATCCCAGTTTCGCTCAACCAGTATCAGCGCAAGTAACTTTGATGCAAAGAAAAATGGGGAGAAGTTGTTCATTACGTTGGAAAGTCACTAGGAAATCCCACTCGCCCAAAACGAAGAAACATGTAAATACTGTCCCTCAACACACATGCATTGGGCACAGGTTGCATAAATGTGGTGGCTTTGGAAGACTCACCTCCAGTGTCAGTGCTGCTCTTTCTCAGTTATCTGTACTGAGGACTTTGGCTCCCAAAAACAGCTACAGGTGCTCAGCTGCATGCTACAGCTATCGGCAGGAGACCCCTGGCCACGTGAGACGGTGTCTCTGATGCAGTGATCTGATGTCACAGGAAGTCCCTTTTCGGAAGCCCCAAAGCATCTGACAACACTGACACCTTTTCTGCATGTGATTTCCACTGGCATTTTTTTAAAAACAGAGCTGCAAGAAACTGTTTGTTTTGCAGGGACTTCCTCACTTTTCTGTGTGTGTAGATGTGCAGATGTGTGTAGGACTGTCACTATTCAGCACCAATACATCCCCGCTGTAACACACAGCTCAAAAAGAGAAGATAACAGGTTATATGCGACCATGTCAGGACCCTTCTTATGCACACACTCTGGCCACAGGGGTGCTGGTGGATAGCTCTGTGGGGCTTTAGCGGAAGGCACGCAAGTGGGTTGTGTCAGCTGTGTTTGCCCCCTGATGGGGAGGCGGGCGGTGAGTGAGGGCCGCTGAGCTAGGCCCCTCCAGAAGAAAAGGCTGGCACACAAAGCCGTCCCCCGACGAGGGCGGAGCAATGGCAGCCACCCCAGCAGGTGTCCACATTGGCTTTATGCGCTGTTTCTATGCATTAATGGAATTAAACAAATGAAGGAAGCCTGCTGCGGTTCCTCGTCATCTTCTGCGGGGTGTTTAAATTTGGGATGATTTGCATGCGCCCTTTCGCGGGCCTTGGGTGTCTCTGTGGGCATATGGACATGAGGGATGCTGACTCTTTTCAGCCCCATGTGACACCAAGATGAAAGGGGGTAGGTGTCTCTAGATGGGGGTTTGCAGTTGGCTCAGTTCACATGTGTGGAGTTAAAGTACAATGAAGGTTTTGTGATTACACATTTTGTAAAATGTGGTTTAAAAACCCTTTGATTGCTCTTGCAAAACTCTGCCAGATTTGGAAATTCAATTAATTTCAAACCGTTTCATTTTCACTGGAACACTGATCCAAAAATACACAGGGTTTGTGTCTTGTTTGTTTACTCTGGCTCTGCTAGAATGATTTTCCTGTAAACCTTTTATGTTTATTTTCTGTAAATTACTTAATCTCATGTCTGGATCTTGGAAACCTATTCAGTTGGTGTTGATCTAGAGATCTGCCCCCCCCCCCCAAACATGTCAGGGAAGTTTGTTCTGGAAGAGGATGCCCCAGCAATATTAAGAGGGCCAAAATGTGAATAAGGAAACGAATGGCCGAAATATAAAAATGATAAAAGCAGAGACAGGACAGAGTCAGAGGAAGATGTGTGAGGGTGTCTCGGGATGCGTGACAGCATGCGACGTTGTGTGAGGGTGTCTCGGGATGCGTGACAGCATGCGACGTTGTGTGAGGGTGTCTCGGGATGCGTGACAGCATGCGACGTTGTGTGAGGGTGCTTAAAATGTATTGGGGACCATGGGTGACAAGGCAAATTCACAGGATAAATTGATTGTGGTGAGTAGTATACAGGTTTTAATTCCAGTTTAACAAAAGTCTTAAGGTGGATCCCCTGGTGAGCTCAGCCTCTACTTAGATCAGGCATCAGAAAGGATTACCTTAAGGCCTCTTGTCTTTCAATACTCAAACTCCCGCCAGGAGACAACGGCATCCAAGGGTTTTTTTTGTACTTCATACATTGTTACGCTACATGTACATGACATTTCCCCTTTCTAGTTCTTTGGTCAGTTGCTTGTAGCACTCAATACCGTACTGTGTGTTTCATGTATTCGTGTCACTTAGAACAGCAGGTATGTAAAATACAAAATCTAGTTCAAAGGTTACTGGTTCAATGCTCTGGAGAGGTGCTACCTTAGAGGAGATGCAAACAAGCCAAAGCATTCCTAGGGTGCCATGCTGAAGACACCTGTTGATATACCCAATACATGTAGAAGTATGTTTCACTGCAGACAATGGACACGTGTAACACCTGCCAACAAAACGGCCCCAATATTTACCTTTCAACCCAACCAGTTCATCCAGTGAGGGGCTTTTCTGATGTTTCCTTTAGGCTTAATTTCACCCCCCCGTACCAGGGGTGAGGGGCAGTCTCTCCTGGCCAGCAGCCTCGCTGCTCTGGCTGGAAAGCCCTGTCAATAAATCAAATTTCATTTACAGGACATTTTTATAAGCAAGCTGTGGCAAAACACTTAACAGTCATTTGCAGTAAAGTTTCCAGAGAGAAACGGAAAACAGCAGAAACTGAAAATGATTCATCCACGTGAATCCTGCTGCCATGCTGGCTGTCAGTGCAGCTGATCACCTGTTTGCTCAGCTGTGCGAAGCTCAACCTGTTATCGTAACCTTTGTTACCCCCCCCCAATCACTGCTTACACATTGGTACTTATGATGCTTCTCGTGTCCGGCACTAGTACTCACGGTCTGTGTCCTTCTCCACACTGGTACTCACGGTCTGTGTCCTTCTCCACACTGGTACTCACGGTCTGTGTCCTTCTCCACACTGGTACTCACGGTCTGTGTCCTTCTCCACACTGGTACTCGCGGTCTGTCTCCTGCTCCACACTGAAAGTCTACAGTCACAGTCCAGAAGGTCAGTGTTTCTGCATCCATGGAGTTATGCGGTAGACTTTTCTTATTTGTTTATAAGTTATCCGAGTCTGTCTAAATTAACATGCAGTTCAATGTTCCATGGTGGTATGGGGGAGGTAATGTTTATGTTCAGGGGTTTGTAGTGGTAGTGACACCCTGTTCCCCCTCATGTGCACAGTCTCCAGAAAGAAAATTGGGAAAACCTGAAAAAGGCGGAAAGGAAATTTGCTTGAAATTTAGCTGTAAGCTTCCAAAGATCTTATAACATAGGAGAATGATAAGGATCTGGGACAGAATAATATTTTAGTGGTGTGGCAGTTTTAATTAACTATTAATATCTGTGAGGTGCAATGGAAAATGGGGGGGGGGGGGGGGGGCTTCCTCTGTCTTCAGTCACAGGATTTTTATCTTTTCAATGCCAGCCTCTACCCCTCCCCTCCCATCTCCTTTCCACCAATAACCTTCCTAGATTAAGAGGTTTGGTTAGAGAGTTAGAGGATGTGTTGTGGGATGCTGGTCTTGTGTGTGTGTGTATAGTCACATGAAACCTGTGATCTTCTCTTTCTGGGCTGTGTTTTACACTGGGGATATATTGGTGGGACATGTTTTCCATGCTGAACAGTGACAGTGATGCACAACATCCCCACATCTACACACAGAGATAGGGCTGTGTGTGTGGTGGAGGGAAGCTGGTCAGAGCAGAAAGGACTCAAGTTATGAGGCACAACGAGAAGGAGCCATTTTTCTGCGTTTGATGCACCGCTTCTTGTGCTTTGATTTTTCAGAACATTCCCTTAGTCACCCCGAAGCTAACAGTCCAAATGATGCTGGAGCTGGTTTCTGGCCACAGCAGAATGTGTGACACATTTCAGATTCCACTTATAGAACAAGACATTCAGTGGTGTGTTGTGAAGATATCTGTTGTTTGCTGTGCTGGAGTCCTGATGTTAACTCTCTGAGGTGAACAAAGGCAGGGTGCCTATATTGCGCCATGGTTTGTTCTTCAGAGTGTACCGTACTCAATTGTGTTGTATGAGGCAGTGGATGGATAATGCAAGTATGTGTGTCTGTGTGTATGTGTCATTCAGGTGTACCTCACAGTCCCTGTAAGGGAAAACTAAAATTTCTAAAAAATTCCTGACTGCAATCAATTTTGTAGGGGTTAATCTTGTCATAGTTAGCATTAGCATTTTTCCCATAGAAATGAATGAGTGGTCCCCACAAAGATATGATTACAGGTCTGTTTGTGTGTGTGTGTGTGCACCTCCATTCCTGATAATGCCATTCTGCAGACCAAGAGAAGAACAGAGAAACTGAAATGGCTGCTATCAAGTTAGCACTGATGAAATGCCTCTCAATTAAACACACGATCACTAATGAGCATAAAGAGTGAAGCAAAGAGGCAGCCAGCTAGGATTACAGTGCGCAGTGTAGTGTCAAGGGGCTATGAATACGCAGCCGTTCTACTGCATATTGCACACATGCCGTGTCTATGAGTGACATATTGCAGGGTGAGTGTGTGTCGGTGTGTGTGTGTGTGTGTGTGTGTGAGTGTGTGTGTATGTGCACTATAGCGCGGCCCAGGCCACCCCCACACACACTCTCTCTACCCCATATCACACACATGCTGTGTCTATCTGAGTGACATCTGCAGGGTGAGTGTGTGTGAGTGTGTGTGTGTGTATGTGCACTATAGCGCGGCCCAGGCCACCCCCACACACACTCTCTCTACCCCATATCACAGAATTTCTTGCTCCCCATTAAAAATCCCATTTCAGCTTTATGAGGTTCTCTCGTCCATCTTCCTGGAGGTGATTTAATCATTTGTTTTAGAAGGAGGAGGCTTTGAAGGTCCTTTGAAGGTTGTGTGTGGGGGGGTCGGGGGTAAGAGGGTTTTATGCGACTTTTTTAGTCTTTCTGCCAAAGATTCATGCAGTGAATACAGACCCTCCCTGGGGAACCTCTGCAGAACCATGACTGGAAGTTCTTGAAGATGTAGCAGAAATATAACTTTAAGACGATGAGAATCTGTTCATGTCATTCTCAGTTTGCATGTTGTTATGCCTACCATAGATTTGTGTCAATTTATTGTTTAAATAAGGAGGCCAAATTAAATGGCAACACTATCCAATGTCATCTTTATTTAAAACAAAATGACCTCTAAGCCCTTGCCACTTTCACCAAAGCTAGTTCTCCTTTTTCATATTTTAACTAAGCATAATTTAAATCTAACTGCACAAAGAACAAGCAATAATTCCAATCGGGCTGCACCCTTAACTATGACGAGAGCAATATGGAAGAACCGGAATGCAATAAAGCTGTGAATGTTCCCACCCTCAGATAAGAATCAGTCACAACACATCTCAGTCTCACTCACAAAGGAGCCCCAGTAAAACAAGGCAAAGCCCCTGCAGCGCCAGTGACAAAATTAGGACATAGATAGCTGCAAGAGAGTCAACTAAACCAAAGACACACTGGAGTCTTGTAAGAGCCACTGCACTGAAGGAGTCTGATGCCATTTTTTAGTTGGTGCTAATGAAAAAATGAAACAAACACTGATCACAAGGAAGGCCCTTTTTTCTTTTTTCTCCAGAAAAAGGAGAAAAAAAAAGAGAAAGATGTTATAAATCTGAAGGTGCGTCTGCGTCTCCATCCATCAGATATGACTCAGAAGACCACTACTGCCCTCTGATGGTCGTGCCTTTATCCCTCCTGACAGAAAGACATCTCTCTTCGCTGACTGGAAACTCACCCCTCACCTGTCAAAACAACATAACAAAAATAACAATAAATCAATCTTTCTGTCAAACCTGACAAAGATGACTACAGGACACAAGTTAAAATGAAGGACAGCTCCTCCTGTATGGGACAAATGTCCTGATCATGTGTCCATGCTGCCCTGGGACCCTCAGTCTGTCTGCCTGTGGGTCTGAAGATGACACAGGCTCAGGGCCTTTTGATAATAAAATTATCTTACAACTAAATGTCTTGTTCTTAAATGGAATGTATCATAATTGTTAGTTTGTAAGAACCCTATAAGTTTTACCCATGCAATTACATCTAATAGTGTTCCTTATTAATCGATTATAATATCAGTTATCTTTGAACATAATCAGTAATTTCTTCGACGTATGTGTGATAATAAGCAAGCAAAAGAAATATTACTCAAAATGAGGATGAGGAAGAACAGCATAAAGTTTTTAATATTTTAAGTCACTGCATTATCCAGTGCGCCTCCCTAATGTCTGTCAGGGGCATTTCCAGTTAGTGAAAAATCAGGGGATAAAAACAGTCAGGGCTGGGCTTAAAATCCTCAGGGCAACAGCCCGAGTAATTCGGCCTGACGACCCCATAGTGCAGGCGTGCTCTCTTACCGAATGCTAATTTATTTGCTAGCGTTCATTTCATTTGAACCTCATTTGAAGCGGAATAAACATGGGGGGGGGGATGCAACACCGAGACGAGCAGCTGTATTCAGGCAGTCAGAGGCTTTTCTGTCATGCTGAGCCCTGCAACCAAGCGTTAGTTACTGTAACCAGCTGACTCACACACGCACAGACGAGAGATAATCCTGACTGCCTTGGCCCCAGTATGCTCCAGCAAGGATGACCTGTAAAGCTCTTTAATATGGTGAAACAATAACACTGTAATTCATCTTCAATGAATTCCTTATCAATTTAATAGGAGCACAATAAAAGAATAATAATTAACAGCAGCTGCCTGTAGCTTATATCTAATTGAGCTCCTTCTGCTATTTTGTTCCAGCTATGCTCGCTATTGCAGCAGACTGAACTCTGGCAAATTCCTAAATTACTGAAAAATATATTTTATTCATACATACACGTGCCTCTATTTTTTCACTAGAGAAATGAAACTGAATGATGGTCTGATTTACCTGATTAATATTTTTTTCTTCTCATACCTAAAAAAATACTTTCAAAAATGGTCATTTACATTCTTCAGTTTAACATGCAGTGATTCTTCATTTAATTTTTTTTATTTGCACAGCTGAGTGCACCATTTCCTTAAGAGTCTAATAAATAATAAATGTCATGCAACAACAGTTGCCAAACTGTCTAGTTTCCATTATATCTCTTTAACGAAAAACAAATCCTCTCTCCATTCCTTTGTGCCGAATCAGACTTAGTCAGGGAGTCGAGGTCAATGTAGAGCAACCCAAAACATTTGTTTGAGTCCTGATCTGACAACCCTTAAGTTAATAGCTTTATAATGATACTTTAAATATAAATTAAAGTCACACAAGAAATAATGTAGTATAATGATACAGAGATCTACATATTTGCAAGTGTTTGAATACTGATTGCTTCAAAAAGGACTTTAACTAGATGGAAGGAGAGCTTGGTTACAGTGAACTGTGAGTCCCCATGTGAATGCACTTAAAAAGAGAGGATACATAATTAGAATAACTTCAGAAAATGAGTGCCTTGGCCTACAGAAAGAAGAAAAATCACAGGCAGTAGTTACGTAACTCCCTCGCAGTGATGGGGGCTGTAGCAGCCAGGGAATGCTCCACACCGGGCCCCACACGCAGTACTGCTCGACTCCCCTCCGGTGTTTGAACCTTCTGGGGTCACGCAGGGGTCAGCCAAAGCAAGAACGATGGAGCCCAGAGAAAAGGAACCAGTTTTTCTTACTCCATTACCTCGATCTTCTTTGTTTCTTCCAGATCTGTAAGGCAAAGCACTCAGTGTTGCAGGGGTCACAAAGGCAAGCGAAGCTGTGTCAAAGAAACTATGAGCAGTGAGAGCACTGCAGTTTGCAGTGAAAAACTGATGCATCAGTTGCAGAGACAGAATGACCTCTAACAGTAAAATTACATAATTGTGCCAGAGCCACTGTTCATCAGTGTAATATTGATCATTTGCCACTGTTCATCAGTGTGATGCTGATCATTTTGCCACTGTTCATCAGTGTGATGCTGATCATTCCCTAATATTCGTCATTCATCATGTAATCACTTGAAAGCAGAAATGCATTACCCCATATGTATGGCTATTGTTTGCAGTCTAAATGTGATGAAATTAATGTGTTCGTGTTGCTAATAACCAGTTCGAAAAGGTCTCAAAGTGAATGTGGTCCGGATTCGGACCAAACTGCAAATTGATCCAGACAAAGCTGATAATGCATCTTATTAATCAAGGTGGTTAATATAGAAAGGTTTAATGTGGTTTGAAGAACATAGATATGATTTCACACATTATAACTTGTCATAACCCCCCCCCCCCCACACACACACACACACACACACAATGACAGAGAGGCGAAGAAGTCAACGAGCATTAAAAAGTTCACCTTTTTGTTATATATTGATGTTTATAATGAAGGTTATTGTTAATTTATTAAACTTCATGAATTGCTGTTTTGTTATTGGACATTTTTCTGGACGTCTGATGTGGACATTTTCTACTTTTTGTTGTAACAGCAGACATGCATTGCACTGTCATAAGAAACCACTCTTCATCAGGGAAACTCAAATCACGGTCCTCAAGCTTGATTTTACAGCCACTCTTTACTTGTGAGCCAGGTGCGAAACCTCTGACCAATCAGAATCAGTAATTATTAAACTAACTACCTGGGGGAACTGAAAACAAGGCCAGGATTTGGATTCAAGGTTCAGATTTGAAGAGCCCTGCTTCATACAGTGAACATGTACTTGCGTATCAGTTATCTGCATCTGTGACTGTTCCTGCAGAATACCAGAAGAAGCAGGTCTCAGACTTCATTGGTCTATGGCCCGTGAGCTGGATTGTCCTTGGGACACACTCTGCTTCTGACCCTTATTTTACAGTCACGTGCTCCAAAAAAAGAATGTTAGAGAGAACTCACTCGCAGACACACACTCCACTAAGTCTGTCTGTTCAGTAGTGGACCTCACACTGATTCATGCAATTCATCACTAGTGATGCCACTCTAAGAAAACTCAAACAAAAAAACCATGTAAAACAGGGTGCTTTACCATGTAAAGTGGGGGCGGGGGTTGGATGAATGTATATGCTATATAATATATTTAAGGAAAATGAAAGATTGATAAATGGGCCAGATTTAATAAGGAATTAATGATGCATCACTTGCAGGCTGAGCCTGAAGACTCCTGCCCTAAAAAACTGATAGCAAACAAAACATTTTGGCACTTTTAATTCATAAAAAAGTAAGAACAGGATTAATTGTGGGGGTGTTTTTTTCCCAAAATAAAAAACATACACATTCACAAAGGCCAACATTTTGTCAGTCAGAAGGTAGTGGCATGCCCAGCCCTCATGAGCTGTTCCCTGTGTGTTTATGAAGTGGGGGTGGTCTGCTCTCAGCAGCATTAAAGGGTCTGTATGAATTTTCAGTAGAAGCTGGTGGCGGGGGGGCGGGGGGGGGGGGGGCGTAAGAACATAGCTGAAATCTGTAAACAGATCTGGCAAATCTTTGCAATCATCTGAGGGGTTGGAGATGGGAGGGGGTGGGAGGAGGTTAGGATTGGGGGGGCTTCATCCCCCCCCAGGGCTCCTCCAGGCTGCAGCCAGCTGCTGATAGGCATCTCTGCTGGAGTCTGCCTGTCTTACTGCAGACAAAATGCCTTCGTATGAGGCACTAAATGTCCCTGGAAGCCCCCCTCCCCGACCCCGGAACAGCCTGGCTGTCACATTGTGTGTGTGTGTGAGTTGTTCTTTAGTTTAGTATCTTGAGGGTACAAATTTTTTTTGTAGGGAGCAAAACCTGAAAAAATGAAAAATCACAAAAACACAAAAATCTATTGAGAACTGCAACCACTTTAAAAACATCTATGAAAATAAATGTGGAAATGTGTGATCTGTGAATTTTGGTGGTTTGGGGTTAAGGAACATTAGCTACATTAAAGTGGGAGTCCAATGGGCAGAAAAACAGCTATAGTGAGTATGCCAATGGTGTGTGTGTGTGTGTGTGTGTGTGTTAAGAGAAATGATCCAGGAAGGATGTGGGTGAGAGGTGAGTGATACTGAGATAGGATGTGGGTGAGGTCTGAGTAGGCTGTGGGTAAGACATTGGAGAGACGTAGGTGAGATCTGAGTAAGCGCCTTGCAAGATGTGGGTGAGGTTCAGCAAGGTCTCAGCGAGATCTTGGTGAAACATGGGTTTAATCTTTGTGTCTCCGGTTTCCATGATATAATTTACACAGTCTTGGAGTGAGGAGGTCAGGCCAGGGGGCAGGAAAGGTTAAGTGGGAAGACAAAGTCCCCTTGGTCTAGGGAATCCTGTTACATCAGCTCCCCAAATACTTGCAGCTAAAGGAGGCTGTGAAAGACCCCCAGGACCACCTACCTCTGACTTCAGAAGTGACCCACTCCAACCCTTCACCTTATCAAATCAGCCTTGTGTAGTCAAAGAGCCCATGTGGCGCGTGGGGCCTTGAATGTGCAAAGGTCAAAACCAAACCACATGAGGACAGCTGCATACATGATCATACAGTCTCTCACACACATACGGAGAAACACATCACCATATTTGGCTGAAGCACATACAACACAGCCATACACACACACACACACAATTAAATGTAAGTCTTCAGTGCCTTAGGCTGCGACCCCACCAGGCACCATGATAAAGTCCCTGCGACTGAGGCTGGTGGGCAAGGGGGTGCGTGAGTATGAAAGAGCTTTTGGAGAAGCAGAGTGTGTGTGTGTGTGTGTGTGTGTGTGTGTGTGTGTGTGTGTGTGTGTGTGTGTGTGTGTGTGTGTTAGCTAACTGAAACCCTATTATCCCCACCACTAGTATGCTGTTATATGCCAATCTGCTAAATTCTCTGAGATGTGTCTGCTTCATGCTAAGTTGGCCTGAAAGTAGTGATTATCCCAGCAGTCATTGATCTTCATGTTTATTTCGCGTTTGTTTTGTTCTTCTCCACAGTTCCGGCCATCCATTCCAAGGCCTTTTTTCGACTTTACAGCCACAAAGTTCAAATCTGCCTCAGTTGGTTCCAGACCACTGCAGCTTGTCTTTTTTGTCAACAAGTCTCATGATAATTCTGCTCTTCCCTCTCCGGCTCTCATTTCAGAAACACTTGAATGGTGTGCCAATACTCACCAATACCTACACCCACCCTTCCTCATATACACATAAGCTCGAACACTATGTGCCTTTAGGTCGCTCTTGTGTCCCTCCCATTGCCATACTTACCCAGTATCCCCCAGCTTCTACACAAGGGTAAACACATTCTTAAAACTGTTTGTAAAACACAATATTGTTTCACTGATTACAGGGACATTGAATTATAAGCTAATATCCCCGTTACAGACACCTGAGAATGATTGCCAAGTTTATGTTTGCTTTCAGCTGGAAACAGAAAGGGATGCGAGAGAGAGAGAGAGAGAGAGAGAGAGAGACGCATTTCATGGGCAGGGACACTGTCATAGCTCTGTTGTGCAGACTCGTGCGGTCATATTATACCAAATTTGGATTCTGTATGCCAGTGTCACATGTCACATTCGAAATCTGATCAACGGCTCTGAAAAACTCACCCATGCCGGGAAGCGGGAAGGCAGCTAGATGGCCCCGCAGACAGGAATAATTGCAGCTGTCTCCGCTGTCACGTCGCCACCACAGTCCCGTGGAGTAGAAGCACCTGTGGGGAGGGGCAATGGACCAGGAGATCTCCACATCTTCAGCTCCCCTCAACACACAACAACATTCTAAATGTTGGAAGTTTGACAGCCTTAATTTGTTTGAGACAGGCCTGCTCATACAATCAGCACTCACCTCTCTAGAAAGATTCTTTCATTATACTCATTGGATTTAACACAAACATCCCACATAGGAGAGGAAGCACCCAATCTCAGGCTGCAATCCCCCCCCCCTATTACAGCCCCTCAGCCACACTGGCTACTTTCCATTCACTCCTCTGTTGTATACAAGGCTAAAAACAAAAAGTTCAGACTCCACCAAACTGGGGAGTTAGGCTAAATAAGGTTACCTTAGCTGCATGTGTGTGGACGTGTACCACATTCTGTGTGTGTGTGTGTGTGTGTGTGTGTGTGTGCGCATAGTGACTGCTGTCTCTGCCGCAACTCCCCCACTCTAGCCCTTCCCAACAAAGCAGGGCACAATAGCTTTGAGGCAGGCACAAAAATAATTAAGTTCCCAATGTATTTGTCTAATTAGAAATGGGGGGCAGCCTGCTAGAAAAGCACAAAGCCAGACCCGTAAAAGGATTCATTATGACGTTCAATCATACATAAACCCAGTTTACTGTTTATTTTGCCACCCTTCAGGTGTTAGATACTGGAATTCCTTGCGGGGGGCATGGAGATTAAACATTTTGGGCAGCCACTGTTTAGGTGGCCTGTGTGCTGTTGGGGCCCCAACGGGGGGGGCCTGAACACCAGCAAAGTTGCTTTTGAAATGAGACACTCAGTGGCATTAGCAGGCCTGAATGCATCCATCATCCTTATTAAAAAATAAGGATTAAAAGTAACGAGTGCATTCTGAGGTTACATGTCATTTTCCTCAGCAGTAATGACAGTAATCCACACAACCAGAGAGCACAGATCTATTTTTGGACCCGGGATTATTGATTTCTCGGCGTCTACAGGTTACTCCAGATTTCCAGATACTGCATAGTAAGTGATACTAGAAGCTTTTTGATGTCCATGCACAATCTCTTGTATCACCAAAACACACATTTGTCCTCCATTATAGCTGATAAATTCACTGACTAAAAGGGAATAACCTTTTCAAACCAAGCCTGAGTATGAAAGAATCTGATGAGACCAACTGTAATTTGGCTGGTGGAGCCCCCTGATGGAGAAGTAAGGTGCTGGAGCAGAGCTGAAAGGAGAGACCCGAACCTTTGAGGAGAAGCAGTGCAACATCAGAACGAAGATCTAAGCTGCTGTAGATAAAGATCCAAACAGCTGAAGTGAAATCCTCCTGACCTGTTTCAACATTTATTGCTTGCTGTTGCTGTAAATCTAGGTCCTCTGTGATCTGTACAGGTGAGTAGTTACAGTAACTTTCCTCTAGAGTACAAAAGCACGCCTCCTCCTGGGATTTAAAATAGAACACTGTTCCTTAACCTGTACACCTGCCTGACTAACTCAAAAAATGTCTTCTACTCTGCTTCCTGGGTTCAATAGCACTCGCATCCCGCTACACTCCTGCTTGGATGTAGCTATTGGTCTGTTGGTCTATTCGCCAAGATCTGTTAAACCTTTGGGCACTTATCACCCTCTTAGTGAATGAGTCGCTACCGTAAAAGTTTCACCACGAGTGCGTGAGCAGATGCCGCAGTAATGATGGAGTTCCTTAAACAAGACATCATCAAAGAGAAGTGTAATAATACATTGGGTTGCATGGTTGTGGATTTTATTGATAAAATCTCAATGGCTGCTGAGGTGACCAGGAGCATCCCATGGTCATGCATCATGATGTTACACTCAGGGTCACATCAACCCTATACATAAAAATATATAAATTATACATATAAAAACAAGATATATCAGCACTATGATATTTGCAGAGTAATATCAGTAGTATCAGCCGTACTATCAGTAGTATCCATGAAGATACCCAGAGGCATTGGCCAGCACACACACACACTCACATACGTTATCAGCTTCCCCAATTCGAATGGGACAATAACAAGCAAAGTGATGAGGCCCAGAGAGGTGTACGACTTATCTCTGCTTCACAAGTGGTCAGGCATCATTTAATGCCATGTCCTCCAGGTCTGTATACAATGCCAGCAAAACTACTGCTACAAGTCCAGCACACGAGAGCACAGGGTGCTGGGGGGGGGCTGCCTATCAGTACCTCCGTATGCAGTTGTGTGTGTGTGTGTGTGTGTGTGTGTGTGTGGACATCGTTACAGAAACCAGTCTAATTACCTATTCTATGACAGACATACAAACACACACTTTATGTATTACACACATTATGAGGTGAATCAAACTGATTCATATTAATGCAAGGAAACACAAGTAAGGATCAATGCAGAAACTCCAACCTGTTCTTCCTATAAAAACTCACAGCAGTAGTTCAATTGGTGGTTCGGTGCTAGAATTCTCACCTGCCATGTGCAACAGCTGGGTTTGATGCCTGGCTGATCTGTCACATATTATATATGTAGCAGGTGGTGTCTGACTCCGTAACTTAAGACTTCTGTAATCAGGAGAGATGTTGCATCACCATTAGGTCCTTGAACAAGGTACTTCAGCCCAACTACTCCAGAGATGCCTGAGCCTGTGCTGGTCTGTTCCATGAACCATGTGTAAAGATCATCATACGTTCTGAGGAAATCTGGGAAATTTGTTTCTTAATCGTATTGGTCTGGTGTGTTTGCTGGGAGTGTATGGGATTGTTGTTGCAGACACACATCAGAATTTATGGAGGTGAAGTTGAGAATAAAGGAGAAGGGTCAGTGATGCATATAATAATAATAATAATAATAATAATAATATTTATTATTTAAACATATTGCAGTTATACTGTGCTTTACAAAACTCAAAGGTGGTAATGTATCCAATACACACACACACACACACACACAGGCTAGGAATTATATCTTTGTGGGGACTCTCCATTCATTTCTACTGGGAAAACTCTAATCCCAACATGATGATATTAACCCCTACCCAGCCCTAACCTTAACCATAAATCCGAGACTTTTGGAATTTTTACTTTTTGTTACATTCACAAATCTTCGTGGAGACCTGAAAATGGTCCCCACAATGTAATACAAACCTAATCCACACACACACACACACACACACACACACAGAATAGGGGAAGACTGCAGCGACCCATCGTATGAGACTGAAACTATTATATCTTGCAGAAGCTGATAATGTTCATTAAAAGATTATTTCAGAAAACAGGTAGTGAATATAAGGGAAACATAAATAAATGCAAACTTGTTTAATGCTTAGTGTCTGAGCATCAGTCCACAGTGAGATTTAAGGGATTCCAGAAAGCAAGTGAAGACCAGTGCTGGGCCTGTGATCATGGTACAAGTAAAACAAAGACCACAGTGAGACAACAAAACCCACAGCAAGACCCCAGTGAGCTTCAGTCCCTGTTCGGCATTTCTAGTAACAAAGACTGCGAGCATGCTTATATACACCACTTATAACATTTCTTTTAAGAATAATCATACAGTATGCCACGTAGTCTGCTGTGGGCAGAGCAGCCTCATGAAACTAAAACCATTATTATAAATAAGCTCTGCTTCAGAATTCACATCAAATTGAGTTTACAAACTGTCCTCGGGGGCTGGAAAAGAGTTGAATGATGTGACCACAAGGACCAGGAAACAAGATGCAGAATCAAGTCTCATGAGCATCAAACAAGGAAAAGATACAGGAGCTTAAATAAGCAGATGATGCAGATTAACATCACCAGGCCTGAACTCCCCGGAACACAGAAGTTCCTGCATCTCCAGAGCTGCTGGTCCCAGGATGCCCATAACAAGCCAGTATTATGGGACTCACTTTCAACCGCTGTCCACCTTGCACTTTAAATCTGGTCCTCAGATATATGTGGCATTATGAGCACGCATGAAACTCATCCAGCTATCCATCTGCTTTCCAAATGCTCATCTGCTACAAGGTGACAGGAGTAATGGGGCCAGGAGCACATGAGAGAGGGGACACCATGGACGGCATGCCAATCCATAGCGGACAAAAATAATCCAAAACTGTGTCTGTAATCAAAGGAAAGAGCCTTTTTTGAAAATCACCGTAGGACATTTTACTACAGTGAAAGCAGCGAGAAGCTTCTTCACAAGATATTTTTGTTATGCTGGCATCCTTTTTATGGACGATTCTTATTTTTATTTACTAACAAGTAACCAAGATAACCTGACCCTGAAGCTGTTAGCAAGCCAAATATATTAACTAAGCAATAGAATGTTAAACGATATACTTAAGTAATCATATCCACCCATCCAACCAAACATACACACATCTTTTATCGAATTGGATTGTGGAAAACTGTTTTTATATGGCATCTTGTAATTCATATTTTTTTTTAAATGGATAGATGAAAGGATCAGTAGAACATGAGAGGAGTGAAGAAGATGAGAAAAGACAGACATAACCCAAAGATAACACAAGGACCGATGGGCACAGTGAACATACAGAGAAAATAGTGATGGATATACTGAACATGGAAAAAAAGGAGAAGATTGGATACGCAAACTGTCGCCACTCTGGAAGTGAGAAGGAACAGAGGAGTCCGAAAACATCTTTACAAAAGAATTTTTTACCAAGTTAGCTGAGAAGAGCAATTATATAAAAGGAAAGTGAATAAAAACACATATTCTAGAACAATAATGGAAACTATCTCCAGATGAGAAGCCTGCAGTAATCGCTTCCAGATGAAGGACTTTCTTTATGTCAGCTCTCTTTTCTTTCTTGTCTTTCTAGGATTTCTTGGATAAATTTGTTTCGTTAGAAAAATATTTTGATTCTAAACAGAATAATACCATGAGAGTGGAATATCAACGTCTTGTGCTGAGGCCGTAACATTCCGTCCGCTCTGGGCAGTAGCCCACATAAATTACCTATTATCTGGGGGGGGCTTTTCTCATTCCAGACGCAGGTAAACTGACAGAGACAAACAAGCAAAACATGCACCATGGCCATTTTCCTCAAACTTGATCATCACGGGTACTGGTGTCTCCATAGAGGATGTCTGTCTGTCAGAAGTACAGTCAGACCTGTTTGACACCCATTACAGCTCAAGGTTTAAGTCACCTCTACAGAAGAGCAGCGACAAGTCTAGTCCTCAGTCATGACGTCTTGTGTCAAATTAACCTCAGAACTAGGCAAATTGAAACTGAAATTAATCATGAGAGTGCAGAGGCTTGACTGGGAGCTGTGAATTAGGTGTGTGACATTAAAGTGGCATTTGTTCACTCGCTTTTGGTGAGACTTTTAACACTTCCAACAATGTTCTTATAAGGACAATCATTTTTGAGAGGTCATGTGGCTCACACAACCAGCCACACAGTTAATTATGGATAAAATTATATCACACCCCCCTGTGGAAAGTCCCATTCTGTGCATGCGGCACTCTCTAGAAGTCAACAATGGAGAACAGAGGGGATGTATTTTGACATGGTCATTACACAGAAATATTGACAAGGTATATAAACCTGGAGCCTGGCAGTTATAAGCAGCTACAGATCTGTCAGGTCCTGGACCCCAACAGCATCTACAATCTAACATGGCTGGTTACTGGGGCACATTTTAAAAATTGGATATCTTAGTGGAAGTGTGCATAATCCACTGGTTAGTCAGAATCACCATACACAGTTATCTATTAACAGGCATCACTAACACCCTAAGTACATCTCCATCAAATGTCCAAAAGCTACTCTAAGATCTGGAACAAAACAATATTGCTTTAGTAAATGAAGATACATCAACAATCACAAGTGTCTGTGTAAACCCGCACCTGGACTCCTGGAGATAACAACATGAAACCAACTGGGACTTTATAACTATATGAACTCTAATGAATGTCAATCCAATGCAGTTTCATGCTCCCCGGTCGCCCAGAGGAGGATGGGGTCCCTTTCCGAGTCTAGGTTCCTCTCAAGGTTTCTTCCTGCCTGAGGGAGTTTTTCCTTGCCACTGTTGCCTCAGGCTTGCTTGGTGGGGTTCTGACCAGTTAAATGCAAAGTGCTTTGTGATAATAACTGTTGTTAAAAGCGCTATATAAATAGAATAAAATTTGAATTGAATTGAAATGTAAAGTTGAAGTTGAAGTAAATAGCAATGTAATGAATCGATTACAGTGTGCAACAACCTGCAGGAAGACCTGGGCACCAGAACTAAGGAGACAGCAGGAAGACCAGAGCACCAGAACTAAAGAGAAATCTTTTTTTTCTATCTGGGAACTTCCCGCTGATTCATTTTAATGCAATTTGTGATTTCTAACCACATTCCAACAGAAATCAAAAGCAGATACGAATTAACTTTGCCAGAGCTCTGTTTTTTAACTTTTTAAGCAGGTGAAGTTATAAAAAGGGCATTTGTTTTTATTGCTGAGTGTCCTGCAAAGATAGCAAAACTTACACCCAGACACACAACGGGGGATTTCACTATTGGCCACATCTACATAGTCGGTACCAGGAGAGTAATCATTCACCTTGGAGTACAGGACTCCCTTAATACCCAGAGATTCACAGCCATGTATGAAAGCCAAACAAGCAAAATGAGCAAAACACACTACCAAGGTAACACACTTACTCTTGGTTACATCCATGATTAGTCTGTTAGGTTTGGGTGAGGGAACATTAACGAGAGTCAGTGAAGTGATTAATATGTGCATGTTGAGCTGTGTTTGGTAGTGGGAGGGTTTGTGTCATTGTGCGGATTCTCTGATGCATGCGTGTAGCACGTCTGGGTTTGTGTACCAGCACCGGTGACACAGAGCTCATTGAAGCTGCCTGCAGTCAAAAGTAAAGGGGAGGGTAAATCTACCGGAACAGAATCACTGTCAGCTTCGCATTTTCATTTGAATGGCTGTTTTTAATTAAACTGAAGCACTAATGATGGCCTGTATCAAAGCCATGTCACATTTCACTGGACAAAAGGGCCCCCACAAAAATGGGGGTGTTGAATGGCAAAGGGAACCAGGATGAGGACTGTGCACCTGGATTTTTTTTCCTGGTGGATGACAGGGTTGCCTGCATCCGACTGAGTCGCAGTGAAGAAACCTCTGATTGTCGTTTGTCAAAATCGAACTGCAGTTTTGAGTATCCACCTTATTTACACTTATGTTAAATAATAAATTCAGGACTGCTAAGAATGGCATTGCAAAATGTATTACAAACAGTGGATAACACACACTGGAGTGCCCCACATTGTCTGGCGATTCCTCCGCCAATCAGAACCCCTAGCAACCAAAACGATACTTATCATAGGTGGTAACATAGATTCCTGATAGAGAGTAACAGTAATTCAGAGCTTTCCCCGAATACTACACCACTCAGAGAAAGTGGGTGATTTCCCTTTATGGCCTCTGTGGTGTTACTGGAAGGATTCAGGGCATGTGGGTAATGATTTAGGTACCTGGAGGGGTGTGATTGTGAAGAACAGCCTCCTGGATCTAACCCTGACTTGTGAATTGTTATTGTAAGTTTGTGAACAAAAACCATATTTGAACCCTATGATGTACATCGATATACTTAGTACCTGAATAATTATACATGCAAGGCTTTGGTTTAATTTATTCACCTTAGACTCCCAAGTCCATGAGCGGTCGGATGCCTTTAAAAAGGCAGACTGGCCTTTTCCAGCTGTATAAACAGTCTGGAGAGGAGAAAAAAATGTGACTCATTAAAGTAATTTAGAGATTAACATAAGACACAAGCCAAGTTATTTTGAACACAATCATCTGCCAAGAAAACATGTGATAATTATATCGCTTGCTGTTTAATAACATTTCTGTATATATTTTTCAGAACATTAATCTTCACAATAGATACACGTTTTAGGAATTTAATTAAACCTGGCCCTTAAAATGAAAGGCAAATAAGATTATAATGATTAAAATCTGCAAACAAAGATGTGTTTTTTTATTTATAGAAATCTGTCTGTGTGCTGAAGTAGTTAATCTGAAATCTGACAGTCTGGTATCATATCCAGATATGTACCCGTCCTACTGTCCTGTGCATCCTGGACTCCATGTTCAACGAGACAGTATTGGACAAAGAGTTGGAAGATGGATGGATAAAATATAGCAGGAACACATGCAGGGATGATCTACATAATCTTACATGTACTACATATTCCACACATTTTATACACCAGACGCAGAACCCAGCCCATTGTTTGCACACTGTCAGCGGGGCTTCAGCACGGAGACTGAAATGGCACATGAGGACCAACCAGACGTAACACAAACACAGCAGCAGGACCAAACGTGACACACCTTAGACACACCTTAGACTAGCACAGCAGTTCTCTACATCGGGACTGACCACACACACACACAGACAAACACAAACATCACACAAAACCAGTACAGCACAATCCTCGCTGGATTGCCTTCGTGGCACAGGCACGCTGTACAAACAGGAGCTATTACCAAAAATGCAGTGTGGCCGGTTACAAAATACTTTTGTCAAAGTGAAGTACAGTGACAGGAAGGCTGCTGGCACCAGGCCATCCGCAGGCCAATCACAAGCCCCACTAGTGGGGGCTTGGCTGCTGAACTTGGCCCCAGCCCTCCCCCTTGCATATTTTTATGGAAAAAATGACAATAACAACAATATCTTTGTATGTTGTGACCTCAGGGGCCTGAATCACAAAACCAGATTCCTTGCTTAGCCAGAAAACTTGTCGGATTTTAAGGTACCCCCTGTTTAGAGTTTCTTTCTTCATTTTCATTTAGCAGAAACTCAAAGCAAAATAGTGCAAAATCGCAAATGAGCAAAATAGTCGTACATCAGACACTCCTCCCTCAAGTGCTGGACTCGGAAACTGACTTCCAAAGCTCAAAGCTGTCGCCCGAGCTTAACAGCTGGCCCAGCTTCTCCCTGGAACTTTTAAAACATTTGCAAAATAGACAATGGGGGAGCAGGGGGGAAGGGGCAGGGGGTGACAGTAATGTTAGCATGCAGAGAAGCCCAAACTGGAAGGTCAGGGGTGGAGTTATTGTTACTGGGGACACTGGCAGTATGAGGGCACTGAAGTTCCCCCAGGAAAACCCTGTGAGTCGCCGAGACTAAACCGATCATGCCTCTGGTTAAGTTAACTATTCTCCCTTATTCTGACGGGCTCAGGGAAAAAGTCACGACTGCAAGATACCTCAGCTTGTACACTAATGGTTTTCTGTGTTACCCAGTCACACAAGGGGGAAAGTGAACAAATGTGGGTTTTTTTGGAGGGGGGGAGTTGAGGAGAACCTCATCCATGTGAGCCTGCAGCAAACAAACGCAGAGATGAGCAGCTGGGCACAGAGAGACTGGTGTGCAGGGGGCAGAGAGAAGATGCCAACATGGCAGAGTGCAGAGGATGCAGCACAGAGACGTCCTCCGGCTCCAGGGGGCCACATCCAAGCCTTAATGTCAGCCCCTTATCTCATGTGGCTCGGGACACGCCGAGGTCATGAGCCACTGCCAAGGTTTACAGAAAAAAGAAAACAATTCCAGGCAGAAAAACTAATTCCAAGTGACAGTTATGACAAAGTCTGGGGAAAAACACTTCTTTCCTGTGTCCGATTTGGAGCACGATTGTAGCGTTAAGCTGGACTCAGGAGTCAGAAGCCTGCATGTGTATAAATATAAATATACATTTCAAAAGGTATTTTATATCATTAATGCCTTTGATTATTAATGTTTTCAAAAGAAGGTATTTTGCTTGCCTTCCTATAAGGACCTCCATCCACTGCAGTGTGACGGTTTCATATTTCTCTTTGTGATGAACATCCTGCCCCCCCACCCACCTCCGCCCAGTTCCCCCCCTCCCTCCATCCATATGCCTCCAGTTCAGCAGTCATATCTGATTGGAATGAGGCCATCGCTTTCATAAACGGTATTTTTTTTAGACCACTAGCAGAGGAACACGCACACATGCACAAACACACACACACACACACATACACGCACACACAGGTTTATAATTATATCTTTGTGGGGACTCTCCATTCATATTTATGGGGAAAACTCTAATCCAAACATGACAACCTTAACCCCTACCCAGCCCTAACCTTAACCATAAGTAACCAAATAAAATACGAGACTTTTAGCACTTTTAAGTTTTTGATTGCCTTCACGGATCTTTGTAGGGACCTGAAAATGGACAGCAGGAACGTCAAAATAACAAGTTTTTATCACATTATTGGAGATATTTGGTCCCAACAAAATAATATAAACCTAATTCATTCACGCACACACACACTCATGCACATGCACACACACACACACACACATCACTGTTGTGTGGATCTGCATCTGTCCTGCAGGAACTTACTGATGTGTCTCCAGACTGGATTTCAGATGAAGAGGATGAATGATTGAGGATAATTATGGTCATCTTCCACATAATAACAGATCACCGTGTCTTAACTGTGGAACATAGTGAATGTTGACCCAAGGTGTGTGACTGAAAAGCACAACACTGGCCCAGTTATTCCCACGCTGTGCATCCCAGTTTGGCAGTTTTCACCACACTCTGCCTCCAGTGATTGTGTCTTATGATGCTGTTGATCATGATATTGTGATTTTCTGGCTTCCTCTGTTCTGCTGTTTTTCTTCCCTGTGAGCACCTGCCAAAGGACCCCACCCACCCAGTTTAGAAACCCTGGGCTTGGTTACACATCAGATCTGTAGAGCTGCTGTCTCACACATTGTTCAGAACTGATCTTTCGTATCCAGTTCTCCTACACAGAGAACGCAATGGGCTATATGTCACTGCATAGGGAGATCACCTCATTTTCCTGAAAACTGATGATTGTAAGACATGCAGAGCCGGGTAGGTCATGCATTGGGGGCCTACAGGGTAATCTAGCGCCATGCTTTTTCATGCACAATGTAGCAACATTGAAAGGCTTCTTATGATAATAGGCTCTCTTTGCATCCCGACCTGATTGCAAGGTCATGTTGATCACACTGAAGATGACTTGTATGTGGGGTAAAATGTTACCACATGCTTCTTGCAAGCACATTAGGTTTTTGTTTTTTTTTTTTTGTTTTTTTTTTTTACCAGAGGTACATGAGCCGAGCTGCCACCCCCACCCTTGTGCGGGCACTTCTCTCCAGGGCTGTGGCGTTCCGTATAAAACATTAGCGGCCATTAGTCCTGCCTCATTTCCCCACATCTAGCCCCAGACCCAGTACTGCTGGCTCAATTAACATTCTTGTGTTCCTTTTCCCTGCAAAATTAGGTTACTTGCACAGATTCACGCTAATTTATTTGGAATCAGAGTCAACTTTATGCACCAAGAGCTATGCATATACAGAATTTGTCTCGGTTTGCTAGGTACTGCTTACAGAGCACACGCAGCATTATGTACAGCTTAACCACGTGTACAGTAAGGACATGAAGCTTGGCTGTTTTCTTTTCATTCCTCTCCACTGTTTTATTTAGTTCCTGTTGCTCTCTCTGTGTCTCACACTCTTCTCTTATCTTCCCATTCCTATAACTCCACAGGGGTCATTTGAGGTTATTTTCTGCATGCCTTTTGAAGGTCAGTTAGCATATCCCTCTGGGATGTTAACCCTCATTGTGCTTTTCCACTGACATGCAGGAACCGGACTGTACCTGAGCTGTACCACGAAGAGACTCTGGTTAAAGTGCAGTTCCAGCTGCAGAAGGGTCGGGTCGGTAAAGGCGTTGCTGGGTTTGGAGAACAACATAAAACCGAAGAGATGCTTATTCACTGTTAGCACATATTAATTCTTGATGTACACTGTGTAAATTTCCACTAGCACAGTGATTCTCAACATTTTTTACACCGTGACCCAATTTTTACTATGCCAGCTCAGTCGTGACCTTATATCAAGTATAGGTTTAAATTAAGGGTATGATCAAGCACGTAGTGCACTCTGCAATTTACACCAATCAACGGCTATCACACAAATCTTAATTTTAAATTAAGCGTTTGTGGTTTGGCTTCTTGAATAAACTAAGTGTTCACTAGTTTTGCTCTAAGCAGTTGCAGACCAAAGACCCGTTTATATAGTAAAATCCACTTATAACGGACTTCAAGGTACCTGGAAAAACAGTCCGTTATATCCAAAGTCTGTTATGTCCAGAGTTGCTGTATGGCCAGAACACAACTACAGGACACCATTTATTCATGCCACACCCCAGCAGACACACTTGTGCTATAGATTATTATATTGTACATGTAGTAATCCAACTTCACCTGACCAGATGCATGACTATTAATAATCCCGACTATGAATCTGCGCTGGATATCACCTGCATGCCACACGCCTTGTAGGCGGAGCCTGCATGTCCGTTATAGCGAAGAAAACTACAGCTAAAAGCGGCCCTGGGGACCAAATTGTTTGTCCGTTATAAGTGAAATTCTGTGATATGCGAGTCCACTATATCCGATACTTTTTCTGCATGTTCGTAAAGGCGCGCGGCCAGGACCAGCGGGCCTTGTCTGTTATAGACGATATTCCGTTATAAGCAAGTCCACTATAACGGGGTTTTACTGTATAGGTTAATTCTAGGATTGGAGCAGGGAAAACTGATTGTGGATCAGCATAGGGGCTTGCTGGTTTTCAAAATGCTTACATTTTCTGCAGGTTGAAAATCGCTGTATTTGTACGTCTGTGAGAATGGATATGTTATGTTGGCATGAATGCTAGCATTATGAATCCACTCTGCTCAGCCATTCTATAGTACTTTTTAAAGTAGTAGATAGGAAATAAATTTCGAGTTATGCATCAATACATCGCAATGTGTGCTATTTCTAATAATAAATAATATATGCCTTTTTTCCTTCAAAAAATCCATGCATATCGATGCAGATCACTAGTATCTCCATACAAATCGACCAGCTTTGTTTAGTCGGCCCTTCTAGTAAACTAGGCGATGTCAGCGTGGGTAAAGCTAGCTTACAACTCATATAATTTACAATGGAAAATTGTCAGTTTGTGGTCTTGGTTCTTGATGGTAATGGAAAAGCACCAAAAATCCAACATCAGAGCAGTAAAGACCCTCAGACCAGTGAAGATAGCAGCTCCTCAGTTAACAACAAAAGTCATCAAAATAATTCCACAAAAAACAATGGCCATTAGCCATTAATGCGGGAGCACACAAGCACTCAAATGCAGCCATCCCACTCATGATATCATCTCCCCTTACTTTGGAGGTCAACGTTGATCCACTCCATTCTCACTCATTTCAACACTACAATGTCACACACACCATAACCACCCTGCAATGATGCCTGGCTGAGAGAGCCTCCACAGATGGCTTACGAGAGGGTTAGTGCGAGCGCATTACCTGAACTTGCGTTTCACGGTGGCAGTTCCAGCTAAAGCCCAGTGTACATCGAGTCTCATGCTAACCAGCTTGTCAGTTGGTGAGGAATGAGCCTGCAGCATCTACTAGCAAGCTGGTCAAAGATGCTGAAGATGACAGTGCAAACACCAACATAGTGTCCCTTTCACTTGTGCAAACAGCACAGCATAAATACCATGCAAGCTTCTTCATTTAGATGTTATCATGTTGCACAAATTTTTGTTGCGCATATCATTTATCATAATTATATTCAAGGCTCATTATTATTTTAAAGGTAAATGGGGTATTTTCACAGAATTGAGAAATTCCATGTGAGGTCATTTCATAGCTAATATTACAACAGATGGCAATCAAGCCTCCATATTTAAGTACAACAAAGAGCTGAAAATGCCGGAGCCCTCCGGGGCCGGACTGGGACTGGCGTGAGAAGGCCGGGGCTCAGCAGCACGTGCTGGTTGTTCCCATGCGAACGCGAGGCTGTGTGCACCAGGAGAGGGAGCAGTATGCAAGCTCTGACAGAGTGTGTGAATGCTCATGACCACACGCTGAACTCAGAAGCCTCCCAGAGCTGAACCGGACACACGCCGCATGTTATGTCTGGGGCAATTCTGTGGGAGCAATGGGGTGGAAGGGGTTAATTAGGGGTCAGGGGTATTGTGATTAAAATTTCAACCCTTGTCACTCCCCACAGGAAGCGTGGTTAGAGGTAGACAGGAGAGGAGTGTGCCTCCCTACTCTTCTTTCAGACACTGAGATCAATGAGAAATATCTGGAATTACTGTTGTGTTCAGGTTCTGCTTTTCTCTCGTAGTTACGTCAGGTCCCGCCATTGCCTCTGCCCGTTACCTAGAAAGGGGCCCAAACAGGGGGGTTCCTTGTAATGGACCAGCACGTACAGTCAGTCTGGCTGGTCTATCTCAGTGCAGGGTGAGCAATCAAGTAAAGCCTGAGCAGTTCATAGGGCTGGGCCTGAAGATGGGCAGTCAGGATAAAATGGAGGGTGAGAGAGGAACACATGCAGATGCAGACAGCATCAACACAACAATAGCTATTCCATGCAGCATAAGGCACTAGGCTGGGGTGCACCCAGGATGGCATGTCAGTCCATTACAGAGCATATACACATTAGAGATCTATGCACTTTTTCAAATACAATTTGCCTAACTGCAAGCCCCTTGAAAGAATCTCACTTGGCTATTAGAGTGATCCTCTGAGTGCTGAAATTTGAGCCTAAGTGTGAGTACACCCTTAATTAGGGGTTATTTTACTATATTAATATGCATTAACTATGTACCTACGCATGTGTGACAGGTAGCATGTAATTCACTAAACAGCCCTCCTGTCAGGCAGGACATGCCTTGTACCCCCCCCCCTCACCATCACCTCTTCCATTGACATGATTGACATCATGGTTTTGTATGTATGGTGGGACTGTCTGGACAAAATTAGACAACAGAAATGAGTCCTACTGAGTGTATGCATGCTTGGGGTGTGTGTATACAGCATCATAAAGGGTCCTTGTGCTTCTCCAACGATCTCCTCCTATCCTGACATCCACTCCTCGACACAGCAGCCCAATCTACAGTTTGCAGGCATGAGAAATGCGGGTGTCTTGCTCTTCACATCCCCTTGCCTCCACCACTGTGCAGGGACTGTCAGTTACCTGACATGAGGACAACTGGAAAGTCAGGGAATCGCGAGACTTTTCCTGGGGAGGATTCACCGCATTGGTGCCCACTCGCTGTCAGACCCTGTTGGCTTAGTTGACTGATGGTAATTCTTCCACCTTCTTTCTCTTTGGCCGCCTGGTGAATGTGACATGGGAGGGGGTGGGGGGGGAGCGGGGCACCACAGATAGACAGGGATACAATACTGAGAGTGGCAGGTAGAGGATGGTGAGGGGAACACAATATCAATATTTCACTTTACCGCTGTGTGTGTCAGAGCTAATCTGCACATAGGGGGTCCATTCTGTACATAAGTAGGCAGGGAGAGATATGCAAATAAACCCAAGTGATGAGGGGAGAATGGTGGCCTCAGAGAGTCATTCTCTTTTGCGCTGGAAATGTCTTCAGTACTTTTGCAAAAAAGCCATTTCAAAAGTTTTGTACGTAGATGAATTGGAATCTGTTAAAACAAATCACAGCTGAAATGACATGAGAAGGTCTTTCATTACTGGTATGTTGTTTTTCACCACCAGTCGATTTAGCAAAGCATCAAATGTTTGACCTGGTCATGCAAAAACAATGTCAATGGCCCTTTGTGTTATCAATATTGAAGTTTCCCCTCTCAAAGGTCTCTGTTTGACTAAAAGACTCTGAATATTTTACTGGTGTTACAGGTAGGAAATACTGCGTAACGTTCTGTTCAAATTTCAAGATATGGTACCTCAAACCCTCCTTAAGTATCACATACCTGAAAAATAGCTTCATTTTAGTATTCATACAGAATATTCTCATAACTACAGTCATGTGTTGCATAATGATATTTTGGTCTAAGACAGACCACATATACAATGGTGGTCCCCTATGATTATAATGGAGCTGAAAAATTACCTAGTGACTTCCTAGCCGATGTAACGTCAGAGAGCAGTGCAGTGCTCCCATGTTTGGGGTGATGCTGGTGTAAACAGACTGTGCTGCCAGTCGTATAAAAGTATTTCACATACAAGTATGTGCGGTACATAATACTTGATAATGACAATAACAATGCCACTACTTATTGTTATGTAGGCTTGGTTCTTGGTTTGTGTATCTTGGTTTATGTAACTGCACGCTTTGACGTTCATACGATGACAAAATCACCTGACTATGCATTTCTCAGAAGGTATCTCATCGTTAAGCGGCATGTAACCGTAGTATGTTTTGGTACATATGCAACTCAGAAGGCTTCCAGGAGAGGGACTGATTAGCTGATGCATCAGAATGAAAATAGTTTAGCCTGAGTCCTCATGGATCTCAGCACATTCTATTTCCACCCTGAGAAAAAGGCAGCTGTGACACGCAATGTGAAAGCAGAGCATGGGGCTGTTTAAGGGGGGGGGGGGGGGGTGACAAAAAAAAAACAGCTTCACAGGAACGTGACTCCAAAAGCAACTTTGGAAAGGCTGCAAGAACAGGTTTTTCACTTGATAGCATTATGTTAAAATTAAACAAATCAGAAATCACAAGCGCAGCCAATGTGAAGACAGAATGTGAGTGTTTTAATCACACCCTAGCAAATCAAATGACTAATTAAAGAATGGCTCACATGCTAACTACTCTTAGAACAATTGTCTGTGCCAGTTACTTTATTCTGCAATATTAACCTTAAAGTTGCATTTAATTAAAGGAAAAATAAACATATTATGTTTTTGAAGCTTACAACAAAATTCTCAAATTGATATTTGACTTAGGGGCGGCGTGGTGGTGCAGTGGTTAGCACTGTTGCCTCACACCTCTGGAACCCAGGTTTGAGTCTCCGCCTGGGTCACATGTGTGTGGAGTTTGCATGTTCTCCCCATGTCGTTGTGGGATTTCCTCCAGGTACTCCGGTTTTCCCCCACAGTCCAAAGACATACTGAGGCTAATTAGAGTTACTAAATTGCATGTGTGAGTGTGCCCTGCAATGGGCTGGCCCCCCATCCTGGGTTGTTCCCTGACTTGTGCCCATAGCTTCCAGGATAAGCTCTGGAGTCCCTGCGACGCAGACCAATAAGCAGTTTGGAAAATGGAACTAATAAGAAGCGCCTAGGAAAGACTTCTGGACAAGTGTTCTTTGTGTGGTATAACAGGTGTATAAAATCTGACCTGAAGCTGTATAACACTCTGATTATAACTCAAAGTAACTCTTTAATATTTTCACACATGACATGGGGACTCTTTTCATTCCTGATAAGTACAACTAAGGGTAGGATATAGAAAAGGGCCCTAGTACTTTCAGCCTGGTGATCCAGCGTCCGTCGAGATTCAAATGGAGATGTGGGAGCAGGCCTGTGTAAGCACAGCTCCCGGTCGGCCGTAATGCACACCGCACGCCTCCTCTCCAATTCGCCCCTTATCGCCTTCCCGCTTGGAGATTTCTGATGGGTTATTGCCCAAAACCGATGTTTGCGGGTTTGTGTGTGCCGGGCTGAATTTCTGTGCGCATATCTGATTCTATTACATGTGGCATGTGTCTGTCCCCCCACCCCCATTCAGATCCTCCATCTCCTCCCCTTCTCGTTTCATGTCTACCCTGCTCCCACTCTCATTTTGCCTTATCAATCAAAAATATATTAACTGGAAACTCGGCCTCCATTACAGCTAGGATTCCGCAGACTTCTCCGATAAGCTGTCTCTCATTAATAAGCGCCATGCCTTCAAAGCACTAGTTCACTCCCCCCCCCATCCCCCATATATTTTACCCATCGTGGTACAATCTGACCCCAAGGACAGACAGAATGTCCTGTACAGGGCACATTATGACCATTATGAAGTTAAACAATATGAGGCAATAGAAAATGGCCTTTTCTGTATTTTTAGGTCAGCAAGCCAATCATCTTAAATTTTTCCCAGACTAGTGTAGCACAACCTATACTTAACCCAATGAACCAAAACATTATGACCCATGTTAAGTGAATAATGTTCACCGACTCATAAAAATGGTGTGTGTCAAGGCCTGGGCTATATTAGATGGCAAGCTAACATTCAGTCCAAAGCTTTGTCATGAAGGAGATGCTCTGACCCAGTCGTCTAGCCATAATGATCACATAGATCTTTATCCCTGCCCGTTACTTCTGCATTCAACATGTCAACTATGAGAATCGAATGTTAGGTTACCGTCTAATACATCCCAGACCTTGATATGCACCAGCTTTACTAGTCAACATCATTCCTCTCATGTGAGGCTAGTCATAACGTTTTGGCTTATTGGCATACATTTGAACTAATAACAAAACGTGTGAAGTATACAGGAATCTCACAATATCTCTCTCACTCACACACATACAGCTGTGAAGCAATTGGGCCTCTTTCGGTCTCACGCACACACCCGCACACATGGACGGGAAGTACCTAGGATTCACTCACGCTGGGTCTCACGTTCTGAGGCAGTACTCAGTAGGACAAGATTCAGATAAACTGCAATTGTCCTGTTAACAAGGGTCAGCAAACAGGAGACACAATTAGGTGTGGAGAGAGAGACATTGCTGGGAGGGTAGTGAAGGAGATGGACATGAAGATGGGAGAGCAGAATGAGTGAGAAGCAGGGGATTACAGAGTGGGTGGTGAAAGGAGCTGGGCATTTAGAGAAGAGGAGAGTATCTTGAGATGGATTGAGAGAGAGGCACTAGGAGAAAAATGGTGGGGAGGAATGGAGAAAAAGAGAAACTGGAGAAAGGCAGAGGAGAAAGAAAGAGGTTTTTTTTTTATTCAGCTCTCCTTCACTTTCTGTTCGAGTAACTCGGGAAGATAAGGCTAAAAGGGCCGTCAGTCAGCAGGAACAATCTGAACACTGTAAAGTGCCTATGCCGCCCGCCCCGCCCTGCTGCAGCCCACCCCGCCTCAGCCCCCTCCGACCGCGGCTCTCTCTGGCAAGCAACAGCACTCAAATTTCCCCAGATCCCGGCGCCGATACGGCCCCCTTCCTGCGGGGATGTCTCTCTGCGATCACCAGCCTCGGCTTTGAAGGGCCCCCAGAAATGCTTGCGCCGACGCAGTCACGCGTTCATTGGTCTGAGTCCGATTCACCTTCGAGGATGGAGCTAGAGATCCCCCATCTGCCAGATCCATTACATCTATTGCTCATAGAAGCTAGCACCATCAGTACAGCCTACAGGCCCTCCATCAGACTGAGGAACTGGGAAAAACAGTGGGTATGTCAATGTCATTTTAATGTGTTTTGCACAAACGCGACCAAAAAAGTCTCTAATTCAGCATTCAGAGAATAACAATTTGAGAACCACAAGACTATTCAGGTTAGCTGGTTAACCTGATTATTCCAGGGGACAAGTGGTATTTTTGCATAATAAGTTGGTGAAATTGTGCGTCCATATAGTAACGACAGTCATGGTCCTTCAGAATTTTGGTCGTGGTTATTTCTAAATTACTTCCAGGACTTTTTTTCAGTCACCATTCTTAGACCAAATTCCTTAATTATAGTGTCAAAATCAGGATTGTTCCCCTAGGGGAAGTGGGCCTCCCTATATTAGTTAAACAGTCAGCTGCAGAAGGTGAGGCCCCAGCAGTAACACAAACACCAGGCTGGAGCTTCTAAGCTGCCTCCTACTCTGAAGATCTTCAGCATTGCAGGAGCAGACTCACCTACCCGTGTTCACTCACCCGGGAGAGGGGTCCCATGGGAAGAGCCGGGCACTGGCACACCTGCTAGTCTGCCACCAACGATACTATCAGCAATCAGATCGATGCAGAAAGGGGCTGGACAGCCTTCATCAGCTACTCCATTAACGAAACCGGATATGTGTGTGTGAGAGAGATACGCAGTGGGAAGGCAATGTGCTGAAGGTACACAGGGGGGCAATGGAGCACCAGGTAGCCACACAGAATCACATATAATTACAGTGACTGCAGAAACACTGACCAGAGCATTCTGAATTTGCAGTAACTCAATCGTACTTCATTTTACACTACAAATACTTCAAACTCTAAGAAGGCCCGACCAAAAAAAGGCCTTGGTGATTAAAATTGTACATTCTAAATTCATTTTTAAATGTTCACCTAAAGACTTCAACACATTCTATACCAGATGAGAATAATAAGCTTTGTCGATATTTACTCAGAGTATACACGATGAGCCAAAACACATTTAGCATGTTTTGCCATTGTTCATTTGTTCAAATGTATACCAATAAGCCAAAACATTTTGACTAGCCTTATGTGAAGGTAGTAATAATGACAAGTAAACAACGCATGTCAAGATCTGGGCCATATTAGAATAAATTAACATTCAGTATTTGTAGTCAACATGTTGAGTGCACAAGAAATTGGCAGGATAAAGATCTGAGTGACTTTGACTGGGTCAGAGCATCTCTGCAATAGCAAGGCTTGAAGGGGCTCACGATGAGCTGTGGTGTGTATCTACTGAGAATGGTTCAACGAGAGAAAAAACATGATCCATCAACAGGGTGTTGGATGGCCAATACTTCTAGATTCAGGATGTGAACAAAGGCTCCCTGTGTGGTATGAACCAACAGAAGGGCACAAATAGCACATAATTTTGATAATGGCCACGGGAGTAATGTGTCAGGATGCACAGTACATTGAGGCTTGCTGCATAGCCGCAGGCCAATCAGAAAACCTATGCTAACCTGTCCACCATTGAAAACACTATAATGGACATCAGATCTGGTCCTTGCTACAATGGAAGGTTCCCTGGTGCTATGAATGCCATGTTCGATTTCATCATGCGGACGGCCAGCTATGTGTTGAGTATCTGTGGGATACGTTAGACCGACAAGTCCAATCCACAGCTACATAGCCCCATTGATAGCACGGATTATCGGTCATGACACACTAATCCCAGGAACATCAAGAAAATGATCTATTTGTGCCTCAATTGTCCTTCTGTTGGTTTGTGCCGCATGGGACAGCCTTCATTCCCATCATGTGCCCAACACCCTCTTGCTGGTTTGTGCTTTTCTCCCCTCAGACCTCCCTAACTAGGTACTCACCCCAGCTGACTGTGAGCACCTCAAAAACCTTGCAGAGATGCTCTGACCCAGTCGTCTGACGAAAATGATTTGGCCCTTGTCAGTCACTCAGATCTTTATCCCTGCCTATTTCTTTTGTATTCAACACATTAACTGTGAGTTCCAAATGTCAGTTTGCAGTCTTATCCCAGACCTTGACACCACCATTTTGACTCATTGTGTATATACAATATGAGGCTCAGTGAGCTAAGTCTGTGTGTGTGATCAGAAGGTCAACAGGTCGTGCCTGGCCTCGACACGTCCGCGGATACTTCAGCAAGGCCCTTCACCCCCAGCTCCCTGGGCACCACAACAGCTGACAGCCCATCACAGCCTAGCCTGCTCTCACCTACACGTTGCGGGAGGCGTAAAGAGAATTTCCTCATAGAGATCAATAAAATATCAATTATTAAAACTGTGGAAGATATGTGGGTATAGAGTTTGCTCGCAATTTGGTGATCTAGCATCTCTAAATTGTCTATAGCATATGATTCTGTGTCTGTGTGTGTGTCTGTGTGTGTTACAAATGACTGTCATCCCATCCAGTATGTCCCCAGGCTTGTAAGGCACTGCTGGGGAAAGGCTCCAAGCAACCCTGTATAAGCAGTTGAAAGATGGATGCATATTCATGTTGACTTTATTCTGTCAAATTCATTAAACACATTTCCATTAAAAAAACAAGAAACATTAACAGAAAGCATATTTTCATGAAAAACAGAGGCCATGAGAAGAGGGCAGAGACAGGAACAGCAGCCTGATTAGCATGAAGACCCGACTGCTTGTTCCCCGATGCTCATTCCCAATAACAGCAGACTTGTGTTCGTTATATGACCATCCAGCCAGCATACAGATCTATCTCCACTCCCTTTCTCCTCCTGCTCAAATCATCACAGGCAGAGCAGAGTCTCAACCACATAAAACATTACAATCAGTGACACATCATCAGACTGCAGCCACATCGAGGCCCCCCCTGCCTGTCATGTTACCCAAACAGCGTAGGACAGCCTGTCAGCTTAGACCACTCTTTCCTTTTAGTTATATTAACAGATTAATTTACATTCTCAATAGATACATCACAAATAAAACCCATCTTTAACATTAGTATAAATAACACACTGGCATTCTATAAAATGACAGACTAGTGGGTTGGAGTTGACATGATAAATCCAAATGAAGACCAGTGAAGAGACTATGCTCAGCCCTGCACATCTGCTCAGCCCTGCACATCTGCTCAGCCCTGCACATTTGCACCTCGGACGTCTGTGAATGGGAAAAATCACACAGTCCATTACATCCCTTCATCCCAATCCTTATACTGCCTCCTTACCACCCCTATACTATGAGGACATAAAGTATCAGTCATGTTGCACATCCCTGATTGATTTGCACATGCATTCAGGACTGTATCATTTTCTTGTGGGGGTCAAAAACATATCTTTTGAAGGTGAGGTAGATGCTGACTGGCTGTGAGTCTGCCTTGGCCTCGTCCTCTTTGGATGGTTCAGCCTTGCTTCCACCTTTGGCTTTCTTCTTGGAGGAGGACAGCAGCTGCTTGGTCTCTGCACGCAACCCCTCTGCAGGTTTGGGAATTGGGAGTGGACATGAAGGACACAGACACAGAGAGAACAAAGAAAATCACAGTCAGATACAGCAGCCCTCCCACCCTTTCACAAGGAGGATGGTAAGCAGTTGATCACTCAAAGGGACATTAACAGTACTGGTCTGGGTACATCCACAGTTATGAGTTGAACAGAAGTCTTGTTAATAATATTCGGGTCATATCCGGGCAGACAAAATAAAATTTAAGCATATTAATAAAAAAAAAGTTGATCTGACATCATTTCGTCTTTATTAATATTCGCAATTCAAAACACGATCAAGTTGAATTAATCGGCGAGTTCTAATCGCTCATGAAATGGGGACCAGGGGTCCCCAAATATTTTTCCTCAAGGGTCAAATTCCTTGAGCAACACAAAGTCAAGGTCAACTGCATCCAAAAAGTAGGAGGTCATGTGTCCCGACCATTGGCATGCAGAGACTTATAGAGGAGCAGAGGCAAAACTCTTGAACATTCCAGACATTTAACTAAAGTCCATCCTAAAACCATTTCTTGGACTATGTAATTATACCCATATTTGGTCATTCTGGTCACTGGAGTAGCCAATCAACTGAATGATTATTAAAATACTGAGCTAATGCAAAAATATTGATATTACACTTTGTATTATTTTTTTCAAGGCATCAATCTAATATCCTAATGAAAACCTAATATCTTGTCTTTAACAAAAAGAAAAAAATATTTCAGCTTACAAAATATAAACCAAATTGTTTTGTACCCTACATTCATTTTTGTAAGCTATTTCTGAATTTATAATAAAACTCAGCTCGCAGTCAAGTTTGAATATACGAATGACTTAGCAGTGTTAGGTTAATAGATTTTGATGATGCAAACAGAAGAGAAATTTCTGTCGGAATGTGGTATATAACGCTTCTTTGTTAGCTACAGTTAAAGAAATCTATTCTTGCTATCGACCTAGAAGAGGCTGAAGAACTTTCAGATGTTCAATATATAAATTACTGGTAACTAGGTGCTTGTTCCACTGTTAACATGTTTCAATACCTTTACGAGAACTGATTGCAGTTATAAGACCCACATAAAGCATTCGTTTTTGGGTTAACTTATTACGTTTCTCCAACTATACGTCATAAAACAGTTCACTTATTCACTAAAACCTCTTGTATAATTCACATAAATAATGCAACTTACTTCTCTGGTCATTTAATATGTCTATTCATATTTCAGTGAGTACCATTCATCCAGTTGGTTAAATTCAGTTGCACATATTACCTGCACTATCCAATCAAAATTCAGTCACACTGGAACGTCCCGATCTAGGAACACTGAACCCACTCAATGCATCATTAGCTGTATGCATTGTCCTATCCTTTCCTTTACAAAGATGAAGGAAGAAGCGAGGTCATGATGTAAAATTTAAAAATAAACTGTGTTCCAGATTCAACTGTGTTTCAGTCCTGATACGGACTAGAGTCCACTGCTGTAGACTAAGTATACTGTGTATGTAGACTGTAGACAGTATGTACATCACTGCCACAGAGAGGCATAAGCAGCTGTTTTTATAATATGCTGGTATTGTACCGTTTTCAAAAGTCTAGCACCGCATTTTTGCCAGTTAAGTTGAGGAGGTCTGTTAGAGTTTTCACCGGTGGCAGAAAGAGACCGGCTGGAACACACTTAGTGATACCTCACACCAGTCAGGACACAGTCCGAGGGCAAGAAAATCATGCGAAAGAGACCCCAAGAGGCCTTCATTTAAACTCCATGGGGCCTGGACAGTCCATTACAAAGAGACAATTTAATTTAACCCCTGCCCCCTCCGCTCTTTCATCTGCTTGAAAACACAAATAAAATAAAGCTAATTAATAATAATATTACAAAAAAAAAACATTCTGGTCTTTAAACAATAGGGGGGATGGGAAACAGAGTTATCTCTACTAAGAGAAACTGGCCTCAGATGAGACATTATGCATAAACAGGTTTAGGGTCTTTAAAAGACTGTCAGTTTAATACGCCTAATTAAACGATGACAAAAAGAAGACAGGATGTTTAAAATTAGGACAGTGACAGAGTGCCTACTTACAAATGCACAGCACACAACCTGCTGAGACAGCCAAAGGAGCATTTCAAAATACTCAAAATACCCTTTCTTAGTGTTATTTTTACTGATAAAATTCAGGTGACCTTTTCATAAAGCCAGTCTGCCCCCCCTCCCCCCCACCCAAGCCTAGGGAGCATAATAACAGCATCACCATGGTGTGAAGCTGCTTGGCCTAGAGACAGGGATGGACAAGGACAGGGGACCCATTGTTGAGAACAAGCCTCAAGAAGCATGGGGAGTCTTCTCTGTCCATGCCCCCCCACTTCAGAGACACACCTGATCTTGATCTTGTGACAGCAATGGAAAGCATTCAAAACAAAAACAGACCAGACCAGGGGGGAAGAAGAAAACAAAGAATGAACACCAAAATAAAAAGAGGGGGTCAGAGGAGTGAAAAGGGGGGATGGTGAGCCAGACCTCACCCGGCACACGGATCTTGAACTTGCCACTCTGGCCGAACCCCCCCTCGATGATACCGGTCTCCCCTGTAGACAGTGCCACCTTCAGACCCACGAAAAGCTGCAGGTTCGTCTCCTTCTTGAACAGGTTTCGGCCAATCACAGTGTAGTCGTCGGTCACCTGCGCAGGGAGACGGAGTGTTAGCAGTTCACCAGTGTCTTCGGGAACTGGTGTGGCGCAGAATCGAGCTGGATGCCCACAGTTTGGGGCGACTCGGCCTGGCAGCCTAGTGACCCCCTCCTCCTCCACTGACAATGTAACCTTGTGTGAGCGGTTCGGCTGTGTATATTGTGTATAGCTCGAAGGCACTAGTCAGGAGGGTCTGAATAATAACAGGAACAGTCACAGTCCCACTGGGACAGGCCCAGGGGCACAGAATGAACCCCCCCAAAGCCAGGCCCCCACGGTCCTGCCGGCAGTTTGTCGCCACTCCCTCTCCTCCTTCGCGTCTCCACGTCTGTTTGCCTTCGCTTCTAATCACGCCATCAGCAACGCCACATAACAGAAACACCGGGTCTTGCGTCATCTCTACTCCTCCTTCCTCATTCTCTCCATCATCCCCCCCTTTCCCCTTCTCCACTGCAGGTCATAATCACAGCGTCCCACTAAATTTTTCCATGGGGGAGGGGAGCAAACTGAAGAATGTAAATAATGTAATCTGTGAAATCTTAAAAATGGGGAAAATGTGAAGTAATATCTCCTAGAAGACATCAGAGATCCTATAGTGGCCCAACAGTTGGCCATAACAGGAAAAACGTGACTCGAATCACAGCTAAGGACATCAGTGAGCAGAGAGGGATGGGTGTCTGTGTCCTTTTCAGGAAGAACCATGTGACCTGATGGGTTTCGCATTCAGTGATTCTTACAAAACACAGAAAAGTGGCATCAGCAGGAGGAGGAATGAGGAGAAAGACCATAAAAGGGCAGGAGGAAGAGAGAAAGGAGCCAGGGGAGGCCGTGGGGGTCAGGGGGGTGAGCTGGGCAGGTCTGGCATGTATATCTGCACGCACCAACCCCAGAAGACACAGGCGGAATGCTCACCCTCTCCACCTGACCCTCCCGTTGCTTGGTCTTGTACAGCCAGAGGCGAGGAAGCGCGCTCTCTGCATAGCCCTTGTCCTCAAAGCCCTCCAGGAGTCGGCCGTGAAAGGCGAGCCGGCAGGTGTTGGCGTGGATGTCCGTGTCCAGCTTCGAACCAATCACAAGGCAAAGAGCAGGACATGTGACAGGCTTCTCAAACTCCAGCAATGTCCACTGTTCTGGGTGCGTGGATGCCCCCAATTTCCCAAGGGTATATTCCTCCTGAAAGAGGTACTCCCTCTCGAAATCGAAGGAGGTCTCTGTAGGGTCCGGAAGCAAGCCTGTTTCCTGGGACTGGGGACCACTAGGTTCTGAAGTTGAGGAAGAGGAGGGGAGCCCAAAGAAGGACGCCCTGGCCATGACAGTCTCGTGTCCCACGGAGATGTGGAACTTGCTGCGTGTAGCGAGTGTGCCCCGGAAATAGCCAATCTTGCGGACGGATACGATGGCGGCATGGAGGGTGTGCAAGGAGCCTGGGGAGCTCACCAGACCCCTCTCCAGGAGCTTGGGGTCGAACTGGGTCACGCAGACGCCCACTCGGTCCCCCTGTATAGCCCGGCTCACCGGGCGCCGGAACATCTGAATGGACTTCACTTTCCGGGTCACCTGGATGGGAGTGGAGAGCAGGAGAATACCACACATTAGGGACATGCACACCTAATACAGCAACAGTGTTAAAATGCATTACATGGTCCCTTCAGGCATACCAGTGGTACATTTCCGTTTCAGTTTTCAATATTACGCATAAAAGCAACTGCTTAAAACTGCTTAAAAGTTTAAACTGTTTGTTTTAAATTAAAATAAATCTTGTGTGCAAAATGCATTTAAAATAAATATAAAATATGATATATGGATGTGGGAGTTCTCGAGGGAAGCGAGGAAATTATATTTTAAAAAAAAGCTTTCTTTCTAACTTAAGCTCTTCATTGCCATCTATTGGTCAATAAGTGTATGCACATGTGCATAATTTTTACTAATGGTGCAGTCTACTATGTGTCAATACATCAAGGTATCTGCTTTAAATTGGCAGCCTTTGTTTCTCTGAACAGCAAACTGCCCCCAGCTCCTGGACTTCCTAAAGCAGGCTCACCATTGTTGTCAGGTATAAAGAGAATAATGGACACCAGAAAATCAAAACTGATATGGGCACAAGCACAGATGGCACATTCTGACATATTTTTACCTACAGGTCATCCCATCAATATATTTTCTACCATCCTTGCCCACCTGCCCTCTGCTCCTACTATACCCCCAACACCCTGTACACAATGGTACCTTCAAGGCTGGGATCTCCACCATGTCGTTTAGGGACAGCGCCCCCTGTAGCACAGTGCCTGTCATGACTGTACCCTGACCCCGGATGGAGAAACAGTGGTCCACAGCCATCAGCAGGGGGCCCGAGGGGTCTCTGCGAGGGAGGTAGGTCTGGGATTTCAGCAGCTTGAGCAACAGGACAGCAAATGGGGGGGGGGTCAATTAGGGACAAACAAACAGCAATATGGAAGTAGAGTTTAAATGCGCTAGGATGGACTAATCGTGGTTCATATTTATATTGTAAATGCATATGCATATACAGGCAGCCTTCACAGTCTATCCTCACCTCAATCAGTGTAGATATTCCCTGGGGCTGCTCTGTTTCTGCTGCCTCAGGCCCCCCAGGCTTTGCTGCTACTGCAATCACTGGCACATCCTTGAATCTACCAGATAATAAATTCATCATCTACTGTGACAATGTTTTTTAAAAACACACATAGTGTCGTGCCATGTGTATGTGCCTTATGATAAACTGGCATCTCAATTGGAGCATACTCAAGCCTTCACTCATATGCTGTCTGAAATAGCCTCCAGGCCCCCAGTGAGCCTAACCAGGATAAGCAGTTAGAAAACAGATAGTAGACATACATTTACATGTGTACACAAATGGAGTGTGTACGTGCTGTATATTCACACCCAGACACACATAGCAAAGAGAGAAATGCATGGACAGAATGACACTTCTCTCCATGGGCCCACACCTGGTGCTCTCTAGGGTCTTGTGCATCCTCTTAGTCATCTTGTCTATGACAGCCTGTCTCTTCTCGGGGGCCAGCAGGTCTGTCTTATTGAGGATGACCACCATGCGTGAACAGGTGAGCTCTCCAATCAGAAGGCACTCGGCAGTCTGTGTCTGCAGGCCTTTCACCACGTCCACCACCAGAAGCATCAGGTCAATGATCTGGGCACCTGTAGGTGTAGACAAGAGCGCTGAAATCCATGTAGACGCCTAGATCCCGATGTACAGAGACAGCAGGAAAGTCTTGCTATGTTTGACGTGTCAGCTTCCTGGTAACACACCTATTCCCACAGAGGGCAAATGGAAAGTGTCAAAAATGCAGCTTTTAGCAGCACAAAGCTCACCCTCTGGTGATACAGGGTGGGCATAGAGAGGATGCATAACAGAGCCAAATGCAATCTGGCATGGGGGCAATAATGGGGGGTGGGGGGTGGAGGGTGATGCCGGTGCTAAAGAAAAAAAAATGCAACATCAGACCATTGTTGTACATACTTTTTTTAAAGTTATTGTTTATTGATGGCACATTCCATATCTGTCAATAGAGGGAAACACTTATATGATAAAGACTAGTTATTTTTTGGTTATAGATGATTTTTTTTTTTTAATGGTCGCTAAATTAAGTCCTCAGTAGTGTGCTTGTCTCCAGTGCTCCACACAAATGCCCCAACAGCCTAACTGCACTGCACACAGCGTAACTGTGTATGTGACGCAGCCTAACTTACCGGGTTTGTTCTGGGAAGACAGTCTCTCCCAGTGTGCGACCCCCATTCACATACGAAATCCATTAATGAGTAAAAACAACATGGAATAGATTCATTTTCATTCCCACTCAATCCATAATGGGGCTGCATGCTCACAACCTGAAAACCTAAGTGGATTTCAGTGTGTATGAATAAGGTATCAGAGGGTGAGGAGAGAGATGCATTGTTACCCCCCACCTAACAAAATGCCTGACCCTTTACCTACTTATTCTGCCTCTCTTTTCCTTGAAAAAAACCTAAGAATGTTCATTTTATTAGTGCCTTACAAGAGCATCTGTGAAATGAAAACGTATTATACCCTATTACTGCCATTACCCAGCTGAATTCTGCAATGCATGCACAAGGGGTGGGGACAAGTATCGAGCTTCCAAAATTACATGACTAATTGGCCAGTTGGATGGATGTTTTTTGCTGTGAAAACTTTCGGTGTGAAGGCTGACGGAGAAATGTCAGCAGTGGAAACACTGAAATGACAGCATTACTGCTGGTTCTGTGTTGGTTAAAGGGCCTGGTGTGTGATGTAGGGAGAGCCTGAACTGAGGTTACACACTAACAGTGTCCAGGAAAAGAAGCACAAGACAACTTATCACAAGCCATGGACGAGGATGGAAGGTTTTTAATGTGTTTTAATAAATGCTATTTTTGTTTATAACAAAATCTATACATTAATGTTAAGAAAAATATCATGCCTGCATTTTAGCTCTGTATTTTCTGTATTCATACATACAGCTTTTCATAAAGTAATAACCATAACACACCATGGTATTTTTCACCAATTACAAACCAGCTGCTTAAAATTATTTGACAGCAGTTTGCACTGTAAGTTGCTGTCACCCGCTGGTGAGAATCGGCATTCTCAATAGTTTCAACTGTACTTTCTCAGGGTACGTTTACGGCATATATTTCCACAGAATTCACTTCACTGTAAAGCCAGTTATAAACACCAGGCGGACTGGTATTACGGCTGTATATGGCGCATTTACAGGAAACGTCCCTGGCGCCACCAATATGACTTGTATAAAACGTGAACTAAAAGTCTAAAGTCCAGTTTCCCACTTTTCAACCAACACACACGATTCACGCTAAAGCTCAAGAAGCCGTGTTGTGACCTTGTTATTGAGAGCGAGTCACAAACAGGTCAGCAACCCTTTTTAGAAATTAAATTCAGGTCTGTCATAAACAACATATAACTAAAAGGGACGCCATGTGAGAACTATGTCCCACTGAGCCCATACCTCCAATGATGGTTCGAATCAACGATGCATGGCCCGGACAGTCCACCAGGGTGAACTGCAGGTTGTCATAGTCCCTGCACCCGCTCTCCTCACGCAGGTGGTCGGGCAGGTCCACGGTGAAGGAGGAGAAGCCCAAGTCTAGCGTTATGCCCCTCTCCCGGGACTGGGGGTTCTTGTCAAAGGCGGCTGTGGACGCAGTACTACTAAGCGCTTTAGCTAGAGACGTCTTACCACTGTCCACATGTCCCAGTACCCCAACGTTAAAATTAAGGGTCCGACAGGCATCCCCCGTACCTGCGTCCGACATGGCTGCTATAGACAAGAAACCAAGAAACTTAAAAGAAACAGTCGCAAGTGCGAGTAACAAAGTGCGCTTCCCGTGTAACCAGAAAAAGATCCCCGAGAACATTTCCCGAAGAATCGTTCCCACCGCGTCGAAACGCAGTATTCTGAAGGTTGCACTGAGGATATTCTTGTTACCGAAGACTAAAACTATATGAAAACATAGACTGAAATAACATAAGATACGAGTACAAATGAAAAAAAAAACTACTACTATATAACTGTTGTTCCGACCATTATAAATACTGCTTCTGAAACTAACAGAAATTAAATAAAAACCAACCTGAAATACTCAAAGATTTAAACACTCGTTAGCTAAAGTAATAATTTTCTAGCTACTATTTCAGATTCACTAACGTGAGGAATGTTATTTGGAATTGTTTCATTTCTGACCGGTCCAAAAATCAAGCGGCCCACCGGGAAATCTCCCGAATCTCCCGATTAGCCACTCTGGGTCTGCTGGATACTTCATCCTACCAGAGAAGAAACTGAGGCAGTATGACTTAAATTGCAGGCTGGACACTAGAGCTGTCTTCTCTCTTCAGTATGAAAGCTACTCAGTGCGGTTACTTTCTCTCTGAATGCGTTTCATTCCAGTTCAGCTGCATTTCCATGCTGATTGGGAAAATTAGGCAAAATTTTTCTAACTGTGTTGCACTTGCATTTTCAGTATTTTTGATAGAAAATAAGGTATTTTTTCAGGAAACAAAAGACCTCTGGTGGTTACACGTTTTGTTCATGAAAATTTCATCGTTTGAATATTGCAACTGTTTTCATTAATTTTTTCATCACTTTAGATAGGATTTTATGCTATTCTCTGCAGCCCTATTTTTGAAGAAATCTCAAACTTTCACTGTGATGACGTTTTAAGTGGGTCTTGTTCTAAATATTTTCTGAGGTAAAAGTTTGTTCTAACATGTACTTTCTGTTTGGCAGTCCTCTTCACTGAGTGTAAAAGATTCTGTAACGCGAGTCACAAAAAAGTACAAGTTTTCTCACAAAAAAGAAGCCTATGCTAGTAGCAAACTGACAGTGATATATCTGCATCCCTAGCCCTTACTGGTTATGGGAAAACCAGCAGCAGGCCTGGTGTCCCCTCTTAGATAAGTTATTGGGCACTGAATATCTGTAACGCGAGTCACATGTAACGCGAGTCACAATGTTTCAACTGCACTTCATACTGATTTCTTTAATTGTTTCAATCATAATAGCTTTATAGTAGTTTCTAAGATAAACTACAGATGGAAGCACTTTCTTTTACCCACAATTCATCTCGCTTCTTGTTTGTTCTGAAGCCACACCTCATAAACAACAGCAAAAGAAATTAAACCCGACTTCATCTTGAATTTCAGGTATGTTTAAGGAATTTTTTACATTATACTTTTAAGTTTTAAATACTGAAAACTATATAGACTTACTTAATACTAAAGAAAAGCAAATTAAGGTAAACAAAGGCCTGTTATTGAGGTCTCTAAGTATGACTACACATCCATTATCTACATGAACATGAATACAGAGTGATGCATTCTGTTACTGCCTGCAGAATAAGGCTGTGTGTTTTTATCTTATCTTAAACTTATCTTAAACACAGATAAATTTATTTAAAAAACACTGGATTTTCTTTGCTACATCACACGGGAAGGGCCCTGTCGATGGCATTGGTGGGGCAGTGAAACGGGTGGTATGGAATGCAGTGAGAAATACAAAAGCTATTGTCACAAATGCTTCTACCTTCACTGAGGCAGCCAGGGCAAGCAATGTCCAAGTCATTGAAATGAAGACCTCCGACATTGATGTGATCAACAGTGAACTGGGGATAGAAGAGGTATTTACAAATGCTCCCCCAGTTCCTGGCATTGCAAATGTTCACTGCATGAAGTTGGTTAATGGGGAAGCCACCTATTACACCCTCTCTTCAGATGCAGTATTTAATGCTGCTGAACCTTGTGCTGAATCAGATTCAATACTAAGTGAGAGAGGATTAAATACCGACTCTGGAGAGAAGGCTGACACAAACGTCAGAGAAGCCAGTTCTGAAAATACATGTATATGTTCTAGGTGGGTGACTGGTTTGGTGTAGAATATGATGGGAAGGTTTACCCAGGGGAGGTAAAATGTATTGACAATGGTGAATACCAAGTTTCTGTAATGACACAAGCTGGCAAATTTTGGAAATGGCCTGTGAAACCAGACGAGATATTTTACACCCATGACAAACTGGTGAGAAGACTGAAGCCCCCTTTTACTGTTAACAACCGCGGTCACTTTGGTTTTGCTGATTTTAATTCGTAGTGGTCTCTTGCAAGACGTCTGAAGAAAAAGAGTAGACTTCAGCATTGCATAAATACTTATACAAGTATTATATTTAGAAATCAGCAGTACATGTATGACTTGATCTATTTAGTAGGTAAATCATGTACACTAGATTCAGGAAACAAAGGGTTAATGCTTATTTTGATCACCTGGAAATTTGCTAGGTCAGAGATTAGTGTAAAATAAAAAATGCTTTTCATGTGGTGACTCAAGTGAACTTTTCCAGTTATAGGAAAAATGTAACGTGAGTCACGGTAACACGAGTCACACCAATTCTGCAAGTCCCCAAGAATATTTAGGGAGAAGTATTTTCTATTCCATCTTAATATAAGAGCCTAATGTGTTTCTAATGCTTTACAAATATTCCTTTGTTCCAGTCATTTACCATTGAAGGAGACTTTTTTTAAATGTTGACTTAGTTTTTTGCCCTTTTCTTTTCGTGTAACGTGAGTCACACTGTAATTAGAAGTAATTAAAAGACTACTTAAAGACTTATCTTACTTTTTGTTTATGTCATTTCACACCCATTGCCAATTGGCACATGCATGCAAGAAGTGGTGTATACAAATGTATATGTGTGGGCGGTACACAAAACAATAACTTGAAAACAGACCGAAAAATGTAACGCAAGTCACATGGAAATGCCCTGTAGGTATGCTGCCTGGTATCAATAAATTGCCCATAGTATGTGAGTGTATATATGTCCTTCAGTGGACTAGCAACCTGTCCAGGGCACACTCCTTATTTTTCCCAATGCCAGTGTTTCCCAACCTGCCTGAAGGCAGCATCCATCCATCCATCCATCCATCCATCCAACTAATGACTGCTTATCCTGTTCGACATAATTGCGGGGATCCTGTAGCCCAGTGTTTCTCAAACATGCCCTTGAGGATTTCTAGATTCCCTCCCAACTCCCTGCCAGACAGCAAAAAACATGCACTATCTGGGGGTCCTCAATGACCAGGTTGGGAAACACTCCCCTGCCGCGAATAAGCTACTGCAGGGGTGGGCAGTCTTACCCAGAACGGGCCATGGTGGATGTGGGTTTTTGCTGCAGCTCCCGCATTAGATTACTAATTCGAGGACTAATTGGGCGAAGAGTCCCCACATCTGGGTTTGAACATCTGACTTAAATGATATCCCAAAAACCAGCACACACACTCTCCCTTTGTGGATATGATTACAAACAAACAAATCGCCCCAAAGCAGCACCACTAGGTGGCACAGAGGACAGAAGGGGAGGCGGCAGAAGCCATCTTGTGAACATAGTAAATCTGAAATATAGAAAACTTCACAGGAACTCTCAGGATATTTTATTGATAGCAGTCAGGTAGCCGGTCAGTGAAATTTATAGAGAGCGAACGACTCCCTGCCTCCCCATGGCAAAATTTATCGTGGGCATATTTATTGTTGAGGAATTTAATTGTATAAATTAATATAATTTCTGGGCAGTGGTGGAACATGAAAGAACAGGCAAAGATCTGGTGGACCAGAGTACCTTAAGACAAGTTACATAAAGTTGGGCTGTTTTCTGGAGAGATGGGGAGAGTGTGTAGGGTAGTCATGGGTGGTATTATGGTAATATTTTCAACCTTGTATAGGACAAACAGTTTCAGAGAATGGATGGATGGGATCTTCCCATACTGCATGAATATAGGAGAATAGCGTCGCTTTTGAAAATACTGTTTAAATACCATATACTGCAGTATGATGTAGGGACAGTATGAAGAACTAGATAATGCCCAAGCCTACTGTATAAGTCCATTCATGAAATTCCTTTGCTACTAAATATTTCACGGTCAACTGTTAGTAGTATCATAACAAAGTGGAAGCAATTGGAAACAACAGCAGCTTAGCCATGCAGTGGTAGTCCACGTAAAATCTCAGAGCGAGGACAATGCATGCTGAGGTGCACAGTCAATAGCTACAGAGCTCCAAACTTTGTGTGGCCTTCAAATTAGCTCAAGAACAGTGTGTAGAAAACGTCATGGAATGGGTTTTCATGGCCGAGCAGCTGCATACAAACATTACATCATAAAGTGCAATGCAAAGTGTTTGATACAGTGGTGTAAAGCATGCAGTGGAGATGTGTTCTCTGGAGTGACGAATTACGCTTCTCTTTCTGCCAATTCGATGGATGAGTCTGGGTTTGGCGGTTACCAAGAGAATGCTACTTGCCTGACTGCATTGTGTAAAGTGTAAAGTTTGGTGAAGGGGGGACTGTGGTGTGGGGTTATTTTTCAGGGCTTGGGCTTGGCACCTTAGTTCCAGTGAAAGTACCTCTTAATGCTGCAGCATTCAAAGCCATTTTTGAAAATTTCATGCGAATGGCCCCTTCTTGTTCCAACATGACTGCGCACCAGCGCACAAAGCAAGGTCCATAAGGACATAGATGAGTGAGTCTAGTGTGGAGGAACTTGACTGGCCTGCACAGAGCCCTAATGATAGAACACCCTTTGGATGAATTAGAGTGGAGACTGCTAGCCAGGCCTTCTCGTCCAATATCAGTGCTTGACCACACAAATGCTCTCCTGGTAGAATGGTCAAAAATTCCCATAAACACACTTCTAAACCTTTGCACATTTGAGCCTTCCCAGAAGAGTTGAAGCTGTTATAACTGCAAAGGATGGGCCAACTTCATGTTAAAACCTATGTATTAAGAATGGGATGTCACTAAAGTTCATGTGTTTTTAAAGGCAGGTGTCCCAATACTTTTGGCAATATAATGTATTTACATTTATATTTGTATGTTTACACATACATGAAATACACTGTTGTTGTTCTCATGGCATCTAATTTTATTTTAAAAATGTATTACTGAATACATAAAATGGTTAAAAACAGTTGTTGACAAAGTTAACATTAACATGCTCTGTTGGATGAATGTAGTCTTTTCTGGTAACTCTCATTAGATAGCGTCTGTGACCTACATGGGGACAAACATGGACTTTAATACTAATAACAGTCAAACAAATACAAAAATACACAGTGACTATAGCATGATCCATCTGTCCTTCTCTTTCTCCATGTCTTTCTTTCTTTCTTTCTCTGAAAGACAGGAACAAGCTGTTCTCTGTTCTTCACTTCCCGAAGACGCTGGAAGGTGGAGCTTGGTTCTGGCTTCTAAGGGCCGTCTCTGTGCCAGAACGCACCCCACTGAACACCGATGGGGCCACTTTTCCCATGCGCTCTGCAGATGACCAGGCAGTCCAATGAGCAGCAGGCAATGAGAAAAACAGCCAATATTATTGCTCCCAAAACTTCACTGCGATGATTTTGTTTGTTTATGCTGACTCTACCGAGTACCTCAAGCTTACTGCATGTCATTAACTAATAACAACCCCCACATATATTGCAGTATTTCCTCATCTGTTTCCGCCCCACAAATGGAGCCAAGACAGACAGGCATCACGCCCAGAATCTGACCGCTACAGCCTTTAGACCATCTTCCAGTGGAAACTGAATCCCCCGTAGGTCTCATTCTCTGTCTCAGTCTCATTTTTATGCTACTTACTTTATGCCCAACTGTGTTGCATTTTATCTCTTTGTACATTTACTGTTATATTATGATTCTTGTTTGGTTTTGAATTTTGTTCGCTGGGTTCTTGAATATCAAAAAATTTGCGAAATCACTATTTTTGTCAATTTATTCTTTATAAATAATGACTCCCATATATTATTGTGTTTTCAGAGAAGTGCCACTAACCTTGCACATTTCAGACTATCAAATCACAGACTCTATTGCTATGACTTAATATTCTTGTTAAGGCAACCAATGTGCTGTTCTGTGGGCCTTATTATATCACTGCATATATCCTCCAGCACTTGGATACCCTTTCATGAGAATTCCCAAGGATAAAAAATATCAAAAGCCAGCTCACCGCATTCCACCATCACCTCATAGGTCTTGCTCTTTACTTCACCCTTTATGCCCAGCTTGCTTCTGGCTCCTTTCAGGTCCTCCTCCTTCATCGGGGGCCGCTTTTTCTTTTTCACTTCACCAGACTATGAGAAGGAAGGGAAAATCCAGCAATTGTTCTGGTGACTTATTTCTCATCACCATCTAAACAGATGACATCCTGAAGGCTGAAGGATGTTCTGACTGAACACAACAAGAAGTTTAGAACAATGTCCACTGTGTTCTTTTACTTTGTAAGCCACAATTCCAAACCAAGAAACGGTCTCTAACCTTCCCTGATCAAGGTGATTTCTTTCTCTCTCTTGAAGTATCATCTTTGGCATGCACAAACTTACACTCCAATGGGGGGGCTCACCTGGGACATAATGTTTAGATTCTGGTTTACAATCCTTGGAATGAACAAAAACCAGGGAAAATTCCAACGGTGGCTTGGACTACTAAAGATCTCTTGTTGTTTCAGTCCTATTTGTACCCTGCAGCTCTCTCAGCGGGTGAGTAAGTGGGCTCCCCTCTCTGTTGTCATGGTGTATTATTAGGAACGACGTGACAGATTGTACAGCTGTTTTCTGGTTAACGATCTTCGAAGGAACAGCTGAAAGGGGTAAAAACAGCAACCACTCAGCCTTACTGTGTTTCCAGTGTCTTACAACTTTCACATAAGAAAAAGGAAGTAGAAATTAGGGTACAGAATGAAAGGACTCCAAATACAGTTATACAGTTAGACACAAAGGCGAAGGAGAGATTTTTATTTTTTTTGGATGGGGGTGTGGAATGAATGAAGCCAAAACAAAACTTCTGACCCAGCAAGAAAAGTCATCTGTGATGCATGTTTCCTTATGAATGAAAACTGGTGCTAATGATTCAATGCCATTTCGTAATGACATTCGCTGGTATGCTAAGGAAGCAAAAACTTTTACTGTATAAAATGGTTTCATGAACTCTGTGTCTCTGCACGTAGAATGAAAAAAACAAACTGATGAATACCATTTTAAAATAGAGACAACACGGAACCTGATTTGGGTAGAGGAAGTAAGATATTTGCCATATGATATCTCGTTTCAGTGTTAGAAGTGCCTTTATGACATGCTGACCAACTTAAAATAGCATGTGAGATTATACCTTTACCACTTTCAAGGCTTGCCATCTAAAAAAATCTAATGACCCCCCTCTGAGCTGAAGAGTCAAACCTATGAATACATTTTGATCTATTGTGTCACAGCAACAAATAATCCCCCAGTCACCATTGACCACTGAAATCCCCTTGATTAATCAGAGAACTTGCACGTCAGTCCATGAGTGTGAAATGCACACTGTTGTAATCCCTAGTAATAGTCATTGAACCAAAGCACTTCACTGATTATTTATTAACCCAGTAGTACAAAGATCAGTATAGGCACAGTTAATAATACTCATGACATTTTTTTTTGTTTGTTGGCATTCATGGTTATCATTATTCTATTCTTTGTTGATTTATATTATCCAATTGACTGCCTGTACTGTCCATAATCCAGGGGACCACTTATTATTGTTTGCTACATAATTATATTTCTAATCCCTCCCAGTCTACTTGTTCACACCAGGACACAAAGATTCTATTTGCTGTGTCCTTGGTCCGATAAACTGGACTTGCAGAATCCACTTTGAAGTGCAATCTGTGCATTGTCATTAAAGGCTCCCTATGGTCCATAATATAGTAATTTATTAATGATTATTAATATCTTGCTGTTGCCTAGGTAATGTATCTGAGTAATGAATGAGCTGTGTATTAACACTGACATCCTTGTGGCTGCCCTTCGGAGATCTTGCAATTGTTTAATAGCTGTTTTTTTTTTGGAGTGCTGATCCCGGTTATTGCAAGTACCACTGTGTCTACTGCAGGGTGGAGAGGTAATTTTTGTAAGACTTGAGAGATGTGTCGGAAAGTTACCCCTGGAAAGGTGTCAACCTGAACATTAGGATTTGAAATTTCAGATATTCGGCTTAAATTAGCATCTCCAATGAAAACCGTTGGTTTGTGGACCTTCAGAGACCACTCTGTACTCATTTTACCTGTATTTAGATGTCTATGTGGTCATCTTGTTTTTGACTTCCCGAGGTCCACAAAATTTTCCTCCGATGTAATGGCAGAGAAACAGTCTACAAATTCCCTGCTGGGGGACTGTGGTTTGTACAGTACTGTCCTTGCTGCTGTTTGTGTAGGGGAAGACTCAGGTTGGGCTTTAGGTGGGAGATGTATTCCCTTTCCCTGCCACTTCATCATTGCCACTTCATCCCCTAAAAGCATCTCTACCCTTCAGAGTTAGATTCTGGGGTAGGGGAACCCTGGATTTTTTAATTGGCCAAAAACCCTAATACTGCACATTATCTACCAGGTGGCGACTTTAATTTTTTACACACACAGCATATCTGGGTATGGTTTGCCTAATTATCAAATGCGTAATTATACTTAGCAAAGCTGGTGCTTAGGTGCACTGGCCTGCCATCTGGTGCCCACCCTTTCCCCTTCCATCCCACTGACATGCCTGCCAACAATTGGCTGACCGTCAGTTGCGTAGTGAGGCTTTGACTGTCGTTGGCAGTTTTTGTTGAAGTTGCCTATGGTTAGACCTCTATGTAAGTAGGGTTAAGGTAATGCAAGAGGGCGGTGCAATGGGTGTGACCTCGTGCATAGGCGCCACGCATGCGAAGGAAGGCCGTAACTCACGCCGTTTCCGAGTTATTCAAAAAAGTAAAATGTTGTAGCTTCTTTTCAATATTGCCTATTTTCACGATAGTTGCAACACTTGACTCTACTCATCAAGTAGGACCTGACGAACTTTGTTTCTAATCTCTAGGACATTCCTAGGTTGAGATATGCCCACTTCCTATTTTGATGCTAATATGCTAACATGCTTGTAGTTTTTTTTGTACATTACCTATTTTGATGCTAGTTTCATCTCTTGACTCTACTCATCAAGCCGGATCTGAGGAACTTTGCTTCTAGTGTCTACGACAATCCTAGGCTGAGATACACCCACTTCCTGTTTTGATGCTAATATGCTAACATGCTTGTAGCTTATTTTGTACATTTCCTATTTTGTCGCTAGTTGCATCACTTGACTCTACTCATTAAGATGGATCTGAGGAACTTTGCTTCTAGTGTCTATGACATTCCTAGGCTGAGATACACCCACTTCCGGTTTTGATGCTAACATGCTAACATGCTAAGTTTTGAGAAGTGCAGATTCTGAATCTGGGAGGCGCAGTACGCCTAGATCCAAAGATTCAGCCTGATCTGAGCATGCTAAAGCATTTTACATGCTAACCTGCTAATATGCTAATTTGGAAGAAGACTCGGCTTCGGCATTGGCTTATCTTCCTTGCTCTCCTCTCTCTATTTGACTATCCCTGCCGGCCCCTGGAGGATGGGCTTCCCCTTTGAGTCTGGTCCCTCTCAAGGTTTCTTCCTTCTAGGGAGTTTTTCCTTGCCACTGTCGCCTATGGCTTACTCACTGGGGGCTTTGGGTGAGGATACTGTAAAGCGCTTTGAGACAATGTAATGTTGTGATAATGCGCTATATAAAAATAAATTTGTTGTTGTTGTTGTTGTATGCTAACCTGCTAATATGCTAACCTGCTAATATGCTAACATGGTAAGTTTTGAGAGAAGTTCAGAATCTGAATCTAGGTTGCGCAATATGCCTAGATCCAACGTTTCAGCCTAATCTGAGCATGCTAAAGCGTTTTACATGGTAACCTGTTAACCTGCTAATATGCTATTATGCTAACCTACTAATATGTTAACCTGCTAACATGGTAAGTTTTGAGATAAGTTCAGAATCTGAATCTAGGTTGCGCAATATGCCTAGAACCAACGTTTCAGTCTGATCTGAGTACGCCAAGGCATTTTACATGCTAACAGGCTAGCATGCTAATTTTTGAAATAGCTAATATGCTTGTAGCTTTTTTTGTACATTTCCTATTTTGACGCTAGTTTCATCGCTTGATTCTACTCATTATTTTTAATCTCTAGGACATTCCTAGGCTGATATGCCCACTTCCTGTTTTTATGCTAATATGCTAACATGCTTGTAGCTTTTTTTGTACATTGCCGATTTTGACGATAGTTCCATAACTTGATTCTACTCATTAAGACGGATCTGAGGAATTTTGTTTCTAGTGTCTACGACATTCCTAGGCTGATACACACCCACTTCCGGTTTTGATGCTAACATGGTAACATGCTAAGTTTTGAGAACTGCGGATTCTGAATCTGGGAGGCGCAGTACGCCTAGATCCAAAGATTCAGCCTGATCTGAGCATGCTAAAGCATTTTACATGCTAACCTGCTAACATGCTAATATGCTAACATGCTAACCAGCTAACATGCTAACATGCTAAGTTTTGAGAAGTTCAGAATCTGAATCTAGGTTGCGCAATATGCCTTGATCCAACGTTTCGGCCTGATCTGAGCATGCCAAGGCATTTTACATGCTAACAGGCTAGCATGCAAATTTTTGAAATAGCTAAAATGCTTGTAGCTTTTATTGTACATTTCCTATTTTGACGCGAGTTGCATTGCTTGACTCTACTCATTTAGACGGATCTGAGTAACTTTGTTTCTAATCTCTAGGACATTCCTAGGCTGAGATATGCCCACTTCCTGTTTTGATGCTAATATGCTAACATGCTTGTAGCTTTTTTGTACATTGGCGATTTTGAGGCTAGTTTCATTACTTGACTCTAGTCAGTAAGACGGATATCATGAACTTTGTTTCTAGTGTCTACGACATTCCTAGGCTGAGTTACGCCCACTTCCGGTTTTGATGCTAACATGATTGTAGTTTTTTCTGTACATTGCCTGTTTTGATGCTAGTTTTATGTCTTTACTCTACTTATCAACTCTAATCTGAGGAACTTTGTTTCTAGTGTCGACGACATTCCTAGGCTGAGTTACGCCCACTTCCGGTTTTGATGCTAATATGCTAACATGATTGTAGTTTTTTCTGTACATTGCCTGTTTTGATGCTAGTTTTATTTCTTTACTCATCAACTCTGATCTGAGGAACTTTGTTTCTAGTGTCGACGACATTCCTAGGTGGAGATATGCCCACTTCCGGTTATCTCACTGCTGATTTCCTGGAGCTGCTAGATTCCCTCAACCTACAACAACATGTTGATGTCCCCACACATTCCAGGGGTCACAGACTTGACTTGGTGTCAAGTGAGGCCAAGCACAGAGCCCTGTGGGACACCACAGGTGACGTTGTGGATGTGAGATTTTCATGTGGATGTGACATGTTCATGTCTTCTGAATCAGAGATTGTATGCAACCCAATCACATCAGTGTTGCAGTGTTGCAAACCGCACAGTAGCGGGAAAACTTCATGGAAGTAGAAGCAAGGTGTGTTCCCTGAAAAAAGGAATAGTTATATTACGATTCTTTTTTGGTTAATTTCTTAAATACCAGTGATGGTTTTAGCTCCTGGTTGATGAGGAACAAGGTGGGTTTTGAAGGTTGATTTGTAAATGTATATATGTTTAATATTTCTGTTGTAAGGTGTTTTGCCGAGTAAAATGGACTACGTTTTTGCTCACTACAAGGTGCTAAAGAGCACGGATAAATTAAGCGTGTTAAAGGGTTATAATTTACAAGCTGCTTTGTTTTATTTGTCATGTAAGGTCACGGACAATTTGATAATGATTTACTTTAGTTTATTTCGTGATTCAAAGGTGTTTAAAAGCATTGTTAAAATGGTTTAATTGAATATACGTGTAAAAGATAATCTATGTAGAAAACGTTAACAAAAGGATATTAGAACTTAAAGGAAAGAATTCATTTATGTTTTGGAATAAGGAAAGGTGTTAAAGGTAACTTGCTGTCTGAGCTACTAATAGTGATTATTTTCTGTACACTTTATAGCTCTTACGGTGAGTTCACAAGGCAAGGTTAAATAAAGGATTGTGAACCATCAGTTTGAGAGACCATCATTTCAACCGGGGACGCTACAGTAAGAGCTTGACCCAAGCTGAGCAGAGCTTCACCACAAGAGGATAAAGAGCTCAACCACGTTCAGCGCCACCATCCCAGTGAAAGCCACTTCTAGGTTTCAGCTCCACGGCTTCAAAAAAGGTCTTCTGGGATCCGATGGTCATCTGCATCACCACGCTTATAGCATGGAAACGTCTGAAAAGGAATCAGAGAACACAAGGGACCTCCAGGTCGATGAGGAAAAGGCACGTCCATGCTCCACTCGGCAAAGGAGGCCCACAGAAAAGATGCAAGCTTATCTGGAGGAGGAGGCTCAAAGAAAGGAAAAACGGCTTCTCAAAGCTTATGATGAATGGAAAAAACAAGTACGTGCAACATGAGAGCAATTAAAAGGAGACATAACAAACAGTGAAATTGCTTCACTCATGGACATTTTAGAGAGTGAAAAGGATAATTTCATAAGGTTGTATATAGAAATTAGGGAAATTATCACTCCCTCCAGTGATACTAGACGACTCATAGATGCTTGTGAAGCAGTCACTAGAGACATTATCAAGGTTGCACTAGAAAGGCTCTCGGGCATAGAAGACTATGATAGTGATAAAGTGAAGCTACGTCTCCGCGAGCTTCTCCATCCAGAGTACGCTCAATCCATCTACAGTTCCTCTCTCCCACGATCCAGTAAGTACTCTACTGCCAGTAAGTCATGCTCTGCAAGCTCAGTAATAGCTGGAAAGAGGGCAGAAGCTGCCGCAGAATTAGCAGCCAAAGAAGTAGAGTATGAAGTGCTACTAGAAGAGGAAAAACAAAAGGAGAAGATTCAACTCCTAGAGGAAAGGCAAAATAAGGAGCTTGAAATACAGAAACGTGAGTTACAGAGATTAAAGGCTGAAAAGGAAGTAAAGGCTGCACGAGCCAGATTAATGACTTATGACCGGGAAATCAAAGGTGAGAAGAGTGTTCATTCTGTTGACCATAGCAGAAGGGATCAGAAGCCCCCCGCAGTTTCCACTTATGTTCAAGTTCCTACAAATAATGTAGTCCCCACCCAACCTCCTCAAGCAGACGTCATTTATTTAACTCAAGCAGTACAAGACAGTATCTCCATGAACAGGCTGCCAATACCAGAGCCATTCATGTTCAAAGGTGACCCACTACAGTTCATTGAGTGGAAAGCTTCATTTACTGCCCTGATTGACAAGAAGAACATCTCATCTGCTGACAAACTATACTACTTAAAGAAATATGTGGGAGGTGCAGCGCGACAAACACTTGATGGCATCTTCTACAGGAATGACAGCGAAGCGTATAAGGATGCATGGGAACGCCTCAATCAAAGGCATGGACATCCATTTATTGTTCAGAAAGCGTTTAGAGAAAAGCTGTCAAAATGGCCAAAGATACAAACAAATGACTCTAAAGGATTTAAGGCATTTGCTGATTTCATTCAAACATGCCATGAGGCGATGCCTTACATTGAAGGCCTAAACATTCTCAACGATTGTGAGGAGAACCAGAAACTTGTTCAAAAGTTACCAAATTGGGCTGCTGCAAGGTGGAATCGTCAAGCTACTCAGTTTATGAGAGATAATGGAAAATTTCCTGGTTTAAAGCACTTTGCTGAGTTCATGTCTTCTGAATCAGAGATTGTATGCAACCCAATCACATCATTCCAGGCTCTCCATTCTACAGACTTCACCACAGCCACTGCAAGGAACTTACAAAGGGAAAAAAGGCCTACCTCAAGTGTCCTCCACACGCAGGTGTTAACAGAGACAGAAAATGCAAAACAAAGATTGAATGTTAAACTACCATGCATGCTCTGTCAAGACAATGGACACAAACTTCATGTTTGCCCACGGTTTAAGGTCCAGTCACTTGAAGAGAGAAGGAAATACATAAAGGACAAAAGGCTCTGTTATGGTTGTCTCAAACCAGGACACAGTGCAAAGGCATGTCGTTACAGACTTCTGTGTGAAATGTGCAAGAAAAAACCCTACCTGTCTGCACGACTTCAACTACGACAAGAAAAATTCAACTACAGACTCAATTCAGATCAACACAGAGCAGACTGCAACTACCCTGTCTCTCAATGTTGAAAACAATGAACAATGTGTCAGCACTTCCATGATTGTACCAGTATGGGTCTCTTCAGAGCAACTTCCAGGTACAGAGAAGCTTGTTTATGCACTCTTAGATACTCAGAGTGACACAGTGTTCATAGACCAAGATGTGTCCAATGATCTCAAGGCAAAGTCCACTCCAATAAGATTAAGGCTCACTACAATGCTGGGTAAAGATGCTGTTGTACCAAGCGAACGTGTTTCAGGTCTCAAGGTGAGAGGCTACAACTCCACGGAAACAATTGAACTCCCTCCAGCTTACACCAAAGACTGTATACCAGTTAACCGCTCTCACATTCCTACTTGTGAAACAGCAAAACGATGGAATCATCTCAAGGAGATAGTGAATGAGATTCCCCTGCATCTAGGATGTGAAGTTGGCCTTTTAATTGGCTACAATTGCTCAAAGGCTCTGGCTCCGAGGCAGGTAATATTAGGAGAGGAAAACGAACCCTATGCAGTCCGCACAGCATTGGGCTGAAGTATTGTTGGCCCCACATCATCTCACAATGACTCCTTCAGCACTGTGTGTCACAGAATAACAGTAAAAGAGCTCCCCCTAGTGACTCCAGCTGATGCACTTAAGGTTCTCGAGTCAGACTTCAAGGATGACGTCAAGGACAACAGGTCAGTGTCTCAAGACGACATTCTCTTTTTAAAGACATTAAAGGAAGGAATTTATAAAAATACTGAAGGACATTACGAAATGCCACTTCCATTTAAAGAACGACCACTCTTACCGGACAACAAGCAAATGGCCATTGGGCGACTTCAAAGTCTCAAAAACAAACTGTCAAAGGACCAAAGGCATAAGGAGCAGTATGTGAAGTTTATGAATGAAGTCCAAGAAAGAGGAGAAGCAGAGGAAGTGGAAAGTGAAGCAAAGGAAGGAGAAAGGTGGTATATTCCCCACCACGGGATATATCATCCCCAGAAACCAGACAAACTGAGGGTAGTCTTCGATGCCTCAGCTAAGTACAAAGGTACCAGTCTGAACGACCATCTGCTGTCTGGCCCAGATTTGCTAAATAATCTAAATGGAATTCTCATCAGATTTAGACTGCATGAAGTTGCATTATTGTGCGACATTGAGAAAATGTTCCACCAATTTTTTGTGCATGAATCAGATAGAGACTATTTAAGATTTTTATGGTGGAAAAATGGCAACATGAACACAGAGCCCCAAGAATTCCGAATGAAGGGTCACCTCTTCGGCGCTTCATCATCACCAGGATGTGCAAATTACGGTTTAAAGTATCTTGCCAAAGAAAATGAGACACAGTTCCCCCTTGCATCTCAGTTCATAATGAAAGATTTTTATGTGGACGATGGGGTGACAAGCACTGCAAGCATCAAAGAAGCTGTTCAGTTCGCCCAAGATGCTCAGACAATCTGCGCATCAGGTGGCCTCAGACTGCACAAGTTTGTAAGCAACGACCAAACTGTGTTAAACAGCATCCCACCATCTGAACGTGCTCCTTCACAGCAGGCATGTGATCTGACACTCAATGACTCTAAACTTAAAAGAGCGCTAGGCATTCACTGGCATATTGAATCAGACACACTCAGATTTCGCTTTCGACCCAACGAACAACCTGCTACACGGCGTGGCATCCTATTTACTGTCACATCTCTTTACGACCCACTGGGATTCATCTCCCCCTTTGTGCTCACAGGCAAACGGGTGCTTCAGGAGACCTGCAAACAAGGCTCAGGCTGGGATGACCCCCTCTCCAGTGAATTAAGGCCAGTGTGGGACAATTGGAACAGTGACTTAAGGAACTTAGAGAAAATCACAATTCCACGCTGTTATGTTCCTACAGACTTTGGGCAAATAGTGAAAAGAGAGTTGCATCATTTTTCTGATGCCAGCTCACATGGCTATGGCCAGTGTTCTTATTTAAAACATATAAACCAAGATGATAAAGTGCATTGTGCTTTAGTTACAGCAAAGACTAGAGTGGCTCCTATCAAGATAACAATCCCACGTCTTGAACTGACAGCTGCGGTTGTCTCCATTAATGCAAGTAACATGTTAAGGGACGAGCTTGGATTGACACAGAGTGAAGAGTACTTCTGGACTGACTCAAAGGTAGTTTTAGGCTACATTAATAATGAAGCACGTCGGTTTCACACATTTGTCTCCAACAGAATTCAAAAGATAAGGACTAACAGCTTCCCTCAGCAGTGGAGATATGTGCCTTCTGACCAGAATCCTGCAGACATCGCCTCCAGAGGTTCCAGTGTGGGTGAGCTTATAACATCAGTCTGGTTCAAAGGGCCACAGTTTCTGTGGGAGAAGGAAGTTCCTCCAGCTTCAGGAATTGGCGAAAACATACTACTCGGGGATCCAGAAGTCAAAAGGGTACATACACTGAACACCCTCAAAGCAGAGAAGAAAGGTTTATCAGAGAGGTTAACAAAATTTTCATCATGGTACAAGGCCACTCAAGCCCTAGCTCGCCTCATTCGCTGTGCTAAGAGAGAGAAAACAACAAGCCACAGTACTGTACAAGAAAGACAAAACGCACAAAATGTTATTCTGAAAGACATACAAGCCAGGGAGTATGCAGTGGAGATAAATTGCTTAAAAATGGAAAGGAACTCCCCTACAAAAGCAAACTGTATCAAATGGATACCTTTCTTGATAGTGATGGACTCCTCAAGGTGGGAGGAAGACTTAAAGATGCTTCATTCTCCTCTATATTGAAACACCCAGTGATAATTCCAAAGGGTAACCATGTCACTCAGCTAATAATCAGCCATTTCCACAGTAAAGTGCAGCACCAAGGAAAGGGACTGACAATCAATGAAATCAGATCAAATGGATTTTGGATTCCAAGCATCAACAAAGCTGTAAGAAACTTTATACAGAAATGTGTAAGGTGTCGCAGACTCAGAAGGGGTACTGAGGAACAGAAAATGGCTGATCTCCCAGTCCAGCGTTTAGATCCAGCTCCACCATTCACATTCTGTGGAATGGACTGTTTTGGCCCTTTTCTAACTAAGAAAGCTCGTAAGGTGAACAAGCATTATGGACTTATTTTTATGTGCTTTTGCTGCAGAGCAGTGCACATGGAAATGTTAGACGACATGACCACGGACGCCTTTATAAATGCCCTCCGCTGTTTCATAGCCATCAGAGGAGCTGTCAGTGAGATAAGGTGTGATCAAGGAAGTAACTTTGTTGGCGCAAAAAATGAGCTGCAAGAAGCATTGAAACAAATGGACTGTGATCGCATTACTGCGTTTCTTGCTGAGAAACAATGCGACTTCAAAATGCACGCTCCTCATTCAAGCCACACAGGAGGTGTGTGGGAAAGGCAAATCAGGACTGTCCGAAATGTTCTGCGCTCAACAGTTTCTCTTTCATCAGGCAGAATGGACGACGCATCATTAAGGACATCCTTTTATGAGGCAATGGCGATTGTCAACAGCAGGCCTCTTACAGTGGACAACTTAATGGCTCGGGACTGTTTGGATCACTTAACACCCAATCACCTGCTAATGATGAAGTCAAGGTCATCCATGCCCCCGCCAGGTAGATTCATTAAAGAGGACATTTATGCACAGAAAAGGTGGTGGCAGGTGCAGTATTTATCAGAACAGTTTTGGTCACGTTGGAAAAAGGAGTATCTGTCTAACATCGCAACAAGACAGAAATGGCACTCTCCAAGGAGAAACTTGAAGGTTGGAGATGTTGTGATGGAGAAAATGGATGACTTGCCACACAATGAATGGAGATTAGCACGTGTAATGGACACAACAACTGACAAAGATGGACTTGTAAGAAAGGTAAAGCTTCGTTTTGGAGAAAGGAAGATGGACAAAGGACAATGTTACAGTAAACCTTCTGTAGTGGAACGCCCAGTGCAGAAACTGGTTTTGCTATTGGAGACTGTTTAATTACATTCTGAAGTTTAAGGTTTATTCTGTCATGTAAACTGTGTTTTCATACAATGTAATGTTTACAGGTGAACGGTTACAGGTCATTTCTTCATTAGGAAATCATTATCACTCCGTTCCCATTTGAGCTCTAATGATTTGGTGGGAGTGTAAATGACCGTATTAATATTTCGTTTATTACATTTATTGGTTACAAATGTTATTCCTTGTTTAACTGTATAAGACGAGTGATGCCTTTTATTGTGAAAGAACGGCTTTTATTTTGAAGGAACATAGAGCAACAAGCTGCCATAAACCAGTGTTGCAAACCGCACAGTAGCGGGAAAACTTCATGGAAGTCGAAGCAAGGTGTGTTCCGTGAAAAAGGAATAGTTATATTACGATTCTTTTTTGGTTAATTTCTTAAATACCAGTGATGGTTTTAGCTCCTGGTTGATGAGGAACAAGGTGGATTTTGAAGGTTGATTTGTAAATGTATATATGTTTAATATTTCTGTTGTAAGGTGTTTTGCCGAGTAAAATGGACTACGTTTTTGCTCACTACAAGGTGCTAAAGAGCACGGATAAATTAAGCGTGTTAAAGGGTTATAATTTACAAGCTGCTTTGTTTTATTTGTCATGTAAGGTCACGGACAATTTGATAATGATTTACTTTAGTTTATTTCGTGATTCGAAGGTGTTTAAAAGCAAGTGTGACGGTGCGTCACGACGTAACGTGGCTGCGTATAGCAGGGCAGTTGAGTTGGCGGGAGAGAGAGGGGGAAAGGAGGTTTTTTTTGGTTCGTTCGGGTGATGTAGAGTAAGTAGGGAGAATTCCTTAATGTAGTCAACCGGTACACAGGACCAGATTAGTCTGAAGGCAGGTTCGAGCCACGTTGGTGCTCCGGAGAAGGGAAATTGCTGTGTTACCAGAACGACAGACGAGAGCTGCTCCCGGTGCCGCGCAGAGGGACCCGGAGCTTGGAGGAATCGGTGGCTTCCCTGCTATACAGAGACGACTCATCAGCTCCAGCACCAAGGACGACGCAGGTGATATTTAATAAAGTTTATTTCGGCGAATGTACATCAGGATGATCAGCAACTTGGCCAAGAAGTAGAAGACTTCTGCTAACGTGACGGACACTAAGCAGAGTTTTAAAAGATCGCTGCTGCACACCCCATTTTCTGCGCACGCTACCACCTGGCAGGGCAGGCCCGCTATGTTCGAACTGCATGCCCGGATGCCTGATTTCTCTGGCGGTCATTTTTGGAAGTAAATGTACTGAACAGACTTTCGCATGGGAGTGTTGATGTTATCGGACGGATTATTACAATGTGCCGGTGGTATAAAGTGCTAAATGAATAAGGTTCATTTCTGTTATGAGGTTGTTGTTGTGCATGTGTAATATGAATGTGTCCTGTTGTAAGGTTACTACGAACGTGTTATATGAAGGGTAAAAAATATCCCGTCGGAGGTAAACGGGAGTTCTTACTTGAAGCCTCCACCGTTAGACACTGAGCGCTCAGTAGGGTGACTGGGGCTGGGGTTTCATTAATAGAGGGGAGTTAGGTGGTTGGTGAAACTCAATTTGGTAATTGCAGTCCTTTGTTTTATATGAGCTTTGGTTCTTTCCATCTATTTCCCATTATCAATAATTTGGTAATCATCTTACAGAGAATAAACTGCCTATGTGTTCAATTTACCCTATCCTGGTGTACAGTGGTTACCCTGCGTCTATTATTTAGGCTCTCTCCGGAGTAGGGGCGTCTCACCTGCTACTGCTGGGTACTTCGGTCGGGGGGTGGGGGTACGGTGTGGGTACTTAAACATCACGCTATCCCCAACAGTACTACACTCCAGGTTGGCACCGTGACGCTGATAGGGAAGTCCTGGAGCCTTAGCCGATCTGCTCACGTAGTGCATGTACCAGACTAGGGAGGCGATTGGTGAGGGTACAGGGACCTAGATCCTGCTGTACCTTCTCCGTCCAGAGGATTGGGCAGCCTAGACCTCTACTACGCAGGCTGTGGCCCAGTCTGTTACACATTGTTAAAATGGTTTAATTGAATATACGTGTAAAAGATAATCTATGTAGAAAACGTTAACAAAAGGATATTAGAACTTAAAGGGAAGAATTCATTTATGTTTTGGAATAAGGAAAGGTGTTGAAGGTAACTTGCTGTCTGAGCTACTAATAGTGATTATTTTCTGTACACTTTATAGCTCTTACGGTGAGTTCACAAGGCAAGGTTAAATAAAGGATTGTGAACCATCAGTTTGAGAGACCATCATTTCAACCGGGGATGCTACATTCTGTACTTTGCCTATTTTGACGCTAGTTTCATCACCTGATTCTACTCATCAACTCTGATCTGAGGAACTTTGTTTCTAATCTCTAGGGTATTCCTAGGGTGAGTTACGCCCACTTCCGGTTTTGTTGCTAATATGCTAACATGATTGTAGTTTTTTCTGTACTTTGCCTGTGATGCTAGTTTAATGTCTTTACTCTACTCATCAACTCTGATCTGAGGAACTTTGTTTCTAGTGTCGACGACATTCCTAGGCTGTGTTACGCCCACTTCCTGTTTTGATGCTAACATGATTGTAGTTTTTTTGTGCATTGCCTGTTTTGATGCTAGTTTTATCTTTACTCATCAACTGTGTTCTGAGGAACTTTGTTTCTAATCTCTAGGCTATTCCTAGGCTATGAGATGCCGACTTCTGGTTTTGATGCTAATATGCTAGCATGATTGTAGTTTTTTGTACATTGCCTGTTTTGATGCTAGTTTTATCTTTACTCATCAACTCTGTTCTGAGGAACTTTGTTTCTAGTGTCGATGACATTCCTAGGGTGAGTTACGCCCACTTCCGGTTTTGTTGCTAATATGCTAACATGATTGTAGTTTTTTTTGTGCATTGCCTGTTTTGATGCTAGTTTTATGTCTTCACTCTACTCATCAACTCTGATCTGAGGAACTTTGTTTCTAGTGTCGACGACATTCCTAGGGTGAGTTACGCCCACTTCCGGTTTTGTTGCTAATATGCTAACATGATTGTAGTTTTTTTGTGCATTGCCTGTTTTGATGCTAGTTTAATGTCTTTACTCTACTCATCAACTCTGATCTGAGCAACTTTGTTTCTAGTGTCGACGACATTCCTAGGCGGAGATACGCCCACTTCCGGTTATCTCACTGCTGATTTCCTGGAGCTGCTAGATTCCCTCAACCTACAACAACATGTTGATGTCCCCACACATTCCAGGGTTCACACACTTGACTTGGTCATTTCAAACTTCGCCCCCATCAGTAATCTACAGGTATATGATCTTGGTATCTCGGACCATAAAGTAGTGTCAATGGAGCTGGCCTTTCTCTCCCCCCCCATATCAAACCAAAACGTCAGATCCATTTCAGAAATCTGAAGACCATCAATGCAGATGCCCTGGACCTTAAATTTCTCTCCTCTGAACCTGTCAGCAGTGCAACAGCAGAGGTGCAACATGCACATCAATTTCTTCAGACAAAAAGTTGATAATATCCGTTCATACCTCTCCATCACGGATATCTTGCCTCCTCCAACTGTCGACCTACTACCTGAGAAGGTCCAGCCACTTTGCAACTTCTCTGCTACCACACGGGAAGAGGTGGAGAACGTCATCAGGAAAATGAAACCATCTACCAGTTCCCTGGACCCTTTCCCTTCAGCCCTGCTAAAGGTCAACATCTCTGCCGTCTCTCCACTCATCACCAGGATCATAAACCAATCCCTCCTGACTGGCCATATTCCTTCTACTTTAAAAACTGCTGTCATCAGACCTCTATTGAAAAAACCCACCATGGACTCTGAAGTTCTCTCTAACTATAGGCCCATCTCCAATCTGCCATGCCTCTCTAAAGTTCTGGAAAAAAACAGTTGCAGCACAACTTCATGATCACCTCAAACTGAATAACCTGTTTGAAAAATTTCAGTCCGGTTTCCGCCCTGGCCATAGCACAGAAACAGCCCTGGTCAGGGTCACCAATGATCTTCTGATGACGGCAGATACTGGTTCCCCTTCTATACTCATCCTCCTTGACCTGACTGCTGCTTTTGACACAATAGACCATAACATCCTCTTTCACCGCCTGCAATGCACCATGGGACTCTCAGGAACTGTTCATAACTGGTTCACGTCATACCTAACTGGCAGAACCGAACATGTCACCCTTGGCAGCGCAAAATCTCACATCCACAACGTCACCTGTGGTGTCCCACAGGGCTCTGTGCTTGGCCTCACTTGACACCAAGTCAAGTGTGTGACCCCTGGAATGTGTGGGGACATCAACATGTTGTAGGTTGAGGGAATCTAGCAGCTCCAGGAAATCAGCAGTGAGATAACCGGAAGTGGTCTTTACTCTACTCATCAACTCTGATCTGAGCAACTTTGTTTCTAGTGTCGACGACATTCCTAGGGTGAGTTACGCCCACTTCCGGTTTTGTTGCTAATATGTTAACATGATTGTAGTTTTATTGTGCATTGCCTGTTTTGATGCTAGTTTAATGTCTTTACTCTACTCATCTACTCTGATCTGAGGAACTTTGTTTCTAGTGTCGACGACATTCCTAGGGTGAGTTACGCCCACTTCCGGTTTTGTTGCTAATATGCTAGCATGATTGTAGTTTTTTGTACATTGCCTGTTTTGATGCTAGTTTTATCTTTACTCATCAACTCTGTTCTGAGGAACTTTGTTTCTAATCTCTAGGCTATTCCTAGGCTATGAGATGCCGACTTCTGGTTTTGATGCTAATATGCTAGCATGATTGTAGTTTTTTGTACATTGCCTGTTTTGATGCTAGTTTAATGTCTTTACTCATCAGCTCTGATCTGAGCAACTTTGTTTCTAGTGTCGACGACATTCCTAGGCTGTGTTACGCCCACTTCCTGTTTTGATGCTAACATGATTGTAGTTTTTTTGTGCATTGCCTGTTTTGATGCTAGTTTTATCTTTACTCATCAACTCTGTTCTGAGGAACTTTGTTTCTAATCTCTAGGCTATTCCTAGGCTATGAGATGCCGACTTCTGGTTTTGATGCTAATATGCTAACATGATTGTAGTTTTTTCTGTACTTTGCCTGTGATGCTAGTTTAATGTCTTTACTCTACTCATCTACTCTGATCTGAGGAACTTTGTTTCTAGTGTCGACGACATTCCTAGGGTGAGTTACGCCCACTTCCGGTTTTGTTGCTAATATGCTAACATGATTGTAGTTTTTTTTGTGCATTGCCTGTTTTGATGCTAGTTTAATGTCTTTACTCATCAACTCTGATCTGAGGAACTTTGTTTCTAGTGTCGACGACATTCCTAGGCTGTGTTACGCCCACTACTTGTTTTGATGCTAACATGATTGTAGTTTTTTTGTGCATTGCCTGTTTTGATGCTAGTTTTATCTTTACTCATCAACTCTGTTCTGAGGAACTTTGTTTCTAATCTCTAGGCTATTCCTAGGCTATGAGATGCCGACTTCTGGTTTTGATGCTAATATGCTAGCATGATTGTAGTTTTTTGTACATTGCCTGTTTTGATGCTAGTTTTATCTTTACTCATCAACTCTGTTCTGAGGAACTTTGTTTCTAATCTCTAGGCTAATCCTAGGCTATGAGATGCCGACTTCTGGTTTTGATGCTAATATGCTAGCATGATTGTAGTTTTTTGTGCATTGCCTGTTTTGATGCTAGTTTTATGTCTTTACTCTACTCATCAACTCTGATCTGAGCAACTTTGTTTCTAGTGTCGACGACATTCCTAGGGTGAGTTACGCCCACTTCCGGTTTTGTTGCTAATATGCTAACATGATTGTAGTTTTTTTGTGCATTGCCTGTTTTGATGCTAGTTTAATGTCTTTACTCTACTCATCAACTCTGATCTGAGCAACTTTGTTTCTAGTGTCGACGACATTCCTAGGCGGAGATACGCCCACTTCCGGTTATCTCACTGCTGATTTCCTGGAGCTGCTAGATTCCCTCAACCTACAACAACATGTTGATGTCCCCACACATTCCAGGGTTCACACACTTGACTTGGTCATTTCAAACTTCGCCCCCATCAGTAATCTACAGGTATATGATCTTGGTATCTCGGACCATAAAGTAGTGTCAATGGAGCTGGCCTTTCTCTCCCCCCCCATATCAAACCAAAACGTCAGATCCATTTCAGAAATCTGAAGACCATCAATGCAGATGCCCTGGCCCTGGACCTTAAATTTCTCTCCTCTGAACCTGTCAGCAGTGCAACAGCAGAGGTGCAACATGCACATCAATTTCTTCAGACAAAAAGTTGATAATATCCGTTCATACCTCTCCATCACGGATATCTTGCCTCCTCCAACTGTCGACCTACTACCTGAGAAGGTCCAGCCACTTTGCAACTTCTCTGCTACCACACGGGAAGAGGTGGAGAACGTCATCAGGAAAATGAAACCATCTACCAGTTCCCTGGACCCTTTCCCTTCAGCCCTGCTAAAAGTCAACATCTCTGCCGTCTCTCCACTCATCACCAGGATCATAAACCAATCCCTCCTGACTGGCCATATTCCTTCTACTTTAAAAACTGCTGTCATCAGACCTCTATTGAAAAAACCCACCATGGACTCTGAAGTTCTCTCCAACTATAGGCCCATCTCCAATCTGCCATGCCTCTCTAAAGTTCTGGAAAAAAACAGTTGCAGCACAACTTCATGATCACCTCAAACTGAATAACCTGTTTGAAAAATTTCAGTCCGGTTTCCGCCCTGGCCATAGCACAGAAACAGCCCTGGTCAGGGTCACCAATGATCTTCTGATGACGGCAGATACTGGTTCCCCTTCTATACTCATCCTCCTTGACCTGACTGCTGCTTTTGACACAATAGACCATAACATCCTCTTTCACCGCCTGCAATGCACCATGGGACTCTCAGGAACTGTTCATAACTGGTTCACGTCATACCTAACTGGCAGAACCGAACATGTCACCCTTGGCAGCGCAAAATCTCACATCCACAACGTCACCTGTGGTGTCCCACAGGGCTCTGTGCTTGGCCTCACTTGACACCAAGTCAAGTGTGTGACCCCTGGAATGTGTGGGGACATCAACATGTTGTAGGTTGAGGGAATCTAGCAGCTCCAGGAAATCAGCAGTGAGATAACCGGAAGTGGTCTTTACTCTACTCAACTCTGATCTGAGGAACTTTGTTTCTAGTGTCGACGACATTCCTAGGCTGTGTTACGCCCACTTCCGGTTTTGTTGCTAACATGCTAACATGATTGTAGTTTTTTTGTGCATTGCCTGTGATGCTAGTTTAATGTCTTTACTCTACTCATCAATTCTGATCTGAGTAACTTTCTTTCTAGTGTCGACGACATTCCTAGGGTGAGTTACGCCCACTTCCGGTTTTGTTGCTAATATGCTAACATGATTGTAGTTTTTTCTGTACTTTGCCTGTGATGCTAGTTTAATGTCTTTACTCTACTCATCAACTCTGATCTGAGGAACTTTGTTTCTAGTGTCGACGACATTCCTAGGGTGAGTTACGCCCACTTCCGGTTTTGTTGCTAATATGCTAACATGATTGTAGTTTTTTTGTGCATTGCCTGTTTTGATGCTAGTTTAATGTCTTTACTCATCAACTCTGATCTGAGGAACTTTGTTTCTAGTGTCGATGACATTCCTAGGCTGTGTTACGCCCACTTCCTGTTTTGATGCTAACATGATTGTAGTTTTTTTTGTGCATTGCCTGTTTTGATGCTAGTTTAATGTCTTTACTCATCAACTCTGATCTGAGGAACTTTGTTTCTAGTGTCGACGACATTCCTAGGCTGTGTTACGCCCACTTCCTGTTTTGATGCTAACATGATTGTAGTTTTTTTGTGCATTGCCTGTTTTGATGCTAGTTTTATCTTTACTCATCAACTCTGTTCTGAGGAACTTTGTTTCTAATCTCTAGGCTATTCCTAGGCTATGAGATGCCGACTTCTGGTTTTGATGCTAATATGCTAGCATGATTGTAGTTTTTTGTACATTGCCTGTTTTGATGCTAGTTTTATCTTTACTCATCAACTCTGTTCTGAGGAACTTTGTTTCTAGTGTCGACGACATTCCTAGGCTGTGTTACGCCCACTTCTTGTTTTGATGCTAACATGATTGTAGTTTTTTTGTGCATTGCCTGTTTTGATGTTAGTTTTATCTTTACTCATCAACTCTGTTCTGAGGAACTTTGTTTCTAATCTCTAGGCTATTCCTAGGCTATGAGATGCCGACTTCTGGTTTTGATGCTAATATGCTAGCATGATTGTAGTTTTTTGTACATTGCCTGTTTTGATGCTAGTTTTATCTTTACTCATCAACTCTGTTCTGAGGAACTTTGTTTCTAATCTCTAGGCTATTCCTAGGCTATGAGATGCCGACTTCTGGTTTTGATGCTAATATGCTAGCATGATTGTAGTTTTTTGTACATTGCCTGTTTTGATGCTAGTTTTATCTTTACTCATCAACTCTGTTCTGAGGAACTTTGTTTCTAGTGTCGACGACATTCCTAGGGTGAGTTACGCCCACTTCCGGTTTTGTTGCTAATATGCTAACATGATTGTAGTTTTTTTGTGCATTGCCTGTTTTGATGCTAGTTTAATGTCTTTACTCTACTCATCAACTCTGATCTGAGCAACTTTGTTTCTAGTGTCGACGACATTCCTAGGCGGAGATACGCCCACTTCCGGTTATCTCACTGCTGATTTCCTGGAGCTGCTAGATTCCCTCAACCTACAACAACATGTTGATGTCCCCACACATTCCAGGGTTCACACACTTGACTTGGTCATTTCAAACTTCGCCCCCATCAGTAATCTACAGGTATATGATCTTGGTATCTCGGACCATAATGTAGTGTCAATGGAGCTGGCCTTTCTCTCCCCCCCCATATCAAACCAAAACGTCAGATCCATTTCAGAAATCTGAAGACCATCAATGCAGATGCCCTGGCCCTGGACCTTAAATTTCTCTCCTCTGAACCTGTCAGCAGTGCAACAGCAGAGGTGCAACATGCACATCAATTTCTTCAGACAAAAAGTTGATAATATCCGTTCATACCTCTCCATCACGGATATCTTGCCTCCTCCAACTGTCGACCTACTACCTGAGAAGGTCCAGCCACTTTGCAACTTCTCTGCTACCACACGGGAAGAGGTGGAGAACGTCATCAGGAAAATGAAACCATCTACCAGTTCCCTGGACCCTTTCCCTTCAGCCCTGCTAAAGGTCAACATCTCTGCCGTCTCTCCACTCATCACCAGGATCATAAACCAATCCCTCCTGACTGGCCATATTCCTTCTACTTTAAAAACTGCTGTCATCAGACCTCTATTGAAAAAACCCACCATGGACTCTGAAGTTCTCTCTAACTATAGGCCCATCTCCAATCTGCCATGCCTCTCTAAAGTTCTGGAAAAAAACAGTTGCAGCACAACTTCATGATCACCTCAAACTGAATAACCTGTTTGAAAAATTTCAGTCCGGTTTCCGCCCTGGCCATAGCACAGAAACAGCCCTGGTCAGGGTCACCAATGATCTTCTGATGACGGCAGATACTGGTTCCCCTTCTATACTCATCCTCCTTGACCTGACTGCTGCTTTTGACACAATAGACCATAACATCCTCTTTCACCGCCTGCAATGCACCATGGGACTCTCAGGAACTGTTCATAACTGGTTCACGTCGTACCTAACTGGCAGAACCGAACATGTCACCCTTGGCAGCGCAAAATCTCACATCCACAACGTCACCTGTGGTGTCCCACAGGGCTCTGTGCTTGGCCTCACTTGACACCAAGTCAAGTGTGTGACCCCTGGAATGTGTGGGGACATCAACATGTTGTAGGTTGAGGGAATCTAGCAGCTCCAGGAAATCAGCAGTGAGATAACCGGAAGTGGTCTTTACTCTACTCAACTCTGATCTGAGGAACTTTGTTTCTAGTGTCGACGACATTCCTAGGCTGTGTTACGCCCACTTCCGGTTTTGTTGCTAACATGCTAACATGATTGTAGTTTTTTTGTGCATTGCCTGTGATGCTAGTTTAATGTCTTTACTCTACTCATCAACTCTGATCTGAGGAACTTTGTTTCTAGTGTCGACGACATTCCTAGGGTGAGTTACGCCCACTTCCGGTTTTGATGCTAACATGATTGTAGTTTTTTTGTGCATTGCCTGTGATGCTAGTTTAATGTCTTTACTCTACTCATCAACTCTGATCTGAGGAACTTTGTTTCTAGTGTCGACGACATTCCTAGGGTGAGTTACGCCCACTTCCGGTTTTGATGCTAACATGATTGTAGTTTTTTTTTGTGCATTGCCTGTTTTGATGCTAGTTTAATGTCTTTACTCTACTCATCAACTCTGATCTGAGCAACTTTGTTTCTAGTGTCGACGACATTCCTAGGCGGAGATACGCCCACTTCCGGTTATCTCACTGCTGATTTCCTGGAGCTGCTAGATTCCCTCAACCTACAACAACATGTTGATGTCCCCACACATTCCAGGGTTCACACACTTGACTTGGTCATTTCAAACTTCGCCCCCATCAGTAATCTACAGGTATATGATCTTGGTATCTCGGACCATAATGTAGTGTCAATGGAGCTGGCCTTTCTCTCCCCCCCCATATCAAACCAAAACGTCAGATCCATTTCAGAAATCTGAAGACCATCAATGCAGATGCCCTGGCCCTGGACCTTAAATTTCTCTCCTCTGAACCTGTCAGCAGTGCAACAGCAGAGGTGCAACATGCACATCAATTTCTTCAGACAAAAAGTTGATAATATCCGTTCATACCTCTCCATCACGGATATCTTGCCTCCTCCAACTGTCGACCTACTACCTGAGAAGGTCCAGCCACTTTGCAACTTCTCTGCTACCACACGGGAAGAGGTGGAGAACGTCATCAGGAAAATGAAACCATCTACCAGTTCCCTGGACCCTTTCCCTTCAGCCCTGCTAAAGGTCAACATCTCTGCCGTCTCTCCACTCATCACCAGGATCATAAACCAATCCCTCCTGACTGGCCATATTCCTTCTACTTTAAAAACTGCTGTCATCAGACCTCTATTGAAAAAACCCACCATGGACTCTGAAGTTCTCTCTAACTATAGGCCCATCTCCAATCTGCCATGCCTCTCTAAAGTTCTGGAAAAAAACAGTTGCAGCACAACTTCATGATCACCTCAAACTGAATAACCTGTTTGAAAAATTTCAGTCCGGTTTCCGCCCTGGCCATAGCACAGAAACAGCCCTGGTCAGGGTCACCAATGATCTTCTGATGACGGCAGATACTGGTTCCCCTTCTATACTCATCCTCCTTGACCTGACTGCTGCTTTTGACACAATAGACCATAACATCCTCTTTCACCGCCTGCAATGCACCATGGGACTCTCAGGAACTGTTCATAACTGGTTCACGTCATACCTAACTGGCAGAACCGAACATGTCACCCTTGGCAGCGCAAAATCTCACATCCACAACGTCACCTGTGGTGTCCCACAGGGCTCTGTGCTTGGCCTCACTTGACACCAAGTCAAGTGTGTGACCCCTGGAATGTGTGGGGACATCAACATGTTGTAGGTTGAGGGAATCTAGCAGCTCCAGGAAATCAGCAGTGAGATAACCGGAAGTGGTCTTTACTCTACTCATCAACTCTGATCTGAGCAACTTTGTTTCTAGTGTCGACGACATTCCTAGGGTGAGTTACGCCCACTTCCGGTTTTGTTGCTAATATGTTAACATGATTGTAGTTTTATTGTGCATTGCCTGTTTTGATGCTAGTTTAATGTCTTTACTCTACTCATCTACTCTGATCTGAGGAACTTTGTTTCTAGTGTCGACGACATTCCTAGGGTGAGTTACGCCCACTTCCGGTTTTGTTGCTAATATGCTAACATGATTGTAGTTTTTTTTGTGCATTGCCTGTTTTGATGCTAGTTTAATGTCTTTACTCATCAACTCTGATCTGAGGAACTTTGTTTCTAGTGTCGACGACATTCCTAGGCTGTGTTACGCCCACTTCTTGTTTTGATGCTAACATGATTGTAGTTTTTTTGTGCATTGCCTGTTTTGATGCTAGTTTTATCTTTACTCATCAACTCTGTTCTGAGGAACTTTGTTTCTAATCTCTAGGCTATTCCTAGGCTATGAGATGCCGACTTCTGGTTTTGATGCTAATATGCTAGCATGATTGTAGTTTTTTGTACATTGCCTGTTTTGATGCTAGTTTTATCTTTACTCATCAACTCTGTTCTGAGGAACTTTGTTTCTAGTGTCGACGACATTCCTAGGCTGTGTTACGCCCACTTCTTGTTTTGATGCTAACATGATTGTAGTTTTTTTGTGCATTGCCTGTTTTGATGCTAGTTTTATCTTTACTCATCAACTCTGTTCTGAGGAACTTTGTTTCTAATCTCTAGGCTATTCCTAGGCTATGAGATGCCGACTTCTGGTTTTGATGCTAATATGCTAGCATGATTGTAGTTTTTTGTACATTGCCTGTTTTGATGCTAGTTTTATCTTTACTCATCAACTCTGTTCTGAGGAACTTTGTTTCTAATCTCTAGGCTAATCCTAGGCTATGAGATGCCGACTTCTGGTTTTGATGCTAATATGCTAGCATGATTGTAGTTTTTTGTGCATTGCCTGTTTTGATGCTAGTTTTATGTCTTTACTCTACTCATCAACTCTGATCTGAGCAACTTTGTTTCTAGTGTCGACGACATTCCTAGGGTGAGTTACGCCCACTTCCGGTTTTGTTGCTAATATGCTAACATGATTGTAGTTTTTTGTGCATTGCCTGTTTTGATGCTAGTTTAATGTCTTTACTCTACTCATCAACTCTGATCTGAGGAACTTTGTTTCTAGTGTCGACGACATTCCTAGGCTGTGTTACGCCCACTTCCGGTTTTGTTGCTAATATGCTAACATGATTGTAGTTTTTTCTGTACTTTGCCTGTGATGCTAGTTTAATGTCTTTACTCTACTCATCTACTCTGATCTGAGGAACTTTGTTTCTAGTGTCGACGACATTCCTAGGGTGAGTTACGCCCACTTCCGGTTTTGATGCTAATATGCTAACATGATTGTAGTTTTTTTGTGCATTGCCTGTTTTGATGCTAGTTTAATGTCTTTACTCTACTCATCAACTCTGATCTGAGGAACTTTGTTTCTAGTGTCGACGACATTCCTAGGGTGTTACGCCCACTTCCGGTTTTGTTGCTAATATGCTAACATGATTGTAGTTTTTTCTGTACTTTGCCTGTGATGCTAGTTTAATGTCTTTACTCTACTCATCAACTCTGATCTGAGGAACTTTGTTTCTAGTGTCGACGACATTCCTAGGGTGAGTTACGCCCACTTCCGGTTTTGTTGCTAATATGCTAACATGATTGTAGTTTTTTTGTGCATTGCCTGTTTTGATGCTAGTTTAATGTCTTTACTCATCAACTCTGATCTGAGGAACTTTGTTTCTAGTGTCGATGACATTCCTAGGCTGTGTTACGCCCACTTCCTGTTTTGATGCTAACATGATTGTAGTTTTTTTTGTGCATTGCCTGTTTTGATGCTATTTTAATGTCTTTACTCATCAACTCTGTTCTGAGGAACTTTGTTTCTAATCTCTAGGCTATTCCTAGGCTATGAGACGCCGACTTCTGGTTTTGATGCTAATATGCCAGCATGATTGTAGTTTTTTGTGCATTGCCTGTTTTGATGCTAGTTTTATCTTTACTCATCAACTCTGATCTGAGCAACTTTGTTTCTAATCTCTAGGCTATTCCTAGGCTATGAGATGCCGACTTCTGGTTTTGATGCTAATATGCTAGCATGATTGTATTTTTTTGTACATTGCCTGTTTTGATGCTAGTTTAATGTCTTTACTCATCAACTCTGATCTGAGGAACTTTGTTTCTAGTGTCGACGACATTCCTAGGGTGAGTTACGCCCACTTCCGGTTTTGTTGCTAATATGCTAACATGATTGTAGTTTTTTTGTGCATTGCCTGTTTTGATGCTAGTTTAATGTCTTTACTCTACTCATCAACTCTGATCTGAGCAACTTTGTTTCTAGTGTCGACGACATTCCTAGGCGGAGATACGCCCACTTCCGGTTATCTCACTGCTGATTTCCTGGAGCTGCTAGATTCCCTCAACCTACAACAACATGTTGATGTCCCCACACATTCCAGGGTTCACACACTTGACTTGGTCATTTCAAACTTCGCCCCCATCAGTAATCTACAGGTATATGATCTTGGTATCTCGGACCATAAAGTAGTGTCAATGGAGCTGGCCTTTCTCTCCCCCCCCATATCAAACCAAAACGTCAGATCCATTTCAGAAATCTGAAGACCATCAATGCAGATGCCCTGGCCCTGGACCTTAAATTTCTCTCCTCTGAACCTGTCAGCAGTGCAACAGCAGAGGTGCAACATGCACATCAATTTCTTCAGACAAAAAGTTGATAATATCCGTTCATACCTCTCCATCACGGATATCTTGCCTCCTCCAACTGTCGACCTACTACCTGAGAAGGTCCAGCCACTTTGCAACTTCTCTGCTACCACACGGGAAGAGGTGGAGAACGTCATCAGGAAAATGAAACCATCTACCAGTTCCCTGGACCCTTTCCCTTCAGCCCTGCTAAAGGTCAACATCTCTGCCGTCTCTCCACTCATCACCAGGATCATAAACCAATCCCTCCTGACTGGCCATATTCCTTCTACTTTAAAAACTGCTGTCATCAGACCTCTATTGAAAAAACCCACCATGGACTCTGAAGTTCTCTCTAACTATAGGCCCATCTCCAATCTGCCATGCCTCTCTAAAGTTCTGGAAAAAAACAGTTGCAGCACAACTTCATGATCACCTCAAACTGAATAACCTGTTTGAAAAATTTCAGTCTGGTTTCCGCCCTGGCCATAGCACAGAAACAGCCCTGGTCAGGGTCACCAATGATCTTCTGATGACGGCAGATACTGGTTCCCCTTCTATACTCATCCTCCTTGACCTGACTGCTGCTTTTGACACAATAGACCATAACATCCTCTTTCACCGCCTGCAATGCACCATGGGACTCTCAGGAACTGTTCATAACTGGTTCACGTCGTACCTAACTGGCAGAACCGAACATGTCACCCTTGGCAGCGCAAAATCTCACATCCACAACGTCACCTGTGGTGTCCCACAGGGCTCTGTGCTTGGCCTCACTTGACACCAAGTCAAGTGTGTGACCCCTGGAATGTGTGGGGACATCAACATGTTGTAGGTTGAGGGAATCTAGCAGCTCCAGGAAATCAGCAGTGAGATCCGGAAGTGGTCTTTACTCTACTCAACTCTGATCTGAGGAACTTTGTTTCTAGTGTCGACGACATTCCTAGGGTGAGTTACGCCCACTTCCGGTTTTGATGCTAACATGCTAACATGATTGTAGTTTTTTGTGCATTGCCTGTTTTGATGCTAGTTTAATGTCTTTACTCTACTCATCAACTCTGATCTGAGGAACTTTGTTTCTAGTGTCGACGACATTCCTAGGCTGTGTTACGCCCACTTCCGGTTTTGTTGCTAATATGCTAACATGATTGTAGTTTTTTCTGTACTTTGCCTGTGATGCTAGTTTAATGTCTTTACTCTACTCATCTACTCTGATCTGAGGAACTTTGTTTCTAGTGTCGACGACATTCCTAGGGTGAGTTACGCCCACTTCCGGTTTTGATGCTAATATGCTAACATGATTGTAGTTTTTTTGTGCATTGCCTGTTTTGATGCTAGTTTAATGTCTTTACTCTACTCATCAACTCTGATCTGAGGAACTTTGTTTCTAGTGTCGACGACATTCCTAGGGTGAGTTACGCCCACTTCCGGTTTTGTTGCTAATATGCTAACATGATTGTAGTTTTTTCTGTACTTTGCCTGTGATGCTAGTTTAATGTCTTTACTCTACTCATCAACTCTGATCTGAGGAACTTTGTTTCTAGTGTCGACGACATTCCTAGGGTGAGTTACGCCCACTTCCGGTTTTGTTGCTAATATGCTAACATGATTGTAGTTTTTTTGTGCATTGCCTGTTTTGATGCTAGTTTAATGTCTTTACTCATCAACTCTGATCTGAGGAACTTTGTTTCTAGTGTCGATGACATTCCTAGGCTGTGTTACGCCCACTTCCTGTTTTGATGCTAACATGATTGTAGTTTTTTTTGTGCATTGCCTGTTTTGATGCTAGTTTAATGTCTTTACTCATCAACTCTGTTCTGAGGAACTTTGTTTCTAATCTCTAGGCTATTCCTAGGCTATGAGACGCCGACTTCTGGTTTTGATGCTAATATGCCAGCATGATTGTAGTTTTTTGTACATTGCCTGTTTTGATGCTAGTTTAATGTCTTTACTCATCAACTCTGATCTGAGGAACTTTGTTTCTAGTGTCGACGACATTCCTAGGGTGAGTTACGCCCACTTCCGGTTTTGTTGCTAATATGCTAACATGATTGTAGTTTTTTCTGTACTTTGCCTGTTTTGATGCTAGTTTAATGTCTTTACTCTACTCATCAACTCTGATCTGAGGAACTTTGTTTCTAGTGTCGACGACATTCCTAGGCTGTGTTACGCCCACTTCCTGTTTTGATGCTAACATGATTGTAGTTTTTTTGTGCATTGCCTGTTTTGATGCTAGTTTTATCTTTACTCATCAACTCTGTTCTGAGGAACTTTGTTTCTAATCTCTAGGCTATTCCTAGGCTATGAGATGCCGACTTCTGGTTTTGATGCTAATATGCTAACATGATTGTAGTTTTTTCTGTACTTTGCCTGTGATGCTAGTTTAATGTCTTTACTCTACTCATCTACTCTGATCTGAGGAACTTTGTTTCTAGTGTCGACGACATTCCTAGGGTGAGTTACGCCCACTTCCGGTTTTGTTGCTAACATGCTAACATGATTGTAGTTTTTTTGTGCATTGCCTGTGATGCTAGTTTAATGTCTTTACTCTACTCATCAACTCTGATCTGAGGAACTTTGTTTCTAGTGTCGACGACATTCCTAGGGTGAGTTACGCCCACTTCCGGTTTTGATGCTAACATGATTGTAGTTTTTTTGTGCATTGCCTGTGATGCTAGTTTAATGTCTTTACTCTACTCATCAACTCTGATCTGAGGAACTTTGTTTCTAGTGTCGACGACATTCCTAGGGTGAGTTACGCCCACTTCCGGTTTTGATGCTAACATGATTGTAGTTTTTTTTTGTGCATTGCCTGTTTTGATGCTAGTTTAATGTCTTTACTCTACTCATCAACTCTGATCTGAGCAACTTTGTTTCTAGTGTCGACGACATTCCTAGGCGGAGATACGCCCACTTCCGGTTATCTCACTGCTGATTTCCTGGAGCTGCTAGATTCCCTCAACCTACAACAACATGTTGATGTCCCCACACATTCCAGGGTTCACACACTTGACTTGGTCATTTCAAACTTCGCCCCCATCAGTAATCTACAGGTATATGATCTTGGTATCTCGGACCATAATGTAGTGTCAATGGAGCTGGCCTTTCTCTCCCCCCCCATATCAAACCAAAACGTCAGATCCATTTCAGAAATCTGAAGACCATCAATGCAGATGCCCTGGCCCTGGACCTTAAATTTCTCTCCTCTGAACCTGTCAGCAGTGCAACAGCAGAGGTGCAACATGCACATCAATTTCTTCAGACAAAAAGTTGATAATATCCGTTCATACCTCTCCATCACGGATATCTTGCCTCCTCCAACTGTCGACCTACTACCTGAGAAGGTCCAGCCACTTTGCAACTTCTCTGCTACCACACGGGAAGAGGTGGAGAACGTCATCAGGAAAATGAAACCATCTACCAGTTCCCTGGACCCTTTCCCTTCAGCCCTGCTAAAGGTCAACATCTCTGCCGTCTCTCCACTCATCACCAGGATCATAAACCAATCCCTCCTGACTGGCCATATTCCTTCTACTTTAAAAACTGCTGTCATCAGACCTCTATTGAAAAAACCCACCATGGACTCTGAAGTTCTCTCTAACTATAGGCCCATCTCCAATCTGCCATGCCTCTCTAAAGTTCTGGAAAAAAACAGTTGCAGCACAACTTCATGATCACCTCAAACTGAATAACCTGTTTGAAAAATTTCAGTCCGGTTTCCGCCCTGGCCATAGCACAGAAACAGCCCTGGTCAGGGTCACCAATGATCTTCTGATGACGGCAGATACTGGTTCCCCTTCTATACTCATCCTCCTTGACCTGACTGCTGCTTTTGACACAATAGACCATAACATCCTCTTTCACCGCCTGCAATGCACCATGGGACTCTCAGGAACTGTTCATAACTGGTTCACGTCATACCTAACTGGCAGAACCGAACATGTCACCCTTGGCAGCGCAAAATCTCACATCCACAACGTCACCTGTGGTGTCCCACAGGGCTCTGTGCTTGGCCTCACTTGACACCAAGTCAAGTGTGTGACCCCTGGAATGTGTGGGGACATCAACATGTTGTAGGTTGAGGGAATCTAGCAGCTCCAGGAAATCAGCAGTGAGATAACCGGAAGTGGTCTTTACTCTACTCAACTCTGATCTGAGGAACTTTGTTTCTAGTGTCGACGACATTCCTAGGCTGTGTTACGCCCACTTCCGGTTTTGTTGCTAACATGCTAACATGATTGTAGTTTTTTTGTGCATTGCCTGTGATGCTAGTTTAATGTCTTTACTCTACTCATCAATTCTGATCTGAGTAACTTTCTTTCTAGTGTCGACGACATTCCTAGGGTGAGTTACGCCCACTTCCGGTTTTGTTGCTAATATGCTAACATGATTGTAGTTTTTTCTGTACTTTGCCTGTGATGCTAGTTTAATGTCTTTACTCTACTCATCAACTCTGATCTGAGGAACTTTGTTTCTAGTGTCGACGACATTCCTAGGGTGAGTTACGCCCACTTCCGGTTTTGTTGCTAATATGCTAACATGATTGTAGTTTTTTTGTGCATTGCCTGTTTTGATGCTAGTTTAATGTCTTTACTCATCAACTCTGATCTGAGGAACTTTGTTTCTAGTGTCGATGACATTCCTAGGCTGTGTTACGCCCACTTCCTGTTTTGATGCTAACATGATTGTAGTTTTTTTTGTGCATTGCCTGTTTTGATGCTAGTTTAATGTCTTTACTCATCAACTCTGATCTGAGGAACTTTGTTTCTAGTGTCGACGACATTCCTAGGCTGTGTTACGCCCACTTCCTGTTTTGATGCTAACATGATTGTAGTTTTTTTGTGCATTGCCTGTTTTGATGCTAGTTTTATCTTTACTCATCAACTCTGTTCTGAGGAACTTTGTTTCTAATCTCTAGGCTATTCCTAGGCTATGAGATGCCGACTTCTGGTTTTGATGCTAATATGCTAGCATGATTGTAGTTTTTTGTACATTGCCTGTTTTGATGCTAGTTTTATCTTTACTCATCAACTCTGTTCTGAGGAACTTTGTTTCTAGTGTCGACGACATTCCTAGGCTGTGTTACGCCCACTTCTTGTTTTGATGCTAACATGATTGTAGTTTTTTTGTGCATTGCCTGTTTTGATGTTAGTTTTATCTTTACTCATCAACTCTGTTCTGAGGAACTTTGTTTCTAATCTCTAGGCTATTCCTAGGCTATGAGATGCCGACTTCTGGTTTTGATGCTAATATGCTAGCATGATTGTAGTTTTTTGTACATTGCCTGTTTTGATGCTAGTTTTATCTTTACTCATCAACTCTGTTCTGAGGAACTTTGTTTCTAATCTCTAGGCTATTCCTAGGCTATGAGATGCCGACTTCTGGTTTTGATGCTAATATGCTAGCATGATTGTAGTTTTTTGTACATTGCCTGTTTTGATGCTAGTTTTATCTTTACTCATCAACTCTGTTCTGAGGAACTTTGTTTCTAGTGTCGACGACATTCCTAGGGTGAGTTACGCCCACTTCCGGTTTTGTTGCTAATATGCTAACATGATTATAGTTTTTTTGTGCATTGCCTGTTTTGATGCTAGTTTAATGTCTTTACTCTACTCATCAACTCTGATCTGAGGAACTTTGTTTCTAGTGTCGACGACATTCCTAGGGTGAGTTACGCCCACTTCCGGTTTTGATGCTAACATGATTGTAGTTTTTTTGTGCATTGCCTGTTTTGATGCTAGTTTAATGTCTTTACTCTACTCATCAACTCTGATCTGAGGAACTTTGTTTCTAGTGTCGACGACATTCCTAGGGTGAGTTACGCCCACTTCCGGTTATCTCACTGCTGATTTCCTGGAGCTGCTAGATTCCCTCAACCTACAACAACATGTTGATGTCCCCACACATTCCAGGGTTCACACACTTGACTTGGTCATTTCAAACTTCGCCCCCATCAGTAATCTACAGGTATATGATCTTGGTATCTCGGACCATAAAGTAGTGTCAATGGAGCTGGCCTTTCTCTCCCCCCCCATATCAAACCAAAACGTCAGATCCATTTCAGAAATCTGAAGACCATCAATGCAGATGCCCTGGCCCTGGACCTTAAATTTCTCTCCTCTGAACCTGTCAGCAGTGCAACAGCAGAGGTGCAACATGCACATCAATTTCTTCAGAGAAAAAGTTGATAATATCCGTTCATACCTCTCCATCACGGATATCTTGCCTCCTCCAACTGTCGACCTACTACCTGAGAAGGTCCAGCCACTTTGCAACTTCTCTGCTACCACACGGGAAGAGGTGGAGAACGTCATCAGGAAAATGAAACCATCTACCAGTTCCCTGGACCCTTTCCCTTCAGCCCTGCTAAAGGTCAACATCTCTGCCGTCTCTCCACTCATCACCAGGATCATAAACCAATCCCTCCTGACTGGCCATATTCCTTCTACTTTAAAAACTGCTGTCATCAGACCTCTATTGAAAAAACCCACCATGGACTCTGAAGTTCTCTCTAACTATAGGCCCATCTCCAGTCTGCCATGCCTCTCTAAAGTTCTGGAAAAAAACAGTTGCAGCACAACTTCATGATCACCTCAAACTGAATAACCTGTTTGAAAAATTTCAGTCCGGTTTCCGCCCTGGCCATAGCACAGAAACAGCCCTGGTCAGGGTCACCAATGATCTTCTGATGACGGCAGATACTGGTTCCCCTTCTATACTCATCCTCCTTGACCTGACTGCTGCTTTTGACACAATAGACCATAACATCCTCTTTCACCGCCTGCAATGCACCATGGGACTCTCAGGAACTGTTCATAACTGGTTCACGTCGTACCTAACTGGCAGAACCGAACATGTCACCCTTGGCAGCGCAAAATCTCACATCCACAACGTCACCTGTGGTGTCCCACAGGGCTCTGTGCTTGGCCTCACTTGACACCAAGTCAAGTGTGTGACCCCTGGAATGTGTGGGGACATCAACATGTTGTAGGTTGAGGGAATCTAGCAGCTCCAGGAAATCAGCAGTGAGATAACCGGAAGTGGTCTTTACGCTACTCAACTCTGATCTGAGGAACTTTGTTTCTAGTGTCGACGACATTCCTAGGCTGTGTTACGCCCACTTCCGGTTTTGTTGCTAACATGATTGTAGTTTTTTTGTGCATTGCCTGTTTTGATGCTAGTTTAATGTCTTTACTCTACTCATCAACTCTGATCTGAGGAACTTTGTTTCTAGTGTCGACGACATTCCTAGGGTGAGTTACGCCCACTTCCGGTTTTGTTGCTAATATGCTAACATGATTGTAGTTTTTTTGTGCATTGCCTGTTTTGATGCTAGTTTAATGTCTTTACTCATCAACTCTGATCTGAGGAACTTTGTTTCTAGTGTCGATGACATTCCTAGGCTGTGTTACGCCCACTTCCTGTTTTGATGCTAACATGATTGTAGTTTTTTTTGTGCATTGCCTGTTTTGATGCTAGTTTAATGTCTTTACTCATCAACTCTGATCTGAGGAACTTTGTTTCTAGTGTCGACGACATTCCTAGGCTGTGTTACGCCCACTTCCTGTTTTGATGCTAACATGATTGTAGTTTTTTTGTGCATTGCCTGTTTTGATGCTAGTTTTATCTTTACTCATCAACTCTGTTCTGAGGAACTTTGTTTCTAATCTCTAGGCTATTCCTAGGCTATGAGATGCCGACTTCTGGTTTTGATGCTAATATGCTAGCATGATTGTAGTTTTTTGTACATTGCCTGTTTTGATGCTAGTTTTATCTTTACTCATCAACTCTGTTCTGAGGAACTTTGTTTCTAATCTCTAGGCTATTCCTAGGCTATGAGATGCCGACTTCTGGTTTTGATGCTAATATGCTAGCATGATTGTAGTTTTTTGTACATTGCCTGTTTTGATGCTAGTTTTATCTTTACTCATCAACTCTGTTCTGAGGAACTTTGTTTCTAGTGTCGACGACATTCCTAGGGTGAGTTACGCCCACTTCCGGTTTTGTTGCTAATATGCTAACATGATTGTAGTTTTTTTGTGCATTGCCTGTTTTGATGCTAGTTTAATGTCTTTACTCTACTCATCAACTCTGATCTGAGCAACTTTGTTTCTAGTGTCGACGACATTCCTAGGCAGAGATACGCCCACTTCCGGTTATCTCACTGCTGATTTCCTGGAGCTGCTAGATTCCCTCAACCTACAACAACATGTTGATGTCCCCACACATTCCAGGGTTCACACACTTGACTTGGTCATTTCAAACTTCGCCCCCATCAGTAATCTACAGGTATATGATCTTGGTATCTCGGACCATAATGTAGTGTCAATGGAGCTGGCCTTTCTCTCCCCCCCCATATCAAACCAAAACATCAGATCCATTTCAGAAATCTGAAGACCATCAATGCAGATGCCCTGGCCCTGGACCTTAAATTTCTCTCCTCTGAACCTGTCAGCAGTGCAACAGCAGAGGTGCAACATGCACATCAATTTCTTCAGACAAAAAGTTGATAATATCCGTTCATACCTCTCCATCACGGATATCTTGCCTCCTCCAACTGTCGACCTACTACCTGAGAAGGTCCAGCCACTTTGCAACTTCTCTGCTACCACACGGGAAGAGGTGGAGAACGTCATCAGGAAAATGAAACCATCTACCAGTTCCCTGGACCCTTTCCCTTCAGCCCTGCTAAAGGTCAACATCTCTGCCGTCTCTCCACTCATCACCAGGATCATAAACCAATCCCTCCTGACTGGCCATATTCCTTCTACTTTAAAAACTGCTGTCATCAGACCTCTATTGAAAAAACCCACCATGGACTCTGAAGTTCTCTCTAACTATAGGCCCATCTCCAATCTGCCATGCCTCTCTAAAGTTCTGGAAAAAAACAGTTGCAGCACAACTTCATGATCACCTCAAACTGAATAACCTGTTTGAAAAATTTCAGTCCGGTTTCCGCCCTGGCCATAGCACAGAAACAGCCCTGGTCAGGGTCACCAATGATCTTCTGATGACGGCAGATACTGGTTCCCCTTCTATACTCATCCTCCTTGACCTGACTGCTGCTTTTGACACAATAGACCATAACATCCTCTTTCACCGCCTGCAATGCACCATGGGACTCTCAGGAACTGTTCATAACTGGTTCACGTCATACCTAACTGGCAGAACCGAACATGTCACCCTTGGCAGCGCAAAATCTCACATCCACAACGTCACCTGTGGTGTCCCACAGGGCTCTGTGCTTGGCCTCACTTGACACCAAGTCAAGTGTGTGACCCCTGGAATGTGTGGGGACATCAACATGTTGTAGGTTGAGGGAATCTAGCAGCTCCAGGAAATCAGCAGTGAGATAACCGGAAGTGGTCTTTACTCTACTCAACTCTGATCTGAGGAACTTTGTTTCTAGTGTCGACGACATTCCTAGGCTGTGTTACGCCCACTTCCGGTTTTGTTGCTAACATGCTAACATGATTGTAGTTTTTTTGTGCATTGCCTGTGATGCTAGTTTAATGTCTTTACTCTACTCATCAACTCTGATCTGAGGAACTTTCTTTCTAGTGTCGACGACATTCCTAGGGTGAGTTACGCCCACTTCCGGTTTTGATGCTAATATGCCAACATGATTGTAGTTTTTTTTGTGCATTGCCTGTTTTGATGCTAGTTTTATCTTTACTCATCAACTCTGTTCTGAGGAACTTTGTTTCTAATCTCTAGGCTATTCCTAGGCTATGAGATGCCGACTTCTGGTTTTGATGCTAATATGCTAGCATGATTGTAGTTTTTTTGTGCATTGCCTGTTTTGATGCTAGTTTTATCTTTACTCATCAACTCTGTTCTGAGGAACTTTGTTTCTAATCTCTAGGCTATTCCTAGGCTATGAGATGCCGACTTCTGGTTTTGATGCTAATATGCTAACATGATTGTAGTTTTTTCTGTACTTTGCCTGTGATGCTAGTTTAATGTCTTTACTCTACTCATCTACTCTGATCTGAGGAACTTTGTTTCTAGTGTCGACGACATTCCTAGGGTGAGTTACGCCCACTTCCGGTTTTGTTGCTAATATGCTAACATGATTGTAGTTTTTTTGTGCATTGCCTGTTTTGATGCTAGTTTAATGTCTTTACTCTACTCATCAACTCTGATCTGAGGAACTTTGTTTCTAGTGTCGACGACATTCCTAGGGTGAGTTACGCCCACTTCCGGTTTTGTTGCTAATATGCTAACATGATTGTAGTTTTTTTGTGCATTGCCTGTTTTGATGCTAGTTTAATGTCTTTACTCATCAACTCTGATCTGAGGAACTTTGTTTCTAGTGTCGATGACATTCCTAGGCTGTGTTACGCCCACTTCCTGTTTTGATGCTAACATGATTGTAGTTTTTTTTGTGCATTGCCTGTTTTGATGCTAGTTTAATGTCTTTACTCATCAACTCTGATCTGAGGAACTTTGTTTCTAGTGTCGATGACATTCCTAGGCTGTGTTACGCCCACTTCCTGTTTTGATGCTAACATGATTGTAGTTTTTTTGTGCATTGCCTGTTTTGATGCTAGTTTTATCTTTACTCATCAACTCTGTTCTGAGGAACTTTGTTTCTAATCTCTAGGCTATTCCTAGGCTATGAGATGCCGACTTCTGGTTTTGATGCTAATATGCTAGCATGATTGTAGTTTTTTGTACATTGCCTGTTTTGATGCTAGTTTTATCTTTACTCATCAACTCTGTTCTGAGGAACTTTGTTTCTAGTGTCGACGACATTCCTAGGGTGAGTTACGCCCACTTCCGGTTTTGATGCTAATATGCCAACATGATTGTAGTTTTTTTTGTGCATTGCCTGTTTTGATGCTAGTTTTATCTTTACTCATCAACTCTGTTCTGAGGAACTTTGTTTCTAATCTCTAGGCTATTCCTAGGCTATGAGATGCCGACTTCTGGTTTTGATGCTAATATGCTAGCATGATTGTAGTTTTTTGTACATTGCCTGTTTTGATGCTAGTTTAATGTCTTTACTCATCAACTCTGATCTGAGGAACTTTGTTTCTAGTGTCGACGACATTCCTAGGCTGTGTTACGCCCACTTCCTGTTTTGATGCTAACATGATTGTAGTTTTTTTGTGCATTGCCTGTTTTGATGCTAGTTTAATGTCTTTACTCTACTCATCAACTCTGATCTGAGCAACTTTGTTTCTAGTGTCGACGACATTCCTAGGCGGAGATACGCCCACTTCCGGTTATCTCACTGCTGATTTCCTGGAGCTGCTAGATTCCCTCAACCTACAACAACATGTTGATGTCCCCACACATTCCAGGGTTCACACACTTGACTTGGTCATTTCAAACTTCGCCCCCATCAGTAATCTACAGGTATATGATCTTGGTATCTCGGACCATAAAGTAGTGTCAATGGAGCTGGCCTTTCTCTCCCCCCCATATCAAACCAAAACGTCAGATCCATTTCAGAAATCTGAAGACCATCAATGCAGATGCCCTGGCCCTGGACCTTAAATTTCTCTCCTCTGAACCTGTCAGCAGTGCAACAGCAGAGGTGCAACATGCACATCAATTTCTTCAGACAAAAAGTTGATAATATCCGTTCATACCTCTCCATCACGGATATCTTGCCTCCTCCAACTGTCGACCTACTACCTGAGAAGGTCCAGCCACTTTGCAACTTCTCTGCTACCACACGGGAAGAGGTGGAGAACGTCATCAGGAAAATGAAACCATCTACCAGTTCCCTGGACCCTTTCCCTTCAGCCCTGCTAAAGGTCAACATCTCTGCCGTCTCTCCACTCATCACCAGGATCATAAACCAATCCCTCCTGACTGGCCATATTCCTTCTACTTTAAAAACTGCTGTCATCAGACCTCTATTGAAAAAACCCACCATGGACTCTGAAGTTCTCTCTAACTATAGGCCCATCTCCAATCTGCCATGCCTCTCTAAAGTTCTGGAAAAAAACAGTTGCAGCACAACTTCATGATCACCTCAAACTGAATAACCTGTTTGAAAAATTTCAGTCTGGTTTCCGCCCTGGCCATAGCACAGAAACAGCCCTGGTCAGGGTCACCAATGATCTTCTGATGACGGCAGATACTGGTTCCCCTTCTATACTCATCCTCCTTGACCTGACTGCTGCTTTTGACACAATAGACCATAACATCCTCTTTCACCGCCTGCAATGCACCATGGGACTCTCAGGAACTGTTCATAACTGGTTCACGTCGTACCTAACTGGCAGAACCGAACATGTCACCCTTGGCAGCGCAAAATCTCACATCCACAACGTCACCTGTGGTGTCCCACAGGGCTCTGTGCTTGGCCTCACTTGACACCAAGTCAAGTGTGTGACCCCTGGAATGTGTGGGGACATCAACATGTTGTAGGTTGAGGAAATCTAGCAGCTCCAGGAAATCAGCAGTGAGATCCGGAAGTGGTCTTTACTCTACTCAACTCTGATCTGAGGAACTTTGTTTCTAGTGTCGACGACATTCCTAGGGTGAGTTACGCCCACTTCCGGTTTTGATGCTAACATGCTAACATGATTGTAGTTTTTTCTGTACTTTGCCTGTGATGCTAGTTTTATGTCTTTACTCTACTCATCTACTCTGATCTGAGGAACTTTGTTTCTAGTGTCGACGACATTCCTAGGGTGAGTTACGCCCACTTCCGGTTTTGTTGCTAATATGCTAACATGATTGTAGTTTTTTTGTGCATTGCCTGTTTTGATGCTAGTTTAATGTCTTTACTCTACTCATCAACTCTGATCTGAGGAACTTTGTTTCTAGTGTCGACGACATTCCTAGGGTGAGTTACGCCCACTTCCGGTTTTGTTGCTAATATGCTAACATGATTGTAGTTTTTTCTGTACTTTGCCTGTGATGCTAGTTTAATGTCTTTACTCTACTCATCAACTCTGATCTGAGGAACTTTGTTTCTAGTGTCGACGACATTCCTAGGGTGAGTTACGCCCACTTCCGGTTATCTCACTGCTGATTTCCTGGAGCTGCTAGATTCCCTCAACCTACAACAACATGTTGATGTCCCCACACATTCCAGGGTTCACACACTTGACTTGGTCATTTCAAACTTCGCCCCCATCAGTAATCTACAGGTATATGATCTTGGTATCTCGGACCATAAAGTAGTGTCAATGGAGCTGGCCTTTCTCTCCCCCCCCATATCAAACCAAAACGTCAGATCCATTTCAGAAATCTGAAGACCATCAATGCAGATGCCCTGGCCCTGGACCTTAAATTTCTCTCCTCTGAACCTGTCAGCAGTGCAACAGCAGAGGTGCAACATGCACATCAATTTCTTCAGACAAAAAGTTGATAATATCCGTTCATACCTCTCCATCACGGATATCTTGCCTCCTCCAACTGTCGACCTACTACCTGAGAAGGTCCAGCCACTTTGCAACTTCTCTGCTACCACACGGGAAGAGGTGGAGAACGTCATCAGGAAAATGAAACCATCTACCAGTTCCCTGGACCCTTTCCCTTCAGCCCTGCTAAAGGTCAACATCTCTGCCGTCTCTCCACTCATCACCAGGATCATAAACCAATCCCTCCTGACTGGCCATATTCCTTCTACTTTAAAAACTGCTGTCATCAGACCTCTATTGAAAAAACCCACCATGGACTCTGAAGTTCTCTCTAACTATAGGCCCATCTCCAGTCTGCCATGCCTCTCTAAAGTTCTGGAAAAAAACAGTTGCAGCACAACTTCATGATCACCTCAAACTGAATAACCTGTTTGAAAAATTTCAGTCCGGTTTCCGCCCTGGCCATAGCACAGAAACAGCCCTGGTCAGGGTCACCAATGATCTTCTGATGACGGCAGATACTGGTTCCCCTTCTATACTCATCCTCCTTGACCTGACTGCTGCTTTTGACACAATAGACCATAACATCCTCTTTCACCGCCTGCAATGCACCATGGGACTCTCAGGAACTGTTCATAACTGGTTCACGTCATACCTAACTGGCAGAACCGAACATGTCACCCTTGGCAGCGCAAAATCTCACATCCACAACGTCACCTGTGGTGTCCCACAGGGCTCTGTGCTTGGCCTCACTTGACACCAAGTCAAGTGTGTGACCCCTGGAATGTGTGGGGACATCAACATGTTGTAGGTTGAGGGAATCTAGCAGCTCCAGGAAATCAGCAGTGAGATAACCGGAAGTGGTCTTTACTCTACTCATCAACTCTGATCTGAGGAACTTTGTTTCTAGTGTCGACGACATTCCTAGGCTGTGTTACGCCCACTTCCGGTTTTGTTGCTAACATGCTAACATGATTGTAGTTTTTTCTGTACTTTGCCTGTGATGCTAGTTTTATGTCTTTACTCTACTCATCAACTCTGATCTGAGCAACTTTGTTTCTAGTGTCGACGACATTCCTAGGGTGAGTTACGCCCACTTCCGGTTTTGTTGCTAATATGTTAACATGATTGTAGTTTTATTGTGCATTGCCTGTTTTGATGCTAGTTTAATGTCTTTACTCTACTCATCTACTCTGATCTGAGGAACTTTGTTTCTAGTGTCGACGACATTCCTAGGGTGAGTTACGCCCACTTCCGGTTTTGTTGCTAATATGCTAGCATGATTGTAGTTTTTTGTACATTGCCTGTTTTGATGCTAGTTTTATCTTTACTCATCAACTCTGTTCTGAGGAACTTTGTTTCTAGTGTCGACGACATTCCTAGGGTGAGTTACGCCCACTTCCGGTTTTGTTGCTAATATGCTAACATGATTGTAGTTTTTTTGTGCATTGCCTGTTTTGATGCTAGTTTTATGTCTTTACTCATCAACTCTGATCTGAGGAACTTTTGTTTCTAGTGTCGACGACATTCCTAGGGTGAGTTACGCCCACTTCCGGTTTTGTTGCTAATATGCTAACATGATTGTAGTTTTTTTGTGCATTGCCTGTTTTGATGCTAGTTTAATGTCTTTACTCTACTCATCAACTCTGATCTGAGGAACTTTGTTTCTAGTGTCGACGACATTCCTAGGGTGAGTTACGCCCACTTCCGGTTTTGTTGCTAATATGCTAACATGATTGTAGTTTTTTCTGTACTTTGCCTGTGATGCTAGTTTAATGTCTTTACTCTACTCATCAACTCTGATCTGAGGAACTTTGTTTCTAGTGTCGACGACATTCCTAGGGTGAGTTACGCCCACTTCCGGTTATCTCACTGCTGATTTCCTGGAGCTGCTAGATTCCCTCAACCTACAACAACATGTTGATGTCCCCACACATTCCAGGGTTCACACACTTGACTTGGTCATTTCAAACTTCGCCCCCATCAGTAATCTACAGGTATATGATCTTGGTATCTCGGACCATAAAGTAGTGTCAATGGAGCTGGCCTTTCTCTCCCCCCCCATATCAAACCAAAACGTCAGATCCATTTCAGAAATCTGAAGACCATCAATGCAGATGCCCTGGCCCTGGACCTTAAATTTCTCTCCTCTGAACCTGTCAGCAGTGCAACAGCAGAGGTGCAACATGCACATCAATTTCTTCAGACAAAAAGTTGATAATATCCGTTCATACCTCTCCATCACGGATATCTTGCCTCCTCCAACTGTCGACCTACTACCTGAGAAGGTCCAGCCACTTTGCAACTTCTCTGCTACCACACGGGAAGAGGTGGAGAACGTCATCAGGAAAATGAAACCATCTACCAGTTCCCTGGACCCTTTCCCTTCAGCCCTGCTAAAGGTCAACATCTCTGCCGTCTCTCCACTCATCACCAGGATCATAAACCAATCCCTCCTGACTGGCCATATTCCTTCTACTTTAAAAACTGCTGTCATCAGACCTCTATTGAAAAAACCCACCATGGACTCTGAAGTTCTCTCTAACTATAGGCCCATCTCCAGTCTGCCATGCCTCTCTAAAGTTCTGGAAAAAAACAGTTGCAGCACAACTTCATGATCACCTCAAACTGAATAACCTGTTTGAAAAATTTCAGTCCGGTTTCCGCCCTGGCCATAGCACAGAAACAGCCCTGGTCAGGGTCACCAATGATCTTCTGATGACGGCAGATACTGGTTCCCCTTCTATACTCATCCTCCTTGACCTGACTGCTGCTTTTGACACAATAGACCATAACATCCTCTTTCACCGCCTGCAATGCACCATGGGACTCTCAGGAACTGTTCATAACTGGTTCACGTCATACCTAACTGGCAGAACCGAACATGTCACCCTTGGCAGCGCAAAATCTCACATCCACAACGTCACCTGTGGTGTCCCACAGGGCTCTGTGCTTGGCCTCACTTGACACCAAGTCAAGTGTGTGACCCCTGGAATGTGTGGGGACATCAACATGTTGTAGGTTGAGGGAATCTAGCAGCTCCAGGAAATCAGCAGTGAGATAACCGGAAGTGGTCTTTACTCTACTCATCAACTCTGATCTGAGGAACTTTGTTTCTAGTGTCGACGACATTCCTAGGCTGTGTTACGCCCACTTCCGGTTTTGTTGCTAACATGCTAACATGATTGTAGTTTTTTCTGTACTTTGCCTGTGATGCTAGTTTTATGTCTTTACTCTACTCATCAACTCTGATCTGAGCAACTTTGTTTCTAGTGTCGACGACATTCCTAGGGTGAGTTACGCCCACTTCCGGTTTTGTTGCTAATATGTTAACATGATTGTAGTTTTATTGTGCATTGCCTGTTTTGATGCTAGTTTAATGTCTTTACTCTACTCATCTACTCTGATCTGAGGAACTTTGTTTCTAGTGTCGACGACATTCCTAGGGTGAGTTACGCCCACTTCCGGTTTTGTTGCTAATATGCTAGCATGATTGTAGTTTTTTGTACATTGCCTGTTTTGATGCTAGTTTTATCTTTACTCATCAACTCTGTTCTGAGGAACTTTGTTTCTAGTGTCGACGACATTCCTAGGGTGAGTTACGCCCACTTCCGGTTTTGTTGCTAATATGCTAACATGATTGTAGTTTTTTTGTGCATTGCCTGTTTTGATGCTAGTTTTATGTCTTTACTCATCAACTCTGATCTGAGGAACTTTTGTTTCTAGTGTCGACGACATTCCTAGGCTGTGTTACGCCCACTTCCTGTTTTGATGCTAACATGATTGTAGTTTTTTTTTGTGCATTGCCTGTTTTGATGCTAGTTTAATGTCTTTACTCATCAACTCTGATCTGAGGAACTTTGTTTCTAGTGTCGACGACATTCCTAGGCTGTGTTACGACCACTTCCGGTTTTGATGCTAATATGTTTACAGGATTATCTGCTGTATTATCCCCCCATTAAACTAAAAAACCTTGCAGTGCCAATTCATGTATCTGCATTTAAAAAAAAAATAATAATAATTTGTATCCTGGTGCAGGGATGCCTTCCTTGGTCCAAAGAGGTGAGTGCTCAAATGATGTTAGTGGTATGATAGAAATGTTAATATCAGCACACATATTAGTGTGTGTTCCTCAATATAATAGTAAGTGTCCCCGTGCTTTGCATACATAAATGCTACACAAGTTATCCCCCCTACAAACTGAATCCATTTCTGATGTTGCCAGCGGGTTCCTGAGGCCACCCCCCGCACCTGATATTAAACCCTTGAGGTGTCCAGGTCTGTAGTCGCTGGATCCACCTGTATTCCATTCTGACCCTTTGTGCGTGACCATGTACTATTTGCTAGTAAGCCTGAAATTACTACATTGTTTAGGCCATGTTATTGGAAGTGTTGTGCTACAATAATGAGCTTGGTATTCTGGGAAAATGTGTACAAGTGTTGTTTAAGACTAATGGTTTACTAATTTGTTGCCCGTCTCTCCCACATACTTTTCCTGACAATGGTTACATTGGATCAGAAAGATCACATTACAGGTAGTGAGGGAGATGTTTTCCTGAATAACAAATGTGAGATCCCACTGCCTTATGCTGTTATTTGGTTTAAAATAAGGGCATACCTGTGCTAAGGTATTGTCTTTAAAAGTATTGAATTTGGAATGCACTAAAATATCCTTAAGATTTTTGTTTTACCGATAGGCGGAGATGAACCTGAATTTTTGCAACTGTTGTGTCCTCTGAAAGTAATTTTTAAGCTTATTTAATGTTACAGCTTTCGAGGAGTAGGTAGTGATAAATATAATTATTGTACATTGCTCTGTTATAGACTGGGTTGGTATATAGATGTCCCTTAATGTTTTGGCTTTGATTTTGTCAGTGGGATGTAATAATTAGTTTCTTCCAATTGCCTTAGTGCTTCTAATTTGTACTGCTGTGTATCCAAGATAAAGCCTCAGGGATCGTTATCTGCCGGTTTAATGATTATATCTTTATTCTTATGTAATGTTTTTATGGCCCTCTGCTGCATTGTAATATTGGGTTTTTGTGTGTAATGGTGTGTGAGTGATTAAACTCATACAATGATTGATAACAATATTTAATTTAATCGGTAGAAACCTGCTGTATCTTGGGCTCCCATTTAGAAGGTGCCGTAAATGGGGTTTTACTGTAGTGCTGTTTGAAAGTATTAGATTACTTTATAGTTTCCTATTGTAATACTATACATCTAGTATAAATGACTTCCCCCTAGTGGTAAGCCCTGGGAAGTAAGCATATGGCAGGCAATGGGTTTTAAAGGTAAGTTCATATCTCCTGTTTTTTGTTTCAGAATTTTTTCTTGCAGGTCAGCTTGAGCGGCCCAACCTGGAGCTTGGTGATAATGGTTCAACTGAATAAAATATCATGCCCCCTGGTGGTTGTTGTTAATTATTGCCTTTGGGAGGGGGGTTTCAGGTACATTTACCAAGGGGGATCCCAAAAAGGTAAGTAAAAAACGGTAAGTAAAAGGGTTAGGGGGTTAGAGTGCTTTAGGGTTAGAGTGCTTTAGGGTTAGAGTGCTTTAGGGTTAGAGTGCTTTAGGGTTAGAGTGCTTTAGGGTTAGAGTGCTTTAGGGTTAGAGTGCTTTAGGGTTAGAGTGCTTTAGGGTTAGAGTGCTTTAGGGTTAGAGTGCTTTAGGGTTAGAGTGCTTTAGGGTTAGAGTGCTTTAGGGTTAGAGTGCTTTAGGGTTAGAGTGCTTTAGGGTTAGAGTGCTTTAGGGTTAGAGTGCTTTAGGGTTAGAGTGCTTTAGGGTTAGAGTGCTTTAGGGTTAGAGTGCTTTAGGGTTAGAGTGCTTTAGGGTTAGAGTGCTTTAGGGTTAGAGTGCTTTAGGGTTAGAGTGCTTTAGGGTTAGAGTGCTTTAGGGTTAGAGTGCTTTAGGGTTAGAGTGCTTTAGGGTTAGAGTGCTTTAGGGTTAGAGTGCTTTAGGGTTAGAGTGCTTTAGGGTTAGAGTGCTTTAGGGTTAGAGTGCTTTAGGGTTAGAGTGCTTTAGGGTTAGAGTGCTTTAGGGTTAGAGTGCTTTAGGGTTAGAGTGCTTTAGGGTTAGAGTGCTTTAGGGTTAGAGTGCTTTAGGGTTAGAGTGCTTTAGGGTTAGAGTGCTTTAGGGTTAGAGTGCTTTAGGGTTAGAGTGCTTTAGGGTTAGAGTGCTTTAGGGTTAGAGTGCTTTAGGGTTAGAGTGCTTTAGGGTTAGAGTGCTTTAGGGTTAGAGTGCTTTAGGGTTAGAGTGCTTTAGGGTTAGAGTGCTTTAGGGTTAGAGTGCTTTAGGGTTAGAGTGCTTTAGGGTTAGAGTGCTTTAGGGTTAGAGTGCTTTAGGGTTAGAGTGCTTTAGGGTTAGAGTGCTTTAGGGTTAGAGTGCTTTAGGGTTAGAGTGCTTTAGGGTTAGAGTGCTTTAGGGTTAGAGTGCTTTAGGGTTAGAGTGCTTTAGGGTTAGAGTGCTTTAGGGTTAGAGTGCTTTAGGGTTAGAGTGCTTTAGGGTTAGAGTGCTTTAGGGTTAGAGTGCTTTAGGGTTAGAGTGCTTTAGGGTTAGAGTGCTTTAGGGTTAGAGTGCTTTAGGGTTAGAGTGCTTTAGGGTTAGAGTGCTTTAGGGTTAGAGTGCTTTAGGGTTAGAGTGCTTTAGGGTTAGAGTGCTTTAGGGTTAGAGTGCTTTAGGGTTAGAGTGCTTTAGGGTTAGAGTGCTTTAGGGTTAGAGTGCTTTAGGGTTAGAGTGCTTTAGGGTTAGAGTGCTTTAGGGTTAGAGTGCTTTAGGGTTAGAGTGCTTTAGGGTTAGAGTGCTTTAGGGTTAGAGTGCTTTAGGGTTAGAGTGCTTTAGGGTTAGAGTGCTTTAGGGTTAGAGTGCTTTAGGGTTAGAGTGCTTTAGGGTTAGAGTGCTTTAGGGTTAGAGTGCTTTAGGGTTAGAGTGCTTTAGGGTTAGAGTGCTTTAGGGTTAGAGTGCTTTAGGGTTAGAGTGCTTTAGGGTTAGAGTGCTTTAGGGTTAGAGTGCTTTAGGGTTAGAGTGCTTTAGGGTTAGAGTGCTTAGGGTTAGAGTGCTTTAGGGTTAGAGTGCTTTAGGGTTAGAGTGCTTTAGGGTTAGAGTGCTTTAGGGTTAGAGTGCTTTAGGGTTAGAGTGCTTTAGGGTTAGAGTGCTTTAGGGTTAGAGTGCTTTAGGGTTAGAGTGCTTTAGGGTTAGAGTGCTTTAGGGTTAGAGTGCTTTAGGGTTAGAGTGCTTTAGGGTTAGGTGCTTTAGGGTTAGAGTGCTTTAGGGTTAGAGTGCTTAGGGTTAGAGTGCTTAGGGTTAGAGTGCGTTAGGGTTAGGGTGGTTAGGGTTAGGGTAGGGTTAGGGTTAGGGTTTAGGGTTAGGGTTAGGGTTAGGGTTAGGGGTTAGGGTTAGGGGTTAGGGTTAGGGTTAGGGTTAGGGTTAGGGTTAGGGTTAGGGTTAGGGTTAGGGTTAGGGTTAGGGTTAGGTTAGGGTTAGGTTAGGGTTAGGGTTAGGGTTAGGGTTAGGGTTAGGGTTAGGGTTAGGGTTAGGGTTAGGGTTAGGGTTAGGGTTAGGGTTAGGGTTAGGGTTAGGGTTAGGGTTAGGGTTAGGGTTAGGGTTAGGGTTAGGGTTAGGGTTAGGGTAGGGTTAGGGTTAGGGTTAGGGTTAGGGTTAGGGTTAGGGTTAGGGTTAGGGTTAGGGTTAGGGTTAGGGTTAGGGTTTGGGTTAGGGTTAGGGTTAGGGTTAGGGTTAGGGTTAGGGGTTAGGGTTAGGGTTAGGGTTAGGGTTAGGGTTAGGGTTAGGGTTAGGGTTAGGGTTAGGGTTTGGGTTAGGGTTAGGGTTAGGGTTAGGGTTAGGGTTAGGGTTAGGGTTAGGGTTAGGGTTAGGGTTAGGGTTAGGGTTAGGGGTTAGGGTTAGGGTTAGGGTTAGGGTTAGGGTTAGGGTTAGGGTTAGGGTTAGGGTTAGGGTTAGGGTTAGGGTTAGGGTTAGGGTTAGGGTTAGGGTTAGGGTTAGGGTTAGGGTTAGGGTTAGGGTTAGGGTTAGGGTTAGGGTTAGGGTTAGGGT